>NW_026126549.1:14995000-16222500 GCF_943737965.1 Phodopus roborovskii | reverse complement strand
CTTCCTGTGAATAGTTTCAGGGATGAAGATAAGCAGAAATTTTTTTATTTGGGAAGTGTTCATAGAGAGTGGGAAGAGTAGGAGGAATGAAAAGGTAAAGATTTATAAAGGGGTACTGTTGAATTGGTAACACTGTGGCAATTATGGATCTTATCATTAGTGTATAGGCTACTCAAAGTAATCTTTTCTAAGTTTGGCATGGGGATACGTTTGACCATTGACTTTATATTTCCTAGTTGGTTTGCAGACACCATATGTGTGCTCACACAGAAGTTCTGGGGCATAGATGAAAAGCTACCAGAGGGAGCAGAGACTTGACCTGTGGAGCCATACCGTGAAATAAAGACTGCACAAAATGGCCACATAGCTGTAAGCAAAGGTGAAGCCAAGTATCTGGTAGGCTGTGCAGAGGAGACATCAAATGCAATAGCAGAAAATAAAACTGTACTCTGTTATTTAACTACTTTTTTTTTTCCGAGAGAGGGTTTGTTTCTCTGTGGCTTTGGAGCCTGTCCTGGATCTAGCTTTTGTAGATCAGGTTGGCTTCAACCTCACCGCCTCTGTTTCCCCCCCCACTCTCCCCCCAGTGCTGGGATCAAAGGCATGTGCCACCACTGCCTGGCTATTTAACTACTTATGTTTTTATTCTTATGCAGATATAGCCTATAATTCTAAATAATGTATTTTTCTACAGTATCTTAATTTATCAACATTATATTATTTCTGTTTTACCTTAGGTGCTTTTCTTGTTGCTGTGATAAAATGTCCCCATGAAATTGACTTCAGGAAGGTGGGATTTAATTGGCTCATGATTTAAGAGTATAGTTCATCACAACAGCAGGAGCTTGAGGCAGCTGCTCAGGTTGCACCCACAGTCAGGAAGCAGAGTGATAAATTCTGGAGCTGAGTTTGAGTTCTTTTGTTTTTCAGTCCAGGAACCCAGCCCATCAGATGGTGCTGCCCAGTTACGATAACTTTTCCCACATCCATTGATCTTATCTTGAAAATCCTTCACAGCTGTGTTCAGAGGTTTGCCTTTTGTTTTGTTTTATTTTTTGGAGACAGGGTTTCTCTGTGTAGCCCTGGCTGTCATGGAACTAGCTCCTGTAGACCAGGGTGGCTTCAAACTCAATAGTAATCTCCACCCATTCATTCCTCTAACTCATTATGATTTCCACTTAATTTCTTGGAAACTATGTAGTTTTAAATGTCAAATTTGTTATTTTATTAATTTCAGTCATTTACTTTAATGTCTTATTGTTGCTTCATCTGTATCAATATTTTCTACATCATTCTCTATCTGCCCTTTCAATTGATAGCTATAACATTATTTTTATATAACCAGGGTTATAATTTTTTGCATTGTTTTGTACCCTCAACTAAAAAACAATCCTTGTTTTATAGTTTGGTTATGCTAGTTGATGACAAACAGCATTTATATATTTTGTTTATGCAAAATTCTTCTGTATAAATTTGGGAAAATACTAGGAGTGCCTCTTTCCAAATGATACCAACCTATGGCCTTTTGTAATGTGTATAAGAGCACTGCAGTTTGTATGTACAATCTTCCCCACTAGGAGCACATATTTGAATATTGGTTCCCAGCTGGTGGTGTTACTTGGGCAAGTTGAAAACCTTTAGCATCTGAAACCTAGTTGGAAGAACTGTATTCCTGAGGGGTCCGTCTTGAAGGTTACAGTCCAGTACCACTTCCTGTCTCATCTTTCTCTGCTTCTTGATGCACCCAGATGTGCACAATCAGCCTACACTCCCATCATCATGGAGAGTAGCTCACCTTGCTACCATGCCTTTTCTTCCACGATAGACCATATTCTCTTGTTTTAGTTACTGTTCTATTGCTGTGAGCAGACATCATGACCAATGGAACTTTTAAAAGGAAACATTTAATGGGAGCTTGTGTACAGTTTCAGCAGATCAGTCCATAATCATACTGTCTGGGAGTGTGGCAGCATGCTGGCATACCCTGGAGCAATAGCTAAGAGCTCATATGATCTACAAGTTGCAAATAGCAACAGCAAGGGTCCAAAGCTGGTGTGGTCTTTTGAAACTTCAAAATTCATCACCAGTGACATAACTTCCCCAATCAGGCCACACCTACTCCAGCAAGGACTCACCTACTAATTCTTCTCAAACAGTTCAACTAACTGAAGACCAAGCATTCAAATATATGAGCCTATGGTGGCCGTTCTCATTCAAACCACTCTATTCTACTCTCTGGCCCTTTCAGGCTTGCAGCCAGCCATGTCATAATGCAAAATGCGTTCAACTTCAAAAGTTCCTATAGCCTTTCACAGTCTCAACACTGTTTAAAAACCCAAAGTCCAAAATCTCTTCTGAGACTCTCTTAACTGCAGTCCCCTGTAAAATAAAAAAGCAGATCACATACTTCTGCCATACAATGATATGGAATATACATTACCTTTCCAAAGGGGAGGAAAGGTGTTTACTGATCTAGTTGGCGGTGGAACTTGGGAGAATAGAGTCTAAAATGAGGTTGACAGAAGTCTTATGCAATAGCCAACGTTATTCAGAACATCAGACAATTTATACACCCTGAGAGGTCAGAAAGGTCACCAAGTAAAGTTCTCATGAGTTCAAACTGTATGTAATCACAAGGACAAGCTGCACATGACAAAAATCACATTTTCCCATGGAGACATATAAACAAATAACAATAGCCAGTTGTAATGAATAATCTAAGGTAAATTCACTTCTGTCTGCTACATTTGGGATGGGCATGAAAGTACATTAGGAGAACAATTCCATGCTTTGAAGAAACTGAGGTCACAAGACTCTTGTCTTGTTCTCTTGGAGTTTTCTCACTCAGAATTTCCTATGCTGGACTCCATTTTTGAACTGTGCTCCAACAGAAAAGGAGCATAGTGAGGAAATACTGGACCAAAGCAAGAATTAAACCCAGTGGGCAGGCACACTTCTCTATCTGTGTGTAGGAGGTCAGAGGACTTGGATGAGCCATCTCTTTCCAGCTTTGCTGTCTGTAGCACATGTTTCTCTTGGGCGGGTTCCACTCCCTGTCTGCAGCTCCCAAGCCTCTGGCATCTCCAATGTCTTGTGGTCTCCAACACAATCCAGGCTTCACCCTCACACAATGACCTCTTTGGGCTTCCATGCAGGGACTCCCTGCCAGTAACCTGGCCTGTAACTGCTTGCTTTATTTCTGTATCCTGCAATCCACAGTTTTGTGGCTGAAGCTATCAGGTTCTTCTTGCTGGGGCTGGAAGCTGAACCCCTGCTTGAATTACATTTGTACAAGGTTGCTGATGCTGTTCAGGCCCAAGAAGTCTCTCAGCCCTTTTGTTTTTTTTCTCAGGCTGCAGGGTTATCTGGATTAGGTCTTGCTCTGAGGTTACCACTCTGTTTATTCCAATTTACATTAGATTTTTTAAAAAAAAACTTCTCATCTCTTTTTACCACAAGACCTGCCTCCAACCTTACAATTCTTGGATCTCCTTTTTCTGCAAACTGTACATTTTGGATTTCTTTTTGCCCTAATTGTTCATTTTCATTGGCGGTCTATATTGAGTGGTCACTAGTAACCATGTGACAAAGTCAATATTAGGCTGTCTTGTGATCTCCTTTGCTAAAGAACTTATTGTAAAACTCTTCAATTTAGCTTCCAGAGCATTCTTTGAACAAGAACAGAAAGGAGCACCATTCTTTGCCAAAATATGACAAGAAGTGGTCTCCAGTATAATTTCCTTCTCAAACCTTTTGAGCCAGACCCCCATAGTCCGTATAACCCTCATCATCACTGTCTCCCATCCTCCTCCTAGCATGGCTCATTAGACCCCACTTAAAATGTTCAGCCAATTTCATAGTTCAAAGACCCAAAGTCTTCTACATTCTTCCAAGCAGAGTGATCAAGACAGTCATAGCAATCTTCTATTACTTCTGGTACCAACTTCTTTATTAGTTACTATTCTATTGCTGTGAAGAAATATTATGGCCAAGGCAAGGCATGGCACTGGAGCTGTAGCTAAGGGCTCACATGATCTGCAAGGTGCGCGCGCGCACACACACACACACACACACACACACAGAGAGAGAGAGAGAGAGAGAGAGAGAGAGAGAGAGAGACTGTATGTGCATATGCATGTATATATTTTTCCTGGCATAGATATTGCCTCACATTTCCTAGTGTGAGGGGAAAATAAATATCTTACATGTTGGCCTTCCATGACAAAATACTTGAGAAAATGATGTCAAAGGGAGAATGATTCATTTTGGCTCATGGTTTCAGTCCACAGTGATGAGATTCTGATGTTGTTTCTGATGGCAAGGCAGAACATGACAGTGGTATTGCATGTCAAAGGAAGGCCACACACAGCCTGGTACAGAAAGCAAAGATCAAGAATAAAGGGGTGTCAGCTTGTTCAGAAAACTTTACACATAAAGGCAATATCAGTGTGTTTATAGTCCCTTCTCCCAAATCTCCTTAAAACCCTCGTGAGTTTCCAGTATCTTTACCCTTGTGTCTCTGACTTTTAAAACAATTCAAATTTTGGATCTTTGCTTGAAAACTTCCCATCAGCCTAAATCTGCCATAGCTTGAAGCAATATGCTCTAAAGACCATTGGAGAGATGGTCCCAGTGTTCTGCACTGAATGCTCTGAACTGATCATAGTCCCTGGGCTAAGTAAGTGATTAAAGACTTAATTGGAGATTAGATACTTCTTGGATTTGTTCTTCTTTGGGGCCTTTTTTTTTCCTGGTATGGAGTTACAGACAGTTGTTAGCCACCTGGAATGGGCACTGAGAATCAAACTTGAGTGTTATGGAGGAGCAATATCTCCTCTTAATTGCTGAGCCACCTCTCTAGCCTCTAGTTTTTATGGTAAAAGCAAGATGCATGCTTGCTCTTAGTGAATCTGACTGGCACCTAGTTAGTATTTTAGGCCAAAGATTAATGGATCTTAGTGATTTCAGTTCATTTTTTTTTCTTCCCTATTCTTTCTTTTTCCTATAATAATATAGTGTAGAGCCAATGTTTGGACAACTGTCTGGTTTAAAAAAAGGACTTGTGTGAGGGGAATTTTGAGTCCTTGTGAGCAAAGTCCAAGAAAACAAGACAAGAGTCTTTGGACCTCAGTTTCCTCCCTGTAGGCAGAGTTTTCCTGTCCTGACTGTCTGTCTGCTCCAAAATAACCAGTAGCTGCTTCCCAAATAAGTGATTCAGAGACTTCATATGAATTATAAATGCTCTTTCGATACTAGGGTTGTTACTAGCTAACTCTTACATTTAAATTAACCCATATTTCTTATCTATGCTTTGCCACATGGCTCATGGATTGTTACCTCATTTTCTGTATGTCTTGCTACCTCGGTGGCTGGTTGTCGTGTCTCCTGACTCCACCCTTATTCTTCCCACCATTCTCCTAGTTTGGTTGTCCCACTTATAATTCCTGCCTGGCTACTGGAAAATCAGTGCTTCATTAAGCTGATTTGAGTGGCAAATCTTTACAGTGTGTAAGAGGCTTCCCCCCCACCCTAGCACCTCCCAGCTGTATTGGATAGGAGTGAATCTACCTCAGCTCTTGTTATTCCTATGCCTGTTGTTCTTTAGTTACAGTCATAGGAATAAAAGCTGGAGGAGGGGTGGGGGGTCCTGAGTGAGGGTTCCAAGTGAGTGGGGTCTCAAGGTAAGGGACACGTGGGAGAGCATAGTAGGTTCCATAGCAAGTGAGGGTGACTGAGACAGGGGAAAATAACACGCCAGGTAGATAGAGCTTAAATGAGTTTATTTAGAAAGGGGAGTGAGGGAGAAGGGAAGAGACATAGAGGCACTGGGAACAGAAGAGGAGAGATGGGGAGAGAGAGAGGGGAGAGAGACGAAAAGGGGGGTACTTGGTGGCCAACTGAAAGCAGGAGAGAGAGCAAAAGGGGGCGCACTTGCTTAAAAAGGGAAACTCGCACATAACTGAGTCCCCTATGCAGCCCTGCAATAAGTGACTAGTGAGTCAAGTAGCGATGACATGATGACATGGCCATGCGTGTCCCGCCCATCGTTAGGGGACGGAGTCAGCAGACTGCTGGTTTCCAACAATGCCTCTATGGAAAAACGTATTTTTGTCACATGCAGCTTGTCCTTGTGACTGTCCACTTTAGTCAGGTTGCTCTTCTTAACCTTGAGAGTATAAATTGTCTGATGCTTTGAGAAAAGTTGGGTATTGCGTGAGACTTTAGTCTGCCTCAGTTTTAGGCCCACTCTCAGGTTCATGCCACCAATTAGAGTGGTAAACAGTCAACTATAGTGTTCCTCAGTTGGCTTATGCAGTCTTTCAGTAGACGGTTTGTTTCACCATGGGTTGCTGTTGCCTATGTATAGGTAATGTAGGAAAGTGTGTGGTTCATGGCACATAGTTTTCCTCCTTAGTCTCTAATTTCTGCTGCTAGTCTTGGGTTCTTTAGAGCTGAGGCGAAAAGACTGAATCCCACCCTTCTAAGAGCCTCTGTTGAAACATACTCCTTACTTTGATCTCTTTTCAACAGTCAACACGCTTTTCCCTCAGTTTTTGTCTCCAAAGAAATTTAACTAGGAGCCGAAGAGATGGCTCAGAACTTAAGAGTTGGTACTGGTCTTGCAGATGACCAGAGTCCAGTTTCCAGCACTCACAGCAGATCCTGACTCATAGTGGCCTGTAATCCCAGTTCTAAGGGATCTGATGCCTTCTTCTGAACCCCACTGGCACCTGCACACATATTTGCATGTGTTTCTGTGTTACTTAGGGTCTCTATTGCTATGAAGAGACACCATGACCATGGCAACTCTTATAAAGAAAAAATATTTAATTGGGGTGGTTCGTTTACAGTTCAGAGGTTCAGTCCATTATCATCATGCTGGGATATGGCAGCGTGCAGGCAGACGTGGTGCTGTAACTGAGAGTCCTACATCTTGCAGGCAGCAGGAAGTTGACTGAGACACTGGGCAGTATCCTGAGCATAGGAAAGCTCAAAGCTCACCTCTGTAGTGACACACTTCCTCCAACTAGGCCATACTTCCTTACAGTGCTACTTCCTATGGGATTATGGGGGCTGATTACATCCAAACATCATACCTCCTAACTGCATATTATACACAAAGCTAAAAATAAAGCAAATATATTTTTTTAAAGGAAATTTAACCCTTTCACCTGTTTGTGAGCTCTGTTCCTACATATTTCTCATTGCTTGCTAGGTTTAATTCCATCTTCTAGTCCTTTGAATTTATTTTGATGGTATCTTCTGGGGGAGCTTTAATAAGCTTTGAATTATATTTTTCTTAATACATACCTAAGCCTATATTCTGACTTACGGTTTGGCTTTGATAATTTAGATTTTTATAGCAGATTTTTATTATAAGCTTAATAAAGGAGACATCAGTATTCACTACTGAGAGAAAAAAGGAAGTCTTTGCAAAAGTAATCAATATTTCTTTTTCTAATTTTTCCTTTCCATACATATTGTACTGAAAACTTTTCTCTCATTTGGATGATTTGGCATTCTTATCACATATGGGGAAGATTTTGATTTATGAGTTCATTGTACAAGTAGAGAAAAATGTAAAATTAAATGGCAACACTGTGTAAAAGTTGCTGTTATGCAGCAGGGCTGCCTTTCTGTCAGTTGGGAGTCTTGTGTAGATAATAATTTGTCATCGGTGATTTTGCCTGCACAAAACACATCAATCCTTTTTATTATGTTTTGTGAGCCTTGACACTTAAGATAATTTCTCCATCTATACTTAAAACTCTTTCTCTTATGATTGCATTATGAAAGTGGAGATTTTGCCCTTGTTGCCTTATCTCATTAACATGTGTTTATCATATATTTCAGGCTAATTACCATTTTAGAATAATGCATGCAGCATTAAATGGATTGTCTAGTTTTAAAAGGTGTCAAGAAAAAGCCAGCAGCTTTCACCCCCCCCCATCCCTAATCCCCATTCCTTACAAAGACTACAAAAGACATTTTGATTTCTTGACACGTGGGTCAATTGGATAATGGCAGGGGTATACGACCCCCTCCTGTGTGTTCACAGTTGGTCCTAGATGGCTAAAGAAATGATGAGAACACATTTGTAGAGCATCTTCATTTTCAATGTCTCTGTTTGTTGTCCATCAATCAGTGTTAGGGTTTCTGAGCCAAGGCCAGGACTTCATCTCATCTAATATTTATGTGGAAGGAGAGAATCTGTTCTCTCATCTTATGGAGTGAGAGTTTGCTGTGAAAGTACAGCTTAGGTAAAGGATCTGTGACTTTCTAATATTAAATAACATGATTAGATGTATTTCTGTTTGTTTCTTGTCCAAACAATTAAACCAATCTTTTCATTTTTAAATATATATGAAGCAGGAGGTAAGGTTCTATGCTGTCACTCAAGGGGAATGTGAACTTCTGAAAAATACCCTTATGAACTGTCAAAAAAAAAAAACATAAAACATAACCTGCAAAATAATTCTCTGTACAATTTAACCATTGTTGTGTTGTTAGCATTTATAATTTATTAGATTGTAATGGGTAAATAAACTTTAATGTGTTTTTGTTTTTGCTGTTGCTATACTTTGATTTCCATTTGAAATCTTGGATTAGTTTATTGCAAAAAATAAATCCGAGAATAAACTCAGACTGCACTATAGACTTGAACTACAATTCTGACCCTCAATGTTTGGAATAGAGAGAACAATTTAAAAATAATGATCTACGTATTACACAAAGAATTCCTCCAACTTAAAATATCAGCTTGCTAGTTAGATCATATTTAACAATTATATCCATTGTATCATTTAAAATTTTTGCTTGCCATGGCAAGGGTTTATTCAACACCCAGCAAATATCTGCAAGTGGTTCCCATTAATCTTAGAAAGAGTTCTGGAGGAAACTGGTTGAGAAAGTCATAATATACATTTTGTAAAACTTTACAAGAGGTATGAAACTTTCTAGTTTAATGATCTTCAAAGTAAGACGAGGATGACAGGGACTTGGGATGATGACTGAGTCGGTAAAGAGCATGCTACACAAACACGAGGACTCGGGCACGATTTCTAGAAGCCACTTAAAAAGCTGGGTGTAACACATGCACTTGTGTTCTCAGTGCTAGGAGGTGGAAACAGATGGATCCTTGGAGTTTCCCAGCCAGCCAGCTTGATACAAGTCCCACTGAGAGACCCTGTCTCAAGAAACAATGTGGATAATTGTTCTTGAGGAACAGCACTTGAAGTTAACCTCTGACCATCAGGTGAAAGTGCACACACGTGTACATGTGTACACACACACACACACATTATAAAAATAATGAGGATTATAGACTAAGCACCTATTCAACAGATTTATATTGAAGGTACTCTTTATGCTTGGAAGGTGTTAGTTTCTAGAAATAGGAAGGCTGTGTGGTACCCAGTGTCCCTGAACTCCATCTAGTAGAGCAGGGATAGATAGAGACAAATAAACAAACATAATAATGACATTATAAGCAAGATGTTATAAACAAGAACTATTGATATCATGAATGCAGCAGTGTGCACCGGAACTTAAGGAGAGTCATTGAAGAAAGGCCATCTAAATAAAATAGATGGCACTTATGCTTAGATACAAGGGCTGAAAAAGGCTTATTCACACCACAGACATACACTAGTGGTAGGAGGCAGGACTGAGCTGTAGTTCTGTAGGACTGACTGGAAGCTGTTTTAGCCACCAACTGTGAGCTCATGGGAGAGGACAAGGAGTTTATGAGACAGGCTTTGCAGACAGTGCATATATCAGTAGACAATGGCTAGTCATACATAAGAAAATAACTGACCCACTGTTTATATTATCTGTCTCAGGCAGTCTTTGGCTGACCCATAATGGCAGCTTGGGAATAAACCTGCTGTAAGTCAACATTGCAAAAAGTCACACTGTTTTTTTCCTTTATTGAAAATAGATTTTTTTTTTTATATATATACAATATATCCTGATTATGGTTTCCCTTCCCTCCCATCCAGACTCAGCTCCTTTCTGACTCTCCTTAGAAAACAAACAGGCATCTAAGAGATAATAATAAAATAAACTAGTAAAATAAGAGATAACAAAAACAAAGAAGTTGGAATAGGACAAAACAAACACACAGATGGCAAAGAGCCCAGGAAACAGATACAGATTCAGAGACCCACTTGTTTTCACACTTAGGAATGCCATAAAAACACAAAACCACAAGCCACGATACATATGCAAAGGACCTGCAGGGTAAAACAAAAATAAAAAATAAAAAGGATAACAAAAAACAAACAAACAAGCAACAACAAAACCAAAACTGCCCTGACAGGTCATTATATGACAAGGAACTTCTAAAGATGCTGATTGTTATTTCTAATGGAAACCCAGGAAGCTGAACAGGAACAGGCAACAGTTGGTGAACCATTGCTAGAATTTGATCAACCAGCAGACACTTTCCATGGTTTTTGTTCCTATTTGCAATGTAAGTGCAAGTGTGTACTGCTTACCAGTTACATAGGACACCTGCTTTCAGTGAGCTCGCTGTTGGCCTCATTATGCAACAGCCACTAATCAGCCTGTACCCAATGGATGCCTCCCTTCTTTTCCCACCGTGAATTTTGTTTTCTCCACCTGCCTTTATATGCCTGCCAAACACGTGATGATTGTTCCTTCTTATCAGATAGTTACATTATAATTGGACAGTAGCACAATTACAGTTATGAACAGCAATGAAATAATTTTGCAGTTGTAGGGTCACCACAACATGAGGAACTAATTGTATTAAAGATTGGCAACAATGGGAGGGTTGAGAATTGCTGCTTCAAGACTCCTTGCTGAGTAAGAAAGCAGTCATGGACAATCCAACCCCCAAACCTGTTTTCTATGGCAAGATTTACAATAAATATGCCTTAAAACCTGGAGCCCAGAAGAACCCATGTCTATATTTCTGCAAATTCGTGATGCTCATTTATCCAGTTTGGTCTGGGAAGTTGGCATATACATATTTTACTGAAGACAATGTGGAGTTGCTTCTCTCAAACAAGATGCGAGCAATTAGATCAGGCAGGGAAGAGTGGATAGGTTATTGAGAAGGTGCGTATAGTATGTCTGTGCCATGGAATACACTCAGCTATTGAAAGTATGTCCACAGAGCATCAAAGGACAGTCCTCAGCCCTTATCTGTGGGGTGCAAATGAAAACCCCGAGATGAGTTTATTCCTTTTCATATGATTAAAACAAAAAATATTGAGAACATTCAATGTTGGGGGATCCTGAAGTAATCAGAACTTTTACCATGTTGGCTTGATATGAAATTACACTTTGAGAAATATGTATGTAAAATGAAGTATATGTTCATCTGATGACCTGAAAGTGTACATCCACAAAAAAAACATGCACAAGAAAGTTCTTAACATATTAAAAATCTGAAACCAATAAATAAGTGGGCACTCACTTTTTGGATGGATGTAGGATATAAGCTTTTGTCTGTTTTTTATTTATATTTAATCATCCATTTTTCCATTTGTGTGTGTATATGTGTGTATGTGTGCAGAAAGGCATGCATGTGTGTGGAGAACAGATGATAACTTGAGGGAATCAGTTCTTTCCTTTCATCACGTGTGTCCCAGGGATCGAACTTAGGTTTCTTAACTTGGCTGCAAGGGTATTTACTGCCTTAGTCATCTTGTTGATCTTGATTGTTTTTAAGCTCTTTGAAGTGCAGTTTTTTTCTTGTTTGTTTTTTATTTTATTTTACTTTTTTTTTTTTATAATTTCCCTTCTAGCAATTTTGGATTCTTCAGCAAGGTGGTAAAGATATTTGAAAATGGTCTTGAGTCCAGATAATTATGGTTAAAATTTATTATATCCTTACCCAATTCAACAGCAATTTTAATTACTTTTATCAAGCTTTTCCAAAGAACCCAAATTATCTTTACAGACTCAATAGCTGTCTTTTCTTTCTTGCTCATATTTTTGGAGTTTATGTGACATTTAATTACATTTTATAAACACATTAATAGGTACAAATGGCATAAACAAACTTATGAATAAATAATCTTATCCTTATCCTGGTAATTCTGCCATACAAATCAACCTGTGAGAAGAAATGCTTCAGATGCCCAAGATAGCTCTCCAGCCACAGAAGATTCTGCATATTCTCTGTATCTCCTGGATACATTTTTCAGAGAGAATGGAGACTATTGACTCACTTTTAAGCCTGGTAAGTGGCCACAGTTAGATACCTTCTTCTATATTTTCCCCAGTAATTATGTGTACTTTTGATAAGAAAAATACCAAATTTATATAATAAACAACTAGAAAGTTATTATGAGTAGAACAATTTCAAAATGATTTTATGTTTCTAATGCACGTTTGATAAATTCTGGGAAAGGAATCTGCAGGAAAAAATTGTTGGCAAGTTCACTGGAATTTCGGTTCAGACACTTCCTGGAAAGAATATTGGATTGTACCCCAAAGGTAGCTTGAAATAACATTCTGAAATGTGAAAACAAACCCTTAGTCTGAGATAGTTTGTCATTGTTTTCCTCTGTGGGCCATCGCACATGGGGATGTAATAGGAAGTTAGCAATAATGTGTGATAGAAAGTGAAATATCCTGGAGTCAAGTGATCAGGGCCAATAGATGAATTTCACTAGTTCACTTGGTTTACTGAGTCTACTTCCTTCCACCCTGACTCATGGATATCTCCCAAATTGCCTAAACCAATCATTTCTTTCCTTTGAAACCTCATCAGAGGAGTCTAGACATTTTACATTGTATTGCCATACTGTTATCTACAAATGTTTTGAATTTGTATATCCTGGGATACATTTAGCTTGTGGTTCACAGGTTAGACACAAGGTAACATTACATACTAACTTACTAGTTATAAAATATCCAGGGACATGTTTCCCATATTGATAGGTTTGTCTGCACAGGACTATCATGACTCAACCATTCATGAAATAGCATTGCAACTTGTGCCATGTACACTGTAATGTCCTCCCTAATATTAAACTGGGAATTTTGCTATTGAAGTAGGCTTCTCTTCTTGCCACAGCCTATCTTTATTTAAAGTTGTGAATTGGTTTTGAATGGTTAAATCCAATTATTATTTGTAGAGTTGAATCCAGAAATACTCATATTGATCTGCTATCAATAAAGAGTTTCAGGTATGATGTGTAATGTCCCTGTCTTATTATGTAGTAGTGAGTGTGAATTACCCAGTACATTGCTTTGGTACTTTAGAACCTACTTGGCCTGAGTTATAACTTACTTAGTTAAAAGACTGCTTTGCAAAGCAGACACAGCTATGTAAATACTGTGCATATATATGATGATTTCTGTTATAGAACAAAGACTGGCAAGTGTTTCACACATGTTGTTACTCAAGGACATTGATAGTAATAAAAGATTTTATAGGCTAGAGTAACAGGATAGGAAGTCAGGAAAATATTTAAATTATTGAAATGACTACTTACATTTTGGGAAAAGTTGGAAAGGCTTTTTTTTTCTTATTGTTTTGACATGATAAGCAACTTCTGTTTGCCTTTAAATTGTTAACCATTGATAATATAAATAGCCTAGGAAAATAAATACTTGAAAAGTGAGTTATTTATTACTTAAAATTATTATTTAATATTTCCCAAGAAATAAAACTGAAAGTTAAAGTTGCAAATTTGCTTTTCATATGAAAACAAATGGTAATATTTTGAAAGTTCTGGTTAAACAATACTAAAAGTGAGAAATGTCTCACTAGAATACCATGTCTGATTTTCCATTTTAAATTGAGTATCAGGTATTGGGAGGCAGCACAATGGATAACATGCTTGCCTTGCAGGCATGAGGATCCAATTTTAATCTTCAGAATCATTTAAAGAAGGTGGACATGACGATGCATGCTTGCAACCATGGCTGTGGGGAGTCAAAGACAGATCCTTGGCTTGCTGGCCATCTTAGCCTACTGAGTGAGCTCTTGACCAATAAGAACCTGTCTCAGAAAACAGTAGATAGCACCAGAGATATGATGGCCAATATTAATCTCTGGCTTATGCATGCATGCACACAAATGTGCAACCACATGTATGCACACATACAAATTAATAGAATATCAGGTTTAACTACTTAAAAATCATGCTCAATTATACTAAGGGTCAGACTGGCACTACAGCTTGTGGGTTGTTTTTTTTTTGTTTGTTTGTTTTTGTTTTGTTGTTGTTGTTATCATGTAGATAATCTGTTCTGAACCATATATGTTAGAATGCTACCTAGATGACAAATTTTAGTTTTAAATTTTTTGGTAAGCTTTGTAATGCTTGCATTAAGAGACAGCGTTCATTTGTTAGGAGTATTCCCTTTAGTGTGTTGGGGGTCTTGCAACAAATGATCAGTCATTGGGAATCAGTCTTCTCACATTTCAGGTTATTTCTTATCTTTTTCCCCCAAATACTTTATTTATAAAAAATAAATACTAATATGTATTTTATTTAACATTTCAGAAGCAGTGGGCTAAAATTTTTTTGGATATCAGTTCACCACTTTTACTTCTCACTATGTTAAATTTATACTCAGATTCTGGCCTAATTATTTCTCTAAGTATCTAGCAAAGACACATAAAAAGACATTCCAGTAAATGACTTGAAAGTAAGTTGTTCAAGGAGTTCATAATATGCTTTGTAGGAAAGAACAAGCTGGTAGATACATCATGACATATGTGTGTGTATGTACGATGAAATATGACTAACACAAATGCACTGCTAATTCATATAAAAAGTAAGTGCATACAGACATGTGGAATGACAGGCAGAATGGAATGGATAGCGAATTTCCTTTATATGCAGTAGTGAAATAGAAAAAGTTAGTCTAAATTGGTAATAGTCATATCACTGGTTCACTGAGATAATGGGTTGTGTATGGAGGAAAGGATTATAAAATAGGAGTAACGCCGACATGGATAGGCATGCATTTTACTTTGAATGCTGAGTGTGCACTTCCACTGTACATCCTTAACATCACTGAATTTAAATGTATGAGAATCATGTATGTAATAACAAATGATATAAAAAATAAGCTCTGCCCTCTGAGGTTGATCTTTTCCCCCTATCATTTGAGATCTTCCTAGGTAGGGCTATAATTAAAGCTATATACTTCCCACTGATGTAAACATTCAATAAAGTATTTTCACACACATGCTTTCATGGCTTTTGTTTGTTTCCTAATCAGAGAATTTCCTCCAATGTCCTATGCTTGAACTGAGGGAAAGATGTTTTGTGGCAGGCATGGTGGAATAAGGATCCCTAGGCTCATGTATTGTATTTGGTCTTTCCTCATACTGGAAGGTCAGATGACAGGTCAGTAAGGCCATCTTATTACAGTGTTGGGTGTTTGCCTCTTTAAGTGAGGACTCCTTTCCTTAGTCTGGTGTGTTTTCAGGCATGCTGTTTCTGATGCCCAACCTTACACATATCACTTCTATTTCATATGAGAAGCCTGTGCATTCATTCAGTTTTGTGTGTTAAGCCACCAGTAGCTCCAGAAGCTAGGGTGCTCACATCCTGTGGCCCAATGTTTGAACTCTGTAGGACAGGTGGCAGCCCGCAGTTATTTTTTTTTAAAGGCTTCCTGAAAAGAGCATAATTTGGCTTTAAAACTCAGATGTCATGGCTGGGATTCCTCTAGTTTCCATTCTCTAGGTTTGCCAAATGATTCCTGAGTCAGAGACTTGGAGCACAGTTGGTACTTGACAGCCCTAAGAAACAACTAGAAGATCTCCTGAGGCCAAACAGCTTCACTTTGCTTTACACTAGCTGTTCTCAATCTGTGGGTTGCAACCCTTTGGAGATCACATGTCAGATATCTGACATATCAGATATTTACATTATGGTTCATAATGACAGGAAAACAAAATTACAGTTATGAAGTAAGAACAAAATAATTATATGGTTGGGTGTTACCACAACATGAGGAAAGGGTCACAGCATATAGAAGGTTGGGAACCACTGCTCTAGGCTTTTGCATGGTAAGCCTTCTGAGTTACTCGGGGTAGTTGTACATCATATGTACTATGTCACATGTGATCTCATGTCTGTGTGTTGTATATGTATGTGTATGGACTGGGTGTTCTGATGTGTACTTGTGTGCATGAGGCCAGAGGCCAGAAGAGAATGGTCTGCTCTACTACTTCCTGCCTTATAGCTTTGAGATAGTCTCTCACTGATCCTGGAGCTATGGTGGTGGTCATCAAGCCCCAGAAATCCTCCCATAGCTCTCTATCAGCAATGGGCTTACAGGCCTGTGCATCTGGCCATCCTTGTAATCCCTAAGTTTTTATTTTGTGTCCTGGGATCCAAATTCAAATCCTCATAATTTCACAGGAAGTGATCTTACCCACTGAGCCATCTCTCTAGTCTTTACATGTGATTTATAACAGTCAATAGCCCCCCCATATTTCTGAAATAGATGTAGAAATGTAGGACAGACAATAAAATATTCAGTGAGATGTATTTTTCCTAGGCTCTTAGGGACTTGAGTAGATTGGTAAGAGTGTAAGAATAAGATGGTAACTATTGTCATGACCTTGAAATTGTCTCCTGGCACATGGATGTCACCTCTAGATAACTACAGTGTCTTCTGCCTACTGTTCTGTAAATCCTATTGATGTGAGAAGAGGACCAGAGCAATATAATGTCTTGTGAGAACACAAGACAAAGGTTTTGCCTACAGTTATGACAGAGGGGCAGAAAATTTATGGAAGACTGATGTCATGTATGGTCGGTTGTTCCTTCAAGTTGCTTCCCCCTCAGACTACTAGCTGTTAAGTGACATTCCAGGGCTTGTGGTCATTTGCCCCAGTAGAGTTCTGATTTTTTTAATAGTGAACTAGGCATATACAATAATATGTTATAAATTTCCAACCTTTTTATTCACAGGGTCATGAATAATTTAATAACTAGGCTTGATTTTGCTAAGTTTGACTTGACTAATATACACCTAACAGTAGATGCCAATCCTGAGGTTGTGAAGTCTAGCCTGTACCCTAAGTAGTCAATTCATTAATTGTTATCACTGACCAATATATACTCTGTTTTCACACACAGAATACACAGATGCATAACCAAGGTGGCATAAATGTAAGCAATACTCCTTTAGATTGTATTTAATGACCCACAAACCTTTGTTGCTGTCTTTATAGTTGTTGACTCTGTTGGCTTAGAAATCTTTGTGGCTAGGATGTATAGTAGAACCCTGAATTCAGTAATCTTAGGGCCTCAAATTCTATGCCCATTATTGTAGGAAGCCCAAATACCTGATATTCGAGTTCACAGAAGGATACCAGAAACAGTATAACATGTAAGTAAAGACCTGTGGGAAACAATATAGTATTGGCATCAGGAAATGACAGCCTAGCAGCACAAAAGAAAATATTACTCATACAGCCCAATAGTGTATAATATTCCCATAGACCAAGTGCTTCCCACACGATGTGCGAAATAGGCATCACCTATATATGTGTTTAAAAGGTGTCATAATGTGTTTTGAAATTTAGTGGTGTGATACACTCCACTTAATGCTTTATTTTAATGTTTTTAAAAGTTTTAATTAAAATATAATTATGTAATTTCTCCCCTCCATTTCCTTCCTCCAATCCCTAACCTGTGTCCTTTTGTTTGACACCATCTTAGCTATTTGAAATTTTGTGGTTGTGTATAAATTACAGGGCTGAGTTAATAAATTCAAAATTCGCCATTTGAAGTATGGTAGATGCTTTCTTAAGTGTATAGATGACTTCAAATAGCATAGTGGTGTTTGCAATAATCATCCATCTATTCAATGAATTCAGGACAGCCTCCCATTTGTAACTTCATTTTTTCTCTCATCAATGTTTCATAGTTTTAATTATGTATATCTGTCATCTCCTTTAATACATTTATTCCATTTTATTTTGCTTTATATTTTTATGCTATTGTTAATAGGGTTTTTATTCCCCCTCCCTCAGTTCATTGTTAGTATGTAGAGATAATATGTATGATTCTTTTTTAAAATTTCATATATTTCAACTGCATTAAATTATAAAAGAATAACATAATCAAAGATAAGTGTTGGAACATGGTCAAAAGAATGATGCATAGTGAACAACGTCCTGGGAAACTGTGAGAGAGGCTCATGCTTCCTGGGTTAAACCTTAACGTTCAATTTACAAGATATGTTTATTCTTTCTGGATGTCAAATCAATGGGTTTGCTGAGTGCTGTCTTCAGTGTACCTGAATCTGGGTATGACCTTCTGCCTTGCTTCCATAGATATAATCTATAGCACATGCCAGGAAATTGTGTCCTGAGATAGTTGTGGGAAAGGACTGCTCTATTAATGTTTAGCATGTGCTTATGATATTCATTCACATGTTTTTCTGAACTCAAATCTTCCTTGGATCGTTGCACTTGGGAGTAGAGGCAGGTGGAGCTCAGTGAGTTCAAGGCTAGCCTGGTCTACAAAGCACGTTCTAGGACATTTATAGCAATAGATTGTGGTCCTCCCCTTTTTTTCAAGTACTCAGGACCCAGGTCCAGGAGACAGATATGGATAGGTTGGTAAAAGTTGACCAATAAGTTTACTTATATCTCTTCAATTTTGATGACTTTTATTTATTTTTATTGCCTAATTGCTTTTACTAGGACTTCCAATAATATATTGAATAGATGCCATAAGAGAGGCTAGTCTTGTTCTTAATCTTGGAGTCTAGTTCCATTTTTGCTGTTGTTTCCTATGATGTCAGCTGTGGGCATGCCGCTAGCATTAACATTAACATTGTAACATTGTGGCATTCCTTATAAATAATGTACTAATGGAATATTAAATTTGCCAAATATACATTTTGTATTTGCTGAGATGATAATATGATTTCTCTTCTTCATCCTGCTGATACTGTGTATCCCATTTATGACTGTTGCTCTGTTGAAATATACTCACATTACAGAGATAAGTCTTATTTGGTTATGGGGCATGGCTGTTTTCATACACCATTGAGTTCAGCTTTCTAGTATTTTATTGGGAATTTTTAATGTCTAGGTTTACCAGGTGTGCTATAAGAATCAAAATAGAATTGTCCCAACTCTAAAACATATTTGTTGTCAATGTCTGTCTATCTATTTATCTATCTATCTATCTATCTATCTATCTATCTATCTATCTATCTATGTATCTTTCTTCCTATCATCTCTATCATACTTATCTACCATATCTATCATATCTATCTATCTATCTTTCTGTCTGTCTATCCTATGTCTTTCTTTCTATCATCTCTATCATACCTATCTATCATATATGTGTATCTATAAATCATCTCTATCTATTTATCATTTCTATCATATCTATCTATATATTTATCTATCATTTCTACCATACCTATCTGCCTATCATCTCTATTTATTTATCATCTATCTATCTATCTTCATCATCATCATCATCATCATCTATCAACTGTATATCTTCCTGTCTGTTTGTCTGCCTAGGTTAAAGAATGGCTGTAAAAGCTAAAAGAGGCAGGGAGTTTCAAGACACGTGAAGCAGGAAAAGTGATAAAGGTGTAAATATTTATCTATTATTGTGGGGACAAAACCTGCCAAAGATCTGCTGGGAAGGCTATGGTAGCTCCAGGCTCAAAGTTGAACTACATAACTGAGTCCAACTGCAGGGACAAAGGAGAAAGTATAGGACTGAGTCCAGATGAATGTATAAGCAGATGGGTGGATGACAGTTCTAGATTAGTGAACACAAACAATGGCAATTAAAGTAGTCTGTGACAATACCTGTACCTGGAATTCCTGGAAAGCAAGTTGGGAATTCAATGCCTGTTAGTCCCTTGACATACAATGGATAGTTGGATGGCAGGCCAGTGGCGTGTTGGGTGTCCACCACTTTACAGTGTAGCTGAAGATCTCTTTCCTTGGTTTTTATGTATTTTATAAGTTTTCAGGCCTGCTTTTCCTGATAGAATTGTAATACTGATGTGTTCCTACAGCCCCTTTCTACATTAAGAAAGAATTAATTTATCATCCCGCTTATGTGAGAGGTGCCAGACAGATGGTGCTTTTCATATGTCCACTCAGGGTGTAGTCATCCTCTATCCTAAAAAATGCAACCAAAAGCTGCCTTTAAAATGGAATCTCCTAGGGCAAAACACAATTTGAAAAGCTACTGTTTAACTCAGTAGGGAGTAATTGGATTAGGGCAGAGACTGATCTCAAAAGCATGTGAAGGTTTCATTGTTGGGATGCAGAGATAGCTTAGTGCTTAAAAGCACTGGCTACTCTTCCAGAGGACCTGGGTTTGATTCCCAGCACCCACATGATGGCTCACAGCTGTCTGTAACTCTAGTCCCAGGGCATTAGATGCCTCCATGGGCACCAGGCATGCTCAGGGTGCACAGATATAAATGCAAGCAAAATATCAGTACATAAATAATAATATGAAATATGTTTTAAATTTTATTACCATTATGATAGAAAAGACTAACATCTGTATCATTCTGCTTACTTCATTGCTAAGCCTGCTCACTAAGGTCTTCTGTAGGCCACCACAGCTTCTCTGGTTCATATTGCTAATGGTTGTGTCAGATCCTGGGGACTCATATATGAAGTCGTGGTCTCCCTTCAGATTGGATGAAGAAGATGTGTATAAATGGAATGCTATCTAACAATTCTAGTTTGTCTATAGGAAGTCACAAAATACAAATACTTATGTAAAACTTCTAGGCTATAGATTTGGCTACTGTAGTAGAAGTATAAAATTTTGTGTTGTTTAACTGGGTGTTTAATATAAGACAGCTATGTTAAACAACATAGAATTTATTTCTCTTGTGTAAGTTCTTATTGGCTATACCATTTTGCAAAATCATCAGTTTCACAGACAATTCTTAGTGTGTTATTTCATTAGAACAGAGAGTATACCAGGCTTAGTGACACATGCTTTTAATTCTTGCACTTGGGGTGGGGGGATGAGGGGGGACAGAGGCAGGTGGATGCCTGTGAGTTCAAGTCCAGCCTGGTTTACAGAGTGAGTACCAGTACAGCCAGGGACACACAGAGAAACCTTGTCTCAAAAAACAAACAAACAAACAAACAAACAAACAAACAAACAAAACCAGAAGACAAAAAAGAAATTAAAAAAAGAACAGAGAGTATTAGAATGATGCTTTAATGCTTTCATCCTCAACCGTCCTTACATAATTTGCACCTTTCCTAACTTCTGTGGCCCAGAGGACTTACATTCACATTCATATTCCATTGGTCCTACCTACCTGCTGATGGCATTGGTAGTCTTTCTTTTGGATCTTCCTATGCCCCACAGAAAGTTCTGTTTGTTATGAACTTTAGACAAATTATAATGAAAAGATTTTATCTATGCCAAGAATGCTACATGAAGGGGCGGCACTCAGAATAAGTGGTTCAGAGTTTCCCTAGCCAGCTGTGTTAGAAATGGAGCTTCTATGCACGAACACAGAGCAAAGCAGAGAAACTACACAGCTGTCTCCATGCAGTGTTTGCTTTAGTTGTGCCTGAGCTTCTTCGTTGGATTTCTATGAGTGAAACTTGGGAATTTATTACAACATACATGCTTAAGTTCAGCTTCAGATTGTATACTAAATTTGATTGTGGTTTACTATGTAGGAACTCAGAGCCAGCTCTGTAGATAAATAATCTCATGCATATTCTATTTAATTATTGTTATGGGAGGAAAAGAAAGAGTATATATTTAAGGATGCTCAGAAGTCTATTCTGTAATTATTGCAGCCCTGGGTTATACCTTTCTAGGCAAAGGACCCTAAGCTAGAATTTGAATGAGTGAAGTCATGTCTCAGTCAAATGGAACTGCAGGAGGCATTCAGGATGCTGGCAGGTTAGTGTAGTGACTGAGAACAGTGAATAAAGTAACATCTGTAGAGGCGTTATTGTATGGGATTGAAAGGTAAAAGTGGGAAAACAAATGAGTATCTATAATGGTGACTCTGCAAACAGATGAAAGGGACATGCTTTTCCTAGCTCTTGCTAGTCCTGTACTGTATAATTGCTGCAAGGATAAGCTAAAGAATGTGTTTCTATAAACATGTCCTCTCCTGCTATGTGTGCCTGGCTTGGGTGGAGGCATTGTTAAATCTTCAGTCTTTCAAGTGCACCACAGTAGATCAGGGATGAGCCTGGAAGGGTCTGAGTTTTAGAACTGTCTGGAAGAGAAAGGAGGTGTTTTATTCCGTGCAAAGAGCTGGCAGGCCTTATTCACGGTGGCAAATTAAGCATCAGAGTCATAGATGCCTCCAGGGTTTTGAGCCTACTTGGCTATGGAAGAGAGAACCCTGGAGGGAAGCCAATTTTCAAAAGTTCAGATTCGGTTTGAAATGAGAGTGCATTATCTGAGCAGAAACATCAAGAAGGGAATTAAGGGTGAAGGGCTAGAGGTGTGCAGGAAGCTTGAAAACCATAACCCCACTGTTAATCAGATGAAACGGAATAATTATGCTGAATAGAAGGCTGAAGGGGAGGGAGCATGGGCAAAGCTCTTACTTCTCTTGTAAGTTTCTGTCTTAAAAAGATGATGTCTATAGACAGCTTGGAAGAGCAAACCTACAGCTAGGTGCAGAGAGGTAGGACCTTGAAGGCAATTAGTGTGGTGGGAGAGGGGAGCAAGCCTGTGGTGTCTCTAGGTCACTAGTTCCCTTTCCTTATCACACTCGGGTGATGGCAGGGTCTGAACCCAATGGTGCTGCTCTCCCCAAGTGATCCACCAGAGAGGAGCAGCAGGAAGAAGCTGGCCTCCCAGTCTGCCACCTGGGATTTGGCTAGTGTAGGGGTCCAGAACTATCTCAGGGGCATGAACTGGCTTTTTTGGAGCTCACTCTCTATGGTGGGATACCTTGCTCAGTCTTGATACAAGGGGGAGGGACTTGGTTCTGTCTCAACTTGGTATGCCAAACTTTGTTGACTCTCCAAGGAAGGCCTAAACCCCTTGAAGAGTGGGTGGGGGTTTGGTAGGGTGAGAGGTGGTGAGGGGGAGAAGAGGAAGGGGCAGGGGAGAGCAAGGATTGGTATGTAAAGTACAAAATAAATTTTTTAAGTAAAAAATAAAAATAAATAGATGTAGAGAAGCTTTAAAATACCTCATCCCTTCTGAAGTTGTGATGATTTTAGTTTATGAAATAAACCAAAACACCTGGATTAGTGGGACAAAACATAGCATGGTATTAACAGGAAGCATACTGTAAATACGAATACCCCAAGGAGTCACAGGTTGCACATTACATGGCCGAAGGAAGAAATAGGGAGGGGCGTGGTGTTCTGGGAGAAAGGGAGGTGGCCACAGCAAATGGAAGGCATGTGCACAGTTCCCAGGGCTGTCTTGCCACACAGTGAGGTGATTTAGAGAAAAGTCACCTGTGGTAATCCCTGACTAGGCAAAGTTCTACATCCTCCATTTCATCTTCATTGGAAAGGCTCTTTTCTAGTTAAGGGGAACTACAGGATAACGATAAAGCCTGTTCACAACTGCTCAGCATTTTTTCCAGTAGATTTCCATTACACTTGTAAATTCCATTTGCAAAAGGATAGCCTTCCAGAATTCATTCTGCCTGCAGTTTCTCTGAATATCAGTCTTGAGAGACATCTAGGGGTGGCATATCCTGTCGTCCCAAGAGATACACTACTCACTTACACATCACCTGTTGATACTACTTCCCCCAAATGGAAACTTTTGTGTTATAAACCAGGAACTTTTACTAGAGAAAGTGCCTCAGCAGCAATTGTCAATCATCCCAGTGTAAGACTGAAAGTGAAACATTTGCAGTAAAATCTCCTTTGCCTTTGAGCCCTAAATCAAAATACATCTAGAATTGCTGCAAATATAATTTGTGGAAAAGTGTAAATTGAATCATTGTGTGGGTATTTACCATCATTTTTACATTTGTAAATCAAAATTTGTGCAAATGTTACTATATTTATTGTAGAAACAAAACATGAGAAATCTTACCCCAGAACCTACTGGTAATAGTGTCTGTATTTGACATCTGTATTATATTATATCTTGAAATTCCAAAAAAAAAAAAAAATAGACTGGATATTTAGGTATTTCTGTCTTTGAGGATGTTGGAAGAGAAATTTTAAACTTGCGTTTTGTGGGTTTCACATGTGTGATCACAATTCATTGGTGTTGCTGGGTGTGTGCTTTGATGTATTAAAAATGCTGAAGGGCATCTATATACACATGAGGGCAGATAGATGAGAGACAGATGTATAGATAAACAGATAATCTTCAGAGTAAAAGCTCTCCTGTTGAATTCTAAGAGAGATGGTCTAGCAAAACTGAATACTGAAGCCTACAGAATCTTTAGGGCCATTCATAATCTGACTATATACATCATTACAGCATAAGAATGAAGTCACTGGGTGTCTGAGAGGGCATTTTTGACCATAGAAAAACTGCCCACAACCTGAGAACTTAATGCCATATTATAAGTTACCCATATGCAATATTCCTCTCCTCCTTTCCCAGGGCCCCAGGTGGTTGCAATGCTTCTGTCCTTTGTGTCTTGAACAGTGAACAATGAATTGGACAGGACACACACAATAGTGGTAGCACTGAAAGTATAGGTTTACCTGCAGTGATGATGAGAGCATAGAGCCACAGAACTGGACCAGAGGTCCAAGAAGCACGTGGTTCGAGAGCCTTGAGGTTTTCCTGTGGGGGTGCTGGGGCTTCTTTTATCTAGGTGAAAGGAGAACCAATCCCCAGAAGTGGGAATGGGTTAGGGGCTTACTTGATTGACATATAGATTGCTTTAGAATGGGATGATTTGAACATGAGAGTGATGTACATCCCATACTTTTAAGCACATGGACACCCCGTTATATATGAGATGCTAAGTAGTTTTTTGCCTGGCAGATGCTAAGTAGTTTTTTTCCTGGAAGGTGACCTTAAGGACAGATTTACCATCACTGCTTCTGAGGGGAACACCATTTAAACTGGTCCTGTTTGTCTTCCCCTTTACCAGGAAGTACCTGAGGCAATTCCTGATGTGGAAAGTTAAGAGCAGGTTCCTGGATACTGAGCTATCACAGGGATTGCCCTGATGGCATTTTACAATATGCAGCGTTTTACACATACTTTTTCTGTGCTCTACTTTTCTTTTGCTCTCGAGGATTCATTATAATCAACTTGTTTATATTAAATTTAAGATGCTGAGTTGATACTTATTTTAAATTTTACATATTGGCAAGGAATGAATGTTAACCAATGTAATTCATTCGTTGAGGCATCTCAAAAATCAGTCAGCTATTTGGAGAAATTTTTGGAAGGGGTAAGACAAACTCTTGCTTTAAGTCCCTGAAACTTTATTGTTGTTATGACCCCTTTGCCCAAACAATAAAACCAGTGAAGAATGAGTTCTGATGTAAGTAAAAGACAATGAAGAGAGAATTTTAAGAGATGTAATAAATTAGTCATTGTTTGGAGTTCTGATTCTGAAGAAATTTTATTCATGAGATTTTTTTAAAATAAATATTCTGCCAAAGTGACTACAGGGTTTTTATAGCTGCATATACATACACTCACATTTATTGTGTTTTGTAGTCTCTGAGAATCATATCTGAAGGGAGTGTGTGAATGTTGGGTAAACGCCAATATCGTACACAGCCAGTGAATGTAAAGGATGAAGTTTATCTTGCAGATTCTCCTTCCTGTAATTCTCCCTGACCCTGAAACCACACAAGTGCTGGATTTAGCTGAGATGAAGCAATCCAGGCACCTTACAGTAGCTGAGGAAGACAACTCTGCAAAGCCTGGTATCCATTAGCATATCAACTAACAATCTTAGGCTGTCTGCAGTGTTTGCAGTAATGAACTGATTTTGTTGAGGGGAGAGAAATACCCAGAACTGAACAAAGGGTTTAACTTCACTACCTACAGGGGGCACACACAATGGAGCAAACACTAGATGAATGGCTGTTGAGCATACCTGTGAGTAGCTGACACTCGGCTGTCCAGACCAGTCCAGCTGGTACACCTCCATGGCCCATACTTCAGTAATCAAATTTGCTGATGCCTTAAGCCCATGCAAGGGGTGTTCTATGCTGGGCTGCCTGCTTGCAGCAGCGTGCCTGGTGCTGTTCTTTGTATCATTTGTCAGCCTTCTGCTGCATGCTACATTTCCTAAGCACACCAGCCTATTCAGACCAGCGTGATGACTTTTTATGGGCCTGGTTAGGGGAAGTTTAAATTGGTGTCCCTGCAGCAGTCTGAAAAACAGTTTCCTCTGTCTCTGTCATATGCTTGCTTCCCTTGCTGTTCAACCTGATGCATTATCACAACCTCAGAGGGTCGTAAATTTCCTGACATCAAGACAGAAAACCCTTTCTACCCTCTTGTTTTGTTGAACCAGCAGAGTGTGCAGCTTAAAGGCCAAGGGAGAAAGAAGGGAAAAATTCTCCCAGCACTATGATTGAACATATAATGTTATGATGTTTCTCAGTCTGAAGCTTTTCCCTTCTTGTTTTCTGGGTTCATCAAGAGGCTGTGTTGTGCAATGGTAAATGAATTAAAACTCTAACTGGTTGGGGATTTGACCATGAACTAAAAATGTGAAGGAAACTGTCTGCTTTAATATATTCTTTGATTAATAAGGATTTTGCAGAGAAGCTAACCTTTTTTTCCATCTCCCCGCCCACCACTACAAGTGGGCTAATGGGAACAGAAAGAGATTTCAAGCATTATAATTAATATTTAACTTAGTTTCAGCTACTTCAACTAACCCCTAAATTTTGTGGAATCATATCATTAAAATTTAATACAAATAATATCCTAATTCTTTTTTCATAACAAATATTGGTTCTGAGAAGCATGCACTTCTACACAACCTTCAAAATGTTGATAAATGACCGGGTTTGTTATTAAATTTCTCAATTCATCTAAAATCTTATTTGTTCAGTGTTATGTGTACATAAAATACAGAGGGAAGAATCTCCTTAATAATTTCCTTATAATTTTTATGTCTATACATGCACATGCATGCTTGTGTTTGTGTGTGTAACCTACATTCATGCAGGTACCCATGGAGGTCGGAAGAGAGTATTGGGTCTCCTCTAACCAGCGTTATAGTTGACCAAGAGCAACTTTGCTTTGTCCTCTCCTCCCACTACCCACTTTATCAGGGGACTACTGAGAGTGCAGAAAATGTGTTTTCCAAACCTTTTTAGTTTAATTCTACGTCTCCCCAGGCTCACTTCAACATTTGACCAAAGCTAAAAAAAGCTCTCCAATGCTTTTAGCTTTTTTTGCCCCATGTTCGTTGCTCTACTAAAAGTCCAGAGAGGATGGAAAAATATATACCAACCATGGTCTGTTTAATAAGAGGGAGAGAGTCCATGTTTTTTCACAAGAAGAATATCAGTTCTGAGTTTTTTTTAATCTTCAGTATGTAGTTTAGAGAATGAATTATAATCTGTTTGCATTAGTATAACAATGTATGTCTGGTAGGCTAATTTTAGAAGAAAAAGCTGTTTATCTAGTGTAGAGATTGAGCGGCAGGCATAGCCCTTAAGAACCTATTCCTGAAGGCACCACATACTTGAATCATAGAATATGGAGAAACCAAATCTGGAAGGAAGCTTGCTTTCATGGTGCTGGGAGGTGCAATGCAAGCCATCAGAGGAGCAAAGTAATCATCAGCTGTTACCTAGCTTTGAACCCCGCAAGCTATAACTGGCCTGACAAGACATGCTCACCAGTGCAATAGTGCCATGAACATCATGGCAGTAACTACTTTCTGATTGGACTTAAGTCTCACTCCACAAATTGAAACTGGGCCATGCTTGGCACCATTATTGGACCATGAAACCTGTGTCTAGACAGGTCATAGGCATGAGGGGAGAATCTACTACTATTATTTTACTAAATGGACACAGTGTTGAACTAACTCCTAATGACTATAATTATACCCATCGATAATGAATCTCTCAACCATCACCAGAGGAGCCTCTATTTGTAACATATGGTGGTTAGTTTAGCATAGAGATCCATAACTGTCAAGTGTGCAGAGAATAAGACACTGGAGAATGAGCAACCGTAATTGTTACAATATATCCCTCTCCTTCCTCCCAAGGCTTAGAGATCATTGGGGAAGAGTGGAATAGAAAGAGTGTAGAGACAAAGCAGTAGACAACACAGCGGGTCATCTACTTGTATGAACTCACAGTGGTGATGGCAGCATGCACAGCACTGTGCAAGCCCATGCCAGACCAAGCTAAGCATGGAGAAGTGAGTTGGGCACACAATCCCTTCTTTAGCTGTGAACCTATGGGCAATTATTTTCTGCCTAGAGAGGAAAGGTCTGCTTTCTCTAAGAGTGTGGCTCCTGATTAGTCAACCATGTCTCATTGTAAGGCCACATATCTAAGAATATCTGGGAAGCTTGACTTCACATCATTTGTCAGCACTTAGTGTTATATATTTCCCTTAAAAACAAGTGATTCTTGGATTTAAGACATTAATGTCTTAAAGTAATGCCTGCTTACTTTTGATACAATTTCTGTATAAAATGATTTTTCCTTAAAAGTTCTCACATATATATATTCATATTCCTCACTAATGAAGCACAGAGAAAGCAAAATTATTCACAATAGTACTTCTTTAGGGGTAATATGTTTGCACAAGTTCAATGAGTATGTGCCATTCTGGTGAGCAGAGAGTTATCTTCACCCAGCTCATGAATAAGAACTTTATCTTTATCTCTTTGGGTCAAATATAATTGTAATGCCTACAGAGGAAAAAATGACTTCCCCTCCCTCAGCAGCCACTAACTGAAAATGTCTATTCAGGGTGGGGTGGAGCTCTGTGTATTCTTCCAAAATCCATGCTGGTGTTCAACGGGCTTGATCTTGTACAAGTAACCACAGCTGCTCACTTTGAAAAGAAGCTTCTCTGGCAAGGCTGAGAGCAGAGGGGATCCATGTGGATATAAACATAATATTTAGAAGGCAATTCAACAATGTGTCCATTTATTCAAACAGCAGTAGTAAGTTCACCCCTAGAGCTGTGAGCTTTTGACTGGGTTTACAGTAAAAAGCAGGACTTGTCTTCCGTGGAGTGAGCCTCAAATTCAGTCTGTACTAGTGGGCACATCTTGCTTGGCATGTTGGTGACTGTACAAAAGTACACCACTGGGTGAGACCACTGATTATCCCCCTGCTCACCAAACTGCATAGCACTTCCCAGAACTCTGAAAGCCAGCCCACAAGGACACAGCTTGTCGATCACTCTTAGTTTGATATTGCTGTATTCTTCAACCGAAGAGTGCTGTGTCTTCAGTAATTGGGATTTACTATCTAGTTCTGACAGTAGTAATGGCCTATGCTGTTTTGGGAACCTTTAGGTCCTCTCTGGCTGGGAACCCACTCTAGGGACTAGTGCATACTAGGGAAACATTCTACCAACTGAGGCACCCCCAGCTGGTTCTACCAACCCCCAGCTGCAGAGCTGTTCTTCACCATAAAGGCACACTTTGATGCCGGCTCCCTCATGTCACGTACATCTGTTTCTCTAACATTTGGTGACATAACGTCCTGCTATTACTGTGCTTTTATAATGTGTGATGGATTCCTTCACAAATGAAATGTTATCTGCCATCACTTTAGTTTGGTTTCTTTACTTTTCATATCCTAAGGTCCATTCAAGTCGCTTCATGTATCTGAATCTTTCCCCTTTGTTCTGAGTAATATTCCTTCCTATGATGCCTATTATTTAAACATTTACCTGTGGGAGAGCATTCTTGTGGTTTTGAGTCTTCAGGTATTTCAAGCACAGCTGCCGTGGACTCTCACGTTCAAGTTCTTATGTGACTGACTGTAAGGTTTTACTTCTCCAGTATGAAGTCCATACAATTCATTTTCTGGTTCTGCCATTGGGTTGCTTGTTTTACTAATGTCAAATTTTAATAATCAAAATTACATTATTGGTGTATTAGTTACTTTTATGTTGCTATGATAAAATATCAAGGCTAAAATCAAATTGAGGAAGGAGGGGTTTATTTTGGTTTATGGATACCAGAGGGCTTAGAGTCCATCATGGCAGCAAGGCTGCAGGACCCATTTTCCACCCACATATGAGACAGACAGAGATAGACAGATAGATAGGTGAGAGAGGGGTGGGGCCTCTAAGTTCTCGAAATCTGCCCTTCTTGTATGGAAGTACTTCCTTCAACAAGTCTTCACTTCAGCTGGAACCTCTCCAAACATCACCACCAACTTGGGGATAAATATTCAAATACATGAGCAGGTAAAAGACATCTTCCATTCAAACCACCATAGTTGGCACCATCTCAAGAGATGTTTGTTCAGATATTGCCACTACTTGATAGCTTATAGGTTCAACCCCTGCACATGGTCTTGGATAGGGAAAAGGTTTGAAATTTTGATGAAGTCTAATTCATGATTTTTCTTTTATGGCTAATATTTTGAATGATCTGCTTATGAGCTCGCCAATCCTTTATCCTGACACCTTTCCAGCTGTGTTCTCTTCTAGTTGACTTATGTTTTACATGCAGAGTAATATCCTCATCTACTGGCTTGCTTCCTCACTCAACATCTCTTGGACAGAGTCGTGTAGGCTATTTCCAGGTTCCCCATTGGCATGTATGTGTCATCTTGACTAAGTATATCAAACCATCTTGATTACTATAGTTAAAGTAGATCCTCAATATTAAGTGTGGTGTACATTTATTAGACAGTTACTTGCTGATGATCTGAAATTTAATTTTGCTGGGGTCTTAGCCCAACAACAGAAGGTTGAGCTGGGTCCTAGGAAGAGATAAGCGCAGTGCTCACCTGTCCCAGCCTCCAAGATTCCCAGAGACAATCAGACGCAACAGGGAGTCTAGTCAATCAGGAACTCATTCAATTTCCTATAACATGCATGTTTTAAAGGAAAGAATCACAGAGCAGGAAAAGAGCCAGCCAATGGTTTTAAAGATCAGTCTATCACTGCATCTAGACACCCTTATGCTTTACCTAGTGATCATAAGGTATTCATGCAGTGACCTCATCTGGTTTGAGCTAGGCAACCAATTATCTTTTTTTTTTTTTTTTTTTTTTTTGTAAACAACTGAGGACTCGCCCTCTTGACTTCCCCTCAGTGCCATCTTTGACTCGCTCATGTGCCCTACAAATTTCAGTTTGGTACCTGTGTTAGTTTCATTTCTGTTGCTGCGTTAGAAGACTCTGACAAGAGCTACTTAACGGGCAGTTTATTTTCATTACAGAGGGCTTATACTTGACTGTGACATAAAAGACATAGCAATAGGAACATAAGGCCAGCCTGTCACATTACTTCAGCACTCTGGAAGCAGAGTGAACAGGAAGTGAAGCCATCTTATAGAGTCTGAAAGCCCACTTCCCCAGTGATGTATTTCCCCCAGTAATGCTCTACCTACTGAAGGTTCCATAATCTCTCCAATAGCCCAACATCTGGAGACCAAGTGTGCGAATACATGGGGATAGTTTACATCTAAACCATAGCATCACTTACATTTTACCTGCTACCAGAGGGGAGGAAATCCATTGACCTGGATGATGCATAGACACCTTATTTCATTGTGTTATATTGTCACCTTCTTACTTCCAGCATTTTATTAATTGTGTCCCTGAAATATAAGCTTAAAGCTCAGAGTTGGCTTTGTGGTTGCTTCAATAAGAACCGCCCTCTGTAAGCTCAGGCATTTGACCTATTGGTCCCCAGTTGGCGGTGCTGTTTGGGGAGGCAGTGCAGATCCTCTGGAGGATCCTTATCCCTGTCCATGGGCTGTGAGAATCCATAGCCTCCCCTACCTCCCAGTTCGTTCCCTGTGCTTCATGTGGTTGAAGATGTGACTACTCAGTTTCTTGCTTCTGCCAGCATGCCTGCTGCTTGCTACCATGCATCCTGCCAAAACTCTCTCTTATTTAAGTTTTATTTTTTCATGGTGTTTTATCACAGCAGCAGAAGAGTAAATATTACTATTACTGTTTTAAAGTACTTTCTCCCAGGAATCACCCTCCCTGTGGAGTGGGGGGGTGGAATGGGAGGGTGGTCAGGGGTCTTGGGAGGGTGGGAGAGAGGCAGGGATGGAGGGAGAGGAAACTGTATGAAAAGTAAGAAAAATAAATAAATTAATTAAAAAAATAAAAAAATGTATTAAAAGGGGAAAAAATTAAAGTACCTTCTCCTTTTTCCTATCTTCGTTATTTCTATCCATTGTTATCATTTTCCAAAATATTTGCAATCTGTCTTACAAATGACATTCTGTCCTTCAGAGTTTCATCCTTTCAAGTTTTCTCTGCATTGTTACCCAAGTTATATACCTTGGGGACTCTTACTCCAGGGAATTTAGTGTTCACTTTTCACTGTCCAAAATTATCTTTTCTTATTTTCTCTTGCTAAATTATTCCAGAGTTATTCTTTGTGGTATGGTAGTGCATGGGCAGCAAGCATGCTTGGGCTTGTGATAGAAGAGTAATAAATGAATTTAAATATCATTAAAGGAAGGCTAGCTGGTTCTGTCATGATAGTTAGTGGGGTTGGCAATTCCTTCAGTTTATGTACAATGAAAATAGAACATATACATGTGAATAGCAATAGACTATGTAGGCAAAAGTCCCATGACATTTCAGTGATCAATACCCACATGAGTGTTGGCAGAGCATGAAGCAATATGAATCATGATTCATTTAACATGCTGCCAACAGCAACCACATGCAGCAATAATGAACGAAAGACAACTGAGAAACGGGACTCACAGAATAGATCATCATATTGAACTTGTTTTTACTTTCCCTGTTGTCTCCCTCTTAATCAAATTATGTTTGCCATTGGTGTGTTCATTTGTTTGTTTGTATCTGATGTTCTGTGTGGGTTCTGGGGATCGGAACTCTGGTTTTTTTTGGTGATGCGTCATGTACTTTACCAATTGAGCCATTTCCCTAGCCCTGCTTCCGGTGTGTTGTCATTGTTTGTAAGACAGAATCTGGCGTGTATCTGGAGCTGGCCTGGAACTTGCTTTGTAGACTAGGATGGTCTTGAATTCATAGAGATCTGCTTGTTCCTGCCTCTTCACTGCTGAGATTAAAGGGGTGAATCACCACACTTTCTCTTTCCTGTGTTACCAAAGAGCACACTGTGAGTTTGGAGATGCAGCTTAGTGGGTGCAGACCTTCAGAAGCATATGGTACTCTGGGCTTAATCCCAGCAGTGGGGGAAAATTAACTATTTATGCCTTGACCATTTTGCTAGTATGTGACTATATTCACTAATCAAATTCAAGTAGATGGCTGTGGGATCTACACCCACAAGGGTTACAGTTCACACATGAATCCTGCTGAGCCACACCTCCATCCTGCCTACCTGTGTTAGAATCATCAGTGACTCCATTTGACCTGTCTTGACATGGTCATGGGGGTGATTTTGCATTACTAATTACATCTGTTTGCTTAAGGAGAATGCCTTTAGCGCCTATTTTGGGAGATGTTATTTATAGCTAGAGTGGCACAAAGAAGACTGATCCTCAGCCCCTCTGTTACGTATGTGCATGTGTATGTGGTTTATGTGTACATACATGTGTGAGACTGGGTGTGAAGGCCAGTGGTGGATGTTGAGTGTTTATTACTCTTTACCATTTGTGAGACAAAGTCTCCTCCATGAATCTGGAGCTGAACAACTTGGTGAGACTGTCTGGCAAGAAAGCTCTGGGATTCTGCCTATTTCTGCTCTCACATGCTGCAATTACAGATGCATTGTGCTGCTTCTGTGTGTACTGGGATAGGTCCTCATGATTATTCTGCAATTGCTTAACTTGCTGAGCCATCTCCTCACCCAGGTTGTGCCACTATTGCTCCTTTACTATATTCTTTTCCTCTTTAAAGCTGATACCTGGCTGGAATACACTAGGACAAGAGTTTACATACAGAAAAACCCCACTGCCAACAGGGAAAATATTTGTAGCATGCTTTCTATCTTCCCTATCTTTCTCCACGTTTCCTTTTTTATCAGACTTGAAAAGTGAGAACTTACCTGCTTTCTATTTATGTGGGAGCTTAAGCATATCTGGTCATGTATGGACACTCGTGAAAAGCAAGGGAGTTTCTTCTTCCTATGAGGTAATTTCTGTTCTCTGTGTTAGGGTTTAGAACTCTTGGGGGGAGGGGAGAGTCATTGGATAGCTACACAGATGTCCAATGTGGATGAGAACATATCCTTAGAAGAAGGATGTAGTGTGGTAATCTGAATTCTGTGTTCTTTCTTTACCAGATTTGACAGTGACCTTGTCCTGTTGCATTGCACTAACTTATTTTAGATCAATTCAATACAGATATGTTTAAACCTTGGGAAAGAGAAAGGCTGAAACAGAGTATAAGGGGAGGACTTTGAACTCTGAAACATTACTGAGGACCCAGCTCTGTTGTGGGTGTCCAATAACAAAGTAAAATGATAAGCCATGCCAAGCGTTCTCATAGCTCTGAAATGCTGAGAGTTCAGACTCCTCACTGGAAAGAAACACTGACCGGAGGAATTGGGATGGAAGGAAGCATTTCTGAAACTGTAGGAGGGTGGTTGAGCCAATTAACCAGAAAAATAGCAAATAAAGGCATGGACTGGAAAATAGCAAGGAAGTTATAGAATTGCTGGGAGGAGTTGTGGTGACTTGCTGGCATCCATTGTGGCTGTCACAGTAGTATGGCTGCATGGGGAGGGATTCTGAATGTCTTTAGGGTATTTAAAACACTCTATGGAACCATGGAAGCCCCAGGAGAAACCAGAGAAAGGAGTAGTGTTTCTTTTATGAACTTGGGTCTCCTTGTATTTGGAAGATAGATGTGAAGAATTTCGACATCTTGGTGAACTTTTCTTTTGATGAATATATAGTGTCCTTCCCTATCTATTCTATCATCTCTCGATTAATTTTGTTTTGGAGTGTTGCTTCTTAGGTCCATTTGCTCAGAATATCTTTTTCCATTCTTTTACTCTGAGGTGATGTCTGCCCTTGTTAAGATGTGTTTCTTGGATGCAGTAGAAAGATGGATCCTATTTTTGCATCCATTCTGTAATGTCTTTTTATTGGGGAACTGAGGCCACTAATGTTGAAAGTTATCAATGACTACTATTAGTTGATTCCCATTATCTTGTAGTGGTGGTGTAGAATTTTTCCCTTCTTTTGATTCACTGATTTGAAATTATTTGTTCTTCATGTTTTTCTTGGATGGGGTTAACCTCTTCAGGTTGAGGTTTTCTTCCTAGCACATACCTTAGTTTGAATTTGGAGATAGATACTGCTTAAATTTGATTTTTATCATGGAATGTATTTTTTTTCTCCATCTACTGTAATTGAGCATTTTGTTGGGTACAGTAGTCTGAGTTAGCATCTGTGGTCTCTTAAAGTTTGTAGAATATATGTCCAGGCCTCTCTGGCTTTTAGAGTCTCCATTGAAAATTCAGGTGTTTTTCTAGTAGGTCGGCCTTTATTATTTTGCTTGATCATTTTTCCTTGGAGCTTTAATATATATTCTTTCTTTGTTCTGTACATTTAGTGTATTGATTATTATGTGATGTGAGAAATTCTTTTATGGTCCAGTCTATTAGATGTTCTATATGCTTCTTATACCTTGTTAGGTACCTCCTTCATTAGGTTAGGGAAATTATCTTCTATGGTTTTGTTGAAAATATTTTCTGTGCCTTTGACCTGGGTTTCTTCTCCTTCCTCTATTTCTTTTATTCATAGGTTTGGTCTTTTCATAGTGACCCCAATTTCCTGCATATTTTGTACCTGGGTTTATTTAGATTTAACATTTATTTTGATCAAGGTATCCATGTCTTCTATCTTGCCTTCAATGTCTATGAGCCTCTTTTCCATCTCTTGTGTTCTGCTGGTGAAGCTTGCCTCTGAGGTTTCCATTCTTGTTCCTATGTTTTTCATTTATAGGTTTCTTTCAGTTTGGTTTTTGTTTGTTTGCTTGCTTTTTTAAAATTTTCTTTACACTTTCATGTCTTGAATAGTTTTCTTCATTTCATTCCACTGTTTGTTTGTGTTTTCATAGATTTCACTAATGGATTTTTCCATATTCTCTCCAACATGCTTGAGCATATTCAAGATAGGCATTTTGAAACCTTTGTCTTGCGCTTCAGCTCTATTACATTTCTTAGGGTCCACTGCGGTAGGGTTGCTAAGGAAAAGATGAGGCTAACCTACATGATTCACTGGCTGGAGCAGTCCGTGGATTCCTAGTGAATGACTGCTGGAGTCAGGGGCTGGCACAATGCAATGAGTAGAGGAGAAAAGTTAGAAGGGGAAGATTTGTGTGATTCCCTGGAAATGGGGAAAGGAGGCCTCAGCAGGTGGTCTGCTACTACAGAACTGTGGATCATATGGGGCAGAGAGGTTGGTGGCAGTGGATTTGGAGGTTTTGGGAGAGAAGTGAAGATCTGCAGTTAACCTACCTGCATGCCAGAGAGCTAGTTCTTAAACTACATTTAATAAGCAAGGTCATTAATATTACTTATATAGCTTCCCCTTTTATTCTTGAGATAGAGTCTTACCATAAATCCATGGCTCTGTGTAGACATGGTTGGGTTCAAACTCACTCAGATCCTTATGTAGACTGAGTTACATTTATAAAACACCATAATGACCCCAGAGAAGTAAATTAGCAAGAAAATACAATTTCTTCAATCTTGGAGTATTATTACTTGGAGTAATATTACATAGCACAGTTGAGTCCATAATAAATCCGATTTGTCTACTTAGGTGATTGTTGATATATATCTGTATCTATCTATCTATATCTATCTATCTGTATCTATAGCTGTATGTATGTATACATGTATACTGCTATTGATTCCCAAATGCTTTTATTTACATGAAAAGATCTAGAGACCAAAAAAATGTGATGAGAGCAAAATTTATGTTTTAGACACACTGTAGTAAGAAAGGAGCCATTGGGTTGAACATCTGTCCTCATAGGTTTTACTCAGTGTCCAAATCACATGTGTGCACTGGACCAGATTTGACATTCATTTACTTCTGCTCACAATAGTGCCCTCCCTGTTATAAATCTCTGTTAGACAATTCTCCTCACCCTGACAGGTAGATACATCCTTCAAACTCTAAAAAATCATTCACACAAAGGCACCATAAAACAGAATTTAATTTTTATCAAGTGTTTTCCCATCAACATTTTTCATTCATTGTTTAGGTCGACATAGAAAAGAGAGTGTTACTACTTAGTAGGTTTGATATGTTTGTTTCCCAGTTTTCAGGGAGAGGTTTCAAAGAAATATAATTTATTAATCTAAGGAACAATGGGTATATGAATTCATATCCACCACTTTCCCACATATAATAAACTAACTTTTTGTACTGATTATCTGGTTATATATGCAAAGAATACATCTTCTTTCCAGTGGACATTGAAAATATGCTATAATAATTTGCACAGTGCAGTGCTTGTCTGAGATGTAAGCTGTGTGGAACAGAATGAGAATCTCAGCAACAGAGACAAGAAATGAAAACATTAGGCGGGATTGAAACTCACTGGGGACAACTTTGCATGTTGACAGTATAAGTAGGTAGTCATCTGGAAAACAAAAACCCAGATGCATGGCTCTCTAAGATAAGTCTCAGAAGGGGCAAATAAAGTGATAATGTTAATAATCAGAGAAGAAAACATAATATGATTTAAAAATCTAATTCTGAATTTAATAGAAAGTCCTAAACTTAAAAAAGATTTTGAGATAAGGGGAACCATAGAAAAATTCTACAAGATCAAAAAATTACTCTACATACAGTAGACATATTGGCCAAGTATAATAGAAACTCACAAATAATTCAAATTCACTACTGGTATAACCTGTTGGATTCCTGTACCTCTTTCAGACTTGAAATATTAAATTATCCTAAAGCATACTAATTTATTAGATGTTTGAAGGACACATTGAAGGAAACTTACATTATTAAATAAAATCACAGTTGTTCCTACTTGTATTCATAATTATCTTCAAAAGGTGCTATTTATTTGGGGAAGCAAAGCAAATTAGATACCACACCAGTGCACTAACACTGCAAACCTTGCTCTGCATCCTGGAAGTGGACAGTCTCCAGCTCAGTTGACAGACACTGGGTTCATCTCCGGAGGGGAAGTCTGAGTACATGAGTACCGTCACTGTCACTGCTCTGAGAATACTTGGTTAGCCAACATAGCTAGTTGGTAAGACCCTATACTGAACATACCTCCCACTTTAGTTACAGGAAACAGAGACATAACTCTTGAACTGAACAAGAAACTCTATCAGCTGGCTATCTTTCATAGTGTTAGGAAGTTCTTAAAGGCTAGTGGGGAAGAAAAGGTTATTAGTGGTCTTCATGGTATGAAAGCCTGCATGTTACTACTAGGCAAGATGTGCTAGTGGCATTTTTATGAGTATAACTAACCACTTTCTTGACTGGATTTGAGGCATTCGCCACAGGAGGGAATTCATGCCTGATACCATAAACATGGTCAAAACCTTAGCTATGGAAGTCATAGGCCATTTGAGAGAATATACCGATGTTAGTTTTCCAAATGATCATGTCAAACATTATATATGTATATATATATATATTTATATGTATTTGTCAAAAGAGATTCTTATTGCAGTTGATAGTAGTTAATAAAGAGATGCATCACTGTTCACTGTTTAAAGTGCTTAAAATAAGCAACTGCGAGTGCTCAGCCATAGATAAGGCATCTATACATACTCTCTCTCAAAGACCCAGGGAATATCATGGAAGAGGGAATGGGATGAGTATAAGAGCTGGAGGATGAGGAGGAATGCTTTGACAAGCTTTCCTCTGGGCATGACATGGCTGTAGCCCATGTGAACTCATTGTGGCATGGTTAACTACAAAAGACCTACACAAGATCAAGTCAGTTAAAACTTCTAGCATCTAGGAAGGAAGGCTCATGAATTATTGACATCTGATGGCTTCTGGGGGAGGAAGAATTACTCCTTTTTGGAATGTGGCCATTGATAGGTTCCTCATGTCTCAGTAGATGACTACACACCCATGAGCACACAGGCAACATTAATTGGACTTAGTGACTCACAAATAAATTAGTAAAAACATTATATAAGGAAGTCATGAAGTTGGGAGGGAGATATGATAGGTGGCTCTGGGAGACAGGTTGGAGGAAATGGGACATGGATATGATCAAGTTATAATATATGCATGCATGAAACTTTCAAACAAAAACACAAAATCATAGTAACAGGGGCAAAAGTATATGATGTATATTACAAAGAAGAATTTGGTTAATGCTCTTAAACATAAAACAAAAACAAAAACAGCTGGGCAGTGGTGACACATGCCTTTAATCCTAGAACTTGGGAGGCAGAGGCAGGTGGGTCTCTGGGTTTGAGGCCAGCCTAATCTACATAGTAAGTTCAGGTAAGCTGGGGCTATACAGAGAAACACTGCTTTGAAACAAACAAACAAACAAACAAACAAACAAAATCCCCAAAACAAAAATGTAATTAAAAAATGGTCGAAGATTATGATCAGGAAGAGAGCTCCCTATCTGTGAGGTATATGCAAACATATAATGCATCAGTTATGAGACTATAAATTAAAACAGGAAATTCCAACATGGCGAGTTTGTAATGAGCTTTTCAACCCATAGTGTTGAAATTGTGTAATCTTCTGATAAGTGGACACACACACATACACACACACACACACATCTGTTTAATAGAACTTAATTAAAATAAAAATATGTGTAATTTTTCTTGAGAGCTGATGCTTCTATGTAGAAATGCAGTTATAACCATAAAGGAAGAGATACATATAGCAATAATAATGGTGAAAGATTGAAAACAGTTTAAATGAATTTGACAAGAAACTGGGTTTAAATGCTCACATTTACATTGTGGAATACTAGCTGAGTGTGGTGGTGCATGTCTTAAATCCCAACACTTGGGAGGCAGAGGTAGGCAGATCTCTGTGAGTTCAAGACCAGCCTGGTCTACATAGCTAGTTTCAGGACAGTCAGGGATGCACAGAGAAACCTTGTCTCCAAACAAAACCAAGAACATACTGTGGAATTCCATGTAGTAATTTAAAATTATAAGTCAGTTTTAATATACCCCAAAGGTATATTATTAGATAGAAAACCGAGAGTCAGTATTATATGCACAGCACACTGTCATTTATGCATATACATGTTTTCATTACCTGCATGCAAATTGTTTTCTTTAGAACTGTACTTAGAACTCCACAGAATATCTTGGAAAGTTGCCTAAGAACCTTGTTTGGGGATATGAAATTTCAGGGCAAGGGTGGGAGAAAGAGACTTTTTCTGGTTGCCCTCATTTTTTTTTAAAAAAAACTTTATATTCTAGTTATGGGTCATTTATTCTAAGTTATAATTTCAAATTTAAATATGTGAATTATGGACCCAACCAGACAGATGTCTAACTTCTACTGCTATGAATGGGTTAAATCTTGTTGAGCTGGTGGCCAAATGGGGCGCAATTAAAACCCCAAACATCACAGGCTTTTGCTAATACTTGTGGTTATTCTCCATAAACTGATGACTAGGCCCAATTTCGAAAGACAATGCTTATTTACATCATCAAACACAGAAAAGTTGAGTTAGTGACTGACTAGATGCCTTACCCAATACCAACTAGCATTTATGGTACTGGAAGGTACTCCACATACTACTAGAGGAGAAAGGTAATCATCAATATTTCCCAAATACAGATGCTGTGACATGTAACAGTGATCTGCCTGCAAGATTCACTGGTGCTACAGTGGCACAGTTGTCATGGAGTGACCAAATACTCTCTGATTGGATTTAAGGCCCACTCCATGACACTGCAAACATGTCAAAGCACCTGAGATTAATCATAGGTTCAGGAGGAAAACCTGCTACTATTATTCTGCTAAAACGAGCATAGCAATAAAATGATTCCTAATGCCATACTGCTATGCACAGTGATCAGTGTCTCACCCAGCCCTCATCAGAGAAGCTTCTTCTTACAGTAAATGGGAATTTAATACAAAGGCTCACAACTGTTAAATGTATAGAGAGTGAGAGACTTTGGAGTACTCAGTCCTGTATGAGATGTCTTCATCATATCCCACCCCTCAATATTCAGGGCTTTTAAGAGGAAGTAGAATGGAGAGGTCACACGAGCTAGAGATGATGATGACTACAAAGAAATAGTGTCTTTCAGACACAACAGGATTAATGCATATATGAATTCACAGAGACTTTGGTAGTATGCAAAAGGTCCACACAGGTTTAAGCCAGACGGGGGTCCCAACACTGAGAAGGGAAAGTGGATATGGGATCCCATCCCTAAACAAGAAGCTATTTGCAATTGTATGTTTTCGAATGGAATTCCATTGAGTACATTAACCACACTTCAGGACATGCCACATTCCCAGAAATAGTTGACCAACACATAATGAACTCAATGACTTTTTTTTTAAAATCTCATTTTGCTTCATTTGAACAATTTTTTGGTCTTTTTGGTCTTTTATTTGTTTATTTTTATTTTCAGTTTTGTGATTTTACTTTTAAATGCTTTTCTTGTTTTATTTACTTATTTATTTTTTTATTTAGTGTGTGTGTGTGTGTGTGTGTGTGTGTGTGTGTGTGTGTGTGTAGAGAGAGAATGAGAAAAAATAACATGAAGTTAGGTAGATAGTAATGGGAGAAAGATCTGGGAGGAACTGGGGGAGGGGAAAACATGATCAACATGCATCTTATGAAAATGATTTTTCAGGAAAAAAGAGACATCTAGCAGTAGTTTATTCTTGGTGCTCACTAAAGAAAAAAAACTAGATTGACAGACTGCTTAGAGATAAAATTTTGTATGTTGTAAGAATCAATTAGAACACAGATCCTATGTTTAATTATTATTATACATGTAACAAGAAGAGATTATCTCAGTCTCATACTTGCTTGGCTTTTTGAGTTGGTTAGTTACATGGAGGATGCTTTGTGTTAATTGGATGTTTTGAGTCATTCCCTGAATCTTTGTACTAGAGACTAGCATGAACTTATCACCCACGATTGTGACAATCCACAGAGCCTCCTCTGCACGTTGTGTGACAACACATTTTCCCACACTTTGCTAAGTGTCCCTGCATTCTTCTTTCCCCCATCATTTGAGAATTACTAAGTTAGAATCAGTAAGTGTTCAACCACTCTCTATATATACAAGGCTATGAGCTGGTTCATGTGAAACCTTGCTTTTACCTCCTCCCCACCCCTTCTTTTGTTTAATGCTTGAAGAAACATATAAGGCACTTTCATTTTGAGCTAAGCTTTGTTTATGCTTTGGTGGGAATAGCCACTTTTTCGGATACTTGGTCTGCAAATGAATGGCTATGTAATATTAAAAAAGTTTTTAAATAAAAGATACTACAATGTTGTAGATGAAGGTTATGGTGTTAAACTGAAGATTATGTTAAGTGAAATAAAGCCAGGCACAGAAATACAAGCATTGTATGATCTCACTCATGGGCAAAACTGTTAAATTCCCCAAATTTGAGAGCTGAATGGTAACTTTGGGCAGCAGAGAAGTATGAGGAATGGTAGATCAATTGGTATTGTTACATTTAGCTAAAAGCAAGATGATCAGGCATGCTGTTACATAACAGGATGACTATAGATAATGGCAATATACTGTATATTTAAAAATTCTTGAAGGATTGTTGTAAAACATTAGAGGCATGCTTGATATAATTAATATATACAATATACACACATATAGCATGCAGCATACTCACATGTTACATGACACTCCATTGACATGTACAGCCTTTATGTTCTCATGTATTCATTCAGAAAAAAATGATGAATGCATGTCTAGGGTCTAAGTAGTAATGAGGAGTGAATACAGATAGGAAGTGTTTCCCAGAGTTAACAGAATATGCCAATGTTAGGTTGTGACTATGATGCACTACTTTGCAAATCAATGCTAAAAGTGTTGGCATTGTACTTCAAAATTTCATTGTTATATAATTATATGAGAAATAGTGCTTATCAAAATAAGCACACCAATAGATGAGCTAGAAATAATTATCTTAATTAATGGTGTCTGTCAAACTCTTTTGCCAGACTAGCAAGATCCAACCCCGTGGCTAGAAACCTTACTGGATCACATGACTTTTATAATGTTAAACATAACATGTTTTCTGAGCATCATGAAATAGATTATTTTCACACAGTAGGATACATTTATTCTTATTTTACATAGCAAAAGTACCTTCTATGATTTTGACATGTTTATTCCTTGAACCATATTTTTTTATGCTGGGCCGTGCATTTTAGAGTAGACCTTGACTATAGTTTCACGTTTTATTTAAAGTGGGATTTTACATTACAAATTTAAAAAGGCTCTGATTTGCTCCTTCGGTTGCAAACCAGACATCTTATTAACAGAAAAAGGTATTTTGATAACATGCTTCATTAAATTTCATCCTCGGATGTGTGTTTAATCATCATGACTCGTCAGATAAACTGTTAGATGACTCTGGTTGTTGGCAGTACCAACCTGCCTGTATATATCATCCAGAGGCAGCCTCCTCTGCTAGAGTTAGTATTATTGAAGGGAGCTGTATTGGCAGACAGCACAGCTTGCCCTACCTCTTTTGAAAGGTATTATTGAATCTTTATTATCTACCTTGACTGTCTAGACAGCATATCCTTGGTCTTCAAATACTGCCTGAAAAACTGGACTTGGTACATTTCTATGAGATTGGTTGTCCTTTGTCATCAGAGTCCCCAGCCTTTCTCTTTCTCTCAGTTTTTTCCCCCAGCTTCATTAATGACAGAGAGTCTCCGTGCGTGGAATACGCTCATTACATACAAATTAGAGTTAAAACAGTGGCTTCTCAACCCTAGAATTGTAAGTGCTAATGAACACAAAGAGGGTCGCCAGTGAAAAATAACTCAGGCGAGCTATATCTCCATGCCACTGTTTGCAGCGCTCTGGGAAAAGGTTCTAATATTAATGCCTCTTGTCAGAACACCCTTACAAGCACTATTAAATCATCTTCTCTATCGACGGTGCTGTAGTTATAAATAGGCTCACAATGAATTCTGAATTCTCTACATGTAAATCATGCCACATACCATTATCTGATATCCTTGAATTAGATATGCGTGGCCTTGGGGGCAGTAAAGGATAGGTCGATGCAGCCAGCTGTCTCCTTTGGTGGTAACTGCTCGGTGTTAAAGACTAACAGCCAGGCAGTAAATAACATTTTCAAATATGCATCTAAGACTTTGACTAGGAGAGAAATGAATAATGATTTTCCCTTGTTAGATTGGACTTCAGCAAAAGGTCATAGTTTTCTGTAAAAGGAGCTACAGCTGTAGGATTCCGTTAATCACAGACAAACGTGTGTGTAAACCTGGGAACAGGATAATTATTGGGTCTGCTGGCTTTTAGCACTTACCACTGTGCCATCTGATTCTTGAAAACCTTATTTTCTTTCACCCCTGTTGTTAGCTTCTACTCCCGTTAAAGGAAGGTGAGAGGTTAACAGATTAAATCCAGTTTAGAACAAGGAATGCAGAGTAATTGAAATTATGTTTGAATGTTGCATTTAAATCAATCAAGTGCATCTTTTCTGGGCAGACAAGGCCTTTGTTTATTCATTCTATTGAGTTAGTTATTACAGTGGTGTGTGTGTGTGTGTGTGTGTGTGTGTGTGTGTGTGTGTGTGTGTGTGCGTGTGCGTGTGCGCACGCACGTGCACGCACGTACTCCTGTAATATGTATGTGTGTATACAGGTGTGTTTGCCCATGTGTGCATATGTAGAGGCCAGAGGTTGATGTCAGGTGTCTTTCCTCATGACTCTAGAGATTATTTTTTTAAATAAGGTCTTTACTGAACCCAAAGTTCATCAATTAGAATAGACTAACTGGCCAGTAAGCCCCAGGGCTGGGATTAAAGATGTGCAGGAAAAAAAAAGAAAAAAAAAAAAAAAAAAAAAAAAGACCAAGCAGCTTTTACATTGGTCCTGGGGGCCATAACTCCTTGGCTTGTGCAATGACTGAACCATCCTCCCTGGCCCTATAGTATACATTTTCACAAATATAGTGCAATATCTGTGGCTATTTGCATACCTTTTATGAGGCTATAAATAATTCTGGTATTGGCCACATTTAATAGAGAAGACACATGTAGAAAGAAATAATGTTCTTAAATCAATAAAGGGATAAATTTTTGCTGTGAAAACCCTGATGTGCAATTTTAATTTTCCTCCTCTGTATAGGTCTGGAAATATCACCTCCATCAGAAGATTGAAGGACTATTTATTTTGATTTCATGAGAAGAAAGACCCGATGAACTGTAGTTTATTTGGGAATGACATTTTATTTTATTCCTCTATTTGTATGTGTGTACCCCTTCCCCCATGTGTATGCATGTGAACTCTGTTTTTACTAGCTCTGGTACTGGATTTCAGCTTCTAAAATATGTTCTGTTTCATGCCATGAACAACTGTAGACTTGTTCCCTGCCTCTGCCTGGTTCTACCATCTTAGCCTGGTCTCTGCGAGGCTAGAACAAGGATGCCTTGGCTGCATTTCCCTTTCGGGAGGATGTTTTTCAGTAGTGATACAAATATTGTTGTTTTTGCTGGAGAATAATTCACCAGCAGCTCGTTTCCATCAGCTTTTATTTCACAGCAATTGTAAAATAAACCACTCGTAGCGCACACTGTTAATGTCTGGTCCCTGGGGTATGACTGTTGTTCCCTGGTATGGGTCATATGCAAGCTACCGTGTGCAGTAAAGGGAGAGAAATTAATAGCATTACCATGGATTCAAGCTAAATGGTATTCAATGAGCAATGTCCTCCATTTAATAGTATCATAGTATGTCATTTTGTTGGTTTCTTTAATAGAAAGTCTTGGTTGTGGCTCAAATTTATGAGAAAAAATATGACAATTTAATGTATGCCAGGTGCAGAATTGGTCAGATGTTGAAGTGGCATTTATACATTAGTCATTTTGTTTCAATTTCATCTGCTTGCTGTTTGGAGTGACAAGAAAGCCAGTAGCATAGCCATGCGTTCTGCTTTAAGAGAACTTCATAGAAATGGTTATTCCATAATGTTTGGCAACTGGCATTAAAGTGCTGGTATTTAAGAGTAAAAATTGATAACCTGTTTTTAAAAGCTATTTAATGATATTTGCAGTATTATCATATTGTTCCAATGTATATATAACACACTCTGTGCCATTTTTAATTGAACAATATTTTGTTCTAGCCACAGTAATTAAGAAGTTCATGTCAGTGCAGTTATTATTATTTTTTTCTAAAAAGACACTCTCACCACAATCTTTCTAGAAGATTGTTGCCTTTTGGCTGCCAGCATTCCCTCAAGATGACTAGACGGCATAACATTCATCTTCCAGTTGAAGCTAGTCTTGTGCTGAAGAGAGTATCTGAGTATATGGAGGCATGACACAAATGCCTGTCACACTTAGGAGCTTCTACTTCATATGGAACTGGTATCCTTCAGCCTAGTATCACCATCTAGGAGCAGAAGCCTTGGCTTTATCAATGCAATGTAGGAGGCAGACCCACCCTTTTCGCTAATGTATACCCCTGTCTCTTTTCAAAGATGGGTGCTTCTAACCCTTCTCCATAGACAGTTAATGCTTTTTATTCCGGGTATCTCAAAGTTACTTTGAATGCCAACTTAGCAAGTACAGAATTACAGACTCCAAGGGAACTACAGGAGTGGGTTTCCATGAACTCATGGTAAAATTTTAATCACCTTGTTTCGTGTGTGTTTGCTGAAGGACACTTTTTGAAAGCCTTGTGTTGTTTACACATTAACACCAAACTCATGGCCAGCAGCACATGAACTCAGGCCTGAACAGCATTTTTTATCTATGGTGTGGAGCATAGACTCATGTGGTTAAGGACGGGAGAAAGCATTCGGCACTGTACCTGGAGTTCATAAACAGCAAGTTTTAAAGTAGTGGAACAAGTAGGAAAAGCCACAAGTGTGCAAAATCCACATAACAGGCAAAGAAACAGGGTGATAATTTGCCACATGAGAGTGGGAGCAGGAAGGCAGAGCATCATCTTGCTCAGCCTCTGCACGGAGTATTTGCAACGCAAATTGTTCCCTGGTCCCCTAGCATGTCTGCCATTGGCTGAAAATGCCTTTTGCAATGATTTTGGTGTTACACATATATTTTGGCAAGCGTGTGAATTTCAGATTTGGAGCCTATGAATAATGATGATCAGCTGCATTCAAAGATGTGGCAAGCAGCAGTGGGAAGGGCTGAGGAGGGAAGGGGCATGTCAGGGTAGAGAAAAAACATTTCAAACCAGATCTTCACATTTCCATTAAAAAAAAAAAATCTGTTACATTTTATGGCCCAGTCATCTAATCAGTCTTCTTCTTTCCAAGTCTCTTGTTCTGACTTCTCTCCTCAGGTTGCTTCTCGATTTTACACTGACTCTGTATTGTCTTAGTTCTTTCTTCACCACACTCTTGGTGCAATAGAGATTCCTGTGTGAATTTTCAAGGGTCTTCCCACCCCTAGTCTCTGTCTGATTCTGTCCTCTGGATGTGGACAGGTGAGCAACAGACATTACTACATTCTTCTCTGCTAAGACACTGCCATTGTGGAAGTTTAGAAGGTTTTACCATTGTCCTACAATCATTTGCCTCTTTCCTTGATGCATAAGATCCTGTCTGATTAGCTGGAGAGTTGGCTTAGTGGTTAAGTGCATTATTTTTGCTCTTGCAGGAGGACCCAGCTATAATTCCTAGCACTCACATGGTGGTTCACAACTATCTGTACCTCCAGTCCCTCGGAATATGATGTCCTATCTGACCTCTGTGGGCACCAGGTATGCACATAGTGTATGTACATACATGTAGGCAGAACACTCATACACATAAAATAATAACTTGCAACTAGCTTTCAGTTCAGACAGGAGAACATGCCATTCATGTTGTCTTTGTTAAATTTAGAAAGATACAAAGGAATCATTTTGATTCTAACTTTAAATTACATAACAGCATCCCCCATGTGTGCATGTGTGTGATTATGTGTGTATATGTCTGTGTATGTGTAGTATATGCTTGTACATGTGTCTGCATGCATGTGTGTGTATGTGTGGTGTGTATGTATATATGTATGTATGTATGTACTATAATCCCCATGTATGACAGCTTATGGAGGTCAGGTGAACCCTGCCTCTGGGTCTGGAATCAGTGAGGATGCACCTCTGGAGTGATGGGAATGGGAAGCTGAAAGCCATTAGAGGGGGCTGCTTGCTCCTCCTCTTTACAATTCAGTCTGTGTCTATAGTTCTTGCCCACTTTCTTATTTTGAGGTCATTATGCTTGGTAGCTATAGTAGGAGACTTTCCCACTGTGTTACATAGGCTGAGTGATTTCCTGACTTTTATCCACAGGCCTTCTAATGACTTCCCTCAGCCTAGTAAGCAGGCAATGCTGTTGATTAATTTTCTCATTTTAGGGCTCTGACATTTTTATTTGTTGATCATTCATTAAATAATTTGTTTCTTAGGTAAGGGTATGCAACTATGTCATAAATTCTGATAATCCTGCTTATGTCTTTTGAGCTAATACTATTAGAATGCAGAGCCCAATGAAAGGGTCTTTTTGACTCTCCTTGCTCAGTGCATCTTCTTCAGGAATGCAAGCTATGCTCTGTCTTTTCCAGAGCCCTCTATGGATCATGGGATGTCACCCATGCTTTCCTCGGCGATGCCACTCCAGTGGGTTTCTCTGGCATGTCCCCTCTGCTCTCACTAGGTATGGATTTGGGATCTTTTTTATTCTGACTCTCAAAGCAGGGTCTGGAAATGGACATGGGCAATAGAGGAAGAGCTTACCAAGTGCCACTTGGCTGCAAACACAGTGTGGGATTTGGGAAAGATAAAGACAGTAAGTAGCCTCAAAATGCTCACAGTCACACAAGAGAACATGACATGTTAATAGTTATAATTAGGCTGGAAAGTGTTTTAATTGACAGGTGTAAAATTGCTAAGAAAGCAAATATTAGGGAGCGATTAATTCTGCCTAAGGGGCCCAGTGACATTTTTAAATGCTTAGAACCCTCAACATACAGTATTCAGCATAAAACCTTGGCCTCCTGTCTGCAGAATGCATCTCTGCAGAGCTTGGAATCCCTCTTTGGAAGGAGGTAGTAGTGCTCTGTCAAAATTTGTAGATCCTCTTATTGATTGACATCCATCTCAGAGTTAACTCAATATATCGGAGTCTGGATGGCTCATATGCAGTCTGCAGTTTGGCGTATAGGCCTTGAATTATTCACTTGGTTCATGTTTCAACTGGATTCATTTCTTTCTCCATGCATTTTCCATAGAAAGACAAATGATACTATGCTCAGTGTGCATGAAAAAAAAATGGTCCTGCTTTCTCAATTTATCTTGTTGGAGCCACATTGGTGGAAGGCTTGTCATTTGATTTTAGTAAAATTATCTGTAAAACTATCTGCTGAGAGTGTTGCCATCCCAAGTATTTAGGCAAAACTCAGGTTCAGAAAAGAGAACTCAAATTTCCCAGAGTGCTTTGTTAATGGATGGCAATGCTTTGTTACCTTGTAGAAGAATCCAGCTATCCTTTCATATGTGGAAGATAATAACCACTAAGTGTACACATGTTAGAAAATTATACTACTATTCAAAGGAGTGCTAAATGTTCATAGTCCTTTAGTTCTCGAGATAGAAAGAGGTGCTTCGTACCAATACTGGGCCCACGTCCCCCAGTGTAGGAAAAACAGCATAATAAATTCCAAACCTTGGAGTCAGTGGTAAAGGTGAATTCATGCCAAATCCTGCAGTGTTGTCAAAAGCATAGATAGGTCTCATTCCGCTTGTATTTTTATTATGTGCATGCATTTGTGCAGAATTGTATGAGTCAGATTATCCTTCTTATTATTTTAATATGGCCTTCTGTGCACTTCACGCAGAACCAGAACCAGATGGGAGACATTTGGTTCCCATCAACTCCCTTCTACCCTTCCTTCCAGCCCATTGCTTTAAACTGAACTTTCATTCTCTTTAACAATCTACAGGTTTTATTTTGTTCAAAGAGAAAAGCCACTAAAACATTATGAGCTTTAAGTGATGGGCTGCAAGATGGGGGTCTCTTAAAACCCAGCCTATAGGTTACACATTGATCTCATTTGTCAGTGGCCTGCTGTAGGCTGTGAGCCCAACTGCTGACAGTCTGCTTCCTTTCATCTCATTGGTAGGATACTTACAGCGTGGTTTGCCTCTCTCTTGTGGTCTATAAAGAACAAATGGAAAGATTCCCTTTGCAGCCCTGTTATTAGGGTGATTTTTTCCCCCCAAGCCTGGAATTTGCTTTTCAAAGAGGGTGGATGTTTTATATGGGAAACGCTTGTTAGGAGATTTTCCGAGATTAAACTCCAGTGAATAGCCCTTTTAAAGTGATATCAAGACTTCCCTGTAAAGATCATAGATAGACCAACACGATTATGTGCTAACCACTGAATGGGTGTGTGTGTGTAGCAGGGGGTAAAGGACAAATATCAAAGACTTTCCATAAAGAAGAATTTCAAGACTGGGAAGGGATACAATGACAGCTATATCTGAACTTCTAGTTTCCTGTTACTATAAATCTTTTACTTCCTTGCCTGGCCCATCTGGTTTTCCTCAGAGAAAACACTAAAAGAAGCAATACAAATGTTATTCCTCTCTCTGCAGGCATGCTAATCAACATGTGTATTGTGACAGAGAGCCAGGCAAGCATCCGTTCTAACCAGGAGGTCAATTATCATTTGCTGCAAGAATTGAAAATATCCTTGCTCTGGAGTAATTTTTATAAGAGAGAGGCAGAATCTGTCAAGTAAATGGGATTTTAATTTCAGTCAACATTCTGTCATTTAAAACTGGCATTATGAGTAAATGCATACTTAAAAGGTAGCTTCCACTTAAAGTGCCTTAAGTAATGTAGGTGACTTCCGTTAAATGACAGCTTCCTTCATAATGCAGGAAAAGGATTACATGTGGCTGCCAGTAGTTCTGTTTTTACATCATTGCATAGCATGTTAGGTGGCAGCTATAATACATTTATTTCTCTGATATAACTTAAGGGCATGCTAGGAAATTCTTGGTGATTATTTTGATAAGTTCTTATCTTGCTCATTTTTAATGACCACTATGGCACCATGCCCCTTGCTTGCCTTGTACTTAAATTTCCTGTTAATAATCTACTTACCAAAAGCTTTATTTTGCATAATTGTAATTGGATTCAAACTCAATTTTTCCAAAATTAATTGCAACATTTAAAGGTCTTGGAGATACTTCTAGGATTTTTAAAAATCTTTTTTTCTTTCACTATTGTAGAAAAACGTTTTTAAGTAGCATGTCCAAGAGTTTCCTCTTTCTCCAGCCTCTGCCTTGCATTGCAGCAGAAGTGGACAATGTTCTTCAGCCCAGCTAAGTTCTCATTTAACTCCTTTATCTTTAGCTTTTTAATGTACGGTCCCCAGCCCTGCCCTCTTCTGAGCTGAGCACCTTTGGCTTGTAGCCTGCATACATTTCACAATGTGTAGTGGAGCGCTTTGTTCACAGTGATTCTTTATCTTGTCTCTGCACTTTAAACACCACGAACAGCCCTCTGTTATGTTAACTGGAAATGTGCACATTTAAATAATTATACCTAACAGCAAAGATAATCTAACTGGCATGTTTCGAATTACAGTTCTGCCCAGTGTGTGCTTGTCTAACGTAATGGCTAACTGACCAGACTAATCTTGGAGTCTGGGAATATGAGTGTGGCAATTAAAATGCAAAATATTGAAAGGCCAGGGTATTTTTTTTTCTTTACTTGAGAATGCTTGGGTATTAAGGAGCAATGTTAGAAAAAGATGTTCAATAATTGCCTAACTTAGGAAAGTTGCTCTGGCCCTAGGCTAGAGCTCATATGAATACTAAAATGCTTGTCATTGTGACTCCCTTTGTAAATGAAAATATTTGTTTTAATTCCATCCTTTTTTATTAAAAAGTATACCACTCTCAGAAATTTTAAAAGACACAATCATTGAGGGCACTTGGAGTGATGGCTCAGCAGTTAGAAATGAGTGCTGCTCCCGCAGAGTTCACTTCCTACCACCAATGTCTGTGTCTCAGAGCCAGTTGGAATGCCAGTGCCAGAGGACCCAACACTTCTGGCCTCTGTGGGCATCTGCACACACATGCGCATATCCCCTCACTTTAATATTCTTAAAAATAAAAGTTTAAACCATTTTATACTATCAGTCATAGAATTGGTATTTAAGAAAATTAAATGGTAAATAGAAGTGCATTAATTATATCATTAAATTAGCATGCACTGTATTATGTAGGTATATGACTCTAACAATGGCTTTTCTCTTTAATAGGTTATGTAGAAACTGCATACAATGAAGATGTCCCATGCCATCACTCCATGGCAAAAACTAAATCAATACAGTCAGAGCAACAAAGGGTGACTATTTTCATAAAAATGGCATTACATCTCTTGCTCTGTGTGTGTGTGTGTGTGTGTGTGTGTGTGTGTTGTTTGGAATGTCACATTTTGAAAGCCAGATAAACTGCACTAGAGAAAGCAGGGTTGCTTGGTTGCATCTGCTGAAAACAATCTGCAGTGTGTATGAGTGCTCATGTCAGCCCAGTAATTACCACAACTGAGATAAAGCCTGTGCTAAATGTCACCTGCCGCTGACAGGCACAGGAAGCCAAGCACTGCTAAATGGGTCCCTTACTCTGAGAGTGCCTGGTTCCCCTTGCAGGCTAAAAGCATTTATCTTGTGAATACAAGAAAAAAATATACATGATGCAAGGAAAGCATGAGAAACACATTGATAATGAAAGGCTGACCGAAATTCTCCATCACTGTTTAGAAGGACAGTGAGAAGAAGGCTCACAGATGTGGTCAGGTAGATGGGGAAATTGTAAAGCGGTAACAAATATCCGAGTCTGGCAGCATCTTGCTTCTACTACAAATGCTCATTAGTCAGTTCAGTGCAGTTTCCCACAGTCTAAAATGATCCCCCAAAGACAGCTGAGATTTGTATTGACAACAACCAACCAATAAACACATCAGAAATGCTTTCCAATGTCTGCAATATGAAGCCGGGACACAACATGCATTTCTAAAACTCTCCCTAGATGGGAGTTCACTGCTGTTTTAATAATTGTTAAGGTAGAATCATGGTTAAAAATGCCAGCATGAGGAAAATGCCTCTCTCCTATTTCTTCCTCTTCAAAGTCATTCTTCTTAATCACAATTTTGCCATTTTGTACAACGATCTGATTACCAAAAGATGTGTCACCTAAACCTTTCCAATTCTTAGGTAGAGATCACTCAAGCAAAGGACTGAGGATCACCAGGGGCATGCATCCCCAGGTGTCTATATGGAGATAGATGGGCCTGCTTAGCAGCCACACTGGTAAACACATGGCGGAAATGACATGGAGCTGTGACATGCGTAAGGGAGCCCTCCCCACCCCACAGTGGGTACTCCCATCCTTGAGCTTTAGGGATCAGTTATCAGCCTGAGAATCTTTTGAAACACCATAGGTGGGTTCAGCTTTTGGGATGTGCTTCCAGGATCTCAAGATAAGCTGCCTAAATGAATAATTCTAATCCTATGTTAGGATTTCAAGCCTAAAACTATAAGAAAAGACAACATGAGTAGACATGTTACAGTGAGAAGATATCTGATGATGAGGATAGAATAATAATCTGGAGAATTACATGAATTAAGAGTTTATTTTCATTTCTCTCACTATTGAGATGGGCATGCCAGGGGTGTGGGAACAGTAGAAACATGCTGGCTGTGGCTACAGGCATCTGTTTTCACAGTAGAAGGACACTTGTAAGCAGGATAAGAGATGTAAGCTATTGCTAATCTATCATTATTGAACTCTTATTAACCAGGTACGTGTCCCAAAGTTCCTATCCCTTTCATGCCACTGGACCCAGCACTAGGCCTATGCTTCCAGGGTCAGGCTGTAGACCTTATGCATTCATCGTGGAGACCTGTGGGGGAAGATGTAGTAATTATCCCAACTTAATAAATAAATTTATCCCAGAGCACAAGTTTGAAGCAGCATTCATTTTAGTCAGTCACTTATGAATTGGTTCACAAAAGGACCATTAATTTTAGACAAGTTAAACACAGGTTTTGCATAGATGATAAATGGAAGTAAGTTTTTCATCTTCTAAAGTTTAGATCAAAATTCTGTACTCACCTGGTTTTGTGTGACTTGTGAGAATTCTTCTTAGCACACACAAATAATGGGAAATTCTAATTTTAGTGTTTAAAATGCATTTTTGAAAGCACAGTCATATCCATTTAGGTATCATTTATAGTTGTGTTTGTGCCACAATGGATGAGTTGAGTAGGTGTGATATGGGTCATATTATCTGCAAAGCATAAAATAATTTATTATTTGGACATTTTAGGTAGTCCCTGATAGATCTAGAGGGGTAGTATTCTCGTGGGGTTTTGTTCTAGTACTTCTACTGTAATCGATGTCAGTAAATAGAAGCCTTAGATAATACTCCATGTTTAGGATAATTCATTTATTTATTATAAAATTGGAACACTCCACAGGAGTCCATGGAAATGGTTATAGGTGTTTTATAGTCCTAGTAGCTGGCTATAAAATTTCAACCATGAACTGAGATGTGTCTGTAGATTATTACTGGAGACTAGAGTGTTCAGATATTTTAATAAGAAAAAGTAGGAGTGTGCTATTTTGTGTTGAGATGGCTGGACACCTCTCACCTTTGGTTATGATGAACTCTGTAGTATAGTTTATTACATCTCATGACATTATTTGGATAGGTTTTAAAAACACAGCCCAATGGGTGGAACTAGAGAAGATTATTTGAGTGAGGTAATCCACACTTGGAAAGACAAATGATGCATGCTCACTCTTTTCTGTTATTTATTCCCAGTTCTACATCTTCAGATGTGGGTATATAACCTGGAGACCAGCAAAGTAAAAAATTGATCATGGGGTAGAAGGAGCAGTAGAGAGGGGAATAACAGGATAAAGTACTATGAAGGGGGAGATTGAAAAATGTGGACGGGTTTTCAATTGGGAAGAGGGGAGGGAAGTAAATACAGAAGGAAAATGAGGAAGGAGGGTTAACTAACAAAATGGATGTTTGCAAATCCTTAAAGAACCATATTATTTTATATTTACTTAAAGTTATGTATAATATATATGTATATATACATATATGTTATATACTTATATATGTGTTTATCTTGTACAAACATATGAATATATACTTATATCATATACATGTACATATTTGTACCATACACATAAACATTAATATCTTATACATATATGTTAAATAACTGCTCCCCCCAAGAGCCATAGACCATCTAACAAAATCCCTAGCACAAGGCATGAAAAATACCTTTCAAGTTGTTGGTCATGAGGGTCCAGGAGACTCCCCCCAAAAATATAGGCTATTGTTGTTGCACTTGGTTGCCTCCCAGAGGTTGAAAGTAACTCCCTTTTGCTGGAGACACCATGTACTTCAAAAACAAGTAAGAAGATGCTAGCTGCATTTGACCTGAGTGCCTCATCCATGAATCCCCATTCTCATCAGATTAAAGGATGCTATTCAAACTGCCAAGGGAGAAAGCAATTATCAATCCTACTAAATTCTATGAACTACAACAGCAAATAGGAATTGTGGTTACCCTAAGGATGCTGTAGTAGAATTGGTATCTTGGCAGTAACTGGTAGCCCTCTAATTAGATTTAAGACCTGCTCAACAGAAGGGAAATCATACTTGGTACTAAAACTACCCTATACAGGCACCATGGATCTTAGCAAAGAACTTACTAGTGCCACTTTAACCAGATCAGCATAGTTCCTACTGCATTTTAAATGTATATCTTTATATCTACAGATAAGTGTAGCTTTCACCTGTTATCAAAGAAGCTTCTCATTGCAGCAGCAGATGGAGAGCATTTCAGAAACCCACAACTGGTCAAAATGCAGAGATCAACCGATCCTGTAGCACTCATATCCAGTGGATATATCTTCAATACAGCTCCTGCACTGAAGGCTTAGGGAATATTGCTGAAGTCAGGGAGGAGACTTTATTTTCATCTCTCTCACTATTGAGATGGTCTTGTCAGGGGTGTGGGAATAATAGAAATATACAGGCATTTGTTTTCACAGTAGAACAGGGTAAGGCAATTGTAAGCTATAACTAATCTATCATTATTGAACTCTTATTAATCAAGTGCCTGTCCCAAAGTCCCCATCCTTTAGTCCTCCTTCATGCCATTTGACACAGTGCTAGACCTATGCTTCCAGGGTCAGGCTATAGATCGCATGTATTTATCATGGAGATATGTGGGGAAAATACAGTAATTATCCAAACTCAATTCATAATTTTATTTCAGAGCAGATGTTTTTAAAAACAAAACACTGAAAAAGTAGAAGTACGTTTGAGTACACTTTTCCAACCATATACAATCCTAGCTCCACAGAGAGTTTATCAAGATGTCACTTGGATTGCTTTGAATTAAATTTTGTACCTTATATAGCTTTAATGTGAATGTTGTAAAAGTCCATGCACTCCGTGTAACTTGACATTTTTTATTCAGTTGCATATGCCCCACCCCCACTTAATACAACTAGAGAGAGAGATTCTGAAATATATTTAGTAATCTTTCTATGCAAGAACAATATTACTCTTATCTTTTTCCTATTAAAACCACTTTAGTAATATATATTTTAGCTTCTATTCTCTTGCCTGTATCAATCATTGTTTCATTAGGGATGAACTCTGGAGGCATAGCTTCAGGTAGTTTGCTCATTTTAATTTTAATAGAGATTTTGTACTTGTTTCAAAATGTTGAAAATACTATATTATTACAAGAGTAATATGAGATTGTCCACATTCTAATTGATACAATATAATAGGTAAAAATAATATCCACTGTTTCTAGAGGGCTAAATATCTCTTATAGCCTTTATTAAACATTTTTCCCCTCAGAGTTACCTGATTATATACTTTTGTCTATTTTTTTTTCTGTTGATCTTATTCTTTTCTAATGTAATTATTACACTTGTCAGTATTTTGAATGAAAAATATTTCTTTTATCTGGCACTGGGGAAATGTCCAGAGATCCACAGGATGACCCCAACTAAGAATCTAAGCAATAGTGGAGAGGCTACCTTAAATGCCCTTCTTCTATAATAAAATCGATGACTACCATCCTAGAACCTTCATCCAGTAGCTGATGAAAACAGAAGCAGAGATCCACAGCTAAGTACAGAACCCAACTTCTGGAATCTAGTTCTAGAGAAGGAGGTCAAGGCCATGCTGGGGAAACCCACAGAAACAAATGACCTGAGCAAGTGGGAGCTCATGTAGCCCAGCCGGCAGCTGGGGAATCAGCATAGGACCCCTGAACATGGGTGACAATTAGAAGCCCTGGGAAGTCTATGGGGCCTTTTGAGGGAGGGCTAGTATTTATTCCTCGTGTATGAATGGACTTTGGGAGCCCATTCCATATGAAGGGATACTCTCTCAGCCTAGATACATGGGGGGGCCTAGGCCCTGCCCCAGATGATGTGACAGACTTTAATGAACCCCCATGGAAGGCCTCACTCTCCCTGGGGAGTGGATGGGGGGTGGTGGGATAGGGGGATCAGTAGGGATCATGGGAGGGAGAGGGAACTGGGATTGCTATGTAAAATAAGATTGTTTCTAATTTAAGTAAAAATATTAATAAAAGAGAAACTATTTTTTCCCAGAATTGCTTTGCTACTTCGGAGTCTTTTATGACTACATATGAATTTTAGGATATTTTCTATTCCTTGGAAGAATGCTGTGGGTCTTTTGATTGGGATTGCATTGAACCTGTAATTTGCTTTTGGTAGGATGACCATTTCCAGAATATTAATTCTATTTATCCATGAATATAGAATGTCTTTTACAACCACTTTCATCAAAGATGTACAAGACGAGTGAGGTCATGGACCTTAGAAAAGAAACTACTACTACTTTGTAAGACCAGCACAATCCCTTACTTTATCCTAAATCTTATCCTTATATCCACCGATAGTTACCATCCCACATCAGAGAAGCTTCTCTTTACAGCAAACTGTGACCATTACAGAAAGCCACAACTGGACACAATGCAGAAATCAGTTAATTGTGGGAATCCCAGCCCCAATGGATACACCTACATCACAGTTCCTGCATCCATAGATTAGGGAATATCATAGAAGAGGGGATGAAAAGATTTCTGGAGTACCAAAAAAGTCTGCTGTGAAGCAACCTGTCTTAGAAATGGCTGCACAAATAAGCTGGAGCTATGACCACAATATCAATAGAAATACTAATACTCTAGAGAAGGAACTGTAGGTGACTAATAACTGCTGGAGAGGGGAGAATTAGTGTCTCCTGGGGATGAGCTCCCTGATTGGTTATCCAACATAAAATGATCAGCCCTGAAGCCATATACATACAGTCAACAAAAGTCAACTCAGCAGGTTATATTTATACATTTGTGAACAGATATATATATATATATATACACACATATATATATGTATATATATATACATACATACACACATGCATACCTACATACACATGTGTATATGTAACAATAACAGTCATAAAGAAGAGGGTATAAATTTGACGGTGGTGGTCATGGGTAGGGTTTCAGGGAGACTACTTGGAAGGGGCTGGAGGGAAGAAAGGAAGGAGGGAAACTGACAAAATCTGTTTTAAATGAATTAGAAATAAAAATAAAAACAATGAAATAAAAAATTCCTGATATTGCTGCAATACATTCTTATTCAGACCACAGCCTCACTAGATCTTTTCTGTACTTGTCAGGGTATTAATTAAAAGTACTCCTCATCAATATAGTAGGATCAATTCAGATATTGAAGGATATTCATCTCTCATTGATTGGTTAAGCCCACCTCTACCCCCAGTTCACCGAGGAGAGAGGAGTCTCTCCTCTTGCTTGGAGATAATATAGCTCCCTTCATTATAGGAATTCACTTTAAAAATAAGCACTGTTCCCTTTATTCCCAAACCACTCTAAATAAGCAGGTATGTAGGATGAGTTAGATCCTGGCAGGACCCAGGGGTCCAATTGTAAAATCAAACCTGGAAAGAAGGAAAGGACTGAAAAGCAAAAGAACTATAATTTCTAGGACTAGAGATGCAAGAAATGTGTGTGAGAATGAATTCTCAAACTTCATATCCAGGAAGTAAGAAAAATCTGTTGTATCAGGTTAAGTTTAACAATATATATTAACACTTAACAATTCTAGCTAATAGATGTAGAAGGTCTTTGTTCTGATTGATGATTAGATCATGGGCTCAAGTGTCTCCACTCTCAAGAAGATCGTTAGGTATAGTTTTTTTTAATTAAATATTTAAAATCTCATGTAATATTGTATATCATGATTAAAATTCTACTAACTCTTTAGTCATACATTTCTTGAGGGCTTAAAGAATTTATTGAAGTTATGGACACTGTATTTTGAAAATGTAGGCCCCATCATTCATGGTAAGGAAAAGATTGAGAGATTGCTTGTTTAAGGGACAGAGGGTTCTTAGCTGTTAAGAGCATGCACTGCTCTTGTTCATTTCTGAGTTCATTCCCCAGCACCCATGTGGGCAGTATACAACTGCCTGCAAGCTCCACAGGAACCTGATCCCTTTGACATCCAAGGGCACCTTCACTCATGTTTACATACTCACACACATATAAATATAGTTCAAAGTGAAATTAAATCTTAAAAAATTAAGTTTAGAATATATTCATTCTTTTGTTATCATGAGGTCAGATTTCTATATGTATTTATGAAAAGGAACAAAATTATGTTTCAGTGTTAGGGGTTTTATTTTAACAGTTACTTTCTAAGGTTTATGATGTACTAATTTGTACATTATATTTGGTGTATGAAGCACACTTACTAAGATATCAGTGTAATAAAAAAGAATTTCATCATGGATGTGGGAAGGGCCTATTAGGCCCCACCCTTAGTTTAGGACCTATTGGCAGTTGGTAGCTGCTGGGAAAGAATTTCAATTTCCTTAAGGGATATGAATACTGGTAACTGGCCATGTTTTAATGGAAGGCTCTGTACTCATGCACATATGGGCAGCACTAATTGGGTTTAGTGGGACACACACACACACACACACACACACACACACACACACACACACACACTGAAACTTGGAGGGCAATATACATAGGGAGGCCTGAAAGAAGTTGGAGGGGAGTTGGAGGATGGATAAGATCAAATTTCATTTTATTCATACATGAAATTCTCGACAAATAAGTTAAGTTTTATATTATATCAAGAAAGAATCCTTAGGGAAAACAAAATATTAGTGTTTCTTCCATCCTCAATCAAAATAGATTAAATTTCTTTCTTGCAAACTTTGTGAAATTGACTTCCTTGATGTGTTACCATTAATTGGACAACTACATATGCTGATAATGTGTCCTTTTATTTTTGAAAATCAATTGATGCATTATTTTAATACTTTAGCTTTTCAAAACACCATTGAAATGTTTTTCTTCCACTTTGGTATTTGAGAAAATGATTACTGCTTGTGTGATGTATTATGTTTCTCTCACTACCTTCATTAGGACATTAATAATTAGACAGGGGATGGGATCATACACATCTCTGAATGGAGTCTTGCTGACTGACTTCTCCACTGTGGACATACTGGGGAGATAAACTGTGACTTACATGGGGTACATGGTTTTGACAGAAATTGAATATCCAAGGCATGGCATGCTAGTGAAGAGATAATTTAACAGTGTAACTTTTAAAAGCAAAGGAGACAAGTTATTATGGAAGGCAAAACCAATCTGCCAAGTTGCACAAACCAAATCTCTAGTTGCCCCTAATTACGAATGGGGACCATAGATGAAATGAGGAAGCAATAAAGTAGTCACTGTGTCCTACTATTCAGGTTATGGTTTACACAAAAATAGGTCTTTGTGTTGAGATGTGGCCATCTCCAGTAGTCATAATTGGAGCCTCAATTTTGTATATTTCTCTGGTATTTGAAAAGAGCTGGAGTCGTGTCTGTTGATGTGTCACATCACATTCTGATAGCCTCTCCTAGTTCTTGAAATGTTTATGTCCATCTGTCTCAAAGACTAGAAGAGGTCTAATGTATCAAGGAAAGGAATGACCTTTAGAAAGATCCTGGGCAGTTAACAAAGATAGAAGGCAGTAACTAAATGCAGGAGGTGGGTATATGTCCTGGAAGTTTGTCTCATTTCTGATTACTTTTCTTCCTGTAGTGAAACAGGATCTAAATTCAACATGAAGAATTAAAAAGGAAACTCAAAACATCAAGAAATAAATGAAACCATCAAGGTGAATGGAAGAGTGAATGATCTTGGGAAATTTAGTCATTGCTTTTTAGTGTAATGGGTCTATTAATTGCTTATAAGTTTACACATAGTTTAGTCAGTCTAGTTACAATAGTGTTTTGTGTGTGTGTGTTTCTTATCTAGGTGAAGTAGTTCAGTGGAGGTATAAAGGAGACAGAAAAATATAAATTTACTAAAGGTTTTGTTTATTCAGGACATTGGGAGTAAAAGCAGGAGAAACAAAAAAATTGAAGGCACATTTAGTGGATGGGTTTTCATGTCTAGTTAGGTAGTTTAAGTTGCATATGCAGGAGAATAAATACATAAGTGAGAGAAAAAGATTAGGTAGCAGGAGCTGTAACTCTTAAGCAGTAATGATTGCTTTGGTTTGGTAAACAATGTGTATGACTTGGAAAGCTAGGAGAATGAAGAGACTGAAATAACAATTTGATAAGATTAGGGTTAAGGCAAAGATCTAGGATGTGGTTGTTGGCTATAGGACAATGCCATTAGTTACAAAAATATGAACGATTAGAAGGTCTATGGTCAGAAGGAACATCTATTTGTATTCAGAAACACCCGTAATTGTGGGCAAAGTGATTTATTATCTTAACTGGAATGCCTTTGAGAGTTACTGTGGACCTAATAGAAAATACTATAAAGCAAGTAACATTGGGACAACAGCTATGTAAGAAGGAGGGGGTGCTGATGAGGAGTAGATGGTATTTCCACATAATGAGAAGAGTAGCCTTAAGGTTATCAGAAGAATAGAGAACAGATCCAGACAGTGGGTTTTGCTCTGGTGAGGAGAGTAGCCCAAGATTAGAAATAGAAGCAAGGAAGAACACCACTTTATTTTCAAGATCAATAATGTGAAGCTTTTTATCAACAGTAAATAGCTGTCATTTGAAAGGGTGAATGGAAAGAACTGTCCTTATTGATGAGCTAGATTTTAGAAGAAGTCATTGTGAATGTACAGAGGAGTTATAGATACACTGAGGGTGCTTAAAGCTTTCAGGTACAGTCTCAACATTCAACGGATCATTCTTAGAAGTGGGGAGAGAAGAGATGAGGGCAGAGAAGACTTGGGGATTTTCAGCACTGGAAGAATCCTGTGGTTGTTTGATGACCAAAATGAACAGCTGTGTGATAACCTTTTTGTATACTGTAAAGATATGTCTCTACCTAAAGTACCTTCTGATTGGTTTGATAAAAAGATGAATGGCCAATAGCTAGGCAGGAGATGATAGGCAGGACTTCTGGGCAGAGAGAGGAACTGGGAGGAGGAATCTAGGTGCATGGATTTCATGAGCAAATTTAGGATACACCATACTGAGGAAAGGTAAAGAGCCATGTGGCAGAATGTAGATTAAAAATATGGGTTAATTAAGTTATAGGAGCTATTTGGAAACATGCCCAAGAAAAAGGCCAAGTGTTCATAATTAATAATAAGTCCCTGTGTCAGTATTTGTAGGCTGGCAGTCCCTCAAAGGAAAGCCTGACTACATATGGCACTCAACATGGGGCTCTAACCCTCGACCCTCAGATTAAAAGTCCCATGCTCTACTGACTGATTGATGCAATATTTGGCGTGTGCACTAGTGGAAAGGACTTGGTAATGAACTTGATGGAACCTTCTGTAGGCTGAGGCTTCCACATGACTTGGTTGTGAAAGTACAGAACTTGAGGATGTAGGTGTATAGTGTACACTGTGTCCCTCCACCCTCTCCAGAGGAGCCTGTATCCACTAACCATTATCATTTTTCTCCAGATAGTTGCTTTGAAGATTTACTAGCAATGAACACCAAATATAAGGGGAAATGAAAACTGCAATGACAATGTCGTTGATAGTGATTTGTCTTTAAGACTCATAACATGAAAAGAAAGTGAAAATGTACAAAAAACACCACACACACACACACACACACACACACACACACACACACACACACACGCACAAAATCACACTAAGTTGTCCGTATATAATATGCTGTAATCATCAGCTTTTGGAAATGGAAGATCCTATATAGCTGGTTATTTTTATATCTTCTGTCATTAACTGTACCAAAGTACGGAGGCAGATGAAATTTCCAGGTGCATTGTGGGAAATGCCTTGCTGCTGCCTTTCACAGTAGGTTGGCTTATGTTATTGTTTGACTCAGAAGGAGACCTCATTCTTTTAAGGGAGGAAAGGAGCCTAGTGCCGATAGTGTGGTAAGACTCTTGAAGCAAATCCTTTTATAATATGTAAATAAATGAAAATCATTTGCTCTCTGTCACTCCTGTTTCGCTCCTTCTTTTATATCTCCCCATGAGGTACCAGGCATACATTTAGTCATCTAAATTACTTGAGCTGCAAATAAGTGTACCTGGGGAAAATCCTGCACATCATTGACAAGCAGACCCCATTAGGATACTAATGTATTTATTTAAATGTAAACCCCATTCCAAATTTTGACGAGGCTCAAATTTATTTCCTTTTAGCTGTACAGCAGTGCATTCCTGTGTACTGTATGATTCAAAACAATTTATTTTTTGCTTTGGCCTCTTTGTTTTGAAGAGCAAAGCAGGGAAAAAAAGAATGAGGTTTTAAGAGTGATGTGTAAACTTTTTTTTCTTGGAGAATATTTAACTCCTTAGCAAGTAGCATGGTGACTCCATACTCAGGGTCATTTCGATACATCACTGTTCCATGCTCTGCCTGCCTAGCATCAAATAGTCCTCCAAACCTTATGTATTTATCATTTCTTACATGTCTCAGGAAGTAGATTTTTTTCTGTCAAATCCTTTCATTTTCTCTCTTCCACAGTACCCTTCTGCATACACATTGAAATTAGGTTCTAGTTCCATTTTATATACTAAATGCTGTCCATTTTATGTGGTCTCTAGGAGATGCTCAATAAATGCCAGTTTAATTAAAATGTATAGAACGTTACATCTCTCCCATTGCCAGCACTGAGGTTCTTTGTTACATAGAAGCAATTATAGATGGCAGTGGCTGCTCTATATTTACAAATCCTGACTCATATTGCAAATTTTCCCCTTCAATTAGAAGAGTTACTTAAGTTCTGAGAGAACTGTACAGTGCTACAATAGGCATGTGCTGATGTTTACATGTATCCTAGGTGTACTGACTGGTTTTGTGTGTTAACTTGACACAAGCTAGTGTCATCAGAGGAAGAAGGACCCTCAGTTGAGGAAATGCCTTGAGGCATGGGGGAGGAGTCAGCCCATGGCGGGTGGTACCACCCTGGGCTGCTGGTCCTGGGTTCTATAAGAAAGCAGGCTGAGAAAACCATGGGAAGCAAGCCAATAAGCAACTCCCCTCCATGGTCTCTGCACCGGCTCCTGCCTCTGGGATCCTGCCCTGTTTGAGTTCCTGTTCTGACTTCCTTCAGTGATGAACAACAATGCTGGAGTGTAAGCCAAATAAACCCTTTCCTCCCTCACTTGCTTTTTGGTTGTGGGGTTTTGTCACATCAATAGAAACCCTAAACAAGACATTAGGCAAAAACGAGAGGAACCAGGAAGGTTTGAAAGCCTTGGCAAAGCTGCAAAGAGTGAACCTCAGATTTTGATAACAGTGTCTTCATACTCTCCTTGAATGCCCTCAATTGTTACTTTTCTTTCAAGCAGATAGAGTGAAGCATCCCCCTCTAAAACCGGCTCACACCCACATGAGACTTTTTCCAATGGTGCTTTAATCTCACTAAGACCCCCTACTATTGCATGCTGCCCCCTCATTGACCTCATCACAGATTACCATGAAGTGACAGCCAGGCCAGTGGTGCTCTTTTTCCTCTTGTGTATTCTTATTTCTGATAAAATAATATATAGTGTGGGTAAGATCTCGCTATGGCAGTCATATTTCCAACTGATTGTCATCGACATTTGCATTCAGTGGGAGAACAGGTAGAAAGGAACTTGGTCAAAAAAAAAAAAAAAAAAAAAAAAAAAAAAAACAAAAAACAAGGCCGGAAATGTTGAGGATAACAGGCTAAACAGTGACAAAAAGTTATTAATGCTTTGCACAAGATCCTAATCCTGCATGAACCAAATAATTCTGCATTTCTCCGTCTGTGTTGATAAGTGACTGAGATTATACCACCAAGGAACCACCATAAGAAAGTGAATAGGTTCCCATTTCAGATTAATTGTTCATTGTCTCATCTGGGTCTTCAAATTGTCTGGTGATTTTATTTAATTCCTTTAAAGCCCAGAGCTTGGGAGAAAGATCAATATTTCTTATTAATGATGATGAGCAAGTCCAAAGGGTGAGGATGGTGAGGGGCAAGACTCAAATGGAAAAAAGAGTACAGCATAATGAACTACCATGCTGTGTACTTGCTTCTTGGCTGGCCGGGAAATGGCACAGTAGGTCACACAGCAAACTCAAGAGAATCCGGATGGCTGGATATTAAGTTCTATATCTCAGTAGTCTGTGAAATAAAAAAACAAAAACAAAAACAAAAACAAAAAACAGGAATGTTATATCAATTTCCTCTTTGTTTTCACATTTCTGTGCACTTGGGGGTTGATTTTTCCCCCATTTCACATATAATCGTATTAATATGTACACTGACAGATGTTTAGGAAGGCCATAATTGTGGAATTTTCCTTATGACCAGCGGTGGAAAGATGGATCAGCCTGGGCGGGTGTGTGGGGTGAGGTCAAGCAGGCACCACACACATGCTGAGTCTCCTGGGAAATTTGAAAAGGCAGAGGTGGTGAGCATGCATGGTTTTAGAGGAAGATGCCCCTTTGCACCCATTTCTAGAAGGACTAATAACTAAGGGAATTTAAGGAGGGCAACAAAGCCACTGTTATCATCAGCATCTGGTCTACTCTTTGCAGCTTTCCCAAACAAGCCAGGGAATTAGAGACAGGAGACAGGTTTATTTATAGCTCTGGCCAGAATTGCAGAGAGATTTCCCAACTTCCTTCTGCCTTGCTTGTATCAGTTATAATTTAAAGAGAAGCAGAAGCAAGGGCCAACAATTTTGCTTGCTTAGCTTTCCTTGGGAGGAAATTGTCCAGGTTTTCTTGGGAAACAGTTTCTCTAGGCATTCCTCTGGCACCAATTTGCTATCAGTAGGAACTGGTACCAGGTGTCAAAGGTTCTGTGTGCACCAAGAAAAGTCAAATAGCAATTTATAGCAATTGTTTCAAAATATAGAATACTTTGTTTATATCAGTTTGACAACTAAATCCAGAAAGCTCCCAAATGCACCTCTGCCCAGCCCATAGGATATGCTCTCTGTTTCTAGTTGTCTTCTCATGACCAGAGCCTCTAGTGCTATCATTCTGAAGTCCCCCACCCCCATTTCCTAAAAAGCTGTCCAGTTTTTCTACCTGCCTGAGTCACTGCGAAGGAAAATAAAGTTTGTAACTTTCTTTTCCCTTCTGGATCATCTGTTCCTAGTCATAAGTTAATATTTCCATAACATTTTGTAGTTGTTTTTGTATAACGGCTATTAACACTTATCTGTGATTCAAAGTACAACCACATACATATTTTGACTTCTTTAGAATGATTTTAAAACATAAGCTTTGAAAAGATGGAAAAACTGGGTGTATGAAAGCACATAAAATATGAACGTTTCTCATAACTAAACACTCAATGGGAAGTGATCAAGAAACAGCATAGTTAAGGCACCAGAAGTTTACTTGTTCTCTTGCAACAATCCATCCACAGCTGTCATCTGCCTCTTGACAAGCATTAAAAAAAGGTACTACCTTTTTCTTGTTTTTCAAGATATGTTCTAATTGTGTAGCTCAGGCTAGCCTACACCCCTCAGTCCTCCTGCCTTACTCTCTTGAGTGCTGGGGTTACAGTCATGTGTTACTGTGTCCACTTGGTAAATGGTATCCTTGCCCTTAAACCTCGAATACAATTTTGTTCTTGAGCTTGTATAAGCAGAATCATATGCATACATTCTTGTTTCTGGTACCTTGTTTTTAAATTTATGTTATCTAAGTCATTTATACTGTTAGGAATGTGTGAAGATATTCTCATGACCTTCACATTTTGTATGGATATAGGGTAGTGTATTTATTTGGCTTATTTTAAAAATAGAACTAAAGTTTCCCGAGAAGATTGAAGTTTCAAACAATACAGTGTTTCTGTCTTTTTTTTTTTCCTTCTTGTCTCCACAAAATATGTATCACTGGTGGGAACTATAATCACAAAATGACTGCACTTTTGTTCAGAGTCCCAAAAACAATCAGAAGAACCACTGAAAGATCAGAGATTATGTCTCCCTCAAATGAACCTGTTTTTGACTGGGCTGAACATCAGAATCACAGCATTCTAGAAAATGACTTGTTGATCCCACCATGTCAGAAATAGCTGAGTGGCAATAAATAACCAATTGTCTACCTAGACCAATTTGTGCAGCTGTAGTGTTTGCCTTTTACAACCCTGTGCTTCTCATCGCTTTCTCAGAACACAATTAGGTTGTTATCATACACTGTATTTCCTGGGCCCTCAGAGAGCCCATAGAATGCCTCCATTTGCTTGAACTTTGATCATTTCAGATTCGATAACTCCTGATAGGTTTAATTAATTAATAAACGTTGAATGGATTCTCTTGAGGTGCTGATTGGTCTTATGGATGAGAAAGGGACTTTCACCCTGAATTCCTTTTTCTCACTTAGATACAACACAGAGCATCATAATGACATTAATCCCTTCAATGTCTACCTTGTTTCATATACCTTCTGAAATGTATCTGAGAGGCAGAGTAACCAGAAAACAATGAGGAAGCAAGAATGGTATGAGTAGACTGGTCTTGTACAGTGGCAGGTTATTGGAGAGGGTATGGTTCATGATGCTACCTGAGAATCAGCATATAGTACCTTAAAAAAAATCCAGCGTGGGACCATTGAGTATGCATAATGTATATTTGTTAAGAGCAGTTTTTCTGCCAGCCTGGTCCCACAGCCGCATCAGCCCCAAATAACACACAGAGACATTGTTTAGATATAAATCTGTTGACCTGTTACTAGCATTTCTCATTGGCTAGCTCTATCTTAAATATTAATCTATTTCTATTAATCTAAGTGTTTCCACATGGTCTTATCTTATTGGAAAGAGGATCTGGACCTCTGCTCTCTCAAGTCTCTACATGTTGAATCTCCTACTTCTCCCTGAATCCTCCTTGTCTCCTAATCCCACTTATCTTGCTTTCCTATTGGCCAACATTACTTTATTCATTAACCAATATGAAAAACATATTCACAGAATGACATCTCCCATCATCTCCTCTTTTCTGTCTAAAATAAAAAGAAGGGTTTTAACCTTAACATAGTAAAATATATGACAAAACAGTTATCAAATAACAACCACAGTTAACAACATTTAATCTGTTAACATTTAGTAAGATTTGAAGAAATTATTTTGTTATCTATCCTATTGTAAGTCTAAAGTCCTATATGTAACTTATCTTTAATACTAAGTAAAGAAAACTATAACCATAACTATCTATTTTTAATTCCTTCAAAGTGCACAGAAGGATAATATATAAACTCTAGAAATGACAGAGATATCTTACTTCCTGAAATCATTCACCTGAAATTCATTTGTAATGCTCCATCTTTAGTCTATAGGCCATAGTGTATCTGGCAGACTCCTCAGCAAAGCAGGAAGCTTTAAACTGTCCACTTGTATTGGCAGTTTGTTAGTAACTTTTCCCTGTGTTCCAAACACTGCCTAGCAGACTCTTCCATGAAGCAGGAACTCTGTAATAACTTCTACCTTGTATCAGCAGTCACTTTCCTGTGGGTCCTGCATGTCCAGCATAAAGTCAAATAGTTCAGACAAGAGTAGTATCTTGCCCAAATGGCTAGTCTTGCCATATTGGAGGCAAACTCTACAATGAGTTTCTTTGATATCTTCCTTTCTGATGCAGGTGGTGTTGTCAGGAGCAGTTGTGCCTCATTATTAAACAAAACTCTAAACCATTTTAAATGCCGTATTCTGTAGGTCTTTGAAAGGTTTGAAGAATATTTATCCATCTCAAAATATGTCTCTGTATATCTAGAAAACCTAAATAACTTAACTCTAAATTTTGACTGTCATAGGTAACTATCTATGATCTGTGCTAAATTATACATTACATTTATAAATGAGCTATATAAACACAATACCTAAACAAGAGGAGAAATATATCACAAAATTGATCTTAAATTTGTATTAATAAATGAAAATCCATTTCAAAATAAAGTATTGTTTTCTATATCATAATCCCCTTTTTACCTTTAAAAAGAGATTGGTTGTGATCATTAACCATTTATACCCAACTCCATTTAAATGAAAACAAACATTTATAAACAATATTTGGGAATTTGGATGTTGTTCTTTCTAAACTGCTTCCTGCTGGTAGGGGGCGCTGTCTTGAGGATCCTAAGAAGACACAGAAATCCTGGTACTCAATAAGTAGCAGAGAATGTAAAATTCAGTTGTGATTTTCAGTACAGTGATAATGTTATGGGGTTGGTGGGTCTCTAAAGTAGGAAAAGAATGCTTTACAAATGATTAGTATTAAAAATCATTAATTTTCCTTCCTTGATTCACAATTTAAAATATGTATTATTAAATTAAATTTTAAAATTTGCATTAACTCATTTTTCTTTTAAGAAGAGAAAGAGTGCTGGCTCATTTTCAGAGGATTTGAGTTAGGTTTTCAGATCCCAGGTCAGATACATCACAACCATCGTTAAGTCCCATACCAGGGGATCCAGAACCCTTTTCTGGCCTTCATGGGCACCCACAAAGATGTGCATATGCACATACGCACACATGTATACACACACACATGCTCACACACATGGGGGGAGGGGAGAGAAACACATCATTAAATAAATCTCTCAAAAAGAATTAAAATAATATCATCTTTCCTTTAGTGAATTACTTTTTTACCTGTACTTCTACCACAACGATTTTAAGAAATAATTAGTATGTAAGTGCACTCCATGTCTTTTTTATCCTGATTTTGAGGAATGTTTTAGGGATATTAATTTAAATATAGTGATAGCGTTATAGGAGCAACCTTGATTTTGTACTAATGTATTTTTTAAAGTAAGACAAGTTTGTCGAATGAATTTGTAGTATATAACAATTTAACAATTAATTCATAGCAGTATTGTAGTTATGTAAGTATATATATGTATATACATACATATATATAGTTTTACTACTTCAATATAACTTTTGTGAGTTACTTAACTATAATTATTATTAATACTATTTTACAAAAAAATACATGTATGATATTCCTATTATATATGAAAGTAGCAGAAATTGGACAGGGTAGTTCCCACTTGAAATTCTGGAAAGTGGAAGTCTGAGGAAGGATAATTATGACTTTAAGGTGAGCCTGGGTTATATAGTCAGATGATGTTTCAATAAATCAAAGCAAGGGAAAAGGAGCAGAGTCTTAATGAGTAAAGTAAGTTTGATGACAGTGGTTTATTGTACCCCTCTCCCCAATATAGAGATGTAGTAAAAGGTGCACTCAGTGGTTGTCATTCTTCTCTGTCTTTCCTGTTAGAGTCGTTATTTTTCAAACTACCAATCAATTGGGAATTAATATGTTTGCTCAATGGGAAAAACATCTATAACTTTTTATTCTAGGCCTTCCATAGGGATCCGGCTGTAGCTTAGACATCATACATTTCAGATTCCCTCTCTGTTTTTATAGGTAGCTTACTTTTTATGGTTCTTTAATGAGCTATAAACACCCTGTATGTTTGCAGCTTTCTTGATAACAAAGCCAAAGAGCTATGATGGACCTCTGACTGAAGTTTTTAATAATACTGGTAATCTGGAAGTCATTAGAAGAGCTAATTTTTTTTTGCTGTCACTTTGAAATGCTATTTTTGGTTATTATTACATGCAAATGTAATAAGTTTCTTTGATAATCATTTTATGAAAGCAAGACTTACTGGAAATTTGACCTGAATAGACCAGAGGCTTTTCATAAGGTACTCTGGGTAAAATTCTTACAGTGAGTTCTTTTGCTTGCTCTGGCTGAGTACTGGCTTTTGCCTCAATATCATTCTTCTGGGATACTTTATTTGTAAGACTGATTTTAACTATAATTACCATACCACACTCTTTTTAATTTCAAGTGGCCTCTGACTCTTATTTATTTTCAGGACTAGAGTTTGAACCAGATGCATTGGATGCTGATGTAGAATTTTGTACAGACCATTTAGAACCTTCATCAGCACCTCTTTATTTGTCATTATTATCCTTATGGCCTTTAGGGAAGGAATAGTTTTGGTTTGGCAGTGGAGCATCTTCTTGTTGGGTAGAGAGTTTTAGAATTGTTCGTTTGATGGCCTTGGTGTGTGTGTGTGTGTGTGTTTGTAAATGACCCAAATCTATAAATTTATTTGTGGGTAATGGGAGTTGGCAATTTAAATTGAAATGGATGTATGTGTTTCATGGCAGCAGAATTTGGAGAGGTAATTACTGATTCAGCACCAATTCCACTACTGGACTCTGTAGAAAGCTTGTAGTGACCACTTCTGGGCTGAAGTCCTATTAGCATGGATCTCTTCTGGAGGGACTGGAGCCCTGGTATAGCCTGTGGGTTGTTCTTCTGTCACCATGAGTCTCGCTTTCCTAGGCAGCTGGCTGGGTGCTTTGTGGATGTCTGCTGGGATGTCAGCCAGCTGGAACATGAAGCCATGGCTCTGTGTGCTTGTCTGCATAATAGACGCAAAGCACCCTCTCATTTGCTCTGAAGGCAATTCTATATAAAGTGAAATAATACCCAGTTCATTCTCCCCCACCCCATTGCTCATCAGCAAATAGCAATAATGCGTGAAAATGATGCTGCTTCATTGATGCTCTCGAAAAAATACTTTCATGAATTAGAATTCAGTCAGCATTTGGATTTCTGTCTATTCCTGTACTTTAAAATCCAGTCAGCTGCAAGGACCTTGCATAACACTCCTGTGGACCACTTACAGGTGGTACCTGATGCTGTACGCCATCCTCATGTGTTGAGTCTGTCCAAATCAGCTTGAATTTGATAATATCCTGTCAATTAAACTAAGCCCTCTTTCTAAAGCCAAATATCACAAGTGCCTCAGGCACCTGTGAAAAATCCAGGCACACAGCCTCAGATGGATAGTTAGGTGTTCAATTGCTTGATTTATACACATGTGTGTTTCTGAAATTACTGCTGCAGGGTTTTGTGGTCTCTGTGGGGGTGTGAACAGCTTTGCTGGCAAGCCCATTATGCCTTACTTTGGAAATTTGGCTCCCAACACAATCCCCCAGCCCCATAATTGGTGCAGAACAAAGTCTGTTAGTCACTTTTCCATTTGCTTTCCATAATGGTTCCAAAAGACTACAATTCGTACTGCTGTTCTAATTGGGAATTGCTGATTCATCACACAACATCTAGCCATTTTCAATCCTCACTATATAAATGCCAGCCAATGACACTGTAGATGAGGTGCAAGTTGGCATGGAACAGTCAGACTTCATCTCCAGCTCTATCACTGACCTGACCACACTTCTTGTAAACTTGCTCCAGGGAATGCATGCCTTTCCACAAAGTCCTGCTTCCTCAATGGAAGAGTTTGAAACTGAGGCATTCATTTAGAAGGAGGTTGTATCATGCTTTTGTTTTTTCAGCTTTTTATAAACAATGCTTGCTTGAAAATTCCATGTATACATTTCACCTTTTAGCTTAGTTGTGGGAAAGCTTATTATTGCAGCAGCCCCAATCATTCATGATGGTCCAACACTCCAGAGACCTTATCATCATGCTGCCTAGTTGAGTAATTAAATGCAAGGTAGATTTCAGTGGATTTGCTAATGGTGAGCGGACAGCCATGGCTCTCACCCCTTTGAATGTCTCCAGCTTTACACTAAAGCTTTGTATCAGGGTGAAGAGAACATGCAAAATCAAACATTTAAGAGCTAATATAGACTATTAAGGTTGTCGTATTGGGAAATGACAAGGACATGGAAGGATTTTGCTGGCTGAGCAGAGGACAATGGGCCTAACATGTACAACTTGGTAGCTTTGCTGCTATTAGAAGACGTGGCTATTATTAGATACCCTGCTCAGGAGGAAATTAAACATGGACATTCCAGTAACACTTAGAGAGCCCACACTTTCTACAGAAACCCCATTTCCTCAAAGGACTAATAGAAACTCAATGTGGAAAGAAAACCCACTACTTTCATCTCTCAGAGAATCATAATGGCCAGAGATTGAAAGGGCCATTCCGCTTCCAGCTGTAGCCCCCTGGGAACATGGGCAACATTTTCCCTCACACTGTGGACATTTCCCACTGTTCCCTGTGGCTTTATTTTAATAGAGAACATTTTTTTTTGGAAAACTTATTCTAGGCTGCAGCCAACCTCACCAAAAGAATTATTTCTCTTTTAAATCAGAAATTAAAATGTATCTCTATTTTCTGTGCAATAAATTGTTAGACGTATAATGTGGACTGAGTGATTTAGCATGTTTGAGCTACTTCAAAAATTCTTATGATTATGGGAATCCTATTTTTGGAGCTAAGACTGTAGCTCAGGATAGCCTTGAACTTGAGGCAGTCTTCCTACCTGAGTCTCACAAGTTCTCAAATTATAGGTTTGTGCTACCATGCCTCACACAAAAGTTCTTAGCTTTTATGCCAAACTTGAAAGAGTAAAATATTTAAGTGAAATTTGTTGAACATGCAAATTTCAATAATGCAATAAGTGTGTGTGTATGTGTGTGTCTGTGTGTTGTGTGTGTGTATGTGTGTATGTGGAGTGTGTGTGTGTGTGTGTGGTGTATGTGTGTGCTATGTGTATGTGGTGTGTGTGTCTAACTGCCTTTGGACCTACAGTGACTAGAAAGAAGTGTTTAGATACCAAAGAGAGCAGAGGTGCAGAGAATCATTGAACCCCTGTTCTGTTTGTTTTTATGATGTTGTCATAAGCATCATGATAAAAGCAAATTGGCAGCAGATGGGGTTCATTTGGATTACACATTATAGCCAGTCCATCATTGAGGGCAACCAAGACAAGAAACCATGGAGAAATACTCTTTAATGCTTTCTTGGTTGCTCCCTGGCTTGTTTTATAGGCCAGGCTCACTTGCCTAGGCATGATACTACTCACAGTGAGCTGGGTCTTCCTACATCAAGCAGAAATCAAGACAATGTTCCACATGCTTTCTCACAGGTCAAGCTGATCCAGGTAAGCGTCAATTGTGGTATGGACATGGAGCCAGTTGCCTGGAGTTTTTTGCCTATTATGTTGCAGAGATTCACTTTGAATCATTTAGACTGATGCCAATGTCCATGCTCTTCACATGACAATAGCATGTGAATAGAATATAAGTGGCTGAATAGAGGAACAGGTGACTAGAAATGACCATTCTACACCCATTATGCTGCACTTCCTTTTCCATGTGCCAAGGAAGAATACTTTGTCCAAAATGCTCACACATAAACCACTAAGGACCTGCCCTAAAAGATACTTGACTTTGGAAGCCCTCATCTCCTTAGTGGTTTTCCTAATGAGATGTCAATAATGATAACAGGATTAACAATTCATATTTGTGTTGTGACAAATAGTTTCTGACGCTATTGATACAAAGAGGAGGTCATTATCATTTAAGGCCATGATTTTCCTTCTCATTCCATAGATAAATGTTACCCCAAGTCTTAATCAGAGATCCTTATCATGGCAATGAATAGTGATGGATGCTGAGAATCATGGCTGCTTAAAATGCTGTGAATAAGTGATGGTTGGGTGTTGAGTTCCTCAATAGGACATTTGTACCACCATTCTAAAGATCATTGTAGGAAAGGAAGTGGAAAGAGTGTAAGAGCTGAAAGATAAGGATGTGAAATGTTGTTTTCTGATTACAGCAAGTGATGCCTTGCTGTTGCATATGCTTGCAATGGTCCTATGCCAGACTAGACCTATTAATAGTTAATCAGGAAGGGGATCCTGGAGCCTACCCCTTCCTACTGAACTATTGCCCACTGATGGATTCTAGGGCATCTTCAGTTGTATATCCACTGGGGAGATCAACAGGCTGCAATGGATAGTTCCAAATTCATGGTTACACAAACAATCCTGTCTAAACTCAATGGGTATTTTAAAAAAAGACATGAATATAGGAACAGAACTTGTAGGAAGGGTAGTAGGGATGGGAAGGAGATTATAGAAAAAGTGGGGGTTAATTAATCAGAAAGCCCTCTCTATATATACATGTAGCATGAATAATAAAACCCAGAGACAGATACTGGGATTCAAGCTGAAGATCAGAGAAGCCAACCACTAGAGAGTTCTTTCTCTACCAATTCTCAGATTGAAGGAGCCATCCACTGAACCTCAGATTGAATTTCCAGACTAAAATGCTTTCCACCAAGCCTCAGAATTCTAGAGTGCTCTCTGAGACTGTGCCGAGCCCCTTATATACTCTGTAGTGCTGGAATTAAAGGCCTGAGTTTTGTTTCTCTTTTAGACTGATTCACTCTTATATAGCCCTGGGTGGCCTTGAACTCACAAAATTCTGTCTGCCTCTGTCTTCTGAGTCCTGGGATTAATGATGCATGCCACCACTTCCCAGCTTCTATGGCTATGGCTTGCTTTGTATTCTGATCCCCAAGCAAACTTTATTAAATCATAAATAATATATTACTACATTTGTACATATACATATACATTTGTACATATACATATCTAACACACACATATGAAGTTTTTAAAAACGGGACTCTGAAGAGATTTTCTTTTTCTTTTTCGTAGCATTAAAGAGTCATTCAAAAGTAGAATAGAACTGTGGGTAATTACATTATCAAGCCTGGCTATTAACAATAATTTGACTATATACTTGAAAATATTTATGTTGGTGGAAATCGCTTTTCTGTATACTTGATCCCAAACCATTTCAAGAATCAACTCTCATTTTACAAAGATGAATTTTTTTAAATAGTGAAAATGGAGACCTCAGATACTTTGAAAGCCAAAGGAGACACTTCAGTGTTAAATTGACTCATTCTTTGTAGGAGTCCCTTCTGTTAGTTCAGAGGTTGGTTCATTTCCTCTCTAGGCTTGAAAGCCTCCTCCAAAAGTCATTAGCTATTTTTGAGCAGGTCCTTTTCAATAACTTTTACTGGTATGGATTTCTTTATTAAATATTCCAGTTCATACCTGTTCCTGGATCTTGGTCTCCCTTTAGCCCTTTCAAATAACTTGAACTAGAATCCTATGGTAGCACTAGGAGGAAGATGAGTCCTTCTGTATGATCAGATATAGACACATAGAACTGCTTCTCACTGGTCCAAGATTTGTATCATTTCCTTCTAAATTCCATTTCTTAAATGATCCAAGATTATTCAAAGTATTTCCTTAAAGGTAGTATTCTATTGGTGTCTTTTTATTGTTGAGATATATTTTATGTCTTTATAGATGAGACTTATATGATAGTGATGCTAAGAATATTTTTTTCTTCTGAGGCATGGTCTGGCTGTATAAACAAGCTTGACCTTGACATGATCTACCAACTTCAAACTTCCAAGTGCTGAGATTATATAGGTGCAATACTACATCCAGATGATTCTTAGAAACGTATTGGAACTTTGTGACTTTGTATAAGGTTAATTGTGCTAAATTTTATAATTTTATTGAAGAAGATATGTGATCTTTTAATAAAAAGTTTATTAGGGCTTTTTTTCTTAGTCTATGAGAAGCACACTTGTCTTATTGAATCTGTTTGGTTTTTCAGTAGCTGTTAATAATCCTTTTCTATCATTGATGATTAAGGCTTTTTTATAGTTCTGCTAGTAGCTGCATAAGATCTTCCATAACATTAGGTGCATAATTTCATAACAATTATACACAATAATTATGCTTTGTTTATTCATTTTCTCATGATTGTTTTTACTTTCAATTTTTGTGCCTAATTCTGGTTTCTTTGGCTTTGTCTAGTATACCCCTAATCCTTCTCTTTCCATGCTTCATGTGTTTTGCTTTTAATACTCTGAATCTTTAAAAAAATCACCTGAGGCCTTTTGAAAAATGACCATGACTATGTTAACATTTCCTATTATTAAGTTGAGATTTACTATTACTATTCACTGGTTTTGATTTTTGTTTTTTCATTTAGAGCTCTTGATTTCTTTTAATATTTTTAAAGTATCTACTGAATATAGTGGAATTTCTTCTGATGGTTTGAGAAGCATTTGGCCTTTATGTAAATTTAAAGCTTGGTTTCTGCTGACTTTAAACATATCGTTATCTATAATTTCTAGGTGAATAAGACAAGGAATCACTATTCAGGATACTGAAGTTTAATTCTGAGTTATAGGTATTCACTTCATTTTAGATCTCTCCTTTTCATAATGTCTTTGCTCTTTTTAATCAATGAAATTTTTCTCAATATTTTTACTCACCCTTAATTCTCATGTGTTTGCAACACATTTTCCTTATGTGTTCTTCAGTTATTGGAGAACATGTCTAAATGGTTTCTGCACAATAAGATTTTCGAAGCCTTCTGTGTCTGGAAGGGTTTATATTTTATAATCAGGGTTAAATAAAAAGTTTAAATGCAAATAGAATTCTGATTCTGGCTTAATGTGCTTTTCTTTCAGTGCTAAAATAAAAATCCATAGAATTCTTAAACTGAATATTATCCTTGAGAATTTTACTGTTAATATGATTCTAACTTGTGTGTGATTATATTTTCCTCCCTTAGCCCTCAGGGAATTTTTATTTTTATTTGGCATGCTTCCTTGATAACATGTTTCAGTATGGAATTCTTATCTGTCTCATTTGTCATTATATATCATTTTGATCTAAGTTCTTAAATTTTTCTCTAGTGCTGTCAAATTTAAATTGTTACTTATCCTAAAACACCTTGCCCTTGTTTAAGTATTTTTTTCCACTATAAAATTGTATGTGTTATTGACTTTTGTAGTCTCCATATTCTTAAAACATCTTTTATTCTTCCTACTCCTGGGTTTCCTCATTATAATCTTGGGGCCAGTGCTCTTTTTAAATCTGGTGGTAGGTAGAATTGTTGGTCCATAAAACAGCTATTTTATGTCATTGTATAACAATGTATACAGACCTATAGACATTCACACAATTCAATTGCAATAGCAATTAAAGAATAAGACTGTAAATTTGAAAAATAGGTAGGGAGTGGTGATATAAATACAGTACTCATGTATGAAATTCTCAATAAATAGATAATAAATTTTAAAATGCAGTTCAATTGACATTGAACATCTAGGAGAGGTATGACCCTGTATTGTTCGTTAAGGATGCTCTGAAACTTTCCAAAGACCAGAGACAGTAAGGAAGAGAACAACTGATGTGATTGTCAGTGACAATGCTGGCAAATGGAATCCTGGTGTTCAGACTAGAGATATTTTTGGGGGCTGAAAGATGTATTGTATCCCTTCTTCACATCACCGTGCATCCCATCCTTGTCAGCGATGTATTGGAATGAGTTGTCTTATTTGGCTCATTCTGGCTGGTAGGATGTGAAGAGAGGTATGCTGGGACTTTGGGGATTCTTTTCTTCACTGGAATCATGGATAGCACAGATGACTATCTACAAGAATTCTTGGGAGCAGGATGTCTTAGCTTTTGCTATTTTGTCTTCTGGAATATTTGGACACACAAAATGAGTTATTGTGGGAATGGGGCCAAAAATATAAACATGAAATTATTTATGTTTCATTCAGATATCCTGAGGACAATTTTACATACCTTCAGTGTGTATTCATTTTGAATGACATCAGTCACATGTGGTCAGATATCAACTTTTCCACTTATGTCACAATGTGATTACTTAAAACGTTTCAGATTTTCTAATGTTGTGGATTTTGGGTTTTCAGATAATGGCTGCTTGTGATAGTAATGGGCATTACTATCAATTATTGATGCTAGTACAGCTTATTATTGTAAGGGTAGATGTCAATTATAAAGGTAGATTAATATAACTACAAATACAAAGATAATGCTCTTATTTCTAGAGCAAAGGTCTTTCTGTACCTTTCCTGCTTTGCTCTCTAAGTTTCTGGTTGGAACATCTTTACAACAAGTACTTGCTGATGTCTAGATTCAACCCAGGAGAACCCTTTGTATTTAAATAATGCTTTTAACCTGGTGACAGGTTTTGACATCATGCAAGAATTTCTATTGAGAACACTCCCTGACTCCACTGAATTATATTCCTTGAATGAATGGTCAGCATTCATAGGCATTGGCCCACTTAGAGATTTGATTGTAGCTATTTTGTTTTAACATTTCTTCTATCCTAGTCTTGACATTCTGTGTCTTCCAACAATGACACTTTATGGTATCAGTAACACAGGTATAAATCAAAATAAAGCCTGTCATCAAGGAGATAATAATCTATGGATGAGATGAGACAGTAATCAGAGAATAGAGCCTCAATTAATTTATATACAGCTGTAATGTTCTATGTGCAACATTTCTCTGATTTTTTTTTAAAAGGATATGAGTATTCCAACTTAATGGTGAAGAAGAGTAAGAGGTTACTATACTTAGAAATGTTTGAAATTAGTACATAAAGATAGCATGATGTGAACTGAGCCATGAACACTCAGTGTTTTTGGTGTAAGTGAGGAAGTGTTGCTGCCATGGAAAGGAGCCTACAGAAAATCACGGCATAGTTAAAAGTCATAAAACACTGTTTGCCTACATCCCAGTGAGCATGTGTTACAGGTGTAACAAAGAAAGGTGCTGATCATTTAAAAGCACAGAACACACCAAATGAATCACACTGTTCATGTCCTCACTCTAAAAGTATTAGCTCTGTCCTTGGAGAAAGGAAACTAGTTCAGCTTTCTTGGATTGGCATTTTCACCTCTCAGGATAAGTCAACAGGTGTTTATGGGTTTGCTGTTCAAAGTGTGACTCCTGGAGCCATTTCTATGTGCCATTATATTCCACTAGTGAAGGAACAGATCAGCTGGGAAACACTGGGTCTTGTTCATGGGTTGTAAGAGAACAGATTCTTACTAATGGCTGCTCTCAATAGAGAAGAAATGATGGGACCAAGCAAGTGGTGTATATTTAGGGGACGAGAGAAGTACAGAATGAATGAACTCCTTTACATATAATACCCTCATTTATGACATGTGGGCTGATCAGTGAGTATTAGCCTCTGGAAGCCTCAACAAAAGTCAGAGGGGAAGGATGAAGAATAGAATTGTCGGACAATGCTTTATTGACAGAGTATGATGGAATGAACTGTCACTCTGCTCTTTTCCTGGGACCAAGATGATGGGAGTAGGGGGAACTTGTATGATCAATGATGCCTTTCCTGGTATCAATGGCAAACAGAATTTGGGGATCTCGATTAGATTAGATTTAAGAAATGTCTTTTACATCCTACCCACCACTGACTATATCAATGTAAACACGAAAAATAAAAACCCAGAGACAGATATCGGGGTTCAAGCTTCATGCTGAATATCAGAGAAGCAAAGCAGCAGGCTACAAGCTCTTACCTCTACCTCAATCTGAAATGGATGATCCTGTCTCCATCAAACCTCATACTGTAATCCTAGACTGCTGCCTCTCCTCAACATGGCTGGAGACTGATTCCCACATGAAACCCTTATATTCTTCTTTTGATACCTCTAAAATCCCAGGTTTAAAGGCTGAGGATCCCAAGTAGTGAGACCATCTTTATGTCAGCTGTTTCTGTTTCAGACTGGATCAGTTTAGTTTAGCTAGTGTGGCCCTGAACTAACAGATTCACCTGTCTCCTGGAATTACCATCACTGCCTAGCATCTATAGTTAATTAGTGTGGCTGGCTTTGTATTCTGACACTTAAGGACAGCCAGATGCTGCATTTTATTTGCTTTTGTAACTGTTCATGCTATGCTGACTAGAACCTCAGTGCATACTTGTTGGCTGAGCAGGTGAGGAACTCAGAGAGGTAAACCAGCGCTTGTCGACATCCTTTCAAAGGTTTGAAGGACTCTATGATTCAGTTCTTCCTAAAGGATGAAGGAATGCATGTTCAGTTATAGTGACAACTTTGTTTAGTTTTATGACACTGAAGTTACTGGACAATATAATTATAAACATCTAAGACTCCCTTAAGAGAGAGAGAGAGAGAGAGAGAGAGAGAGTGTGTGTGTGTGTGTGTGTGTATGTGGTATAAATTTAAAGCCTGCAATTCATGACACATCCAAAATGTACTTATCCTCATTTTTAATTTTAATATTTTTTTCTTTCTTATATCACTTCTAATTAAGGAAGATTTTTAAATTTTACATTTTTACATATACAGATCTTCAGCATCTTGTTACTGGATGTCCTATGGGAAGGACATTCCATTAATTAATCATATCACCTTAGATTAGTATCTTTGGGAAACAGGTACCATAAGTATTCTAAATTCTTTGCAAATTTCTGTAGAAAAAAAATTCAATTCAATGTCCATTCCCCATGGTTCAGGCACTGGTGGTTCATGTTAATACCGGGATACCTGGTTGATTATGAGGAATTTAGCTATTTCTTCACTTTTGACAAGTATTTACATTACTGAATTATTATGAAAAATAATAACAAAATGTTTAAAACTACTTATCACTGTAGTGGTTTTTTGTTTGTTTGTTTGTTTTTCCCCCTTGATGCAAGTTAATTTGGAGAAGGAAAGCCTAATCAGCAGCATGAGGTAGAGGAAATATTCTTTCTTTCTTTCCTTTTTTTTTTTTTATTATTTTACATGTTGATCCCAGTCCACTCTCCCTCCCTCTTTCCCTTCCTCCCTCCCTCTTACCCTCTCTGCCCCCTCACATGCACCCTGACCACCCTCCCCTCCCCCCGACCCCATGTAGGGCATGTAGGTCCCTACATGTAGGGCAATGCCATCCAGGTGGGGTCATGTAGATCTGTCAAGTCATTTGAAGTAGGGACTAGGACTTCTCTCCTGTTTCTAGGTTAAGGCAGTATCCCTTCATGGGGGATGTGTCCGCAAGGTCCTTTTGTGCACCAGGAATACATCCTGGTTTCACTGTCTAAGGTCCCTGAGACTGCGCAGTCTTTCTGGCTGAGACCCATATTCAGGTTGGTTGGTTTTTTTGTTTTGTTTTTGAGACAGGGTCTTACTCTGTAACTCTGACTGGCCTGGAACTCACTGAGTGGTGGACTCAGTTGCTTAAAAACTCACAGAGATCCCCCTGCCTCTACCTTCTGAGTGTTGAGATTAAAGGCATGCATCTGACTACTTGTTGTATTTTCAAGAGTGTATTTTCTTTTCTCACTGAATACCATTTTAATAAATTCAGTGCATGTTGGGGGAGTAGAGAAAGGTATATCTCATTCTTACAGTTTTTGGAGATCGCTTAGATGTCATATAAAATAGCAGCCCAACAATGACTTTAGGGTTGTTTCTAAAATGTAGAGGAGTGAGATTGCATTTGTGTTTATTTACTGCCTGGAGGACTTCATACCAGGGCTGAACAAGTGAATTCCTTTCAATTAGGGATATCAGCCCAGTACTCAACGTTTATGGATGGTGATTAATGCATGAGGCAGCATTCAAGCTCTTTCAGAAAATGTATTTGAAGTAAGCAGTCTGATTTCCCATCATATTTAGCTCATTAAAAAAATATACCTAATGAAAACATTCTGCCTGCTCTAGAACAGCAGTGTAGATGGTTTTCTTAGTTAATTTTTCTATTACTCATAACGTATGGACAATCTTAATGATTCCATTAGAGTTTAAATAACAGAATTCAGCACAAATGCATTTTTGCTGAACAGGAGAAGCCTCATTTCTCTGCAACTGCAGCTGCTGTAGTGGAAGATGAGGCTCTTACTATCCCTTGGGGAGATTACTGCCTCTGCCAGCTGACTTAGTTTTTATACAGCCAGCGATTTATTAGATTGCTTTGCTCTTAAGTGTGATAATAGGCCTTATGCTTAGCATGGTTTAGAGACTTCCAGTGCATTAATATTTTATGGCAATGACAGGCAAGACACATTTTGTTTACCTAACAAGACAAGACAAGCCAGAGCCAATGTGTACTAGAGATTAGCACTTTTAACTTACAGGAACCCTGCCAACTATATATTTAGGACTTCACAATGGCTCTTGTGATTGGGGCTCAATCAGTTTCTTATTTTTCTCATAGCCACCCTGAACAAGGAAATTGTCACAGCTTCACAGTCTGGCCCTCACTATTCAGTTGACTAATGTCATCCATATAATGACTGGTGGCTCCTTCTGTTAAAGATTGCATTTCACTTGAAATCACTCAACCATGAGCTAAGGCTTAGATAGATGAATGTGCATTTCATTTCCATTCAGAAAATAGTACCAATTCATTTGAATTACCTACTGGGAAAAGTTGTGTGTATCATTCTGCTTTTGCTTTCCGGAATTTTGTTGTTTTCCTAGTCGCTACAGAATAGAAGTACAAATAAAACATCATAAATTAAAAAGATTGGAGTGATCACATGAGTTAGTAGTGGGGTGCTTTGGCTCTCTTGTTAGCATTTGCATCAACTTCTTTTACGGAACAGAAACCTTGTCTTAGAGAATAGGAGAGATTAGAACATCCATTCTCTTTAATTGCACATCTTTCAATGTATCAAAGTCAAATACATGTTTTTTAATTATACATGCAACATTTCTTTAAAAGGTTCCTAAGGACTCTGAGTCTTACAGATGATATTTTGGATCCTACTTACAAATAGTCAGCTGGACTTTGCATATTGGGAAAGCTGTAGGATGAATTCCAAGTTCTCCTACTCTAGTTTAAATATGAAATTGAGTTAAAAATTTATCAGGGTATCTTCAGAACCTCACGATGTGACCTGAGACATACGCCATAACTCAGAGACTTCACTTAGGAGATCAGAAAAATATGTCTCTGGAATGGATCTAGTCCGGCTTTGGGGAAAGATGTGTGGAGGAGCCAGATGCAGATTTAGAACATGGGGACAAAACAACTTAGAGGGGAAGAAGCTGAGATACATTAAGAAGTGAGTAAGGACAGGTGCAAACCCAAGGACGCATAGATTTATTGAAGTTGCTACCAAGCACTGAGGTATAAAGGGAGAGCCGGGTGCAGCCTGTAGGGTCTCTCTGTGTGCTCAATCCCTTCCTAGCATTTGTTGCAAGCCTTAGAGAAAGAGAGGCAGCTCAGGGTTAAAATGGCTTCCCTGTGGCTGGCTCTGAGCCTGCGCTGGATGATTTGCTGATATTCCTGAGAGGAGACGGAATCTGCAAAACATGTTGTCTGGGTTTTGGACTGTTTTATTTCAAGTAGGAATGGGACAGTTAAGATGGGTATGGACTAAAATCTTGAGAGTTACAAACATACAATAAACAATCATTTGAGTGGCTCATGTGAACTTTTGCTGCTTTCTTTCTTTCTTTCTTTCTTTCTTTCTTTCTTTCTTTCTTTCTTTTTTATGTTTTTGAAGGGTCTGGCAAAATGATCCCCAATTTCTGGTGCTCTGAAAGAACATCACCTCCTAGGTGCGTCTTTGCCTCCTTTGCAATTGCCTGGAGAGTGTTTATTCAAATGCTAGTTAATTGAATTGTGGTAAGGACCAATGCAATCTGATTTAGCTCAGTCTCTTCTGTTCCCAATTTTGATTTCGTGGAACACTTTCTGATTGCAGGGCCTGTGGAAGAAAAATCAGAGGGTGATGAGGGAAAGGAATGGCCAGTGCGCTTAGCTTCATCAACCAGGAAATAAAGCAGGAACAGAGTAGCCATATAGCCAGCCATGTGTTCTGCCCAAGCGTAACAGTGTTGCTAAGTTCTCTGCTTTATTAATGTGTTCAAGCAGTATATTTTTTTCTGTCTTCCTCTTCTCCCCAAGGCTCTAAGTTTCTCCAGGCCTGAGAAAAAGCTCAAAATACCACATTGTTGGGAAAGAGCTGATTCTGGCTTTCTTTAGGGAATTTCGAGACCCAGTGATTTGGAGAAAATTGCATGACTGGTGATTGGCTGTGCCCCTGTTTTTATAAGTGATTAAAAAGAAAACCACTTCAATAATCCTCAGACCTTTGCTCTCAACTGGGAGTTCTTCCAACTAGGCCTGGTTGGCTGAGCCCCTGGGAGGAGAAACACACAAGAACTGTGGGCCAAAAAATTAGAAAAAGCAGCGACTTTGGAACCAGAAACATCAATGTGGGCCAGAATTCAAGGGCAATAACTTTTTTCCCCAATTGATTTGAGCCTCATAGTCAAGACACTAATTTAGTTCATACATCTTGAGTGCTCAGCTTTTGGGGGCTTCAACAAAGCTAAAGCACCCATTTTATGTATGTTTGCTTTGAGTGCACAGATAGTTCGGCTCTGACCTGTTATTAGAAAGCATAGTAAGAATGATAAAAGTGAGGTGTTTGCAATAGCCTAGGATTTTCAGAGAGGCAATGTGGAGTTGTTGGGAGATAAGGACATGGTTCCATTCAGAGTGAATGTTCATAAATGAACTGTAATATGAATTTCCCAGGTAAGTGTATATTATAGTTCTTAAACAATAAGCAGAATTTTATCCGTGTAGTATTTCTCACATCTAGTTGTAGTAATTTTCAATGAAACAACAGTAGATGGGTTGTTATGGTCAAAATCAATGGCCTCAAGTGGGGGAAGGCTGACCCAACCACCTTCTGAGGTCTGGATGCCTGGGGTAGAGTACTGTTTCCATTAGCTCTTGCCAGACTTTTATGTTTATGATCTCAAGTAGACAGCTTTCTTGACTCTCTTTCTTTACTGAGAACCATTCTCCCTTCCAGCAGCTGTCCATTGCCTACAGTTCCTCTGAATGGGATGGGGCCTGGAGATCATCTACCCCATCAATGTTGGGATTTGGGTTGGCTTGCTCTTAAGCCGGTCATCCTAGGCAGTTTGAGTTCATGAGTATAATGGCCATGTCATGGTCAGAGGGTAACATTCCACACGATTCCTTCCGCTCTTCTTGTTCTTATATTCATCCCACCTCTTCTGCAGTGTTCTCTCTGCTCTGCTTTGATGGTGGTGGGCCTCAACAAGATGCTCTGTTTAGGGCTGTACACTACTGGATCTCTTATTTTTCATGCTTTGGACAATTACACATCTCTTCATTGACTGCCCAGATTGAGAACAGCCCACGTCTATAGTTATAAGCATACATATCTAGAAGGAAATTTGGCAGAGTGGTCACTGGGGAGTCAAAGTAAAACGTTTTGTACAGCATGCAATATAGAGAGTATTTAACAAAATTGTTGTTACTTTTAGGATGAGAAAGTTGCCTTATGTATTTTTCTTTTTTAGTTTTTTTGTTGGTTTTTTGTTTGTTTGTTTGTTTGTTTTTAAGAGAAGGAGAACTGAACCTGGGACTGGAAAGATGGCTCAGTGGTCAAGAGCACTGTTTGCTCTTCCAGAGGATCTGGGTTCAAATCCCATCACCTATATGGCATGTCACAACTGTCCGTAACTCCAGTTCTAGGTGATCTGATGCCCTCTGATGCCCTCTAGGTGATTTGTCTGCCCTCTGATGCAGACAAAACACCCATGCACATACAATAAAAATAAATTATTGGGGTTGGGAAGTAATGAAGGTTAGTATTTATGAAATATGGTGACATATGAACATTTCCTCTAAATTCTATTTTACTTTAGGACTACATAACAATATTATTGAGTCTTTTTATAAACTGAGATGGGAAGATAGTTTCTTAGGATATCATAGTATGTTTTCCTTCCTATAAGTCATTAAAATTCCAGGCAATTGTCCGTCCTAGAATCTGACTGGCTTTATTGCACTTGAGAACTGGAATCTGTTCTTTTGTTTATGGTCATAGAGATACAAACAAACTGGAAACAAGACCACTTAAAGTGCTATGTGTGTGTAGAACCAGTTCATTTAGTAATGATGTCTTATATTGTCTTAAAAATGTAACACATTGCTATTATGTTTTCATTGACAATATCTTGGTGAAAGGAAAAATCCAACAGTAATTATAAAAATTCTGTTCACATGACTTACTACTTTGTTTTATTCTGTTAGCTGCTTAATCCTACACGTATTTATACAATGGTCAAAACGTTAGAAATAATTAGTCTAAATGTGTTTTAAAGTCGACAGAAAACACTTGAGCTCTAAAAGATCTAAATATTTAATGAGCTTTTTTGAAAACTACAATTACAGCTTTTTATAGTAGGGGAATTTTACCTCTGAGACCAGAAAAAAAAATACCTGTTTATTGTATTATGAGAGGCTTTTTGCATTTTTAACATACAATTTAATAAGAATCGTACCATTCCACTCTTACAATCTTATAGCTTGAGAAGAAAAACAGAAAAAGTCATGCCAGGAAAATATTTTTGAAGGGTAACACCCATTTAATTTTTAGGAACATGTCCAAAATCCACAGAAGGCAGAAGTCTGACTGAGACTGCTTTGGTTTATTGACTTTTCTGTGCTTTGGAAATCGTAGCCTTACTCCCTAGAGACACCCACTGGGATGTGTTACATCATAAAGTACACCAAAGATGGTAACCTGTGTTATTAAACTGTCAACATACATTATAATACAATTTGTCCTCAGTCCAAGGCAACTAAAAGCCATATTGTTGGCAGGAAGTTTAAAACATAACTTCCATAATCATCGAAAGCTAAGGTACTTTGGGGGGGAAAATGCTGGGATCGTCGCTCTGCCATTGCATGGCAGCATTTGTGAATTTCATACAACAAATGTACGGTGTCTTCCTGAAGGAGGGCTTCAGAAGGGTTTTGTGTAATATCAGAGAGAAACAAATCTGCAGAACTGGAATTGAAATCATGTCTAATTTCCCCACAGGCATTTAACATGATCTCTGACATGGTAGGATCTGTGGTAGTGTTATCTTCACAATAACAGGAAGTTGGTGCCAGATTTTAAATGAAGGTAGACCGTTCCACAGGAGCTGAGACAAGGGTCGGTGCTGACTGGTAATTTTTGGAAATACTCTGCTTTTGAAGTAGAGAGGTGACATTAAATGGAGAATTAGCCAAAGGAGGGGGAAGTTCCTGGTGAGAGGGGCTAAGAGTTTTATCCTCATATATGACCTATGTCAGCACAAAGCAATTCGCACATGTTTGCTCCCTGGAAGCTTTTGGAGTTAGGATTGAAAAAGACATACATTAAGTGGGGAGCGTGGTCCATGCCTTTAATCCCAGCACTTAAGAGACTGAGGCAGCTGATTTAAGGCCAGCCTGTGGTCTACAGAGTGAGTTCCAGGACAGCCAGGGCTGTTGCAAAGAGAAACCCTTTCTTAAAAAAACAAAACAATGACAAAAAGACACAGATTAGTAGAACATTCTGGGTTTTGTCGTTGTAGTTGAAATACCATTTAGAAGGTGATTAGGTGAGCCATGGAGTAGAGACAGACTTCCTTCAGCTTGTGCCAGGTACATCCAGGGACTATAGGAGGGCTGCCGAGTACATGTGTCCTCAGGCCATTTAGAAGCATTGGGTTACATAAGAGAAACCCCATTTCCGATGTGAGACTGCCTAATAACAAGAATCTATGTGTCATATGAAACTTGATATTAAAAATGTTATTGATTTGCATAATTAAATTGAATGGAAAGCCTGTCTGGGAGAGGGCCAACAGTCCCCATGAGGCTTTCTGTAACTGTTCAATTTTTGGGCTTCTCCAACCTGGATGCTTCTTAAGAACCCAGTGATCTCACTCAAATGCAAATCTAATGATGTCCCTCTCCTCCCATGGCTTTTCCCTTGAAGATGGAAATGCCTAAAGTAGCTTATAGGCTTTGTGTGATCAGCCTTCTGCCAGTGGATCTAATTCCATTTAATTTAAAACCACCTTATGCCTTGCTTTCTATATTCCCACTGTAGCCTTTGTTTCTAATTTCAGTGACTAGGCCACTCTTACATAAGCTTTAAGATGTGTACTGAAGCCACCCTCCTCAGGAAGTTCTTCTATCAGTGCAGGGCAGTCCCGTAGCTGTGTGTGTTTGTCACTAGGACTTCCATTGTTCCACTTTATATATTTATGTCAACATTTGTTCATCTGTTTCCTGGCCTAATACTATCAACACAGCGAAGGCCTATGTATTGTTTAGAAAGTTTTCTGTGCTTTCAAATCTTATTATCTCCCTAGCATCTGCTCTATCAGTCTTATAGTTGGCACCAGTTAAATGTTCTTTAAGTACATGATTTTTTTCACCATTTTTTATTATGTTATTTTCTTATTTTACATAGGGATCCCAGTTTCCCCTCCCTCCCAGCCTGCCATGCCACCTCCAGCCCCCTCCCCCCCACTCTTATCCCATTCCCCCCCCCCCCAGTCCCTAGGGAGGATGGGGCCTTCCAGGCAGGATCATCAAAATGTGTCAAGTGATTTGGGGTAGGGACTAGACCTTCCCTCCTGTTTCTAGGCTAAGGGAGTATCCTTCCATGGGGAATGGGCTCCCAAAGTCCTTTCGTGCACCAGAGATACATCCTGGGTTCCACTGTCCGAGGTCCCTTAGACTGCCCAGGCCTTCTAGCTGAGACTGCATGATTTGTAACCGGTTTTTCATAAATTGAATGTAAGAATCAGGATGAGTCAATATTTTGGGTTTTTCTAATAGTATATAAGAGAAAATTGGTGACTTGATGCAGGCTAGCTTTGCTCAGGTAAAATCTGCAAGGATTTGGAATCTGGGCAAGGGAGGATAACAAGTTGGATCTGCTGAGAAAATCTGAAGGTTTGTATTTTGGCTGCTGTGGAACAAGACTCCTTTGTTCAAGAGATACTTCTGAGTGTTGTTTCGTAGAGCAAAGCCTTCTTGCTCAGAGGGTACCTTTGGGACGATGTTAGAGTTATTTCCCAGTATTAGCATCATCCATCTACATGACACTATTGGGAAAAGGGTCAATTACCACTCTGATCTTTGTTTCTAATTAGTGGTGTTCGTCTTCAGACATCTCTAGTCTCCATGGCTTGAAAACATAGCATTTGAAGTTGGAAAAAGATTTAAGAGGAAAATGAGAGTGTGTCAGAGGCTTGCTGTGTCAACATCAGATGACTGTGGCTTAGCTGCACATCACTTATGGTGGTAGAGCTGGTGTTTGTCACCTGGATGAATAACCCATGTCTTAGGATTTCCCAGACTGCAGCAACATGTTTCTGGTTTATAAAAACTACGAATATAACTGGCCTTTTTGTGTGTAATACATTTGGTTTTGCCATAGTTTTTTAGAGTGTCACAAACCCGGGATTGTGACTATCTGACTTTGTCTATAATTTGTGTGTGGAAGCTCTACACTACAGTCTCCTATGTGTCTCACTTTGTCATGGTCTGAAGAAGTCAGGTGTGTAAGTGTTCATGGCATGATGTTTCCTGAAGACTAAAGATTTCCTGAAAATGCCACTTCTTTGGAATGACAAGTTCCTTCCCAGTTGAGTCTAGGTCTTGTCAAGCTGATAACCAGTATAAATTATCACATACCCTTAGATTGCAATGTTCATGTATTTTTAATTTAAATTCCCATTTGAGTTGAGTCATCTCATACCAAAGTCTACAATGTATGATTTTTCAAAAATTATACACCTTTTTATTACTAATAGACCAATATTGTCTCATTTGTTCAAGTAATATATTGCATTTTCACCTTATTTTTCTTCAAATGCATTAAATTTTAACATATTTGTTAGTTTTATTATCCTTTCAAATATATATACTAACATAAATATCCCATTCCTGATATTTCTGTAGTTGTAGAATATAAGTTAACAAAAACCAACATGAATATCTATGCCATTGTGGCTTAGCGCATGTGGGAGATTACAATGTGTGACTTTCTTCTTTACTTCAGTGCTCACATCTGACTTAGTTTCTAATCTATTATTAAGAATATGTTGCCTTTTTGTTCATGATACTGTACTCATTACTTGTGAATGTGAGAATTCTGTTTAAGCTACTCATTTTTATATTCAAAAGAAATCATTCTGTCATGTGATTCAATGCATGCCCTTAGGATACACAAGAACTAGTCCCATGTGTTAATGACATCTCTCCCTGTAGCACAGTTTGGCCTTTGCAGATGTGGAACATAGCTGGCTCTTTATGGTCTTTCCCTCTGTGGAGAGTGAAGCTGAATTTTGTTACCAGGTTCCATCACTCATTTGAAAGTGACTTTTGCTTGTTTTGTTTTTCAAGTATTAGGGTTATATAGATTTGCAAGTTGTGATGAATGGATATTAGTGTATTTACTTACAATTATGTTGGCTTTGTTAAGACTTGATTTCTTGAAGTTAGGTTGAGTTTCAACATGAGTCCATTTTCATATTTGTATTCAGACCACTTTAGAATTAGTGAAGCATATGGATTGATTTTTATTTCTCTTTAAGGATTATTTTTTTTGCAGAACATTTCAAAAAATAGTTGTACACAGAAAGTAAGGAAAATTTTTTAATGAGGACATTGAGGTGTGAACTGAATTTATTTGAAGATGAATATACTATCTGTAAAGCAGAGAACACACTGGAAAGCGTCTGTCTGGAAGGCTCCGTGAAGGCTAGGCTTAGATGGCCATGCCTGAGCAATACCTGTGCATTAGTATTCAGAGCCATGATTCTGATTAATGATTATATCATATTTATATGGTTGAAGACCATATTTGTCCGTAATCCCTCATAAATTAGTTTAGCTATGGTATTACAGAGGGTATTTTAGTAAAATCATAATACTTGGTAGAAGACACATTTTTTTGGTCATTGCTATGGCAGAACAAATGTAAAATCTTTGAATTTGGGACTTCCTGTACTCTAGAGAGCCACACAGTCTATTCTTTAAGCTCAGGATGGTGATGTAAAGTAACTTTAATTTGTTTATAGTATTCCACATAGGTTCATACTATTCTGGCTACTTATTTATAAGAACAAAGGTAGAGTCGGAGTTCTAGAAGATAGAAAGTGTTTGTCTAATCATCATCTTGTGATTCGAAACCATCTGAGTTTCCTTATTAGATGCTCGAAATACCATTTAAAGTAGGATATGCATATAATTAATTTCTTTCAAAATAGACAATCTGAAATCTGAAATGCAGTGGCTAACACAACCTAGTGGGAAAGCATGTGAGTAAAGACTTGGATGTAGGGCCCTGCACTCAGAATTTAAACTTACTCCAGTGAGTTTAGTTTTCACAATATATTGAAAGAGATGGTGGTCAGTTGGACTAGCTGTTGATACCATTGCTCATATTCAACTTAAAAACATTTTTAAGATGTTGTTGATCTGTCTTATTGCTTAGAAATTGGAAGCAGAACAATGTGTTAGACAAGGACTAATATATGTATGCACTCAGAATTCTTGTTATCACCTAAAGGCTGAGATCCAGAATACAGAAATATATATACATATCATGCTTTTGAATATGCTATGCATTGTAGTTGATTGTTAAAGGATATTAGCCCAAGTTGAAATGAAAATGAATGTGTCCCACATTAGTAATAATTTGAGATGTTTATAAATCATTTACTAAAGCACAACTCATTCCACCTCATTGTATCTTTAAATCTTCAATGTTATAGAGAGAAAAATGTCACTGGAGTTGTATCATTAAATATAATCCTTTTCAATGGTGTGGTATAATCCAGAGTTCCAAGGACCTCTGTTGTTGGATTTATTGTAGAATGTGCTATCAGGAAATTAATCAAAGAAATTAATTGTTATCACTAGTACAGGATTTATTCTTCATGAGTGGTACCTGTTGTTAATGAACTATTGCTGTAGGACTGATGGAGCCTGAGAAGTAAATGCTATTACCACACTATATTTTTTTTCTTTTATATAATGGAGCAATCTAGTACCCAGGCATGAAAGTTGTATTGATTCAGTGTCTTCTCATAGTAAGTTTTCAAAAGGCAGTGACTTTCAGAGGTAAAGAAGTGGCATGTGTGTAAACAAGTAATTTTTATTTTCAATTTTCAAAACTACATCTTCACTCTGGAGAGCTTGACAAATAGGCCAGACCCACTTGTCTGGCTCAGGGAAGCATAGTTAGCAATGTTTACATTGTCAGTGTCTACTGTGTGGAAAATCTTACCAAAACTTCATTTGAATTTTCAAACTTTCAATTGCTCACATTTTGTTAAATGGCACAAGTTTGTCAACAACACTAAGTTTTCAGTATTTAATTGAAAATTAAGAGCATTTAGTTTGAAAATAACAACGATTAAAAACAAACAAACAAACAACAAAAACCTATGCCGCAAATTGCTAGGGAGGGTATTCAAAGGAACTTTTGGTCAGCAGTCAAGGCTCCAGCTTCCCTAATCTAATCCACACTGCTTTCAGTCCCATCACCCTTCCAGTTAAAAGCAGAGGTGGAGAGACTGTATGTATTCACATGGTAGTTCCAGAGGTGGGCATTTTGGGAAACTGTCAGTGATATTTTTGTTATTGTTGTTGTTTCTGATTTTTTAAATTTTAATATTTTTAATTAAAAAATATTTTTCATTTTACATATCAACCCTAGTTCCCTCGCCCTCCCTTCTCCTGCCTCCCTTTTCCCCCCCAGGACCCCCCATCCACTTCTCAGATGGAGTAAGGCCTTCCTTGGAGAGTCAACAAAGTCTGGCTTACCAAGTTTAGACAACCAAGCCCCTCCATCCTTATCAATGCTGAGCAAGGTATCCCACCATAGGGAATGAGCTCCAAAAAGTCAGTTCATGCACCTGGGATAGGTCCTTGTGCCTATCCTAGTGGCACCTCCAACAGAACAAGTCACATAAGTTGTCACCCACATTCAGGGCCTAGTTTGGTCCCAGGCAGGTTCCCCAGCTGTCAGTCCATTGTCTCTGAGCCCCACTTGCTTGGGTCAGCTGTCTGTGGTTTTCCCCATCATGCTCTTGACCCTGTCTTATTCATATGCTTACCTCCTCCTTATCTTCAACTGAACTCAGCCCAGTGCTTGGCTGTGGGTCACTGCATCTGCTTCCATCAGTTACTGGATGTGGGTTCTATGATGACAATTAGGGTAGTCACTAGTCTTATTAAAGGAGGCTCATTCAGACACCCTCTCCACAATTGCTAGTAGTCTTAGCTGGGGTCATCCTTGTGGATTCCTGAGAATTTCTCTAGCACCAGGTTTCTCCCTAACCCTGTAATGGCTCCCTCTATGAAGATATCTCTTTCATTGCTCTCCCCCTCTGTCCCTCCATAAACTCTGTCCTCTTGATCTCTTATGTTCCCTTCCCTACCCTCTGTCTTCTACCACCTCCCAGTTTACCCAAGGAGTCTTAAGTATTTTCCCTTCCGGGAGACCTCCATGTATGTCCCTCTTGTGCCCCCCCCCATTACCTAGCTTCTCTGGGTCTGTGGATTGTAGCCTGGTTATTCTGTGCTTTACATCTAATATCCACTTATGACTGAGAACATATCACATTTGTCTTTCTGAGACTGGGTTACCTCACTCGGGATGTTATTTTTTAGTTCCATCCATTTGCCTGAAAACTTCAAGATGTCATTGTTTTGTTTTTTACTACTGGATAATACTCCATTTTGTGAATATACCACATTTTCTTTATCCATTCTTCAGTTGAGGGGCATCTCGGTTGTTTCCAGGTCCTAGCTATTACAAATAATAGTGCTATGAACATAGCTGAGCAAATATCTTTGTGGTATGATTGTGTACCTTTTTTATATATGCTCAAGAGTGGTATTGCTGGGTCTTGAGGTAGACTCCCAATTTTCTTTCAGCTTATTTATATGGTGGATTACATTGACAGATTTTCATAAGTTGAACCATCATTGCATCTCTGGGATGAAGCCTACTTGATCATACTGGATGATATTTTTTGTATGTGTTCTTGGATTTGGTTTATCAGCATTTTATTGAGCATTTTTACATCAATGTTCATGAGGGAGGTTGGCCTGTAATTTTCTATCTTAGTTGCAATTTGTGTGGTTTGAGTATCAGGGTAACTGTATTCTTGTAAAATGAGTTTGGCAATTTACCTTATGTTTCTATTGTGTGGAACAACTTGAGGCATACAGATATTAGCTCTTTGAATTTCTGGTAGAATTCTGCACTGAAACCTTTTGGTCCTGAACTTTTTTTGGTTGGGAGACTTTTAATGACTGCTTCCATTTCCTTAGGGGTTATAGGTCTATATAAATCTTTTATCTGGTCTTGTTTGTATTGGCTTATGATACCTATTTAGAAAATTGTCCTTTTTTTTTTTTTTTTTTAGATTTTCCAATTTTGTGAAGTACAGGTTTTTGTAGTATAAAGTAATGATTCTCTGGATTTCTTCAGTGTCTGTTGTTTTGTCCCCCTTTTCTGATGGGAGATGTCATTCTGTAAATATGTTTCTTATATAATGAATAAAGCATTGTTGGACAATAGTAAAGCAAGACAGGCAGGACTAGGGGACAAAGAGGATTGGAGGAAGTAGGAAGGAGGAGTCAGCATGGAGAGACTGGGGAGTCCAGATGCTGGCCCCACTGCCCAGTAAGAAGACCACGTAAACATACGTAGATTAACAGAAATGGGTTAATACTTAAGACAGAGCTAGCTGATAAGAAACTAGTACCTGACCAACAGCATTATATCAAATACAGAGTCTCTGTGTGTTATTTGGGGCTGGCGCGGCAGTGGGACAAGACCAGTGGCAGGAAGAAAAACCTTACTCCTTACACTTTTCATTTCTGATTTTGTTAATTTGAATATTTTCTCTTTGACTTTTGGTTAGTTTGGATAAAGGTTTGTTTATCCTGTTGATTTTCTCAAAGAACCAACTCTTTGTTTCATTGATTCTTTTTATTGTTCTCTTATTTTTATTTTATTGATTTCAGCTCTCAATTTGATTATTTCCTGGTGTCTACTCCACCTGGCTGAGTTTGCTTCTTTTTGTTCTAGAGCTTTCAAGTGTGCTGTTAAGCCACTTGTGTGAGATTCCTTAAAATTCTCTATGTAGGTTTTTCTGACCAAGTGATGATTTGGTTGATCATTGTTCAAATTCCATGAGCTTGTAGACATTCTGCAATTAGTGTTGCTGTTGGTGTTGAATTCTAACTTTAGTCCATGGTGATACCATAGGATTCTTTTTTTTTTTTTTTTTTTTTTTTTTTTGGTATTTGTTGAGGTTTGCCTTGTTACAGAGTATATGGTCAATTTTAGAAAAGGTTCCATGAGAGATACTCTTTTGTGTTTGGGTGGAATGTGTAGATGTCTGTTAAGTCCATTTGAGTCATAACTCTGTTAGTTCTTGTATTTCTCCATTACATTTCTGTCTGGCAGACCTGTCTAACAGTGAGAGTGAGGTACTGAAGTCTCCCACTATTGATATGTGGGGTTTGATGTGTGATTTAAGCTTTAGTAATGTTTCTTTTACAAATGTGGGTGCCCTTGTATTTGTGGCATAGATATTTAGAATTGAGACTTCATCTTGATGGATTTTCCCTGTGATGAATATGAAATGTCCTTCTCTGTCTCATTTGATTAATTTTAATTTGAAATCTATTTTCTTAGATATTAGGATAGCTACATCTGCTTGTTTTTTAGGTCTATTCAATTGGAAAATCTTTCCCTAACATCTTACTTTGAGGTAATGCCTATCTTTGAGCTTGAGGTACATTTCTTGTATGCACCAGAAGGATGGGTCCTGTTTTCATATCTATTCTCTTAGCCTATGTCACCTATGTCTTTTATTTTTAATATAATTTTTAAATTTAAATTGGAAACAAGGTTGGTTTACATATCAATACCAGTTCCCACACCTTCCCATCTCTTCCTCCAGTTGGTGCAAGTGGAGCCTCCATGGGTCTCTCTTTCTCCAATCAGTGCAGACAAGACCTGTGGCTCTGGTGTTCTTCTCTTCCTCCAGGTGTAGGTGGGACCTGTGATGCCCTTGGTTGATGACAGGGTGGTGTTTGGGTGGGAGGATGGGGAAGATGCTGCTGCCTGGTCACTGGGATTGTGGTTGGGGCAAGGGGTCTAGAGAGCAGGGCTGTCCATCTGGGAGCTCAGACACTCACTTTTTCCTCCAGGTGTAGGTGGGGCGTGTGGCAGTGGTATTTTGATGGTAGAGAAACTAAAAGATGCATAAATCTGGGAAACCAGTAAGACTTCAACCTGAGATGCCTCCACCTCAAAACAAAGACAAAAATGAAACTCACCTCTACATGCCAAACCCTATAGTGAATTTGCACTAATGGAGGGATCATAATTTTACAGAAAGGATTGTAATTGGATTGTCTATGAATAATGACTCTAAACATTTGAGGGAAGAAAACAATTCTATCTTTATTTTGGGGAGATACCAATCTAATGTTTCTTGATTTTTATCAGACACAGTACTATGCTTAAATTATATATATGTGGGAAGGTCCGGTCCACAAGGAAACCCACATTGCATAAACTACATACCTACTCCCTAACACAGTTGTCACTCACACTGAGGGGAGGTTCTCTCAGTGAACCAACACCCATGCTGGTGGCCAATGTGCCCAGCTATTCCCATCTTCACTCCCCACAGTGTTAGATTCATAGGAGAACATGAGGCCATGCTCAGCTTTTTAAAACCACACATTTGTTCATTTTAATTTTATATGTGTGTGCATGTACACAAGTGGAGGTTCCAGCAGAGTCCAAAGGTCTTGGAACTGGAGTTACAGTCAGTTGTGAAGAGTCTGGCATGTGGTGCTTCAAATCAAACTCTGGTCCCCTACAAAAGTAATGAGAACTCTTAACCACTGAGCCACCTCTCCCAATGCTTGACTTTTTCAAAATATGGTGCTAGGTTTGAATGCTTGCACAACAAGGACTATTATCCACTGAGCCATTTCTCCAGCCCCTCAGAAAACAAAACAAAACAAAACAAAAAATCAGGTTTGAAGAGTCATTGCAACTTTGAGATATGTTTAACAGCACAGGAAATTTGTTTTTTTTAGCGAATGAAAGAGACAGTTTATGATGAAAAGCCTGAGAAATGGTTTAATTTAATGGCCTTCTGAATTTGCATCTCAAATGGGAAGCTTCCTTATCCATCTCCTGCTGAGCAATAATCTTCAGAGACAACTACTTCTTGAAAAATATCTGGCTGTGAATTATTTTAGGAGACAGGCTGTATGGTGGAATAGATCCTCTTGAGCACACATGGCCTCTAGAACTCAGGAAAAAAAAACATCATTTTTTTTAACTCATTTCATTCATTGTTGTCTCTCTCTTCCTAATTTCCTGTGATTGAGATGGGAGTTTTAGAGATTCGCAGTGCAAAGGGAAAGGGGTGTGAACACACTAATACAATATGGAACTGATGCTACATCTTAAACATGTCTCCCCAGGTACACAGCAAGGCAAATGTGTAATGTGAAGAAATGGTATGGGAGGCTCAGTCTCAGGGGGCAGATTAAAAGGGAGTGGCATTGTTCCAGAGAGCTCAGCTGGCTTCTTGATGACTCTTCTTTTGAGCAGCCCTATCAATTATTTCAAGTTATGACCATGCGGCTTATACATAAATCCAATCTCAGGGTTCTTCCCAAATTCACTATTCTTAGGAGAAAGTTGTGAATTTTCAGGTCCCTGAGTAGCAAATTGGGCTAAACATACACATTGTCTAGGAAATGAAAACTATGAATCAACCAAGTCTCATATTCTGCCGCAAATGTAACATGCTGAAATAGTTTTAAAAATGTTTCATGTGTGTGGTGTGTGGTGTGCTCATGTGTGTATGTACATTGGGGTATGTGGTTTTCTGTTGTTGCATTTGTTAGCTTTTTTTTTTTTTTTTTTTTGGCTTACATTTTCAGGTCACAATCCATCATTGAGGGCAGTTGGGTAGTTGGGTCAGGAACTCCAGAGAACCATGGAAGGATGGACGCAGCTTACTGTGTTGCCTTCTGGCTCATTTTTTTTTTCTTATTTTACATATCGATCCCAGTTCCCTCTCTGTCCCTCCCTCCTCTCCCACCCTTCCATGTCCCCCCATCCCATCCTCCCCCCCACTCCACAGGGAGGGTGAAGCCCTCCAGGAGGGGTCATCTAAAGCTGTCAAGTCATTTGGAGAAAGGACTAGGCCCTCCCTCATGCCTCTAGGGTAAGAGAATATCCCCCTATGGGGAATGTGCTCCCAAAGTCCTTTTGTGCAACAGGGATACATCCTGGTTCCACTGTCAGAGGTCCCTTAGACTGCCTAGGCCTTCTAACTGAGACCCATGTTCAGGTGGTCTGGGTCTGTCCCATGCTGGATTCCTGGCTATCCAGTCTGGGGGCCCATTAGCTCCTCCTTGTTCTGGCTCATTTTTTTTAGCAAGCTTTTGTATACATGTCAGGACTACCCACCCAGGAAATGACACCTCCCATGATGGGTTGGGCTTTCCTACATCCACTAAGCAATCAGGACAGCTCTTCCCAGACATGCCCACAGACCAACTCCATGAAGTTGATTACTCAAATATGCCTCTTTGGGTGCTTCTAGCCCATCAAGTTGACAGTTACAGCCAGCTAGGATAGATAGGCCAGCTGGCCAGCATGCCCTGGGGATCTGCTGGAATTTGACATTTGTTTTGGAAACTGAAACTTGGACCCTCACGCTGGCTGCTGCAGCAAACACTGATTGAACTATTTCTCCCACTAGCCACAAGGAATATTTTACACTAAGATTCTGTCTTCTCCCTCCTTCTCCCTCACCTTCCTTCCCTCCTTTCATTTCCCTCCTTGCTTGTTTCCTTCCCTCTGCCTTTCCTCTTACACCCACATGTCTTTCATCCCATCTAAATTTTAAGACACACACTCTAGGAATTCTAATGGTGTACATTTTAAACCCATATAATCAGTTGGTTTATAACAAACAGTTGCTAATATTAGTAGTAACATTTTAAAGTACATTCTCTGTTGGTGACAAAACATTTACTGCGCGTGTTTTCACTTCCATGCCTTCGACTGGTTAAAATCTCTTGGCATTGGATACACACATTTGCGGAGGCGCACTCCTCGGTTACTTGAACCAAATTAATATGCAAGTGCTATCCAGGGTTTGCTACACAAGGCAAGGATTCACGGCTCATCGGGGCTTTTATTATAGATGGCCTCTACTCCAATTTTTATTCCAGGGTAGATTTGTGCTGAGTATGTTTTAATCTCCATTTCATGTATGTTTCCCTTTTCAAAGCATTACCAGACTAGAATTAATTTATAGGCTTGTAATCAGTTTCTTTTCACAGAAATAATCTCTTTTAGAAACCCTTGATGAGTTCAAAATGAGTAACTGCATGAACCCCAATATTCTTTACCACAAGATCATTAGTCATTTATTTGAAAAAGAAATCATTGTAATGAAACAAATAGCTTTGTTCTGTGAACGTCTTGAACTCTTTATTATGCTTTTAGGTCATGAAAACTCCAAACATATTTTGTCAAACATTCTTTTTCCAACTTTGAAACCCATGTGGATAGCCAGGGAGAAACAGTGTGTATGTTTCTAATTAATTTATACTTAACTCATCACAATGCTGTTCTGAGAGCTATTTGATGTGCAAGACCCCTTATGAGCCTTTCAAATATGGCTTCTAAGCATTTTTCCTTTGAACCAAACAGACACTTTTTTTTTCTTGAAGCAAATGGAATTCAAGTCTCAAAGGCTTAGTTTGGTTCAAAAAATTGTCAGACCCACACAATCTGACAAAACATGTTCTCTCACTTAAATGGATTACCTCCTGTACTCAGCAGTAGGAACTACAGGGCATTTCATATCATTAAGTAAAGATTTACTTAAAAGTGTCCACAGTGTTAATGAAATTTTTGTTTACTAAGGCTTTTAGAGAAAACAATGTCAAATACATACATGTGAGTGGGCATACATACCACTGTATGAAAATTCAAAGGAATTAAACCATTTTTTTATCTGAAGTGTACACACCAGTCTTTACAGTGGCCATGCAAAAGCTTTATTCTAGTGTTATCTCCATGGTTTCAGTATTTAAGTCAAGGCTGTCCACAGGAGACTCACAGATTGGCATCGTGTATAATTGCGTCTCGACCTTTACACAGAGATCTTGAAGACAGCGATTAGTGCAGCAAAACCCAGTGACAACCCAGCGCTTAACCTAACCCCTGAAAAATATCTGAGGCATGTCACGCTCCATTATGTTTGCATAGTCCTAGCATGTATGCAATTATCTTTCATAGAAATTTTGCCCTGATATTATTCCTACATAATCACTTTTGCTTTCTATATAATAGCCACAGAGTTTGAAATATCAGTGTTGATTTTCAAATCCACTGTCTCATGACTGTCCGACTTACTTTTTAACCTATTCATTGAGCAGAATTTTGTTTAGAGGCTAACGCCATCCCACACACCATAGAAAAACTGGTTTGGCTCTCCCTTAAGAACATTTCTATATCTAATATGTATGAATTATTAGATATGCCTTTGTGGGTCCTTCCACTGCTTATATACTCATTTTTCCTCCCTCAGCCCAGGCATATACTCATTTACCATGCTCTTACATCTTCTGGCTACTGACTACTTATTTAGAGATTTAAATTTTTTATTTTTAAAATTTTAGATTTGTTTATTTTTTTTAAGTGAGTACTCTGTGTGCATGCATGTTTGTGTGCCACCTGCCTGCCCGGTGCCTGTGCAGGTTCTCAGAGGGCACTAATGGTTGGAAGCCATCATGTGAGTGCTAGAAACTTACTCCAGGTCTTCTGCAAAAACAGGAGGCAAGATTATTTTCCTGGAAGGCCCATTTTGTTTTCAGACATGAATAGGTAAAGGATTTTGCATCGATGCCATGGAATAGCTCAGGTAACTATATCCACTTATGGTGTTATAGTTACATGATGGCTCCCATAGATTGTGTACAGTCTGTTTAAATGTTTCAAGGACAATGTCCCTTTAGTCACCTAAGTTGACTTTTTGTTGGCAATAGCATGAAAAGTAAGGTGCTGTGAGCAGAAGGTACAGAGACATACAAACTTCACTGAATTAAAAATGCTGCTGTATAGCGGGAGGGATTGTGTAACACCTGCAACTTTTGACAGAGTAGTTAGAACTCAAACCTGTGTTTCTTAGACTAATTTCAGGAACAATTTAAATTAAATTGTAATCCAGAATTCAATATGTGCATATATTTTTAAGGATTTACTTTGTGTGCCTGAATTCACATGTGTGCATCTCTGTGTATGTGCACATGTGGTGTGTGTGTATGTGCGCCTTTGGAGGCCAGAAGAGGGCATAGTATCCATTGTAACTCATTACGGGATTTTGTGAGCTGCCTGATATGGGTGCTCCAGTCCTCAGGACTGAACAGAAAATGTCCTTAACCACTGAGCCTTCTCTCCAGATTCTGCATCACTTTTTTAGCATGGAAAACCTTATTATTTTTTCATGGAAAAATTTTTTCATTGGTGCCTCTGTAGAATGATTCAGAGACAGTTTGGGCAGTAAGTGCCCTCCACTCTCAGTGACTGTATAATCCAAGGGCAAATTCAGTTCCTTCTTTAATAGTCCTTTTTCAATTTCATGGTTCTTGTTCAGTGTCTCATCTTTGAAATGAAGTTAGAAATGACATCATAGCAATCTTCCTGGTGGATGTATCCTAATTTCTGGATGTCCTTGAATATATATCTCATTGGATGAAGTTGCTACAAGAACAAACATTTAAAGGCATCACAGCAATTTGCAGGCAGCATAAACAGTGAAAGATGAGGTGGCTGAGGCAGTATAGACACAAAGCTGAAGGTCTTTGGAGTCTAACAGCACATTCCCTGATGAGAACTATAGCACACACTTCTCATGGACCTGTATTGGTGACAAGCTACCATTGGGAAACTTTCCAGATATTTGTGTGTTATGAATACAGCAGTTAGGACCAGTTCTCCAAAAATTCAAAGTATCGTCACAGAACAAGGAAGTATCAAATTAGTCACTTTCTACTAGGCTTAGTTAAAACTGTAGTTATAGAATTAAGCAATAAATCAGACATTGGTGACTGTAGGTAGGCATGGAAAGGATGTAACTTTCCAAGATGATATAGTGAAAGGTAAATTTGTTTTTAGCAGCTTCTAAGAGATTTCATAGTTATTTCCTTAGTCATGTGAGTCATCATTATGTTTAAATGAGGTGTGAGAATGACTCAAAGAGTTTTGAAATCATGCATCTCTTATGAAAATATACCAACTGTATGCTAAAAATAGATTTACTGTATACAGGGATTAAAAGCCCCTTGGATGGGTGGATAATCTTGTGTGATAGGATTAATTTGGACCAGAACTCTTCCCTATGGTTTTGTAATAGAAAGAGTAAGATTTTACAGCACCAACATTGTTGAAACAATAAACAAACAATAACAACTGATCTATCTTAGGGCGACATGAGCCCAATGTACTCAGTGAAGGCAGATGGAGATGTGCAAACCATGCTTTAGTCCTGTTGCCTTTCTCTTACTCATGGATAAATAGGAGAACCTTGCTGGCTCCGTGTGCTGTTTTTCAGGTCAGTGATGGCTTCAGAAGAGATACCAGGATTTGTGCTATTTTTCACAAGTAGTAAGAATGCTTCACTTAGCCAAGATTGCTGATTGGTTTAACATTGTTTTAGTTGCTAAAGTGTTACATCCCCAAATGTGACACACTATAGATTACTTGAAGGTTGGAAAATCTTCAAATATGAGTAAGGTGCTAAAATTTCTTGGCACGGTTTTTAATAATACATTTTATTAAATATATTTATTTAAAGTAAATATTTTAAATATTCTGATATTTGTTTTAACTAAAGGTAAGGGTGTCTCCATGGAAGGTGGTATTAGTGTCGCAAATTGAAAGGGTAAATTGTTTTCCCATATAAGTGACTTTTGTAGGTTGGAAGTAAAAAAATCTTTTTAACTTAAAAGAGAATTTGGAGATCTGGACATGCCCACTGTACATCACTTTAGAATTCTTACGGTGGTGGCCTGATTTAATAGAGTGTGTCATCTGGGGATGAGAAGTACTTCACTTTGCACTGTACAAGCTCAGATGTTAGAACCCGATCACTTCCCTGCTGAAGAGCTTATAAAAAATGTGAAGTACTCTAATAATTTTAAATTACTCTATATTGCACATTTTCAGGTCTCTGATCACCTCCAAATTCAAGTGCTTATAAAACCGCTCCTATAATTTTAAATTGCTATGTGCACAGTGATTGAAAATTGTGAGAGTGCTTCAAAGTTTTTTAATAAGTGTTTTAATTTAGAAGCAAGTTGAGCAACACCCTAGGATAACCTCAAGAAATTATTAAACTGATAGGAAAATGTATTCTCTAGAAGGAAAACCACATCATGTATGAGGGGTGTGGGCTCTGAGTGAGTGTGACTGGGTCAAAGGGACCACACACCCAGGAGTGATCAGTCAATGAAAAGATATAATAGGCCCCAGGAGATGATAGTTTTGTTAACTTTTCTCATTACTCACATGATGTATACTTCTTGAAATGCTATCAGTTCTTTTAAAGTAAAAGAGCAGTCACCTTCAGAGGTCTCCACTTTCAGTTTCAAAAGAATCATTAGGGTTGTTGGGACACTGTCTCACAATCATAGGGAGAAGACATTCTTAGGTGAGTGGACTGCACAACAGAGAAAGGAGGAAGGAGATGCAAGAATGGGAAGGAGCCTGTGCTGGTTAGTTTTACGTCAACTTGAGACAAGCTAGAGTCATCTGAGAGGAAGGAGCCTCAGATGAGAAAATGCCTCCATAACATGAGGCTCTAAGCAAGTCTGTAGAGCATTTTCTTAATCAGTGATTGATGGGGGTTTGGGGGTTCAACCAGTTGTGAGTGGGGCCATTCCTGAGTCAATGGCCCTGAATTGTATAGGAAAGCAAACTGAGAAAGCCATAAGAGCAAGCCAGTAAACAGCACTCCATGTCCTCTCCATCAGCTCCAGCCTCCAGATTCCTCCCCTGCTTGAACTTCTGTCCCTTCATTCAAGATGAACTGTGATGTGGAAGCCTAAGTCAAATAAATGCTTTCCTCCCCAGGCTTCTTTGGCCATGATGTTTTATTACAGCAATATTAACCCTAACTAGGACAGAGGGGTAGTGGTGAGGAGGTCTTCCCCCACAGCCATACAATGAATAGATAAGGATGCTGGGCATTCCAGCCTTGTTCATTTCAATTGTCACAAGGAAGTATGGTATGCTTTCATTCAGTATGAGTGAACTTGTTTGCATTATGGACAGAATTCTTCTCCTAAACAGTCTGAAGGCTCTTCCCCAGAGGAGCACTGATGCTGTTTTTCTGACATCATTATTGATACTATATGCTAGACAGTTTGACTCTAACCATCTTCCTGTCATCCCACAGTGCCAGAGTGAAGTGTGGCTGTCACTTCCTGGTTTCCATCTTTTCTCCAGGTTGCTTTTCCTTTTCTTTCTCAAGTTACCATGGATGTTTGCTTAGGCAAAGGTGCTTGGCTGTTGTAAGCACTCTCCCTAATATACCTACAAGACACCACAATTTGATAGGAACAAGACCTTGGATTGACTGGATTAGATTAATAACACTAAATGGGGACATATGAAATCTGAGCATGCTCTTCCTTGGTTAAGCTGTCAAAAGCTTTAGATTTGTAGTATTTGGGGATTCTTTCTCCAGTTTCAAGTTTTTCTCACTGTTTACAGCTATGCAGCTACAGAAAAGACATTACATTTTACCAAGGTGCGAATGAAATAAAAGAAAATTGATGGTTTGTTGTGGCAGTTCATGTTTCAATGTGGGAAATGATATATAGCATGGAAATCTAAGCCCCAATATGTGAATGCAGGTTGTTATTACATGCTTTGCTATAAATGTTATAAATGTTATCCCTGCATTGAGACATTTGAAATAGATCTTACCTGTTTTTGGTGCATACAACTATTTCTTGAATACACCCTGCCTCCCTATATTTTTTAAATATGAGAGATAGATTACTATTATTATAGGGAAATAAAGCTTCCAAAACACAACACCGAACACATGTACAAAGTAAAATGGAGAGGAAACATAGACTTTTCTTAGGATAATATATCACTTACCCGTGTCACTGCTTTCTAGAATTTCCCTAGAATTTCTGTAATGAATGGCATTCTTTGGCCTCAGAAGATCACCCATGAACTGGAGGTGTAGTGGCCCTATTGTGCAGTCTCAGAGCAAGACACGATCCCCTCTCCCCTCAACATGGTTGCCTTCCTTCACTGCTGGAGTTTGATGTAATTTCAGGCTAGATTTTTTTTCCAGTCATGCCTGACATGATTTGTTTCCACATCTCTTAACTCCCCATCCCGTAACAGTGGCTTTACTCTGGAGATTTGGTCAGGGCTACAGGTAGGGACTTGGCAGCGGAGGCAAAGGGAAAGAAGGAGCCTCTTTATCTGAGTCATATCTGGGCAATGAATAAGATGTCGCTGCCTTGCTGTTGTCAATGAGAGACCATTCCTTTGCCTGCCCACCTTATTAGTCATCTGCATTGCCTTAAGACACCGCACCCAAATCGATAACCCTGATTTCCTTTCCATCTGCCTAGACCCAAGATAATTAGGCTCTTTACTTTGTTTTGTATATAATGAAGGAGGAAACATAGTTCTAGCAGGGTAAGAAAGGCTATCTCCCTGTGGCAAATATATTGACGCTCACAGACACCAGCAGAGCACAACATGGAGAGAGTAATGAGAAATTTGCCTCCTCCTCCCTTCTTCCGCTGCTGCCTTTCTGAGCTGCACATCCCACAGTGAATTACTAGCTACAAAGAGAAGGGCCTGCTCAGGGACTGACAATTGAGAGCATTTACAATTAGCTGAATTGATTAACCTTTACAAGTGCTGTTACTTTATGAGGTGTTTTTCTCAGCCCTGGATGAGCAGCATGCCCTATTGATTCAACATACTGCATAACGGAAGCCCTGGAAGCCCTGATTTGCCTGTGACTCCACCAGTCAGAACGCCTGCCTAGGCAATCACTCCTGTGTGTCCTTGGGAAAACAGCACTGGTGTATGATTGGCATTATGCAAATAGGGGTACCGCTCCCTCTAGGTAAGGGGCAGGGCAGGAAGAAGTCAGAACTCAGCAGTGCTGCCTCCCTGCAACCCACAAAGTGGGCCTGCTTCTGTGACTGCATAGGGCTTTGCATCAAACTCATGCTTGTTAATGAGGTTTCCTTAAAGTACAGTGTGTGTGTGTGTGTGTGTGTGTGTGTGTGTGCGTGCGCGCGCGCTCCTGTGCATGCACGCGTGCATGTGTCTATAAAAGCATTATGTGGCACAAGACTCAAAAGTACTGTATTTATATTAATTTTTGAGATTGTAGATAACTTTGGGTGTCAGTTTTGCTAGTGATTCCAAAGTCTATGACAAAAAAAAAAATAGGAGTGTGATTCTTTTGATCAATTTCACTCAAAAATAAAAAAGGAAGAAAAAAAGAAAAAGAAAAAGAAAGAAAGAAAAGAAAAAGAGCAATGTGTTTAAAACTAATGAATCACACCCAGAAATGGCTGCCTTCTACCTCTTCCCTTCAAGCAACACAATTCAAAGAAAATACCATTTGTGGTTCTTCCTGAGTTTTTCCTTTTCTCTCTACATTTCCTTTCTTCTGCCTGTCTTCATCTCAAGTGGCACATTTTAATGGTTTTATACATAAAATGACTGACAAATTAAATATATGAGCAAATCCTTCGCTGTCCCACCCACATCCCTCAGAGCTTCTACACCCAGGGCCTTTCTGAGCATGAGGCACTGTGAGACAATGCCATCTGCAGACCATGGAGACTGGCTTTGCTTCTGTCTTTGGTGCTGCTGTTTTAATGAAAAGATTGAGGGAGACAGAGGTTCCAGACAGAGGTCTGTTTCCTTTTCCAATTCAGATGTAAACTTCCTTAATATTGAGGCTGGTTTATCCTGGATCCTGCCGAAGTGCATATGTTTCTTACTTCAACTGTGGCTTAGTTAATACTGCACTGAGAGTGCCAACCTTGCTGACATCTTTGGCATGGCAAGCAAATGAAAACCAGGCCTGGGTGACGTAGAGCACACCAGTGTCCATGCCAGAGCTGTGAGCCTGCATGAACATCTTTATGCATCCGGTTATGACTGAACGAGGTTTGTTTTGCTTTAGGTGACTGAAGTGAATATTTGGCTTGACATACATGCAAATATATGTGCATTTATACTAATATACATATACATATTCAAACCCATGGTTTTCATATGTGCATATATAAAAAATTGAGTGTATAGCATTCTGAGGCACAATTGAATAATGATGGAAGACAGCCATTTTTTTTTTAAGAACATGAAGTTTTGGTGTTTTTCAAAAAAGAATAATTCAGGAAGCTTCTCTAATGTCTGTAGTCTTCACTGCATGCCAAGCAACCCAGAAAACAGCAGATGCAGCACAAATTAAGATGTATTTAGCGCAGCAGCCCATCAGATGTGTGAAAGTCTTTTGTAACTCAGCGTTGCAAGGTTGATATATTGCACTTCAGACAGCTGATAATGAACCCTCCCAGCAATTAGAAGTGGAAATATTGAGGAGTCAAAATTATGCTGTTCCCAGTGGGCTTGAAAATAAAAAGGGCATGGGGGGGCGGTGGGAAAAAAAAACCCAAACCTCTGTGTAAAACTTATTTTTTTTATGTGCTTGGAAAACAAAGAAAATGTTTCAATTTATATACTGTTGTGCTTGGATTTGGCTTTTAAAAATTCCTACTTCATTTTAATTACCAGCCAATTCTAAAGTGTCATTAAATAAGTATGAATTCTTTTGCAGTTATACACATTTTATGGCCAATGCAATGCCTTCCTTTTATGGGGTGCATTATTTAGTAATCTTACATTAACACAATAACTTCAATCATTGTGCCTTCAAATGGCAATAAGCATGGTAATGGCTTTGCTGAGTGGCTTCCTGACTCCATCATTTTGCTCTTTCTTTACTGTTCGCACCCTGCTCTTATTTTTGTTCGGAGATATTTCTGTGAGTGTTTCTCACAGACTCGTGATTTCTGTTTTCTGAGACCAGTCACCTGAGTATATGCAATACAGCATTAGACTCCATCTCTTTGACCAGTGATTCTCGATCTTCCTAATGCTGCGACCCTTTAATACAGTCCATCATGTGGCAGTGACCACCCCCCCCCCACATACACTGTAAAATTCTTTCCTTGCTACATTGTAACTGCAATTTTGACACTGTTATGAATCTTACTGTAAATAAGGGGTTGCCAACCACAGGTTGAGAACTGATATCTTAGACAGACTTCTTATCCCACCCCTTGCAGAGGCCAATGATGTGTGGTTCTCATAATAGATACTTGATTCAGGAGGAAGAAGTGCTTACTACCTGCCACTGTAGAATAACTAGGAGGCCAGCAAGTATGGACTTTAAAAAACATACAGGCTGCCTTAGTTAGGTTTCCATGTCTGTGAAGGGACACCATGACCATGGCAGCTCTTATAAAGAAAATATTTAATTGGTGTAACTCATTGTCATCATGTTGGGGAGCATGGCAGTGTGCAGGCAGACATGGTGCTGGAGTAGTAAGTTAGAGTCCTACATCTTGCAGGCGTCAGGAAGTTGACTGAGACACTGGGCATAGGAAACCTCAAGGCCTGCCCCCACAGTGGCACATGTCCTCTAACAAGGCCAAACCCGCCCCAACAAAGTCACACCTCTTAATAGTGCCACTCCCTATGAGCTCATGCGGGCTAATTACATCCCAACTACCACAGAGATCATGGGGAACAATGTTAAGGTTGGGGAATGACAAACTACAAGACAAGGAGACCTAATGGGTGCATTTGGCCAAGGAGAGAAGGGCCTGACAGGCAGTGCTGACTCCTGTGGGGATTCAGCTCAGTGGTAAAGCATTTGCCTAGCAAAATCAAGACCCGGGGTTTGGTCCTCAGCTCCAGGCGGTGGGGCGGAGAAGAGGCACCATTTCTATTTGCATCAGTGTCCTGCCACCCTGCATCCGTAATCCCAGCCTTCCAATGATAGCCTCCATCTTGAGGGTCTCAGGAAGTTGAGAAGCTCACAAGGATGACTCCGAACATCACCCTCAAAATTCTGTGAGGCAAATAAACTTGCATGTGGTGTTCAGACACTTCATGGAAACAAAGAACAGAGCTTATTTCATAAGATCAAAGTCTTTTCTGTCTTCCCAAGCAGGAGTCTATGCCGTGGTGTCTTAGTGTCTGGAGGTCTTTACTTGTTTCAGGGAAGAAAGGATTCCCTTCCTTTTCTGGCAGTGATGACCCACTTGTGCTTTCAGAGGTCCTGCACTCTCTAAATTAGCCCAGTTCCCTGTCCCTGACTCTTCACTGCATGGCCTGCTGGCTACTGCTTCTCATCATGTGTGCATAGTTTGCCTTTGCAGACCCAAGAAGGCTCTATTGATAAGTAAGGATTTATGATGTCTTTCTATATCTTAGGGCATTTGAGCTAATGGCCCCAGATGTTCTCAGTATTGCCATTTAGGAAGTCAGAGCAATAAGTTAGGGAATCTTTCTTGATTCAGACATTCTGTTATTTATTATATATTCCTGTTTGTATTACCAGATGTGAAGATTAAAAATCTTAAGAGGGGATTTGTGGTGGAAATGAGTAAGAACAGCTAGAAGGAAGCAGAGGACATTTGGACTCTATTTCCTAGTGGAGACTTTGAAATCACTTAATCCTTAATGTAAGAATGATAATCTCTCACATCTGCACAGTGCTGGAGCCAATTACAGAATCTTGTCACATAAAACTTTTGAGTCCATTTTATAAAGCTCTTCTATAAGAAAAGACATGGATGATTGGTGATAGATAAGCCCATCTCAGATGTGAACGTGTATGAGTAAATTAAGGCCTCATCCTGTTTTTCTCATGGCTACATAATTCCATTTTCAGTCAAGGTTCTGGACAAAACTCCTCCCTTATCTGCTGAGATATGTTTCAAACTTCCATTGAATGCTTGACACTGTAGATACCAAATCCTACATGTACCTCCCTCTACATATATACATATTCATGGTAAGATTAACTAGTAAATTAGGCAAGGTAAAGAATTCAGAGCAATAATAAGTTAGAACCACATCACAATGTGCTATATAAGTAATGTGAATATAGTTACTTTCAGAACATTTTGTTGGGGTGTGCCCATCTTTATTGGTAATGGTGTGGCATGCAGTGCCTACAGGAGGTGATGAAGACATAAATGACAGCTTTGAGACACAGCGCCTTATAGCTACATAAGGGTAGGCAGCTTGGACACAAGCACTGTGACACCTTATGACTGACTTTATGTTGTCATGGAGACAGGTTCTGCTTTCCCTGGTCTTTCTAGTCTTGATATGAACAGCAGTCTTGGTTCTTCTGCTCTTGAAAGATGAGAGTTCAGACAAGACACGGGAGTGCAAGTGGTCAGTATTCTTAAGCAAACAAAGCAGCAGAAACAGATCATTTTGTGCTTATATGGATGTGTGTTTTTGTATGTGTACATTGAAGTGGGAAGTTCATGATGGATGTCATCTTATGATGCTCTCCCCCTGCCCTCGCTCCTCTTCCTTCTTCTAGAAGGGATCTCTCACTGAACTTGTAGATTCCTGTTTCAGCTCTCTGGATATACTGAGCCCTCAGATCCTTCTGTTCTTGGGGACTGGCAGTGTAGACATGTGCTGCCACATACCGTTCTTTACATGGGTGCTAGGAATCCAATCTCAGGCCTTCATGCTTTCCCGGTAAGCACTTTATCCACTGAACTCCCAGAAGTACATGGTTCAGGAAGAGAGCAGAAGAGCCCAGCAGGCAGGGCCATCCATCTCTCCTCTGTGCTTCTCCAAGGGGAATTTCTGGGAAAGAGACATATCGAGCTAGAGCCATCCACTACTACCCATTGTTTATTTAAACCTGAATGGCAGTCCTCTGGCCAGTCTTCCTAGAGCTAGCCTGCTATCTAACAATATTAAGTTGGCTGCTCAGTGATCAGTGAGCAGATGGCACATGCTGCTTGAGTATAAAGGATAAGGAAGTGTCCATGTTTTGGAGAAGGATGTATAATCATATGTGCAGCTGCCATACTATGTCCAGAAGATGCTATTTCCTTGTAGTCATCACCACCTCTAGCTCTTACAATCTTTCTGCCCCCAATTCTGCAATGACCTCCTAAGTATGTTGACCAGCTGTGAGGCTCTGTATTAATCCATGTCTAGTGAAAACAGATGCTTCCCTTATAAGGGCTGAGGGATGCATTAATCTATGGGGTAAAAATAAGTCCTTAGGAGTCGATTATTACTGTGTTCCTTTAGCAAAATCATTGTAGTAGTTTTTTCCCTAAGGCCTATGATCCGTCTAGCCACAGGTCCTTGGCCCAAATAATGGTGTCAGGAATGAGTTCCATCTTGTGGAGCAGTCCTTTTTTTCTTCCTTCCTTCCTTCCTTCCTTCCTTCCTTCCTTCCTTCCTTCCTTCCTTCCATCCTTCCTTCCTTCCTTCCTTCCATTCTTTCTTTCTTTCTTTCTTTCTTTCTTTCTTTCTTTCTTTCTTTCTTTCTTTCTAATTAGGCTAAAATTACCAGTGTTAGGTGATTTAATCATTATACAAGTCTCAGTCTGTTCTGGAAAATTCTTTGATGAGATGAATGCAATTGTTTCAGGATTGATTTTATAATGACAGACAGTAGTGTACCAAGCCCAGCAGCATTATAAACTGGAAGAAAAGAAACCCAACAAGGACTGGAAGATCACGTTTTTGAACACTAGAAGACACACCTTGAACACTAGAAGACAAACCGCAACCTGCTGTGTGGTTTGGCAACACATTTTAAAAGCAATTTTTCTTAAGACCAACAAACTTTTCTCTGTTAAAAGCTAGTCCTATTCTTTGCCTTATTTAACATTCAGATGGTAGCATTTGACCTTCCTTTCATGCTGGGTTATATTGGTAGTTATTAACAGCTATCATCTGATGTGATACGTTTTAAATTAGACACAATTGTCAGCTGCCGTATTCTGATTGCCTCTAATCAGGGAACCGGCAAGCTTTTCTGAGCAAGTGAGGTTGTCTTCTAGGTTTCTAAAAGGCAGAATGAACCTGGCTGCTGTGTTATGTTCCATTTTGTTTGGGTTTTGGGTGATTTCTCTTTCCTGGCACCTCTCTGGTTTAACAGGTTATTAGCATATAGTTCCAAAAAAATAAAACCTAAACTATAGCCGCATTTTAGTTAAGGGGAAAGGCCTTCTAGACATGGAATCATTTCCAGATAAAGGTCACATATTATTTCTTTGTTCAGATGGATTATTTTCCCTTCACGCTCAGTTCATTCTGTGTTTTTCTTTTTCCTCCAAATGCCTTCTCTATTACCTGCTAGTTAATGAATGGTGGCAAAAGTGTGATTCTAGGTCAGTGGTTCTCAACTTTTCTAATGCTGGAGCCCCCAACCATAAAATTATTTTCAGTGCTACTTCATAACTGTAATTGCTACTGTAATGAATCATAATATAAACATCTGTTTTCCAATTGTCTTAAGTGACCACTATGAGAGGGTCATTTGTGACCCACAGGTTGAGATCACTATTTCTTGGTTGAACAGACAAATGTATACCCAACAATGGTGTTGACTGAGAACAATTGTTGCTTAAATCTTAGGACATCTCTTCCTCCTTAGGAATATTAGGATAATTAAAAGTGAAGATTCATAATGTCAGTTTTATATTATGATGATTCTTACACAAATGGTTATTTTTTCTATGCCTACAGATGGATCACCTAAAATAATAATTTCTAGTATTTGCATAACATTTTAATGTTCATGAAAAATGAATAAATTATTTCATCATCATACTGGCCCTACATGAATTGAATAATATTTTCTCCATTTTATAGATGCAAACCCAAGGCTTAGAAATATTATATAGTTTAATATTAAACATGTAGTAAATGATGAATCTGATATCTGAATGTCAAATGCCAAGGCTGGGATAGTGGAAGGTGAATGTGATTTCTTGTGAATCTTTATATTACAAGCCTTTTACTTTCAGTGCAAGCTTGGTTTTGTATATACCTCTCCATTGTTTAAAAAGACCACTATAATTCTAAGTATTCTTTTTTTTAAATCTTATTTAATTTTATATAACAAAGTCCAATTAAATGAAAACAAACATTTATACACAATATTTGGGAATTTGGGAGTCGTTCTTTCCAAACTACTTCCTGCTGGTAAGGGGCGCTGTCTTGGGGGTTTCAAAGAAGATTCAGATATCCTGGCTGTAGTCTGTAGGGCTGTTTTGTCCAGCTGTTTTGAATGTAGGATCAGCTTGTACTCTGTTTCAGGCGGACTGGCGTGATCAAACCACATTAGTCTGGGAGGAATCCACATCTTTTCATTTTCCGTGGAAACAAAAATAGAAATCCTTTTCCCCAGTAACTTGTCCTTCAACTTAAATTTTGGAGTCAAAGCATTTTTTTTAATTTAATTTATTATTTTACATGTCAATCCCAGTTCCCTCTCTCTCCCTCCCTCCCTCCCTCCAGCCCTCCCTTCCTCCTTCCCTCCTTTTTACCCTCTCTGCCCTCTCACATGCACTCTAAACACCCTCCCCTCCCATCCTCCCACCCCAATTCCATATGTAGGGGAATGCCATCCAGTTGGGGTCATGTAGATCTGACAGGTCATGTGAAGTAGGGACTAGGGCTTCTCTCCTGTCTCTAGATTAAGGCAGTTATCCCTCCATGGGGGATATGTTCGCAAAGTCCTTTTGTGCACCAGGGATACATCCTGGCTCCACTGTCTGAGGTCTCTTAGACTGCTCAGTCCTTCTGGCTGAGACCCATATTCAGGGGGGGCCGAGTCAGTCCCACGCTGGCTTCCCAGCTATCAGTCTAGTGGCCGTTAGCTCCTCCTTGTTCAGGTAAGCTGTCTCTATGTGCTTCTACCGCATGGTCTTGTCCTCTCCATCTGCTTCTGGGTTCTAGTTCGACTCAGTGTTTATGTATGGGTGTTTGCTCCTATTTTCAACAGGCATTAGTTGAGGGCTCCATGGAGAAGTTAGTTGTTGATCTCACTCTCCGGGAAGGGCATTTATGATAGCCTTTCCACGGAAGCTGAGATTGTTAGTTGGGAACAGTCTTGTAGTTCTCTCGACCTTTCTTTGTGTTCAATTTTATCTTCAAACCAATATTGGCTCCCTATTTTCTCTCTGTGTCTCTGTGTCTCTGTGTCTCTGTGTCTCTGTGTCTCTCTGTCTCTGTCTCTCTCTCTCTCTCTCTCTCTCTCTCTCCTATCTTCTATTCCTAACCATGCTCAATCTTCCTGGTCACACAGGTTTTCCTTTCCTCCCCCTCATTTTCTACTTCTCTCTCCATTCACTGTCCTCCCCCACTTCACCTGAGCTCTGGGGGACTTGTCCCTTCCCAGTTCTGTGAGGGACTTTATATGAATCTCTTAGAATACACCTTGTATCCTAGTTCGTCTGGTGATGTGAATTATAGGCTGGTGATCATTTGATCTAGGTCTAAAATCCCTATATGAGTGAGTACATACTGTGTTCCTCTTTTTGTGACTGGGTTACGTCATTCAGGATGGTTTCTTCAAGTGCCATCCACTTGCCTGCGAATTTCAAGATACCATTATTTTTTTCTGCAGAGTAGTATTTCATTGTGCAGATGTGCCACATCTTCATTAACCATTCTTCAATTGAGGGGCATCAAGGTTGCTTCCAGGTTCTTGCTATTACAAATGGTGCTGCTATGAACATAGTTGAACAGATGTCTTTGTTGCATGGATGTGAATCCTTTGGGTATATGCCTAAGAGGGGGATTGCTGGGTCCTGTGGTAAACTAATTCCCATTTTCCTGAGGAACCGCCATACTGATCTCCAAAATTGCTGTATGAGTTTGCACTCCCACCAGCAGTGGCGGAGTGTTCCACTTTCTCCACATCCTCTCCAACATAAGTCATCACTGGTGTTTCTAATTTTAGCCATTCTGGCAGGGGTAAGATGGTATCTCAAAGTTGTTTTGATTTGCATTTCCCTGATAGCTAAGGATGTGGAGCATTTTCTTAAGTGTCTTTCAGCCTTTTTGATTTCCTCCATTAAGAATTCTTTCTTCAGTTCTGTACCCCATTTTTAAATAGGGTTATTTGGTGTTTTGTTGACTAGTTTCTTGAGTTCTTTGTGTATTTTGGAGATCAGCCCTTTGTCGGATATAGGGTTGGTGAAAATCTTTTCCCAGTCTGTGGGCTGCCGTTTGGTCTTGTTGACTGTGTCCTTTGCTTTACAGAAGCTTCTAAGTTTGAAGAGGTCCCATTTATTAATTGTTTCTTGATTACTTATCTGAAAAGGAAACCAATTTCACTCCTTAAGGGTCAGCATCTGTCCTAAGGTTCCTGTCTTAGGCCTCACATTTATGTTTATAAACAAGCACTGCACAGGCACTATTTGAAGTCCTATGGAAAGAATTTCTACTCTACCAACCGGACCTTTACTACCTGTTAGTGTTATTTCTGAAGCAAAGCTATAAAATGATACATCATGTCAACCTTGAGTTTATCCTGCAAGGCTTTGTGAACCAAGGAATATTGCCTCAGTGTAGAAAAAATAGATAATGCGGTACTTTGATCCATCTGTTTATAGACATTCTTTATGTCTGTTTAGATATAATCCTAAATCATACTATTTCCATGAAGTTCTTACTGAAATTTAGACTGAATTTATTGGACATTATCATATGGGAAGTAACAATACCCAACCCACTTGACAACTCTGGTCTTAAAAGCTATTTAATTTTTTTTTGATCGGACAGTCTCTTTTATGACTTAACAGTGTAACATATACTGTTATTCAAACAGCAAGTGTCTTCTGCTGCAGAGGTTACAACCTTTCTTTATATTCAGAAAGAGCTTCATCCCTTTGACGGGACTGTTTAAAAATGACAGTCATAGCTTATATTTTTCACAGTTGCTTTATTGAAAAAAAATATACAATATATTTCAATCGTGTTTTTCCCTGCCCTAATTCTCCTATATCTTTTTCCAAGTACCATTGAATTGACTGTATCACACAGATGGATAACATCAGAACCTGGTCCAGCTAGCAGGCTTTCTTTTCCTTCTGGTTCACACTAAAACCCTGTAGACCAGTCAAATCAACTATTGACTCTTGAATCAAGTATGCACTGGTTAAGTATATTTTTCATTAAAGCATTAGAAATTTCAAAGTTCTAGCAGCTTCCAAAATTATCTGAAACTATCTATTAACATAGGGTTTCTATGGGTCAGAAGTCCCAAACAGGTGAACAGAGTTCTCTGTTTACAGGGTCTTGCTAGGTGGAGGTCAGTGTGCTAAATCGCCTGACTCAAATCTGGTTTGATGAGGGAGCATGATTGTATACCACCAACAAAGACAGCCTTCTGATTAACAGTTCCTCCCCAGCTGTGAAAGTCAACAACACCTGCTAGAAATGTCATCCACTGTCACAGGTCACAGCTTAGAGTCCTTAGTTGCTTCGCTGCTATTGATTATGAAAATCACATCTACTTTATTCTGCTATTTAATGTCAACACTGGCTTTTGCTGATTTAAAACTCTGCCAGAGCAGTGAGCTTCCTGATTGGACTTGTTTTCATCTACCTTGGGCCACAGCAGACAGTAGTTTGTATTGGCTACTTTTGTAGATATACAGCTAATACCAAAATATTTGAGAGAACAACTTCAAGAGTGAGTTTCAAGAATCCGATGTACAGTTCTTGACTCTCATTCTTTGCTTGGGTTGAGGTAGTATATCATGGTAACAGTTAGATGGAGCACAGAAGGCTTTTTATTTCAAGGTAGACAGGAAATAGAGACAAGTAGAGACTTAATTTCATCTAGTAAGTCTCACTACTGAAGTTTCCTGAACCTTCTAAAAACACTAGGAACTATATGTTCAGCATGTCCACCTGTAGGGAACATTTTATGTTTAAACAATAATTGGTACATGCTCACTTTTTAATGAAAGGAGTAGTCTCTGGCTTCTGCCAAGATGGTAGCAGGCAGTATTCGGGTCTCATATAATCTCAGTTAGGCATCCATATTGCCTGGGTTATTCAGTACTTTGGGTAAACATGTTAATTTTTTTCCAAAGCGGCAATTTTCTTTCCCCACTTTTGCAAACATCTGACTCAAGAATTAATGAAGAGAGGTAACTGGTCAACCTAAGAAGGTATGGAGAAGAGGCTCCATAGTCTCTAGTTACCTAGTATCTGCAATGGCACAGGTCATTTCTAACACAGCCAAGCTTTTGTGTTACATAAAGTTTTATACCCACCACATCCTACCCATCTCAGATCTTGGGTACCACTCCATTCCTATGTGGGCCCTGATTTTAGCATAGATTGTTTTCTGCAGTTTGGTCTGCTCGTCCTAACTATACCGCCCTTACAATCATATATAGATAGCCATGTGTTGTTTGGGGGTGTAGCTTACACTCTAACTGCTTTATAAAGATGTGTTTGGGAGTTTATAGCTTTCTTCGCATGCCCTGAGTTGATAGTTTTATTGACTGAGTGTAAAGTTCTCTCTCTCTCTCTCTCTCTCTCTCTCTCTCTCTCTCTCTCTCTCTCTCTCTCTCTTTCTCTTCCAACATCTAAGGTAGTTATACAATCTGTTTAGCATCACATTTAATTTTCTTTTAGTTGTTTTCCCTCTGTTTGGTAAACATTAGGCCTAGGGTATGCTTTCCCTTCCATCATCCTCATCCAGCCTGGACAAGAGTCTTAGAGACTGCAATTCTATTTTTCCATCTTAATTAAACAAACTGCTTTTAACTGCTACTTCACTTTTCATAGGAAAAAGATGATTTCATCTGATTCTCTAATTCTGAAAGTGTAATTATTCCCAATGATCTATATAGTATTGGATTTTCTTAATATATCTCTCCTTGAATATGTATGAATTTATACCCTAGGGCATGTATCGAGCAAAATTGTTGGGTCATAGGGTTTATATGTTTAAAACTTTAGGTAGATAGGGGCAAGCAGTTCTTCAAAAATCTTTTTTTTTATCCGGAACTAGTTGACCATTCCATTAGAATGGAATCTTTTATGACATGCAATAGCAGAGATGCATGAACTACAAAACAAAACTTTCAGAATGTCCACTGAAATATGGAAGAAGAAGACTCCTAGGTAGCATGTAGTACCAGTGAACATGGTGAAGGAATCCCAGGTGTCCACAATAAACAGACATCTACCTTTTAACATGAAGACATTTGTAGTAAGGGCAATGTGATGTTTAATAGGCAACAGTGACACCAGAGACATTCCATTCATCTGCTTTTCTTTATGCAAGATTAGATATTCAAATCACGGAAAGACAAATAGCTGCTCTTGCTATTTGTCTCTTGGAAATTTTAATTAATTTTTGTCTTATTTTTAAAAGTATATTGTCCGTTTAAAAGTATAAAGTCCGTTGAACTTTGTCTCATCTTTCCTACTGCCGAGTTCTATCATGGGCAAGTGAAGCTGAATAGGTAGCTTGTATAGCTTGCAAGAAGATGCAGTCAAGAATTCTTCCTGTCACTGGAGTTGCCCTTTCCAAGTGTGATCTAATGGTTATATATTATTTCATAAAAAGACAATATTATGCCTTTCTGCATTTTCTTCGGGAATCTCTGAGCTCACTGTGTGCTATAAACTGATTGCCAAGCCACTAACTCTGCTACTAGAAAGTCCAGGAACTCCAAATAGTGTTTATGCTAGCTTAAAGTGATATGCATGAGGCTGCTATGCCATTAGTAAACTGCTTGGCATAGTGCCAGCTGTGGAACTGCTTTGGACCTTGGCTTTTCCCTCCAAACATTAAGCCTGCTGACTGTAGCAGAGCTTAAATCCCATCCTGTTATTATATGCCATAGTTACGCCTTTTCTGGTCATGCATTCTTTCCCCAAATATTACAAACAGGTATCCCACTCAATTTCAGTGACTCAGAAATCCAGGAAAGTACCAGCTTTATATGTATTAAATGTGACATCTTCAAATTGATTATATTCCTGTAATTCAGGACTAAGATTTATGGAGATGAGATGTCTTTAAGCAAAGCAATATATAATCATAATTCTAGACAGTTTCGTGACAAGGAAATCGAAACACAAATAACATGAATGCAATATTCCTGACAGGAATCTGTTGTTTCCTACCTGGCAATACAGCCATGGAGAAATGGGGCAGAGGGACTCACCAGAGTTCAAAGAATTTTAATTACAGGGTTTATAAAGATTATCTGAAACTATCTGTAAATCAGAAGTGCTTACCCTAGGGTAGTGTGGAGCATTCTGTAGAACCGAGTTCAGAATCAGATAGAAGTGGGATTAAAATTCAACTCTGCCATTAGCAGCTAAATTTTCAAAATCATTCCTCATTTCTCTACAGCTTATTTTCTTCACTTATGTTACATTACCCACATCACATGGATTTACAAGAAATAAAATATCTGAAGTAAAGTGTTTGAGTCCTAGTAGTTTCTTCAGAATAGCCTTTTAGCTTTAGTTTTATTAAAGTCTGCTATGAGTTTCACAGCATTAACACATGAAAACAACACAGTGTTTGACAATGCAAGGCATATTTAGAGTCCTCTGTAAATCCAATAATGTGTTAAATACTAGAGATACAATCGAATCTTCAGGAAGACATGATTTTGCCTACATGGTATTCACATTCTAGGAAGAGAGAATAAGTAAATAAACAAATAAATGAATGAATAAATAAATAAAAATGCTATACAGGGTTTGATAACTGTTCTGAAGGAAACATGGAGGAATTATAGGATAGATAACACTGAAATATTGGCTAGTAGTGAGCAAAGAAGGAATTTATTACATTAAAAAGGAGAGCACATCTGTTTAAGGTGAGAGAGAACAATAGCTTTGTCAGTAAATTTGGGGACATGTGCAGTGGTCAGCAGAGGGCCAGAATAACTCAAGCAAAGAGAGTTACTGTGTATGTGAGTGTAAGCCACTGCTGTTTTGTTCTGAAAGAAACCTGAGGCTGTGTTTGGGAGAAAAAAATGAGTGGAATTGCTATGTCTATTATCTGGGTTATAGCAAGTCTGAATGTGGGGATCCCTTAGATGCTAAGTTTGTATTTTGTCTCTCCCGATTTGTCAAAGCAAAGAGGTGAGGACTATTTGTACTCTTTTGCCTCACCTGTTGTGTTTATGAATTATCACTATTTGTTCGCTAAAAATATTGAGAAGGGAAACAATTCCTTGTACAGAAAAAAAAATTCCAGGTGAGGACAGATTGCCAGCGTGTGAAGACTAAAAGGGTTTCTCAGTGACTGTGGCCAAGGTAATTTACTGACCCCAATTCCTACTTAGAAATGTTGAAAGTGTTAAGTATTGGACATCTTGAACAGTGTCTGTCTAAAGGCAGCAGGGAGTCACAGTGCTGAAGAATTGAAATGAGTGAGACCCCAGAGAAAGCAGCAACCAAGAGGAAGGTGTCTGAGACCTGCTGGGGATTGTAAGGCAAACTGAAAGTTATGCAGGCAACATGGGTGTGAATGTCACTGAAGCAGAACTTGAAGTGACTTAAGAGCTGAACACATGTTACTGAGTGGACAAAGAACCTGTATATGGCAGAATGTTAGTTACAGAATACATGGAAGTAAAAATCTGGTTATTAGACCAGGTAGATTTATGATAAAATGCATAGATATATAAACACTTCAAATATGTATAAATAATTCATACTTACAAACAATGTTTTGAAATGGAGTAAAGTAGGTTTTGTTTGTTTGTTTTTTGCTTAATAGATTACAGGTAAGTTCGTTAAGGTTTGCTCCCAATTGGAGAGACTGATTACACAGTAAACAGATAGACAGAAAACATTAGCATGCACACTACTGCTAAAGCCAGCAAGATTTTCACCTCTCCTGATTTCCACCTGTGGGATTAGGTTTGATTTTCTGCTTATGCTTTTTAAGTTAGAGTTCAGTGCTATTCATTTTCCTACAAGTGCTGTTGTAATAACATGCCACACAGCTTGTATATTGTGTTTTAGTTTTCTCTCAGTACTTGCTAATTGATCTTGTACCTTCTTTCTTGGCCATGGGTTTTTCAACATATATATATCTTTTATATTTTTCTATTACTTTATCATTTCCAGTTCAGTTCCATTAGCATGAGAAAGCAGACATTGCATTACATCCATTCCTTTTAATTATCAAGGTTTGTTTTCTGGCCCATGACAAGCAAGCCTATGCTTTCAGGAGGCCTCTTGATGGCTGTTCAATCTTCCATTAAAAAGAATATACATTCCTCTCTAGCCTCACGTCATATTTTATAGATTCCAGTTGATTGGGTTTGGTAAATGATGCATTTTCAGTTCTACATTCTTGTTGACTTACTATTTACTAATTAAACTGAGTACTGAAAGATGAGTGTCAAAGCATCCAACAGTAATTGGGGATATAAGTGCTTGTTTTAATTCTGTGAGATTTTATTTTTTCATGTGTGCACATCATTCTTTTATTTATTTATTTATTTTTCTTACTTTACATACAATCCCCTTTCCCTCTCCGTCCCTCCCTTTCTTCTACCCTCCCATGCTTCCCAACCACCCTCCCATCCCCCCTCCACATGTAGGGTGATGGCTTCCTGGAGGGGTTATCTAAATCTGTCAAGTCATTCAGAGTAGGGACTAGGCCCTCCCTCCTGTCTCTAGGTTAAGGGAGTATCCCTCAATAGGGAATGTGCTCCCAAAGTCCTTTTGTGCACCAGGGATACATCCTGCTTCCACTGTCAGAGGTCTCTCAGACTTCCCAGGCCTTCTAACTGAGACCCACATTTAGGGGGTCTGAATCAGTCCAATGCTGGATTCCCAGCTATCAGTTTGGGGGCCCATTAGTTCCTCCTTGTTCAGGTCAGCTGTCTCTGTGGGTTTCTGTGGCCTGGTCTTGTTCTCCCTCTCTGCATCTGTATTCCAGTTCAGCTCAGTGTTTATCTGTGGATGTCTGCTTCTGTTTCTATCAGCTACTAGATGAGGGCTCTATGATTTTGTGTAAGTTAGTCATAAATCTCATTATCTGGGAAGGGCATTTATGGTAGCCTTTCCACTGTTGCTCAAATTGTTAGTTGGGGTCAGTCTTATAGGTCTCTGGACATTTCTTTAGAGTCAGTTTTCTTTTGAAACCTATAATGGCTCCCTCTTTTATGGTCTCTTTTTCTCTATGTCTTTCTCTCTCTCTCTTTCTCTTTTCTCTCATCTATTCCTCTCCTGATGACTCAATCTTCCTAGTCCCACTTGCTTTCCTCTCCTTCCCTTCTCTTTCTCCTAGCCCCTTCTTCATTCACTGAACCCACTCCCAAACTGCTCAGGAGATTTTGTTTCTTTCCCCTTCTGTGAGGGACCTTGTATGGATCTCTTAGACTCCTCCTTGTATCCTAGTTTCTCTGGCGGTGTGGATTATAGGCTGGCGATCCTTTGCTCTATGTCTAAAATCCATATATGAGTGAGTACATACTGTGTTCCTCTTTTTGTGACTGGGTTACCTCATTCAGGATGGTTTCTTCAAGTTCCATCCATTTGCTTGCGAATTTCAAGATTCCATTGTCCCTCTCCCCTCCCACCCCCCCTCCCCCCGGCTGAGAAGTATCCCATTGTGTAAATGTGCCACATGTTCTTTATCCATTCTTCAGTTGAGGGGCATCTATGTTGCTTCCAGGTTCTTGTATTACAAATAATGCTGCTACAAACATATCTTTGTTGAACGGATGTGGATCATTTGGGTATATGCCTAAGAGCAGGATTGCCGGGTCCTCTGATAGAATGATTCCCATTTTCCTGAGGAACTGCCATACTGATCTCCAAAATGGTTGTACAAGTCTGCACTCCCACCAGCAGTGGAGGAGTGTTCCCCTTTCTCCACATCTTCCCCAGGATAAGTTGTCAATGGTCTTCCTACTTTTAGCCATTCTGGCAGGTGTAAGATCATATCTCAGAGTTGTGTTGATTTGCATTTCCCTGATAGCTAAAGATGTTGAACACTTTCTTAAGTGATGGGAGATATCATTCTGTAAATATGTTTCTCATACTGGTTAATGAATAAAGCACTGATGGCCAATAGGAAAGGAAGATAGGAGGGACTAGGAGACAAAGAGGAAAGAGGAAGTAGTAAGGAGGAGTCAAGATGGAGAGTCTGGAGAGAGCAGAACCGCCAGCCGCCTCTCCCTGGTAAGATAAGACCACATGGAAATACATAGAAATGGGTTAATAATTAAGACAGAGCTAGCCGATAAGAAACTAGTACCTGGCCAACAGCATTATATCAAATACAGAGTCTCGGTGTGTTAATTGGGGCTGGCGCGATGGCGGGACAAGACCGGCGGCGGGCAGAAAAACCTTACTCTTTACACTTACATGTCTTTCAGGCTTTTAGATTTCTGCTATTGAGGATTCTCTCTTCAGTTCTGTACCTCATTTTTAATAGGGTTATTTGGTATTTTGTTAACTAGTTTCTTGAGTTCTTTGCATATATTGGAGATCAGCCCTCTGTCAGATGTAGGATTGGTAATGATCTTTTCCCAGTCTGCGGTCTGCCATTCGTTCTTGCCAACTGTGTCCTTTGCCTTACAGAAGCTTCTCAGTTTGAGGAGGTCCCATTTATTAATTGTTGATCTCAGTGTCTCTGCTACTGGGGTTTTGTTTAGGAAGCAATCTCCTGTACTGATTTGTTAAAGGGTACCTCCCACTTTTTCTTCTAAGAGGTTCAATGTAGATGGATTTATGTTGAGTTCTATGATCCATTTCAATTTCAGTTTTGTGCTTGGCGATAGACATGGGTCTATCTGCAGTCTTCTACACACTATCATCCAGTTGTGCCAGCACCATTTGTTGAAGATGCTTTCCTCCTCTCATTGTATTCTTTTAGCTGTTTTGTCAAAAATCAGGTGTTCGTAGGTATGTGGGTTAATATCAGGATTTTTGATTGGATTCCATTGGTCTACTTGTCTATTTTTGTGCTAATACCAGGCTGTTTTCAGGACTATAGCTCTATAGTAGAGCTTGAAGTCAGGAATGGTGATCACTCCTGAAGTTCCTTTATTGTACAGTTTTGACTACCCTGGGTCTTTTGTTTTTCCATATAAAGTTGATTATTACCCTTTCAATGTCAGTGAAGAATTGTGCTGGGGTTTTGATGGGGATTGCATTGAATCTGCAGATTGCTTTTGGTAAGACTGCCATTTTTACTCTGTTTATCCTACCTATCCAAGAGCATGGGAGATCTTTCCATTTTGTGGTATCTTTTTTAATTTCTTTTTTAAAGACACAAAGTTCTTGCTATATAGGTCTTTCACTTATTTGGTAAGCATTGCCCCAAGATACATTATGTTGTTTGTGGCTATTGTAAAGGGTAATGTTTCTCTGATTTCTTTCTCAGCCCCTTTGTCGTCTGTATATAATAGGGATACTGATTTTTTTTTTTAATTTATATTGTATCCTGTGGGTTTGCTGAAGATGTTTATCAGCTGTAGGAGTTCCCTGGTAGAGTTTATTGGGTCGCTTATGTAAACTATCATATCATCTGCAAATAGTGACAGTTTAACGACTTCCTTTCTAATTTGTTTCCCCTTGATCTCCTTTTGTTGTCTTATTGCTTTAGCTAGAACTTCAAGTCCAATATAGAAGAGATATGGAGAGGGCAGCCTTGTATTGTTCCTGATTTTAGAGGAATCACCTTAAGCTTCTCTCTATTCAGTTTGATGTTGGCTGTTGGTTTACTGTATAGTGCTTTTTTTTATGTTTAGGTATGTTCCTGTTATCCCTAATCTCTCCAAGACTTTTATCATAAAAGAGTATTGAATTTTGTCAAAGGCTTGTTCAGCATTCTGTGAGATGGTGGATCACATTGATAGATTTTCCTATGTTGAACCATCCTTGCAACCCAGGGATGAAGCCTACTTGGTCATGGTGAATGAATTTTCTGGTGTGTTCTTGGATTCAACTTGCCAGTATTTTATTAAGTATTTTTACACTACTATCATGAAGGATATTGGTCTATAGTAATCTTTCTTAGTTGTGTGTTAGTGTGACTTGGGTACCAAGGTAATTGTGGCTTCATAAAAAGAGCTTGGTGATGCACCTTCTGCTTCAATTGTGTGGAACAATTTGAGGAATATTGGTGTTAGCTCTTCTTTGAATTTTTGGTAGAATTCTGCACTGAAGCCATCTGTCTGGCCCTGGGCTTTTTTTTTTGTTTTTTGGTTGGGAAGCTTTTGATGGCTGCCTGTATTTCATTAGGTGTTATAGGTCTATTTACGTTGCTTATCTTTTCTTGATTTAATTTAGGTAAGTGATAGTTATCCAGAAATTTGTTCATTTCCTTTGATTTTTCAAATTTTGTGGAGTACAGTTTTGCAAAATGACCTGAAAATTGTCTGCATTTCTATAGTGTCCATTGTTATGTTCCCTTTTTATTTCTGATTTTGTTAATTTGCATGTTCTGTCTCTTCTCTCTCTACTTTTTGGTTAGTTTGGATAAAGGTTTGTTTATCTTGTTCATTTTCTCAAAAAACTTACTCTTTGTTGCATTGATTTATTTTGTATTGTTTTCCTAGTTTCTACTTTATTGATTTCAATCATCAGATTGATTATTTCCTGGTTTCTACTCCTCTGGGGGTAGTTTGCTTCTTTTTGTTCTAAGGCTTTCAGTTGTGCTGTTAGTTCTCTAATGTGACTATCCTCCGTTTTCTTCATATGGGCACTTAGTGCAATGGACTTCCCTGGCAGCACTGCTTTCAAGGTGTCCTATAAGTTCGGGCATTCTCATTGAATTCTAGGAAGTCCTTAATTTCTTTCTTTATTTCTTCTTTGACCCGTGTATGGTGCAATTGTGCATTTTTCATTTTCCATGAGTTTGTAGGGTTTCTGCAATTTGTGTTGTTGTTGAATTCCAACTTTAAAGCATGGTGGTCTGATAAGATACAGGGGACTATTCCAATTTTTTTTTTTTTTTTTGTATCTGTTGAGGTTTGTTATGTTGGCTAGCATGTGGTTGATTTTAGAGAAAGTTCTATGTGGAGCAGAGAAGAAGGTATACTCTTGTGTTTGGATGGAATGCTCTATAGATATCTGTTAAACCCAATTGAGACATAACTTATGTTAGTTCTTTTGTTTCTTTGTTAAGTTTCTGACTAGTGGTCCTGTCTAGCAGTGAGAGTGGGGTGTTGAAGTCTCCCACTATGAGTGTGTGAGGTTTTATTTGAGCTTTGAGTTTTAGCAGCATTTCTTTTACAAATGTGGGTGCCTCACCTCTGGCAGAGGACCAGCGATGGGGTCGAAAGCTTTTGTTTTTTCAGAAATGGAATTTATAATCTCTAAATGTGGCTATAAAAGTGAGGATATGTGTCAGCTATTTTATTGCAAGACAATATATCACACATAAGACCTACCAGAGAGGAAAAGATTAGCTTTGAGAACACCGGAATGGAAATAATTCAGTTTTAATATATGGAAACATTTGAAGTCTAAGTCAGGTTTCTTTCTCACTCTTCAATGTATCACAAGGAATTCACATAACATCTTCTGAGTGCTACAGGGCTGTATACTCGACTAACTCAGCCACCTGGAGGAGATAATTACAGTTTTAAATAATGATTTTTTTCACAAACGAGATTTTAAGAGAGACTGTCATGAACTCAGCACCTGGTAGCTTGCTTTGCAAGCATATTAAAATCAGGAAAAAAGAAATATCATTTTCCATTTTATAAAATGAGAATTCATAAACAATAAACTAGCTCTTTCTACCAAGCATTAGAAAACTGTTAATCCCTATTGTGCCTCATTTCCATATAATTACTAATATATCTTCTAATAGTAAAATCATCTACTTTCCTGGAAATAGCCTTAAAATCATGTCTTAACTAATGTTACCAGTGGAGTATTTCACATTTAGAAAAGAAAGAATGTGTCCACCCTTCTTTCTCATGTATTCTAAATGGTATTTTATTTGAAACAAAAGTACTGTTGTAATTACCTTGGGATTATACATCTCTTCTAAAACCTGTGAATTTCTAGAATGGTCTTGCTACTGGAAAACATTTCTCAGTGTTTTCCTTACTTTTAACACTTTTTCTTTCCGGATCCTCCCCCTTTGCTAATATCTTTACAAAATAAACTATATGCAAAAATTTTTATTGTCTGGTTTCTCTTCACACAATATAAATATTTCAAATAATTTTTATGTGTATGGCTTGATTTTTTTTCTCCTGTAGGTGTGTCTGTGCACTACATGAGTGCCTCTTTCTTAGGAGGCCAAGGGAGGGTATCAATTCCCCCTGGGAGTGGAATTATAGACTGTTGTGGGCTCCAGTAGGATTCAAATGTGGGTCCTTTAGAAGAGCAGCCAGTGCTCTTCACCACTGAGATATTTCTTCAGCCCTAGAACATATGAATCTTTTGCTTTTCAAAAATGGAATCTGGAGCTGGAGCTATGACTAGTAGAGTGCTTGCTAAACAAGCATAATGACTGAAGTTCAGATGCTAATCACCCATATAAAAGCCAGATGTGGTGCTCTGTGCCTGAATCCCATCCCTTGGTTGGTAAAATCATGGCAAATCCCTGAACTTGTTAGTCAATCTAGATGAATTTATAAACTCTTGGTTCATTGAGAAATCCAGTCCCATAAAGAAGGCTTTTGCATGGGAAATCCAGTCTCATAAAGAAGGCTTTTGCATAAGACATCTAATGCTGACTTTTGATCTCCACACACATGTACATGCAGATATGAAAATGTATATACAACACACACGCACACACCCATACGCACACACATGCACACTCTTCACACTACATCAAATACATCTTTGTTGTTTGGATAAACAAAAAACAATAAAGCTAAATAAGGCAAGAAATGTGTACATTCAATGGATTCTGTGTATATTTTTGCATGGAACATGTCATTGTTTATGTGTGGGTGTGGGAATGTGTATATATGTGTGTGAAGGCCAAAGGTCAATGTCAGGTACCTTAGTCAATTGTTCTCTATTTTATTTCTTGAAACAGGACCCCTCTCTGAACTTGGGCTTAGATGGGATGGCTGACCAATGAACTACAGGAATCTGCTTTCTACCTACCTCCATGTGTCTGGCTTAAACACAGGTGCTGGTAAGCCAAATTTGGGTCCTTTCTCTTGCAGATACTTTACCAACTGAGTCATATCCCTAATCCTTTCATATGCTGTGTTGTTAATACCCACAGGTCTATTTTGTTCTTCAAATTAATCTCTGACCCATGTGTACTATCTTTCAGTTATTCGTTATTTGAAAAGAAATTTATTCCATACCTGCAAAGTATAGAAAAAATTAATTTTTTCCTGCTATACATGCAAAGAATTTCCTTTTCCAGAATGTCATAGAATTGGAATAATATGCAGTCTTTCTCATTTTATTCTACCTAATAATAGACATTTTCCATATCTTTTTTCAGGTTGAAAGCTCGTTTCCTTTTAGGACATATTTTAGGGAATACATTCATTTTCATATTATATGTGTATGATTAATAAATTTTGTTTCTTATTATTTTTCTCTCTCACTTTTATAGTTCTTTGAAAAGCTCAGGAAATGTATTCTGATCATATTTTCCTGCTTCCCTGACTCCTCCCTAATCCATCCTTCCCTAACCACCCAACTTTGCATTCTCTTACTTTTTTTAATACATAGAGTTCAGTTTTTACTGTCCATGTATTCTTGGATATATTGTCGTCTTCTGAAACATGATGTTTGGTTAATCTACCATGCAACATACTCTTAAATAGCACCAAGTCTCCCTTTCCCAACAAAACTCTGTGATATTTGGGGCAGGAATGAGTAGGATACATTTAAGGTTGATGGTCGTGAAAGGGAAGGAAAACTTACTTCTTTGTTTGGAATGGGCTGTGTATGTAGCTCCACTCAAGTCTTGGGAAGTCCCAGATTGCCAACATGTTGCTAGGTGCATTGTTCAGAGAGGAGTGTGTGTGTGCATAATATGTTCTGCCAAAGGTCACAGGCTCCAAAGTGCATTGTTAGAAGATGTGTACACAACCATCTTCTAACCAAATACAGTCTGAGGTTGTCAAGCTATTCCCTACCTTGCCTGCCTGTCTCAGTTTGTGTTTCATACACTACTGCTACATCATTGGTAGGAGCTAAGACTCTGCAGTGGTTGTTTGTACATCATAGAATGAAGCCATTTAGGATGGGATGATTAAAGTTCAAGGTGGCCCATTAAATATCTAGAAAGATGACTGGTGGTGGTGGCACATGGCTTTAATCCCAGTATCCAGGAGGCAGAGGCAAGTGAATCTCTGAACTCAAGGCCAGCCTAGTCTACAGAGTGAGTTTCAGGACAGCCAGCATTACACAGAGAAACCCTGTCTCAAAAAAACACAAAACAAAACAAACAAACACACCCCCCCAAAAAATCTAGAGAGACCTTGGAAAGATAGATAAAGGAAAAACTACATGGATAACAGTCAGACATTGGTATAAATTTGAACACAGTTATCCCAACTCCCAGGTGGGATCTGTGTTCTTGTATCAAGCTGTGATTCATAGGGAGAAACAAGACAAATTACACAGCCCATCAACTTCTCAGAAATCTGCTACAAAACATCACACTGTATCTACTGATCCTTTTGATCAATCTCCTCTGATTTGAATATAAACTTATTGATCACTGTATGTTGTGGAATATGGTGGGGACTGGCAATTTCTTGGGGGGGGTTCATTGACAAAGAATTGTTAAGTATGAATGCTACTTCTAATTAGAATTATACTTAGTGTAATATTTATGTGAACATGTTGAAGTGGATATAAGAAATCTCAAGGACAAGAAACAGTTAGGGATGAGTCTACCAGAGCTCCTCCTCCAGCCCAGAGAAACAAGTCTGAATCTATATGTGTCCTCAGTGGCACCCCCACCACGAAAGCTTGAATATTTATTGCTTTCTAATTTTTCACATCCATTCAGACTCCATCCACCTTCCTAAAGTCTCTGAATATTTTTCCATAAATGATATTTTGGGGGGTTACTAATTAGTGGTTGTAAGGGGGACATCATTGGCAGGTGTTTAATGAGATGTTCTCAGGCTCGGAAACTTTGTAATTTTGCTGGGTAGTCCATCCTTTGTTTGTACATCATCATTTTGCATGTACTCCTGTATACACGTGTTTATGTATGTAATAGTACATGTGTGTGTGCGGGTGTTTATGTCCACACTTGTGTTCAAGCATGTGGAAGCCAGAGGTGATCCCAGTTGTCATTCCTCAAGATGCTGTCCATTTTATTTTTCAGACATCTAGGTCTCTCTCATGGACATAATCTAGACTGACTGGCCAAGGAGTCTGCCTGACTCCATCGTCCTAGTGCTAGAATTACAAGTACATGCCAATATACTGGGATTTTTTTTTTCAAATATGTGTTCTGGGGATAAACCTCAGGTCTCCATGACTGTATGACAAGCACTTTACTGCCTGAGCTGTTTCCTGCCACCATCACCATTTTTATCCATAGTCTCAGCAGTTTTTCACAAGGCACTGCACCTGGCAATATTTGGTAATGGTTAATTTTGCTTGCTCTGTGCATCCCAGGTAACAATTATGCCTGGTTTAGCCTTCAGTCAGATTTATTCAGCTTCCTCCTATATATATGGTATTTTTAAATATGGCATGAACTTCTTCAATCTATCTCCATTTAGAATCACCATTCTCATATGAATTTCAAAGATAAGTAACATTGTATTTTGGAGAGTTAACATATTGAAACTCAATTCTATAAACATATAAACATCTTACCATGGCAAATTTTATGAAAGGGGAAAACAATCCTCTAGTATAAGACTCGTATCTGTCATGAACAGTCATTCTGTACAAAGAAGAGACTGGCTAATTTATTAAATTCTACTGGAAGACATTAAGGAAATTTTTGCCAAATGACAGGCTACCTCTCAATGCTTAAACTACTAAGTATTTAAAACTAACACTTCCTATGGCTGGGGAAACACATCTACTTAGAAAAGATAGGATGGGCTGATATTTTTGTTCTTTCATTCATTTAAATTGAAGAAGCTCAGGGTGTATAATCTAACCAAAACACTATCCAGGAGGCGGGGATAAACAGAAGCAAAGACTGTCCAAGATAATTGAAATTTCCGTGAGCTACAGGTTAGAGGGGCTTCCTGCCTCAACAAATAATGTTGTATTCAATTCTTGTGTTTGCATTAAGAAATCCTTTGTTGTTGCTAGTGTGTGCTCGTGCATATGACTTCGTGTATATGGGTGTGCTCACTGCTGTTAGTTTATTTAGAATGACTGAAAGCCATCCAACTGACAACAAGTCCCCAAATCTCTTTTAAAACTGACAAGATGTGTTTAGGTCATTTGACTCTGATTTCTTTACAGGCTTCGTTGTGAGTACATTGTATTATCAGGACATAATGGACATAAATCAGATTCATCCCTTTGGCCTAAATCCAATCAGCAATTGTCAATCATGCCCTAAACTACAGTCTGAGTTGGTTAACTTCTTGGAACAATTTGGTGACCTGGGCATCCAACACAGTAGGAGGTCACCTGCTGCAGTGGCTGTCATAAGTCTGACTCCTGGGGTTGCAGGACAGTCTCACTGAGCAAAGAGGCTCAAATCACAGACCTTCTTTAATCAGTTTTCAAACTATAACGTGAATCAAAGGGGAAGTAGTGGTGCATGCTTACACTTCTAATGCTAGAGCAGACAGAGCCTTTTACTAGTACCTTGGACTCCCAGTGTTTGCATGACCATCTCTCTCTCTTGCTTACTATGTATACTGCATCAGACTGCATGGCTGACAGCATGGGCACAAGCACCAGAGTTTAGAATAGGAAGGGGCACTCAAGAGTTATAAGACCTCCTGACCTATCATACACTTGATTGATTAGAGAGACAGGAGGGCAGGTTTGCCTGGTCAATAGCTGTATATTACTGCTGAGTCGCTGCATAACTGTGGTTTTCATGCCTGTCTCTGTGGCAAAGGTTACATAAGATCAAAATGTGTGTCCTCAGTGGTTAATGGTGTCACAATAGGTACTCCATTACTAGCAACTGGAAGAGAAATTTATTATGTATGAATATTTAAGATTTAAATTGTCCTCCTGCCCTCTCCTGTCTATAAGTTACTTCTCATTCATCACACTATTATTATTCTATTTCGGTATACATGCCTGTGCTGACTCCATGCCCATATATAGGTTAGCAACCCCCAAACCGAGTGTGTTGCACACACTCTTTTGCATTTTGTCCATCTCATTTCTTTGCTCCACTCAATCCAACAGAGAGGAACATCTTGAAATAATGCTTAGTGTCTGGTGTTACACATGCAGGATTTAGAAACACTGTCTATTTCTGGAAAAAGCAACCAGAAATGGAGAGGCAATTATCTTTTTAAGAACAATTATTTTGGAATAAAAATATAGGTAGACAGGTTGAAGAAGGCTAGCATACACAAAAAGAAAATTGTAAATGATCTGGACATAATTTATTTTTAGGATAATTTTATTATTTTATTTGCATGAATGTTTTTCCTGCATGTATGTGTGCCATGTGTGTGTCTAGGACCTGTGGGTACCAGAAAAGATGTCATTGGAGTTACAGATAGTTGTGAGCTGCCACGTAGGATCAGGGAATCAAACCAGGGTACGCTGCAAGAGAAATGAATGCTTTTGATCCATGATCCAACTCTCCAGTCCTCTTGGACATAATTTCTTCTCTTGCTTCCTCTTTACTTCTCTCTCTTCATCATCCTCCCTTCCTGTTATCTTTCTTTTTGCACATTAAAAATGACTGATCCTTTAGTTATTTGGTTTTGTTTTTAATTGCTGTGATAAAACACCATGATCAATAGCAAATTGGGAAGGAAGGGTTTATATGGCTCACACTTCCATTTCATCTACCATCATCAAAGGAAGCCAGTGCAGGAAATTTAAGGCAGGGATTGAAGCAGAGGGCATGGAGGAGTGCTGATAACTGGCACCTTAACAAAAAACAAGAATATTTTAAATTAAATTATATTTCAATTTGTGTTGTTTGCAATTATTTTATCAAAAGATTACAAGGTGAAATTATTGCCTTTGTTTTTTGTTGCTATAATTAAATATCATGAGCAAAAGCAACTTGGGGAGGAAATGGTTTGTTTTATCTTATAGTTGTCTTCTGTCATGAAGGGGAATTAAGGCAAGAACTCAAGGCAGGAACCGAAGCAGAAGCCATGAAAGAATGCTGCTTACTGGCTTGCTCCCCATGACTTGCCCAGCCTACTTTCCTGTAAAATGCAGAAGCACCTATTGGCCTCGCCTATACCAATCATCCATTAAGAATATGTCCCACAGGCTTGCATATAGGCCAATCTGATGGAGGTATTTTCTTAAATGAGGTTTTCACTACCAAGATGACTCTAGCCTGTGTCAAGTGGCACAGTTGTATTAAGGAATTGTTGCTTTAAACAATGTGTGGTGATGTACACAGATGATCTAAACAACCAGGAGGCTAGGGCAACAGGATTAAGACTTCAAACCAACATGGGATCTGGAAAAGATATGACCTCAAAAACAAACAAACAAACAGTCAATAACAACTAAGCAAAGAAAAATGAAACACCACTAAAATGATAAGAAAATAAAATGCTATAAACAGTGGGATTTAATTACTTCCTTAGGGGACAGAGATGGGGCTTATTGGTAGCATGTTTGCCTATGGCGCATAAGAACCTGTGCTTGCTAAGTACCATTGCAAACCGCAAAAGGTTCAAACTTTAGAGCAAGCTGTAGAAGAACTTAGAGTTATATTTTTTCCCACTTGCATGGCATTTTTTTTCTTGCTTGTTTTGATTATGGGAAGCAGCCCTTGACTTTAGTCTTTGAAACATTGTTCCTTGGAAAAGCTGTTAGGTCCTTTCTTAGCCCCTTTACATGTAAAGAGGGTAACATGTATGACAGGTGGCTTTGTCAGAAACACAGGTGAACAACCTTGCCTTTCTACTGTGTCAGAATATTTTGAGTAACAATGAATTCATAAAGCATGTCAGTTTCAGTGACTTCAGTTTTCCAGATAACCTATGTTCCTTGATATCCCTGACCAAAGTAAATACAGGCTCATTACAGACTGGCTGTAAGGATTGGGAGGCCACCTGTTCAACAGGTTTCTAAAGTCATTAGAAAGAGGGAGGCTGATAGAAATGCAAGCAGAGTCTGTATTGATAAGACTAGTAACTAAAGTGAGTTGGAGGTCTTTGCTGGAGAATGAATTATGACTGTTGTAGAGCAGGGTTGCAGGGTCAATGTTGGACTATAGTAGGAGTGAGGTGAAACAGAGGTCAGGACCAAGACAATGGGACTAAGCCAGGAGACAGAATGAGCAGATGGCAAACTGAGTAGGCCCTGTGAACAGTGGGGACTGAGTAGAGCTGAAGATCTGGGGCAATTGGAAGTTGTCTGTGGCTACTTGGCACACAGGATGGTCAGATGACAAGTCACAGTGTTAGGTATTCTCCTCTTTATGGGGCCCAGATGAGGGATTACATACTTTGCTCCATCTGATATGTCCAATACATTCTTTGGCCCAGTTTTCTTTATTGAAGGAGAAATAATAACATTTAAAGAGAAGTACAAGTTAAAGAGATTAATGAACCCCAAGCCTGAAAACTATTTAAAGATATATGATTCACAGAGGAAGAATAAAGAATGCTTCATCTCTGAGAACACAGGAATAAATATACTGCATAAGGAAAAATAATAAATGAAGGAGAGTCAGGACAAGTCCATCATGCCCAGTGCAGGAATCAGTCATGTCCACTGGACCGAGCGAGGCAATTCCTAACACTCAACAGAGAAGGAAGAAAAGAGATGCTAATTACCATCCATGAAAACCAACAATATCATGGGAAATAGCAAGTCTCCCACCCCCTCTGAATATTATTCTTAAGTGCAAATGGCTTCAAATGACAGTGAAAAGACATACACATACACATGCAGACTGGTTTAAAAATGAAGTTCAGCTATTTTGTATCTCCATGGAACACACCTCACTGGCAAAGGATGGAAATCAGCCCACTGAGCAAATGGAAACCATAAACAAGGCAGCAGGGTGCTTTCTTATCTGAGTAAGGAGACTTCAACCCATAACTAGAGAAAGTGAGCTACTACATATTAATAAAGGGAATAGTTCATATGTAACAATTATGAATATGCATCATATGTTGAGGCTGTTGGTTTCACATAAGATATTTACTGCTTTTCTTTGAGGTTCTTGGATGCACTGATATTTATTAAAGCATATCTGTTTTTTCATTCATATCAGTTTTTAGAGACCCTTTGATGTTTCCAATATAACCTCATCTTGGTCAGATCTCGTGTTTTCATCTTTGTGTTTGTACATTTTGTATTTTTTTTTTTAACTGGACAAAGTAATGGGTTTTATTATGAACCCTTTGCCTCAGTATAGCATAGGCTTTGACTGGATTCTCTCCCCACTGTACTCTGCTGTACCAACTTCCACTCATCTTCTTCCCTTTCTTAAACACTCCTCCTTCGACTTTTCATGGTGTGTGTGTGTGTGTGTGTGTGTGTGTGTGTGTACATGATGTACATATAAAACACTATTCTACATATGAAAGAAAATGTGATACTTATCCTTCTGACTCATTTATTTTGTTGTTTACTATACTAATCTCCAATTCCATTCGTTTTCTTGAGAAGTGACACAATGTTATGCTTCTTATGGCCAAATAAAACTCCATTGTGTGTATTGGCTACTTTAATTTAAAGAATTGTTGTCTTCACTCAGAAAAGCAGACCCTGCACCTCCTCCAGGCAGCTCAGTAGAGCCAACCACGTGAGTGAGCCAGCCCTGAAGTTAAGAGCTTGAGAGAACGGTCCCCACTACTTGTCTGTCATGTAGAGGCCTGGCCAGGGAAGCAAACCCCCCCATTACCCCTTGCCCCTCACCATAGATGAAGGAGCTGGCCCTCCCCCTTATCAGCTGCAGCACTCAGGAAAGTGTGCCCTGCTCCTTGCCTGTACAGCACAGTAGAGCTGACCCTGTGTGCAGAGGCAGATGGCAGGCGAGCTGGCGCTTAGAGTTTGAGAGTGGGAGAGCTGGCCACACCCCTCATCTGTCTGTAATGGTGAGGGCCAGGGAAAGATGCCCTCACCCTTGCCCCCGCCATGTGTGTTAAGTGAGGGAGTTGACCCTCCTTGTTATCTACTGACTGGGGTGCCCCAGAATGTGAGTGGGGAAGATCTGGCTCTGCCACTCATTGCCATATGCTGGTGTGGTGGGAGGAAGATTCCTCCGCTCTCCCCTACCATCTGTGATGGGTGGGAGAGCTGGCCCTGGGGTCATATAAGTGGGAGAACTATCTCTGCCCCTCACCAGCTGCAGCACTCGAGAAAGTGGCCCCTGCACCTTGCCTGGGCAGCACAATAGAGCTGGCTTTGAAAGGAGGTGTGGGAGAGCCAACCTTCAGGGAGCGAAAGCAGAACTGGCCCCGCCCCTTGCTCATCTAGCAAGGGCAATGCTGGAGAGCTCCCCCTGGTGGTGAAGATGGGGGAGAGCTGGTAGCTGACCAACCCTGCAACTACCCAGGCCCAGAACCAGGATTATGAGTTGGCCCACCCCAGCATCCGCCCTATCTGTGATCTGCTGGAGCACGTGAAGGGAACGGTTCTGCAGACACAAAGCTGCAGGATCTCCATGACACAGGGCAACAGCAGGATAACCGAGAGGAGTCCCAGTGAGGGTCCAGCATCTATAGTGTAGCAGAAACCAGAGGCCTCGAACCAGACCAAGGACATACTGTGTCACACTGCAGCTTCCAGGTTGATACTGATTTTTTCCTTTTGTTTTCTTTTTTCTCTTAAATTTTATTTTATTTTATTTATTTTGTTTTTTTGAGACAGGGTTTTTTTTCCCTGTGTAGCTTTGGGAGCTGTCCTGGAACTAGCTCTTGTAGACCAGGCTGGCTTTGAACTCACAAAGGTCCACCTGCCTCTGCCTCCTGAGTGCTGGGATTAAGTGTGCCACCACTGCCCGGAGGGGGAGGATGCAAGGGCAGAGGGCAGATAGGCAGAGACTGGAAAATGAATGGGATCGAGATGTGAAAGACACAAAGAACAAATGAAAGGAAACTTTTAAAAATTGTCTTTGTGTTACTATTTATAAAATTAAAATTTTGCTTGATTTACCTAGATTTTCAATTGTGAAATTATCTCAGGATAAAACATTCAACTTATTGGCCTACTTTGTGATACAGTGCACCTTTGTAAATCATTTTATGAAATCCATAATCCCTAACATGCATACTTTGAATAAAATAAAAATTTGTTTCCAAGTAACAAATGAAAAATTTTTACCAAATCAAACAAAGTAACCTCAAGTCCCATTGAGTAATCTAAATTTGAGTTTAGCTCAAAAAATTCCCTATTTCTAGAGAATTTTTGCCTTAACACAAACAAAGATTATCCGAGGGAGACAAAGCATTCTCCTCTGGAAAGAATTTGAAGGAGAGGCCTGGAACTCAGACGTTACAGGAAGTGTGACGATCCAGGAGCAAAAATGGGTTGACTAGGAGTTATACACACAGTAACCAGATCCCAGCCACTCTATCTCTGTTCCATAAATGAGTAATACCAGCAAAATGCCTATCCAATGAGTAAAATATCAGAAATCAGAAAGAAAAAACCGACTGGGTTGCCAGTATATGGTCTAGAATAAATTCCCTCTGCTTATTTCCACCTGGACCCACTGTTTAGAAATCTGAGCCAGTGTAGGTAAAGCTTAGTTTCAGCTTCTAGGTACCTATACAGAAATATGAGTATACACTTAAGGATTATAGGTAAACCATGGAAAACTTTTCCAAATTATGTAATTTGAAAAAAAAATCATCACATAAAAGGAGAGCTGTTTAACTAATAATGACATAATGCAAATGGAAACATCTTTAAATTTTTAAGATGGTAATTACATAGAGATACATAAAGATGTTGAATATAAAATATTTTAAAAACAAGAAGTGACAAGCAATAAGTAGTAGCACAACAACAACAGGGATTTTAAAAGTGAACAAAGGACATTAAATGCCATTTATAGCATTCAGACCTGGCAGGCAGTAGCCAGCATCTGTGGACATTGAGAAATGGGTACTGAAATCCAAGAGCCTCAGATTTAAATTGCAATCAATCATGAATCTATCAGAATGAAGGGAAATTAGTCGTGGCCATGCAAGATGTCAAGACTTATTGGGCAACGACTCCATCTGAAAACAGCAATAAGCCCATTCAGAATAGAGATGCGAGCAAACATAGAGGAAGAGGAAAAGGAAAGCAGCAGTTTGGTCTAGAACTATGCCTGTTCTAAACAACCTCCTGCAAATAAAGCTTCTGTAAGAAAACTTTTAAAGACTTCCAAATTACCTTAGAGATATGGAAAGATAAGGAAAAAAGAGTGGACACAAGCAAGTTGAAAAGCCTTTGGCAAGAAGGACACAGAGGAGCAGAGTGATAGAGGTGTTCTAATTGAACAATATATGGATGGGGAGGATCCAGGGAAGACAAAGAATGTTGTAAGGAAAGAAAAGCAGCAGCCCAAGCGGTATCACTCAGAGCAATAAAAACTCGACCAGAGAAAAGTGTGAAAGAAGCCATTGTACACACTTGGGAGAGCCCTCCATTCATAAAACCTACTCATTAAACAAACCTGTCTTCTCACAATAAGTCCATTGCTTTCCAAGACTGCCCTGAAAAAAAAAAAAAAATCACACTCCATCTTTAGGACCCAAATGGCTCGGCCATCCTTTATGTAAATATTTACAAATTTACTCCCATGCTTTAGAGTGGTTTCCAGGGCTCAGATATCACAGGAGGCATGGGCATGAAGAGGGACAGACAGCATCATTCCCAACTAAATAGGTTCCTTTCAAAGACACTCACAGAACCCAGGGGTCTCTCTTTGCATCTTATGCATCACTCCTTGCTCCAAGGGAATCTACGAGTTTCAGTCTGCCTTTTTGGTTAAGAAATAAAACTAACATGATAATAGAGCACATAGCCCATATTGCCATGTAAAACATAAGAAGAAAAGAAAAATATCCACAAATTAAGTGAAAACAAAACAAAAACAAGTCATAGCTAAACTTCTGAATCAGTAAGAGGAGGCTATAATAAATGACAGGAAGTTATCAATAGAGTTAGAAATAAATAAAAAGGGAAATATGACAAAATGAATATATGATGGGGACAATAAAATGTGTTGCAGTCCTTGCAGTGAATATGATTATACTGTATCCTTCACTAAAACATGATGCTAAATCAAGTTAAGAAACAACACTCCATGCTACACTTTACATGAAGCTCAGCTGAATTCATGGCAAGGTGAGCAATGCAGGACTGTGTGAATAGAAACCAGATGAACACAAACAGGGAGAAAGGAGAATGTTTAATAGTCATGTCAAGAAATATGTGCTTTAGAAAAAGGTATAACAGATGATGAAGACAACTGGGAAAGATGATACTTAGAAATATATATGTAGCTGTATATATTAACTTATATTAAAATCTGCAGATGCTAAACAACAAAAAAAAATCACCTTTTTATATGCCATCTCATACTCACGCAATATTGTCAGAAGCATTACTTTTAGTTAAAAAAAAAAAAAAAGAGTAGCCCTTTCCTTCAAGGCATTGTTGATATACAAGTAGAAATATCCAAGATTGGTGTTCCTGAGTGTCTTACCCTAGTCTACTCAGTGTGCACACTCCAAACTCATGCCTTTCTTCTTCGTTCCTAGCTGCATCTGCAATGTTGATGCAGTTTTGTGGGTATTTCTCAGGTGACCCTGAACATAGCAAGGTGGCTGGTTCATTCCCAGTGTGACACTGCTGGGTAATTCCAAGGATCCCAGAACTGAAAGATGAAAGGCAGCACATTCCAGTGCTGCACAGAGTTGCTGTGTCTATCTCTTCTTGTTTGAAATTGCTACTTTGGCTTCCTGTCTGATGCTTCATTAAGTGCCACAGTTGACAAGGCTGATCAGTCTGGCTAAGATGGGTGTCTCCTTCCTTTCTCTCTGCCCCACGTGTTCTACTGGAAGCTGAGTGTCTGTGGAACGGGGTGTCATTTCATGGTAGTGGAGTGCCTACTTCAGTAGAGAATATACAGGTGGTTGCACTCCCATTAGACCCTCCAAATGGGCTCTCAAGGTTAAAACATAACCACGCAGAGCACATCATTCATTGTTAATGATTCCAAATAAGACACAGTCTGAGATGCTGCATATACAGCTCACCCTACAGCAAAGATGTGTGCTCATTGCCAATGGCGGAGCTTTTGTTTCTAATTGCACTCAAAGTTTGAAATTCATTTTATGTTGCATAATTTAAAAGTAGTTGAGAGTGTCACATGATTTGTGTAAAGGACACACAGAGTCACATTTCTTTTTATTGTATTCAGCAGCACACCAACACAGTGTATTCATTGCTAAATCCTCAGGCTGCTAACGATGAGTAGCAGCAGCAGGTCATGGTGTCTTTGAAGCACCATTGGAAGAACCATTTCTGATGCAACACAACACCCCCAACCTCAAGCTTCCACAGTTCAGGGCAAAGCAGATTCTCTTGGGTTTCAATAATGGTGACATTGTCAGAGTGGTTTTTGTGTGACATAGTAAAACCTATCATGGTACATGGAGTTAGGTCAAGCCAAGTGCCTAAGTGAGTTTTAACATTTGTGATCTAAGGTGAACTGCATGGAAGATATATTTTCCCCTTGTCCCTTTGGTTGTTCTTTCAAATCTGATTTTCATATAGATTTGTGTCTCATTGTAGTCTAAATATAATGTGATTCAAAAGATATCTAGTGGCTGATAACCCAGCATACATTAAAAGGCAGGAAGCATTAAGCAGTGTGAGCATACATATTCATAATAGCTGTCTAACTAATGTTTTCCCCCTCAGTAGACTAAGTCATACTGTCTATTCCCACCCAACTGAAATGTTATAAATCACTTTTTAATATCTTTTTATCTGAATAAGAAAAAAACCCATTCATATTACAGACATGTAAATTTAACTTAAAACTACAAAACCTAGTTTGAGGCTTGATACTGTGGCCATAAATCATATACAATAACATTGTAAATGAGATAACTGTAACATTATATTCTCTGGGCAAGGTTAATAGATTCAGTTCAACTCTAGCAAGAAATTGTAGCTGACATTTCCCCATTTCTTTCGGAAAAGCCTTTATAAATCCTCAACTTCTAAATTGGACTGGATTAGGTCCCAGTGGAGAAAATCGTAGATTTAGTGTTTTTAATTTCCTAAGTTACTGAGTGGGAACCAACTTTATAACTATAGTCAAATATGGTTTGGGGACTTTTGCCAGTAGGGTTATTGTTATTCACTTTAGATTATAACAATAAAACTAATCACATTAATAATAACAAAGGAGTGATGACTGTAAAAAATAAAGGCTTGGGTTTTTAAGAAGGCTGCCACTTTGGTTAACCTGGGTTAACCCTGGAAAGAAATACAAATAAGCCCTTCTTGGGTGACTAAACTAGACCCAGCAGGTACATGGCTTTCATTTTGACTTGTGGTCTTTCATCCTGGTAACAGCATAATCACATTCTACTGTATCCTCTCTCTGGCCTCTGTCAAACTCTCCAATGGGAACTGCTTCTTCTACTGTGGGAAAATGAGTGTCTGCATGGTGATATCCAGGGGCCCAGAGTTTTACTTCCTAATCTAGCCCATGTAGGAAGAGTTTCCAAATATCATGTTGTCTCTAAGCATGTGTACAAAACCTTAAGCCTCTGTGTCCTATAGAGAGGCATTAACTGGTGTACAAAATGGGAACAGCAGAGTTGCCCAAGGGGCTGTTTCATCTGCTTTCCAAGTGACAGGACCCTGGCTTACATTGGTATCCCTAGAAACAAAGGTTACTTACATTGGGGCTGGAGAGATGGCTCAGTGGCTAAGAACATATACTGCTCTTACACAGACTGGGAAATTGTCTTCCAGTACTCATATCAATTTCCTCCAACTCCAGGGTATCAGATACTCTCTTCTGGCCTCCATGGTAATCTGCACTCATGTGAACACACACACACACACACACACACACACACACACACACACACACACACACACACACACTTAGAAATCATAAAAAAGATGTTTAAATGATTACTTAAATGCTTTTATACTTGGTAAAGTTACAAAGAATTATAATGGATTCATTTAGAAAGGACACTGTTGAATCCTACATGTTCATGGTAGATTCTTAGGATCATTGCATCACTTAGTCTACTGCCTAATGATGATCAGCCTGTCTATTTTTCTACAACTATTTTTTTTCTGATTGTCTTTTCAGGGTTTCTTTTAGTCAAATAATATATGTGAGTGGATTATTATTATTATTGTTGTTATTATTATTATTTATGGGGGGCTCATTACCAGTCTTTATTCTTATTGATTTTCATTTGTATGTCTTCAGAGTCAAAGTAGCACCACATACTCTGCCATGATGAAGACACATGCTTAATCCTTGATTATAACCCAGAGGAAATCCATCCAATTTCCTATGGATTGTTTTCAGGCCATTCTTTGATGATGCACTTTTTCTTCCCAGTGAGGGCACAGACTCCTCAAGCCAAGTAGAGTATATAGTAAACAAGTAAATTTAAGTGAACTTCTTGGCAGGTTGTAAGCCCTTTTAGCTATTTTGAACAAATTTCAACCAGAGTATACTGTTCCAAATGTCTGCTTGTAACCAGGTTATGTGATAATGTAATAAATCAAATAGTTACTATTTGTGACTCTACTTCCTTTGTAATTGTGGGGAATATTATACTATAATCCTTTCAGACTGTTAAGCAGAGGATGTTATCTCTGAACAACTTCACTTCCTTAACAAGCAAGAGGCATTTCTCTGACATCTTCCTTCAACTTCTGCATTAAGAAATTTATATTTTCTTGAGCCTTTTGTGCTACCCACAGTACCATGCACTCCTAAGTCATCTCACAGTCCAGATGCTGCCTGATTGAAGTTCACATTTCCTAAAGGGTAGAGATAACCTAGTGAGCACTTTCTCTGTTTCATAACTATGAACAACATACATGACAAATGTTAAGTCTTAAATGTCCACATCTCTGATGCAGACATCCCTAAACTATAATTAGGGGTAACTTTGTACCCCCAGGCTCATGACATTCAGTTTTATAAAAAGATAACCCAGGAATAAGATAACATATTAATATCTTATGGAATAAACTATTGTTGTCTGTCTTTCACATACCCAGCACATAAAGGAAGACAATATATATTCTCATAACACAAATTATAACCCACCATTGAAAATTTTAACTGTTTTAAGCTCATCATTTATAAACCTTTATTGTAGACATAATAAGTTGTCAAAACTGCCCTAAATGATTGACAAGGGCATACTAGGTTCCAATTGGATGAGAGGATAACTGTCTCAGTCAATTCTTTGACAACTGTGTCTATTTAGCATCAAGCAACTGATAATAATTTAAAAAGCATTAATTATTAACTTTCACTGTGTTCTTAAATGAGTTATTAATAGAGGAATCTGTCGAATTGCTCATTATCAGCAACTTGTCATTAATATTAATTGGACCAGTGTGTTAATAGTTAATCATCTTTTATCTAAAAGACAAATTGCCTAGATAATTTATTTGGTGCAAAGAAGCTCAAAACATAGTCCACTCTCCATGCTGAAAATTCATTTGCATACACTGGAAGTTCTAAACAAAAACAGGATAACATGCACTTCCTTGCAAAGCCTGTAAGCATGATGGAGGATAGAAGCATATGAGTGAGTGATGCTTTGAGAGGCGATGGTCCCTGAACAGGTAAAGGCTTCACATGAAAGCCCGGCTTAGTACAGGAATTGAGACTCATTGTCTTAATACTTTCAGTTTTTACTCTTTTCCAGAAGACTCCTTAAAGACAACTCCATATTGAATTACACTTTTTAAAAAAAAAAATTATTCTTTTAAGTTTCACTTTACAATGCAACCACAATTCTCCCTCCTCCTGCTCCCCGCTCACTATGCCCCCAGTGCACTCTTAGTCCACTCCTCCCCGTGGGTAAAGGCTCCCCATGAGAAGGCAACAAAGTCTGGCCTCTCTCCCATGCATTAAGGTTGAGCATGGCATACCCCCGGTAGAATTCCACCTTTTCTAAGGAAAAGTTCTTTACTGTATAATATTTGCACTTGAGACACAGTGTTAGACTAAAACACCCATTTTCCTCCAAGTTAAACTTCTGCTTCTCCATGATACTATTGATCGTGGTAGGCTCTGCCATACACTACTCTTATATGAATCTCCTTTTTTGTGTATTTCATGATGCAACTGTGTTTTACACCTTCTTGCAAACTATGGTTCCAGTGACATGAATACCACTAGTACTCAGGATGACTTTGAATGTGCATATGGGTGGTAGACAGATACAAATGGCCTCATTGTGGCAGTGAAAAATGATTCCTGTAGGCCTGAAAAGGAATATAAATTGAACATTCATTAAGATCACAATGCAGAGGACCCCTACTGTAGGTATTTTTTGAAAACGCGGCATTCGTATTACAAGTTATCTTGAGAAACTGCTTTATGGATAATTATATGTGGAATAATCTCCAATGGGAGATTAATATTTTATTTACATTGATGTCATAAAATGTGTTGACTATTGTGGTCCCACCCTTCCCTGAGGAGTATTGGCAATTATTGGTTGTTGGGGAGTAGGTGTCATTTTCTTTGGTGTTGTAGCTACTGGTAAATTGCCCTTGCTCTGGGACTTAACTCAAACCCATGCTCAGGCAGGAAACTAATTCAACAGCAACATCAGCAACAACAACAACAACAAGACCTGAGAGTAAAATGGTGACTTGTTGAGGAGAGTGTCAGTGACAGGAGTTGAGTGGCGAAAATGACTAAAGTTCTCTATTCAAATGTATGAATATGTCAAATAATAAGGAAATATCAAACTATGAAAAAAAAAGACAAAAAAAGCTGCTATTTTCAACTGAGCCAACCAGTTTTTATTGGTGACAACATTTGGTGGTTGGGATTTTATGAGTTAAGAAATGGAAACCAACTCAGTATTTTGTATAAGACTGAAATATAACTTTCTAAGTAAACCAATAAAAGGACATGTTTTATTTATTGATGTCTGTGACTAAAAGTCAATATTTTGTCAACTACCATCTATAATCTATTTATTAAGCAATTTATGATCTTTCTGTCTTTATGTATGTGATGCATATTATATATGTTATTATATCTATTCTCTACATAGTTGTATAATGACTCATAAACAACTAATTTCCCAGAACCAAGCCAGAAAGAATTAAAAAGGCACTGACTATTTATATGGAAAACAAGGAAGACCTTGTAGCAAGGGAATAAAACAAGTATATTATTGTTTCCTTACCTTGTTAGCCAACATAAATGAAAGCACAGTATAGATTTTGTGAAAAATTATACAAAGACCCTTATATCGGTGAAGTTTTGCTCTGTCCTTCCATTTTCTCTTTAGAAAATAATTGAGGATTTCCTGATGTATCTATGATCGACTGAATTACACTTGTGCTGTAGAAGGGATATTGAACTTTTCACCAATGGTATTAATTATAGACATATGGATGACTTATTTTCTGTATAGTATATTTCTGCTGTTACAAATATAAAATGCTGCTTTTTTATGATCAGCATGTTGTTTCCTCTTTCTATCCCTTCTGACATTACCAATGGTTAAAACAAAACAAAACAATTTTTCTGTTTAACTAAATTTAAATCTATTACTGCTGCAAATAACCCAAGGCTTGAAAAACAATATGCACTATTTAAATTATTACCATGAAAATGCTCATCAGTAATAAAACTGGAAATTTACTAAGTGTTTATTTTCTTTATGATTCTAATACTCTGGCCTGCAAGCCATTAAGAACAGCAGTTATTTATATTATACAGTTGCTCCAAATTGTGTCATATTTAAGGGTGTTTTTGTTGTTGTTGTTGTTTAAATAATCACTTTCTTAAGCATGTTTTAACTTTAATAATGAATTTTGCTTTTCCTTTGTGGGAGAACTAACATTTTTAAGATCTGTGTGGTTGCTCTGCTTCAAGAGTATTTCCTGATTTTTCATGTTATTGAGAATCGAATTCATTCTTAAGAAGAAGTCTCAGAGTTCGAGGGATGGCTCAGTCATCACAACTATAGTGTGTGTGTATGTGTGTGTGTGTGTGTGTGTATCCCAAGAAGCTACTGAGTCCCTGATTTCTTGCTTAGATTGATTGTCAGGGATGCTTTCCGAGTCTCCTCTTATAATCTTAGCTATTTGGTTCTCTATAGAAGCATGTAGATTTTGAGAATCAACAAAGTCTGAGATCCATAATTTACCACAGATTGCTCTCAATTTGTCTTTAATTTCTATCTCTTTATATATTCATTGTTTGATGGGTCTCTTATAGAGATCATGCTTGCTTGTTTATGTAATATGACCATTACCATTTAAGGTGCTTACTAACAAAGTTGGGTTTAAACCACCATTTTGCTATATTTTTAATTCATTTTTTTCATACCAATTTTTCTGTTTCAGACTAAGAATTTTGTGCATGTGTGTTAATGAGTGTGTGCACATGTGAACATATGTTCATATTCATGTGGTGGACAGATGTCAACACCAGTTGTCTTCTCCAGTTGTTCTCCACCTTGTATTTTGAGATATGTTTGATGGAAGATGTCATCCTGTAAATATGTTTCTCTTATTGGTTAATGAATAAAGCCCTGTTGGCCAATAGGAAAGCAAGATAGGCAGGACTAGGAGACAAGGAGGAGAGAGGAAGTAGTAAGGGGTTCTAAGATGGTGGACGGATAGAGAACTCCAGCCCCTCTCTCTGGCAAGATAATACCACGTGGAAATACTTAGATTAATAGAAATGGGTTAATAATTAAGACAGAGCTAGCCGGTAAGAAACTAGTAACTGGCCTACAGCATTATATCAAATACAGAGTCTCTGTGTATTACTTGGGGCTGGCGCAGCTGTGGGTCCAGGCTGGCAGGGGAAAACCTTACTCATAACATATGTTCTTTCACTGAACCATTACCCTTTAATTCATCTCTCCAGCCTTGAGCATTAGCTAGGATTTTACATATATAAAAATTGGCCTACACCTATAGTTTTTGTCTGTATTTAACAGCTTTGGTTTAATATACTAGACTGTATTTCCAGCATAGTCTCATGGATGAAGGCACTGTCATACAAGAATACAACAGTCTGTGAGCCTCTACCTGTGCCACTGCTGTCACTAAAGTCATTTCACTAAAGCTCTCTACACTTAACAGTAACTGGTGTTGTTTCTATATTTAGTAGCTAATCTTTATCTAGAGAGTTTCAGCATAATGCAAAAACATTTTAATAATGTGATTTCCATTTCCAGACCACCCTCATCCCTTTGAACTTTCAGGTTTTCATCTTGCAACATTTTTTTTGTTGGGCCCAAAGGACTTCAGCATTCACTGCCTTCCCTTTGAGAGATATTCTGCTAACAAATTTTTGGTCTTTAGCATACCCAAATACATTCTTTACTTTGTTCTGTTTTGTTTGTTTGCTTGTTTTGTGTTTTGTTTTGTTTTTGTTTTTTGTCTTTGTTGTTGCTTTTGGTTTTTCGAGACAGGGTTTCTCTGTATTGTTTTGGAGCCTGTCCTGGAACTCACTATGTAGATCAGGCTGCCCTCATACTCACAAAGATCTGCCTGCCTCTGCCTCCTGAGTGCTGAGATTAAAGGTGTGTACAACCAACACCCAGCATTTTGTTCTGATTTTAAAACATGATGTCTACTTGCCAATATTCCAAGTTGACTGGTGGTGTTTTGGTTGTTTTTGTTTTTGTTTTTGTTATTTTGTTTGTTTTTGTTTTCTGTAATAATGTAGGAGGATTCACTGTCTTCTGGCTGGCATTGTTTGCACAGAGAAGTGAACCTCCATTTCCATCTTCTGCTTCTATGTGTAGTAAGTTTCTCACCTCCCCCCGTCAATCTCTCATCCTCCCTATAGCCACAGCCAATGTTTTATCTTTATCTGTGTTTTAAGCAACTTGATTATGTGCTTGGCTATCACTATTTTTCTCCATGTTATACTCAGCATTTGGTTGCCAGGATCATTTACTGCATAGTGTCCTATGTATAGGTTTATTCTTTGTACCATGTTTAAATATTTTTAATCACAATTTCCTAGTTGCACACATGTCAGACTCTGAGGGTATCTCATAGCTTGCTATGCTCACTATTTTTCTAGTAATTTCTCTTTTATTTTGAATAATTGCTATTACTATGTTTTTAGGATCATTGATTTTTGCCTCCTGTCATCTACTGTCAACCATGCAGGTGACATGTTATGTATTTGTTACTTAATACTTCATGTTTCTTATTATCATATTCATTCTTCTCCCAATTTTTCAAGTATAAGAGCTGAGCTTCCCATAGTTGTTTAAACCTGACTCCTCCTAATGCTTACTGCTTCCAATCCTGGATCAGTTTCTATTGATTAATTTTCTCATTAGAAGTTCTGTTTTAATGCTTCTCTGTATGCCTGATAACTTTTAGCTCTCTAGGAGTAACAAATAGAACATGTCTCACCAGTGGGGTAGGGATTAGGTGTGACAATGGCATTATATTGGAGTGCTCTATTTCTCTTTATACCTGTCAACTTACCCTTATTTACATTAATCTCTTTGCCAAAGTTCTCTTGTTCTTTAAAGCTAATTTCTCTGCTTATACACTATTTCCTAGGAGATATTTGAACAGTGACCCTACCCCCACTTTTCAAGTGAATTTTCACCTTCTGCATAACATCTTGTTCTTATTAGCATGTAAATATAATTAAATATATCTCACTCTCACACGCATATTGCATTGAAGTCATGCCTTCTTTGTTCTCACAGTGTAGCTTCTGGAAGCAATTCATAATTTACTTTCGAATTGCTCCTAAAAATAATCTCATCATTATCTTTCCCTGATTCCACCACAGCGTGATAGTGCCTCCATGGGTTTGTGTCATCTTTCGGGGATACTTTGCCATGAAGGGCATCCTCTTTGTAAGTCTAGTGTACAATGAGCTATGGAAGCGTCTTTAGAGGTAGAGTTGCCTTCGTCCTGGGAACATACACATTTTTAAGAAGCAAGACCTATTTGCATACTGATTTCTCACTTTGAGCTTCAGGGCTTCTCTGGTAGTTTGTATATGGAGCTCTCATTTGCATACATTATAGGTTTGTGATTATAATTACTTATGAGTCATTTAGGATAATAACTGTTGAGTAAATATTTGTAATTCTGCCTTTTGTGGTGGGTGGTACTAAGTTCATGCAGAAAGCTCTGTTCCTAACAGCCTGTTATGCATGCCCATGATCTTACTTTCTCCAGAGAACATCTAAGTGTCTGTCTCTTTCCCAGGCTTGGTGACAGTACCCCTACAGGTAAAACATGTTTCATTTCCTATCTTCACTTCAGCTTTGAGATTTTACTTCAGTCTTGGCAAGTATTTTCCTTTCTTATAAGTTTGACTGTTCATTTAATTTTCTTGTTATTTTTCATTGTTTTATTTATTTCAAAAGAACAGGGGGGAGATTCCCACATCATCCATATATGGTATGTTGAATTCTCAGTTCTTTGCAGAATGATGGTAGCCAGAACCTTTCACTAAATTTATTTTTATTGAACTTCACACACACATACTCATACAAAAAAAATTCATATATATATGTATACATAAACATACATATATGGCTATTTATATATTAATTCTTTCTTTCAATACTTAGGGACATTTTCCTATTAAGACGAGTCATTGTGACTCCCAAGCCAGAGGTTGCTAATCTAAAATCTAAGGATCACCTTGACTCTGATTTCTGTTGTTGCATGGATTCAGCCTAGAATCTAATTATTTAAAGATAAATATTACTAGAGAAGTATCTGCTAAGATGCAAAGTGAATTGATCTGACTGCTAGTTATCTGTTAGGTATTTCCACATCAGCAAGCTTGCCCAAAGCCAAATGTATCCCTTTGCCTTCACAGGCTTACCCTGAGGACCCTCACCTCTCACTCCCTTTGTTAATGACAGCACTTGAGTCTTCTTCTCCCCTCCCCTCCCATTATGGTTGTTCTTTTTAAACATATTTTCATTTATTCCTTTTATTCCTTGATAATTCCATACATGAATACAATCTATTTTATTACAGCTGGCCACTTCTTATTGGCTCACTCGTCTGTTTGATCATAACCTTCCCTTGCATGCTTCCCTTCTCTAGCCTCTTTGCACCTTCCAGAAGTAAATGGTCATGCAGATTTCCCCCCTTAAAATAAACCCATTTCTCTTTCCATGCCCATCCAAACAGTGTAAGTATAGGCCATCCTTGTTCTTATTTCCACTGATGGTGTCATTCTTATTTATTCTGTCTCAGCCTCTAGTATTGTGGTAAACTGAACATTGGTGAGGGTCTTTCCAGTCATCACAGTTTTATGCCTGAAATCCTCTATGTCTCAGTTGCTCTTTTATTGCCTATCCTGAAAGACTCCATTTACTCATGTTGTTGGTCATCCAGCAGGCCTTCTTAGCTTCCCAGTTCTGACCCTGAATCCTGTGTTCCCATCACAAATACCATAAAATAGCATGTCTTTCCAACCTAAATAGAAAACAAGGAATTTGGATATATGAGCATGTATTTACAGATATGGATAGCATTTCACACATAATAGACAATTAGTAAAATACATTATTGTTTTATTCCTGTGACTGTTGTTCAGTGCTAGTTAGAATACTGTTGTTTGTGTCTATGACCCTATGTCAAAAGTCAACATAATATTATACTATTGTAAATATTCTCCATTCCAAGTAATAAAACATAGTTTGGTTCTTAGCTGGTAATATCTGAGATAGCTTATCAAAGATGTATCTTTTTTTCTTTTCTTTTCTTTTTTTTCAAGACAGGATTTGTCTGTGGCTTTGGAGATCGTCCGGGAACTAGCTCTTGTAGACCAAGCTGATCTTGAACTCACACTGCCTGCCTCTGCCTACGGAGTACTGGCATTAAAGGTGTGTACCATCACCATCCTGCCAAAGCTGTATCTTAAAAACATTGATTTAAGTCACAATATATCTAACTCTAAGTTCACTGCAAGGTTTATTAGAGTTCTCCCAAGGACTTAGCCAGCAGATTATATGGAAATGAAATCTGCTGAGCATCCTTCTCTATACACTTTCAAAATGTTTCACTGAAACAGTCATTTCATTGAGCTTATAAATTCTACCAAAGAATAATGCCGAGTTATGTGTTTTCTGTAGCTTTCATGTATAATTAGATAGAATATTACCAATATGGCTGTGACAGTGGTTTTAACTTCTAGGACTTATGTGACTTTATTTGCATGAGTACCTCTAACTGTTATAAGGAGTAACACTTCACTACAGGGAATGTTTAAAATTACTGTAGTGGTTTGAATGAGACTGGTCCCCATAGGCTTACAGATTTGAATAGTGGGTCACCAGGAAGAGTCACTATCTGAAAGGATTAGGAGGTGTTAACTTGTTAGAGGAAGGATATCACTGGGGTGGATCTTGAGGTTTTAAAAAGCCCATTCCAAGTCTAGAGTGGTTCTCTTCCTTCTGCCTGTGGATACGGATGTAGAACTCCCAGCTACTTCATTAGCATCATGTCTATCTGTATACCTCCATGCTCCCCACCCTGATGACAATGGACTCAATCCCTGAAACTATAAGCAAGCTTCATTTAAATGTTTTCCTTTGAGTTTCCATGCTCATAGCAATAGAATATCAACTGAGACAATTATCTTCAGATATTTTATATAAAAAGGTTGTTTACTTGTATTGTTATGGCAACCACATATTGAAGTGTGGTAAGTATGGTCTATATACTCCAATTACCTTAGATTCATAGAAACCAGTAGGATTAAAGTAGAACAAAATATTTTGTATAAGCCCCTTTAAAATGCGTTCTTTTAAATTTTGTTCTGCAAAATATTCTTTTTTTTCATGATCCACCTCTTTATTTTCACTGCAACCCAACACTACTAAGAATACACTATAACAACACTCTTTCTTGTTACATATTTATATATTTATCACCAAAGCATAACTTCTTAGTTTTACCCATTTTTAAATTTTAAGATAAGCAAGAATATAACATGTAGTCTTTGATGTCTGCTTATTTGGGCTTAGCATTGGGTTTGTGAGGTGTACTCATGTTACATGTGCCTATAATTTATTTATTTAATTGCTATTTTCATTATGTGCAACTTCCATACAATATTTTGGTGGATACCTGGGCTACTTACTGGAGGATGGAAGTGGTGGAAGTATAATTCTAATTCAAGTTGTTTGACTTTACCTCCCTTGGCCTGTTAGCATAACTTGCAGTAGAGATGTAGGTAATGTATAGTGACCTTTGTCTCTCAGCTTTGTAGGGTGCAGATGAAAGAGATGATGCCTGCAAGGGGCCTTGCTCCTGTGCCTAGAACAGGTGCTTAACAAGTGGTGTTAGTTTTGCTCCTTCTCCGTCAGTGATCCCTAAAAATGCTGACTTCCATCTGCAAAATATTCTAATAGTGGGTTACTACCTTTGCATATTCAGCAAAACCCATAAACTGTGTAGGACAAAGAGTGAAAATGGTAATGCAAGCTGTGGAATTGGGTGATAATACTCTTGTCTGGCCTTATCAGTGGTGAAGGTATTGTTTCAATTCATGATGTTAATAACTGGGATATCTGGGACTGGAAGGAAGTGAACATCAGGGCTCCATGCTGGTGGCACAGTTCCTCTGAGAACTTAGAACGTCTCATGAGAGGCTACTTATTTTTGAAAACCACAGAAAAACTACATTTAGTTAGCAGTGATAATGCTATTCACAAAAAGGAGTATAAGTATCTCATAATAGTTTGAATTGGTTTTTATCACATAGAACATGAATCTCCTGTGTTTTCTCAGTCTTGGGTCTAATTCTGAAGTGAATCTGATAGTAAAGAGAGAAGAGTATGTACTAACTCAACGGCTATGTTAAATTGAAGTGTTTATATATATATGCATGCATATATACACACAAACACATATATATGTTTAAAAACTTAATTGGCTTACACAACATAAGGTTTCATTTTGGCATTTTCAAGCAATATTTGCTTTTACTGGTTCTCTTCCTCCCTTCTTCCCCATCCTCATGACCCACTCTTACATCCTTCAATATCCATCTATAGCTTCCCTTTTGAATTCATGTCACACATATTTTATTGCATCACCCATACAAACACGCACACATGCACACATGCACACACACATACACATGCACACAGAGAGAGACAGAGAAAGAATAGCCAAGTGATTTGTTAGCATAAAGAACAATTGAGATACCATAATCCCTCACTCCAAATAATAGTATAGAGATATAGTGACAAATACTATGCTATTGGCACCAAAACAGACAAGTACATTAGTGGGATAAACTAGAGGATTAAAAAAAAAAAGCCTATATACCTACAGTAACCTAATTTTTGACAAAGTTGCCAAAAACTTACAATGGAAAAATCATATCCCAATCAACATATGGTGCTGGTAAAACAGGATATCTACCTGCAAATGATTGCAATTTGATCAATTATCTTACCATATATAAGGATCATATCAAAGTGTGTCAAAGACCTTAATCTAACACCTGAAATGCAAAATGCTGTAAACATAGGGAGGGAATGTATTATAGAGAAAAGCACAGGGAATGCTGTTATGAAATTGTATGTGGGTATAGAACGTGTGTGTGTGTGTATATGTAGTATGTATGAATGTGGAATGTGTGCGTGCACGTAGTATGTGTGTAGTGTTGTGGTTTGTGTGTGTGTGTAGTGTGTGGTGTGTATGTGTGTGTAGTGTGTGTAGTATTGTGGTTTGTGTGTTTGTAGTTTGTGTAGTATGTGGTGTGTGTGTATAGTGTGTGTAGTGTGGTGTGTGTGTGTGTGTGTGTGGTGATTTTAATCAGTGTTAGATTTCTAATTCTCATGAAGTAAATTTCTTTCTTTCAGAATTCATGTGTCTGAGTTCTAAGTCTCATTTCCTGGGACAGCAATGATAATTGGAGAAAGGACCTTTAGGGAGCCCGTTGGGTCTGTGTCTCACTCTGTCTTTCTTTCCTATTCATCATTGTCACTGTCAGCCCCCTTCCCTTCCCACCTCCTTTCTGCTCCCCCTACTTTTCCATGTCAACATTTCTCAATGGCTAGTCCTTGAACCTTTGATACTTCACCACTTGCATGACTATAGACAGCTTTTGAGTCTCCACTTGGGTGGCCACTCCACAATAAACTTCTTACCTTGGCATTGATTCTGTGCTCTTAGGAAATAGAAGATGTTAAACCTGGGTAATGCCAGATTTTTCCTGGTAACAGTGAATGTTGCCAGGGACAGGAAGACAGAGCAAGTTGAGTTTTCTCAGAAAATTGACAGTGAACTAGAATAATTCTTCAAAATATTTAGACATCAAAATTAAAAGTGCAACATAACTTACAATCACACAAAAAAGAGGAACTTGGCAAACTCTAGTAAGTCACGGATGGTATTTGTTCCATGGAAACTACAGAACACTGATGACCGAAATCAAGGATCTAAACAAACAGATACAGCTTGGCTTGGAAGACTAAACATGGTAGCATTTATGTTTTCTCCAGAATGATATGCTTACTTGTGCCACAATTCCACCAGGACCCTTAGTAAAGGTGGAAAAGATTGTGTTTCCTCTGAAGGAACAAAAGCTCACATATAATTAAAATAGTCAGGAGTTGGGGGGTATATCTCAGCAGTAGGGTGGTTGATTAGCATATCCTAAGCCCAGCATTACACACATGCACACACACACACACACACACAAACTCATGCACATGTGCATATAGATAGATGTACATAATGTCTGAACAAGTACAAAGTAAGGAAATCTATTATTTAGACAGCACTCATGAACAAACAATAAGGGTAGACAGACACCTAGATTAATGAAGTGGAATAGAAAACATAGAAATAGATCTATTCAAATATGCCCAATTATTTTTCTTTAAAAAAATTTTAAAGTAAGTGTGTGTGTGTGTGTGTGTGTGTGTGTGTGTGTGTGTGTGTAGGTATCAGATAACCCTGGAGTTTGGCAAACAGGCAGTTGTGAGCCTCCCAATACAAGGGCTGGGAGACAAACTCAGGTCTTTTGCAACAGCAGTATGCACTCTTAACCTCCCGACTATCTCTCCAGCCCTCTACCCAGCTGGTTTGTGGTTGTATATAGTGTAGAATACAAGCACAATTTCATGGAGGAAAGACATGCTCAACACATGCTTCTGGGGAGAACCAAAGAGAATTAAGAAGCATTGGCCTAATACCACTTTCCATAAAAGTTAAATATCAAACTACAAAACATTTCAGTAAAAACCAGGGATGCACTTAGGATCTAGAGCTAGATAAAATATTCTTAGACTTGAAAACAAAGGATTATTTATAAAAGGAAAAACTGACATGTCAAACTTCTTCAACTCTAATTGTTTTCCCTTTGAAAGGTCTTATTAAAAAATTTAAATTGCAAATCCCTCAAAGGAGTATTATCTAGGATATATAAAGAATATTCAGATCCTTCAATGGTAAAAACAAATGATCAGATTAGCAAAAGACTTGAGAAGATATGTCAACAAAGAGGATATACAAACAAGCCTGTGGAATGATATGAATGACAAATAAGTCATCATTAGTCATGAGGGACAAGAAAATTAAAATCACGGTGAAATATCACTATGTAGTCACAGAAATAATTAAAATGAAAAATAGCAGCAATCCCAGACCCCGCTGAGCATACGGAATAACTGGTTTCCTCATTTTGGCAGTGTTAATGGAAAATAGTGCAGATACTCTAGAAAACAGTTTGTCCATTTGTTAGGAAGCTAAATGTGCAAATACTTGTTGGGTACTTATGTTACCATTGTATTGGTTCCCAAGGGTTTGCACAGAGGAACAGATTAATAAAGACAGTATCTGCCTCCAAAATACTTACAGTCTGGATACCAAGTAGCTAGTCAGATACCTTCAATATATTGGGATCACAATACTGTCAGAAACTAGATTGATCCAAAGACAACAGATACAGTAAATGAAAACAATTGCTAGATCAAGGCAAAATATACAATCACTATTATTATTGGCTCTAATGTGTTTTGGAGCTGTGTCTACCCTAAGAACCTCAAAGCTATGCATTTGCCATTAAGTTAGGTAGAAAATGGATCCACGGGGGTTTGTCTTCTCTGAAGTTGTATTTCAACCCATGAATGGGAAAGATGGTCCTACTGAAGGTGAAGTTTGGTTTCAAGCAAACTTCATCTTCCGGTTCTCTTGTCCTCCATGTTATCAAGGAAGGGAAACTTATAGTGGAGATTTCGTAGAGATTTCCAAGTAGTGTCTTATGGATTGTTCTAGTACATAACACAGTTAATGCCATGTCATGCACTGTCTCTGAGCCTATTTTCAAACCATATGCAGACACCATATGCTACAGAAGAACAACAGTTAAAGATGAGTCATCTCTGAAATGTGTTTGTAGATAACACCGAATGGCTGTTCACTTAACTGAATTCAGATCACCACTTGTTAAATTAATTAGGCTGGTATAATTTAATGTTCTGATATATATTTACAATAAAGATTGGTTTATTTTTAAACCGATACAAAAAATGTATTCGTTTGGTGGAAATGCACTGTTTTGATATATGTGTCATTCATATCAGGGTATATTTGTTACCTCAAAAAGCTTTTCTTTATGGATAAAAATGTAAAATCCTTTCTTGTAGTGATTTTTTTTTTAAGTAAGAAGTGCATTGTCAAAACTTCTTACTGGGGTAGAAGAGATGCTACCATTCTACAGGCTGGGGTTCCAGGCTGCAGGGAAAGGAGGAAGGGAGATAAGCATGAGCACTGAGCATTATCTCCCCTGCTTCCTGGCTGTGGATACAAGATGTCTCCTCCTCTTCCTTCTCCTCCTTCTATCTTTATTTAGACTAAACAAGAAAAATTACAACTAGAGCAATGTCCTAAACTTCTGATGCTAGAAATACAAATGTCTCAGCATTAAGTTTTTGGTGGGGTTTTAGTTGGATGACAACACAATTAAATTTGAGAAAATAAGGTAAAGACAAATAGCTAAATAAAGCATGCTCTCGACATCGATATCCTGATGGCCTCCATCCAGACAAACTATACCTTGGAAGTGTGAGCTGGAATACAACCCTTCATCCTTAAGTTGCTTTTATCAGGCTGTTTATAACATGAAAGAAAACTGATATATTTCTGAGTTACATCTCCAGGGTTCTCATTATGGTTGTATCTGATAATGAGAGATACTAAGTTATTTTGATGGACCTATTAGGTATTTTTATGTCTTCTTGGACAAATGTTTGTATGAATTGTCTGTTTTAAAACTGGATGTTTTGAACTTCCCTCGTAACACTGCTTTCAAGGTGTCCCATAAGTTCGGGTATGTTGTGGCCTCATTCTCGTAGAATATTAGAAAGTCCTTAATTTCTTTCTTTATTTTTTCTTTGACCCAGGTGTGGTGGAATTGCACATTGTTCAGTTTCCATGAGTTTGCAGGTTTTCTGTAATTTGTGTTGTTGAATTCCAAGTTTAAAGCATGGAGGTCTGATAAGATACAGGGGACTATTCCAATTCTCTTGTATCTATTGAGATTTGTTATGCCACCTAGTATGTGGTCGATTTTAGAGAAGGTTCCAAGTAGAGCAGAGAAAAAGTTATACTCTTTTGTCTTTGGATGGAATGTTCTATAGATGTCTGTTAAATACTGTTGATACATAACTTCTGTTAGTTCTTTTGTTTCTTTGTTGAGTTTCTGATTGGTGGTTCTGTCTAGTGGTGAGAGTGGTGTGTTGAAGTCTCCCACTATAAGTGTGTAAGGTTTTATGTGAGCTTTGAGTTTTAGTAGCATTTCTTTTATGAATGTGGGTGCCTTTGTATTTGGGGCATAGATGTTCAGAACTGAGACTTTATGTCAATGGATTTCTCCTGCAATGAATACGAAATGACTGTCTTTATCTCTTTTGATAAATTTTGGTTTGAAGTCTAACTTGTTAGATATTAGGATAGCTACACTGCTTGATACTTAGTTCCATTTGATTGGAAGATCTTTTTGCAACCCTTTACCCTGAGGTAATGTCTTGTGGCTCTAAAGAAAGAAATTAAAGAAGCTACCACAAAATGGAAAGATCTCCCATGCTCTTGGATAGGTAGGATAAACAGTAAAAATGGCAATCTTGCCAAAAGCAATCTACAGATTCAATGCAATCCCCATTAAAATCCCACCTCAATTCTTCACTGACCTTGAAAGGATAATAATCAACATTATATGGAAAAACAAAAGACCCAGGATACCCAAAACAACCCTGTACAATAAAAGAACTTCAGGAGGCATCACCATTCCTGACTTTAAGCTCTACTACAGAGCTATAGTTCTGAAAACAGCCTGGTACTGGCATAAAAATAGACAGGTAGACCAATGGAATCGAATTGAAAATCCTGGTATTAACCCACACAACTATGAACACCTGATTTTTGACAAAACAGCTAAAAGAATACAATGGGGCGAGGACAGCATCTAAAAACAATGGTGCTGGCACAACTGGATGATGGTGTATAGAAGACTGAAGATAGACCCATGTCTGTTGCCATGCACAAAACTCAAGCTCAAATGGATCAAATACCTCAACATAAATCCAGCCACACTGAACCTCTTAGAAGAGAAAGTAGGAGGTACCCTTGAACAAATTGGTATAGGAGACTGCTTCCTGAACCTAACTCCAGGAGCACAGACACTGAGAGCAGCAATTAATAAATGGGACCTCCTCAAACTTAGAAGCTTCTGTAAGGCAAAGGACACAGTGGACAAGACCAAACGACAGCCCACAGACTGGGAAAAGATTTTCACCAATCCTACATCCGACAAAGGGCTGATCTCCAAAATATACAAAGAACTCAAGAAACTAGTCAACAAAACACCAAATAACCCTATTAAAAAATGGGGTACAGAAGTGAAGAAAGAATTCTCAATAGCAGAAATCAAAAAGGCTGAATGGCACTTAAGAAAGTGCTCAACATCCTTAGCTATCAGGAAAATGCAAATCAAAACAACTTTGAGATACCATCTTAATCCTGCCAGAATGGCTAAAATTAGAAACACCAATGACAACTCATGCTGGAGAGGATGTGGAGAAAGGGGAACACCCCTCCACTGCTGGTGGGAGTGCAGACTTGTACAGACATTTTGGAGATCAGTATGGTGTTTCCTCAGGAAAATGGGAATTAGTTTACCACAGGACCCAGCAATCCCCCTCTTAGGCATATACCCAAATGATCCACATCCATGCAACAAAGACATCTGCTCAACTATGTTCATAGCAGCATTATTTGTAATAGCAAGAACCTGGAAGCAACCTAGATGCCCCTCAACTGAAGAATGGATAAAGAAGATGTGGCATATCTACACAATGGAATACTACTCTGTAGAAAAAAATAATGGACTCCTGAAATTCTCAGGCAAGTGGATAGCACTTGAAGAAACCATCCTGAATGAGGTAACCCAGTCACAAAAAGAGAAACATGGTATGTACTCGCTCATATATGAATTTTAGCCTATAATTCACACCACCAGAGGAACTAGGATACAAGGTATATTCTAAGAGATTCATATAAAGTCCCTCACAGAAGGGGGAAGGGACAAGTCCCCCAGAGCACATGGGAAGTGGGGGGGGCAGTGAATGGAGAGAGAAGTAGGAGAAAGAGAGGGGAAGGAGAGGAAAGCATGTGTGACTAGGAAAATTGAGTCAGGGTAGGAATAGAAGACAGAACACACACACTCACACACACACACACACACACACACACACACAGAGAGAGAGAGAGAGAGAGAGAGAGAGAACATAAATAGGGAGCCATTACTGAGAGAAAACTGAACCTAAAGAATGGTCTACAGACCTACAAGACTGCCACCAACTAAAAATTTGAGCAACTGTGGAAAGACTACCATAAATGCCATTCCCGGATAGTGAGATCAACTACTAACTTATCCATGGAGCCCTCATCTAATACCTGTTGGAAACAGAAGCAAACACCCATACATAAACACTGAGTTGAACTAGAATCCAGATGCAGATGGAGAGGACAAGACCAGGTTTCAGAAACACATAGAGATGGCTTACCTGAACAGGGAGGAGCTAACGGCCAATAGACTGATGGCTAGGAAGCCAGCATGGGACTGACTCGGGCCCCCCTGAGTGTGGGTCTCAGCCAGAGGGACTGGGCAGTCTAGGAGACCTCGGACGGTGGAGCCAGGATGTGTCCCTGGTGCACAGGGGGACTTTGCGAACATATCCCCCATGGAGGGATAACTGCCTTGATCTGGGGACAGGAGGGAAGCCCTAGTCCCTACTTCACAGGACCTGTCAGATCTGCATGACCCCAACTGGATGGTATTCCCCTGCATGTGGAGTTGGGGTGGGGGGATGGGAGGGGAGGGTGTTTAGAGTGCATGTAAGAGGACAGAGAGGGTAAAAGGGAGGGAAGGAGGAAGGGAGGGCTGGGGGAAGAGAGGGAGAGGGAACTGGGATTGACATGTAAAATAATAAATTAAATAAAAAAAATGCTTTGACTCCAAAATTTAAGTTGAAGGACAAGTTACTGGGGAAAAGTATTTCTATTTTTGTTTCCACAGAAAATGAAAAGATGTGGATTCCTTCCAGACTAATGTGGTTTGATCATGCCAGACCGCCTGAAACAGAGTACAAGCTGATCCTACATTCAAAACAGCTGGACAAAACAGCCCTATAGACTACGGCCAGGATATCTGAATCTTCTTCGAAACCCCCATGACAGTGCCCCTTACCAGCAGGAAGTAGTTTGGAAAGAACAACGCCCAAATTCCCAAATATTGTGTATAAATGTTTGTTTTCATTTAATTGGACTTTGTTATATAAAATTAAATAAAATAAAAAAGAAGAAACTACAAAATGAAAAAAAAAAAAGAAAAATCAGAAATGAAAAAGGAGACATAACAACAGACTCCATAGAAATCTAGAGAATCATTAGGTTATACTTCAAAAACCTGTACTCCACAACATTGGGAAATAGAAAAGAAATGGTCAGATTTCTTGATAGGTACCATATACCAAAATTAAATCAACACCAAATAAACAATATAAATAGACCTACAACCTTTAAGGAAAAAGAAGCAATCATTAAAATTCTCCCAGCCATAAAAAGGCCAAGGCCAGCTGGGTTAGCAATTCCACAAAATCAGGAACAAGAAAAGGCTATTCACTCTCTTCATATCTATTTAATATAGTACTTCAAGTTCTAATTAGAGCAATAAAACATCAAAAGGTGATCAAGGGGATACAAATTGGAAAGGAAGAAGTATTGCTATTTTCATGACATGCTAGCACACATAAGTGACCCCCCCCCCCAAATCCTACCAGGGAACTCCTATAACTGATAAATACCTTCAGTAATGTGGCAGGTTACAAGATTAACAACAACAAAAAATCAGTAGCCCTTCTATGTAAAAATGATAAACAGGCTGAGGAAGAAATCAGGAAAAGAACACCCTTCACAATAGCTACAAATAATATAAACTGTCTTGGGGGTGATTCTAAGCAAACAAGCAAAAGATGTATATGACAAGAGCTTCATTTTTTTCTTAATATAAAAAACTTGAGAAAATGTTAGAAGATGGAAAATCTCCCATGCTCATGGATCAGTAAGATTAACATTAGAAATGGTCATCTTACCAAAAGCAATCTACGGATTCAATACAAATCAAAATTCTAGCACAATTCTTTACACACCTTGAAAGAACAATACTCAACCTCATATGGAAAAAACAAACAAACAAAAACAAAAAAAAAAAACCAAAAAACAACAAAAAACCTAAAATAGCTAAAACAATACTGTACAATAAAGAAACTCCCAGAGGTATCACTGATTTCAAGCTCTACTACAGAGCTAGAGTAACAGAAAAAAAAATGCTATAGTATTGGCATAAAAATAGAGAGGTAGATCAATGGAATATAATCAAAGACCCAGACATAAATCCACACATCTATGCACACGTGATTTTTTTTTTTTTAACAAAGAAGCCAAAATCATACAATGGAATAAAGAAAGCATCTTTAACAAATGGTGTTTACATACTTGGATATAGGCATATAGAAGAATGCAAATAGATCCATATCTATTGCCTTGCATAAAACAAGTCCAAGTGGATCAAAGACCTCAACATAAATCTAGTTATACTGAAGCTGATAGAAGAGAAAGTGGGAAAGAGCCTAAGAGCCTTGAAAGCGTTAGTATAGGAGATGAGTTCCAGAATAGAATATCAGTAACACAGACATTGAGATCAATAATTAATAAATGGGACCTCATGAAACTGAAAATCTTATGTAAAGCTAGGTAACATGGAGGGCCCAAAGGAGGAGGGGACACATAGATTTTCCTGGGGAGGGGAAATAGATTAGATCTCTTGGTAGACTGGGGATGGGTGGGGATGGGAACATGAGGGGGTGAATGGAGTGGGAGAGTAGTGAGAAACATCTTGATGCAGGGGTCATTTTGGGGTCAGATAGAAAGCTGGTGCAAGGGAAACTCCCTGGAAACTACAAGGATGACCACAACTAAGACTCCTAAAAATAGTGCAAAGGTAGCCTAAACTGGCTATCTCCTGTAGTTAGATTGGTAAGTCCCTCAATTATTCTCAGGAAGCCTTCATCCAGTATCTGGTGGAAATAGATGAAGAGATTCACAGCCAAACACTGGACTGAGCTTGAGGATCTCTGTTGAAGAGAGGAAGGAAGGGTTGTACGAGCCAGGAGTGCCAAGGTCATCACAAGGGACCACATGGAAACAATTAACCTGGGCTCATAGGACCTCACAAACCCTGGACCAACATCTAGGGAGCCTGCATGGGGCTGACCTAGACCCTCTACATATGTGTAATTGTTGTGTAGCTTTATCTACTTGTGGGACTCCTAGCAGTGGGGCCAGGGCCTGTCCCAAAAACTTTGGCTAGTTTCCTCAAACTGGATTGGCTTGGCCAGCCTTAACATGAGGGGAGGAGTTTAGTCCTACCTCAACTTGATATGCCATGTTTTGTTGACACCCATAGGAAGCCTGCCCCTTGCTGAACAGAAACAGAAGAGGGGTGGGTTAGGGGGAACTAGAGGGAGGGAAGGGGAAGGGAAATTGTGGTTAGATGTAAAATAAATTAATAAATGTAAGTAGGTGGGAAAAATCTGGGAGGAATTATGGGGGGGGGGGAAATAATGTGATTAAAACCCATGATGTGGAAAAAATTGAAAGCCAGTAAGTACAAAATAATGCATAAAATCATTTAATAAAATGACGCCTGTTTTGTTAGCATTTTTACTCAGAGTTGCCTTGGCTACCTTCATGTCTCTGATTCTGTCTCTCTGTGTCATTGGTAGTCCAAATAGGACTTTAGGACTGCTATTTTTTTTCCCCATAAGGGGTATTTTGGCATTTTGTTAGGAAGCACACTGAGTGTGTAGATCACTTCGCACAGCATGGCACAGCTATTTTAAGAATATGGTTTATCCTGATCTGGGGACACTGATCATCTTTCCATTTTTTTCTCTGTCCTATTTAGTATCTTCTATAAACTTTTTCTGTTTTATTTTCCTTATAGAGTTCCTTTACCCTTTTATTATGTGATATGCTTTTATTATGTGACTATTATGAATGGGGTTATTTTCATGCTAATTTCCTATTGGTATATTATGACACTACTGATTTCTGCACATTGATGTTTGCACTTTGGAATTTAGCCAAAGTCATTCAATCATTCTAAAGAGTTTCTTTGGTTCCATCTTTGGAGTTTTCCCTCTGCTAGAATACAGTATCAGTAAACACCAATTTTACTTCTTTTTCTAGTCAGACAGATTTTATTGCTTTCTTTTGCCTAACTTTCCTCTCCCTCTCTTTTTAAAATTCAAATTAGAAACAATCTTGTTTTACATATCAATCCCAGTTCCTTCTCCCTCCCATCATCCCCTCTCCCTCTGCCCTCCACTGACTCCCATCCCCCATCCCCTTTCTGCTCCCCAAGGAGGGGGATTTTCAAAGTATGTCACATCATTTGGAGCAGGGCCTAGGACCTCTGCTGTGTGTCTAGGCTGAGAGAGTATCCTTCTATGTGGAATGGGTTCCCAAAGTCCATTTCTATACTAGGGTAAATACTGATCTACTACCAGAAGCCCCAAAGATTGTCCAGGCCTCCTAACTGACAGCCACATCAGTCCTATGCTGGTTTCCCAGATATCAGTCTGGGGATCATGAGCTCCCCCTTGGTCAGGTCAGCTGTTTCTGTGGGTTTCTCCAGCCTGGTCTTGACCCCTTTGATCATCACTCCTCTCTCTGCAACTGGATTCCAGAAGTTCGGCTCAGTGTTTAGCTGTGGGTGTCTGTTTCTGCTTCCATCAGCTACTAGATGAAGGACCTAGGATGGCATATAAGGTAGTATGATGGGAGATGTCATTCTGTAAATATGTTTCTCATACTGGTTAATGAATAAAGCACTGTTGGTCAATAGGAAAGGAAGATATGTGGGACTAGGAGAGAAGGAGGATTCGAGGAAAATGGAGAGAGCAGAACGCCAGTGGCCTCTCTCTCCGGTAAGATAAGACCATGTGGAAGTACTTAGATTAATAGAAATGGGTTAATAATTAAGACAGAGCTAGCTGATAAGAAACTAGTATCTGGCCAACAGTATTATATCTAATACAGTGTCTCTGTGTGTTATTTGGGGCTGGCGCTGTGGTGGGACTGGCAACGGGGAAAATTACTCGCAACAGCAGTAATCAATCTCATTATTGTGGAAGGGCATTTTAGGTTGCCTCTCTACTATTGCTTAGATTGTTAGTTGGGGTCATCTTTGTAGATCTCTGGAAATTTCCCTAGTGCCAGATTTCTCTTCAAACTTGTAATGGCTCCCCCTATTAAGGTATCTCTTTTATTGTTCTCCTCTATTCTTCCCCTGACTCAATCTTTTGCCTAACTTTTATGACAGCTCTTTTGGTACTATGCTGAATAAAAGTTGAAAGAATGCTGTCCTAGTATGCTTCTATTGCTGTGAGAAAACCCTGACCAAAAACAAGGTAGAAGAAGAAAGACCTTATGTGAATTACAGTTTATAGTCCATCATGGAGGGAAAGCTGAGGCAGGAGATTAGGCTGGAACTGAAGTGGAGACCACAGGAAAAAATTCTGCTTCCTCAGCTTTACTCAGCTTTCTTTCTTATGCTATTTGGGCCCACTCGTCCAAGGGTACCCCCACAGTAGGCTGGACACTCCCTCATCAATTGTTGGTCAAGAAAATGGCCGACAGGACATGCCCACAGGCCAATCTGGTGTAGGCAATTCCACAGCTGAGCTTCTCTCTTCTCACCTGTGACAAAGATAACCAACACTAATCAGTATCCTTGCTCAGTCCCAGACCTTGGAGAAGTATCAGCATTTCCTAGTTGTTGATGTATTATGCATGGCTATTATCATGTTGAGTCACATTTCTTATATACTTTATTAGCTTTCACTTTTTAATCACGAAGGGATATTAAGTTTTGCCAGCTGTGTTTTCTCATCTATTGACATGATTATGTAATTCTCTTTTATTCAGTTACTATAACATAACATTTATTGATTTATATTACATTGAAACATCCTTGAATACCTGGGCAGGACCCCTCTCAACTATGGTAAATAATATTTTAATTTGCTATTTGATTTGGTTTGTTAGGGTCTTAAGTTGAAGAATTCTTACATTTATGTTTAACAAGATTAAAGCCCTACTTTAAACCTCTTTTGATTGTGTCCATGTCTGGTTTTACTAGGAGAGTAAGTTTGGCTTTAATGAATGTGTATTCTTTTCCTGTTGGAGAGAGTTTTTTAGATGTTTCAAATGATGGAAAGTATAGTTTAATACTGTCCAAATGTTAACTGAACAAGGATAACACCAATGGATGTGCTAAACTATATGGGGGAAAGCCCACAAGGCCTCAACCCTATCAAAAGAGCTACAGCCCACCGAGGTAAGCTGAGATCTGGGAAGGACCTCACTAGGGAAGACCAGACCAACTGGTTATCCAGTGCTAAATGGACATCCCTGAAAACTTTCATGGAAGTAGCATTTTATGGACTTAACACATTTTATTTAGGAACATATATGTATATATGCATGTAATAACAATGAAAAAAGAGATCATAAAATTGATGGAGAATGTGGTGGGATATATGGGAGGGTTAGGAGGAAGGAAATGGAAGGAGGAAATATAATTATATTAAATAAATAAATAATAAAAAACCAACCCGTGAATATACCAATGTGTTTCAGAAAGCGTTAACTGGAATTACAGATATCAAAATTGGCATAATAAAGATAAAAATATAGGGCCTAACAGCTGTTTAATGCTATAACAATAAAGATTCCTAAAATGTCCTGAGATTCAGATCTAAGTCTGACCAAAAGTAAATAATGCTGTTCAAATTCCTCTTGAGCTCAACTTACTCTGTATTTAGTATAAAACATGTTAATTATCTCCATCCATTTCCCAGTGGACAAAAGATGAAATTATTTGATGGAAAGCCTCCCCATTGGTAATATATATGATACTTGATATAATAAATACACCAGCCCTTCCTTAGATGATGTATCAAGAGCATAGCTTGCCTTTTGATGGATACTCAGTAACCTTGGGAGGAATGGATAAAATAGCTAACTAGGATAACTGATGCTCAACTCAAAGCATAGAAGAAGCATTTGCTCAGCAATTGTTACCAATCCCTCTGAGGAACTCCAGTATTGTCAAAGATCACTGCAAGGAAGTAATTCTCTGGAAAGGACATCATTCAGATAGTCTGGATGTCTTGAAACCAATCTGATAAGCACAGAAGTAGGGCAGCATAACTTGATACTGAAGAAAATGGCGCCAACTTTCATCTCTTGTAGAAAACAAAGACTGGCACCACATACTTAAAGAGGCAGATGGGAGGGGTGGGAGGCCAGTCTGGTACCCAAGTTCTGTTCACACAGTGTCCTTATGTGCAGGGAGTCAAAGGTCACCCAATATAATCAGGATTAATAAGAGGCTTGCGTTCTTGGGGTCTATTGTTGTGTGATTTCAGAAAAGTCCCCAGACAACTTGTTTTTGAAGCAGATTGACTCTTGAATGGAACTTTAATCATGATGCTCTCCGAACTTACCATATGGCCTGGAAGATAAAGCCATGGTGATCAAATTTGTAATACATCCGAGTCTTCCACCAGAATGTATCCTAACTGCAGGGACCAGTGGAGCTGGAGTCAGGAAATAATCCTTGGCAACTAAACACCCGCCATCTGCAGATGTGTTTTGTTTACAAGTCTCCCCTCTGTCTACACCATTAGCTGTGAGTAAGGACCTCAAAAGAGCATCTCCAATAGAAGGAAACTGGCCAACCTCAGGGAAAAGAGCAGCAACTAGCATACACAAAATGGGACAGATGCTCAATTTTGCATGAGATGCCCAGCTGATGTAGACTTTGATGAGCTCCCGCTGTGAGCTTGTCCTGCTCTCAGACCTCTGGAGTGGGAGGACTGTACACCTGGAAGTCCTTATCAGTGCCATTTCCAGGCCCCACCGTGTGCTGTTCTGTCACTGCCAACTCCTGTGCCTGTGTGTTGTCTATGTGTATGTGTGCTGAAGTGAACCTATCCTGTTTTTTAAGTAGAAATGAACCCTGAATTAGCTCGTGTCAGCTTACCATATAGAAGAGATGACAGAAGAATCACTTATTTTAATGAAACAGCCAGGGTCTGATGAAGGGTCTCAGTTTTGCCTAGTGCCTCCATTGCAGCTTACATACACTACTGATGGTAAGTTCATGGGAGCCTCTGTTGAGAAGCTCAGCCCAGTGCCTTTTTCTCAAATTCAAACAAAATTTTGGCAAAGGGACCTTTTGCCAGAAAACTATTAGTGATGGTACCCTTCAAGAACTGTTCGTTTATACTTTACAAAAGCTGTGTCTGACTCAGAGACAAGGAACATAAACTTGTTTGTGATTCACACTTGGAGTCAGAATGTATTAGTTTTCACATATTTTATATTATTTTACATTATCATATTTTCTTGATTAATGTGTGGGGGCCCAGTCCACTACAGATGAAGCTATCTTTGGGCAAGTGATTCTAGGTTGTATAATAAAGTAGACTGAGAAAGCCATGGGGAATAAAACAATAAACAACATTTCTCCCTGACTTCCACATCAGTTTCTGACTCTAGGTTCCTGTCTTGAGCTCATGCCCTGACTTCCCTCAGTGATGGAGGGTAACCTGGAAGTATAAGATGAAATAAACCCTTTCCTCCCCAAGTTGTTTTTGGTCAGTATTTCATCATAGCAGTAGAGAGACTATCTAAGACACTTTGTTCCCTATATTCTATTAGTGCCTAATAAAGACTTGAATACTTGTATAGCCCAAAGAATCAAAAAGAAATATCCTCATATGAGGCGAACTAGAGAGAAGTTTGGTGAGAGAGACCACTCCTACAATACCATCAGGGCAGACTCCTCGAGTATGAACTCAATGGGACACTGTGGGAACTGAGGTCAATGAGGTCAGCCAGAGTACAGGGTGTTAGAAAGGGAGGAAGGGAGAGAGAGAGAGAGGAGGAGGAGGAGAATAAAAGTATTGCTAAGAATTGTTTTAGCATGGTAATGTATAAACTATATATTTGGACTAGTGTATTTTCTTCTATTCTTGTATAGTATGTTTTTGTCTATTGGTGAACTGAAGTATATCACATGAGCACTCTGTTGGAGAGTAAACAAGGACTTTGTACATTGCTAATTCATCAGAAAATAACCTATATAAAGCAGGTATCCCTGCACTTGGGGACAGGTGACTTTAGCTCTTCAAAGACTACGGATTATTAGAGTCAGAAGTCTGAATGCCTAAGCATATGGTCTCTGTTTCTGATACTTGAATTACTCTGAGGCTGGGACTAAGAAGGCAAGCTTTTGTATAGGATGGCTGCTCACCTGTCCACAGGATATCTTCATTGCTAGAATCTTGAGTTAGCTACTAACAAACGTTAATACAGAGTCCTGAGTGCTGTCTTTGGGAAAGAAATAAATCTATATTTCACTGTACTTCATTTCTTTTAATTTCTCTCTTTATCCTTTGTTCCTTTACCATTTACTTTGATTTTTGTTGTTACTTTTCTTAGAACAATTTCATTTCAAATATAACAAATATTTCATGATTTTCACTTAAAAGGTCTTCTGCTTGATGATACATCTTAAAACACACACAGGCGCGTGCGCGCACACACACACACACACACACACACACACACACACACCAGTGTAGTACTTGGCATATTTTATCACAAGAAAGGAAATGCACATAAAGCCAGAATTTGAATGATGTTAGTACAATTTAATTATGTAGTTTACTTACACATGAAATAGTCATTCCATTGAAGTATTAACTCACAGAAAACATCACTTTTACTTAGGCTTCATAATTACATCTGTTCTGTGTAGTTACTAGCTAAATAAAATTCTTTAAAGTCTTAACTACTTTATGAAGCTTTCCCATTTCATCTCAACACTGGAAAAATCCTATAGTCTATGAGAAAACGTTGACAGATGGTTAGAATAAAACATTCTGCAATGTTCATTTTGTCATGCATGATCTATCATGTTTGCCATGATTTCCTCCAATACTTTTAAGACAGAAACATACTTTAACCAACAGCGAGAGTTGTATCTATAACAAATATTGAGGATCAGTGTTCTGGGCTTTCAATGCAGAGTCATCTGCATTACCTGAGGCTGAAATATTACAGAAGTGAAGTCCAATATGACAAAAGTGTTTGTTGCTTTCCCTTTCCTTTGGAATCTTTTCAAATAACATTTTTGCCTGGAAGTGATCCATACACAGTTATTTCTGCATTTCACCAACATTTTCCACACTTATTCTATCTAAACATCTCATTTTGAATGTTTTGACTGACTGTGACTCAACAACATCACTTTTTACAAGCTTACCAATTATACATCTATGCATATGCACATACATGTACACAGATAGATTAAAATTAATATAAAACAAAAATGTAATCCCATTGTGTCATTCATTCCACATAAGTGAAAGGCCAATACAAATTGAGTACAAATGAATGAAATGGACATTCCAAAGACACATTATGAATATTAAACAGATCTATCAAAAACAGTGACTAAAATAAGCACACAAAAAAGGAGAACACATGGACTGCTTTGCTTAGAGTAAACATGCCATAGTTGTAACCTCCAGGTCTATGTACCCATAGCCACTCAGACTTTCCATGGAAGTAGGCCCCAGAGTCAGGAACACAGTACACACTTAGCAAGTTCTCTGTCAACTGTGCTACTTCTCTGGACAGAGGTCATAGAAGTTAATTCAAACCCAGATCTTTATTGCCTAGCATCATAATATCCCCTTCTATACAACACCATGTACCAGTCAGGATGAAGGTCCAGTTATGACTCAAGATGGGCAAAGGTCTGCTGTTGCAAACAAGAAGTAAAAAAGAAAGGAATAAACCAAAAGCAACCCTTGGGTTGGAGAGGTGTCTCAGTAGTTGGATCACTTACTGCTTTATCAGAGAACCAGAGTTCATAGCCCAACATCCACACTGGGAAACTCATAAATGTCTGTAGCTCCATCTACAAGGAGCCCAATGCCCACATTGACTTCCATTGACAGCATTCCTCCACCCCCCCCACGCACACACATAACCCTCTCTAAAACAATCTCACTGGTAATGTGTTATACAGAGTTCTTTTTTGAATCCCTATTTGAAGAAAAGCCTGACTTTTTTGTACTATAATTACTAAATTGTGGTTCTGGGACTATTTCAGAATGGGTATGTTTCTTTCAATCTGGCTATATAACCCAGAGTCACTGATCCTATTTCTGAACTGCAGGATGCATTTCATTGGTTCATATATACAAAAGTTTCTACACTTGGTGTCTTATTTAAGGTTTCTATTGCTGTGAAGAGACATCATGACCATGGCAACTCTTATAAAGAATACATTTACACCTTGAAAGCAGTGCTACGAGGGAAGTTCATTGCACTAAGTGCCCATATGAAGAAAACAGAGGATAGTCACATTAGAGAATTAACAGCACAGCGGAAAGTCTTAGAACAAAAAGAAGCAAACTCACCCGGGAGGAGTAGATGCCAGGAAATAATCAATTTGAGGGCTGAAATCAATAAAGTAGAAACCAGGAAAATAATACAAAAATCAATGCAACAAAGAGTTGGTTTTTCAAGAAAATCAACAAGATAGACAAACCTTTATCCAAACTAACCAAAAAGCAGAGGGAGAACATGTAAATTAACAAAATCAGAAACAAAAAGGGGGACATAACAATAGACACTGAGGAAATCCAGACGATTTTTAGGTCATACTTTGAAAATCTGTACTCCACAAAATTTGAAAATTCAAAGGAAATGGATAAACTTCTGGATAACTATTACTTACCAAAATTAAATCAAGAACAGATAAACAACTTAAATAGACCCACAACCCCTAATGAAATAAAAGCAGTCATCAAAAGCCTCCCAACCAAAAAAAAAAAGCCCAGGACCAGATGGCTTCAGTGCAGAATTCTACCAGAAATTCAAGGAAGACCTAATACCAATACTCCTCAAATTGTTCCATAAAATAGAAGCAGAAGGTTCATTACCAAACTCTTTTTATGAGGCCACAATCACCTTGGTACCCAAGCCACACAGTACAACTAAGAAAGAAAACTACAGATCAGTAACCCTCGTGAACATTGATATAAAAACACTCAATAAAATATTGGCAAACTGAATCCAAGAACACATCAGAGAAATCACCCACCATGACCAAGTAGGCTTCATCCCTGGGTTGCAGGGATCATTTAACATAGGAAAATCTATCAGTGTGATCACCATATAAACAAACTGAAAAAGAAAAACCACATGATCATCTCCCTAGAAGCTTAAAAAGTCTTTGACAAAATTCAACACCTTTTCATGATAAAGGTCTTGGAGAGATCAGGGATAACAGGAACATACCTAAACATAATAAGAGCAATATACAGTAAACCAACAGCCAACATCAAACTGAATAGAGAGAAGCTTAAGGTGATTCCTCTAAAATCAGAAACAAGACAAGGCTGCCCTCTCTCTCCATATCTCTTCAATATTGTACTTGAAGTTCTAGCTAAAGCAATAAGACAACAAAAGGATATCAAGAAGACACAAATTGGAAAGGAAAAAGTCAAACTTTCACTATTTGCAGATGATAAGATAGTTTACATGAGAGACCCAAAAGACTCTACCAGGGAACTCCTACAGCTGATAAACACCTTCAGCAAACTAGCAGGACACAAGATAAACTCAAAAAAATTAGTAGCCCTACTATATACAAATGACAAAGGAGCTGAGAAAAAAATCATAGAAGCATCACCCTTTACAATAGCCACAAACAACATAAAGTATCTTGGGGTAATGCTTACCAAACAAGTGAAAATCTTATATAGCAAGAACATTGTGTCTTTCAAGAAAGAAATAAGAAGATACCACAAAATGGAAAGATCTCCCATGCTCTTGCATAGGTAGGGTAAACATAGTAAAAATGGCGATCTTGCCAAAAGCAATCTACAGATTCAATGCAATCCCCATCAAAATCCCAGCACAATTCTTCACTGAACTTGAATGATAATAATCATCTTTATTTGGAAAAACAAAAGACCCAGGATAGCCAAAACAACCCTGTACAATAAAGCAACTTCAGGAGGCATCACCATCCCTGACTTTAAGCTCTACTACAGAGCTATAGTTCTGAAAACAGCCTTGTATTGGTACCAAAATAGACCAGTGGAATTGAATTGAAAATCCTGACATTAACCCACACACCTACGAACACCTGATATTTGACAAAACATCTAAAGAATACAATGGGGCGAGGACAGCATCTAAAACAAATGGTGGTGGCATAACTGGATGATGGTGTGTAAAAGACTGCATATAGACCATGCACAAATCTCAAGTCCAACTAGATCAAATACCTCAACATAAATCCAGCCAAACTGAACCTCTTAGAAGAGAAAGTGGGAGGTACCCTTGAACAAATTGGTACAGGAGACTTCTTCTTCAACATAACTCCAGTAGCACAGAAACTGAGATTGACAATTAATAAATGGGACCTCCTCAAACTGAGAAAGTTCTATAAGGTAAAGGACACAGTTGATAAGAACAGATGACAGCCCACATACTGGGAAAAGATTTTCACCAATTTTACATCTGAAAGAGGGCTGATCTCCAAAATATACAAAGAACTCAAGAAACTATTCACCAAAACATCAAATAACCCTATTAAAAAATGGGGTACAGAACTGAATACAGAGCTCTCAATAGAGAAAATAAAAAAGGATGAAAAAGAGTTAAGAAAGTCATCAACATCCTTAGATATCAGGGAAATGTAAATCAAAACAACTTTGAGATGCTATCTTACTCCTGCCAGAATGGTTACAATTAGACACATCAATGACAACTCATGCTTGAGAGGATGTGGAGAAAGAGGAACACTCCTCCACGGGGAGTGCAAACTTGTACAGCCATTTTGGAGATCAGTATGGCAGTTCCTCAGGAAAATTGGAATCAGTCTACCACAGGACCCAGCAATCCCCCTCTTTGGCATATACCCAAATGATGCACATCCATGCAACAAAGACAAGTGTTCAACTATGTTCGTAGCAGCGTTATTTGTAATAGCAAGAACCTTGAAGCAACCTAGATGTCCCTCAACTGAAGAATGGATAAAGAAGATGTGGCACATCTACACAATGAAATACTACTCTGCGGGGAAAACCCCCCCCAGCAGAATCTTGAAATATGCAGGCAAATGGATGGAACTTGAAGAAACCATCCTAAATGAGGTAACTCAGTCACAAAAAGAAGAACATGGTATGTACTCACTCAATAATGGATTTTAGACAGAGAGCATAGGATCACCAGCATAATTCACACCGCCAGAGAAACTAGGATACAAGGAGGATTCTAAGAGATTCATATAAGGTCTCTCACAGAAAGGGAAAGGAACAAGACCTCCTGAGCATATTGGGAGTGGGGGGGGGCAGTGAGTGGAGAGGGAACTAGGAGAAAGAGAAGGGGAGGAGAGGAAAGCACATGGTACTAGGAAGATAGAGTCAGGGGAGGAAAAGAGGTGAGAAGAGAGATGGAGAGAGAGAGACATAGACATCGAGAGAGAGAGAGAGAGAGAGACAGAGAGAGAGAGAGAGAGAGACTTTAAGAGGGAGCCATTATAGTTTTGAAGAGAAAACTCTAGGGAAATGTCCAGAGACCTACAAGTCTGACCCCAGCTAACAATTTGAACAACAGTAGAAAGCTACCATAAATGCCCTTCCCTGGTAATGAGATTAATGACTAACTTAACCACCATCACGGAGCCCTCATCTAGTAGCTGATGGAAACAGAAGCAAACACCCACAACTAAACACTGAGCCGAACTGGAATCCAGATACAGAGAGGGACGACAAGACAAGGCTACAGAAACCCAAGAGATAGCTGACTTGAACAAGAGGGCCCCCAAACTGATAGCTGGGAATCCAGCATTGGACCTACTCAGACCTCCTGAATGTGAGTCTCAGCTATAAGGCCTGGACAGTCTAAGGGACCTAGGACAGTGGAACCAGGATATATCCCTGGTGTGCAAAAGGACTTTGGGAGCACATCCCCATGGAGGGATACTCCCTTAACCTAGAGACAGGAGAGAAGTCCTAGTTCCTACTCCAAATGACTTGACAGATTTAAATGACCCTTCCTGGAAGGCATCACCCTACATGTGGAGTGGGGGGGAATGGGAAGGGAGAATGGTCAGGGGCCATGGGAGGGTGGGAGAGAAGAGAGAGGGAAGGAGAGGGAACTGGCATCAATATGTAAAATAAAAAAATATAAAAATAGAATAAATTTAATTAAGGTGGCTCACTTATAGTTTCAAAGTTTCAGTCCATTATCATCAACACAGAGAGCATGACAAAGTGCAGACAGACATGGTGCTGGAGTAGTACCTGAGAATCCTATATCATGCATATGAGATATGGTTTGGGTTATTAATATCAGTACTTTTAGTCCTTATTGGGGATAAATGAAATATCAGCATATCCAGTTTCTCTTAGATTCTATTATTTTCAAAGGCTGCAGAGGGAGCATGTCAGGGAGTGAGTATTGAGGAGAGCCAGATGTCTTAACTTGGAGAGTCATTGGTAAAGCGAAGTTCCCAAAACATCAGCCTCATATGTGTCATTTTTAGTTTGTCTTTGTTTGACCCTGGTGGTTGGAACTGTCTCTGGGGGAGCTGGAGTCCGTTTTCTGGTCTGTCAGCACTACATACAGCATTTTCAGTATTTCAGCCACCGGACAGCAACTGAGGGCCACATCCAGATCTGGGATTCTGGAGCCTGGATTGAAAATCCTTTCTTCAGGACTGCACTCCCAATGCTCTTGGGCTGCTGTTTTTAGATGGTCCATCTCATAGAACTTTCTACTGCTCATGAAAGCACAAATACAAACAAACAACAACAACAAAACCCCCCAAAAACCAAGCTTCCTTTTGGTGAAAGACAATTATTACAACGTAGCCGTTGGGAGAAGAGAAATGGTTCATTCCTGCTTGCTGCACTATTACCTCTCCAAACCGAAGACTGTATTGCCAAAGATCTTAATGAAAGTACTGAGTGAATGAATTCTTAAGTTTAAGAATATAGTACATGCCTATAATCCCAGACTCAAAAGGCCAGCCTGGGATACATAAAACAGGAGGTGGGGAATCACATTACAATACATATATTTCATAGCTGATAGTTTTATATCTTGAGCTGGGCTTCGTGGTGCACACCTTTAATCCCAGAAAACAGGAGGCAGAGGCAGAGGCAGAGGCAGAGGCAGAGGCAGGCAGATCTCTGGGTTTGAGGCCAACCTGGACTACAAACCAAGTTCCAGGATAGCTAGAGCTACACAGAGAAACCCTATCCCATATAAACCAAGGGAAAAAGAAAGAAGGAGGAAGGGAGGGAAGGAAGTTAGAAAGAAAGAATGAATGAAAGAAAGAAAATAGTTAGATCTGTATAAAATAAAAACTTTTAAGCAATGAGTCTTAGGTATTTGAAGCAATTGTCTAAATTTAAAGATATAATAAGACAAGCAAGTCTGAAGTCTGACTCCATCCTTTTGGTCGAATGCTTACTAAATCTTGTGGTTCGGACATGCCCGTGCTCCCTTAAATCTATATATCATTAAGAGTGTGCTTGCCTTTCCTTCTTATTAAGTTGAATATTCATTGGTTCAATGAATCGGGCACACTATCAATTTTTCTTTTTCAAAGGTTATACATTGGATAAGATACAACTTTTTGGTTTCTGGGTAAATATCATGAATGAGTAAATTGCTGGGGCTCTGACCTGAGTTTGTATCACTAAACTCTGGAAAAGGGCTCGGCAGTGGGCTGTAGCATGGCATGAACTTCTTAGACATGGGAGCCTTAAGCCTTTTACATTTGCTTGGCTATTATTTTAACCTAGTCTTTCTGCTTCTAATTTATTTATTCCAATTAGCTGGTAGGCTCCGGAAAGGTCAAGTTTAGAGTGTAATGAGACTGTTTGTTGAAGAAACTAGGAATGTTCATTGCAAGTTCTTAGTAAACCCATTTCCCCAATGATGATATATAGTTTATTGTTCTTGGGCAACTACTTGCAAGATAAGGTGCTTGACAAAACAGGCAGTGGTGTGGGGAAGCAGGGGGTGTGTGCTTTTGTATCTGGCTCCAACAGCATCACAGAGCTATGGCAGACAGTGGCTCACAGGCAGGAATTAGCTAGAGCACAGTGCTTTGTGAACACGCCAAGAGGTCAATAAGTACATGATTATAAATTAGCTTGGTGGACTAGTGTGGTCATTAGCAGGGTCGAGTGTTCCTATTTCATATAATTGTTTGCTGTACCTGAATTAATTTGAGTGTTTAAATCCCGCATATTAATTCTGTGCTGCAGGATGTAAAGCTTTGAACTAATCCCTTTAATACTCTTTAGTATAAACACCTTAATCAAGCAACAGCTTTATAATTAGTTCCACTTACAGACTGGATATAATTTACTAGTTTTACAGCTCATAAGTTACCGCAACTTTTAAATCATAGTAATTATGCCTTAGAATGCAAGCACAAAGAAACTTCCTGCTTTATTCCAAGAATAAAACCAAGGCTACTCAAATCAAGAGATTAATAAAATCCAGTATATGAATACATTTTATATTTTTATGGGAGCTTGGGATCTTACATCCTTAAGATTTAATCACAAGATAAAGGTAGGCTATTGAGCTGAGTAGGTGATTTTTTTCCCTTCAAAAGGAAGTACAGTTCTCTACATATTACACATTTCTTTCGTTGGCTGTGAAAAATGCTGACGTGATTAAATTTTATTGCAGTGGAGAGCGTTTTGACAATATCCCTCTCGTGTACTTAACCTAGTCAGTAAATAATGGTTTAGCTACTCAAGATGTGCTGATCCTTTTTGCTTTTTATCTATTTTTCCCCCCTGAGGATTTTAGAGTGTAAATCATCTCTGGCATTAAGATCATTTGTATGGTGGGGCTGTCTGTATTAAAGAGTGGCACTTTAAATTAAATCTTAAATAGGCATTTAAATTAAATTTATTAAAAGAGTTATGTGCATTAATTAAAGTAAAATTAATTATTTAAAACAATTATTTGAGGTTTAGGAATATCACAAAAGAATTTCCTAAATTGTTACTGAACTTTGATTGTTATATATTATTTTTCTTTTTTAATTTAATATTTTTTCTTATTTTACATATTGATCCCAGTTCCCTCTCCTTCCCATCCTCCCATGCCCCCCACATACCCTCCCCCCCATTCCATTCCCCATCCACTCCACAGGGATGGTGAGGCCCTCCATGAGGGATCATCAAAGTCTGTCAAGTCACTTGGAGTAGGGCCTAACCCCTCCCCCATGTCTCCAGGCTAAGGGAGTTTCCCTCCCTGGGAAACTGGCTCCCAAAGTCATTCCTACACTAGGGATACATTCCCTAACCCCTCCCCCATGTCTCCAGGCTAAGGGAGTTTCCCTCCCTGGGAAACTGGCTCCCAAAGTCATTCCTGCACTAGGGATACATTCTGGATCCATTGTCAGAGGTCCATAGACTTCCCAGGCCTCCTAAGTGAGACCCACTTTCAGGTTTCCCAGCTATCAGTCTGGGGTCCGTGAGTTCCCCCTTGATCAAGTCAGCTGTTTCTGTGGGTTTCTCCAGCCTGGTCTTGACCCCTTTGCTCATCACTTGTCCCTCTCTGCAATTGGATTCCAGGAGTTCAGCTCAGTGTTTAGCTGTGAGTGTCTGCTTCTGCTTCCATCAGCTACTGGATAAAGGCTCTAGGATGGCATATAAGGTAGTCATCAATCCCTTATCAGGGAAGGGCATTTAAGGTAACCTCTCCAGTATTGCTCAGATTGTTAGTTGGGGTTATCTTTGTATGTCTCTGGACATATCCCTAGTGCCAGATTTCTCTTTATACATATAATGGCTCCCTCTATTATAGTATCTGTTTTTTTTTTTTTCTCTCTCTCTATTATTCTTCCCTGGGCTCAATCTTCCTGCTCCCTCATGTTGTCCTCTCCCCTCTTCTCCCCTTCTCTTTCTCCTAACTCCCTCTCCCTTTCCCCCACTGCTCCCAGTTTGCTCAGGAGATTTTGTCTATGGGGGCCATTTTCTTCCAAACTACCACAGTCTTCTAGCAGGTGAATCTAACTACAGAGCTCCAAAGCAGCCTAGGAAGATTCCATTATTAATTATTTAAGATGTCAAAAGTAAAGTCATTTGAAGGAAGAGGATCAAACTAATGTACCGCTTTGACATATTTGGAAATTATGGTAGTTATGTTGAACTGAAGCCACCAGCTTCAGATGGAGTCGAAACAGCACCCTCGGACTAAAGTAGAAACACCTAAGAAAGTATTGTATATCTTCTCTTTGGGGAATTTCATACCGTGACAAAGCAGAAAGTAGGCAGCAAGATGAGTCTGCATCAGCAAGCCCTAGGGAAGTGTCTGGGTTGCCATTAGCTTTTCAGGTATTTGCTTTCTCACAGAGTAGCACCATTAGAAGTCCAACCCCATAAGCTACTGTCTAGTCTTTTTTCAATAAAGTATTACCTACTGATAAGGTGATAAACAAGCTTTATCATCCTTAATTGAAATGGCTTCTTATTTTTTACTATCAAACTCTGATACATGTGACAATAACAACAACACATTTTCACATTCATGTGAATGAGAATTCCTGCAAAGACTGATTAACTGATTAAAACTTCATGGTGTGGGGAGGTTGGAATGTCCCAAGTCTAGAGCTTAATTACTTTAACTTGGGCCAGCTTTACCCACCTCTGTGTTGGAACTAACATCCTGTGACTAGTTTTGTTAGCAGACCACTAGCTTCCACCAGCCTAAACACCAGGGAATGTTAACAGTTAGCAAATGAAGACTATAGAGAAACTGAGAAACTTACCCCATCTTGCTGAAATGGCCTCTCTGATGCACCTACCAATGTATTTTAAACTTGCCTCAATATATGACTTTCTTTGTTCTGTAAAACCATAAAAGCTCTGTTAAAACTTCTTTTACATTGGAACATGGAATGTGGGGCAACCTAAATTTGTGTTCCTGGGACATGGCCATTCAAAATGGCTCCACAACAAACTATCTCTAATTTCTCTGTGAAGGAGCTGTTTGTGAGAGTTGTATTTTATGCATTGACAATTATCCCATGACTGGGTGATGCATAAGCTCTATAATCCATAATTTAAATGGAATATATATGGATCTGAGTGAAACCAGGTCTCTGAGTATTCATTACTGTCAGCCAATCCCTTGTACACATGACAGTATCAACAACACATCTTTATTACAACCTTGCTCACAATAGGTATATTAGGGGACCAACTTGGGTGCCCTTTAGATAGAAAAATGGATAAGGAAAACATGGGTTGCCTATACTACAAAAATTTTGTTTCACTCATAAAGAATGAAGTTACAACAAGTAAAAGCAAATGTATACAACTGTAGATAATCATATTAAATGAATTAAGTCAGCATCAGAAAAAATGTTCATGTTTCACTGCGTGTATTAAATGTAATAACTATATAGTATTGTATCTGTGTGGATAGCATGAAGATAGAAGATTAATTGGGAATAAAGAGGACTAGTTGGGGGGAGGAAGAGCATGGGGAGAATTGGGAGATTGTGCTGGGAATACATTGGATGTTTATATTGAAGAGGCAGCTTAGAGTAACATAACAATGAGGAAAGGCAGAATGGGTCGTGGTCTTGCTGGCTCTGGCTCTGTATTTCAAGAACCGAATCAATTTCATTGGCATCTAATTTGTTATGCCTTTGAAGAAAAGACTAAAGAAGCAGATTTTTTTTTTCTGAAGACAAAGATAATTATTCCCTCTCAACTAGAGTATTTTGAGCTATCAGTATTGGTGGTATCTTGACACAAGGCAGAGAAAACTCACTGAGGAGCAGAAAAAATGCCTCTTTGGCTTTTTAAAAGCCTCAGCAATAAGAACTCTTTTCTTGACATCCTCAGAGCCTATGGTTTCATCTCTGTCTTCTTGGCTATTCTACTTAACTCTTTCTGGTTCATCAGACATTCATTTTGAGCATGTGTGTAAGACTCTGAACCATATGTGAGAAGAATGTGAGCAGAAACATCTTTCTCCTCATTTTAAGACATCCTTAACCTAGCCAGCAAAGAATCCTCATGTGTGTTCTCCATAACAAGGATTTCTTGGACCACCAACACCAAATCACAACACATATCCTATTATTAATTATGGAAGCTTGGCCTTAGCTTAGGCTTGTTTCTAACTAGCTCTTATAACTTAAATTAACTCATTTATATTAATCTACATGCTGCCACATAAGATGGTAATGAAAGTTATGATAGAAAGTGGCTTAGGTATAAAACTTTGTACTAAGATAGGATATATAATACTTTCTCTGAATTTGCAAATACAAATAGACTGGATATTGCAAATATAATCTTTACTAGATAATTGTTCTTATTGTATATATTTTCAATATGTTAGAGCTAAAACCCTTCCTTTTATTTAGATAACTGTTGTTATATATAGTTTTACTGTGTTAGAGTTAAAAAACCTTCCTTTTATTTAGATAACTGTTGTTATATATAGTTTTACTGTGTTAGAGTTAAAAACCTTCCTTTTCATTCAGACAAAAGTGGAAAATGTTGTGGAATTTTTTTTTTTTTACACTGTAAAGATGTGTCCTTGCCAAGGCACCTTCTGATTGATTTTAATAAAGAGCTGCAGGGCCTATAGCTAGACAGAAAGAGGTTAGGCAGGACTTTCAGGCAGATAGAGAGAAGGAGAGGAGATGAATCTAGGTGTAGAGGAGTTACCAACTGGATGCAGAGGAAGGCAGGACATGCAGGAGGAGAGGTGAAAGCAGGGAGCCACATGATAGCCAATAGATTAATGGAAATGGGTTCATTTAAAGTGATAAGAACTAGTTAGAAACAATACTGAGCTAAGGCTGAGCTTTCATAATTCTATGTGATTTGGGGGGAGCTGAATTTTGGGACAGAGGAAGACTCGTTATCTTTTCCATTGCCGTGAGAGGATTATGACGCCTCAGAACTGTGGAGGTCCTTGCACTCTTACCTGCCTTCTTTCTACGTGGCCAGACTCTACTTCAATTTCCCTAGAGACCAATTTGGAAATGATCTGCTCTGCTCTGCATCCCCTTTAATGTCAGTGACAGTTAAAGCTTTCTCAGAGCGGTGTTTTCTCCAACACATTTCTCAGATGGGGGTCCTCTTCCCCTCCTTTCCTAAGTTCTGTTGTTTACCAGTTGTTACTACTTGCATTTACATTCTATTAATTGTCCCATATTTCTTCTTAGAGCATTTCAAATATGGTCGAACTCTGGAGACTTTAAATGCCATCTGATTTCAATATTTTATTCTGGAAAAGCCACATTACACCAGCCTGTTCTCTTCAAGTGTCTGCTCACAATTCATTTTTCCACAGGGTTCTTCCATGCCACTGGTTTGCTATTGTGCCCTCTTTTTGGAGTATCTATCTTCTTTCCAATATCATGGTCTATAATATAGCACTCAGCACTAATTAACACAATATGAATGTATTAACATATTATATACTTGTTATAATTTACTTTCTATTGCTTGACAGAAAGCATGACCAAAAGCAACTTGGGGAGGAAAGGATTTATTTCATCCTACATCTTACAGTCCATCTTGAAGGAAAAGCCAGGACAAGGCAGTGACTAATGCAGAGGCCATAGAGGGAAAGTGTTTAAAGGCTTACACCCCCCCCATGACTTGCTGAACCTGATTTCTTATACATTCCAGAACCACCTACTGAGGGGTGCTAGTACCCACAGTGGCTTGGGTCCTCCCCCATCCATCATTAATCAAAAAATGGCCCACAGGCCAATCAGATGGAAGTGATTTCATGAGTGAAGTTCTCTCTTCCCAGATGACTTTTGGATTGTGTCAAACTGGAAAAAAAAAATAGCCAACACAATGCCCCTATCACTAACATATTAATTCTACAAGACCAGTGATGGATTATTCATTGATATTTCTCCCAAAACCTACAATGATACCTAGCCTGTGGTAAGTGTTCAAATGTCTCAATAACATATCTACTCACACATACTTTCCGCACATGACACAACTCTTTCCTCCCTTACTGCTTGTGCCAGGTCCACAAATAGGATGCTGACTTCAAGTTTTACACAAAAGCCAACATCTGTGATATTTTGTACTTAACTGAGTGAAACAAATATTAACACTAGAGAAACATAGCATGAATTATGGTCGATTGTGCTAAAATCTAAAGCTGGGTGAAGTAGAGGATGCTTGCTTTATTTTAAAGTTCTCTTGCTTTTTATTCACGTGGATCATACATTTGTGTATTTCATAGATTTATATTCATGAATGTTATATTTCTCAGCTATTATCTCTTTCCGCTCCCAACTGTGCATGAACTCTGAGTAGGAAACCGAGTCAAAAGAGACAAACTCCAGAAGGGCCTCCTTTTTATCTCCTTTGATTTCCTTATTGGCAGAGCCCTATCAAGCGAGGACAGATGGCCTCCAGTGGCCTTTTGGGTGGTGTTCTTTGTTACCAGAAATCTTTCTTTTCATTCCAGCAAAGAAATGAATCAATTTGATATGATTCTTTCATCCCGGAGAAAGGGCACAACTTCTTTATTTTCAAGGTTGTGCAGGTTTTTCTTTTTCTTTTTTTTTTCCCCCAGCTGTAAAACATACTCCTCCATTGAAGCCATAATTATATGCACTTGTCAATCAATCTTAACCTACTACACTGTGGTTATGGCATTTTATCTAAAAAGAGAAGGATTAAAGGCTTTACATGAAACGAAAGTTACACAGAGCCAGGCAAGTATAATGCATGCCATTAGCTATCTGAGAAGAGAGAAATGGACAGAGACAGATTACCAATATTTGATTTCTCACAGGTATTAAAGAAGTATTTAAGGCTACGTAGAAAATAATGTTAGGGAATTTGACACTTTGATTCCTATTTTGTTCTCTTGGCAATTATTTAAAAAGGGCTTCTTCAACCAGCAGCTACATAAATCAAATTTGAAAGGATAACGTCTTAGAGATTTAGAGAAAAAAAAATCCTATTTTAACGTGAGTCCTATGCCACGGTTTCAAGAGTGGATTTTAAATGTTATTTTCTTCAAATACATTTTATTTCTTCAAATACAGTTTGTACGGTGGTTGGGATCTATGGGATTATTTTAAAATACATTTTCTACCTTTGTGCCTCTGATCAGTACTGGGGAAGTAGAGAAGAAAAAAGAAGACAGAAAGAAAGAAACAGGAAAAGACTGCAAAGGGGAAGTCTAGACCAAAGCACTGAATTTTTTTTCTAAGGAAAACCGGTATGCTGTGAAGCCCAGCAGTACTCATGAGGTCAGTAAGACACTAGTCACATGGACAACACCATATCCTGTAACTTTAAGAACCATGTGTTTCAAGTGAACTTTTGCCAATCTCCAGAACAATGGAATTACACTGGGAAAACTGAAAATGATGCTAAGAAACATTTGGGGGCAAAGATGCCTGTGTAACCACCATACAAAAAATCTTGTTGTTGATAGAAAGTGTTTTACGTTAAAACAGTAACTGTAATAACAAAACCCTGAAGACTTTGTTTGAAACCTTTGTTGTTCAAATTTTTGATAGTTTACTTGCATATATATATATATATATATATGTATATATATATATATATTGTTTTTATTTTTAAATGAATTAAATATTTTTCTACGAATGTTATACATGGGTACTATATTTATGGCATTTCTACTCTTCCCTCTCCCTGCTCCAACTCTTTCATATCCTGTCCCCAATTCCTTCTCAAATTCATGACCTTCTTTAATTATTACACACACACACACACACACACACACACACACACACACCATACCTGTCTGTTGTTACTCATATGAACAAATGTTTAGAGTGACCACATGGGACCTATCAGGGGTTTGTCCATGGAGAAAAGTGATCCCCTCTATTTCAGCAGCCACTGACTGCCTATAGTTCTTCATCAAGGGGTAAGACCTTGTGAGATTTCCCCCTTCCACTCTGGCATTTCGGTGGTGTCATCATGCAGATCTTATTTGCGTGACTATATTGTTGAGATTTCATGAGTTGCAAGTTTCTTATCATGTCTGCAAGACACTGTCTAGCAGCAGGCATCCTGGTCATTTGGCTCTTACAACCTTTCTGTCCCCTACTTCTGTGATATTTCCTGATCACTATGTAGGGGTTACGTTGCAATGTATCATTTGAAGCTGGAATCTCATAGTCATTTGTTCCACATTTTGGCCAGTTTTAGATCTCTTGTATGGGCTTTTGATCAACAATTCAATAAGCAGTTTAGGAAATTATCTTTGTTCAGCTCCAAGAGGTCTGCAAAACTCAAAAAACAAAGAAACCAATGAACAGCAACACCAACAAAACTGTGAATTTTGACCTGAAATAGGTAGACTGATGACTCCAAATAACTGATGAATAATCTGGCTCCAAACAACATTAGGTCTAATGTAGAAAGGTCATGTAATGCACTTATTTTCTTCATGTTATCTAGGACAGACAAGCAAACTCACATGAAAAAAAAAAAAAAAAAAAAAACAAAACACTAATACTCTTCATTTTGTTCTGAGATTAACTGGTTCATGTCAAAAATACAGTGGAAATGGCAGATGAATAATGTTTAAAATATCTCCAAAGGAAAGTATATGCTCTTCAAATGCATTACATTCAACTCATATACACCAGGAATGGCTGCAGCAACTTTGCATCAATAATGAATGAATCTGCTCCACAAAGAAGGTGTAGTCAGAACTGCATATTTTAGATGTGATATACACATTTCTACTTCCTACTTAATCATTTTATGCCCCACATGGGCTTTACGATAGAAGTAAATGACTTTAATGTCTCTGTCCCTTTTGTTTTATTCAAGAAATGCTGTGACTCCAGTTAGCAATAATAGAATTGAGACACACCGTTCAGTTTTCAAATTGTTTGATTTAAGATAGTTTCCAAATATAGTCTTGCAATATTGATATGCTACCTAAAGCATTTTACAAGTAGGTTATCATTTGTATACATGTATGTATTGTGTTAGTCAATATATTTATGAAAATATTTCAGAGATAGCAGTAAAGGCAAGAATTTGGAAAGTGATGTTTGTTTTGTTTTGTTTTCTGAGAGTTCCTGGTATTATCCAGTCGTTAACTGGACACAAAATAGTGTCATACGTATGGTGCCTTAGTCAGTATTCTACTACTGTGAATCAACATCATGACCACGATAACTCTTATAAACTAAAACACTTACTTGGGGTGGGTTACAGTTTCAGATGTTTAGTTCATTATCACCATAACAAGAAGTATGGCAGCGTGTAGGCAGACATGATGCTTGAGAAGGAGTTGAGAGTTCTAAATCTGGATCTGCAGAAGGCAGGAAGAGATAGACTCTGGGCCTGGTTTGAGCATTTGAAAACCCAGTGACACCACTTCCTCCAACATGGCCATACTTCCTAATCTTTTCAAATAGTGCCACTCCCTGATGACTAAGCATTCAAATATATGAGCCTATGGATTGCATTTCTATTCAAACCATCACATATAGTATGAGGACCCTCAGTTGAAAAACTGCCTCCATCAAACTGGCCTGCAGACAAGACTTTTTTTCTTGACTGATGAATTATATAAGAAGGTTCATCTTCCTGTGGGTGACACCACCTTTGGGCAGGTGGTCCTGGGTTGTATAAGGAAGTAGACTGAGCAAGCCATGGTGAGCAAACCCATAAGCAACATGACTCTGTGGCCTGTGCTTCAGTTCCTGCCTTGATATCCTGTTCTGAGTTCTCTTTATGATGGACTGTGATCCAACTGTGAGAGTCAAGCAAACCTTTTCCTTCCCAAGATGTTTTCGGTAATGGTGTTTTATCACAGCAATAGGAAGCAAACCGAGACATCCCATAGTTTTCAAATATTTGATGCTCATCTTACATTTTGATTATCACATCAGCATGTTTCAAATTCCCAAATAATGAAGCAGCAATGGTGCTTATACTAAAGGATGCTCCTGCTAGTTGAACCAGGCTTACTTCTTATTTTAGTTTGTCTTGGGTACTTAAAAAGAACCTTTAGTGGGTTTGAACTAATCATTCTCTTTTAGTCCTCTTTATCTAGCCAGGGATAGAAATAGTATTTTTTTCATTATTTAATAACAGATATAATTTACGAATAATAAAATAACCAGTTTTCATAAGAACATTTGGTACATTTGAGCTAATGCATATGTTATGTAACATTGATGAAAGTAATTAAAGAAATGCAAAGTTGAATAGAAGACTCACAATTGCTAAAGTATCAATTCTCCACAAATTGGCCTACTTATTTAATTAAATCACAATCAGTCCAACAGAATTTCTGTAGGAATTGGCAAGTTGTTGTAATAGTTGTATGAAGAGACTTTATGTTGTATAGAGAAGATGGCAGGAAAAAGCATTTGGTAGCTTTTGACCCCCATTTATCATAATATAAAACTACATAATCTAGAATTAGATAAAGTGCACCTACTAAAACCTCTAAGTATTATATTGATCAGGAAAATGTTGGATGCCTTCTTGCAACTACAGAATAAGGCCAGGATGGCTAATGTGGCTACAGCCTCTTAATATCTCCAGTGATTATAACCATGGAAAGAAGGTTAAATTATCTAAAGGAAGGGATATTGCTTTTATAAGGTTGATAATGGCTAAATTTTAAAACACATATTAAACATGTTTTATTATGTTGCACTGTGTGCATGTGTCTGTGTGTGAGTATGCACATGTATATAAGGGTGCCCAGATGAACATGTTAGGGCACTCATGAAGGCCAGAGGAGTAAGATCCCTTGGAGCTAGAGTTACAAGCACCTGACTTGGGCTCTAGAAAATGAATTCAGTTCCTCTTTAAGAGCAGTAATCACTCTTAACTGCAGAACAATCTTTCTAGCCTTCAAAAAACATATTTAAAGAAATAACTATAGCACCCATCTTCCCCAGCCCTCCAAGACTCTCAGTGGATTCCTAGAACACAAGACCTTAGTCTTAGATATGTATGTGATCCTACACTCCGCATACCATTAGCACATAATGCATAAATTTATGTCCTATCATATTTGACTTCCAGTGCCTCCTTTTGTAGCATATTGTGCTTTAGGTATATTCTTAAATAAAATAAGGGCTGTGACTTCACCATGAGCACTACTATATGTAATAATGAACCTAATGGAAACAACTACTGAGTGGCTAGCAGGCAGTTGGACAAAGGTGTGATTCATTATGCTACTGAGGAATTGCATGGTGTTGGATATTTTCCACATAATGATTTTGGACTGTGGTTACTATGGGTGCTCTGAACCATAGATAACAAAGCTGTGGATTAGGGTATGATGACTAGTTTTATGGCAACTTGGCATACTCTAAAGTCATCTGAACGAAAGGAACCTTAAATGAGAAAATGTAGGAAATTTTCTTAATTAGTGATTGATGTGGGAGGGCCTAACCCATTGTGGGTGGAGGCACAGCTGTGCTGGTGGTCCTGGATTCTATAAGAAAGCAGGTTGAGTAAGGCATGAGGAACAAGCCAATAAGTATCAGGTTCCTGCCTCCAGGTTCCTGCTGTTCTTGAGTACCTGTTCTGACTTCCATCAATGATAAATAGTGAAGTGCAAGTGTAAGCCAAATTCATTCCTCCTAAACTTGCTTTTGGTAAAGGTGTTTATCACAATAGGTACCCTAACTAAGACTGAAGTTGATATCAGGGTGTAGGGTTTTGCTGTGACAGGCTTGACCATGCTGATGGTTGGTAGACTTTGGACAATAAAAGTGGTTGAATACTTCAAGTGGGATTCAGTGAGCCATCCTAGTAGGAAAATAGAAGAAAAGGATGCTGAGGGAACTTTGGACTATGTTGGCTCAGCTCAAGAGGTTTCAGAGGGCAACAATAATAGGATGTGGTCTAGAGACCATTCTTGGCATATTTCAGTAAAGAAAATTTTGTTTTTGTTTGTTTGTTTTGTTTTTTCTGTCCTAAAAAATCTGCCTTAGACTATATTGAAGAGTTTTGCATTAATATTGGAAGAAGAAATTTCAAGACAGTGCAATGTTGACAGTGTGACATTATCACTCTTATATAGATCTACAACGAAAATGAGCAAGCTGGGCAAAGAGAAGTACAAAAATGTAGTTTAAGAGGGAAAAGAGAACCAGGAAATGTAATGTCGGAAGCAAGTCTTGTCCTCCAAAAAAATGTGCCTTAAAGAAAGGCTTGATTCATTGACTCCCCAAGGAAGGCCTTACCCATTCTGAGGAGTGGATAAGGGGTGGGAAGGAAAAATGTGGGAGGGAGGAGGATGGAAAGGAAGGGAAACTGGGGTTGGTATGTAATATAAAAAATAACTTTTTAAATACAATACGGGCTTGATTCGAAGTGGAATAAAGGGAGTGGTGTCCATAGGGCAAGACCACACCTAGCTAAGCCTTTAACTTGTGAAAAGGAATTAAAGGAATGATCAAGCAACAAAGGGAACCACCAATGATGAAAAGCTTATGCAAACGTAAGAACAGATTCCAGCCTCAGCATGTACAAGAACTTGACAGCTCTGGCCAGGTGGTACTAGATTAGGAGTCAGAGAAAATATAGGTGTAACTCCCTCCATGGAAGCCCAGAGAGGCCATTGTGTGAAGGTGAAACCTGGATAGAGCTGGCGATGCCACAGCCATGGGACACCTACCAAGGATCGCTGCTAACAGGGTGTGGAACCATCCCAAGAGACAACAAGAGAAAGAAGTGTGTTTCAGTCAACAGAGCTGAAAGGGAGTTGGAGATCAGAAGAACTGTCAGATGTAGATATACAGGATGTGGAATCTTGGTTTTTAATTCAGTATTCCCTCACTATACCCACTCCTTCTCTCCCTTTCAGAATGGCAAGACATATTCTATGCTATTATATGTTGGAAGTATGTGATTTTCTTATATTTTGATTTTACAAAGGGTTACAGTTAACAGATTACCTTGAATATCAGAAGAAATTCAGACTTTTAAAGAGTAGTGAAACTGCCAAAGACCCTGGGAACTTTTGAAGTTGAACTAAATGCATTTTACATTATGATCTGGCTACAAGCCTAACAGGAGGTGGAGCAGGGAATGGAATGTGGTGGTTTGAATGGGAATGGCTCTGGTAGGATTATGTTGGATGCTTAGTTAGTAAACTGTTTTGGGAAGGACCAGAAGATGTATAGATGTATGTGGCCTTGTTGAAGGAGGTCTGTCCCTGGGAGTGGGAGTGGGCATTGAAGGTTCAAACATCCACTTCTCTCTGTCTCTCTCCCCTCCCTCCCTTCCTCCCTCCCTCTCTCTCTCTCTCTCTCTCTCTCTCTCTCTCTCTCTCTCTCTCTCTGTGTGTGTGTGTGTGTGTGGTGTGTGTCTGTCTGTCTGTCTGTCTCTCTCATAAAAATATAAAGCTCTCAGCTACTGCTACAGTGCCATGCCTGTCTGCTTCCTGCTATGATGATCATGAATTAATTGAAGCAAACCTTTAAACGCTTTCTTTTATAAAAATTGCCTTGGTTGTGTTGTCTTTTTATAGCAACAAAAGAGTAACTAAGACAGTGGGATTGCTGGTATATGAGAGAATATGTAAGATTAGTGATGTCACTGGATATAAAGATAAACAGATCCATTGCATTATCCCATAGAATAAGCACAAAACCTCACAATGAACAGTTGAAACTTTCTATTTGCAGTAATACTGAGGTTATCAATCAGTTTAACAAAAGATATATAGGAGCTTTTTGTTGAAAAGGACCGGAGATTAGTAGAAAGAACTCAAAGGAGTTCAAATGGGTCTATGACCTATGTGTCTTCCATAGAAAGCCCACTCACCTGAAGCACATTAACTCACATATTAGGTAGTCGCTTATCACCTAGCACAGTGCTTTCTCATCAACACTTGATTGCCATGAATGCTGTTGTTGTTTTCCAGTTTGATATTGAACTGCTAACTCCATGGGCAAATCTGACTCTTCAGTCTCTTCTTCACTTTGATCTTTCTCATATGTATGCCTTCTGGAAAAAGGACTTTTAAGCCAGTCCCACATGAAAGGTACAGTCCCACATGGAAATCGGAATCAATATAAGTACAAGGACAATTCTTCTATATAAAAAGATATGAGAAAACTAGGTCATCCCTCTTAGCTCTCATTGCACCAGGACATGGAGCTCACTGGTCCTTAATCAGTGGGTGGTAGTGGGGTAATAACTGGTCAGGGTGAGTTAAAAGCAGAAAGAATGAGAAAAAGGTTGAGGGGATGCTGACATAGTTCAGGTGAGTATTTTCATAGCATTCATGGAGACATGGGTTTGATCTTTAACAGTTATCTCTCTCTCTCTCAGAGGTAAAGACAGAGAGAGACACAGAGAGATAGACAAATGCAACATAAAAGAATACAGCACACCTTCCATCTTTAAAACAAATGTTCTACAGCATAAACAAATGTAACACATCTTAAAATAATATTCACAGCACTTAATAGTTTAGACATAAGGACCTGTGGCTCTTTCACTAGTATGTCTCATAACTCTGACCAATTTCATTTGTCCTAGAGCCAGGACTGGCTGCTGTTGTGCATGAAGGAAAGATCATTACAAGTAGAAGGAAGAGCAAGGGTTTGGATTTGGAGAGACTGGTGCCCAAAAGGACTCAAAGCTATGAAAACGTGATGGCCTAGGGCATGGTAGTTTTCCCCTGTCCCAAAGATGGATTCACTGGACTATAGAGAGTTGGAGGTAGAATGGAACATGACCAAATGAGGGGCTGCAGAGTTGGCTCAGTTGTTAAGAGTGTGTGTTTCTCTTTCAGAGGTCCCAGGTTCAACTCTCAGCACTTACAAGGCATCTCACCATCACCTGTAATACAGTAGATCCAATGACCCTTTCTGGTCTCTGTGGGCTTATGCATGCACATGGTACACATATACACTCAGGAGAACAGGCTCATAAGAACTTTTTAAAAGAATAAGTGAAAGGGATCTTGGTGTGGGGGGAGAAATAGGCCCTGCATGTGGATTCTCTCAGGGTTCCATCTAGACACGGGGACCAGGTGGTCCAAATAGAGGTCTTTTGTTTTGTTTTCTGAACAATGAACAAAGAAGCAGCAAGTTTGTTAAATAGAGACAGTATGGACTTGAAATCACCTCACCTCATCCAGGTGTGATCTTTGAGGTTGGCAAACTTTCCACTCATGGAGACAGCTGTCAAGATAGTCACTGGTCTGTCTTAGCATGCTACTGTGTCAACTGTTACTCCTACTGGACTGCTTGTTAGGAGAGGAAAATGGTTGTCATAGTGTTGTATGAATCAATCCCAGTCGATACCAGTCTTTCTTACAGGTGATATATCTATTTTATATGAATCTCACTAAATTCTATGAAGTCTTATTTTTTCCTTTTTGTTAATCATTCCTTCTAGGTGGAAAAATAGAAAATAACCTTTAAACATAGATTGATTTTTGTTTTTTTTTTTTGTTTGTTTGTTTTGTTTTGTTTTTGAGACAGGCTCTGATGTAGCCCAGGCTGACTCTGAAATTTCTAAGGCAACTGAGAAAGACCTTGAACATCTAATTCTCCTGCCTCTTCTTTCTGTATGTTAGAATTACATGTGCAACACTTTGCTCCGTTTGTTCAGTCCTGGCTATTAAGCCTGAGGCAAACACTCGACCAGCTGAGGTTTGTACTTGCCCCTCAAAATTTAAACCTTAGCATAGTTGCTAGTGCTGGGCTTTATATGAGCAGTTCTGTCGTAAGACTTCCCTGAAGCAGCATACATGAGTGTCTCTGTGTGCATTTGTCTATTTCTTTACTTTGAACTATAACTCTTAAGGAGATGGTGACCATTTCCTCATTCATTGGTAAGACCTACTCCCCAACAGGATTCTCTAGTAATCCTTTCCTGACCACATCTCCAGAGCATGAGTGAGGTCTTAAGATGAAGGAGAAATGGCCAGCATCTGTACTTATTGTGTCAACTTGTCTCTTCCTCATTTTCTGGTTCACTGCTACTCTATGCCTTGTTACCTTCCAATTGGGCCCAGGAGTATGAAGACAGCCTGTTATTGCAGTAGTGTGTTGGGACTGCCACAGTGCTGCCAGATGGCTGGATGCTCTCTATGTTCTTTGGCCACTGCCTCTCTACCTGGGATTGGTTTGCAGTGTGGGGCTAATTGTGCTTATTGAGAAGTCTCAGAACTTCTCCTGCTCGAAGGTCCATATCTGAGCTGCAACATTAAGAAACAAAACAAACTTTTGCTGCTGTAGTGATTGTAGCAAAGAATCAGGCCCCGACTATCTTGTGGTGGTGATGTGATTTCATGGTAATGATCCAGGCAGACGGGAACCAAAGATTGCAAAAATCAAAAATGACTCTGGGATTTAATAGAGAGCATATCAGTAGGAAGGATGTTAGAAGATAAAACCAAAAGGATTTCAATGAAATAGAATGCCTCCCATGGGCTCTGGTATTTAAATATTTGGTTTGGGGGGAGGGTTAGGAGGTGTGGCTTTGCTTGAGGAAGTACATTGCTGGGCTTTGAGAATAAATAGACTTCTGACAATTTCAGTCTTCTTTCTCTGCTTGGTGCTTTTGGTTCAGGATGTGAGCTCTCAGCTGTAGCTCCAGCTCCAGATTTTTAAACCCATATATCCTCTGACTTCTGTAAGTTGCTTTGTTCATAGTGTTATAGCACAACAACAGAAGAGTAACTAAAACAAGCATGAATAGTAATGTGTGTGTGTGTGTGTGTGTGTATGTGGTGTGTGTGTGTGTGTGTGTGTGTGTGTGTGTGTGTGTGACTTTCAAGAGTATAACACACTTGTTTTTGGCATGAGTGATAATGATAAAGTGTACACTATTATCAGAGAAATGGAAGGCAAGAGGATTAACAGGTAAGTGCCACACCAGAGAGATATGCAACATGTTTAGTTTTGTACCATATCATGCATGCATAACAGTAAAAATTAAATTAGAACTTTTTATCTCCATGGAGTATCAAAAAAGTTTAGAATTCTTGTTAAGCTCTGGAATAGTGGCTTATGCCTGTAATCCTAGCTCTTGGGAGACTCTTAGGAATGTCACAATAAGTCTGAGGTAAGCCTGGGCTATTCAGTGAACTGTAGGCTGGCCTGGGTTACAGAGTGTGACAACAAAACCTAACAACCAGACAAAGAGTGCCTGGTGACAGCCGATCGATCTGTAGCCACTGGCTGAGGTAAGAGAATTTCAAATTTGGGCTAACCTCATTACAAAGCTAGTTCAAGGCCAGCCTGGGCAACTTAATATGATCATGTCTCAAAACAAAAAGTAGGATGCAGACCTGGGGGCTATAGCTCTGTGGCAGGGCAGTTGCCTGGAATGTGTAAGTTGCTAGGTTCGACCCCCTAATAATGTAATAAATACAAAGAAAGGAATTACTATGGTCATCAGCACAGCAGCTAGATATCTGATTGTCAGAACACAGTTCAAGAATGGAGTCTTGAGAGGGGACTTCTGAGTGCCTGTGAGAAAACTCTAAGAGAATAAGACAAGAGTTTTGGGACCTCAGTTTCTTCAAACACAGAATTGTTCTTGAAAGTGTTTCATGCTGCTCACAGGTGTAGTGGATAGGAGTGAGTTCCATTCTGTTGTTGCTCATATGCCTCTATGGGAAAACATGTTTTTTTGCCATGTGTGGCTTGTCCTTGTGATAGAACACCTTACTCAGGTGATTCTTCTTAACCCTTGGGCATCAGGAAGAGAGAGTGAGCCATTTGGCCTGGCTTGAGCTCACTCCCAGTGACACACTTCCACCAATAAGGCTCCACTTCCTAATAGGACTACTCCCTGGTGGCCAAGCATTCAAATATATGAATCTATGGGGGCCATTCTTATTCAAACCACCACACTTGGTGATATCCCTTTGTATCTATCTGAAGATTGCTAACTCTATGATGACTTTTACTTATTGACTCTCATTCAGAATGGAAGGTTATAGAGTAAGTTAGAAAAATGTGACAGCAGACCCTAGTTTAATCCCACTGTTATTGTGAAACTACCATAAATATTATAGGCATCAGATAGTTTGTTAAAACTTCCCACCCACTCTCAGAAGAAGTGATAACTCATTCTCAGATAAATCAATAAGAAAAATTGGAATGTATATAAAATGGAATGCTATTCAGCTCTAAAAACTATGAAACCACAACATTTTTGGGAAAATGGATTGATTTAGATTGTGTTATAATAAGCAAGGTCATATAATCTCAGCCTATGTTCCTCCTTGCATTCAGAATCCAGCCAATAATGTATGTACGTATGTAAACAAATGCACATGTAGGTACGGTATGACATGAAGAGAAGAAAACAGGAATGGCAAAATACTAGGGGACAAGGAAGGACTGAGTGTAGGTAATGAGTGTGAGTTATAAAAGAGGATATAAAGCTAATTGTTTTTCTAGTCTGACTCTGTAATGGGTTGTTTTGGTTTGGGTGGTTGATAGTACATAATTTATTTGAATAATGAAAGTATAAAATCTAATGTGAAGTGCCACAGCTTCTTTTCAGAAGGCTACTGTAACTGTTCAGAGGTTCACTGAGTTGTATAGTCTTTGAGTCTGACTAATTTGGGGATGTTATATTTTTGTTTGCAACCTGTTTGATAATAAAATTTAAAATAAATTTAATAAAAATATACCTATACCAAATTATGAAACAATTTCCCTCACATACTTTAAAAATATTGAAGAACTTAATCCACTTTGAATTTTAGTTTTGAAAATAAATACAGATGGAGATTAAGTAATGTAAAGAAGTAATATTATAAAGCGTTCTATCATTGAATAGCAAAAATAATGGATAGCATAGAAATTGGTTGTTCTTCCAGTGGACCCAGGTTTAATTCCCCACAACCATATGGTGACTCACAACCATCTATCATGAGACTTGGTGCACCTCTTCAAATATGCAGACAGAACACTGTCTACATAACCAACAAGTACATCTTTAAAAAGAAAAATAAAAGCTAGCTACTCCTAATCATCTGTCTGGCTTCCATGTCACGTTGAGTGTTGAGATGGCAGATTAAAGCATCACATCAGCTTTCTCTGGATTGTGGACACTTAGTCTCCTCACGTTTCTGAAGTAAATGCTTTCCCTTCAGCCCTATCCTTTTAGTCTTTTGACAACAAGTACCTTTACTTAGATGAGATAGTACTCAATATGATTTGTATTTACTTTTCTCTGATAGTCACTGATGCTGAACATATTTTTCACATGCCTCTTGGCTTTTTATGCTTTCTATTTTAGAAATATCTATTTAAATTTGATCATTGTTATTTGGGTTCTTTGTTCTTTCCTACTGAGTCTGTTTTAGTGCCTTGACATTCTGGGTATTAGCCCTTTGTCAGAAGTATAGGTGGCACTTTGCATTTTGCATATTATTCTTAATTTTTCCAGCACAGGTATAAAGAGGTTTATGAAAATCATGAGTCAGCACAATTCTCTTTTACAAGAAATAAATATTTTAAAGATGCCAGGCAATCTATGACAGCCAGCATGACCCTTCTTTTTATTTGAAATGTCATGAGAAGAAAGGGAGTCATTGTAAGCTCTCCACTGACTTCAAGGCTACCTCTTGTACTAAGTGCTCTCCATTTATGAGGACTAGGGAATAGAAAAAAAAAGCCTTCTAGATAATACCACATGCTTAAGAATGCATTTTAATGCTGATTGTGATGGTGTGGACTTTCAATCTCAGTACTTGGGAGGCAGAGGCAAGTGAATCTCAGTGAGTCCAAGGCCAGTCTGGGCTACAGAAAGCAACCATAGGGGGGGAAAAAAACTAAAAGAAAGAAAAAAGAGCGTGTGCTCAGTATGAAAGAAAGAGACTAGTCTCATGTCTGTATCTTTCCCTTTCTATATTTGTTCTTACACGAACAGATTAGAATTTACAAATTCTGTTTCTCAATATACTCATTATCATAACTGATAATTATAGTAATAATCAAATTCAAATCGCCCTCTAGGAGAATTAGAAACAAAAATGTCACATTTTTACATATTTTTGTGGTAGAGACAAAACTGAGCTATGAATTTAAAATATTTCTTAAGATAAAAGTGAAATGATATATCATCATTAAACATCACTTAACCCAATTCAGAGGTCTTTATTACTTTTTAATAAAATATACTGTTGCAACTAAAAGTATGTTTGATTTAAGTACCACTTAAGAAGTCGCAATATATACCAAACAGTGGAAGAAAAACAATTTACTTAATGTAATCCAATGACTTTTAATGTCTAAAATAAAAGCGGGCTTAGGAAAACATAGCACAAGATATCAATTTAAAGAGCTTACCTCTCTTTATCCTATACTTCCTGCCCTCCCCCCAAAAGCTTAACTGGCTCATCTGATTTAAGAGCAAGATTTAAACAAAAAGAAACCCTAATCTAGCTATTCTTTTTGCCTTAGGGTAAACCTGCACACAGTAGCTGCTAATCTAAAGACTTTCAAAGCAATTTCCCATGTGCTATGAAAAAAAGCAAGACTTCATATCTCTGAAAGTGCTTATTTTCACACAAGAGAATGTAACCCCTAGAAGGAGAGTTCTTGTATGAATACACTGTCAGTCTCTAACAGCTGCATAGTGGAGTGTGTGTATCTTAACATGGGCCTCTGCTCACATTTCAGTCCCTCTATGGAGAGGCTGCAGTTGCTTGGAGGAGTGGAGGAGAGGAAGGGTATTTAATTAATAATACACTAGGAACATGCTTTTTCCTGCAGTGCATTCAACTGGGTCTTTCCTCGTCATATATTTTCATAACCCTTTTATAGGCTGAACTTCTCTGCAACATTTAACCTTATTGGATATTTATTTTCCAGGACTCATTCTCAACCAGTAGTGACTAGAATGTTCTCTTTGGATTGACTGCTTTTGCAGGTTAGTCAGTGGCGTGCACAGATAATCTCTTAGCCTATAATGAGAGAAATAGTCAATTTTAAAGAAAAGCTCTTTAAATAACATGGATAAAACCCAAGAAAGACATAGTAATAGCTTTTAGTAAACTGAGAGTAAATTTGGGAAAATATAACATATCTAGAGAGTATTTAGTAAAATGTGTCTTTGGCAAGCAGAAGAGCTAGAGGAAATCACAATGGCAAAGTGATTAAGGCACAAACTGAGTCTTACACAAAAGAAGAGAGCATGGCGTTAGAAAATGCACTTTTCAAAAGTTAAGCCGCAAAAGTAGAGAACAAATTCTTCTCTCAACATGGCATCAATCATTCTTGTGTTTGTTAATATTTTTTTCTAGTCACTTTGCAAAATGTAAAATGGTTACTGAATCGTCCATTGTCAGGCTAAGACGATAGGCGGGGTCTCATTTAAAACAAGGCACCTGTAAGTTCTTCCAAAAAAAAAAACTCAATAAGACAAATGAAAAGAGGACAGCTGAAGCCAGGAAGAGGTTCCTGTCTCTAGGCTGAGCTATCCTACCTGTGGCCACCTGCATCACTGCAGCCCCATGGAGCCTTGTGTAGTTTCCATCACAGATCTGCACTGAGGTCCTCAGCAGGCTTCCTCAGTTAGCTAAGAGGCCCTAAGAGGAAGGAGAGTCAAGATTAATATGCATTAAAAAGTAAAATGCCCTTATCACATTTTTGCGTGACCTTTACACAGTTAAATGAAGCTATGGCCTCACTGGGAGTCTGACTTCATATCAGGTTTGAAAAGGAGAAAGAAATAAAAAGTCCTTGCACTATGGAGACGAAGGGATGCTGGCAAGTGAACCTTGGCAGATATTATAGAGCAAAGGCAATGGCAGGAAGGTTCTTTCCCCGTCTGTCTGCATTTTGTTTTCTACCCTGAGGCAGAATAACTGATGGGAAATTACAACTCCAGGAGAGCTGGATATGACTCTGAAATGCCAGTCAGCTCGCAAGCAGACAATAGAGGCTTTATTTCATTTCATTTTGTTTTCCTCGGGAATGCTTTATATGCCAAAGCTCTGTTCAGAGCTGGGAGAGTGGGAGGAAATAAGACTTGTAAAAAGTTAACCTTGAACAAAGAGAACACTAAAAGCTTCATGTTGTCTGCTTCTACTGAAAGCTTTTCCAGGGAGAAAGCCCAGACAATTGCCACAAAGCATGTGGATAACTCAATGAAAAAGGGACCTTCTTCCCTACTTTCCACCAAGGTACACGAGTTCTTAGTCTTGCTGCTTTTCTATTTTTTATGCATGCTTTCCTCTTTCCTTTCCTCCTCTCCTCCCACCTTTTGAACTGAACTCATCCAGGACTGGCAATGAGACTTGCTTTGCATTGCAAGCTCTGCACACACTGTTAGGGGTGAGTGGCTACCCTGGCTTGCTTGATTTCCATCTGCACAATCTTTCCCCTCTAGAATTGGGCAGAATTGATCTCCATGTTTTCTGAGTATGACAATGAATCAAGGTGCATGGAAGCCATGAGAACAGGAAAAATTCCAGACACAAATGATGTTCATCACAAAGGATGTAGCCAGGAGAGCTAGTGGGCTGGGCTGTGTGCAACAATGAGAAATTCAGTCTGTCTGGAGGAGGAGTGGCCCTTGTCCAGCCTGCTGGCCAAATGGGGTCTGCATAGGTAGGTCATGGCCAGAACATAACTACCAACAGAAGAAAAGTTCCCAGAGTCAGTGTCCTGAAAAAAAAATCAACAAAAACAAAATAAGAGCAAAAATATCTTCACAAATTTTGGGAAAGATGAGCAATCATATCATAATAGAAAAGTTTTGAGCGTTGTTATAATTATTAGAAGAAATGAAGAAAGTCAAACATACACACACACTGAATTTAGGTTCAGCTTCCTTTTCTTCTTTACTTTTTTCCCTATCTTTTCTTCTTGAAAAAAAAAGCCCTTTATCTTGATGGAGAATTTGACCTCTAAAAACCTGTTTAGCTGTCCAATTTAAATAGGATCTTTTTCTTACAAAACATGGGCATTTCTGCTGGCCCAATTTAATTGGCTCTTGTGTGTCTGTGTGAATGTGTGTGTGTGTGTGTGTGTGTGTGTAAGTGGGTAAGAGTGTCTGTGTGTTTGTGTGAGTGTGTGAATATGTATGTTTATGTATGTGAGCATGTGTATGAATGTGTATGTGTGTATGTATGTGTGTTGAATATATATGTATAAGTGTGTTTATGTGAGTGTGTATGTTTTATGTGTGTGATTATGTGTATAAGAGTATGCATGAATATATGTGTGAGTATTTTTATGTGTGTGAATATGTGTGCATGTATGGAGTGTGTGAGTGTGTATGTTTTTGTGTGAATGTGTTTATGTGAGTGTGTATGTTAGTGTGCTTGTGATTGTATATGTGTGTGAGTTTTTGTGTTTATTTGTGTTTCAGTATGTTTTGTGGGTGTGTTAGCTTGTGAATATGTTTGTATGAGTGTGTGAGTGTGTATGTCTGTCTCCTTTGGGTATTGAAACTTAGCAGCAAGGGGATGTTATTAAAGATGGGCTTCTAAACTGGTGAGTATGACAGAAAAAGTCTTCCTTCAAATGGTATTAGATCAGTGAGTCTCAATCTGTGGGCTGTGAGCTGTTCTGGGTGAAACAGCCCTTTCACCGTGACCCCTAATTAGGGACATTGGAAAACACAGATATTTACATTATGATTCATAACAGTAGCAAAATTATAGTTATGAAGTAGCACCGAAAATAATTGTGTTGGGGTCTCACCACACATCTGGAACTTTATTAAAGGGTCTAAGAATTAGGAAGGTTGAGAACCGCTAGATTAGAAAGGACACGGCTCAGGGCTGTTCTCTCTTAAAGTCCTTCCATTTTGTGCTATGTGGTAGCACAGGCCTCACTTAATCAAACCTATCAACATTTTCATCTTGGTCTCCCCAAATTACAGAACCACAGATAGCAAGCTCTGTGTCAATTTTGGTATGTTTTCTGGTCCATCACAGTCTGTGGTAGCAACACAAATGAAGATGTTTCCAAACTAATCCTCATAGGATGCTTCAACTGGACATGCATTTTCTTTGTAGATAACCTCTGGCACCATGGGTGGGTAAAACCTGAAAATAACGAGAATATAAAGAAGAGTCAACACTTGAGTGACACCTGCCCATAAGCAATCAAATCAGGCATCTGAAAAAGAAATGGAAACTGGAGTCAAAAAAGGCAACGTTTGGGCAAAGAGTCCTTTGATACATTAACTTTGTTAATAATGAGATGGCCAAGCTGTGCCTTTGGGGTGTTAGGTAATAAGAGGTTTATTTGATTAGATAAAACCCATTTCCTATGGATGCTTGTTTACTAAATTGGAAATGGTTTGTTTGTAGTCTTTGCCATTAAAAGGATTCAATTGCCAACACATCTTTAAGATATTAAGTTGGACATACTTTGGGCTAATTAACAAGGATGAATTACTTTGTAGAGCAGAAATAGAGATTGTCTTGTTTTCTCTTTTCTTTTCAAACCAGGGGAACAGCTCCTCAAGCTCTCCTGCTTTTCCCTGTGAGGAAACATTAATTAGATTCTGATGACTGTCCTCAGTCTGTCAGAAGGTGAGAGGAAGTTTCTAGAAGAGGCTAAGAGAGTTTGTAATCTTGAGCCTGTGGAATTGAATAAACACATGAAACCTGAAAAGCCAGTCACCAGAACAATGCCTTAGGAAAAACATTTAACAACATTCTGCTAAAAAAGGACACTTTCTGAGCCTTAAAATACATGGTCATGTTTCAGTACTCTCTTCCTAAACATTTCTTCTTCTTTTTTAAATATATATATATTTATATACATTAAATATATATATATGAGAGATACCGATTTTACATGAGTTCAGAGAAAAACCAGGGCTTATTATAATGTTATAAAATGAACTACCGTCTTTAGGTAATCTATTATTAAGAAGGATGACACAGTCTGCAACCTTGCACTGATAGCCTTATTTCTCCCCCATGATGTATAGCTCAGGTCAAACCCACATTCATATGCTCCATTTTTCCTCCTTTCTTTAGGCTGGAAAAGTATAATTCACTTTTACGGAATACTAAGACTGTCACTAAGTGCAGGGTTTCTCCACAGGGCAATTGCATATTTTAGAGTAAACGTTAACCTGCCATTATAGAGTGGTTCTCTGATCCACAGGAAACAAACACAGAGATGTGAATGCTTGCTATTAATTTGCAAAATGGCAGAAAATACATTTTCTGTCTACTCCTTGGCTATAGACAACATTTTTTTTTTCTGTGCTGAAGGTAGTTTGCATATTGCCTTAAGTCATTCTTTCACTAGTATGTAGAAAAAAATTATTAATACTGGGTGTTTACATGTAGGTGATAAAACATTTGTATTTACCATTACTTGTGTATGTTACATCTATACTCATGACCTATTTGGACAAGATAGGGCATAATTTGCTTCAACTGATACAGGGAAAGATAGAGACTCCTAACCGTAAGAATTTGTGTACATGTATTTTAAATCCAAGATTAGCAGTGCTTGGTACCTCCTTGGGTTGTTGTTTAGATTCCTTGTAAATGTACCCTCTTCATTAAGAACTATGGTTGTTAGCATGTTCTTTGGCATTTTCACAATCCCATTATCTGCAGATCAAGCTGTGATTTCTAGTGTACCTGGACTCTTCACAGAAGTTGCCACTCACTTGCTTTGTCATATGTTCGTATTTACTATTTAATAGAGACTGTAGCAAGAAGAGGGAATTTTGGTTCCCATAGTTTCTGTTGCTCTTCTGTCATGGGCAAGAGTCTTCTCTTCCTAAGGTGGGAAAGCCTCAATTCTGTAGTTCCTCTAAGATTCCCTCCCTCACTGCCAAGGTTCCCCTGGAATCTTGAATCTATGAAAGATTCTTGTTTACCTTTCATCATTATCAATCTGAAGGACATATGCCAGTCTTAAAGTGACATTATGTAGCAGTTCAATTTTGGTTCGTAATTTGATAGATCCAAGTTTTCACCTGCATGTGGCATGGAGATTTCTTACTAATTAAGAAAGTTTTGCCTTAGCTTAGGCTTGTTCCCAATATAAAACTTATATTTACCCATTGATACTAATGTACATTCTGCCACTTGGCTTGTTATCACTCCTCAGTACCATGCATCCTACTTCCTCCATGTCTGGCAGGCCAACTCTACCTCTCTTCTTCCAGGAGTTTTTATCTCTTCACAGAAGTCCCACCTGTTCTCTCTTGTCTAGCTGTTTATTAAACCATTCAGCTCTTTATTAAACTAATCAGAAGGTGCCTTGGATAAGACACATACATCTTCACAGTGTACAAAAAGATTATACCACAACACCACAGACTAGGAAGGGAAACTCTTTAGAAGAAGGTTCTTATTTATGTAGCTGAGGAACACACAATGAGATCAGCTGGGATTTATGTAGTTCAGGGTCACAAGATAAGATCATTTGGACAGTATAGGCCAGTTCTGAATGGATTCAAAACAATTATTGCCTTAAATAGTGACTTCTTGAATATTGGAAAATGAGTAGTTAGTAGATACATGGCTGAGTGAGTCCTGGGAATATTTTTAAACTTTATCCAACATGTTTGATATTCTTTATCATGTAGATTTATAATTATTGTTCTATCTTCTGATAATGAGAATGAGCTTGAGAAATTAGGCATTTCTCCTAAGAATGCATAGTTACCTGGTGGCAAAGTCAGTATTTAAACATAAGACAGTATAATGATGAATTTAAATTTTTCCAATGCAGTGTTTCATTTTTTTAATTTTTAAGGATATGAATACATTTCTCCCTTCTTCTTTCTCCATTCAAACCTTCTCATATACCCTCTTTACTCTCTTTGAATTTCATGACTTCTTTTAAAATTATTATTGCATATATATGTATATATACACATATATACATATATACACATGCATATATACATATATACACATATATACACATATACATATATATACATATACATATACATATATATATAGTTTGTATATTGTTACTTGTATGTTTGTTTTCAGTACTGACTATTTGGTATTGGATATCCAATTGATGTGCTCTTCCTCTGGGAAGCCTAATTCTCCCATTGTTAGTGTCCTTAGTTACCTATAGATCTTTGTGTAGGGGTTTTCGCCATCCACTTTGGCATGTCTATTCCATATTATGTTAGTCATCACCTCTCATTAAGGAAACTTCTCTTTGCAATAGACAAAGACCACTCCAGAAAACTGCAGCCAGTCAAAATGAAGCATGTTTTTAATGGAGAAACCACTTCCTTAGACAGAGAATAAGTAGAGGTAGCTGCCATTGCTAATAGATGCTACAGTTAATTTCATGCAGCACTTTGGTCCACTTCTGAACCTCTGAAGATGGACTCCAGTAATGGGGTCAAGGTTCCCCCAGAATGCTTTTCTTTCAGCCAAAGCAGTACAATTTTGTTCCTATCTAGACCTTCAACTTAGTTGTACTATTCAAACACACCTTAGTTCTGTCCTGAGTATCTGGGATAGTTCAAATAGAGTTTGACCCTTGGGAACCTAAGTCTCATGTGTGATTTGTTGAGTACCACAGCAGGCTTGGGGGCAGTGGCACATGCCTTTAGTCACAGCACCCAGGAGTCATAAGCAGGCAGATATCTGTTAGTACTGCCACAATTATATCCCAACTGTTTTATCCATGTCTGAAACATACACAGTGTACCCTATTCTGGTCATATCCATATTCACAGAGGGATGATCGGTTAAAAACAATAGGTGACAGAGAGTCATAATTTATCCTGTGATTATATTTGTCTTTATTTTGTCAAAAATTACTCAAGAAAGCTGAAAAAAAAAAGGGGTGTCAGGTGACATTGTTAGGGTTATAAATCCAAGGTTACTAATAAAAATCATGACTGTTTGAATAATTTGAAATTAGAAATAAAGCAGAGCTGGAGGCTGGCAGAACACCTTGGTTCAAGGTGACACACTCTAAGTTACATGGGAACTTAGAAAACATTGAATTTGATCCATCTATTTTGCAAATATAGAAGCCAGCAGAAACGTGTTTATTGACTTGTATTTTGGAGCTACACCACAAGGCTCATTTAGCTCAGTGTTCTTTAGTGACAGCAGCTTGGGAAACCTGTCCAAGATCAATATGGAAGAGATTTTGTTACTTGCATTGTCTTTGAAAGATTAGAGAAGTCAAAAATGACAAGGGAACTAATGAAATCAACGTTTGAGCTGAGTAAAATCTACCAAGTTTTCTTTTAGTCAATACTTTTTCATGGGAAAGACACTTAATCCTTACTACATATTCACATATCCTGACTTACCACTACCTTTTGCCCTTTCCTTTGCTCCGGTTGCTGGGAAAAGTCAAATAACTGGTTTGGCTAATGATGTAAGGGTAGAAGGGTCATTTGTCACTTCTGTGCAGAAGCAGTGAATAGACTTAAAGTTCACTCCCTTAGCTATGGATAGCTACAAGGCACACATTCCAGAGATTATTACTTCCTGATACAAACAGATCTCCATAAGGGCTTTTTGAGAGCCACCTAGCCACTAGCAGAAATGGATAATTAGACACCAAAATCCCAGAGTTTGCCCATTACCAAAGTCTTTATCCTAACATGATCTTTTCAAATTTTTTTGTGAAATATGAATGTTATATATTCATGTGATATAAAGCATTATGAAACATGACACACATGCATATATATGTAATGAGAATTATGACAACAGTTAACATTCATTTCATAATTATCAGATCAATGTCACATTAATTATTTCACTGACATTTTTGAGAATCCTTAAAAATATAAATACTTCTGGATCCCATTTTATAGATAAGGAAACTGAATTTCAGAGAAGTTAAAATAATATATCAACATTGTACAATCAGAAATTGCTACACCTCAGACAGAAATTAGTCAAGATTCAAACCGGGCTGGGTTTAGTTATTGAACCATATTACTTATGAACTGAGATCAAGCTGAAGCAGAGTTAAAGGAATATGGGTAGGAAGAGGAAGCCAGAGCAACCTCCTTGAACTGCAGCTTAATGTTCCCAGAAGATTCAGTGAGGAAAAACATTAGAAGGCATGAAGGCAGGCTTCTAGACAGAACCAATAGGGGAACGGGAAGGACCCCTGGTGTTGGGGATTGGGGTAGGGGGTGAAGGCGGGGAGAGGTGGGTGATGAGGGGGGCTATAAAATATCCAAACTAAGACTTCCAAGTAGGCTTCTCTCATTCCTAATGTATATCTCTACTGTTATTTTGTCCTTACCTGTCATTCAAGTCTGTTAATATCAGGGAAATAACTCAGCAACCTCCTTGACAACCACTGTCACCTCTCCATCACAGCATCACTCATATATTTGCATGTTCCTTCTCCAGTTGTTTTGCTTTTGACTGAACTAACTATCATGTTTTCCACAGCATCGTTCTTACAACAGTCTTATGCAATCCTCCTACAATGTTATTTTAGGTCTTCGATGCCATATTATAATGGCACTCTATCAATGTACACATTATGCTACACAGGATGAGGATATGATGTGGGTTATATATTTTATTCAGGGAGAAGTCACTTACACGAGAAACCAATGACCTGCAAGATCCATGCCCAGGCTGCTCTCCTTGACACCCAACCTGAACCAAGAAAGAGCCAGCCAGGGTCCAGGCCCCCAGACCTAGCCTTCCCAATCATGTTGCACCTGTGACCACGCCCAAATGGGTGTGGTCAGTACAACAGGTGTGGGAGTGTGTGTGTGTGGGGGGTGATGGGTATCTCACTACACCACTTTTCTTTTGTGGGATCCTGGAATGTTTCTTTTATATGCAAACCATTGTTAAATTCTTACACATTGATTTCTGAGCCAAAGGGAGTGAATATTTTTCTGCTTTTCTATAAATCACTGAAATTTTCTTGTATCACCAATTTAAATTTGATATAGGTCTTTATAATTCATCCACAATCTTTTCAATTCCTTGATACTCTCCTTAGATGGGCATTTATTAGGTTAATTTCTAAAGCTGAATATTTTCCTAATTCTAATTGACTATATTGTTTTAGTAATTGCTTGTGTATGACCTTTACCCTTTTTATAATTTGGAAGTTGAGATGTATTTCTAAAATAATAGTTATTTTAGAAGTGCCTGTGTAGTAATTCTTCTAGAAAAAAAATGATGTTGAAGCTGCAATATTTATGAAATTTCCTAAGGGCACATAAACCACTTAGCTTTTATCTTAGTAGAAATTACAAAATGAGCTAAGCTATGTTTGATTAAGTATTATGGTACATAATGCCCTCTAACCATATGACCTTGATCAGAACATGTTGGCTTTAATTCATTGTTTTCTTGGCTTATAAAATGTAGACAATACATGGGTGAAGTGTGTTGAAGGGCTTTATAAACAATGGCAGAGAGACTACTGGTAAAATTCCAGACAGTATTACAAATGCAAACTTTCCCATACAGTGTATTTCTTCTAGATGATTTGATAAATTAGACAAATAGGAGTGAATGCAGACATACAGCCACTGGTTAGAGGTGACATTGAGTTGAAAAGAAGTATAGGAGCTGGAGAGATGAATCAGTTGTGACGAGAATATACAGCACTTGTAGAGGATCTGAGTTTGGTTCCCAGTGCTCACATCAGTGGTTATGTGAGCTGCCTATAACTCCAGTTCCAGGGAGAGCAGATACCCCTGTGACATCAGTGGGAACTACACTTATGTACACAAACCCACATACAGACATTCACACATTCCCACAATTTAAAATAAATTAATTTTTAAAGGAAGAAAATGAATGCAAATAGTATTTATATAAAATTCATTCTTTCTGCCAATTGTCATTTTTTACTACTGTCTCTAATTTTATGTATAATTGTGTATATTTACACAATATGCATATGGTCAGGAGAGGAAAAAAGGGAAAAAAGAAGAGGGAGATGGAAGGGGAAGAGAAGGAGGGAGGGAGAGAGAGAGAGAGAGAGAGAGAGAGAGAGAGAGAGAGAGAGAGAGAGAAAGAGTAACTATAATGTATTTAATGGAACCAAGAATGTCCTTTCTTTATTTAGCAAAATGAAAGACCTTTTGTTATGCTAATATTTTTACATTAAGGCCAAGGGTTAAAAATTAGATGTATCACTTTAAAGTCACTGTAAAAGTGGAAAGCTATGTAAGCAGCTAGATTTATAATTTTGAAAATGGTAACAATTTGGATTTGTTAGCTCTGAGTCTTAGGTATTTGTGTTACCTCATGTAAAGAAACAAATATCTTCTTAATATTAGCATTTGGAATTGATAGACATTCATCAAAGCAAAATTACTGTTATTTCAACATTTTAAGAGAAAAGTTATCCCTAATTATTATCTCATTTGAAGGCACAAGCTTGAAATCCAGTTCTCTAAGGACAAAATGTTTGGGCATTTGGGCTTGAGCTTGGTTTGACTAAATTCATCACTGGTATTTCTGCACTATGGCTGAAATTTTCCCAGTGTATTAAACCATCATCCCAATGAGCCTCAGATACACTTGCCTCCAAAGAAACAAGAAGGATGGGTGACATTTTGGTATTGTAATTTAAGCAATGGTTTTAAACCATTATATTTGTAATTGTAATTCCTTTACTATCAATTCCTTAAAGCAATGCCTATTTTCAGTTGTAAAAATAAATAGCACTAGAGACAATAAAATGAGCCTTTTATGATACTCTGCCTGCCATTGAAATGCCATATTTGTAGAAATTAATAGATAGTGGACCACTGTTGTGACAGGCCAGACCTAGATGGATTTTAGAGAAAGGTGGAAGATTTTGAGAGTTTAGATTAAGAAAACAGTTAAATACTGAAAGTAGGGATGAATGGCATCCTAGTAGGACTTTGGCAGATAACAGTGCTGAGAGCAATGGGCACTATGAGAGTCTAAGTTTGAGAGGTGTCTGATAGGAATACTTATTAACTAGGATAGAGACCATTCTCGTGATATTTTGGCAAATAATGAGGCTGCTTTTTGTCCTTGTCCTAAGGAGCTGCCTGAGTCTAAATTGAAATGCTTTGGAATAACTTCATTGGCACAGGATTTCAAGACAACCTAATACTGATTCTGTCTCATGGTTAATAATCACTCCTATTCAGGTCTACAATAAAAAAGAACAAACAGAACAAAAAGAAATACAACATTTATCATTTGAAGAGAAAAAGAGCACAAGGGAATGTAATGTTGGAGCCAAGTCTTTTGCCAAAAGAGATAAGAAGAGGCCTGATGTGAAATGGAATGATAAGGGTGGGTCTCTCAGTTCAAGGCACCACCCAGCTAGTCCTGCAACTTGTGAAGGGGAAAGACCTACACAGATAACAGCTTATGCAAATGTTCAAGAAGGGGCCAGGCTTAGTCTCATGCTAGCAGGTGAAGTAGGCAGCATTGGCCATAGGGTTCTGGCTTTAGAGTCATGAGTAATACACAAAGTGGTTGTGGAATCTTCCTCCATGGTTAAGGAGTGCTACTGATGTAGGTGTGTAGCCGGGCATCCCCTGCCTGAAGGTCCTAGAAGGCCATTGTGTGAAGCTGTGAAGGTGAAGCCTGAATTACATCGAAGAGCCTAGGATGCTGGAGGTGTCTGAGCCATAGGGTATCTGCCAAGGAGAATGCTAGATAGGACCTGGAACCAGCCAGAGAGAGGGAGGGGGGCATGATGTAGGGAGTAAATCAGGAGGGGCAGATTTAACATCTGATGTGGAGTTACAGGATTAAGAATTTAGGTGTTCCCCTTCCAAAAGGCCATATATTGTAACTTACACAACCATAAAGCTCCCAAGAATTCTGTGCCAACACCTGGCTTTTGCATCTAGTGTGAACTGATTTCCCAATGATGGCTTCTTCAGGTGCATTTGCATGACACTTAAACAAGTCTCCAAATCTGGAAAACACTCAAGGGTTAGTGTTATGCTATCAGCATGTAACAAAGTCTTTATACAGAGGACGGGCAGACAATGATGCAAATCCCAAAGCCACCATCTCATACTGAACAGTGTGACAAAGGAGATAATCTTGGTAAAGCACTTTGAAAGTTCATTGTCATCTGTTTTGAGCAAATGCCAGGTGATCAAAGAAAGTCACAACTAAGGAGATACTAAAGTCCATCATAAGCAGTACCTAAGAAACAGAAGATTCTATTGAGTAGTATCAACCCCATAGATCCACAGATCCTTGTTGGCTATAGTAGCTTGGACAGTAGGCACTAACTTGATTCTTGAGAGTCCTAGTTCATTCTCCTTGAACCATTCAACTTTCATGCTCTGGAGCCCTTTCACAGTGCCTCCCTGCATTTTCCCATCTCCAGTAAACTTCTGGGACTGCTCAGCCAGGCTCAGGGATAAGAGTGAATGGGAAGCTGCATATGCTGCTCAGGTTGTTTCTGTGGATGACAGCTACTGTATCTGAAGCCTTTGATGTTCCATCTACCACACTGGCTCCTGGAGGGGACCCTAGCTGAGCAAGTCATTTCTACCCCTAAGAATCCTCTTGCAGGAGAGATTGATAACTTGCTTAGACTTGGGGAACAATTGCTTTCCTTTGCTATGATAAAATCACAGACAAAGGCAACTTAGAGAAAAAAAGAGTTTATTTGACTTACTTATACCAGATCACAGTCCACTGAGGGAAGCTAAAGCAGGACCTCACAGCAGAAACTTGGAGGCAGGAGTTGAGTAGAGGTCATGGACAAATACTGCTCTCTGGTTTTCTATCTCATGGTTTCTCAGCCTGCTTTCTCAGCCTTCACAGGGACAGTACCATCTGTAGTGTGGTGGGCCTTCCTGTGTCAATATTAATTAAGACAATGCCCCACAGACTTGCTTACAGGTCAGTCTGATGAAGGCATTTTCTCAACTGAGAATCCTTCTACCAAATGGCTGTAAGTTATGCCTAATTGGCAAAAACCTAAGTGATACTGCACTGGTTTTCAACCTTCCTAATGATGCAACCCTTTAATATAGTTCCTCATTTTGTGATGACCCCCAACCATAAAATTACTTTGTTGCTACTTCATAACTGTAATTTTGCAACTGTTGAGAATTATAAGGTAAATATCTGATATGCAGGCTATCTAATACACAACCATTAAAGGGATCACAACCCATAGGATGAAAACTGCTCTAACAGGGACCTACATAATAAATAGGATAAACTGTTATAGTAGAAAATTAAGATCCCTGAGTTGTATGTGATTCTCTGTTGCTTTGGTCAGCTGTCATTGAAATGTTCTGAAGTGTTTCCTACGCACTGGCTGTTATAACCAGTGAGTGCATTGAGTAAGATCATGGGATTATAGAGTGTTCTTCTTTTCAACCAGTTTACTTTTCCTGATGTTCTTTGCAAGTAAACAGTTGCTTAAGATCTATTTTAATGACATGTGTACATAAAATATGTGATATGTCTAAAATAAAATTGTAAGAATACATATATCAATGTATATGGGCGATATAAATAGGCAGAGATGTGCTATTTCATGAATTAGTGGCAGTTTAAAGCTTGGGAAGTTGTTATTGTTATTAAAGTTATTAAAACTGCATTCCTGAGCTGTTCTCTCTCTCTGTCTCTGCCTCTCTCTCTTCTACTCTCTCCTGCACCAGCTTGCCTCCTCACCCCCCCCCCGTGTGTGTGACAGGGGTGGTAGGTGTGTTGTATATACATGACACACTCAGAAAGGGTAGAAGAGGATAGCATTTGTTCCTTTCTATGACCCTGTGCTTGCTCTCTTGAAACAGAGGCTCTTCCCAGACTAGAAGCTCATGTTATAGTTTTGTCTATGGTGGCATCTATGGGACCCTAGCAAACCTCCTGTCCCTGGCTCCTCCAGCATTGGCATTAATAGACAAACACAAAACCATGTATGGCTTGTTGCTTGGGTGCTGGGATCCGACCTCAGATCCTCTGGCTTTTTGTAATCAGATTCAGGCATCGTTTTCCCCCCAAAGAAGAAGAAATTAATAACCAGGTGACTATTAATAACCTTTTGAACAAAATATCTCCAAATTAATTCTCCATAAAAAAATTTTAGAGTCAAGAACAAAGCTTAACCTCAAATTAGTTTTTTAAAGGTAAGTCACTGCTAGAGTCATTACAGAGCTCATAATTTTTCTCCCTTTCCATGACACAAGAGCAAATAATGCCAGATGAGTGCATCTCACCTTCCAACCTAGCAGGTCTATAGGCAACATGAGTATTTTAACCATGATCTTAAGAACCAATAATTAAAGTGACGAATCCTCACATTATCTGACCATGTTTACAAGTGAACATGACATTCCTTGTTAACACCGGGAGGACAGAATGTGTCCTAGGCACTGTTTGTGAACTTGTCTACCTGATTTTTGTGTGTTCTCTGCAATAGCCCTGATAGTACTGAACATATGTTATGGGCAAAAGCTATCAAGTGGTGTGGGGGAGAGGCAGTCATTGCCATTTGTCTCTGTCAGCTTTAATAGCCATACTTATTCAGCTATCTAGTAAGCAGTGAGATATTTCAATTACTACACTTTTAGTATTTTCACATGTGATAAAAATAATCTGATGAATTTTTAAATTACTAGAGAGAAATCATTACAAATGGCCACTTTACTTACTCAATTTGAAGCCATAGCCTAATAATTAGGCTAATAATTGGCCGTGGCTGGCGAAACAAAGCAAATGAGAAGACCGAGCCAGGGAGGCACATGCTGCCATTTTGAGACACAGTATATTGCTTCTGCTGAAGTGTCACAGAAAAGAGAAAGTTCGCCCTAGGTAGGACATAGAAAGGGGAGGAGGAGAGACATTTACAAACACCTAGTAACTTAGATAGATTATGTGCTTTTTACGATGTTCCTGACATTTTTATTAATGTGTTTAAGTAAATGTTTACTTAAGCAATATGGTTCCCCGGTAGTTTTTCTGCTATAAGTTCTCCATCAACCACAGGTTTTTATCTTTGTATTTTACAACGTGGTGAATAAAAAATTGCAGACTAGCATGGTGTGCACACAGGCTCACCCAAGCACAACCAGCGGAGTCACCCAGGGCTGCTGTGTTTTCGGTGCAGCTGGCTGGCTGTAAATCAATTACAGTCATTTCCTAAGGATTAGGAGATGCACTTTGAGAATGTGCTCTTACGTGTCTTAATTTGACTTTGGTAAAATTCCACCGGATTATAGAAACAGTGCAGGGCTTTAATATGAGCAGGAGATGAGCCTCATTAAAGGCTGCAGTACTTATTATTCAAGTCATGTTCACACTTTGTTAGAAGTTGTGTCGTGAATAACTTAGTCGTCCTCAGCACAGATTCTGAACCATCAGAAACAAAAAGTTAATAGCAAGCACAAGATGGAAGGAATAGGTTTCTTCAAACCTTGAGTCATCCTGCAGAAACAAAATAATATAAAACTGATATGAGTTATTAGAAAGGTTTGGTATAATGCCATAACGTTTGACCTCCTAAAAGATTATTCTATATTAACCATCTTGGTTTCCTTAAAGGCAGGTTTGAAAGCTGAGTGTAATGGCCTATAAGGCAGGTGGCTCCCCAAAGTTCCAGCCTGGGCTAAATTTTCAGTTCCAGGCCAGCCTGGGTGATAGAATGAGCTCCTGTTTTACCAACAGAATGAAACAAAACAGCCCACACAACTAAGAAGGATAAGTTAAAATGCTAATGTTTGCCTTCTTAAGATACACTTAAGGAAATACAGGGCTAATCATAAATTACAGTCTCAACAGTTCAGAAAGTAGACTGAGTGCAAGCTCAGCATGCAGAAATCCCCTTTAGTCCCACGACCACCTAAAAAATATGAAAATAAAATTTAAAAAGTATTTCAGAAGGCATGAAAACTATACAGCACAGGCATTTTCCCCTTACCCATGCCATAGCATCTTAAATAAATATGGAAAATGACAAACTGAAAACGGACAAACTGGAAAAACAATAGCACACTGTTCAGTGTAAAAAGAGCATAAAAACGTAAATTCGGAGCAAGAGCAGGAGACCCTTTGATTTTACAACTTGGCAGGGCTGTAACAGGCTCAGTGTTGAAGAAGGGAATTACACAGTGCTCTGGGTCAGCCAATATTTGCAAAGACTCTTTGTTCCTTGCTATCATCTATTGTCTCTATGGAGCCAGGGGAGCCTTCAAATGGGGCTGGCTAAAGCTAATGGAATCTGCCTCTAAGCCAACATCTGCCCTGAATTTCTTATCATGCCATCTTCATAAAATGTGATTGTGTCTTAGTAGTCATTTTAATTCGACATACTGTTCCAGGTCAAGGTAGGCGGGCTTTGACTCTATTAGCAAGTCTGTACGGGAAGGACTTAGAAACAGACTGTCTACTGTAGCATTAATGATTGTAGCTAATGAAAAGCAACAAATGCTAAGAGAATTGTGTACATCAACATATCTGAGGAATCTTTCCAAAGCTCTTACATTTATAAACTGCATTTTGCAATGCAGTTGTGGACAATTAAACTTACATCGTAAGTGTGACAAGAGTACATTTAATTAGATGCTCTATTTTTAAATGATTTTAGAGTAGTTTTTAAATTGCAAGCTCTGTGGATGTATTTGTGTCCCCAATTTGAGCTAACCACTGTTGGTATACTGAACGATTTTAAACTCTTGTGATGAACGGTGAGTGACTCATGAGAACATCCAGTCTCTTCTGACCAGAGGATAAAGGGCTTGAGAAACTTGAATTCATGGTTTTTCATGATCCATGGGGAGCCCAGTGTAGTGCCTGGGCAATTTTATCATCTCTGAAAGCAAAATCCATCCACAGAAGCAATTCTCTAAGAATAATTTAGAGACTTTTGCTAGGTCCATTTATTCTTTTGGGTTATTAAGAAATCAATTGGTAAGTAGCCACTGTAGTCTAATAAAATTTTCTTTTACAGCATTTTGTTAAATGTCAACATTTATATTAGTCTTCATTGTTACAATCTTTCTTTTTCTGCATAAAACTGTCAAGAGAATTAATTATCAGAGAGCTCGGTTTTACTCTTGGATCACAAAGTCAAGAAACTGATAGTTGCAACAGCAGTGATAGGAATATTTGAGAACAGGATCTTGTCTAGTCTCATACTAATGCTAAGATGTTCCAAACCTGGGCTAAGTTCTTTAGTGTTTTGAAGTCCTGTATATTAAAGAAAGCAATGAACATACTCTTAGGTATAAAGTTTATGTAATAACACAATTAGGAACATTTGTTATTTTACACTCAAGAATAAGATTTTGCTTATGGGGGCTCAGGGATTAAGGGCACTGATTGCTTTTCTAGAGGACCTGGATTCAATTCCCAGCACCCACTTGGCAGCTCACACCTGTCTGTCACTCCAAGATCTGATGTCACACAGACATCCATGTTGGCAAAACACCAATATGCATAAAATAAATATAGATAAATTATTTTTAAAAAAGATTGTGCTTGTGGAATGAATGCTATTAATGGGCGTAGGATGCAGGCTGGAGAAACTATATGGAATCGTGTTTAATGTGGTCCTTAACCTGTATTAGTGCCTTTTACTTGAAATCAACCCAAATCTGTCCTATACACAAGTGTAAAAAAATATTTCTATACTTTTTGGTTCATCATCTCCAGTCTCAGACTTTTTTCTCTTTCAAAACAGTATCAGCTTTCATTTTTAATTTTAGTCTTAATAGATGTTTTAATACTTCTGCTGACATTTTGCTTTATGGATCACTAGATTGACTATAAATCATGCTTATCTCTAGCATATTGTTTAATGACCTTCTTTTATCAGTACTTTTCTTAATTTGTCTTTCCTTTAGAATTCTAAGATGATAAAAGTCACTACAACAGGTTCCTTTTCTTTTCAATGATTGTTCACATGGGAGGATATATGTGCATATGCTTATATCTCTAAAGGTCTAGATGCTTTTCCTTTTCATTGTAGATTTTAATTTCTGTGTTTACCTGTGGCGCATCTAGAAGCCTTCACATTTCTGTTGTTCTCTTTCAGTTTTCTTGTACAACAAAGATGCATTAAAAATCAGGACTGAACTTCAAACGTCTGCAGACAGTAAAGACTTAAGGGATGCAAGAGCCCTTTTCAAACAAAAGCTATGATTAATTCAAGGACACTCAGCATAAAACATGTTCAAAGATGTCTTTCTGAATTACTGTGTGAATTTTTAAAATATGGAAATATTATGAAAACAGGAAAAGACAGCTTAAATAAAGCCTATTCTGTGAGATTCATGAGCTCAGAAGAGAGAGCTTTAGGATTCAGTTTGGTTTGGGTAGTGACGAGCACTGGACAGATAGTCAGATCCTCTGTATGCCCTCTTCCTCTTGCTGACCGAATCTCGCACACCAGGTGGCAACTGGAGTGCAGTTTTTGTCTCACTGCTCTTCATTCAGAAAGGAATCTGGGTTTCTTCCTCCACAATGAGTGTTTCATTGGTTTAAGTCTGTAATGACATCTAAGATAAAATGTATTTTTTCCAATAAAATTTAAAAAAATGAGAAGGCTAATGACCCTCTGTAAATATTTATTGGAGATGAACATCAATACCACAGCTCTCCCCTTTGTTCTTAGCAATTACTGTCAGTTGACAAATATGAGTTTGCTTTCTTCATGATTATTACTTTTTTTCTTGATTTGCCCATCTTAGAAAATGTGAATTTCTTTACTTGTAAAAAGGAAATTTCAATTTCTTCCACTCTACAGCTTTTGGATTATGTAATTTGCCACAAGCTTTGCTTTCTGTTGTTATATGGCAGTGTTGATTTGTTGATTGTATGAAATTGGAGAGAATCAAAGTGTACCCACTCTTGAATATTCAACTTTAGTGTCGTTTAAAAAAAAACAATTAAGTTCAACCTCTTAACATAAGTGCAACTTGTAAATGATATGAAACTTTTAAATGTTAGGACATTGCAACATTTTTAAAAAATCTTGAAAGCTAATACTTCCCATTTAAGATAAAAATAGCATGTGCATTTTCATTGTGTCTAGACCATACAAAGATTTCTGGACTTGGCTTTTGTCTGAGTGACAACTGGAATGGGGTTAGTTGTGTTGCTGTTCATGTAGAAAATAATCTAAGTTTGTGTCTCCAAAATGAGTGTTCCATCAGTATTATTCTGTAGAGATGTCTATGATGAAATGTATTTTGTTGCTGGATTTTAGACAATACTCATCCCAGCACTAAGATTCCATTGCCCAGTTTTATTTTGGAATGTTCTGGTGAGAATTTACTGATTCTTATGATTATTATTTTTAATGAAGGAAATGTCCTAACAACAGAGGACTTTGACATTCTTGGTACATTCTGGTTTTCCTCATTTTGTCTCCTTTTGGAATTATTTATTATGCAGTTCAGCATCAGTTGGTCCTTTTAATTTGAATATTTTAATTTCTAGTGTTTTTTATAAATTGAGATATAATTTATATACTTAAGGTTCACTTCTTTAGTGACCAGTTCAATCACTTTAGTATATTTTCAGAATTATGTAACAATCATCTGAATCTAATTTTAGAATGCCTTAGTCAAGAATTGTACCATTAGAAGTCACTTCCTGTCCACATATTTGTTCCTGCCCAGGCCTATACAACTGGTAATATACTTTCTTCACATATGGATATGACTCATTTTGCATATATTATAAAAATACGATCATTAAATGCATGGTATTTGTGACTGCCTTTTGTCATTTAATGGGATGTTTTGAGTGTTATCTATTTTAAATGCAATTTATTTTAACCTGCACATAAAAATTATATATCTTCATGGGGTGATCTGATATTTTGATTGATGACATTATCTATTGCTCTTAGTTTAATTTGCACATTTAAAATACCTGTGTTCATTTCCTCAGATTTATTTTCATCTCCAATTTTCTAGAGTTCTTTCCATAAAAGGATGAGTGTGAATAGTTAGCTTTTATTAGCTCAAGAACTAATACTTAGGTGATTGAAACCATCTTTGTGGGAGGAGAGAAGTTTCATCTTTTGAAAGATAGCTTTTACAAACAGCCAAGGTACAAAAAAATGCTGCTAGCTGGTCATGTGAGCCAGGTTATCTTATCTAAGTAAGTTAGCGATTGGGGGGGGGGGATGTGCAATAGAGCAAGATGATATTAAGTACAGTTGCCACAAGAGTAGCTTTTATTGGCTAGATATTATCATGCATCCTGATGAGCCTCATTGATCACCCTCTGGCGCATTTTCCCCTTTATTTCCCAGGAAAGAAAGAACAAATGAAAAAAAAAAATACATAAAAGGGCCTTTCTGCAGTAAAACACACACTTCATAGAAACCCTCATATGAGAAGACAAGTTTGCCCTCTGTAGACCGGTGGTTAGAGGACTTCATGTGCATTGACTGTGCTCTCCAGTGATCAGCCCTTCCTACATAAATAGAAGGCGGGGGGGGGGGAGGTGGGGAGATTTGGTTCTGCTCTGCAGGCTCCAGGAAGACTGTTGAACCCACGTCTGTGGGTTCAGACAAGAGCTGATGATCCAAGACTTGTATCTGAGCATTGAGGCTTACCAGGAGAGATAGGAGGCCCTCAGTTCTCAGCAAAATATTTGTGAGAAAACTAAGTAAAGATTAATATAAAACTTGACACTGTAATTACATGAGTATTTCATTTTTTTAGTTTGTTTCTGGTATTTTAATGTTTCCATTATATCTATTGAAAGAGGTAAATTGAAACTGTTCATAGAATTACATACTAGATGTAGGGTAGGTACATTGAACAAAACAGAAAACAGACATCACTGTATTTATAGAAGTAGCAGTCAATTGTGACCAAAGTAGGGAACAATTAAATAAGAACTAGGCTCACTGTGTCCACCATATCCAAAGCATAGGATACTGTGAGAGCAGAGACCTGGAGTACCTCACTACATCTTAGGGTTGGACAAGGCTCAAAGAGGGTTTCTCAGAGAAAATGACTAATGGATACAATTGAGTAAGTGTTGCCAGCTACAGCAACAGATTGGGATGGGTAAAAAGAGAAGGATCATCATTTCAAATGGGGAAAATGGCCACTTTAAAGAGAGAACATTATGCATTCAAAAGACATTAAGCAGTTATCTGTGAGTGGATAAAAGGGAGGGGACAGGAAGGAGCTTAGAAAAAGCTGAAGCTGCTGAGGGCCAGGTAATACAGGGCTTCGTGTGCATCCTAAGGTACTTAACCTTGGTTGTAAGGGAAATGAACTCACTGAATGACTTTAATTAGGGGACTGTCATTACAGGGCATACATTTCAGAAAGATTACTATGACTGCTACGTGAAAAATGTATTGGGAGAAAAAAGGCTGCAGGAAATGAGTACAGTTAACAATCTTTTAAATCTCTGCACAAGAAATGATAACCAAGTGTGATGTGATCATAGCTCAAGCAGGGATAGTAGCAGCATGGTAGAACAGTTCAGGCAGATGCAGGAACCAGAAGGTCATTCTCTGGAGGATTAACAAATGATCATGTGTGACAGAGTTGAAAAGAGAAGGAGAAATCAGTCAAGCACCATGTCCTGACAAAGATGGGTAGGAGGATGCTGGCACAGTATACTACGTTTAGACCCATTGTAACCACTTAATGGTTTATTACCACCACAGGTGGGTTTATTGTGTCTACTGAAGAAAGAAGGCGTCTTGGAGAGCTTAGATGGATTACATAGCATTCCTTGGTACTAATTGGTGTCCTTGGATTACCAATACCCACTTTTTTTTTAATCACTTTTTAATTGCCTTTATTTGGCTCTCAAGTCACTATAACATTTCCTTTATTCTTTTAAACATCGGTGCATGTAACTGCTAAACTCTTAGAGGTCGAGTCAACAAGGTCTGGTTCCTATTGATAAGTAGCTGTCAATCTCAGTTCTTGACTTGCAACAAGCAGTGACTAGGAGGAGAAGACACAGATTGATTTGGACTTGTCTCATTATCGCATGCTGACTTAATAGCAAACATTAAGTTTTACCTTACTGTTTAAGAATCAATGATCAATGTGAGTTTCACAGTCCTCACCTATTCCATTCTTTTTTTTTTTTTTCTATCCTGCTGAGATTTATTTTTCTCTGATTAAAAAGCAAAACAAAAGGATTTGTGCCACAGTGACCATGATTTTTCAATACCCAACCTCTGCTAATCAGGACCCCAGGGTTGAGCTGGGAATACTGTCACATGTAAAAACTGTATTTCATACTCCATCTGTAGCTATATGAGAACCTGACACATCATTAACTTCTGGACAATGACAGGTCTGTCCTGTGGGACTACTGAAATGTCTTCTGACAGAATGGAGCACCACATTACTTGACAGTGGCATCTACCCTATTTCCTGAAGTACAGATGGCGAAGGTAGAAGAAGTGGGCATCTTGCAGGGGAGTTCTAGAGTGGCATAACTGTGATCTGGAGAACACCTATGTACATGCTGACATCACAGAGCTCCCATAGAATTGGAAACAAAATTATCAGCCATTCTTCACATGGAAGAAAAATAAACTTCTGGTTAGTTTTTAGTCTTTGTATCTATAAAATAAGCAATCAAACCTATCCCTCAACCTCAAAACAAAAACTATCAATTAACCAGAGAAATTATTTACTTAGGGATTCTTTTCAAGTCAAATAAATTTTGGCTAAGTTTATCCTTGCAGTCATTTAAAACAGATGTGCCTAGAGGAATAATTGCCAGAGTCTGAATTATGAGACTGGGGATACAGGGATAGGTTATAGCCCATTCTTAGGTGGGGAGGGAAAGTGGCATGGTTTCAACTTGTATTGTATTCTCCAAGTTACTTTGTGGGGATGCACTTGTAAGGCAAACCTATGAGGCGAAAGTACTGTGAATGTAGGACAGTTCATTCCAGTGCACACAAAACAATAATAGAGCAACCATCCTCCTCCAGTCTCTTCCTGTTGCCGGAGAAGACAACAAAGACCAAGGCTTGATCAACCAACTCTAGAAAATCAGTTATGTGCTCTTGTGAATATTGTCTGAACCATGCCTTTATCAGACCAACTAAATTGGATGATCTTGGCAATTTGCCATTCAGTATTTTTGAGTTGTTTTTGTCATCTTGGGTAGAACTGTTCAGTTCTCATTTCTAATTATTGAGAAAACTGCTTTTAAAGAAAAGTATTAATACTTATTTTAAATAAGGTGTAATGTAATTTGAACTTTCCAAGATATTATGGAATTTAAAACAAAGTGCCTGTCATATATATTATAATGCACAGACTTTTAATGCATGTATAAACATTCACACAGATGAAGAAGGAGAATGAGAATTTACATGGTAAATTCAGGAAGTTCTGGCAATCTATCTATATTCATGGTACTGAAGATAGATTACAAATAATGTTTCTCCTTCACAGAAGGTCTTAGAATAGTGAGTGCAAAAATTGATTTATGATTAACATCATGAATCCCTTATCACTTGCAATCACATGAGTACAGCATATGAATTACCTTTACACAGCTACTGAGAAGACAATGTTGACAGAACAGGTGATCATTCAGCTCTCAGGATTGCCAACAGGTCATTGATCTGCAGCTTTATCTTCTTCAGTGTTAGGAGAATAATTGTCCTGAAATGACAAATGTTGCCAATGCTTTGTTCCCTAGACAATGGAATTGTGAAACAGGCAATTAGGCTTGGGAATTGCAGATAAAATTTTGATAACTTTTTAAGATGAAACATGCTTTTGATAGCAGCCAAGTTAAGGGGCTACATTAGGAGGGAGGCCTCCAGGCAGGGACTCAACTCGTGCCCAAGTATAATTAATGATGCATCTATTGTGGTGATATCTTTCTTGTACAAATAAAGCCTATCTGGGGGTTAGAGAATGGAGTTCACCACTAGCTAACCATAGAGGCCTGGAGGTCTGAACAGACAAACAGGAAGTGACATAGCTGGGCAATAACAGCATATAAGCAGGGACAAACAGAAAATTGCTCTCTTCTCTGCAGAGACACTGAGAAGGTAAGGTGTGCTCTGGCTTGCTCCTTCTCTCTAGTCTCTCATCATTTCCCTATATATCTGACTCTGCCCTTTCATTATCTAGACCAATTAAGAACTCCTTTTACAATCTATAATATTGGTAGGCCATCAAGTGAAACTAACTAACAACTGACTACTATGTTTTTGCTTCTGCTTTCATGATTTGCTTTGTCTTAATATAAATGAGTTAGAATTAATAGCAACAGACAATATGGCTGTCCATCTAGTTTAAATATTTTTCAACTACTTTCAAGTGATACATTTAGCTTCAAAGATTTTTAACTTTAAAATTAACAATTTATTTATATTTTAAATTTTGAGTCATTTATACCATTATTTCAGACATAAAAAATCACAAAGTATTTTTTGTTAATTTTCTATACTTTATTTACTGACAATATATATGCTTGTTCAAGTTCAGTAAACCTGATTCTCCACATCCTTTAAACTGTTTTTAAAACTTCCCTATTGAGTAGAAATGATGTATGAAAGCCAACAGTTTTTTTTTATGTCTATTACTTTTTCTTATTTTACATATCGATCCCAGTTCCCTCTCCCTCCCATGCCCCCTGGCCCCCCTCCCATTCCATCCCCCCACACTCCACAGGTTGGTGATGCCTTCCAGGAGGGATCATCAAAATCTGTCAAGTTATTTGGAGAAGGGACTAAAGGCCTCTACATCACAAAGTATTTTAAGACTTTATTCTTGTTCAAAATTTTGTCTTGTAAAATAAAAAGGAAGATGCTCCTTAAAAGTATTAATTTTCTAGAACTGGCTGAGTGAAAAACAAAAGAAAACAGTGATTTTTCCATGTTTCTGTTGTAACTCAAGCGTTGCATTGGGCAGTAAGCATTTTTACCTGATGTGAGTTAGGAAACCTGTGTCCCATAGGGTTGGGTATGTTGTGTCTTCATTCTCATTGAATTCTAAGAAGTCTTTAATTTCTTTCTTTATTTTTTCCTTCACCCAGGAATGGTGCAATTGCACATTGTTCAACTTCCATGAGTTTGTAGGTTTTCTGCAATTTGTGTTTTTGTTGAATTCTTTAAAGCATGGTGATCCAATAAGATACAGGGGGTTATTCCAATTTTTGTTGTCTGTGGAGGTTTGCTATATTGCTGAGTATGCGGTCTATTTTTACAGAAGGTTCCATGTGGTGCTGAGAAGATGGCATATTCTTTTGTGTTTGGATGAAATGTTCTATAGTTGTCTGTGAAACACAATTTGGTAACTTCCTTTGTTTCTTTGTTAAATTTCTGTCTGGTGGACTTATCTAGTGGTGAGAGTGGGATATTTAATTCTCCCACTATAAGTGTGTGAATCTTTTTGTGCAATTTGAGTTTTATGAATGTGGATGCCTTTATATTTGGGGCATAGATGTTCAGAATTGAGACTTCATCTTGATGGATTTTTCCTGTGATGAATATGAAATGACCTTCTTCATCTCTTTTGATTGATTTTAGTTTGAAGTCTAATTTGTTTGATATTAGGATTGCAATACCAGCTTATTTCTTGGGTCTATTTGATTGGAAAATCTTTTTCCCAACCCTTAATTCTGAGGTAACATCTGCCTTTGAAGTTGATGTGGTTTCTTATATACAGCAGAAAGATGGATTCTGTCTTCTGTTAGCCTGTGTCTTTTTATAGGTGAGTTAAGACCATTAATATTGAGGGATATTAGTGACAATTGACTGTTAACTCTTATTTGTTTTGGATTTGGTGGTGCTGGTGGTATTGTATGTGGATTCCCCCCACCCCCATTTTTCTTTTGGCTGTTGGAAAAGTGCCATTATCTATTGCCTATGCTTTTGTGAGTGTAGTTAACTTCCTTGGGTTGGAGTTTTCCTTCCAGAATTTTCTGTAAGGCTGGATTAGTCAATATGTGTTGTCTAAATTTGGTTTTGTCACGGAATATCTTGTTTTCTCCATCTATAGTTATTGAGAGTTTTGCTGGGTATAGGAGTCCGGGCTGGCAACAATGGTCTCTTAGTGTTTGTAGAACATCTATCCAGGACCTTATGGCTTTCAGAGTATCCATGGAGAAGTCAGGTATAATTCTGATAGGTTGGACTTAAGATTTTCTTTAGTATATGAATATATTTCTCCTAGTGTATCTTCAATGCTTGAGATTCTCTTTTCCATGTCTTGTATTTTGTTTGTATCTCTTGTTCCTGATCATTTACCAAACTTTTCTATTTCCAGCATTCCCTCAGACTGTGTTTTGTTTGTTTGTTTGTTTCTATTTCAGCTTTCAGGCCTTGCACTGAAGGAATTGTTTCCTTCACTTGTTTGGTTGTTTTTTCTTGTCTTTCCTTTCTTTAAGATATTTGTTTATTTCTTGCAATTTTTGGTTTGCCTTTTCCTCCAATTCTTAATTTTTTTCTTCCATTTCTTTAATGGATTATTTTCATTTCCTCTTTGAAGGTCTATCATCTTCATAAAGTTGTTTTAAGGGTCATTCTCTTCTGCTTCATCTGTGTTACGATGTTCAGGTCTTGCTGGTATGGAGTCCCTAGACTCTGGTGGCATCATATTGATCTTTATGTTGTTGAATGTGTTCTTATACTGTTGTCTTCTCATCCCTTTTTCCAGTGGGTGCTGGTGGGGTCTCTCCCTCTCTTGGTGGGTACAGGTCCAAGGTTCTCTTCTGGTGGATACAAGCATGTCTAATATTCTGGTGGCTCTCCTCTTCCCATGGGTGGAGGTGGGATTAGCACCACAATGTCAGCAGACTCTGGATGGCCTGGTCTGCTGGGGAGGGTTCCCCTGTGAGCAGTCACCAGGCCTCAGGGGACTCTGAGCTACATTTATTTCTAAGAGAAGTGTGACAGTCTTAGAATATGGTGGAGGGAGGGTGGTTGGAGAAGGAGTGCTATGTGTTCATTCTAGAGAATCTATCTTGTGGCTAAAGCTCTAAGGCTCATTTGAACCTTTCTCAGACATGCTGGGTTGCTGGCAACAAGTACTGTTCCTTTATCTAATGTTGGTTAATATTAAGTATTCTAAAATCCTCACCTATGCAAGACCTTGAAGATATATACATATATATGTGTGTGTATGTATGTATGTATGTATGTATGTATATATGAAACAGAGTTTCTCTGTAGCTTTGGAGCCTGTCCTGGAACTAGCTCTGTAGACCACTCTGGACTCGAATTCACAGAGATCAGCCTACCTCTGCCTCCTGAGTGCTGAGATTAAAGGTGTTGGCCAACAACGCCCCCAGCTATGTTAAATAGGACTGACCCAGACCCCCTGAATGTGGGTGTTAGTTAGGAGGACTGGGCAGTAATGGATCAGTATTTATCCCTAGTATATGAATGGACTTTGAATGGACTTTTGGGAACTCATCCCACATAGAGGGATACTTTCTCAGCCTAGACACATGGGGGAGGACATAGGCCCTGCCCTAAAGGATATGACAGATTTTGAAGACTCCCCATGGAAGTCCTCACCCTCTCTGGGGAGCAGAAAGAGCTGGGGTTTGGTGGGGGTGATAGGGGAGGATGGGAGGGTGAGGGAACTGGGATTGACATGTAAAACAACCTTGTTTCAAATTTAAATAAAAAAGGAAAAATACATCATAAAAAAGAAAATAAGTAAAAACATGGACTAATAGGAAAAATTATTTTTAACAGTTCCCTGTTGAATGTGAAATTCCACAGTTTAAATTTTATTGTTTCCATGGATGGAATAAAAGATTATACCACTTTCCCATATGTTGAAACTTAGGTTTAATTTTAAACAGAATTTCCTTGTATCTAGAAATAATTACATTAAGAGTTCATTCAAAAACCCCACGCTGTATTATGAAATATGGTAGCAAAGTAAGAACAATCTATAAAGATTTTATGCAATGCTTTTCTCACAATGTTTTAAACTATTTTTCCATTTCTGACATCATTTGAAATGTTTTCACAGATGTTAATTTCCCTCTGCTTGAGAACCTCCTCCTGACCTCAAAATGCTGCCTAGATGTGGATATTAATACTCATTTTTAACTTTCTTTAAGACAATGGCATTGCAATGGTTCCCGGATGCTTCCCTTATTTCAAGGAGTGAGATTAATGGAAGGACACTATTGTCACAATGTGACATTAGGATGGTGAGGACATTGACTGTTACGCTGTGGATAGAAGTGACTGAAGGATTGACAAACCCCAACTGTCCTCTATGCACTGAGAGGAAAGGGAGACTCAACTTTTCCAAGTGTGACATCTTTGGAGGGGATTGATGATATTGAGTTATATTGCTAGCCAAATGGAAGTGGAAATGATTGAGTTTAGTTTTGTTTTGCCTATTTAAATAAGCTCAAATTGTATTGAAATCACTACATTGTCATTTCCAGGAGGGATTTTGGTTTATACTTGAAAAGTTGAGGCTGTAAGAGAATACATATTGCATGATTACGGTATTTGCTGGGAAGAATTCATTAAAGAGATGGGGAGGAGGGGTCAGAACTTACTCATGGTAAATATACACATTTTGGAATGAAGACTGGACCTGGAAATGGTAGAATTACATAAGAAATGGAAGAGACCAGGATGTAGCTCAATATTATGACATAATACTTTTTGGAAGCTTTACCCACCCCCCCGAGTTTTATCGTATATGTGTTTTTTTATGCCAATGCTGGGATCTTTTTCAAAAGCCATTTTGTCAACTAATAGATTGACACTTCAAGGGACCACCTGTTCAGATCCACCGCTCAGACCAGTTTTTCCTGTGCTGTTGCCAGTCAGTGACTAACTACAATGGGGGTGTTATTAGGGATGGTTTCTGCTCAACATTGGCTGCTAGGCAACTGTTGCTTGGAGATTCCCCTGCAGCCTGAATGATTTTCTTAGAACTATACTGCTGTAGTTCTTCCCACACTAACCCTCTGGTCCTTACTCCTTTAGTAGACACTGAGCCTGCCCTTGCTGGCTCTGCTGCTCTCCCCTTACCTATTTCCAAATATTCCTCTTGGCATGTGCTTCTAAGAAAAGCAAACAGATACAGGTACCAACTTCAGTTTAATAGTTGACCTGGACACCTCTGGCGGCCTGAATATCTCACTAATATGAATCAAATCCCTGAAATAGTTATACGTAATTTATTCAGTTTTCCCTATGGTCTAGTTATTTAGATGTATTCTACATTCCAATTTATGTTTATATTCTTATCTGTGGGAAAGGTGGACAGAACTACTTTGAATATTAACAAAATGAAGGTCTTGTGTATCATCCCCATCAATTTCATTGGAAGTAGGTTAAAGGACCTGCTAATATTGTGCTGATATTGAGAACAAGCTAAAATTCATCATCAGTGGCTCTGTCTCCAAGATCTGTTTCCAGAGAAACAAGACTTTGAACTTGGAAATGGCTTGCAAATCTGGAGGAAATCCTCAGTGGGGTTTGCCTCATACTAGTGGCACAATTCTCTGTCCTTGGTGCTGGATTGCAGGACAGTAAAAACCAGTTCCAGTTCCTTTTCACATGAAGCTTATAGAGGTGTAGAGAACAGTGGATGAATGAGATGCTATTCAGGACTTTGTTCTACTTAAAAGTTCAATGATATCACATCTATAGTTCAACATCTAATTCCTAGTATCTAAAATTAGAGTTACTTAAAGAAAAGTAATGAAAGGATGTGTAGGGAATTGATACAAGTTCCTCTATGAGAACTCAGCTCTCTGGAAGCCCAGTCTTGAATTAGCACCCTAGTGACTTGAGAAAGTGATTTGATGGGCATGCACTAATCCAGTACTTTTCTTTTAATTTCAAAGAAGTTGGTGGGCTTAATTTATGGATTTTTCTTGAGAAACAAAGCCAAATATAGAAAGAGATTAACCTCATAGATAACAGGATTAAATACTAAATTTACGTTTTTATTTATTTGAGAATAAGAAAACAAATTTATCTGTGGCTTAACAAGGTTTTTAAAATTGAAAATTGAGTTATTTCATACAATATATTCAAATTAAGGTTCCTTTTGCTTCAACTCTTTCAATATGCTCCCCATCTCCCCATCCACACAAATACCCATCCTTTCTTGCTCTCTCATTAGAAAACAAATAGTTATCTTAAAAAATGAGAAAAATAAAATAAAATGAGACAAAAACAAACAAATTTGAATGGTTCCAAATAAACAAATAAGGAGAAGAACAAAGAGCCAAAGAAAAAAGCATGAGAAAAAAACATATTCATAAGAAATATTTTGAAGTCTTTGTCTTGTCCTTTATCTACATTGCATTCCCCAGGACCTACTGTAGAAGACATATTGTTCTGGCTGGCTGTTGCTGTGTTTTTATGTTGGCATGTAGATATCTGGGGATAGAAAGGTTGTAATGCTAGTATTGATCTCTGTTGTCCTCTCTGAGTCTTAGGAGCTTGTGGCTGCCCTGGACTGCTTTGTAGGGAATACTTCTGAGTCTTTATCTGGTGTGGCCCCTTGGGGTTCAGGGTAGAACTTGTTTGTAACATGAATAATAAAAGACCCAGAGACAGATATTGGGATTTAAGCTTCAAGTTGAAAATCAGAGAACAAGGCAGCCAAGCTAGTAGACGTTACCTCTACCCAGCTGAAATGTCAAATCTGCACAAATCCTCAGAGGCAAAAGGTTTTGAATTCCTGTCTCTTCCTCTTTATATTCCTGTCTCTGCTTATTCATATCCTTCTGTCTCCACCACCCTAATGCTGGGATTAAAGGTGTGTGATCCCAAGTGCTGAGATAACCTTTGTGCGAGTGGTTTCTTTTAGGACTGGATCAACTTCGTGTAGACAGTGTAGCTGTGAACTAACAGAGATCCATCTACCTTTTATTAAGGTGTGAATCAGCACTGCCTAGCTCTATGTCTGCTGTGATTAAAGGTGTGTATCACCACTACCTGATCTCTATATCTTGAGACTGGCTTTGCTTTCTGAATTCTCAAGCAAGCTTTAATAAATCACAAATAATATATCACCACACTTGTTTTTAGGTATGAAGAGCTAATACACAGGAATGGGAATAGGCTAGAAGGTTGTGGATCTGGGAGGGTCCTCAGGAGGGAGAAAAAATGAAGAGAGAGAGAGAGAGAAGAGGGTCCCCTGAAGGTGGTGTGCTCCTGGGCTGTGGATAGGGATTGGGCAGTTAAAATGAAAAGAAAGGAAGGAGAATGAAGGTTGCCTATCTGATTCTCTGATGGTTTTTTTGGGAAGCAACTTCCTCCAGTGTTAGTACTTGAGAGAGAGGGATAGGGCAATGAAAGAAGGATGATTCCCTGGCTGTTGTGGACAGCATGTTTCCAGAGGAAGACTGTGTCGGGTATTGGCAAGAGAGACAAAGAGATGCAGTGAGGAGGGAGGAAGGCTGTAGAAGATCTGCAAATTCTAATTTCATCTGCAGTTATTTCTATTTACAAAGTAGATATTGAAGCTTGAATTTTTGTTTTCATTTAACAGAGCACTTTCAACATTGGATAGTAACATGATAGAGAATGCCCTATTTTATGATGTTCACAGAAAAATCATTAAGAGAAACCCATTCATTCCAAGAACTCTCTAAGTCTCTTTGTCCTTCAGTTATAAAATAACCATTTTGGTGTGTGTGTGTGTGTGTGTGTGTGTGTGTGTGTGAGAGAGAGAGAGAGAGAGAGAGAGAGAGAGAGAGAGAGAGAGAGAGAGAGAGAATGTGTTTAAGCTAGAGAACAACATCAACTGTTATTCTTCATGTACCACCTGCAGTCTATTATGAGCTAGGGTCTCTCTATGTCCTGGAATTCACTACTAGGCTGGTTTCTACTTCTTCTCCCTGGGATCACATGTGAATTCAGCAGAGAGGGGAGTGCTGGGGAAGAGGTTCAGAGGTATTAAGCCCAGTCTTCATGTCTGCAGGGCAAACATTTTACCACACACTCTATCACCTCTGCCTTAAAGTAACTATTTTTGTGACATCTGTCACACAATCATAGTTGTCAGCTTTCCTCTCTGTCATGCTAACTGGTTTAACTGTGCCATATCTCATTGTAATTGTTTTGTGATGGATTTAGCATTTGTCTACTCATGGGCATAAAACATAAAACATTTCTTTGTGTGAAATTTGTGGACTCTGTCAAAAGTCGATTTGCATTATTATTGCATACTATACACAAACAGATTCAAGTATAGCATTCAATAATGAGACAGAAAATCAATTTTGGGGAGAATACAAGATGTCAGTACAGGCAGTGAGGCAAGCTTGAGAAGGGGCTGCCTTTAAAATCAATGGTCACTTCCTGTAAGTGGTTTTCCATTTTGACTTTTAGATAAGTATTCTCCTTAGACAAGAATGTTCATTCAAACATATGAAGTACCAATCTGACTATTACTAAAGAAAGAATAGCATGAGTGAGGGGAGTGGGAGAGGGAGAGGGAGAGATGACTTTGCGTTTAAGAGCACTCTGGGTATTTTGAGAGCATGGGTTCAGAACTCAGAACCCACATGACAGTTCATAACCATCTGTGACTCCAGTTCCAGGAGCTGCAAAGCCTTCTTCTGACCTTCCCAGGCACTGAGAAGTCATTTGATGAACATACATACATGCAGAGAAAAAAATTTGTAAAACTAAAATGTAGATCTTTCGAAAAAAGTAGAATAACAAACATTGTGGTGCATGGCATGGGATACTGTTCATTTATCAATTTGTTACTTCATTCATTTATTTTAAAAGTATTGATTGAGTTCTTATGAGTTCCAAACAGACTAATTTCCAGTTCTTATAAAGTTTGACTCTATTGGGAAAAGGTAGATATTAAACATAGAAATTTATAGGCCAAGAGTCAATATGTATGTCAATAAAACAAGTAAGGGGCAGAAAGTGATATATTTCTTACTATATTTATGCCTAATAACAGATCATAAAAGTATGTGAGGCAAAAATGGACTAAACAGCAAGCAGAAATATAAATAACCAAGTCTTACATTTGGAGATTCCAACACACAACTACATCTCTCATTATTTCACAGACCCAACAAGCTAATGTCACTAAAGATATAGCTACACTGATCACTGTCATCAAACTAGTGACTGTAATGACATTTATAGACTACATTATCCAACAGCTGAAAATGTTCATTTTACCTGAGCTCACATGGACTATTTGCTGAAGACCACATTCTGGTCCACAAAATATAACTCAAAGAGTATAAAAGAGCAAGAATTCTACACTGCATGTTCTTAGACTACAGAGACATTAGGCTTAAGAGTCATGTGCTTAGGATGCAAAGACATGTTCTTAGGCTGCAGAGTTATGAGACCAGAAGTGAACTAAAAATACTAATGAACCCTCAAAATGATTGGAGATTAATCAGCCCTTGTCTTTAAATACACAACTGTAACCAGAGTCAAAAACACCTGGAACTATTTAAAGCTGAAAAGTACCACTATTAAATAACATTTGTAGCCAACAGGGAACTAATTCAGAAGGGAAATATATAGTATTGAATTCATATATTATAAAAGGAGAAAAATATAGACTCAGAATCTAAGTTTTCTCCCAAAGAAAGACACCATAAGAAAACAATCGATATCTAAGACAGGAAAACAAGAGAATTTAAAAAGTTCCAGCAAGAATTAGTAAAGACTAAAATAGAAAATAAAGAAAACTAAAAGCTGGTTCTCATAGGAAAAAAAAACAATAACAAGAGAAAAGCAAAAACAAAAACAAAAAAAGAGTGCTAATCAGAAATGAGGCACCGTGTGTGTGTGTGTGTGTGTATTTGATAATTATAATATATGTTAACATATATAAACAACTTTATCAAGTGAAGAGAACAAAATTCTCTGTCACTGTATCACCTTAGACATTTAAGAATGAAGAGGTATATGCTCTCTATAACTTGTTCCAAGAAGCAGAAAAAAATCCTCTTCATTGTTTCTATGAAGCCAGAATAACCCTTGTTACTCAAACTAGACAATACAAACTGGATACAAAAAATGTGAAATACAGAAAATGCATCTATACTTTTCATTTTCTGTATTATAGATGAAAACCTCTTATGAAAACAGATTCAATAATACTGAACTAAATGTTAGCAAATTAAATCCAAATGTCTACAAACAACATGGACAAGTGGGATTCACTGCAGTTCAATGTTCTGGTTCAACTTTCAAAATTTTAATGTAGTCCATCTATTGACAAGCTATATGAGAAAAATCATCACATGATCGTACTGAAAGATGCAGAAACTGTATTTGGCAAAATCCTTTGCTGATTCATGACTAACCACCCACTAGTAAATGGAATGAAAGAACTCCCTCAGTCTGATAAAAAGACATCCTCAAAAAGCCTGTTGTGAACACATGTAATGGTTACAAAACTATCAAGATGAGGTTGTTACACCTCATTACTGATGTTCAACACCATGCTGAAAATTCTAGGTAATCCAATAGGACAAAAAAGGAATTGAAAAACTTATAGCTTGTAATGTTCACTCACAAATAGCAAAAGTGTGTATGTGTGTGTGTGTGAGAATTAATAGAATATTAGCAGAACTAATAAAATACAGAAATGTTACAATATAGAGAACTTTATATAACGCACTTTCCTGTATAACATAAATAGACTATTGAAATTTAAATTATAAAGAAAATCATTTACAGTAGCACTAAAAATATCCTACTTGGGCCTTAAGAAATGTTGAATATGTTCAGGAAGAAAATTTCAAACTCAGATGGAATAAATTGAAGATAGTATTTATCAATTTACAGGTGTCTCATAGTTGAATGAATAGGAAAACTCAATACTCTTGGACACCCTGCTTGATCAATAGATTCAACACAAACCAAATAAAAAAACAGTGAGCTGTTCTTTGGGTCTCAACAATAACATTGTTAAGTTTCTATGGTAAGGCAAAAACTCAGAATAGCCAATACTGAGTACCAATAATGAAAATGAAGAGCAAAGTCGGAAGCCACAGTTCAAATTTATAGTTCAATTATCAAGACAGCGATACTGGCAAACATAGATCTATGGAACATAACACAGTGTTGGGAAGTTGAGCCATACAGACAACTTAAGTTTGATCAAACAGCAAATGATGAGATATCTTCTTAATGCATCATTCACTTGCAAAAACAGTAGAAAAGAAGAAAGAGGGAAGGCAGGGGAGGAAAGGAAAGGTAAAGAAAGGGGTGGGGGAGGGAACAGGAGGGAAGGAGAGAGGAGGGGAGAGGAGGTGAAGGAGGCTGAGAGGGAGACACAATTTATTTTAAAATTGTAATGTAAAATGAAAAATTACAAAACATTCCAATGAGAAAATTTAGATGACTCTGTTTGATTATGATTCTTAAGACATAATGCCAAAAGCATGATCCATGATAAACTTTGAGAAGTCTGAGTTCATTAAAATAAAATTAAAAAGTGTATGCCTGTGGATTGCTAGAAGAATGAGAAACAAGTCATAAATTAGAATAAAATGTAAAATATATCTAATAAAAACTTATTTGTAAAATATACAAAGAATATTTCAAATGCAGTATAAAACAACAACAAAAAATTAAAAGTAGACAAAGGTAAACATAAATCTTCACAAAAGAAGATATATATTATGTATATTCCTAATATATATATGTATATATATTCCTAATATAGATGTATGTGCATTTATGTGTGTGCATATATGTATATATAAATGTGTGTGTGTGTGAGTATATGTGTGTGTGTGTGTGTGTGTGTGTGTGTGTATGGTTAGTGTGCAAGCATATATTTGACATTGAGTGCCACTAGAGAAAACCACAGTAAGTTACTACTAAAACTCAATAGATAGATGAAATTAAAGCAAGTCACTGTGTCAAACACTAATGAGGTTGTGGGGCAAAAAGCAACTCAGTGCTTAATGCTGGGGATGAGAAATGGTGTAGTCACCTTTTTAAGAGCTTGTTGGCTTCTTATGAAACTAACTAGCCACTTTCTTGGTTAGGGTTTTTATTTCTGTAAAGAGACACCATGACCATGGCAACTTCCATAATGGAAATCATTTCATTGGGACTGGCTTACAGGTTCTGAGGTTTAGTCTATTATTGTGATGGCGGGTTGTATGGTGGCCTGCAAGCAGACATGGTGCTGGAAAAGAAGCCAAGAGTTTTACATCTGGATCAGCATGCAACAAGAAAGGAGAGACACTGGTCCTGATTTGAGCGTTTGAAACCCAAAGCCTACTGCCAGTGGCACATTTCCTCCAAGAAGGCCACACATACTACAACCAGGCCACACCTCCTAATAGTGCCCTGATTGAGCAGGCCTTCAAACCTGTGGGCCTGTGGGGGTCATTCTCATCCAAAACACTACAGACTTGCTGATTAAATATGTCCTAGACATTTAATAAGATGGTTAATAAATTATACATCCACATTCATACATGTAAGAAAAACACACAGATTACAAAGGGATGCTTTTAACAACTTAACATTCCCAACTGGAACAAGGAAGTTTCTCTTCAAATGGTGTGTGGAAAAAGAAACTACAACCTATTCACAAAACAGTCTTTATGGATGATTGTGTGAAAATGAAGGAGTTCTTGGACCACAAGCATATTTTTTTGGAAATAGCTTGGGAAAAATGTGAATTCATATTGCTAAGTGGAAAAAAAATCTGAGAAGTCTACTATTACATAATTCTAACTTTCTAACATTTCCAAAAAAACCAAAAACAAACAAACAACAAAAAACCCCCAAAAAACAAACAAAAAAACATTTTCTAGGAGTCATTCATGTTTTCAAGGGTACAGTTGATTAATCAGCCATTTTTTAAAAATTCATGAAAAATTTTAATGAAAATGTTTAAAATATCAACACTAGTAGTAGTTTTGGAAGCTAGACTATCTTAGTAGGAAGTATCTCAGCAGGAAGCATGATGTAAATACTACGAATGGCTGTTCAGATGAGGCTTATAATGGGGAAAAGGATTGAATATGTTCACACTTTAAAATCTGAGAACCAAAGATTTGGTGACAGACAGCACAGGTAATGTAGAAGAAAGGAAATAGCTGAGGCTGCCTGAATAGTTCATTGGTCTTCTACACAGATCTGTATTAATTCTGTAAAATGTACTTCACATATTTGAATAAGCAATTACTAGTTATTGGTCTATAATGACATATTGTGTCATATGAACATGTCTACTTTTTCATTTTACAAAATACATATTTTATGATTTGCTTCTTTTAATAATATAAGAAATTATGTAAAAAATATTGAAAGAAAGGGTAAAAATATTAGCTAAATTCTCACACTCTGACAATGAGTTGATGATCATTAGGAACCTGAGCGCTAGTGACCTATGACATTTTATGCAGATGGTAGGAACACAACCCAAATAGGCAGTCATAAGAAAAATAACTTAATGCTGCAAAATGTACTGCAAAGCAAGATAGTGAGTTCTCTTCATATGTAGTCTACCCACAAATGGGCCATGGAGAAAATCAAAGTAATGTCCCCTTAATCATTATAAGTGAATTGCTACCCTTCTCTAGGACTTGCCACTTCTCTCTTGCAGAATACATCAATGAATTCCCTGCCTGCTCTTGTCTCAGTGCATTCTTTTTTATGGCCTCTGCACACATCTTCTATAGGTCTTTTCACTGAGCAGAAAGTAATGTAATAATTGTTCACAATTTGTTGTGTAGGGAGACTATCTATGTAGTTATGAGAGGATGTCACTATTATTTTATCATCCCTGTAACCCCAGTTTTTAATATGAAGACTTTCCTATAACTCAGGTAACAAAAAATTGTGCTATTTATGTGTTTGTGTGTCTATGTACTTAAAATTGTACATGAAAACTTCCCTTAACAATATATGTTATGTAAATATGCCATTGCAAAATAAGTTTGAATATTATAATTTTCAACTACATTCAATATATGAAAGATTAACTTCCTAGCAGCTCAAGCCCAGGGCACCGAGGTCTGAGCACCAAGCTCAGCTCACTATGAGGATCTACAGTGGGGAATAGTGCATTTGGAGTAGGACACATTTGGAGTAGATAGTGACTCTAGCCACTGTGGAGCAGAACAGGACTGCAGACATGTGTCACTGTGGTTGGTTTATCACAGAGGCCTACATGAGATGAAATACATCACCAGAGGCAAGAGGAACCAAGATAAAATGGATCTGCTTTCTGTAAGTAATCAGTGACAAGCCACCCAAATCCTAGAGCAGTTCCAAGAAGGAGGAAGAGCACTCTAGAGCTTAGCTGTGGTGATTGATTGTTGCACTGAATATTGGGAATGGTCTATTAACTCAAACAATGGTTGATTAAGTCTGAAAAAGCTACATGTTAGGAATACAAAATACATAATACAATGAACATAAACTATACAAGTTTTATACATAGATATCACCACCTGTAAATCTATCTAGGTACATATTTTAGAATCTTGAGGGGACATCATGAGTTAAATTCTGTTGAGTTCAGAACTAAACACACACACATGCGCGCGCGCACACACACACACACACACACACACACACACACACACACACACTAGGAGAAAGTACATACATGCACACATGTGCTTTAACAGAGTGCTGACAGAAATAATGAAAACCCAAAACACTAGTGAATATGGCAAAAAATATTTCTGGCATGGCATTTAATTAAGCAAATGATTAGCATGGACAGTTTATACTTACTTGATGTGGACAAGGTTTGAAAGTGTGACATTTACAGTTTGAATTTACTGATGATATTTTTTTTTCTGCACGGTTTTCCTGAGGGAAAACTTGAAAAGAAAATGCTTTGTATTTTCATATAAGTTGTTACATGGACTATCCTGGTTAATTGAAAACTACTATTGATTCTAAGTTGACTAAATTGTGGTGGTTTCAATTCCAATGCAGTATTCTTATATACACATGAAAAAAGCTCAAGAACTTTCTATGTATCAAAATATCAGTGGTATTCTTCTGTGTTTAGTTACCAAGCCTTAAACACACATGGATGTGCACATATACATTTGTTACAAAATTGATAGGAAAAACTGAGGGGAACTTATGAAAATACATTGAAAACCACACTTGAAGCTGTTTGCTTTGCGAATGACATTTCAAATTGTGACTAGGAAAACAGGAATAATTGCATTCAGTCTTCTGAAAATCAGTGTGCTGGTATCCCGTAGTGACAGGTTGGGCAATGAATTAGTATGGGTCAGTGGAGATGGATTCTTCTTTCTTTTCTTAATGGCACCCCTCAGCAGCAATTGCAGCTTTTTTATCTACCGTCCAAGCCTAGGGCAAGATCCTACTGTGGCACAATGACCTTTTTTTTTTTTTATTTCTGTTCTTATGTTTCCATTTGTCTTTTTAATCTGCCTAACACTACAGGTTATGTCAGATAGCATTGTCTTAAACTAATACCAGTATGCCAGAATTTCCTGGACACTTTAGCAATTTGCCAGCTATTGCTTTTCATAGAAAATATTTCAGCTGCCAGAATTTTATAGGAAGAAAAAAAATGGGTCAAGTACATAAGATAGAAATTATAACTTCTCTTATCCTATCCTTAGTGATTTTTAACTTTTCCTATATTGGGGACTCTAATACAAAATGAAGTAATATAAGGGAGACCATAAACAAAGAAAATATTAACCCTGTAATGTTTAATATTTTATTAATTGAAACCAATGTCTTCTATGCTAAAAATGAGTTCCTTCAGATTGTCTTACACATGCACACATACACACACACAACTTAATTTATGTTCCTTTTCTATGATAGCCACAATTGTTTGTACTCTTCCCCAGAATAAGATTACAAGTGATCAGTTACCATGGTGCTTGGTTGTGGCAATTGATAGCTGTGCTGAATATTGGGAATGGTCTATTAACTCAAACAATGGTTGATTAAGTCTGGTGAAGCCACAAGCCAGGAATACAAAATACATAATACAATGGACCTAAACTCTACAAGTTTGTATACATGGATGTAAAATATCACCACCTGTAAATCTACCTAGGTACACATTTTAGATTCTTGAGGGGAAGTAGAAAATATATATTCTAGATAGACAGATACTTTTCATGCATTGAAGGTTTATGGCCCACACATCGATTGTACTCTCATTACCAGACAGATGTTAAATGTTCACATAAAGAGACTAACTGTCTGCTCTGAGAAACAATACAGCCTATCTGTATTCATAGTTGGAAATCTAAGATGGAACACTCATAAAACATAAGAACTCCTGCTCAAGTGGGAGTCTGTGAAGTGTAGTGCCAACATCAAAATCTCTTCAAGAGGCAAAAGCAGGTTTGTGTGGTTGAGGAAGAAGGATTTTATATTTTTATGAAATTATAAATAGAGCTTGATTAAGAGGCTATTGAGTCAGGTGCATTTTGTTTCTAAAAGTTTACAAAAAGAATCTGGCTTTTATTGTCATTGCATGAGGGAGAAAGATAATTTGGGTAAATTTAGAAATTTTTCAAAGGGGAAGTTGACAGAGTTTTGATGCTGTAGAATTGTGTGTATTCGTGAGTCAGAGGATTTGACAGTCTTGACTTTCTCCACCTGTCATCACCATTTTCAGAGTTGACTCATTAGTTCTTTCTGCTGCTTCTAGAGTTCCCACTTGCCCCAGCAAGACTGTACTCAGAGGACAGAGGTCGGATGGAACAGATCCTGCTGCCTTAGAGACTGTTTTCTTTCTTGTTTTGGGCCCCTCTCTCGTCTGGCCTTGTGTTCCTCCCCCTTCCAGGGTACAGATCACTAAACCATGCCCATTCCAAGCTTTAGGGTTGGCCCATCCCTGACACTACCTCCCAGGTACAACCTCACCTGTCCTTGGCATTCTCTGTCTGAGAGAAATTAGAAGACTTTTACTTAAACATTAAAAATATTTTAGGGAAAATTTATCTGGAACAAAAAGTATTTTTTTTCACACTGACAGACTGATTGATATAGAGAGATGGATTATTTGTTTGTTTATTTATTTATTTGAGATGGCATCTCATTGTGTAGCTCATGCTGCCCTGGAGTCCACCCATCACATAGCCCTGGCTGGCCTTGAATAGCTAACCTTGAATTTATGATCCTTCTACTCTAGCCAAATATTCAGATTATAGCCAAGTGCCAGCATGCCCATCAAAGATAAGCCAGGCCCAGTCTTTCTTCATCTGAAGTCATAATTTTTTCTTAATGTGATAGTCAAAACAAAGCCCCTACTTATGTCCCAGGGACTTTTGTAAACTCAGGAACCTGTGGCTATATTATTTTTAATGGCAAAGTGACTTTGTGTATAAATTAGTTTTGTGTGTCTGTGTCAAAAAACTGAAGGAAAGCGAAGGGATCATTTTTATAATTTTAACTATTATTTATTTTAATGAAGCAGGTACACACAATGTCCATTGAAAATCAGAAAGGGGAGCATCTGTTGAATACACTCCACATGGATAACTTTATTAGCTGTTAATGAAAATTAAAACTTTTCTAGGACATTAAAGCAATGTATTTTTAATTTGTAAAATGTTTTCTCTTCAAGGAAACTGTCTTTCAAGTTAACAATCTTTCTTACAATGACAGCGAACATTTTTTTTTATAATTTGAAAGTTTTCCAGAATTTCACTCATAAGCACTGTGTTTACATCATGTTTGCCCCTCCTTCTTCAACTTCCAACTCCTCCCATATCTGTCACCAGTACTCAAATATACAGCCTCTTCTTCGATTCTATATCTCTATATATAGTTTGTAATATTATGTATAGTTAGTAATATATATGATTATATATTGTAATAATATATAAAGAAGTAATTATATATGTAGTAGTTTGATATGATTTCCCCTCTCTACATTGAATTCCTGTCTGTACTCTTGATTTCAAAACTGATACTTCTCTTTTCATTTTTTCCTCTGATTTTAAAGTAACTTCAAGTTGAGGATGTGTCCTGTTTCCAGTTTTAGTTCTCTGAAGAATTTCTACTGCCCACTGAAAATCTTAGTTCAAAAGTTAAGTCATCTGATTCTGAAACTTCAGGGCCGGCTGAAAGGGTTCCCTCCTAAGATTGCCAGAGCATCCCAAAATAGTTCCACAGCATCGGCCAATCCCCAGCAATCATTTGTGGGAATATACTTCATAGTGTGACCATAGCAGTGCAGTTAAGGATCTTGAGACAGGGAGATTTCACACATTATTCACACAAGGTCTGTGATGTTGAGTATAAAACACACACAGACACACATGTAGACACACACATATACATGTTCTCTGCCTCTTATATTTAGGCAGCTCCAAAAGCCTTCAATATCTCCAGAGATGAGTGTCTTTGTATGCTAATACGAGTGCTGGTGGGAGGAAGCCTCTTCAGGATAGGAGCTGGTAACTAGAAAGGCCAAGACCTAATCAGAGCTTGGGGATTTCAGTCACTTTTCCTGACCTCTATGTAGGGAAGTAGGGTTGAAGGGTGACATGAATCAATCACACTATCCTGTGAAGTCTCCCCAGAAAGTTAAGGGGACAGTGTTTATGAACTTGTAAGTAGCCAGATACTTCTTCCTACTCTGATTTCTATATACTCCTCTTCTGTCCAGCTTCAGCTGATCTGTTTATGATATATGTAATTAAAATAGTTCCCTGGGTTCTCTGAGCCACTCTAGAAAATTCAAGTATGGCAATGTCCTAAGAATGGGTCCTAAATTGGGGCATGTAGTTAGCCTCTGACTCCAGTAGCATTCTTGTGGGAGTGAGCTTTAACCAGTGGGATAGGACACTGTCTCCAGACAGTGTTAGAAGTCAATTAAATTACAATATACCTGATGCCCACAGGATAACTGATTTGTTTCTGGTGGAAAAAATCCCTAAGCACTTTGGAGACCAGAGAGGAATTGCTCTGTGTTGCATGTGTGAATCAGAAAATGCTTTCTTGGGATCTTTCAGACTCATTTCATCCACTAATAGGAGTAATTAGTTACTTATTAGTTACTTGCAATTTACCCTCAATTAATTATTAGTCTTAGCTTCTAACCTTATCATTCAGCTTTGGTGTTATAGCATCTGATTTTGAATTTTTATGTGTAAAAGCCTTTCAGTAAGGAGAAATAAATGGATATCATTTAACCACAGATAACGAGAAGTCCCTCCCTCTACTGCAGAATAAGAAGATGTTGTGTAGAGAACTAGAATATACCAATGTCATGATTTAAGTGTTATAGCTTAGATGGAAAGGAATCCTGGCAGTGAGGAGCCAAGAAATACCACGATGTCACGCTTCACAACAAATCTCACATAAAGAGGTTTATTGAGAAGGAAAAGATCCCAGGAGGGTGGTTGCCTCTGCTTAGATGAGAAGCAGCAGAAAACTGAGAGACAGGTTTATATAGGATTTCTTGGATTCATGGAAGTCTCCAGGATGGAGATTTCCAGGGTGGGGATTGGTGGGATTTCAAGCTCAGAGCATCAGCTTTTTGCTCTACAGGGCAGGGCCTGAGCCTAGCTACTTAGGCAGTTAGAGTGTTCTGTGGGTGGAACCTAGTGGCTGGAGGTCCTCAGGGGAGGGGCCTGTCCACTCCATGCTTTGAGGGTCTTACACATGGTTCTTGCTATGTGGTCTTTCATGGTGTGAAAATTCTACATGCTAGGTCCTGAAGCACCAATGGGAAAAATGAAGCCACAAAGGAACATAGAACACTCAAGAAACACATCTGATCATGGTACCAGTGGGCTCTACTGAACCATTCTAGTGTTTTAGACATCAGAAACAATGCTGTTTATATGGGAAGCAACTCAGTCATTTCAAAACATTTGGCATGGACTCCATAAAGAAGGAATCCCTAACAGGCAAAGGAGTAACATAAAGACATGAAAATTTTCTCAGCTCAGTTTCCAGAATTGGCAGCTTATCCTACCAGCCAATATTATGCTGAAAAACTAAATTACTACCATTTTTTTTCTCTGTTGTGACTTGTAACTTCGTTTAATCTTTGTTTTTATATTTGTGTATATGACCTAATTATTCTTAGTAACTTAGCTAAATAAAGAATTTGAAGCATAATATGACACAAGCACTGGATCCTTTTGCTAGTGTGATTTTATAAACACACTGTAAAGCTTTCAGATGTTGGTTTTGGTTTAATTTTCTTTTATTATTCCCAGAACTGATGCTTTTAGTTTTATTTTATGTGAGTATCTCACTGTTAGTGAAATGAAAGAAGGCACAGTTTTGTCATTTTTCTTTTCAATTTGATGATTTTTAAAATGCTGTAAATATTCCACATTCTTTAACTACTTGTGCACTAACTTGGCCATGGTGCTTCTCCAAAGTTGCTGCTATGACTGTGCTAATCTCTAATGAAAGAGGATTTGAGCAATAACGATGACTTGGAAACTTTTAAAAATGTCATCTAACTTTGGTCCCTGTATCTAAAGTAAGAAAGTATGCAGTTACAGTGGTGACAAGTCAAAAATTATTTTGTTAACTTAGAGACAGAAAGTCCTGGTCTTGTATAAAATGAAAAAAAAAACCCATGAAGTTCTGAAAGGAAAGAGATTCAAATGTTTTATGTGTCTTAGACTGTCATAACTCTTATTGAGGGTGGAGAATATCTCTGCTTGTGAGTTTCTCTAATGTGCCTAGCACTGTTATTCTCTCTCTCTCTCTCTCTCTCTCTCTCTCTCTGTGTGTGTGTGTGTGTGTGTGTCTGTGTCTCTGTCCTCTCTGTCTCTCTGTCTCTGTATCTCTCTCTCACACACACACACACACAAACACACACACAGAGTACAGTGATCCTTATCCATGGCTCTGCTTTCCCAGTTTTTAGCTAACCCATACTTAAATACTGCTAAACACATCAAATATGAAACAGTTCATACGATTTTACTATGGATTATTGTTATAATTGTTCTATCATTAGCTATTATTAATGCCTACCATGCATGATTTCTAACTGAAGCTTTGGCAGCTATGTTATATATGGGGGAAATAACTATATACGAGGTGTGGTACTATCTGGGGCTTCAAATACCCTCTGAACATCTTAGAGTTTGTCCATCACAGATAAGAGGGACTGCTGTACCACTTAATGATGATGGGAAAGGAAGACCTTGAGCTTGTAATTCTCCTGCCTTATTTTCCCAGAAATGTATTAGCTCTTCAGTAGAGTGTTACCACATCTAGCTAAAAATATGCAGCCTCAACATTTTTAATGTTTGATTGCTTGCTAGAGCTGGCCATGGACTTGCCTAGCAGTGTGGATAAATCAAATCCCATGTTTTCATCATTCACAGCATGGTTAGCCATACTCAAAAATAATACAAATATATGTGAACTTGTAAGCATAAATTAAAGATTGTAAGTTGCCACATGCAGTTAGAAATGGATATTTTGTGATTTCAAATGTTCTCATGGCATTTTCAAGGACCCCAGACACTTCAGTAATAGAGGCTATTGACAGATAGAAATGTATACTTTGTGGTTTCAAAAATGTTCTCGTCCCATTTTCAAGGACCCCCGAGATGGATCCCAGTAGACATTTGCAAGTCCAGCACAGGGCTTAACAGTGTGAGTGTACTTTCTGTTTTATATATTGCCCATGCTTGCTTCTTCTTTAGACTTCTAAAGTCATGTGTGGTTGGAAAATATTTATTTTGGTGACACCATAGAACTTCTCAATATCTATGGTTTATGTCACATTGCCACAAATGTATGAAATAGTTACTTAATGGTTTCATAACAGTTTTCGGATAGTTCTGTGAATTGAAGAGATATCGCAGGAGACAAATGTTTTCATTTGTAATCATGTAATCATGAGGACCTAAGTGCAAAAATCCTCATGCTGAAAACTAAGCCCAGCATGGCTGCACATGACCAACAACACCCCCACCTCCACGCAAGCACTGGGAACAGAAACAAGTGATCCTAGGAGCTTGTGAGTGAGGCAACCAAAGCAAATCAGTGAGTTTCTAGTTTAGAAAAAGACCCTGTCTGGAAGCAATAGGGGGACAGTGGTTAGGAACGACACCGTGGATGCCCTCTGTGTTCTCTATCTGTACACGTGGCATCACCACCCACATCTTGTGTAGGTACCATATACACCACTCACAGAATTCACACACACACACACACACACACACAACACAGTCCTTTAAATAGCCACTTTAATCTAAGCTGTTCCTATTTGCCTTTATCCTTACCTTCACTAACTTTTCCCAACTGCCTCTGCTTATCTTCTCTGTAAAATGAACATGACATGTCTGAATTGCTGTAGACACCAGCATGGGCCTCTCATCTTAGCTTTATTTGATGCAGAAGGAACCAATTCTGCTTAATAACTGAAACCAATCTCAATTAGGATTTTACAAATTGTCAAATGGAGAATGTACAAAGATAAATAAAAAGTGATTGTTAGTATAGGCACTGCATTTATTTCCTATCACAAATAAGATTCTGGCCTATTCCATATCATGTTCCGTATCAATGTCTAGATAGAAATTACTCATATTTTACATATAAGATTTAGATAGCGTGTTAGTTTCCCAAAGGGAAATACATACTCAGTAGCTTAGCCTCTATATCATATGCTTTTCTACTATACTAGTTCAGTGTTTATTGAGTACCCTGTTCAGTATTGCAGACTTTGACATTATATAATAATAAATGCTTGCTGTATAAATAAATGGCATCCATTTGGAAATAGTGGAATCACTGTATCTTTCCTACTCTTTTTTTCCCTTTGGAATGTCTGATTTGACTTAAAGGCTCACTCTGGGACCAAGAACCAGAGACTAGACAGCCCAGAGAACTAGGGTAAACTACTGTTTTGTTTGTTTGTTTGTTTGGTTTGGTTTGGTTTTTTAAGTTTCAATAAAGTTACTTCTAATGGTATTCTGTACTTATAGATCAGTGTCACATTCAGTCATCATCAGAAAATCTTCCTGCAGCAACAAGTGGGAACAGATATAGAGACTCACAACCAGACATAAAGCAGAGAAAGGATATAAATGAGATGTGTCCATCAAATCCCTTTCCACAGAGCTCAGGGAACCTACAGAAGAGGAGACAGGATAAGTGTAAGAGCCAGAGGGATGGAGGACACCAGGAGAACAAGGCCCTCTGAATCAACTATGTATGGCTCATATGACCTCTCAGAGTCTAAAGCAGCAAGCACATGGCCTACCTGTATCTGCACCAGGTCTTTGCATTTATACAATAGCTTTTATCTTAGTATATTTATGGGACTCCTGAGTGTGAGAATTAGTTGACTTCTGACTCTTGTCCCTGCTCTTAGGACTGTTTTCCTTCTGTTGGTTTGCCTTGTCCAACTTTGATATGATGGCTTCACTTTATCTTATATTTTATTTTGTCACATTTGGTGGTTATCTCTTAGAAGTCTGTTCTTTTCATATGAGAGACTGAAGGGAGTGGATCTGGAGGGAATGGAAGGTGGGAAAGAATTAGGAAGAGTAGAGAGAAGGAAGCTATAATCAGGATGTAAGAGAAAAGAATATATTTTCAATAAAAGGAAAAAATGAAAATATATTGAGTATTCTAAGATCAAACATATCTTGTATATCAAATAGATATTAATGAGTAAAATAACTAAAAATTTTTGTTTGAAATAATTAGGACATATATATATATATAAAATTCATAAATATATACCTGTTCATATACATAAATAGACTCAGAAACAAAAATCTGTACAAAGACACCTTGAAAATACTTAAAATTAAAGTCATGAAGCACATTTAAAATAGGCAAGAAATTTCATATGGCATATCAATTAACATTAAAGTATAAAATAAAGTATAATGATAAAATAATAAGTTAAAGATGCTCATTATAACTATATGCCTGTGAAATAGTTCATAAAAATTCAGAGTAGCAGATTTTAATTTAATGTTTTTCATCCAATAAACTGCATTATGTATATGTATTATATATATATACATATATATAATATGGAACTGAATAATAGACACAGTAGATCTAATTGGCATAATCTGAGCTTAGTACATTTGAAGATCTTTTCACAGTTTGCATAACATTTAAAAAACTGACTGTTTTGGTCTCTACATTCCTACAACTAGACAATGTAGGAGGCATCTTTTAATCATAAAAAACTATAAATTAGTTGTAGTAGTTAATGCTCTAGCTCCATAAACTTACTTACTTAAAGCACATAGTTTTTTTGTTTTGTTTTTCTTTTCTTCATTTTTTGTTATTTTGGGTTTTGACACTGGGTTTCTCTGTGTAGCCCTGGCTGACCTGGAACAGTCATGCCCAAGTTTAAGTCTTAATTAGCAGGATTAAGTTTCAAAATGTCCTTCCTGTTGTTGGATGGCAAACACAAATTACTCCCACCCTGCACATATGTGTCATACACAATGATCATCAATTTCTTATGGAATGGAGAAAGTTATGAGAACATAATATCCAAAGTGGAATAAGGCTCATAAGTGTTTGTAGTGGAAATCCCACAAGCTACTCAGAGCTATAGCACCTCAAGGGAATTTATAATTTCCCAGATACTTAAATGAAAAGCAACATCACTTTATGGTGAATTCTAATTAAAACATTAATGAATGCAGTACACTGAGATTTTAAAATAAAATTACTGTAAAATAACTCAAATGCTCAGTAAAGCAAAAGGGCAAACAGTTTTAGATACTAAATATTCAGCTTATCAGACTATCGACTAAAAGTACAACTGTGTAAAAGCAAGGGATGCTGAAAAGAATTTGGAATACAATTAAATTTCTCATAAAACTCAGTTGAACAGGATTAAAAAGAACCTAGTGTATATTTGTCATGGCCAAATAACAAGGGTTATTCTGCATACAAAACATTAACACTACATTTTGAAGTTGAGAAGTATTCAAGAACTTCAATCATGGTTATTATTTGTTCATACTCTACTCTAGGAAATATGAGAAAGGAAAGTGTTGCTGGGTTCACACCTGTCACTCAGTCTTATGGTGTAGAGGCAGGAGCACAAGACCATCATTGACTACACAGTGAATTGGAGGTAAGTCAGGGCTACACAATATTCTTTTTTTTTCCCTTTTTATCAATGACTTTATTTTATTATTAACATTGAATCCATGCTTAAGCATTTTTTTGTTTTTTTTTTTATTTTTTTTTATTTAATTTTATATAACAAAGTCCAATTAAATGAAAACAAACATTTATACACAATATTTGGGAATTTGGGCGTCGTTCTTTCCAAACTACTTCCTGCTGGTAAGGGGCGCTGTCTTGGGGGATTCGAAGAAGATTCAGATATCCTAGCTGTAGTCTGTAGGGCGCTACACAATATTCTATCTCAAAACACAAAAAACATCAAAGAAAAGAACTAGAAAAATAAGAACCATCATAAGAAATATCTCCATTGATGATGTACTGATATACCTTAGAAATGGAAGTAACTTTGTGGAATACTCTGTGTGTGTATGTGTGTGTGTCCTTTAAAATAACAAAGCTATGAGCATCAGATAAATATTACAAAACCAATATTTATGTTTTTATAATTAACACACTATGTAAATGTTGCAATTATATATAAAATTGATTACAATGAATCTTATGAGAAAAACCTGGGGTTGTTAGGATTAAGACTGTGTTATGTTTTGAATACCCACAAGTGGAGTATAACATTTTATTTTATTTATTTCATTTGTTTGTGGTTGTTTTGTTTGCATGACTGTCTTTGTGCATGTCTGATGCCAAAAAAGGTTAGAATAGAATGTCGAACCCTTGTCCTCTGGAAGATAAGCCAGTGTTCTTAACTATTGAGACAACCTTCCCGTTTATTTTTTTATTGTGTCATCAGTTAGTTTGTGTCTGTAAGACTTTATCATGTACCCTTCATTTCCATTGACCCTCCTCAACTCCTGTATCTCCCAGACAATCCCATCTCCCTTCCCTAAAGAACATGACTGAAGAGAAGGAATGTAGAAATTTGGGGCGTGACCACTTTTGGGTTCATGCAAACTAAAGGTTAAAAGAAAAGAATGAGCTCTAAAAACTCAATTCATTTATTTATATTTAAAATTTAAAAACTAAATTGAACTTAAATGTTCAAAATATAAACATTTTAAGCTTTAGGTTAATGTTTAAAATCATGGTTCAAAATTTTAAATTATGTGAGTAAGAGTTCTGGATCCAAGAACATTTTCTCATACTAATTTATGATTCAAATGTATAACCTCTGTAGTTATTTCTTAACATTTAATGTGTTGATAACATTTGGCCATGTATGTACCTTTCAAACACACATATCAGTCTTAGGATTTTATCTTACTAGTAGACCTATATAAGTATAAAATGTACATGAAATATTAATTCAGCAATGATTATACCTACCAGCTAATGATTAGAAATAATTCACCATGAGCAATGGAGGACCAACTGTCATTTGTAAACTACTCCTCCATAGTTACTTGCAATTTTAAGCAATATAAGACACCTCCAATTATTCTTGAGTAGCTATCATCATATTTAGAGAGATAAAGAATGTACATTGGTTATTACTCTCTCTCTCTCTCTCTCTCTCTCTGTGGTGTGTGTGTGTGTGTTTGGTTCATATATACAAATTATCTCTGGAAGCCCTGAAATACTGGAGATTATTATTTGACTCTTTGTAGGGTGACAGAATGGTTGGAATTTTAAGTTGAACTCATGCCCTTGGGCTGTTACTTTTGTAACTTATGCCTACATTTTTATTTAAAAATCAAAATGTTAGTGTTACTATGAGGATTAACAACAAAGGTATTCTTGAGCATATTAGCAGAGGTCTCTAGTACAAAGTTGACAGACTAACATGACTTTCTAATATTCCCAAATAACTTTAGACACTTATTCTTCAATAGAAAAGTTTTCAATATGTACTTCTATATATAATACATATATCCTTTATTTCATAAATAATTCAGGAAGCCATTTAAAGTTAAAAGCACTCTTTGAATTAGAACTGAAACAGAAGACTACCAGTACATTGAAATGATTAAAAGAAATGTGATCAGGGACTTCCTGGAGCCCACAAGAATATGCACTTAGTTTGACAATTTTATCTGTGATTGAAGTAGAAAAAGATATAACGTAGAAGTTGGTGTTCTTTTTCTTCTTTCTTTCACAAAAGCAGAAAAGCCATGGATATTCCCTTGACATATCTAAGCAGACAATGGCAAAATGATCTTATATTTGGTAAAGGTTTCATCTCACAGCCCTTGCACTTTTTGCTTTGCAAAAGATTTAAGTCATAAATTTTAACTTTTCCCTTTATAGATTTGTTTTATTTATGTTATGGTGTGTGTGTGTGAGTGAGTGTGTGTGTGTGTGTGTGTGTGTGTGTGTGTGTGTGTATGCCATGTGTGTCTGTGTCTGCAGAGTCCAGAAGAGGACACTGGATATCCTGAAGCCAGAGTCATAGGTGGTTATGAGCAGCCTGGCAGGGGTGCTGGGAACTCAAGTCCTCTAGCAGAATGGCAAATGCTCCTAGCCCTGAAAACATCTCTCCAACCTCTTTTTCATTGTTCTCTGGAATGCAGATTGCTGTCCCAAAATTCCACATTTCTCTAATTGCTACTCTGCAGTTTAACTTTTCTTCTCTTTATGTTATGTTTAGAGACAAGTCATTTAGATGCTTTTATAAACTAGATCTGGTGTTGTAGGTATTTTCCATATGTTAATTTTCTGATAAGATGATAAACATGTCAATTGAACATTATACACTGGAATAAGCCATATGACAGTAAAATTAGCTCTCAGTACTATTGATAATGATTATATTTACTAATGTGATATTGTATCAACATGTCACCCCAAGTCTTTTGAAATGCTAATTTGCTTTAAGGTTTTTATAATCTTAAATATGCCTGATGGTGCAGAAGGGGCACTAATATATTAAGAATAAGAAACACTAGTCTAGCTAGACTTACGTCTTACTCAATAGTCATGCCTGGTACCATACAGCCAGCTGGAGACTTGTGGTTGGAGAGATTACAGACCCTAGAGGAGAAGCCTACCAGCCTACAACTACTATTTTGTTAAATTGACAAAGCATTCAGCTGTCTTTTAAATATTTATCCTTATACTACAAATAAGTACATCCCTCATCCTTCATCAATGAAGATTTGTTTTGCAGAAAAGAGAATATGTATAGGGAATGATAATCCTCAAATGGGATATCCAAATATTATAGTTATACCTAAGGCTCAAGGAACAAAGGGAAGATAGGGTGGTAAGATTCTAAGAGGCAGAGGACCAGGAAGACTGCCAAAGAAAGGTATTCTGGACATAGCAGAGATATTACATCATGAACTCTAAACATTATTTTGCCTGCATAAAAGTTGCATGAGATCACACCACTCAACATGCTAACATGGATGGGGGAAAGGGTCACAAATCCCTATGCCGACTTGAAGAACTACAGGCAGTTCATGGCTGCTGAGGGTGGGAGAGTCAGTTTTCTTCAGGGATGAGTTCACTGACAGATTGCCCATGTTATTGTGGTCATCAGAAAACTCAAGGACACATGGGCAATACAAGCTCTACTCATTAGGTTCAAAGAGTATTGAGGATGGCTACCCTGGATTTGACTTCCTTTGAGTTTAGTAGATCTTCCTGTAATTTGGTATCCATAGTTCTGTTGATACTGAAAATGTAGTTTCAATGTCCTTTTTTCTCTCTCTCCTTGTGGCTTATGGGCAATTTTCAAGAAGTGGAATATCATTTTAATTTAGAGTGTTCTTATATTTTATTTTGTGTGTGGTATGTGTTTTGTGTGTGCATTATATATGGACCATGTGTATGAGAATGAAAGCTAAAGATTGAAAATGAGTGTGTTCCTTCTTCCATGTCCACCTTAATTTTTGAGACAGGCTCTCACTATGAGTCTGAAGTTCATCAATTCAGATAGAGTGGCTGGACAGCAAGATCTAGGGATCCTCCTGTGTCTGCCTCCATGGCATTCATCACAGTCATGCACCATAATGTCAGAGTTTTATGTGGGTGTTGGGGATCTAAACTCAAGTTCTTATGATTGTCCAACAAGCCCATATACTTCTTATATTTTAAAATGTAACTATATAGTCAAAAATTTATTTTACATATTGATTTATATGAACAGCATAGTTTATTTATTTGAGGGTTATTAATGTGATAGTAGTCACTAATACTTTTCTAACACTTCAGTTTCACACCTTTCATCTAAGTATTTAGTTTCAGTTGATTTTTATGTATAAGAAAAGATGTACACAGTTTCATTTTCTGGCATATGGATATCTAATTTATATTACACTATTTATGGAGAACCCTCCCCTACAGTATGAACTCTTGGTAACTTGTCGATAATCAACTGCCTGTACTGGATATAGACACACACCCCTTTAACTGCTCTTGCATAGCATCTGAGTTTGTTTCCCAGTACTCACATGATGGCTCACCAACATCTACAATGCCAGTTCCAGGAGAACTATCATACTTATCTGACTTACTTCTGTGAGCACCAGGCTTGCACACCATAACCTACAGACACACACACACACACACACACACACACACACACACACACACACACACGGGCAAAGAATTCATATACATAAAGTAAAATATCTTTTCAAAAGAAGCAGTGTGTGACAAAGCAGCTTTTGGTGCCGGAACCATCTCTGTGCCATGGCAGAACTGAGGAGGTTGACACCACATGACACTTTGGTCAGATTCCCAGATTCCCTGACCAGCTTTGCCACTTACATGCTTACATGTTTTATCAGCCTGGTTTTTTGTTTGTTTGTTTGGTTGGTTGGTTGGTTTTTGTTTTTGTTTTTTTTTTGTTGTTGTTGTTTTTTTTGTTTTAACCTTTTTTGTGCTTATCTGCATTGTTAGCTTTCAGGTAAGAAGCTCCAATAAATCTTCTATTTGGTACATCACTTGTGCTTCCTTTGGTTTTTCAACAACTTACCTTACTCACCCACCACCCCCTGCCTAGCACATCAGTCCTTATTGATTTTCTTCTCATTTGTCCACCAGTTATTGAGAGAGGAGTGTTTAAATACCTCAGTACAGTTGAGGATTGGTCTATTGAAAAATTCATTTTGAATACTGGTGAAAAGATTGGAAGTCATGATTGTGTGTTGTCAGAAGGTATAATAAACATTATAAATGATTTCTTTAAAATGTGCTCTGATGTGTATATTGTGTATTTGCTTTTGTTCTGGGAGTTTTCCTCATGATATTTATAGGAATGTGTCACTTCATATTTTTATACTGAAGTAAAAGCACCTGTACTTCAACTGTCTTTTAAAAATGTCAAATAATCTATAAATCCATATCCATTTCACTTGACAATCTGGTTTTCATGCAAGCCCCTTGTTTTATCTGGTCAAGGGATAGTTTGAAACTGGTTGACAAGGTGACAAAATTTCTATTATGCCATTGATACACAGTTTAAAACAATTGTAATGGATAATAAGCTTTCAAATAACCTCAAATTCTTCACACATGAAAAATTCATAAATACACTTGCATTAGCCTTGTCCTCATTCTACTTAGTAATAACCATGCAGAAGAAAAGCATAAGGCCTCATGTTTTAGATTATATACCAACTCCAACACCATTGCTGAGGTGTTAACTGATGTTGAAGAGGAGACCCCCTTTTTTGACAGAATATAACAGGGAAAGAGAGAGAGAAACAGAGAGATCCTGTCTTGTTTCCATGGAGTACCCTCCCCTTAGTTCAGGGCTTTTGGGTGGATCTACTATCAGAATGAGTAAAGGAAAGACTCACACGTTTAATTAATTTTCTTGTAATATAACAATCTTTACAAGTGAAATACAAGGTGAAGGGGAGTTATATGAACATGGGTAGGCAGTGCTAAAGCAATGGCAGGCTCCCTGAGATATTATCTTCTTATTCCCAGAAGATATTGCAAGAAACCCTGGGAAGGCATAAGGCTGATATCTAAACAGGACCCACAGGGGAAGGGGAGGACCCAGAGCCCTGCAATATAGCCAATGCAGAGTGCATTTAATTGTCTTCTAACCTTTTTCTCCTCTCGTCTGGAAAGCCATTGCTTTTCCTTTCTCTGCACCTTGATCTTCCATTTTTCTTGATCATTCAACCTTCTTGCCAACATACAAGCTCAGTGGACCTCTAGACAGCCAGCAACTCACCCATTACAAAGGTCATAACCAAGCATGATGCTTGGAAGGCTAATCATAATACATCTGTGAATGTTACACAGAACAAGCAGTGGTTGGGTCTTGGATAGTACATTCTAGGTTTATCACTCAGAGATACATGGAGGGTAGATGTGGAAGGAAGCAAAGGATTTCTCCAAAGAGTTTATTCTGGTCCATTGCAGCCCCAGTTACCACTCAAGCTGTCAAAGCTATTTTCCAGCCCTGTTATGTGAAGAACATCCTTTCCAAGAAAATCTTTATGTGGAGGCAAAGATAACTCAAATGGCCTATTCTGGTTGTAAAATTCACCAAATGAAATAATCAACATGCCTGTTTATTGTATTTTGATATGGCACATTTTAAACTCCTTCAGGAATGTGGTTTTTCTAAAGAAAGTGTTTGTACCTGAACACACCTGGACCTGGAGGGCTTTACCTTAGCTGGCATAAGCCAAGTAGGGAAACAATTGTGACATGCATGCTCTCACTCAAAGATGGGATTCCAAAATCTTAAATTTGTGGAAGCTGGGATTATAATGATGGGCACTAGAAATCGAGGAAGGCTGAGTTCTCCAAAGTCTTTCACCCTCTGCATTTTGTCCATTGTGGGGTTTTGTATTCACTATCATCTACTATAAGAAGTTGCTTCTCTGATGAGAGTTGAATAATGCATTCATCTACGTGTATAGCACTAAGTAATTTGGAGTTATTTTATTGTTGTGTTCATTAAACAGAATACTAGTAGTCAGATTTCCCCGTGGCTTGTGCCCTATTTAATATCATGTTCTTGGCCTCCTTAAGAGAAAGTATTTGGTTACTCCTTAGCCTTGTGTCACTGTTGGCCTAGTGGTGCTGGGTAAGATTGATTATTTTTCTCCTTCAGTAATGTGTATACTATCATCTAGCACTATCAGTGTTTATTAGGAGGGATAAAGCTACCAATGGAATACCAGCTATATTTGTCCATGTTGTGTGCTATAAGAAAGTGCTGTGTCTTCAGCAATAGAGTCTGTGTGGTTGTAGAACAGTGGTTCCCAACCTTGGCACTGCTGTGATCCTTTAACACAGTTCATCAAGTTGAGGTCACTTCCAACCATAAAATTATTTTTGTTGCTATTTCAAAACTATAATTTTGCTACTGTTCCAAGTCTTCATGTAAATAGCTATTTCTGATGGTCTTAGGCAATCCCTGTGAAGGATTCATTCGGCCACCCCCCTAAAAGGATTATGACCCACAAGTGAGAACCACTGTTGTAGAGGGTAACCAATAACATTGGCAATAGCCTACAGTATTTTGCAGGATCTATAGAACCCCTTTGGTCAACAACTCAAAAAGATTAACCAATTCCTGGTAGTGGGTATTTTACAATATCTAATTATCTCCAGCATTTTTACAGTCCTTTTTACCATCATATGTGCTGTTAACTTCACTATCTTCTATTATCATTTCTTTCCTTACTTTCTTGGGAAGTCTATGTCATTTTTGCCTTTCCTTTCTTTTTATCTTCATGTTTCTGCCTTTTCCCATCTGGCTAGTCCCAACCATTGGCCACAATTCTCAGATACAAGTTTCAGACTCTCTTTGATGTATTTTCTTTTTCCTTGCTGTTTAAAATGATTAACAATTGAAAATCAGAGATTAAAATAGCTCTGATAGAAACATCTAATTGTGATGGAATCTGTGTATCAGGACTATTGTTCATCTGAGCTGAAATTGATTTAGTCATCTGTGATGGGGCTCCTTAGTCATTGTGATCCCTGTAATCCCCATAATAGAGCTGCACACTGCAGTTTCTTCACCTTAGTTAAAAATATGAAAATAAATTCACCAATTAGTTTTAATGATGATTAATAGCAGCAGTTAGGATGTTTTGGCTGAAGTACAGTGAACTCATCTCAGGCTAGGTTAAAATAATGATGTTTATCCTAAATAAAAGTAGTGCAGAAACAAGGCAATCCTGAGGATTGTATGGAGACAATTTCATGAAGAAGCCAGGGTTTGTTATTTTTCAGCTCTGCATCATCCTTCTCAAGTCAAGTGGACTTAGAAAACTTCCTCAAGGTGTAGACAGCGCCTGAAGTCCCTGAATTACTGGAAAACACTCATAGTAGGTCAACATTTATTCTCCACCTTCTTTTCAAGATGGAAGAGACTGTATTCAAGAAGCTTCTTACAGGTTATTTTCTTACACCTTATTTGTCACCACTTATTTAGGCTTGCTTCTCCTGGCTTAAGTTAAACACTGACCAAGACTGACTTAGAGGAAGAAATGGTTTGTTTCATGTGACACTTCCAAGTAACAGTCTGTCATTAAGAGCAATTGGGATAGGAACTCTTGGAATCAGGAACTGAAGCGAGGCCATGGAGGAATGCTGCTTACTGGCTTGCTCCTCAGTTTACTCATCTTGCTTTCTTCTACAATTCAGGGGTAGTACAAACCCACAGTGGGCTGTGTCCCCCACACCAAGCATTCATCAAGAAAATTTCCTACAAACGTGCCCACAAGCCAATCTGATGGAGGCATATTCTCAACTATGGTTCCTTCTTCTCAGGTAACTCTAGTTTGTATCAAGTTGGAAAGAAAGTAACCAGCACGCCACTGGAAGACTTTCATTACCAAGTCATTCACTGATAAGGAGAATGGCTTACCAATGTCTGTCCTATTATAATTATTTTAAAAAATGGCTGGAGATGACTTAAAAAGGGAGACCAACATATGATAAAAAACAATCAAAAGTTCCATCACATTGAAATAAATAGGAAGCAGTTCATAAGGTGAATCAAAATGGTCTTGATGGCTGTTTTTTTGTTTTGTTTTGTTTTTGTTTGTTCGTTTGTTTTTTTTTTTTTTTTTTTTATGTTACAAAAACCATCCATGAAAAGCAAATGTGGAAATATATAATTTCTACTTAAAATGTAACGTATTTTCTTAAACTCTAACAAAATTCCATCTGCTTGGTTCCAATTCACCACATTAAAAAGTTAGACAATTGGAAAATTAGACTGATTCCATTTCCCCTGAACTCACTTCATTACTTGTTTCTTTTAACCGTAGTTCTGTGTTTCCATCACTAAGACTGAAGCATAAGTAAAGCTGCTCTCAGCACAGAGTGCTTTCCATTTAACATTGTTGGGGGAAAAGATACATTATGAATAGTATTGATTTCTTTTAACCTCAGTCAAGTGACAGGAAAGCTTAACCCAGATTCATCTTCTCTTCGCATTCATCATAAATCTCTGATGTGCCAATATTCTATATTTGAATGCTTTGTGCACATTAGCAATATTGTAAAATCATACTGTATTGTGACAAGACACTAAATTTATTTCAGAGAGGGTCCATTTTATCACTATATGCACTATGAATAATAAAGTACTTATCGATTCTAATGACAGATTATTATAACATTAATAAGTTAGCTGAAGCAAGACCTTATTTCAGCTGAAATTGGAGAGTTCTTCTGGAAAAAAAGAAAGGAGCTTCCCAGGTAGATTTCTTTGTGTTATAATGATGCTGTTTGTCATGGTTATGGGCTCTCATATGTGTGTGTGAAGAATATTGATTCAGAAAGATAAGGATGTGCTTGGTCATCGGCAGTCTAGGATGGTTGTTTAAAATTTTTCTTTTTCTTGGTGTGTGTGTGTTTGTGTGTGGGGGGCACACATGTGTGTGTGACACATGTACATTCATGGAGGCAATGGGAAGGCCTCCCTAGAGCTGGAGTTACAGGCAATTGTGATCCACATGATTTGAATTCTGGAACTGGATCTTCTGCAAGAACAGCAAGTGTTCTTAACTTCGGAGCCATCTCTCCAGCTCTAGTCATGTCTACTTAAACATTTAAGACTTATTAAGAAAAAATAGGGGCAAAGCATGAAGATTCAAACTCAAAGAAAAATACTTATGAAAATTCCTCTTCAGCTCTGACAAGCCTCCATTGCAAATGGTGGAGTGGTGTTATACCAAAACAAAATTGAGCAGCTTGTTCATGAATCAGATTTCAGCATAGTAGAGATGAGGTTTAAACAACCCATATTTTATGGATTTACTTGAAGTCCCAGGAAACTGGCACTTTGGTCACAGGAGCACATTATGAATAGCAGACTCACAAAATAATTCTTGGGAATATTTAGAATATAATACCTAACATAAAAGTTATATTCATTTATACTGAAATTCTTTATATTATCAAAGTCTAATTTTCATGGGCTAAGTTGGAGCAAACTTTATGTTCAAATTCAAACATACCATGACTCTATTTCCATTTGCTATGTAGTCTATACCTAGGAAATGGAAACAACATAAATGTCCATCAGCTAAGAAATGAAATTGTGTTACATGCATACAATGGAATTTTATTCAGGCAGATAGAATTTCAGCCTTTTGAGAAGTCTACACACTGATTTCTTTTAGATAATTCAATCTATAAATAATATATATTTATTTATAAATAATATTTATCAATTTATTTATAAAATAATATAATGTATAAAGAAAAACTGAAATCATGAAATGTTCAGCTAAGTGGATGGAACTAGAAAATGCTACACTTAGTGAGGTAACCCAGACCCAGAAGGGCAAATGCCATATCTTCTCTCTTATTTGTGGAGCTTAGCTCTGACACGTTAGATTTGAACAGATAACCCCAGAATCCAGAAGGATAGAAAAGGATGAGGGGTAGGGTTGGGAGAAGAAGACCTAGAGAAAGGGTTAGTGGGACACAGGTGCTATGAAAAGGAGAAGGTGAACATGGGGGACTTAACTGTGGAGTACAGAGGGAGGGGAGGAGGAGATAACTAACACTGAAGATGCCTGGAAAAGACATAGGAAATGTTATCCTATAAATGTATATATGTAACAGATTTGTATACACTTGAAATGGAGGTAAGCCACATGAGATTATAATGACTCCCCACACTCAAGGAGCCATAAGAAAAATTCCAGCCGCAGGCCAATGAAACACTCTTTTGGGTTGTTGGAGTGGGGAGTTGAAGAGGCTTCCAAACAATATAGGCTTTTGCCATTGCCATTGCCTGCCTCCCAGACTTTGAATGTTTCTTATTGCTGGAGGCACCAGTCATTTTGGAAATAGAACTTGGAGGAATGACACATTTTTACTGACCTGGAAGACTCAACCCCGGGAGCTAGCTCTCATAGTTTAAGAAAGTGTTATGCAAGTTACTAAGGGAGAAAAGTAATCAATAGTTCTGTAAAGCCTGCAAATGACAATGACTGACCAGGCGAAATCCCGTCAGTGGTGCTACTTGGGAGTAGTACTTGGGGATAACCAACTGCTGATAATTGGACTTAGGGCACATTTAATGTGAGGAATTCATGCTTAGGACTGTAAACCTAGTCAATTACCCATGGCTAGAGACATCACAGACCCTGGAGAGGAACATACTACCATTTTCCCAAATCAATATAACTCCTAACTGTATTCTCCTTATTTATCTTTATACCCTCAGATAAATGTAGCTCTCAACCCTTATCAACTAAACTTCTTTCTGTTGAAGACTGGGGCTACTAAGGAGATCCAATGGGTCAAAATGATGTGTCTGCAACACAATCCCTACACCTAAGCCTCCAGGAGCTTCATGGAAGAGAGGGTGGAAACATTGTCAGAAGGCCAGCATACCTGCTGGTAGGTGGGGTTCCCTAAACATGAACATACTATTATACCCATGAAATCTCAGCAATGTAATTATGTAAAACAGATCTGCCCAATGATGAAATCAGTTGACATGACAACATGGGTGGGGGAGATTTAAGCACCCCCTCCCCCCAGATGAAGAGCTACAGAAGTCAATGCCGAGGAAGGAGGGAGAATCAGTTTTCTCCAGGGGTAAGACTCCTGGTGGGTTATTGTATTAGTTACTTTTCTGTTGCTGAGATAAAAACCAAAGGCAATTTGAAGAAGGGGCAGTTTATTTTGGCTGACAGTTCCCCATAGAGAAATAAATCAAGGCATCTAGGCCTATTGCTCTGTGTCTGTATGTGCTTGCCTGCCTGTGTATACACTGGTTTACAGAACACTTCTTCTAAGTATACCGTGCAGTAATAAGATCAAAGATAAATGTAAACCACTGTAAAGTATTCTCAAACATGGGGGAAAGCATATGTAGCTATATCCACTATATGTCTGTAAACACAGAAAGTACCGGTGCCATTCATTAATTGTTGAGGTCAGGAATCAGCAGCTTGGGGTCCTGTGAGCCTCTGTACTATCAGAACATTTCATTTTCAGTGTTTGACATTTGCTAACTTAAAATATTTTTAAAAATTTCTCAGTAAAAGAAATTAGGTGGCTATATCTCTTGTCCAAGTAAAAGGGTCACTGTTTTTCTTTGTATAGTTTTTCTGTTGACACTCCCACTTTAAGATCCTTTGTTTGTATTTTGCTGTGGTAAAGTAGAGAAGAATTTCAAGGCTGAGATTCTTTGGAGATCAATTTGAAAGTATTTACCCTAACTTATACATTTTTTTTCAAATATGAGCAATGCTGAAAAATATCCATCTTGGTATAGCATATTTTTCCTTTCTGTAGAGCCACGTAGAAACAATGTAAAATGGCCTTACATTTATTGCTCTGATGGTAATGGAAATAGATGCTTTCCAAACCATGAAACTGTCTTTGTGCCACTCTGAAATAGCCAATTAACTTACATTCCATTTTGGCTTAAGTGATTTGATAAAACACAGCTTCACTTCATCCATCCTTAGTCATGGACCCTTGCTCTCTAAAGGTTAATGCTCTATCCGACTTCATGAATTGGATGATTTGGTCTGTTTATGTATGAAAGCAAAACATACATTTTAAACAGCACTTTATTTAGTTCTCATTTATATAAGAAGCAAAGAGAACAAGGATGTTATGAAAATAGAGTGTTGTAATAAATAGTTTCATTAGGGGTTTATTTTGCCCTTTTTCCCTCAAATGATAAGACAATAGTCTGAAAGAAAATTATAGTTATAAAACTCAGCATTTTGTTTCCATTACTTTATTCCTAATGATCAGCAAAACTTAACATGCACTATTTTTAAACTCAGCTCAGGTTTTCCAAGCCATAGAGCACCACAGTAGAGTTAGCAAGAGTGCTAACTTGTCTTCCTTTATAGCTGCAACAATAGGATCCTTGCTTGGCTACAGAAACTATTTCCTGGTTTTGCATCTTCTATCACGATGAACTGGAATTTCCCTCTTGAGTTTGGAATGACTGTTTCAGGAAGCGGAAGAAATGAACTTAAAGAGATTGGCTGCAGATGACCTTGATTCCCAAAGCCACTGTGCTTGTTCTCATGAAGATTGGACAAGTACCATAGGTGCCAGGGAACAAATAAGGAGACACACAACCAGACAACATGAAGAGTAAGGTCTCAGGAAACCCTGCTGAGGAGGAGACAGAAGGTGGGGTGTCAGTGTGAGCAGAGGAATGATAGCATCACTAGCAAGCTGCAGCATTGGGCATAACACAACTGGTGCTGAACCCACCTCCTAGGCAGTCTCCATGAAATGCAAGGTGTCTTTAGAGGGCTTTGCATTGTGTGAAAGAGGAAACAAAGGTCTCCAGCCATAGACAGCCACACTTGAGTCTAACAGTGAGAACAGGACCCCTTCTCTATCAAGAGAAAATTCTCAGAAGAGTAAAGCTCCACCTCCAAGGGACAGAATCCGCCCAGACTGAATTACTTGACCACTAAAGCAGGTGACAGGAAGCTAACAGTGGCAGATGACAAGGGAATTCTTCAGATTGACTCCTGAGCATTCTCCAGCATACAGGGAACTCCCTGTCAGCACTGTTTCTCCTCTGCTCAGGATGGAATTTGTTTTCATGTAGAATGACTAATAAACACTGCTGGGCCTGATGGTCCAGACCTTATGTCCCAGCATTGTGGGAAGCAGAGGCAGGAAGACAGCAAGTTCCGAGCTAGCTTGTCTCAAATAAAATAGTTAATAGAAAAAAGTGTTGGGGTCTTTGATTTTTGGAGTTGATTGTCCACTTGGGAGGATCTGGCATCACCTAGGAGGTAGGACTCTATAGATCTGGCCATGCCTGTGAGGAAATTTTTTGATTAGGTAATTGAGGTTGGAACAACCACCCTAAATGCCAACCAGCATCATTTCCCTGTGTTTAGGTCCTGAACTACATGGACAGAAGTCAGCTAGATGAGATAAGAATTCATTTCTTTTCACACTGTGAATGTGCTGTGATTGCATACTCCCCCATGAGGCCTTTCATGGGGAGTTTTCAAAGTCTGTCATTTGGAGTAGGGCCCAAGCCCTCCCCCACATGTCTAGGCTGAGGAAGTATACCTCTATGTGGAATGGGCTTCCAAACTTCGTTCGTGTACTAGGGATAAATACTGGCCCATTACCAGAAGCCCCATAGACTGCCCAGTCCTCCTAACTAACACCACATTCAGGGAATCTGGGTTGGTCCTATGCTGGTTTATCAGCTGTTAGACTGGAGTCCATGAGCTCCCCCTTGTTCAGGTCAGTAGTTTCTGTGGGTTTCTCCAGCCTGATCTTGACCCCATTGCTCATCACTCCTCCCTTTCTGCAACTGGATTTCAGGAATTCAGCTCAGTGTTTAGCTGTAGGTGTCTGCTTCTGCTTCCATCAGTTACTAGATGAAGGCTCCAGAATGGCATATAAGGTAGTCAGATTGTTGCTAGCCCCCCTTGCTAAGAGTCTGGTTAAAAATCAAAGACGCTTGGGGGAGCGCCTTTGATTTTTAACCAGACTTAGCAAGGGGGGCTAGCAACAATCTGGCCATTTTGCATTTTCAACCATAACCCCAATGAGTCAGACAGCTCAGCTATGTGTCACTGTGAACTTTAGCTTGTTTTCTGAGGTTATTTTAAATCTGTTAGCAAGGCATCTGGTCTAACCTGAAGTCATTTTGATGCTTTGGTTTAGCTGCCTCTAAAATGACTGCCTTTTCTCAGCATTAAGAGAATTAGAGACGGCCTGGCTCCTAGACTCAGGTGTTTTCCTTTTAATCATTAACCAGAGCAGCGCCTAAGGTATATCCTTGTATTTATTTGTATTCATCAAACTCTGTATAGGATGTCATTATTAATACCAAATTAGACGTGCAGCCTAAGCTTCTTCTTGATAATCCACAGATGAAAATATCCAGTAGAATTGGATGTTTCCAAGAGATTACAGGCTGTAGAGATCTCCCCACATCTACTCACACCATGCTCTTATCAGAGAAAGAGGACTACAGCAAATATGTAAAGGCACTACAGAAGCAAAAGACATTCTGGGGTCTGCAACCCTGTGGACTTGCCAAAACAAGATTGGCTCATCAGAGATTTCCTTCTGAAAGGATGACACCTGGAACTTCAGTTGCCACTTGCTGCTCCTTTGGCATGGCCAACAGCATCCATTGACTTTTTTTTTTTTTTTTAGTAGTGTTTGGTTCTATCCTTTAGTTCCTGGTGATCTAGGCAGTGTCAGGCATGGCTTTCTTCTTGTGGTGTGGGCTTCCAGTTGGACCCATCATTGGCTGGCCACTCCAAGTTCTGTACTAGCCTTACCCCAGCACATCTTGCAGGGAGGACAGATTGCAAGTCGAAGGTTTTATAACTGGGATGATGTCCCAGTCCAACCACTGGAAATCTTGCCTGGTTACAGAATATGGCTGGTCCAGGCTCCATATGCACCATTACTAGAAGTCTTCTCTAGGGTTACCCGCATAGGTTCAAGGGAGTTTCCGTTGAACTAGTTTTTGATATTGCCCCCAAAATCCCCCCAATTCCAATCATCTCTCCCAGTACTCTCTTCCTCCACCCATACCAACCCACCTCTACCTGATTTCTCTTGTTCCCATTTCCACCTGCACCCAGTACACCTGTGAAACCTATTCTATTTCCCCTTCCTAGAGAGATACATACATCTCCCCTTGAACCCTTCTTGTTACTTAGCCTCTCTGGGTCAGGGGATTGAAGCATAATTATCCTTCACTTAATAGCTAATATCCATTTATGAGACAGTACATGCTATGTTTGTCTTTGTGGGTCTGGGTTACCACATTCAGGATGATTTTATCTAATTCTATCCACTTGCCTGCAAATTTCATGATGTGATTTGTTTTTTGTTTTTGTTTTTATTTTTAATAGATGAGCAATAGTTCATTGTGTGAATATATCACATTTTTTTTTGTTTTGTTTTGTATTGTTTTGTTTCTTAAATTCTACTCTTCAGTTGAAGGACATCTAGGTTGTTTCCGGTTTCTGGCTATTATGAATAAAGCTTCAATGAACATGGCTGAGAAAGTTTCCTAGTGGTAGGATGGAGCATCCTTTGAGTATGTGACCAGGAGTGGTATGGCTGCATCTTGAGATATATAAATTCCCAATTTTCTGAAGTGCTACCACAATGATTTCCACAGTGATTGTACAAGTTTGTACTCCCACCAGCAAAGGAGGAGTGTTCCTCTTGCTCCACATCCTCACCAGCATGAGCTGTCACTTGTATTTTTTATTTTAGCCATTCTGACAAGTGTAAGATAGTCCTTTAGATTTGCATTCCTTTGATGGCTAAGGATATTGGGCATTTCTTTTAGTATTTCTCAGCTATTTGGGATGTCTTTGTTGAGAATTTTCTATATAAATATGTACTCCGATTTTAATTGGATTGTTTTGTTTCTGATGTCTAATTTCTTGAATTCTTTGTATATTTTGGATATTAACCCTCCATCAGATGTGGAGTTGGAACAAATCTTTTCCTAATGTGTAGGTTGCCATTTTGTCCTATTGATGGTGTCCTTTGCCTTATAGAAACTTCTCAGTTTCATGAGGGCCTATTTATTAATTTTTGACCTTAGTGTTGGCACCATTGGTGTTATGTCCAGGAAGTTGCCTTCTGTACCAATGTGTTCAAGAGTATTCCCTACACTCTCTTCTATCAGGTTCAGTGTATCTAGTTTTATATTGGTGTATTTGATCCACTTGGACTTGAGGTTTGTGCAGAGTGATATATAGAGATCTATTTGCATTCTTCTACATATATACATTTAATTTGACTAGCACCATTTGTTCAAGATGTATCTTTCTTCCATGTGCAATTATGGTTTCTTTATTTAAAAAAAAAAAAACAGGTGTTCATAGGTGTGTGGATTTATGTTTGGGTCTTTGATTCAATGCCAATGACCAACATGTCTATTTTTATGAAAATACCAGGCAGTTTTTATTCATATTTCTCTGTAGTACAGCTTGGTGATAACTCTGGATGTTCTTTTATTGTATGGGATTGTTTTAGTTATTCTGGGTTTTATGTTTTTCCATATGAAGTTGAGTAATGGTCTTTCAAGGTTAGGTCTGTAAAAAATTGTGTTAGAATTTTGATGGGGATTGCATTGGATGTGTATCACTGCTTTGTGTCTCATTAGTCTGGATTTGTCATACATTCATTTTCATTGAATTTTAAAGTCTTTCTTTCTGCCTTGACCCACTAATCATTCAGTATACAGTTATCCAGATGCTATGAGTTTGTAGGCTTTCTGTTGTTGAACTCTATCTTTAATCTGTGATGGTCTGATGGGATGCAGGGTGGGATGGTATTTCAGTTTCCTTGTATCGGTGTAGGCTTGCTTAGAGATCAAGTATGTAGTCAATTTGGAGAAAGTACCATGAAACTGCTGAAAAGAAGTTATATTCTTTTGTGTTTGGGTGGAATGTTCTATAAATATTTGTTAGATCCATTTGGTTCATAATGTCTGTTAGCTCCAGTATTTCGGTTTAGTTTTTGTCTGGATGACCTGTCCATTGGTGAGAGTACAGTACTGAAGTTTCCCACTATAGCATGTGATTTAAACTTTAGCAATGTTTCTTTTACAAATGTAGGTGCCCTTATGTTTGGGGCATCGATGTTAAAAATTGACATGTCATCTTGGTGAATTTTTGTTTTAATGATTATGAACTGTCTTTCCCGATTTCTTTTGATTAATTTTGGTTTGAGGTCAATTTTGTTAGACATTAGAATAACTATGCAACCTTGCTTCTTGGTCCATTTGCTTGGAAAATCTTTTTCCAACCCTTTACTCTGAGTTAATGTCTATCTTTGGTGTTGAGGTGTATTTCTTTATGGGATTTATTCATTTCCTCTTTAAGAATGTCTATCATCACCATAAGGTTGGTTTTAAGGTCTTTTTTTTTTTTTCATGCTTCAGCTGTGTTGACATTTTCAGAGTTTGCTATAGTGCAATAGCTAGGTTTCAGTAGGGACATATTACGCTGGCTGTTGTTGATTTTATTCTTAGGCATCTGGGTTTGAGGTGATTATAGGTCTAGATGCTGTTTTCTGAGTTTGTCTTTGTTGGTGAGTGCTTTTCTCTTGGTTTCTTTTTTCCTCTTTGGTCTTCTGATCTGTGTGGCCTGAAGTTCTGGCAGCAGGCATGGTCTCTGAACCTGGTGGGAATCTCTGTCTCAGTTAATGGTTGGATTTCTGGCAGCTTGAGTATCCTTTGGTCAGTCAGGGCCCTCCATCTGAGTTTGGGGCTGTTCTTCTGGCTGGCATGGCCTGCACCTGAGTAGGGAATGTCTCTAGACATTTATTTTACCACAGTGAAAGGAAAAGTAGCTAAGACAGGAATATAGCTCAGTGATAGAAATACTGTCTGCATGCAGGAGATAGTAGAAGTTCAGTCCCCAGTACTGGGGAATCAAAAAGAAAAAGAAGCTAGACACAGTACACTCAAAATATGACTTACATGACTCCCCCTTATTCTTCTAAACTCTCTTTACAGAAGTCTGAAGGAGGGTGGGTGTAGAATAGTATAGTGTCCTGGGCTTAAAGTAGGAAGAGTCCTTACATGGTCAAAGAGACCAGCAAAAAAAGAGAGAGCCCTTAACTTGCCTTGGGAATGGCTTCAGCAGATAGAGACCCATTAAACAATCACCTTGTAGAAGTCAGAAGACTGATCATCATGTTTTATTTCTGTCCACCCTCAACCATAAAGCAAACTCCTTGTCTTCCATTCAAGAAGTTGGAGCATGAGTCCTACATGAAGTTCAGTGTCATAGATCAGAGCGTGGAGAGGAAAATGATGGAAAGAGGAACTAGAGGAGCAAACAGGTTGACAGTGCCCTGAGCCATGACCTCGGATGAGGACGAGATGGGATTGGAACACAGGACTTAGTCACAAAGCCAGTGCTCTGATTTTGTCAGAAGTTCCTAGAAAGGAATGGTTGTTCTCCTGCAGACACTGAATTCTGGCCCCAGTACAATAAACTCTTGGTATCTGCACATGACCCTAATTCATATGTTGCTGGCTCTTATTCTAGTTCTAATTAGGCCTTAAAAGTGCAATAAACAATCTGGGAACCTTGGACTGTAAAATGAGCACTCGTGGGAGAAAATAATCATGTGTTAAGGCTGATGGATATAAACTGTTTTATATGTACTGGACATAAAAAAGCACTTTATGTATACATTGTGTTTAACTCCATTTGTGTGATCTTTAAAACAAGCAAGAGTCATAGTAGCTCTGGAGGGAGGTATGAGGGGAAATGTGGCAGATTTGGGATTGTTTCACATCTTGAGCTGCAGACATCATGCCTATAAATTCACTGAGTGATGAACTTCACATTACTGTACTTCATTTTACCTTTCTAAATGTGTATTATATCCCAGTAACAAATAAAAGTACTCTGCATCTCAAACTGGAGAATTCACATAAATTCCATGAAAAGATTTCTGCTTTATGTTGGAGGGCAATACTTTCTGACCCCTTATAAGGACCAGGGAAGGCAGAACAATTGGCAACCTGAGAGGATTGGGAAAAGAAGATATAGTTTAAGACTATCAAACAAGTGAATTTAGTGGGTGAGATTAGTAAAGAGACGTGATTAGTGAAGAGAAGATTTTTCAACATTCCTCTTCCTGTGCTTCAAGAAGACTTCATTTGTCCAGGTTTAAATCTTTCAGGAAAACAACACAATGGCCTTCCCATTGTATTTATGCTGCGATTATATCCTTTTAGTTTCAAGGAGGATGTCTGTCAGAAGTGGAGATTGAGCAATGTGTGATGCAGAAGACAGTCAAAGCAAGTACAAGGAGATCTTATGCTGAGTGGGATTTTTCCCCAATATATGGAGAACAGAAAATAGGAGTTGAGAAGCAGGAGTCCCACATGCCTGTAAATCCCAGCATTCGGGAGGCAGAGGCAGGCAGATCTCATGAATTTGAGGCCAGCCTGGTCTACAGAGTGAGTTCAGAACAGCCAGCCAGCCAGGGCTGTTACACAGAGAAACCCTGTCTTAAATGTTTGATGGTGAGCCTGGTCTTTAATGGCTGAGCCTTCTCTCCAGCCTAAGAAACTCTGTCTTGAAGAAAAACAAAACAAAACAAAACTGTTACTTCCATAATAGATTTGATAGTTCCCAGTCCTTACCAGTTGTGAGAACTGAGGTGTTATGTATTAGATGTTTGTGTGGATGTGCCTACAAGTTGACAGTCATTGCCTAAAGGGTTTACCTCTGGATAAAAACAGATGTTGCATGTTTTACTTCATTATTAAAGACTTCATTCTTTGTGTGTGTTTGTAAGCAAGTGTTTAAAGCACTGTACACATGTCAATTCTAGAAGACAACTTGGGGTTTTCTCTTTCTATCTTTTGTTTTTGTTTTGTTTTGTTTATTTTTTGAGACAGGGTTGGTTTCTTTGTGGCTTTGGAGGTTGTCCTGGAGCTAGCTCTTGTAGACCAGGCTGGTTTTGAACTAACAGAGATCTGTCTGCCTCTGCCTCCCCGAGTGATAGGATTAAAGGCATGTGCCATCACTGCCCAGCTCTCTTTCAATCTTTGCAAGGGTTCTGATCATCCAACTCAGTTTGTGGGGAATGTGTATCAAATATCTTTACCTTCCTTGTCATCTTGCTTGTCCCATATTACACATTTTGAATAATAATATTCTGTATCGAAATTTAACATTTGAACTCTTAAGCCAAAAGTGCTGCTTTTTTAGAATTTTTAAATTACCTATGTGATTAGTAATCTTTGGTGCCTTTTGTAGCTCTGTTATAGCCAATATAAATACAGAAAGAACAGTAACATCTTCCTCAAATACTACACATAGTAGCTCAAAATTTTCCATACTGGGAACTTCAATGAGATAAATATGTGCTGCAAAATGTAATTTCAACCAAAAAAAACTTATTTGAAAATAATTTTATTTAATAGTTGAAGCAATAAAAGATCTATTTATAATACAAAAGGCTATGAAGCCATCTCTCTTTTATCTTCTTCCTCTTGTTAAAAGGGAAACTGAAATCTAAATAAATCATTCATCCAAATAAATCATTCATAAATCAAAATTGAACCACCAGAGTGTGCCAGACAGTGTAAGTACTTGGTAAATAAAACATAAAGGCAATTCAAATAGTATCCTTATAAATCTGACATTAGCGTCCCAAGTTATGTTTCCTGACAACTGTGTGTCATGCAGAGACCTAAATCTCAAGCAACAAAATCCAAATCTATGCCAGCAAAAACAAGATGATATGGAGAGTGTGGGAACCAGGATGGGACTGGGGAACTACAATGGAGGTTAAAACACTTGGAGACAAAATAAGGGAAGTGGTTGACTGAGTTAGTCACTGCCTCAAGACACAATGTGAAGCCTCACTTATGTTTCTTGAATTATGCCATCTTGATCCTGCATAGCCACCACCATGAGCTTTCTACCTTACAAGTCTCAAGTACTTGTATCCTTGCCTGAAGAGGTGGCTGGGGGTTTTCAGGTTCTAAAATTGGCAGCAGTAGCTGAAATTTTTCATTAAAAGAAGATGCACTCGGTCATTGAAATGAACAAATGAGTTTATAATGCTGGCTGTTTAACTCATGGAAAATAGACGGCACTCCATGTCTCCATGTAAATGACCCAGAATGAATAATGAATGCTCTGTGCTGGACACATGGTGGCCCCATTGGCCTGAGAGAACTTACAATCAACTACCCCAAATCCTGTTGAATCCCTAAAGGCAGATAGATTTTTATGAACACCCAACATGGAGCAGTTTCTTATAGTTGGAAGTAAGTCTTTGGCAAGGAGGTAATGTGGAGTGGGTTGTATTTACTTAAACAAAGTTGATAGAGAGGGGGAAGCAATTTGGAAGGTGTTGGAATAGTTTGTTAGACTGCGTTAGGTCCTGGAGCAGAGAGAGAGGGTCATCATGGGTTGGAAAGTAAGAGAGCTGTTGGAGAGTTGCTATTGTGGCGATGCTCGGGGCCTGGTGTGCTCAGTTAGAAGGTCAAGGCAACGAGCATGGGGAGATGCTCTCTGTGGGAGTTTCTTCCCCAACACTCTAAAGTACATGTGAGATTATAAACTGTTCTACCCGTGGGAATACTAGCATGGTGGGAATACTAGTTACTAGTAATAGAATGTTGCATGAGCAAAAGCGCTAAAGCAGGAAACTGTTGATCAGAATGTATGTGTTTAAGAAAAGAAAGCATATATTTCCCTGAGCCAGTTGAGCCACATAGTTAAGCATTAGTTAAATCTAATTTGTGGTTGAAGCACTGAAGTCTATCAGGTACCCAGACAAACCACAGTGTGTGTGAGAGGTGCCTTTTAAGGAACGACAAACATGAGAGAGTGTTTTTTTTTTTCTTCCGTTCTTTACCCTTTAGGCTTTTTGGGTGGAGCACTAATCAGCTCCCAAATAAATCACACACAAGGCATATTCTTACTTATGAATGCTTGACCTTATCTTGGCTTGTTTCTTGCCAGCATTTCTTAAATTATCCTATCTACCTTTTACCTCTAGGCCTTTTCCTTTCTTTACTTCTGTATATCTTACTATCATTCTTACTCTGTGGCTAGCTGGGTGGCTGGGTGGCTGGGTGGCTGGGTGGCTGGGTGGCTGGGTGGCTGGGTGGCTGGGTGGCTGGGTGGCTGGCACCTGACATCTTCCACCCCTTGTTTTCTGGTTAGGACCATCAGATGTTTTAGATAGGCAAAGACTCACAGCTTCACAGAGTTAAACAAATGCCGCAAAAACAAAAGTCACACACCTTAAAATAATATTCCCCAAAAGGAGAGTGGGTGGAGTGGGCACTGGGGAGACATCTCAGTTGGTAAAAATGCTAACAGTAAAAGCTTGAGGGGCTGAGTTCAATCCTCTGAGCCCATGTTTAAAATTGGATACAATGGCATGAATTTTTAATTCCAGAGTTCAGTAGGTAGAAACACATGGGCCCTTTGAACTCTCTGGCTAGTTAGTCTAGTCCACTTATTATGGTTCCAGCCAATGAGAAACCCTGTTTCAAATGTATGGAGGATGTCACCTAAGGAATGACACCCAAGCACATACATGCATATATGTGCACACATATATTTTCTCTGCCTTTGTCTTTGTCTCTGTCTCTGCTGTAACTCTCTCTCTCACACACACACACACACACATACAGAGAGAGAGAGAGAGAGAGAGAGAGAGAGAGAGAGCAGAATGGGTAGATATAAATGAGTAACATCTTCATCCTACACAGAGAGTTCAACATCTGTTAACCAAGGCCCAAGTTTCCAATCCTTCCCTGTGTGTCTACTCTATGATCAGCTCTCTAAATGAGTATCCCCTGCTGAGTAAATTATGAACAAGAGTGGTTTACTTGAGTTCTGGTTCTGGAAGTTCAAGAGGCCAAGTGGAGGGGCTATGTTTGTTCAGGGTCACTTTGCTCCATCATGACATGGCAGAAAGACAAATGAGCTCATAAATGACGGAAATGAAAAGGGACTGGGAACCTACTTCATAAGTTCAAAACTTCATTGTGGTAGTCACAGCCATCCATTTTTGACCTCGACATCTCCAGTTAGGACCACTCTCAACATTGTCTCACTGGTGTTGATGAAAAAGTAAGTCTGAGAGGGGGAAAACATACAAACCATGGCAGTGAGCCTTGTGGTTAATGTGGGGATGCTTTGTGTGAGATTGCCTTCAAATTATGCCTCTCTTATGTATAGTGTTCTGCCTGCATGCATGCCTGCATGCCAGAAGAGGGCGCCAGATCTCATTCCAGATGGTGAGACACCATGAGGGTGCTGGGAATTGAACTCAGGTTCTCTGGCAGAAGAACCAGTGCTCTTAACCACTGAGGCCTCTCTCCGGCCCACACAATCTTTTTTTATTCTGTTCTATGCATATCTTACCTTCAGAATAAAGAGAAGGAACCGTGGAGAATTGCTAGGATATGAGCTAATGAAAGACATTTCAGGCTTTAAGTCCATAATCATCTCAGAGGTATGAAGAAATAGTTGTTTTATTATGGGTCTAAGAATGACTGGGAATTAGATGACAATGATTGAATCTGGATCATGAGACCTTCACATCTACCACTAACTGTCACTAGGCCTTTCAGAGCACTGCTTAGCCTTGGGGGGGTCATATATTTGTGTATCTATAGTATACAGAGGGTCAATGTTGATGGTTTTTAAAGTCTGGTTTTTGAACAACAACAAAAAAGTAACCGAAATGTCCTGCATGAATTGTGCTTTATATAAAAGGATTGTGAAGGTGTCTATGAAATCAACACCTTCTGAACCCCCTCACTTGGACTTCTTATTCCTAGAGCAGACCCTCCTGTATTTTCTTGACATTTGGTTCAGTCACCTCCAGTATGCTATTTGCAGACTTGATGATGGTCCTGGTGAGCACTTTCGGTTGTGGTGTTAGTGGTAGAGACGGTTGGCTGTGTGACATGAAATTCATGGAAAAGGGCAATTCACATCTTTGAATGCATAGTGCTTTCACTAACTTTATCTGGGACCTCTGATGACCTGAAGCTCCCACAGCTGCATTCCCTCCATTCTCTTGTCTGGCATGGAGCTATTTCTACTTTCTTAGCTTCCTCCCCATAAAGAGATCCTGTTCAAAGAAGTACATGCCTTTTAAACAGTTCACTTTTGATCCATCTTCATAGTGATTCATATATTGTTTTATTCAGCACATCATCTCCTTTAATAAAGTTATACTCAAGTACATCTTAAGTTGACTATGTATTCTGTAGTGGTTTATAAGCATGGGTAAAGGCAAACTTATTTAAAGTAACAACATTATTCTGCAGTATTTGCTTGCCCCATGTGAATTCTTTGTAGCCAGGTGGCAAACACAGATACTTATCTAACTATGCCAGAGTGTAAGGCAATAGTAGTAGGAAGTGTTGCTAAAGATTTCAAAGCCAGGGAAGAAGGCACTGGCAGATTCTGCCACACCCTAAATCCTGACCTTCCTAAGGGCAGGGATGGGAGGTCTGATCAGGGATATAGCAGTGAGGACAACAACCCCTCACCATTGTTCTGCATGAACTCCATGCTGTGTGTAAATGCCCAGCCTCTGTTTCAGTCACTGGAGAATCTAGATCTTTGTCATATGGAGAAGGCTACAGAACAAGATTACTGTACTCTTTCTTCTGTTTCCTGTTTTTATCACCTTTTCATGGAAGCCACTCTTAGGATGCAAAGACTACATAACTCCCACTTGCAAACTGACTTGCTCATTACTCAGTCTGTGATCTTTCAGGCAGCTACATAGGATTCAGCTCTTTTAGGCCTAGAGAGGAAGGAATTCAAAACAGAGATGTTGGTTATAGGGGGGTTGGGGGAATCACCAGCAAAGCTCCTCTGAGGAGAGCATTCTTACTCCTATCTGAAGAAATGATTTTTTTTAAATCTAAGATCAAGGGTTAACACAATGACTCCACATAAATGACATAAGTAATAGCAATTTTTCAAATCTTAGAAGGCACTAAAATTTCATATGTGTTTAGTTGAATGTAAACATATATATATATATATATATATATATATATATATATACACACTTGTATTTGGATAAATGGGGGCTTTGTTTGTTTGTTTGTTTCTTATAAATGCTATGTTTAGAATTAACCACAGGAGGAAATTCTTTCTTATCCTGGAGTTCCAACTGCCTTTTGAATTAAGATAAATGATACTGGAGCAATCATAAGCCCTCTTACATGTTACAAATTTTGTTTACAGAGAACTGTCCTAATGAGGGTAATATAAATGGATTTGGGACAAATGGACTGATTAGGCTTGAAATAGGCAGCATAAAACATAATGGAAAGTGTTTAATAAAAATATTTATGTTTTACTAAAGCCCAGATATTTAGGTAATGCCCTAAAGATGACTGTTCAAGCCTAAATTCAAGCTGTCATATCTATTCCTTAGTTATTAAATTAATGATATGATGTGTGTAATCGATATATATGTATGTATGTATGTATGTATGTATGTATGTATGTATGTATTGGTGTTCTAAAGCATGTTGTATTCTGTGGCCAAGTGGCATTTAAAGAAAACACAAAAATATTTAAATAAGCAAAAGGCATGGTAATTCCCTCAGCATGTATAGTGTGAAGCTCATTGTTCTACAGGAACGCACACTATTTATAGTTAGCTTGATGTGTGGGTTTGACAGGCAGCCATCTGGGGCACCACAAGGGGCCACTCTGAAAATGCAAACCTTCAATAAGATGAAAGTGTGTGCATGAGTATTTCATTATCCCCGGACAGAAAAAAATAGGTGTCCTCCGTCTTATGTGAGGTTCAACATTGAGACAGGCTCTGTGACTTTCCAGTTCTTCATGTTCACATAAAATCCACGCTACTGAAATGCTTAGAGACAGCTGGGGGTGGGGGAGGTGGGGGAGGTGGGGGAGGTGGGGGAATCTAAACCAGGATCACATGTCCTCTTGGGCTTCTGACTGTGGCATTCATCTGACATAATAGAGACTCAGAAACACAGTGTGCCTTCTCTCTGCAGGAGTTACAAAGCTGTTCAGTGTAGGAAAGCAGTGAGAAGCTCTCTTCCCCCAGCTAGAAAATGAAAAACACCTGACACTTGAGAACTGTTAGTACATGATTTGAATGCCATTAGGGGCTGCTCCTACACATTTCCTATTACAGCTGCAGAGTGTGCAACCCATGAATAGCACTTGTGTTGTGTTTGCTTTAGAAAACGCTGTTGATCCCTCCAGGCGCTCTGTTCCCAAGTACTCCCACGTGAGGCATAGAGTCGGGGAAAAGTGAAGCAAACAGATCTGTCTTACAGAGGGATTATTCTATAAGGAAATATTTTTCCAGGCTGGAGAAACGGGCCGTGCACCTCCCACCCTGGCTGTAACTTGTAAAAGACGGCTTAGGAGATATTTTATGGGCACATCAAAACTACTTGTGCAATATGCTGGGCTCAAATTCCAGGCAACTACCTCCATGAGGCTGAGTGTTTTAATAAAGTTTGACCTAGCCCCTTTGTGGGGAGGAGGGCTCTAATAGACGTGCTTTCCTTTGGGAAAAGTTGCTCTTATGGTTTTGTGAACTTGTTCTATACTCATATCAGGAATAATCTTCCTGAGCATTATAAAGTCCTGTTTCTCTTGGATTTCCTTCAGGGTAATTTTAACATCTTAATTTTCTTTCCTCTTCTTTTTTTTTTTTTTTTTTTGTAAAATAGCTTAACTTCTTTTTTCTACATATACAGTTTACATAAAAATTTTTCTTTTTAGGAATATCTAGACTGAATTGGCTTTTGAATAAATTAATGCATCATAACAATCATATATCTTTATGTGCAAATGACCGATCATTTACTGATTGAGCCATCTTCTTAGCCTGGCAATCATGGTCTTCTTTTGTGTATTTTCATAGGGTTTATTAAGTAGGACACAAAAGGATAATATAATTAGTGAAGGAAAGAAATCATGTGTGAAATACATTACACATGCCAAATGGTTGGCAGGAAGGTTGTTGAAAATTATTTTTGGAAAATTGGGGTAGTTTATAAGTAAGCGAATACTAGGTCCTGATGTTGAAAAAGGATCCTTGGGCACTCAATATAATTATGCATAAATATAACAACATTTAATAATCACAATATTCCTACAAGATAATCACTGCAAATATCTCTAGAGTACCTTCTGTAAGCTGTGGGTGGTGCTGGATGCTGGAGTTAGAACAGAAAGCAAATTAAAGAAGATCCCTGTGCTGAGAGTGCCTACTCGGAAACATGCAGGGCAAGCCCCAGACATTTCGTCTGAAGAACAGCACTGCCGTGGGGAAGGAAAAAGTAGATGCCCAGAACCAATAGAAGCCTGCTATCCTGTAGGACAGCCATTCTCAGCTTTTCACAGAGGTGGCCTAAAACCACCAGAAAATGCAGATATTTGCATTACCATTTATATCAGCAACAAAACTATAGTTATGAAGTAGCAACAAAAATAATTTTATGCTATGGGATCACAATGTAAGAAACTGTATCAAAGGGTCACAGCATCGAGAAGCACTGCTGTAAGAGTTGCCAGGGAATGATTTCTAGAAGAGGATGTCTAGTTGACACAGGGGGTGGGGGAGATGTGAATGACAAGTGTCTTAGGGTTTCTATTGCTGCAGTAAAGCACCATGACCCAAAGCAACATATAGAAGAGTTTAATTCAACGCTACAGTTCCATATCACAATCACTCACGGAAGGAAGTCAGGGTAGGGGACTGGAGCCAGGAAATGTTGCAGAGTCAGTGAAGGAATCCTGCTTATTTGCTTCTTGCCTGCTTTCTTATAGAGCCCAGGAACACCTGCCCAGGTATGGTACCACTTCTGGTGAGCTGGGTCCTTCCACACCAATTGTTAACCAAGAAAATGTCCCACACACAAGCCCATAGGACAATCTGACAGAGGCGTTTTCTCAATTGAGGTTCCTTCTGTTCAGGTGACTCTGGCTTGTGTCAAGTTGACAAAAAACTAGCAGGCATAATGGGTTTACTAGATATAAGGAAATACAAATTGATAGTATGCATAAGTAAAGAGAGCTTGACCCTTTAAAGCCACTAGGGGGAAAAGACTATAATTTTGTTATTTTAGTCACATGAGAATTGATTCCCTGTGGATGCAAATTTCATCCAATGAGAGACAGGAAGTGGCAGGTGTGGGGTACACACCTACTCAGAAGTCTTGAGAATTAAGTCATTGTAGATGCAAACTTCATCCAATGGGAGACAGGAAAGGAGCAGACAGTGCACTGATACATTCACCTTCGAGTCCTTCCTCTAAACCGTGACAAATGCACTAACATTTATCAGACAGCACGTATCAGGCAGCATTCACAGCACTCTAAACATGGGCACATTTAATTTCCTAAGGATCTCAAGCTCTTGATACATGTCAAGAAAATTGAAGTAGCTTACCTAAAATAGCACTTTCCTTACATGATGGAGCAGGGCTTTGAACTGAGATGACTGTGGGCTATCGTGGAGAAGCTGGGTTAGCTCCTAAAAGGAGAGTCTGACTGGCTTGGTATCAACCTACTAATGGCTATGAAAACATCTAAGTAGGTGATAGGTTCAACTTCTTACCCTTCTACTCCCACCCGCCCCCCACTCCAAAATCTACAGTTCCAGTTTCAATGGTGCCTTTAAGTGTGTGCTGTAAAACACAGCTGGGAACTGATTTTACCTATAATTATTGGCCTCTTACCAGTATTTAAAGACACATTGCATGGATCAGTGCTTTGAACTTTCATTGGTTTTTATCAACAGTGTGCCATTACTCTCCTAAGGACCTCTGCTTCCCCTATATTTAGATCTTGCAGTGGTCTATAATTACATGAAACTCCAAATCCTCAATGGATTGATTTCCATAAATTACAAATATGTCACGCCTTGTGTTACTAGGCAAAAGGTCAGCAAGCCAATTTGTTACACCAGTAGCACATTTACTGGGGCTTGGACAATGATCCGTTTGTTGAAAGCCTCCTGGTTTTAACTCTTTAGCCCAGATTTATATGGAAATACTAATTTATATGCAATAGCATTTAAACCACTTGCTCCTCATAATAATTAGAGAATAGCCCACATTGCATAGGCAATTATAAATTGGTATTTTGCTTATAATGAATGTGTTTTTAATTCAATATTTTATGTTGGAGAATAAATGTAAGATACTTTGCAGCACCCTCAATACATCAATTCCAAATTAATTCTACTGTCAATATGAAAACCAATTCCACAATATTAAATTATAGGTTTGCTAAAAAGGAATACTAATAGCTTGTCTTTATCTTAAAATAATGAAATATTGCACATTATACAACATACAGATTATTAAGTTAGATTCTCTCAGTGCCTTGAGTGGTCTTTAGCAATCAATTAAAACTGAATCTAATCAATAAGGTTTAAGCAGCGTGAATGAAGTCATTAAGTTTCAAAGGGTATCAGATGACAAACCAAGGTTCACAATTTTCAAAATGTCCTAAGGCCACACAACCAGGACTGACAGAACATTATCAAACCTTGCTGCCTGCAGATCTTCATCTTATATGACCTTCCAAGTTGGGACACACACACTCTTCTAGTAAGGTGATGGATAGGTATAGACTGATGGATAGGTCGGTAGATAGGTAGACAGACAGATAGGTAGATAGATAGATGATAGGTAAACTCATAATTAAATTTAAAGTGTTTTAGTTGAACTTAGTTTTTTTAGAGATATTTTGTCTCCTAGCACTCAATTATTCTCACATTTAATAACTCATGCTTCTTCCATATTTTTTGAAAGTTTGCTTAACAGATAACTGCAGTCTCAGGCTGGAGAGATGACTTAGAGCTTAAGAGCACTGGCTATTCTTCTAGAGGTTCAGAGTTCAATTCCCAGCAACCACATGGTAGCTCTCAACCATCTATAATTAGATCTAGTCCCCTCTTTTGGCATGCAGGCAAAATTGTATGCATAATAAATAAATCTAAACAAACAAACAAAACAAACAACAATAACAAAAACAAACTGTTGTCTCATGCTATATGTGAAAGAATAGTTTTGAAACTTGAGGCAAGGTCATCAACCTAAGAGAATTCATTTGTTTGACTACTTGGTTAACTCTGACTTTTGTGGTTGGACTTTCAGTATATGATCAGTTAATTAGTGTAAGGAGGCTCACAGTTGGTAGGTCAATATCAACAAAATAGGTTGTAATATTACCTTTATAAAGAGTCACACAGTGGTACCAGAATAAAGATTCTCATAATTCAGATTCATTCAGAGCCTTGCTTTATTTGAAGTGATGTCCAGTATAACATTCCATGGCCATACTATGCTGGTGTATAAGGTGAATGGATAGTAAGATGCTGAAGCACAGGGAATATGAGGCTGGTGTGATATAGGGGCATCATGAGTGTAACAAACAGCCTACGAAGGATCTCCGGTTGCCTCTTTATTTCTTCCCCCCAAATAATTCAAGTATCTCCTGCCACAAAGAGACTATCTACAAATGTTACAGCTAGTCTCCTTGAGAATTTTTGTTGTTTTTTTTTTTTTTTTTCCTATAGGATCCCATGGAGTCACTGTTGTCCCATTTTAGCAGGAAGTAATCCTAAGAAAACAACACCTCATTTCCCTACTGTTGGCATTTAAGCGATAATATTCACCTGCATAGGGTTGGTTTTTAGTTGTTTAGGATTGGCTACAGAAGGTGATGTTCAGATCAGGTATCTCTTTTAGATAAGTTTAAGGGTATGGACAGAAAGGGTATGGTTAGGATAGGATATAGGTAGATTTACATCTTTTCTAGTGAATTAACTTTGGCAACTGTAGCTATTTAAATAGTTAGATCTTCGATAACTTAAATTGTTAGATTCTTGAATATTGACTGTTTAGAGTCTTCTTTCTGTTTATGATGTTTTGCACACAAATGTAAAACTATCTTGATAAATATACAATAAATATACATTTGGCATAGGGATACAACTTAGGGTATTTTATCATATTGCACTTTACAGTTCTACCTCTAGTTAAGGCATTTCTGTTCTACCTCTATTATTGAGAAATACATTTACTTTTTTGTTTGTTTGGGTTTTTTGTTTTTGTCTTTGTTTGTTTGGTTTGGTTTGGTTTGGTTTTTCGAGACAGGGTTTCTCTGTATTGCTTTGGAACCTGTCCTGGAACTTGGAACTAGCTCTGTAGGCCAGCCTGGCCTGGAACTCACAGAGATCCACCTGCTTCTGCCTCCTGAATGCTGGGATTAAAAGGTGTGTGCCACTAACACCCAGCCATATTTACATTTTTTTTAAGTCTTTGTCCTTGCTAAGCTATTTTGGGAAGCTTCAGCCATTGTACAACTATGTTTCTGAGAATTACATATGTTTTCATCCACATTTCTTATACCTATGAGATTAGTCAGACATAGACTTTGATCTTCAAACACTTTATAGACCTGAAGAATATGACATTTAAATGTTTTAATATTAGTACTCCATTGACATGAGACACAATTGCTCCTGATAGCACCAAGCTATTCCCGAGAAAATGTTGGGCACTGATGTCACTCCTTCTGGAGTCCATTCTGTCCTCAGCTACTGGCCTCTTGGGCAAAGAACTGCCTCCACCTAGACTTTGGACATGCTGTCCTACAGTACTTACAGGAGACCAACAAAGAATACTGCTGAACCTTGCCAAGTCAGGGTAAAACAGCCTTTCTACCTCCCTGCTTCTGTGTTGGTCAGTCAGTTACTCTAGGTCTTAGCCAAAGATGGTTGCCATTACACTGCTGGAGACTTTGGGTGACAGTCCAGTTAGCTTGCTATTTCTGTCCTCCTTGCACCTTTTGGAAGCTGCTCACCTGCAACTTTCTGCCTACCCTAGTATTGTTATCCTCCTTCTCAGATCTTTGATGAGGTTGAAGATTAGACTGTCACAATTATTGTTCTCTCTTCCTAAATAGAAATATTAGGTACAAAATTTAAATGCTATAGTGATCTCTGTTATGTCTTCACCCTAGGACTGGATATGTAGTTCTTGCCATTTGCCTTTGTTGCCTCACTGCCAATAGGTCTTAAGTGTATTTGTTCTTACATTTCCTTCTTCTAGAGCATACTTAATATTTGCTATCTTTGCATACAGTTTTGTATCAGGCCTAAATCTTTTTCTTTAGACTAAAAGGGGAATTGTAGTGAGATATCCACCCAGCCAGCACCTGTAGCACTGACCATGCCCAAACGGGTGTGGTCACAGATGCGGAAGTGACAGAAGGAGGTTAGGTTTGGGGTCCAGGACCCCAGTGCTCTCTCTTGGTTCCAGTTGGGTCACTGAGAGCAGCCTGGGTGTGGATCCTTGGAGCAGGAACTTGTGGATCATCAATTTCTCGGGTAAGTGACTTCTCCTCGAATAAAATTAATAACCTATTTTAAACCTGGTCCTTTGCACTTATCTGTGCATCAGTTTCCAGTGAGAGAGAGGCAGAGACAGACAGACAGACACACACACACACACACACACAGAGAGAGAGAGAGAGAGAGAGAGAGAGAGAGAGAGAGAGAGAGAATGAGAATGCACAGCCATGGTCCAGTCATTCTTTTTCTTGTACTATTCTTTGCTAATTAAAATTCTAATCACACTGACAATTAGAGGTAGAGGGGAAAATCATTCTTTCATACTGGAAAGAAGTAATTTTAAGGTGTTTTAACTAACAGGAAAATAACCCCACAGAAATTAGACAAAAGAATCTGGTTGTCATATAAGTACAAATGAATTTCACTTCTCCATTTTATCTAAAAATACAAAAGCTTAGCAAGTACAAATACTTTTATTTACCATTGTGCTTAATTATAAACACATGAAACTTCAGTAATACATTTTATTTTCCTACCATTAAGCTTTTCTGATAAAAAAAATGGCCTTTTATATATGGAGGTAAAAAATGTAATGTTCTTAGGATGGCATAAAGTATCACATCAAAGGTTTGTCTTTCTGATCAATTGTTTCAGAAAGCAGTTCTTTTTAATAGTTGTTTTCAGATTATTATTAAATATTCAAGAGACTAGGAATTCTTCTTGAAAACAAAAATAAGTGTGTGGTATTATTTCTTAATAAGAATAAGATAATGATATTTAATGCCAACTGGTCTTCAGGTGTTAAGTACAAATACATTCAAAGTGTACTGGAAACTGACTTTTTTAGAAGGGTGGATTCCTGAGACACTTTGTGCCTAGATCAATAATTGAGCTGTGTTTTGGTTGAGTCCGATGAAAAACTAAAATTAGAATAATATTCAGAGTACATCTATATGTTCAAGTATAAGCTTGGCTTGTACTCATAGCTATTTAAACTTATTGTTTAATCTTATTCAATTAGCTAGATACTTGTTAAATTATTCTGATTGACCAAGTTACTATTATTTAAATATAACTATACATATATATGTATACACACACACATACATATATATGTGATGCTATTTAACAAACATTGCTGTGTAACTCATACTATATATCTAGGTATCTAGGTCTGGAATATGAGTATATGAATATAACACAAGGACTTCTTATTGTGCTAAGGCCATTTACAACATGAGATTTTTCTTGGAACAATGTTTTTGTTCCAATAGTCATAGTCTTTTCTCTGGTGAACACTGATATTCATTTATTTCTGAATCAGAGAGTAGTAAGCATGAAGTTCTGCTCACGATGAGGAAAAACCCACATTCAATGATGATTACAACTGAACAGGTTCATTATTTTTGCTTTATAATACTTGCTCATTTTATACTCAGATATCTAGTATAATCACAAAAATCAAGCCTTCATTGGATTCTCATGAGAACAGCCTATGATTGCTTTTCTTGTTGAATGATTGGTTCACTGTGTAACTTAAGAAAGTAATAAACCATTTAATATGTAAGATTGTAACAGTGTGTAAATATCTAAAAACTGAGTGATCCCAGTCTGAGCACTGGCAGTGGTTAGTGTGTGTAGCACTGTCTACTGACCATTCTGCAATCCATTGGGATGAAATAGTTAACTAGGCAGGTATTCCTCTTAAACTTATGAAGTCACTTGGGACTTCGGACACATAGTTTATTATTGTGCTTACTCTAAGTTGATTTTGAAGATGTGGTACTTTGAAAAGGAGATCAGAACAGACATTTGGTAGGTGGGGTTTTATATATGCTAGAATTAGAGGACTGAGAAAGTATGAAGTTTCTTAGATTTTTCTAGACAGTATATTTTTGATAGTCCAATATATTTTTAGCAACCAACAGGAGAAGTTTAACTTTATTATACTAGAGTATTTAGAGTTCAGGTTTCTTAGAAAATGCCTGTGTTATCATAAATAAATCCAAACAACACCAGTGAGACTTTGTTTTCTTCCTCTGAAAAATTAAGCCAATGATGAGGCTCCCAAACTGTTGATACAGGTGGTATGACTAGTGGGGTTCTCTTTGCAATATAAAGGAATAGGGCAATGCTGTTAGTCTAAAAGATCATATATTTTGTGTAAGCAATTATAACCAATTGTTAGAATTAATAGTATATATCTGCATGGCTCAAAGCTGTACACTAAAAGCTGAAAGATACAAAAATGAGTGAACTAGAGAAATTGACCTCAAGAGTCATTTAATTTAATTTACACATTGAACACAGATAATAACTGATGTAAGAGGTACTGAATGTTCACAGAGCATGGAAATAACTTCCATATTTAAAAAAAAATCAAGTATCTGTGTTATTGCTTTGTTTTCACTAATATTCCAAGAGTTAATTTTAATATTACCCAGGAATCCAGCATGTTCATGGCATTTAAGTCATTTCAATAAATGTATCAACCATGGATATGTAAATTATTATTGTGCTTATTCTAAGATGGTTTTAAAGGTGTTGTACTTCAAAGAAGGGAGATAAGTGAAGACATTTAGTAGTTAGGGATATATAAAGGCTAGAACCAGAGGGCTGAGAAAGGATAGAATTCATTAGATTTCTCTCATCATGTTTATTTATACTTTTATTTATGTAAAGTATAAATGTATTTATATGTATATTTTATATGTATATGTATACTCTTAGCTTTCTGTGAATCTAGCATTGTGTCCAGAGTAATGAATATGGTTTAATTTGATGGACACCATGACTTGGTACAAAGACCTATAACCAAACAATTAAAACATTTGCAGAGGTTTTAATGTGGATCCTGCTCATTGATGAGGGATAATGTGAACATAAAGCTAACATATCAACAGAATATCTTGGAAAGACATCAAGCCCCACATTTTTTATTGGCCTTGATGTCAGTTCAAGGTTTTGACCACTGAGATTACCTAAAGTCAATTTGGTACCCAGTAAAGTATCATAGACATTAGCCTCAGGTTGAATAAAGGGCTTTGACCTTCATTTTATCATCTTGTTTTTGTGTGACCTTGGGAAAGCCATTTAACATGCAAAGCTTCTGTTTAGAACTGATGGTGGGGCACTTCATATTGCTTAAAAACTGAATTTTATCCCCACCTGTTTTATTTTTGATCCTTCTCCCTTTTGCCATTGATATTATTTGTCCTACTATGTTGCTAGTCCTGTGTATTAATTATCTATCTACTGAAATAGAAGTATTCACTTGTGTGCTTAAACAGCTAATGTCTAGATTGTACATTTTAAAATATCTTCTCCTCAAGTAGATAGGGACCAGTGACAGTTTTCTTACATGTGTTGAAAGGACTATTGGGGCTAGAGAGTTGGCTCAGAAATTAAAAGCATCCCTTACTCTTCCAGAGAACTCATGTTTAGTTTCCGGAACCCATATGGCTACACACAACCATCAGTCACTCCAGTTCCAGGAGTATCTGATGGTCTCTTCTGTTCTCTGTGGGTATTGCAAATACTTGCTGCACACACATACTTCCAGGCTCACACAAGTGCACATAAAATACATATTTAAAAAAGAAAATAAAAATGGACTACCCAAGTTTGAAAACCAACAGTCATTATTCCTACTGAATGTTGAATTTCAGGTGTGTGTATGTGTTTAAAATCCACATCCTTGGTAATAAGAGACAAGAGTTTAAAAGAAACTTCGGGGTTATGAAATAAAACATAAAAATAGCCTTTACTATAAAAGACAAAAGCCTGGTGTTTAGGAACATGAAGTTTATAAAATGTAAATGTAAAGTAGTAATCAAAAGCTGTGTGCTTCCTAAAGGTACCTTTTCCCTTCTCCTCAAAAAAGTCATTGATGAAGATATCCCTAGAGAATTTATTAGGTGTTTACTGAAATAATTAAATTACTAATTTGAAGTGGTCAAATTGTTTCCAGTGGGTAAGATTAATAATTTATTCTTACTGGGACACAAAATATACTTCTGTCTTCCCTCCATAGCCTAGATCTTAGGGATTATTTCTAAGCTGAATTATAGCAAAATAAAGTTGAATTAAAAAATATTTGAATGAGAGATATAAATCTAGAATCACTCACATTGATGTTGTCAATGCTGATAAATTATTAATTTGAAACAAGTTCTTTTGTTTGTCCCAGAATCATCTCAACTATAAAAATTATGGATCTATGCATGTGCATTTGTTAATAGAAATTTTTTATCCTTTAGCTAGAGTATAGTTTTTACCCTTATCACACAAAGTACTCTGTTTTAAAAATGTATGTAAGTTATTTGGCAAAGCATACCATGTTTAAATCATGTTTAAATTTAAACACTAGTTTGGATATGATGGGAGACGTCATTCTATATATGTTTCTCATACTGGTTAATGAATAATGCACTGTTGGCCAATAGGAAAGGAAGATAGGAGGGACTAGGAGACAAGGAGGAAAGAGGAAGTAGTAAGGAGGAGTCAGCATGGAGAGACCGGGGAGAGCAGACACCTGTTGCACTCCCCGGTAAGGAGACCATGTGGAAATACATAGAAATGGGTTAATAATTAAGACAGAGCTAGCCGATAAGAAACAAGTAACTGGCCAACAGAATTGTATCTAATACAGAGTCTCGGTGTATTAATTGGGGCTGGCCCGATGGCGGGACAAGACCAGCAGCGGGAGGAAAAACCGTACTCTTTACATGGATCCATGAGTTTTTCTCCTTCAACACACAGCAAATTCTTAAGCAGCAATTTTTTTAGACTTGACCAGGATTTTAAAGTTATTTTATGTTTGTCTCCGTTATCGCCACTCAACCCCCTGGAAATGCTCTGTAATTACATAGTAAGTCTTTTTAGTACAATTTTCAATACCATTGGTAGACCAGGCTCACTAAACTTACATTGGTATAAACTATCGGCTGAAGTGAAATATGGGAAGGATTCAGGGAATGGTTAAGATCAAAAGCCATAAAGATAGCAAAAGGATGATTCTAGAAGAATGAGAAAATACTTATTAAGTGTCTTGAAAGCATTGTGGAAACTCATGCCTTATCTACACAGTCAATCCTACATTGGATATCTTATAAGCTGAGAGCAATATTGTATTGGAGGTGACCTCCTTGGCCATTGAGGGGCCTAGGACAAGTGCTGAGCAGCAAGATACTTAGAGCAGATGTGGTAGCTCAGACCTCCAGTGAGCCTAAAGTTTAGGGATGGCAAGAGAAAAGATAGCCAATTTTATCTAAAACCAAGCAAACTTGATTTTCCTATTCAACAAAGGAGTCTTTTGGGGGGAGGGGGAATTTGATAGCTATTAAAGGGTGGGCATGGAATGTAACAATCAAGAAGTTATGTGACTGTAAATGCTTGCAGACAACCAACATGATCAGAACAAAGACTGTCCAGGAAGTAAACAACAGCAGAGAAGTTCCATACCAGATACCTATAGGAATAAGCCTTAAACTTCCTTCACAAGTGTGAACTACTTGTATATTAAGGAATTAGAAAGAAGTCAGCAGCATAGACGATGAATACCAAAGTAAACAATGGTACAAAATTATCAGCAGCCATCTAATTCAAGGAACAAATCTAGTTAAGAATACTAAGTAAATACACTTAAAACAGAAGTTGGAAGATATGCCAATCAAAGATAAGAAGTTACAAATAGAAAAGAAAGTCAATAAATGAGTGTTGCTGGGTCCTAACACCTTTTTCTGGGGACCAGGTGAGAAGGCCCAGCATCAATGGCAGAGATGCCAGGAGTCAGGTGAAAGGAAAAACAGCAGACCATTTATTTAGCAATGGGGGTGGGAGGCTTATACACCTTCCCAGCACCCAGGCATTCTCATCCATTGACCTCACTGACATCATGTGGTCACTCCTCATTGACAACACCAGACAGACTCCAGGTCACCTCATTTTTTGGCCTCACAGGCCTTATCTTCCTACAAATAAGAAGATTTCTTGGAAAACAAATGTGTGATAGAAAATGTAATTCAGCAAGACTGCACAAAGAAGTTTAATGCCACTAAAATTGATAATGAAGAAAATGAAGTCAAGGAAATCTCTTCAATACACACTGAGATAATAAAAAGATAAAGGCCATGAATAGTGGCATCCCTGAAACATTAGTTCTAGATGAAAAAAAAAATTCAGGAAGTTACCAAGGATATAAAATTAAAGAAAAATATAGAAAAATGTACCCCCCCCAAAAAAAGAAAAGAAAGTAAGAAACTCATAAGCCCATGATTCAAAAGCCCTGACTAAGTGGGTTAGTAAAATCATAACAGAACAAATGCTGAACATATCTCGGGGACTTTTAGAATTTCACAGATACCATACTAAATGCTTTCCTTAAAATGAGAACAAAAAAATTGAGTTTATACTCAAAAGGATTTAAGGTGATTTGAAGTATTTCTTATACAATATTCTATGTAGAGAATAAAGAGAATTATCCCAGGATAGTTTCAATACATGAGTTTTTCTTGTCTCTGTCCAATATGAATTACTTCTCTCATTCTAATGCTTTATAGTTTAGTATTTTTGTTTTAGAGTTGTATTTAGATTCTTATTTTCTCATTCCTTACAATGTGTTATGATCTGAATCTAAAAATATACCCCCACACAAGGCTTGTAATAGTATGTCTTGATTGCCAACTGGCTGGCTTTTTCAAGGTAGGATCACTCGAGCTCATACTTCATAAATCAATTAACTTATTGGTGAATTCATAACTTAGTAGACTAAGGAGATGGTGCCCAGGTGGAGGAATTTGGAATATCCCATCCTGCCACCTGCTGTCTTTCTGCTTTCTGTCTCCATGAGTAAACCATTTTACTATTCCCACACCATGATGGTGTGCCTCATTAAGTGACCATTGACTGAACTCTAAGTTCTCATTCCTATTAAATTGTTTCTTTCATGTCTCTTTTGTAAAGGTTTTTTTAATTTTTTTATGTATATGAGTGTTTGACTTGCATATATATAAACTGCATGTTTACAGTACCTGTGGAGGCCAGAAGAGCCTGTCAGAGAACCTGGAACTGGAGTAATAGTTAACTGTGAGCAACCCTGCAGGTGCTGGTTACCAAACATGGGTGTTTTAGTTATGCTTCAATTGCTGTGGCAATTATCATGGTCAAGGTAACTAAGAAAGCATTTAATTTGGGGCTCATGCTTTCAGAGGGTTATCTCCGTGAGGATCATGGAGAGAAGCATGGTAGCAGGCAGTCAGGCATAGTATAGGAGAGATGGAGAAGTCAGAGCTCATAACTTATCTACAAGCACAAGGATCTTACTAGGAATGGCATGGCCATTTGCAACCTCAAAGCACACCCCAGTCACACCTCCACCAACAGGGTCATGCCTTCTAATCCTTCCAAAACAGTTCTACCAACCAGGACCAAGTAAGTATTCAAATATATGAGCCTATGTGGGCTGTTCTCATCAAACTACCTCATCAGGTTTTCAGAAAGACCACCAAATGTTCTTAACCAGTGAGCCATTTAGCCAGCCACCCCCCTCAAGATATTTTGTCTCACAGATTAGAATCCAAAAACACAAGGTACAATGTCAGATTCTTTTTTGAAAATGATTACAGCTATTGATTTTCCTCCTAGCATTGCTTTTAATGCATCCCATGAACTTTGACATGTGGCATTTTCACATCTTAAAACCTATTAGTTATAATTTCCCTTGTGATTTCTCTTTTGAACCACTGTTTATTTAAGAATGTCTGATTTCTGTATATTTGGAGCTATTACAGATTTAAGTTTTATAAATTCTAATTTATTTTCATTATGATAGAAAAGTTCTTTGTATTATTTCAAACGTTTTAATGTACTAAAGTTTACTTGTAACATAACTAAAATTCTACCCTGCAGAATGTCCATGTGTTTTGATGTTGGTGGGTGAACTATTCTGTATGTCTCTTGGGTTCAATTACTTTACATGGCTTATTTTTCTCGATTTATTTTTAATGTGTGTGTGTGTGTTTGTGTAACAACAGAGTCTGATCCCCTGTCACTGGAGATACAAATGATTGTGTGCTGTTCCATTTGGGTGATGATTATGAACTCAGGTCCTCTTTAAGACCAGCAAGTGACCTTAACTGTTGAGTCATCTTCACAATCTATCTTACAGAGATTTTTAAGTGTTTGGTTTATTCACTGACTGCATGCCAACAACTCTTTCCATTGTTAAAAGTGGATTGTAGCAAAGCTTGCCCCATTATCATAGATGCTCTTGTTTATTTCTTATTTCTCCCTCAATTCTATCAATATCCATTTCATATGTTTTGTGTATCAACATTTATTATATTTTGCTAGTGAGGTGTCCTTTTATCATCATGAAATTTCTTGTAATGATTTATATAATGACCTTTGAGTTTATGCCTGTTTTGACTGATTAAGGTGAGTCAGATTCTGGCTATTTCCACAGAATCCTGTCATTAAATCTACCTATGCCCTTAAATCTAACATAAGTCTTCTGTAAACAACACACACCTATATCCTTTCTGTATATCTATTCATCCAAGCTGTGTCTTTTAACTGGAGAATTTTATCCCTTCACATTACATAATTGCTGATAGAAGAACTTAACATTGTTCATTCTTTTCCGTGTGTTTTGTTGTTGCTAATCATTTCCCCTATTCCTGCCTTCCTTCGTGTTTACCTCTTTCTCTTTAGTGACATAGTTTGATTTTCTTCACATTTTGTCTTCTATATATCCTATAGATATTTTCATTGTATTTTTGGGTTTTACACAAAACTGCTAAAGTTGCAACTATTTGAAACAGATATAAATTTATATAAAATTCAGTCTTCTTGGGTTTGTACTGGGCATGTGTCCTTCACAGATTTGTATGTATGTTTTTCTTTCTAGTTCCTCTATCTACAGGGCTGCCTTTAAAAATCGATTCCCTGAAGAGTGTCTCTCACCTGTTTCTTGAAATGTGAAATGCTCTATCATATTTTTTCTTCCTGTAATCTCTTGCCTCAGGGTGTCTGTGAGTCTGTAGTTGCCCTGCAGTTTTCCCATGCTACAGCATGTGCCACAGTGTTGTGGCTTCCAACCTGAAGGTTAAACTGGGCTATCTCTGTGTGAGTACTGAGCAATATGATTCAGGAATCAATCTCTTGGCATCATAGGAAGATCAAAACTTTGCAAGCAAGCACCAGTGTTACCCTTCACTAGCATGCTGTGAGGATTGGGCCAACAAATAGGGCAGAACCAAGGCATCTTACATCATTTAGACTGTGTCTATTTCTTCATTGTTTGGTTGTTTAGTTTCTGTGGATTTATCCCCAAACTTTGATACAGCTTGTTTTTATTTGTAGATATTTACTTGATTAAGTAAGAGATTGAGAACTTCAAATTTCCCATACTGACCTTGGGACAGACTCCATGAAACTGACTCATCTTTACATTTAATCTAACATTAAATTAAGAGATTAAGATAAAAATTTCCTTAGGACTTCCAAAGATTACTAAAATTCTCATGCAAAACTATCCTGAAAAACATGAAAACACTGCAACAAAAAATTAATAACACTTTGGTTAAGAGACTTCAAAGAATATTGAATTTTAAAACATAAAATTTGAATATCTTTTAAAATACTGGTAAGTAAGAAAAAGCAGCAATTTGGGATGGAAGTCCAAGATAATTCTGGTATAACTGTTGGCTCAGAAAGCAACAAAACCCAGAAAAAATGTAAAGAAGTGGTAGTCTGATACATTCTTGTGTTGTTAGATGGAAAGTAGAAAGGGTAAGTACACTTTTAAGTATTGATAGCAAATTAAAAGCTTGTTCAACTAGAAGACCCTGTGGGTCAGATTATGTAACTGAAATTAAGTAACTCATAGCCTAATAAGGCCCAAAACATCAATAAACAAAATGTTAATAAATTATAGATACACTTAGGGATGGAGAAGGTAAAGAAATGGGTGATCACTATAATTAGGGGATATGTTCAAGCTTTCCTACAAAATGTTTGTGAAGGATTACCACATTCCGATGTGTCACTATCTGCCTGGGGACTTCACTCTTAGAAAAGAATAACACATACTTCATGAAAAGAGAGATGCTTACTATTTTTTGTGATATGAAATAAGACAAGAACCCTGAATATTCATTAAGTGAATTATAAATTTAATAAGTATATATTATGAAGTATCATGTAACAGTTAAACATGCAAGATGGATCCACAAAGAAGCAACCTTGGTATGCATCAAAAGCATCAATGAAAAAGGAATATATTATGATATGCTATGCAAGCAATAAGAAAATAGCATATGTTTATGCATATCTTGTAGTGATATATTATCTGTGACTTATTAAAGCTTCCTGAAGGATTCAGAAAGCACAGTCAGTCACAAGCCATAGAAGCCAGGCACACAACTTTAGTCACAGTATTAGGGAGGCATATTAAGCAAGAACAGGGGCTCAGTATTAGATTGATTCTCCAGACAAGTTGAGAATAGGAAAGCCCCAACCCTTTTAGAGGTAAGAGCTCTCTGTTAGCTTGGCTGATTTGCTTTCCTGAACTTCAGGTTGAACCCTAATATCAGTTTCTGGGTCATCTATTAATTTATGTTACAATGTCTATTTTTTTAACCTTTGTGAATAAGAGACTATATCCATTAGTATATGTGTTTCTGTGTCATCAAAATAAATTGCTATGTTTGTGAGATTAAATAAGTGAGTGCCTGTTTAACTAAATAAAATTAGAACTAATCTATCTAGTTACTGAGATAATGCATGTCTGTTGTTCATATGGCTGAAAGAAGCTAGTACCATTGTGATTTTTTTTAATCATTTCGTGTGTGTATATGGCAATGTGTGTGACATGAAGAATATGAGCAGGTCAGAGGGCAAGTTTGAGTCAGTCCTCACCTTCCACCTAGTTTGAAGCAATATTTTTCTGTTGCTCCTTGCTGCCAGGCTAGCTATCCTGCAAGTATCTGGGGCCATTTTATCGATGGCTCCCATATTTCTATAAGAGCAAAGGGATTATAGATGTGCATGTTACCACTCCCAGTTTTTAATGTGGGGTCTGAGAATCCAAACATAAGCTCTCACAGTTATATAGCAACTGTTTTACTACTGAGTCATCTCCCCAGGCCCTAACTACCATTTTCAAAGTTTAAATGGTTCTCTGTATGCATTAAGCTTTGTACAGTAAACTAGGAAACTAGTCTTTAAGACCAGCCTTGACATTAAACAGGGTTTAGGAAATACAGGGGACAAATTTGCTTCCATTATAGAAACAGAACAAAAAGAGTGAAAACCCCAAGTATTAGGATGAATTAATAGACTATCAAGCAATTGAAGTTATTTATATTTTTAAATTTTTGAGGTTTTGACATAATTACTTCCTCTTTCCCTCTCTTCCCTCCAAACCCTCCACATTCCCTTCCTTGCTCTCTTTTAAGTTTGTGGCCTCCTTATCACTAATTGTTATTGCTTACATACAGTTTACACACACATAAATACAACCTGCTCCATCTGTATAATATTACTTGTATGTATGTTTTCAGGGCTGACCATTTAGTATTGGGTAACTAATCCATGTACCCCTGGAAAGATTATCTTTTCCTTTCTCAGCATTTCTTAGCAGCCTGTAGTTCTTTGTGTAGTGTTGAAGCTCCAGGAGTCATCCCTTTCCATGTCCCCATGGCTATTGGTGTCATCCTTGCTAAGCTCATGTTTAAACAGTCACATTGGTGAGACTTTATGAATCTAACTTCTGACATTTCCAGGAGATGGATTCTCACAGCAAACTTCCTGGCCCTCTGGTTATTACAATCTTCCTATCCCCTCCTTCACGATGATCCATGAGCCTTAGGTACAGTGGTTGTTTTGTAGATGTACACCCTGGAACTGGGCTCCACAACTGCATTTTTATAGGCTGCAGTTCTCCCGAATGTGCTCCATCTGCTTCGAAGAAGTTTCTTGATGAGAGAGAAGTAAGGAGCCTATTTGGTGAGTATGACAAATGTTTGCGGTGCAGTTAGGAACTGTGTGGCTTAGTGTTGTGGTGGCTGCAAGTTATCCTCCAAGATCCATGACTTCAGTCCCGTGTAGTTGGCGAAGTTTCCAGTGCCAGGCATGATTTCCTCTTGTTGAGGAGGTTTTAAGTCCAATCAGTGAGCTCCTGGTTATCACTGTGTTATGCATGCCACCAGTACACTGCTAGTGTTGTCATGCCATGCTGGTCATTGTGGTTCATAGGTGTTACAGCTGGGTGGGAACTATGGTTGCTTCCCTCCTTTGAATGGTGCCTTTGAGTACCATGAACGTTAGTCCTTAGGCAGAAGGCTGACATGTTTATTACAGCTCAGGGGCCTGTGGACCCTGTGTCTGAAGTTCATGTTGTCTTCAGCAATAGGAACATAGAAAGGTACAAGTGATCTGAAGGGGGAATGGGAAAATGGGACTCCAGGTAGGGAGGAAGGAAGGTTATAAATACAGAAGGAGAGTAACATAACAATGGATGATTGAAAACATCATAAGGCATTAACTATTTTCCTAAAAATGCCTATAACACATGTAACACATAAATAGTTTACAGAAAAATGTTCTCATCTGAGCTGACAAGGCTTCCTCCAAGAGGCAAGGACTATCAGACAACCTCCATTACCAGGCATGAGAATCCCACTAAGATGTTGGTCAATGTTGTGTAAAGGATTTCCCAAACATAACATAGGCTACTGCCATTGTCCTTGGTTTCCCACCAGAGGCAGTTATAATTTTTGTGCAATAATTTCCAAACAAAGCTAGACCAAAAAGTAATAGGCTCTTGACTGTATACCTACTGATTTACCTGCCTACCTCATTAACTAATATCACTCTGTCCTCAGAATAATGTCCATCCAATTTTTCTTACTTGGGTAGCGCTAGTTTGTGACTGTAACATCTGGTAGGTTATAAATAAAGGCTTTGATTATGCACATAGTTGTGGAGAGCCGGGCAGGGTTGTCATGTAGGCATTCTGTGCCTTAGAGCACGCCTCGCCTCCCTCCATCTCTTCAAGCAGTCAGCAGAATAGGCTGACGCCAGGGAAATGCCTGGCAGGGAACTTTGCTAGGAGGCAGTTTTTAATTAACAGGGGCCAGCAAAGGTGATAACCCCAAGGGGTAGTGGAGAGAAATTAACATGGAAAAGCAGTTCCACACTTCTCGGGGTCCCCAAAGGGCAGTCGTATTAGTGGTGTCTGTTCTGATTGAACTTTTGCTGTGTCTTTTTATTGATTCGGCTGTCAGATTCTGACAAAAGAACCAATGCCCTCAGTTGTTTGCACATAGTGATGGGTTACGGCTAGAAAGGGCTTCCTCATGTGTATGGCTGGCTGCAAAGTGAGACCTGTCTCCATTACCATTCTCCAGGCATGATTAATCTTGTTGAGATGTATATGAAAATGAGGTTTGTGTACACGCATACAGTTGCCAGCCTGGCCCTGGATTTTTGGGCCTCGTCATGAACTTTGTTCTCTGCCTGGTTTTCCAGAAAACTTTAATTATTAAACTATTTTAAAATGCAACTTCAGGGATAATAATTATACCAAGCATTGAAAACACCACCCCCCACTCCGTGCTCTGCTGTTTACTAAAGCTTTAGCTTAGGAAGCATTTTTAAAAGACTAATATCCTATGAATAAATATTTCAAGTCTCTCTCCCATGGCAGAAAATGAATAGTAAATAAAGCCCAGGGAAAGCTTGTGAAATCAGCCCATGAATTGAGGAGGGAAAGGTGGCGGGATTGGATTATCTGCTTTGTTTTTTGTTTTTGTTTCTTATAAACTGCTGGCAAGCCTGGGATGTGTCTCAAGAGGGCTTTCATAGTTCTGCACTGGGAGAACAGAAATGTGTTTTCTTAAAAGTATTTTAAGAACCTCTTGAACACTGCATGGGTCTTTCTGATTCTTCAAGCAATAAGCTCTCAATGGAATTCCATGCATGCTTGCTGATTTTGAAATATGTATGCCTTTTTAAAAATAATGGAAAGTGTCATAGATTGAAAAATGTGATGAAAATGACTTCTGTTCAATTCAAATATTATTCCGTATTCCCTTCTTGCTTTTTATTTCTTATTTTATTTTTTGGTTTTTTTGAGACAGGCTTTGAAGCCTGTCCTGGAACTAGCTCTTGTAGACCAGGCTGGTCTCGAACTCACAGAGATCTGCCTGCCTCTGCCTCCCAAGTGCTGGGATAAAAGGCATGTGCCACCACTACCACCACCACCTGTCCCTTCTAGCAGTTTTTTAAAGTTCCTAGATAAGAAGATGTAAAACCCATCAGGACTGTGTAGATTTCTCTCTCCCCTTTCTCTTGTTTGGGTGGCTTTGTACCATTTACCTTGAAAGAAGTTACTCAGAGTTGTCATGCCTGAACCCAACTTTTGTGAAGCAATTGACTGGGAAGTGCTTCAAGAATAAAGATGGAATGTTTTGTAGACATGGTGTGAATTGGAGAATATAAACTAGTAAGTTTTTATATTGATTATATATGGGTATGATGATATCAGTAAAAGACATAAAATTAATTTTTATCCAATTTCTTTACTCTTTTATATTTTTAAATATAACCCCTATAAAAAAGACCCAAATTCTTTTCATTTTCTATTAAACAGTAGTGACTAGGCAAAAGATTACTTAATATTTATTGTTTATTATTTGACAGGTGACCTATCACACACTTTATATTTACCCTTTAATTTAATTTCACAATGCCATCTAGACAAGTGATTTTATTACCTCTGTTTATGGAAGCAGTAAGAAGTCCACCCAGATTATACAACTGCATTATTTTCACTCATCTTTTGATGATGAATTGAATTATTTTGGGGAGTCATCAAGTAGTGTGTGTATGTGTGAGGGTGTGTGTATGTATGTGTGTGTGTGTGGGTGTGTATGTATGAGTGTGTGCCTGTGTGTGTGAGAGATAGAGTCTCACACATGAGTTATGGACCATAATTTATTACACTGTGATATATGCTAACATAATGCTGCATAGACTAAAGAACATTGAAAGTACTGGAGATTGCCCCATTAACTTTTTTTAAACAAACATATGCAATTTGGTGCATCAGTATTAGAAGGGAAAACACTCCTTATTATGGTTTGTAGAAGGTGTGGCTTAGGGGCATGTATATTTGTAAAGAAGGTTAAAGGGGAGACATTACATTCAAGCAATGATAATGAGAAGTCAATTTAAAGTGTACTACACTTTAAAGTTCCCTTGTGTATGTGTATATGTGTAGTTCAGGACAGAGTTGGGCTGCAGAGCAGTTTTGTCTACTTCTGTTATTCCCTCTAGAGTTAAAAAGATGTTATGGGCATAGAACACATCTCAATGAAAACTTAAGAAAAAAGAATCAGGACTGTGAGAAAAGAACAAGTGAAAACTTCTTAGCTTCTTAGATAGATGTTTTCTAGTACCTCCTTTAGATACTGAAATCTCTCAATAATAAATCATCTGACCGGGCGCTGGTGGCACACATCTTTAATCCCAGCACTCGGGAGGCAGAGGCAGACAGATCTCTGTGAGTTTGAGGCCAGCTTGGTGTACAGAGCAAGTTCCAGGACAGGTTCCAAAGAAATACAGAGAAATCCTGTCTTCCAAAAATAAATAATCATTTTTAAAAGCTATGTAGTCAAGACTAGTGAAGTTGTTTGTTTGTTTGTTTGTTGATCATAGATGCAAAAGTGTGGGAGATATTTATTTGATATTTTAAAACTATAAAGGCCTAGACAAGTAATAAGGAGACAGTGAAGGAAATTAGTCTGGATTCTCTGAACACTTCTGACTTTTAGAGCCCGATTTTACTTTTCTTTTTTATTTAAAAAAATTTCATACAAAATACATTGATTATATTTTTCTTTTTCTCCAATCCTCCTAAACCCTCCCTACTTCTCTACCAGCCCAACTTCATATTCTTTCTCTCTCAACAAACAAAAAGCTCAAGCTTTTAAACAACACCAAAATTAAAACATTGAGATAGAAAAATAACAAAACAAAAAGCATACACACAAAAAAAAAAAAAAAAGAAAAGAAAAGAAAAGAAAAGAAAAATGGTGTGCCCTCTATATTCACCATCTGCTCCTGAACATGGAGTCTACCTTCAGGTTTAGTTGATGTACCCCGTAATACTCCATTGTGGAAAATGGATTTGTTCTTTTCAAGAAGGTAGAAACTGCAAATAGCTTCCTTCTTAGAGGGTGGGGGTTTGTATCTATCACCTGTCTGTCTGTCTGTCTGTCTATCCATCTATCTATCTATCTATCTATCTATCTATCTATCTATCTATCATCTATCCTCTCTCTCTCGGTGTGTGTGTGTGTGTGTGTGTGTGTGTGTGTGTGTGTGTGTGTGCGTGTATGTGTGTATGTATATATGTGTGTGGTCTATGTCAGTCCTGCTGTGTCTGGCAGATGCTGTATCCTTGGAGTCATCCATCACCTCTGACTCTTAACAATCCTCCCATCTTTTGTTCAGTATAAATCCCTGACCCTTAAGGGGAGGAGTGTGATAAGGGAATCCCATGTAGGGTAGAGTCCTCCAAAGTCTTACACTCTCTGTTTGTTATTTATATGTAAGTCTCTGTGCTAATCACCATTTACTGTAAGAAGAAGCTTCTTGAGGAGGGTAGAGAGATGTAGAGCCCAACTTTTTAAAACCCCGTAAGTCTCTACATAATCAAGGTCTTTAAGTTAGAAAAAAGTAGCTTTCATAACTTCTGAATAGCTTTAAAAACAAGAAAATGCTTCCACTTCAAACCATATTACAATCTTGGCTGAACACTGCCCCTATAGAGCAACTCGTTTGTGTGTCTTTTTACTTATTAATAAACTCATTTAGGAAAATATATTACTTTTCATTAAGTAGTCACTATCATTCTTTAAAAAAACAAATTGTTGGTATCTAGAGGACTTTAACATCATACAAAATATGTCATATTTCTAATGTTGTGACAAAGTATGGGAGCTAAATCTACTTAAGAGGAAGCCATCCTTTAAAAAAAAATGATTCAGAGTTTGGGGGCCATTGACTACTGTTTTGGACCTTGACATACAGTGGTGGGGAGTATACCATCATGTAAGTACATGGTACAGAAGTGCTCATCTCAATGCTGCCGGAAAACTAAGAGAGAAAAGAAGAGAGAGCTGGGGTAGGCAGAAATAGAACACATAAAACTGACTGTGAGACAGAGAGAGGCAGGGAAGGGGACACACAAGATCTCAACAGCTTTTTCAAGGAATGCTTCTAATGACCTGACTTCCTTCTCCTAGGCTACAAGGGCCACCTCCTGAAGACTGAAGAACTCTCCATTTCTGAGTAGTAATGGAGAGTAGTGTCTGACACCTTTAAGAGCCAAGCCATACAGTATGCCCTTGGTCTTAGAGGACTATGTTCACATGACAATACAAAATGGACTTGGTTCATTTACAAGAATCCCTCCAACTCCAGGTTCAATGTGCTCTCCAAGACTTAAGGCTGACTCAGCCATGAGCCCCTGTAAAATCTGACAGCAGTTTACATACTTAGGTATGCAGTGGTGTGACTCCAACAGGCTGCCCATTCTTATTTCAATAAAGACTAGAAGCACGGAAAATAAGAGTTGTACCATGACCAGAGCCTATCACAGTGTATATTAAATCCCACAGCTCCATATCTGGTATCCAGGACACGGTGGTGTGAAGGACAACCCTCAGAGTCCTGCTGCCTGCAGCCCATGCTTACTTCCTAGCTTCTTTTAGCTTCCTGGTGTCTGCATGACAACTCTAGTTTCTATTTCACAACTTCATTAAATACCACTGAACTAAACATTGCTTTCAGATTCTCTGATCCCAACAAGCACTACTTGGTTTTCCATGTCCTTCTAAATATCTGGGTGGAAGTTCCTATGACCTTATCACTCTTGCATTCTGCTTGCTTGGAAAGTCAGCATCAATATAGATGATGGGAAAGTTTGTTCCCTGATCAAATTGGGTCAAACCCCCTTGGACCATGGCTTCTATGGTTTCTGAGGGTCAGAATAGTTCAACTGAGAGAAAAAATTCCTGAGGAAGTAAATCTCTTAGGCTCCCTTTGAGAATAGGATGCTACATATCTCTCTTGTGAAGTAAATATTTTTGAAAAGAGTTTGTGCTTTATAAATTTTTAAATGTATTTGTATGGGTGTTTTGCCTGTGTGTATGTTTGTGTATCACATATCAGAGGAAACTACTCACTGTCTGGTATCTGAGAAGGAAAAGATGGAAGTACTTCAGTGTCCCCTTCAAGGGTACAACCCCAATGGCTTAACTTAGTTTTAATAGGTCCCACCTCTTGAAACTTACAAATGCATGCTTTTAATGTCAATTTGACACAAATTAAACTCTCTTGAGTAGGGTCCTCATCTGAAGAACTATATTTATTGCTTAGATTGATGTGAGGAGACCCTGCTTAATTGTGGCTAATACCATCTGGTAGGAGCCCAGATAACAATGGTAAGCCATGAGGAGGATTATCTCAGCTTCTGTTGGCTTGGCTTTCCCTACTGCTTCTGAATTTATTTGCCCGGTTATTGATACCACAGATTGCTTTGTTAATAGCAGAACAAGGGCCCCCATGTTTTTGTTACAGTGTAAGGACAAGTGGCTCACCAGGAAACTTCTTGGCTCCTAGTGCCATATTAGGACTACTAAGGAACCTCAAATTATGGGTTGAGTAACATTGTTGTATATTCCCATTGTTTCTGTTCCTTTAGAGAACTGCGACTAACAGGCCTTGTGCCTCTAGAGGACAGAAGAGAACACTGGGTCTTCTGGAACTGCAGCTACAGATAGCTGTGAGATACTATCTGGGAATCAAACCCAGGTTCTCTGGATGAGCTGCCTTAGCTGCTAAGTCATCTCTCTGACCCCAAGTTTATACTTTTCTACCTTTGATCCTGGCGTTGGTATGGTATTGCCAATGTATGTGATTCCTTCAAGTTATCCTTTCCACTGTTTTGGTGCAAAGCTCTTGGCTTCTTCTTGATATTTACATGTGTCTCCTCTTTGGATTTAGCTTTAAATATGCTTCTTTAATGGCAAAATTCTGCTTTCCTTTGCTCTTGATTTTTTTTCTTACACTACACTTGGATAAAAACAGTCAGCACCACCTGCATTGGCTTAAATCTTCTGCTACCTTAAAGACTACTTTGAAGTGAATTTAAAGCACGTCAAAAGCTAGCCTCTCCAGAAGTCTCTGGGTGTGTATAAAGTGTAGACAGGTTCTTTTTCATGGTATAAAATGGTTGGACTCCAATCTAACAGCCAAGAGTCTCCTCTTCTTTGGAAGCCTCCTCATCACAGCCTTTACTCTCCATATTCTCCCGTGAACTCTCTAGTCTCCTGAATTCTTTCCAGAATCACCCCTTAAGTTCTGCTTACCATTGTCTAGGCTTTCTTTAACACACTTTTCTATTATAGTTTTCCAAATACATCCAGCGAACCAATTATAAAAGGTTTCAGGTGTAAGTATAGCAATGACTTTACTTCTCACTGACCTTTTCCTATGTCACATTTCTGTTACTATGACAACATAGCTGAGATAAAACAACTTTTGGAGGACTTTATTTAGACATACACTTTCAGAGGTCTTGTTTGGCTGGCGTCTGTAGGAAGAGGCTCACAGGCGACCCACGGCCAGTCGAGCAAGTACATTAATAACTTCGCTATGAGCCAACCAGAAGTCTGCCATAAGGCCTGGAGACCACTGATGTCATGATGACCTGGGCCAATGAAAGAGAGAGACAACACAGCTTTTCAGATTGGCACCACCCCTGGGTCTTGGGACAGTATATAAGAGGCCTGCCCATACCCTCAAAAAAGAGTCAGCTTTTGCTTTTCACCTGGCTCCTGGAGTCTGGGTCATTGATTTGTTGCCTTTTTGCTCTATCCAGGAAGTGCCTACCCAATACAATAGGCATCATTGATTGTAGGTCTGCAGTAAAACAGTCTATCATGATAGAAGTGCATGGCAGATGAAACTACTCACTCCAATGACAGCTAGGAAGCATGCAGTGTCCCTCTCAAGGGCACAGCCACACAGTGACTTATATTACTGTTATAAGGCCCTCTTCATAAAGGTTCCACCATATTCTATTAGTTCTACAGATTAATGATGACCACAGATTATATGCCTTCAGGACATTTAAGAATTGGACAACAGTCAGGCGGTGGTGGCACATGCCTTTTATCCCAGCACTAGGGAGGCAGAGGTGAACAGGTGTCTCTGAGTTCAAGGCCAGCCTGATCTACAAAGTAAGTTCCAGAACAGTTAGTACTATTACACAGAGAAACCCTATATTGAAAAATAAAAATAAGAAGTAAAAAATAAAAAGATTCAGGCAGTAACACATTTTTTTAAATGTTGGATTTAGTAGGCCATTCATTTCTTAATTTAAGTTATGAAATATATGGTATTTTAAAAATGTGCTTTACTGTAGTGAAGTTTAAAGTTATGCCATTTTGTTTCCATGATATCAGATATTAGTTCCCACTTGTAAATATTGATGAAAGAATAAAGTTTGGACATGTTAAATAATAGCCCCAAGACTTACACACCAATAGAAGAGTAAATAAGAGTTAAGCAAAATTTAAATAAACATAACACTGTCTTTGCACCCATCGGTGCATTTTGTTCTTTTTGCTGGGGTTATTATTGTGTCTTCCCAAACCAGCTACAGACTGCCCCCCCCCCCCCCCCCCCCCCCGTCTAACAAGGTTCGAACAGTAGAGTCAAGGCCACACCTCCCGTTCTTCCCTCTGCAGCCCACCTTCCCTAGACTGTTTTCTTTCACATCCCCAAGTTTAGCTCCTCCACCAGACGCGTACGTGGTTTGTTTCTAGAATTTTCCCTCTACAATTCATTATCCATATTTTCTTTTACTCCCCTAAAATATGCAATTGTCCTTTCTCTCCTTGAGAATATTTGGGAGATCTTTGTCTCTTTAGGTTAAGTTTTGAACCCTGTAAGTTCCTTGCCTCAATCCACCCTTCCTAGCTTGGTCTTTCCCCTTCCCTGGTTTAAGCTGCAGGTTCTCTGGCCACAGTGAAAACAGGCAGTTGCCCTTAATGAAGATCTGGGAACTGAACATCTGAGTCCCTCCCCTGTAGTGCCTCTTCCCACATGGGGTCGGTCCTAGCCAGGCACAAATTCCTATCAGATTCCCAAAACCGCAGTCTTCCCTCCTGTGGTTGTTATTTGATGATTCAGATCCAACTGCCAAACCTTTGTAAGATTAGATTCTTATCCAGTGGAATCCAGGGGAAAAAAAAGTGCCTGAAAGAAACCAGGCCTTTCCCATCTCCGAGTCAAATCGAAAGCCCTTCCCACTGGTAAGGGTCCTTGTTGTCCGGGTGGTTTTTATTTCTGTAGTGTCATTGTTCGGGTCAAGACAATAGATTAGAGAAAACATGTATTATTGCTGAAAACAAATCCTAGAGAACGTATTGGCAGATGATATTTTAATTGGTTCAGCCTCTCAAGTGATTAAATAATCATGAAAGCCCTTCTGTTTAACAACTGCTTGAGGTGCTTTGTATTCGTCCCACAAAGTGGAGCAGTTTCTAGCTGTTAAAGCTGTGATTGATTTTTCCATATCAAATACAATGTTACGGTCTATTGTTTCCATAGCATACGCAGAGCATCTGTCTTCAAATTCAGTATGTGATCCTGGGCTAGCCAGTAATACTTTATATGACCACATACTTCCATTACAAGTATGAGTGGATTAATATTGATTTTCCCCCCTCTTGTCTGAGACTGAAGGTCTGTGGTACCAGCCATCATTTACACAACTGGTACGTAAGGATAAGCTTACACCTTCTTATTCTCATGGTAAGGATTTAAGCTTTGTATGAAGATCACTTTTGGCTGTTTTAACCCATAAATAGTTAGAAAAGGGTAACATACTTTGCAGCTCCAGGCATTTATGCTACCATATGTTTCTAATAACTTCTTGGAGTTATCTGAAAACTTTGAACTTTTATAGTCTGTACAAAACGAGGGAAACCACTAGAAACTGGAAGAAGCACACGGCATCATAACTTCAACAAAAAGTGACTTCATTAGGCATCAGAAATTCTAACGTGTGTGAGTGAGAAGAGGAACCCTTAAGTTGAACCTTTCCCAAGGATTTTGGGCTTTCCTCAGTTGCACACAACCCCCCCCCCCCAGTTTCCCTCCTTCACAGCCCCAAAGGCATCACTCCCATCTCTGCAGTTTCTCAAGAATATTACCCTGCCCGCAGTACCCTCATTCTTCTTTATGGCCACACTAAACTTAGCCACCCCTCAAAATCCAGATTACAGCCTTTTCTCAGGCTGTTTGCAAGTCCGTTGGATCTTGGTGATTTTTCCCTCCAGCAGTATTAGAAAACTGTACTAGAAAAATTAACTTTCAATTGTATTATCCACTGTGTTCATATAATGTAGTACAGAATATAGCTTGGGATACGGGAATCTTCCAGATAAAATGAACAAGAAATGGTTAAAACACAATGTCTTGCAAACCTTTCTTATATATGGATGTGCGCTATCATTTATACTTACACAGTACCTCATCCAGCCTTACTACCAGGTAGGATAGTAGTTAGTAGTTAAAAATGGCAAGCAGAGTTCACTCATTCATGCCAATAGTAGCAAATTAAAAGAGAACTGATTTCGGGATTTAAGAAATTAAGCCATTTCCCTGATTCTACTACTCTCAAATTATAGAGCATGGGAAATTTCATGCCTGGAGAGAGTTAGTTACTACCCGGAGATTAATAATTGATAATTCTAAGACACATAGCACTAATTATTGTCTCACAAGGTTTATTAGTCCTATGTAAAGCTATTATGGAAGTTCAAGGGAAAAGAGAAACATTCTGAAAAGTGCTTGTGCAGAATAAGTCATTTTAATTTATTCTTGAAAGAGGGCAAACCATGACAATGTGGAGCTTTGAAGGAGACTGATGTGACTGATGGAAGATAAGGCAAAAAATGTCTCAACATTTGGTTACTGTCAGTCAATCTAAGAAATACCAACCACCGGGTAGCCATTTCTATTAGTGCTTTCTGGCTTGGCACATAGTTTATATGGTATATTTGTCAGAGTGTGTGTCATAGAAGCTGACTATTGAATGAAAATAAAGTCAGAATTTTGAGCTACTTATAAATGCTCTCAAAGAACTGTTAGAAAACCTGGAGACTTGAGCACAAACTCCAGGAGGAGGTGGGTGATAGGAAGTAGTCCCCATCCAGTCCAATAGATCATGCTGGACAGGAGAAACCTCAGCACCCTTGAATATCCATTTATTGAATGTTGCTACTAATTATGCACTAATTGTCCCTCCACTGGTATACTGAGGTCCTGCCCCCTAGTGTGATGTTAAGAAATGAGGCGTTAAGAAGGGATTGATGAGATATATTTGTAAGAATGGGCTCTCATGGTGGCCTTATACTGAATGCATTCTGTGTCTATCTTCCCCTGTCAACTGAGGACAAAGTGACAAGGGAGCAGTATGTGAGCTAACAAGAAAACATTTACTAGAACCCACCAATGCCACATCCGTATCTTAGTTTGGTAGCTTCAAGAACGAAGAAACAAAATCAAAAGAAAAAAAAACTGATTTTTTTTTTAAGCTACCCAGTATCTAGTATTTTATTATGGCTGCCTATGCTAAACAATTAGATACTACTGTTCATACAGCATCTGAAGAACAAGGGTATAGAGAAAGCACAGCTCCTGCTCTCAAAATATTGGATCTTAAAAGATACAGCTTCTCCTGCCCACACCTACAGTGAATTGATCTTTATACGTGTTTAAGAAAATACTCAGGTTAGCTACCAACCCCCTACTTCCTTCTTCCCTAGCCTCTTCCATTAGTGCTCAGAGCAGCTGCTTTCATCTGTTTGCTTTTTTCTTGGTTTTCTCTTTGTATTTAAAAGTAGTTTTATATTACCATTTATCAATCTATTGGACTTAGGCAATATCCATTGATTTCCTACTAAGGTGGCTGAAATTCTATTTCACACCAGACACCTTCATTGTCTTCTACTCTTGATTCATAAAGAATTGTATCTAAATAAAAATTGAGCCCACAAGTACAGATGTACAGACTTTTACTTGTCTGTCAATTTTCTATATGATTCAAATACCACATAATTTTTAGAATTGTGTTTGCAAACCTACCAATTATTTAAAAAAACAAAAAACTTTGTAAATATTGAAGAAGTGTGGTCTGTCTTCCTTCCTTCCTTCCTTCCTTCCTTCCTTCTTTTCTTTTTTATATCATTGGGGACCTGCCACCTAGACCACCCTTTCTGCCTACTCCAGAAACCTGGACATGGTTAGAGTGACATGGTTCCTGAGACAACCCCACACTGTGTTGTTCTATTGCCCACTCTGAGACCTGAGTAGTTGAGCTCTCTCTTCTTGATTTGCACCCTTAGGTCATATTGTATATTTTTCCAGTAATTCTTCAAGAAAGAATCCCTCTTGTGTCTGATTCTCTTTATTCTGCCTTTACACCTGATTGAAAGTGTAATTTGCCAGAGAATTCAAGGATGGAAGCAATTTTCGGTCACCACTTGGGAATTACGGCTCTACTTTTCTTCTAACATGTAATTGAAATTATGATTCTCTTACTACTGTCTTTTGGCTATTGTGATTTTTTGGGTATAATGTGGGTGTAATTTGTTTTTCCTTAAGGATATTAGTTAGGTCTTTTTAAAAGTTACTTTTCACCAGGTCATGGTAATGATTGCCTTTCATCCCAGCACTCGGGAGGCAGAGGCAGGCAGATCTCTATGAGTTCAAGGCCAGCCTGGTCTACAGAGCAAGTTCCAGGACAAGCTCCAAAGGTACAGAGAAACCCTGTCCTGAAAAACAAAAACAAGTTAGTTTTCTTTTGATTCCTGTAACAGCCGTTATTTTCTCTGTGGAAATTTTACTTGGAATGGAAATATTCTTGGTAATATATTTATAGGCAAGAAATCACAGAAATATGTTTGTATTTACGAGCTTATTGGCTGGTCCAGTTTTCTATATTACCAAATAGCAAGTTTATTTAATGTGGCAATTCAAATATCACAAAGAAACAAAGACTTTTTGTTTTTTTGGTTTATTATTATTATTATTGTTATTATTATTATCATTCCAGCACCATGACTGGAAGAAGATAAAAGCAGAGAACTGGTCTGTAAATTAATTCAGATATTCTTCAGACAGAGTTATGAGAACTGCTCAAGGTTTTCCTTGTGGCGATGTACACACAGGGTAGATGTAATTGGTTACTATAATTGTTCTTTTTCCTGCTACCATCTGTCTGCTTGCTCTATTCATTGCCAAGAAGGTTGTACTGACATCTCCAACTATTATTATGGAATTATTTTGTTTTTCAGATCTGTCAGTTTTGGTTTCCTATATTCTGATATTTTGTTATATAAATATTTATAGTTGCTAAGTCTTGGTGTAGAATTGAAACTAAAATGACTACATAATTACGTTTTTATTTCTTACAACTTTTTAGATTCCCGATTTTTTTTTTTTTTTTTTGTCTGATAATAGAATATTCACCATGCTCTCCTTTGGAAGTTTTATTCCAAATAAATTGGAAATATTCTTCTTCCTTCTTTATCTCCAACCTCTTTATGGTTTAGATTTAAAGTGAGCCTCTTGTAGACAACATGCCTTAGGATCATGGTCGCCTATTTGTGGTTTATCTTCCCAGTCTCCCTCTTGATTGGCCTCTTTTAATGTCAAAAGTCCTGTTTGCTGCTGTCTGCCCCACCCTTACCCTAGCAATACTTAGGAACCTTAATATGTAAACAGATAGTGTATCCAGAAGGATTTATCTAGCTTGAGATTGTGTTAAGTGTGCAGGGCCATTCAAGGGACAGGAAAACAACATGTATTACACCAAAGTAGATATGAAGGAAAAGGAGGTGATTCTAAGGGAACTCACAATTTACAGAAATTGGTACATGAACTAGTTGACAGCATTACAACCACAGCTTATACAGTGCTCATTAGCCATGTTTTTATTATATGAGTATACATTATCGTTTGTACATTTGCATCTGTCTACTTAAAAGCTGCACTTTTAGAGAATTCCACACAGAAGTACAAATAATCATTCTATTTAGTGACATGTCATTGGAACACTGTGTCTGCTTTGACTTGAAAACTCATCTGAAACCACCTTGGTCTTCAATCTCTCTCTCTCTCTCTCTCTACATATGTGTGTGTGTGTGTGTGTGTGTGTGTGTGTGTGTGTGTGTGTGTATACACACACTACCATAATAATTTCTGGAGGCTGGGGTTGTTAAAATAAAACAGCAATTTTAACATCCTTAATATTAAAATAAAACAACAATATGGCAATTAAAGATTGGCAGATCTGTGAGAAAAATGATTGGTATAGTTATAGCAATACAGCAATTAGTTTTATTGGAACTTTTAAAGAAAAGATTATATTACCCTAATAAATTTATATGACCAGGTTTTCATAAATTTCATTGAGGGTCATCAGCAAGCACAGTCTTTAAAAATTATAATAACAGAACTTAATTCTGATCAATCTATCTCATAATATCCACTGTCTTAGGAAGTCCTTGAAGATCTGTAACAAAATGATTTGAGTTTACACATTGCTTTGCTTAAATTGAATATAGCTTGTATTGAATCTCCTTGATGTTAAAATTAAAAACCAATAAAACCATGTGATATGATTTTTGACAGAATGCCTAAGCTTGACTCTTTCCATAAGTTTAATATAAGTTCATACTTTCATGCAGTATCCAGTTGAAAACTAGATAATAGAGTAATTGCAACAGAATTCTGACTTGTCCCTAGTGTGAAGACTGTACATGTGCAGATAGCATAAGCACATCAGATATGCTAATGTAAAAGACAGGTTGAGGCCTCCCTTTTCCTCTCTTGAGAGTCAAAAGGATCCTTTATTTAGCCAAAGTATGAGTTGAGGCAGAGTACACTGGGGGGGGGGGCACAGGAGTAGTCCCCTGGACCAGCCCACACCTATTTTCCAGCATGTGTGACAGTGCTTTGGAGCTCATGACTCTTTTGGTTTGATGTTTCTGACACTGTTTCTATAGGTCATCTGGAAGCTCTGTGGCCTCAAGAGAGGAAATCAAAACTAATAAGAAAAACCACTAACAAAGCTCATAAGGAACACCAGCGCCCAGAGAATAACCTCTCAGTGATACTGACAAATAGGCTTGCCAGAAATGAACAAGGAAGGATGAAAGTGGGAAAAGGTTTAAAGAGAAGACAACTCAATGAAATGACTCAGAACTGAGGCTATTAGTCTGACACCCATTGACTTCCCTATGGTGGTCAGGCGTTTGGTGAACTTGGAGAGATCATCCTTCCATAGCTAACTTCCTATCTGGAATTTGCCATTTTTCCCCCAGTAATGAATATAAGCAGTAAACAACAATAATAAAATACACAAGTAGTCATGCTCTGTAGACTCAGATATTTTCATGTCACCTGAATTACAATCTCACAATGCCAATTTTAGCTTGTATTTCAAACTTATGATGAGCATGCACCACTATTATCCCCTACTTCATACATTAATATAGAACGTATGTATAATTACTATCCTAGCTTCATTACCTTTTTAAGGACCACCTGCCTCCAAAGAAGGGTTCACAATGATGTTCTGGGGTTAGGGTTTTAATACATCTATTGCTGGGGACAAAATTCAGTGATAGCACTGCCAAAAGGCCCAGTAGCTCACACAACAACGAAATGATTGGTGGGTTGGGTGGAGCCTGGTAATTCTTCAGCTATAACAGGGCTCCTTAAATACTGCCATGCTGTGCTTTGAAAAGTTTTCCTGGCCCACTAGAGTGTGTTTGCTAGCATTTCCTCCTTCGGGCTAAGAACTTGTGTGTGTTGAAATGGCTGGCTTCCTAGAGAACCCTTAGGGGTTTCCCTGATACCACCTGAGAAGAGAAAGGGGAAAGACTGTAAATTCCAGGGGCCCTATGTCAGGAGGGGAAAGCCTGTCTAATCTCCCCAGGTGGTGGCAGCTGAGTAAATTACCTAGCAAGCAGCTGTAAGGCATTACATTGCAATTATCCCCCATGAGTTCTGAGGGCTTGTTGGCTGCTAAAGATAAAAGGCCTCACTGCTTCAGGTCTTGAGCTCTGAGAGGAGGGCTGCTTCCTGCACAGTTCTACAGTGTTTGAGGAAATGCACCTCCTGGGACAACCCCTTTCAGACAGCCTTGAAATACAAATAGCCAGCTGGTTATGCAAGGGTCTTGTGTATGAATGGACTTCCCACATAAATAAGTATGAAGGAGTCGCATGGGGGGAAATGGCCATCATGAATCTTGGGAAATAAATATGGTATGTACTTCTAGAAGGAAATCCGCCAAGAGTTCCCACAGTAAATACCAGGGTTTGCCTGTGTATAGCTTGCTAGTGAAAATTCATAAATAGAAAATGTTTACTAAGTGCTTAAGAACCAAACACTCCATTTTCTGCCACAGATTAGGTCATTTTATCTACATGACAATCACTAATGGTGGCTGTCATTATTAACCCCATTTTACCAATGTGGGCACTGAGAATCAGAACATTATAAATGGAACATTTGGTTTTCAGCCTTGGTAACTTAGGAAGGCAGATATTTAATACCTTTTTTATTGTTGTCTTTTCTCTGATGGACCCCAACAGAACTGGAGGCTATAAAAGTAATCTGTTTCAGGAGTAGAAATCAATATTGTTCTTCAATTTTTGCAGACACAGAGACTCAGAAGCTTACACTCTTGCTGTTTATATTAAAGGGTCAAAATGAACACACTTGCCACTTACCCAATGCAGCACCACAGAAGTAAAAATAGGTATGCATGGACCCAAGCACCTCAGATATATCGCACAGACCAGGATGGCCAAGGCTCACAGACTATCTGTAGTCATTTTTGGACAAACAGGTGACTGAAAAAATATGGACATGAAGTATTCCGTAATGTAACCAAAGCATGTACTTAGATCACAGCTTCAGATTCTAAGCTAAAAAGTTCCTTCCTGATGAGTACAAACCAGGTAGGTATTGATTAAACCTTCCTGATTCCTTTTTGGGGCAAAAAGAAGATTCCTGTCTGGTGATGTTTTCTCTCACCAGTTCTTGCTACTCTCAACTACCTTTCCCAGTCACTGGAATGCAGATGAGGGGCAGCATCACAGATCCACATTGGCAAACAATTATCGAGCTCTCTGGGTGAAAACAAGCTCTCTGTTGGTATGTGCCCATCTTTGTGAGGTCATGTTCAAGCTACAAGCATGATGTCACTTCATTGACTACATCTAGAAGTCGGAAGAGAGAGGCACTAGCCATACTGGGCTTCTTCATGGAGACACAAACAGCTGCCAGAGCACATACCATGTTGTAAAATAATGAGAAAATGGAGTACCTGAAGATGTTCTACATTTGATTTTAACATAACTTTAATTAGGTAAGTCCATTCATTTTAGTACAATAGCTTTAAGGTATAGTTCACATAGCACACACCCTGCCAATTCATTTCTCCATATCCATTGAAGAAATTGTGTAAGGCTTTTTGTTTTAGTGTGTGTGTGTGTAGGGGGGGGGTTAAAATGGTGCATTGCATCAACTGATTTTTCAAATATTAAACCAATGCTGTATTCTGTGATAAAAAAAAATCAGTCAGGAAATAGCCTATTTGTATTTGGCTGGATTTTATATCATAATGTTTTGTTTATTATCCAGTTCATATCCATGGAAGGTACTGACATGGACCTTTCTTACATTGTGAGACTTTTCTAACATTGTGGGACCTTTCCACATTATGGTGCCTTTTGGTGATCTGGTTATTAGGACAATGGTGTTTCTTAGAATGAAATTTTAGAAATGCTTTTTTCTTTAATTTTCTGGAAGAGTTTGCAAAAAGTCATGTATAGAATTCAATACCTAATTTATTTGATTTCTTTGTGTGAGTATGTAGTTTTGTTTGTTTGTTTTTGATGTTGTTTTGTTTTTGTTTACTCTTTGGGGTCCACCACCTGGCTCCCAAATAAATAGGTAGAGATGTAGTCTTACTATAAATGCCCAGCCTTAGCTTAGCTTAGCTTGTTTCTAGCCAGCTTTTCTAAATTAGGTTATCCTGTTTCTCTTTAACTACATTTTGCCTCTGGACTTTTTCTTTATTCTATAGATGTTTCTTCCTTTCTTATTCTATGGCTGGCTGGGTGGCTGTGTGGCTGTGTGGCTGTGTGCCTGTGTGGCTGTGTGGCTGGGTGGCTGGGTGGCTGGGTGGCTGGGTGGCTGGGTGGCTGGCCCCTAGCATCCTCCTGTTCTTCTCCTTTATTTTTTGCTCCTTGCTCTCTTCCCTAGGTTTCTCCTCATATTTATTCTTTCTGCCCACCAGCTCTGCCTATTTCTCTCTCTTGCCTAGCTTTTTGGCCATTGAGCTCTTTATTAAACCAATTAGGTGTTTTAGGCAGGCAAAGTAACATAGCTCTACAGAGTTAAATAAATGTAATATAAAAGAATGTAACACAAGTTTGCATCTTTAAACAAATATTCCACAGCATAAAAGAATGTAACACATCTTAAACTATACAACCTGAGTATTTTTAAGCCATGAATTTGAATTTAAATTCTTTTATGAATATGAAGATTTTAGGCTTCTCAGTTTCTTCCTGGAAAGGGTATTTGGTAGTTTTCTTTTTAAAAACTGTGGTGTGTGTGTGTGTGTGTGTGTGTGTGTGTGTGTGTGTGTGTGTGTGATATGTACATATGCTTGGGTATACCACTGAGACCAGGAAAGAGTGTCAGATCTCCTGGAGCTAAAGTTACAGGCCTCTGTGAACTACCTGACCTGGACTTTGGGAACTGTACTCCTGTGCAAGAGGAGCTCTGAGTCATCTCTCTCACCCCAAGCTTGCTTTAACAAACATACAAACAAACAAGCAAACAAACAGTATGTGCAGGGTTTAGGGAGCTGCTTCTGGTTCAGTGGGTTGGCTTGTTTGTTCATCAAACAAGAGGACCTCAGTCCAAATATCCAGTCCCACATACAAACCTAGCTATGACTATGTGTGCCTGCACCTCTAACAGTGGGAGGCCAGAGACAGCTGGATCCCAAGAACTTGTTGGCCAGCCAGCATGTGCAAAATGGCAAACAATTGATTAGCAGACCTCATTTCAAGGCAAAACGGTGAGCTGAGATAAAGATTGCCAATGTCCTTCATTGGCTTCCTCATGTGTTCCCTTCCATTGTGCCCTCTCCTCTCCTACACATACACAAAGAAAACAAATCCAATTTATGTAAACTGGGTAAAGGATCCTGCTACCAAGTCTGATAACCTGAGTTCTAATTGTAGACCCACATTGCAGAAGCAGTTGTCCTCTGATTCCCAAAAGCACAGTGTGGGGCAAGTGTGCACCACCCACACACAGCACATACATAAGAAGTAAATAAATGCAATTTAGAAGAAGAAGGATTTACCACATTTCTTTTACTTTTTTTTTTTTTTTAACTATGTGCTTGGGTACTTATATGTGTGTTTGTTCATGTACATATGTGTGCATGAGCATGTAGAGGCCAGAGGTCAGTTATGGCTGTCTTTCCTCAGGACCTGTATACCACGTGTTCTGGGTTTCTCACTGGGACCTTAGATTTGCTCATTAATCTAAGCCCCAGGGTCACTCTGTTCCAGGGATCTGCCTGTCTCCACCTCTCCAGTGCTGGAATTACGAGCACTTGTCATCATGTTCCATTTTTGTTGTTGTTGTTGTTGTTGTTGTTCTGGGTGCTGGGACTTGAATTCAGGTACTCAAGCCTACAAGACAAATCATTCATTTACTATGCCATCACCCAACTCTGACTTTTCACACTTCTTTATCATTCCTTTATTGTCCATAGGATATGACAGTGACCAATAAAATGTTTTTTCTTCCCTTCCCATTCCTTTCCTTTCCCTCCCTGCCTCCATCCCTTCCTCTCTCTCCCTCTCTCCCTTTCTTCACTTTTTTTTTTTTTTTTTTTTTTTTGGTCTGTTTTGTGTCTCAAGGAACTACTCTTGTAAGATCATACATTTTCTCTAATCTCTTTCAGTTTTTTTTTTTTTTTTTTTTTTTTTTTTTTTTTTGTCCTTTATTGTTTGTCTGCTGGAGGCTTTAGTCTTTCTTTGTTTAACTTCTTAAAAGTGGACTCTTAAGTTCTTGCCTTAAGGTTTGGCTCTCTCTTCATATAACCATTACTGTTATAAAATTCCTCCCAAGGACTACATTAGCTGAGTCTAATTTTGGAATACCGTGTTTTCATTTTTATTCAGCTGAACACACTTTCTGACTTCCTTTTTAGCGTCTTATTTGAGAGATGGCTTTTTTTCCCAAAGTGTAGGTATACCACCAGCTCCAACTTCTAACAGGAGAGTATAAGTGATTCAGGAACCAGATATATCTATAGAACTCATAGGAACTCACCACCCACCAGGGAAAAACAGAAGCCAACTATTTCTAACTCCTCCTGCGGCCTCTCAGTCACTCATCTTTGCTTCTCTATGTACCTAATGCCTACGTTTCTTACTTGTGGGCTTATCGGCAATGAATATCAGAGTCCAGGTGGTACACACATGGAGTTTCCAGGCTCTTGCTTTCCCTAACAAGAAGCTGGGATGGGGCATGCAATAGTTCTTCCAGAAGCTAGTACAGTTTGGTAAGAAAAAGCACTTCCAAGAAAGGAAGCCAAGCAGAGATGGGAGAAAGGTTAGAAGTTCAATCTGCAGGGCAGATTGAAACCTTCACAGGTCATTTGCATTGCTCATACTTCTGTGCTGTGTTGCCTTGCATGTCAGCATGGTTGAGGACTGTGCTCTCTTCTAGTTTTTTTTTTTTTTAATGCTAATTTTGACCTGACTTTCTCTTCTGTTTATGATTCTCAAAGGTGCCACAAACAACGCTCTCACCTTTTGGTTGTCAGGATCTTTGGACCCATCTGTAAACTACTCAGTAATTCTGGAGGTTAATTTGGTTGGCTGACTCTTGATGCCACTGTGCCTAAAGTAGAAATGAAATCTCTGAGCACAGGTCCAGATGCACGGAGAAAAGAAATGTGTGCCAGCATGCCCGTCTGATGGTGTGTACCACACCAAACATCAAGGGCAGAATAAATAAGGAGAGAAGAAAACAGGAACTTAGTTGAGTGTATTGTTGGAGCTTAGCCTTTAAACTTGCACTAGGGGCCCACTCTGCTCTTCATCATGTTAAGGCTTCTTTGTCATGAAGTTTCCTATCTTGATCTTCCATTGTTTTTGCTAAGAAAAAAAAAAAAAAAAAAAAAAAAAAAAAAAAAAGAACGTATCCTGTACATCACCCACGTAGGAGCAGATCCTATTTTAGAAGGAATTCTCTGCCACTGAAAGGCTCTTGTAGAGCCAGCTGTGCTTTGTGGTCTGATTCTGCAAGCCCAGGAAATCACCAGCTGCAGATTTAGCATAATTGGAGTTAATGACAGGTTTGCTTGAATAGGGGTTTCAGCTTCCAGCTACGGAAAGTGAGCATCGGGCACATGCTTGAAGCACTTAAGGAACATAGATGTGGTATTTCTTCTGAATTCATAGCGCCTTTCCACCAAGCAAAATTGCATATTTTCTCTTTGCTCTAGCCTGTAAATATATCTGATATAAATATATTTTCTTTTCATTTCATCCAAGAAACCCTTCATACTTCCAAAGCATCTATTTCAGTTATGAAAACAGAGTTTAAAAAAAAAAAGTCACAAGACCCATTGGGTCCAGCAGGTCATTCTACCTTAATTGAGTCATTTTGAATGCACACCCAATTCTGGATTATTCTGTAACTAGGGATTATGCTCCAAGTGGGCTTCGAAATCCTAAACTACTGTAAATTCTGCTTTTAAAAGCATGGAATGTGCACTTAAAAGTCATTAAATCTAAGTAATTTTGCTTACACTAAAGATTTATTGCCCCCTAGGAAAATACAATGTATGCTTGCAATTACTGCCTCTTTGTAATTTCTCTTCTCAGGCCATTTGCTCTCTGCCAGAGCTTTACAAAGGTGATAGTGCTGGTGCTTTGCAACTCAAACTGTTTTAATAGTGGAGAGAATTTCCCTAGGCCCGCCTCTCTCTCTTCCTGACCTCTCTGCTATGGCATTCATTAAAGTCCGGATTCTGGCTCAAGTCAAAGAGTTCAGATCTTATCCTTGACTAAAGAACTATCCTTTGTGGCTTCGGTTTGAACTTCAGCTCCTTCAAGGGCAGGGGTCACATGTGAATTTGCTATGCTTCCTAGAAAATATTTCACAGTAAAAGAATCCGATGAAATTCTCAGGGACTATTTGTTTTTTAGTGTTGCTCTAATACACAATAAATTGTAATTTATGAGGCATAATTGAAGAAAATTCTGGAGGAAGTTGTGTATAAGATTAGGGGGATTATTAAATCAACTTTATTGTGTTTTCAAAACTTAAAAATGGTTTACAGCCACAATAAATTGCTTGAGAGTGCTATCAACCCATAAATTTTAATAATTTAATAAACATTCGGCAGTTAAGTTGGGCTTGTAGCCAAATCCCAGGGCTGGTTTTGTGTCATGTATAGTAATGTGTGTTTTAGTTTACCTGGGTGATAAAGGAGTGAGCTGTTCTCAAGCAGGACACGCGGTGATGGATCATTAATTTTAATGAACTAAAACTGGGAACTGGAGTTTGAAGCCAGAGGGGGAATTCAGCTCCACTGCCCACCCCCCACCCGGACCTCATTGTTTCCATCTAATATGTTTAAGGAAGGAGGCCAACTTTACTTCCTCCACTCCCAACCCTTTGAAACCTAGTAAGTAAAAGAATTTCTGATCCATCTCCAGATTGAGAGAGGATAACTACATTGCTAAAATCATCTTTCTAGCAATCAGCTTAAAGTGTTTGTTTTAAAACAATGCAAATTTATCTCAGTTTCACTCAGCACATACAATGTGGGCTCTACCTCCTTTTCTTATAAAAAGTTGCAGGTCAAATTCTAAACAACCTGCCAAGATGCTCTTTGTGTGGAGCTTCTGCTTTGGCTTCCAATGTGTTCTTTAATGAGCTAGGCACTTGAGCACTGTATAAACATTATTCATGTCTGCCTCCACACACCTCTGCCTACATTTGAACCAAATTAATGGGTATCTATTCAGTAAGAAATGATTTTTACTCCTCTTTATTTTATTTTACTGAAAAGAATTAAACATATCTAAAAATAGAAGTGACATTTTAATGTCACGTTGTATTCAAATGTTAAACGTCTGCTTTTATAGTAATTATGAAATTGTCACCAACATATAAAAGACAACTCATGTAAGGTTTAAACTATTGACATCAGACTATGTATTCTGTGTTTTTAGATCCATATTGTATAATAAAAAATGTGATGGGTTTTAACATTTCCTTTCATTTTTTTTTTAATTTTCCTTCTTATTTTACTGATTGATACAACTGGAAAAAAAGAAACCATATTGATTCCATCAACAGAAGCACATCCTTAGTAACTAGAAGGGTATATGCATTTATTCGCCCTTACAAGATAGGCACATGCAAATGTATGCACTTGCCATGCCTACATTTTCACTTAATGAAGAGCTTAATGAAAATCAGCATTCATAGCCTCTTCGTAGTCAGATAAATTAGTTAATGCACAATAAGCAGCTCTTATGTATAATGCAAAAGATTAGCGTTGTCATTTGCATAATGCCATACACTCGGGCTCTCTGTTTCAAGAAGAAGAAGCTCCCCCATTAAATTCAAGTTGAAAGCTCTGTGACGTCAGTAAGGTAATTGTGCTTCATTTGGCATATTCCATTCATTGTGTGGAGTTCAGGACCCTATCGGAACCCAGTTGGCAGCAGTGCTGAGAGGCACCCATGATGTTCACAAGCCAAGCTCTCTCCAGCATGGGAAGAAGGAACTCACTCTGCCTCTACCTCATAATGTGTCCCCAACAGACTGGACACTCTGCCTTGTGCACGCATAGAAGTATGTGTAAGTGCTGATGAATTTCCTGAGGGGAAAACCCTGCTTTTAGCAGCAGCACCCACAGAATTCCTGGCACAACGTCGCTGCCCTAGACCTTCTCCTGCTCTCACAGGATATCCCCCACATCTTTGAGAAAGGAGGGGACATTATTTGAAAACATAGATCTAAGCTTACACACACACACACACACACACACACACACACACACACACACGATGTGATATTACATCATTTTCATACAACCTAGTTAGAGTTTAGAAGACAAATCTCACGGGTCTTATTTTTTTGACAAATGTTTCACTGTGTTTGGTCAACAATTAAATAAATGTTTCTTATATTTGCTTACCCGTCTCAAGAATGGAGAGGCAGATGATTTCAATTGTATGACAACAAATGGGTATTTTTGTAAAGCTTCATCAAAACCATGGACATGGTGACTGTTGTTCTTTTGATTTAATGATAAGATAAAGCTGAAGAAGGGGGGGCTGTCCCTTATGGGGGTCCCAAGGTAAGGGACCAGTGGGAGAGCATAGTGCATTTCATAGCAAGTGAGGGTGACTGAGGCAGAGGGACAAACATGCCAGGCAGCCAGAGCTTGAGTAAGAAGTTTATTTAGAAAGGGGAAAGGAGGAATGGAAGAGGAAAGAGACTAAGTACACAGGGAAGAGAAGAGAGGGGGGAGGTAGGGAGGAAGCATGGGTGGGAGGGAGAAAGGGAGAGAGAGAGAGAGAGAACAAAGAGAGCATAAGTGGGCGGGGTCTGTCTTTTAAAGGGGTCCTTGACACCTGCCTGTAGACTAGTACTCATGGAACCCTGGGCTGACCACAGTACTGCCTGAGTGCATTCTGCCAGGTGACAAGGGCAAGCCAGCTTAATGCCTGAATCCTTACAGTGCTGTGCAATTGTCCCTGAAAGATGATAGACACATTTCCTGACCAGAGTTTCTTAGCCTCTGCCCAAAAACAGACTTGGGGGAGGAGCCTCTGGCAAGGCTGCTATGTGGTTGAGACCTTGCAGACAAATGGCTGGGTCCTATTTGGAAGGCTCACGTGTCCTAAGGTTTACAATCTTCCCTGATTCTAGTTCATGGAGAATGCTTCTTCTCTGACCTCTGCGGGCACCTGTGTTCATGTGCACAGACACACACACAAGTCCACACAAATCAAAATAAACAAAAAGCTGACTATACCCACTCTGTTTTCAGTATCTTCCATAAAAAACAGTATTTGGACAAATGTAAAAGATGACTTCTAAAACCTGCTGCACTTTACTAACCCTTCATTGAGATGAAGAAACTAATTTTATAGAGAAATAATTGTTAGAAATGGATGTGTTTTAAATCATATATCCCATGCTGCACTTTTCATTCTACTTCATAACATTTTGAACAACATAACCCAAGGGTTTAGACAATCCCATTCTCATCTAATTCTACTTAGCCCCGTGTTTATATGCAATGGTACTTACTGTCTTTGAAAAGGTAAAATGTACAGTGTAATGCTAAAGTTTGGTTTCAATACTATCATAGGAGTTTTTTTATTATTTCTCAGAGTAATATGAAAGAAACCAAAAGTGAAAGGCATTGTTAAAACATATGCAAATATACATATATTCAAGAATTATACGTAAGAGGAGAAAATTGCATTTTAGTGAAAGAAGTTGATTAGAGATATAGAAGTCAAAAGGAGGTGTGGTACGTGCCTTTAATCCCAGCACACAGGAGGGAAAGATAGGTTGCAATTTGCCTACACAGCAAATGCCAGGCCAGCCAGGGCTACATAGGAAGACTTTATCTTAAGGGAAAAAAAGAGTATTTTGGTTTAATAATTTGATTTTATTGCAATAAATTTAAATCATATCACTTAATTTTTCACTTCAGCTCAATAATACAAGTAGCAGACAAAATGAATGCTAATTTGAATAGCTTTAACTTTTATAGAATCAAATTGAGACTATTACTTCCCTCCTTATACTAATATTATTAAATACTAAACAAAATGACAATAAGCACAAATCTATCTCTAAGTCACCAGTTGGAAATCTGCTTGAAGGAACTACACAACTCCTATAGCTTTCTCTTTCATTATAGACAGGTTTATTATGCTGGACTCTGATTTTGTGTGTGCCTGTGAATTTGGCAATATGGCAGTGGGAGAGAATTTAAATGGTGTAAAGGAATTAGTACAGATGCTTCAAATAGAATTGAGGCCAAAGTTTGATATGTAATGTTGCAATCCAGGTTCATTTCATTTAAGGGTATGCTCTCATATTGCAGCCCTGTTGGCAATACAGGCTTTTATTAGGCTCTGTTTAATGGTCTACTGCTATGACAGTCTGTGTTATATCTTAATTAGTAGTATTCTTTCTAGTTCAACTAAAATAGCTGAAGGGTCCTCCTGGGATCTCTTCTGGGATATGATTTTGTTTAATCTTATTATTAATGATAATAAATTTTTACTTTGTTCCAGTAGCATCTGTATGCCAATGCTTCCATTATTTAAACAAATAATTATTCCACATTACCATTCCTTTTACAACATGACAATAACAAATCATAGTTATGGCTAATTCATAGTGAATTAGGACTAAAACATTAATAAAATTAATTGTATGCTATCTGATTGGAAATCTAAGCCAGTTAAGGCAGGAGGTTTTGCTATGGTCTTTGATAATGCTGTTCTCTGGAATGAAGCAACCATCATACAACAGCCCAGGGCTTGTTAGCAAACAAAGGGAATGGGAACTTGGTTGCTAGGAGACATTATTTTTCATTGTTGACAATCCCGATTTTCTTTGATTACTGCCACTATTGTTGTTCATTACACAAACTGAATGATTTTATTTAACATAAGGGAAACATATTTTGGAATGCAATTGTCCTGTGACTATCAACATGTGTACCCAAGCAGTGTTCACTCCCACATCACAGGTTAACTATCTGTGGTAAGCACTAACGCAGAAGGCTCAACAATATGCTGATTTGAAATTTTTCTCATCAAGTATACATTTCAGTAGAAAGTGAATTTGTAAAATTAAAGAACAAAACAGATTCTGTATAATAATGACATTAAAAATTTCAGGCAAACAGACCAAACAATCTTATCTACATAAATTCAACACCATTATCATTATGATTTTTTCTATAATTAAGATTATTTCATTAACATGGGAGAAAATACAATAAAAGAAAATTTCTATTTTGAATGGAATGGGGATTTAGAGATCTCCAAAGTGTGTGAAGGCAAGAAGGTTTTGAATCCATTTAACAAAATAAGCATCTTGGCACCTAGTTTTATCTGCACAGAATATTTAAGAATATTTACTTAAGTGTTGACACCATGCTCTCTGGCAGAATGTCCAGGAGTTATACAGCTATGCAAGGAAGAATTAAGAAGCCCTTTAATCCAAATGATGTTATCTTGGTTTTTGTGCTGTAAGCCCAGGTTTTCTGGTTGCCTCTTGACACCTGCTGGTTTCCCTCCTAACTGTGAACAGTGTTCTTGCTTTCTGAGGTCCTATGGGAATCCTCTACACCTCCCATGGCAGCTTCCCAGAAGAAACAGAAACCGCAGGAAGAACCCAGCACATCTCTCCCCATACTGGATGGCCTTTTGTTCTGTCCATCCCTATGCCAATCCTCTCTGTTTGATTCTGTTCTGAAACTTTCTCCTGCTTCCATGTTCTTCCTCTGAGAACTCTGGTTTCTAAATTACCCTCCTTCTGTTTTCTCCTGCCTCACTTTTTCATTCTTCTCTTTTCCTCATTATAGACTCAGCTTAACCTCACTTCCTTCTGTTTCTTTGATCTTTATTCACACTCTTGAAGTTCATGCTTTGTTAATAGAGTGTGTTCTCTAACACTAAGTAACTTGGGTTTTTAAGTTGGATAACTGAAATCACTCTGGGATGCGGATGACATGCCTTGAGTAATATTGTTCCCACACTGGAACAATCACACATCTTCTAAAGTTATATTTAATGCACATAGACTAGTCCACTGAAAAATATATTTTGCTCAGACATGTCAAGATTGTATTTTAAAAGAAGTGAGAGATATGATTAGTCAGGTACAATCTTAAAATACACCTTTACAGTATATTTACATTCCTCTTTTATTACTTTTTAAGATATGCTTATTTTGTAGTAGCAGCAACAGGCTATATTGGAAGAGACACTGAGCTTCTGTGAGTAATATTATTATGCTAATTGCTACATGACTTTATAATATAGAGAAAGGGATGGGAAGTACAGTGCTTTTATATAACAGTGGAATGAGTTGAATATTAATCGTGAACTATGAGAAGATAAAAATTAATTGTGTGTTCATTAAGTGCATTGTAAAAAGATAAAAATTAAACATTGCAAAGCCAAGAACAATCACCTAGCTAAGACATAAAGATACAGCTAATAGAACAGCAACACACATGAAATAAAAAGAAGCACTCATTTAAAATAAAGGTGAAAAAGGTGAGTAAAAGAGTCAAAGGATGTATAAAAATCATGTTTAACAAATAGCAAGGTGATTGTATTAAGCACACAAATGTATCAATAATTACATTAAATGTTCATGGCAAACATTCCTGTTAAAAAGCAAAAATAATGTGAGTGGAGGCAACAACCATACCCAGCAGCATAAACATCATAAATTAATCATAAAAACATGGCAAATCTGAAGATCTCCACAAGTGAAGTACAATCGAAATGCATTCTGTACATGTATGAAATGTTACAATGAGCTCATTAGTGCATATAATTCATATACAGTAATAAAAATATTAAAAAACCAAAAAAACATGGCAAATCAATTTTTAAAAGATAATAAGCCAATTCAAATGCTCAAATGTGACCTTATCAAACAGTGGTGCTCAAATTATAATTCATAATATATATTGGGACTCACTTCTGATGCTGTGTGATGCCATGCAAACACATGTATGTGCCATAATAGCATCACACAGAATAGATTTGCTGCCTTAGAAATCCTCTGCCTTTTACCTATTCATCTCCTTCTCTTCAAACACTGTATCTTTCCCAGAACATGGCATAGTTGGGAGCTTCTTTATAGTGGCTTTTTCCCTCAGCAACACATATTTCACTTTTCTCTGTGTGGCTTGATATCTCAATACTTTTCATTGCTAAATAATATTCCTTCATCTCGATCTACTACAGTTTGTCCATTCAGCCTATGAAGGACACCTGAGTGTGCTTCCAAGTTTTAGCAATTATGAGAAAGGCTTCTACAAACATCCAGTCAAGTTATTTTGGTAAAAACCAAGGAAAACTGTTGCTAGATGATATGACAAGAATATGCTTAGTTTTGTAAGAAGCTTCCAAACTGTCTTCCAAAGTCAACATATCAATTTGCATCCTTGCTGGCATTAATGACAGTTTCTTTTTCAGTCCTGGTCAGTCCTGGGTGTTGACCCTTCTTTGGGTTTTGCTTGTTTCAGTAGATGTATAGTTCCTTGGTGTTACAATTTTTATTTCCTAACACAAAAATATGACAATTACATTTCATGTTTGCTGGCTCTCATCTTTCTTGTTTAGCGTAGTGTCTCATAGGGTCTTAGCTCATTATTTAGGGAAATTATATGGCTTATTTAATTTAATTTTATTTTATGTGCATTGGTGTTTTGCCTTGGGTGTTGGGTCCCCTAAAACTGGAGTTATAGACAGTTGTGAGCTGCCATGTAGGTGCTGGGAATTGAACCCAGGTCCAGCCAGTGTTCTTAACCACAGAGCCATCTCTCCAGCCCCACTGATTATATGGTTCTAATATGTTAGTCTGAGGGGTTCTTTGTATGTTATGGATTATAGTTCATTAGTAAGGTGTGTTTTTTAAACTGAAATTTAGCTTATTAATTATTCTTCTATTGGATCATGTGTTTGTTTTGTATCTGTAAGTTACTACCAAACCTAAGGTTATCAAGATTTTTCTTGGATTTCATCTCCCAGGAGGTTTATAACTTTGGTTGATGTGTTATGGTTAGAAGCAGCCCAGAAAAACTTACTTTTTAAAGTAACTCATTTTTAAATAAATTTTGATGATGGTTGCATGCCCTGTATCTAGATTTGTATTTTCACATGTAAATGTCCATTTGGCAGCCTTTGTTGAAGGCCAGAATTTCTGCTCCATTATATTGTCTCGCATTATGTTTTCAAAAGCAATTGTGCTGCATTTTTATTGCACTCTGCCAGTCACTGCTGCAAAAGATAAAAGAAAAAAAAATATTAGCTCTGGCTTTTAACTCTCAGTGAACAAACGCTTCATGTCTGAGGTCAAGGATGACTCGTTCCCTGGCTGTCAATATTCAGACAGACAATTGATCTTCTCATTTTATTTAATCTTAGTAGCCATTTCCTGCACTCCAGCCCCAACACTGCTTAGAGAAACTGAAGGTGTCCACTGACATCAGAGCACAGTTTAAGTGTCACATGACATGAATCAAAGATCCATCTGGCCAAAGTATTTATTACCGAGGTACTGTGCTTTCCTGAAATTTCCTTCGGTTCAACAGTCAAAATGAGTTAATAAGGATGGAGGCAGCGGGTGCTGTGGTTATATCTGTGGCCACTACTGCAGGGATGAAAGGTGTTTTTCAAAGATTTTCCAACAGTGTAGTCACCTGCATTTGAACCATAGGATGGACATGGGGGGAGCAGGTCAATTAGTTATCTCCCATGGTGCTTTGAGCACCTACTTTTGCAAGTATCCAGACATGTGATTTCTCAGCAGGCTACAGACAGTGTGTTCCTAAAATGCTTTTCGGCACCCATTTTTCCTTACAATCCTCCAGAAATGTCAAGGAGATCTTGGTATCCTTTGTGCCATTCCCAGGAAAGAAAAAAAAAAAAAAAAAAAAGCATAGCATCCCCAGAATCACCAGAGAACTTCTATTCCATTCTCTGCTCCCTCTCAAAATACTAAGTTTCAAATTAAGTTTCAAATCAACCATCATTTCTCTTTTTCAGTCAGTTTTAAGACTATTGGGCAAACTAATTATGCTTGACTTCACAGAGAAATGGCATTGTATGCATTCAACATGCTCTAGGCTTTCTCCTGAAAGAGCTGACACTGTTAGCCTACAAAGATGGGAGCTTAAAATTCTCTTTTTATAATTCTAAAACTTCTTCCCTGGTTTTTGCTTCCTCTTTGATTGTCTTGATTTTTCTCACGTGAATGGAAAATTGTAATTTTCTCTAAGTAGTTGGATGATTTTTAGTAACTATTGGTGAGGACCTTCCTTTCCTTCTTCTTTTCTTTTCTTTTTGTTTGTTTTGTTTTTGTTTTTTCCAAAAGGATTTCTTTATGTAGCCCTGGCTGTCCTGGAACTTGCTCTGTAAACCAGGCTGGCTTTGAACTTGGAGAGCCACCTGCCTCTGCCTCCTGAGTGCTGGGATTAAAGGTATTTGACACTCCAGCTGTCCCATTACTTTTTTTTTTTTAATCTTTCTCTTTGCTTTTCTTTACTTTTATGTCTTTATGTCAGCCTGCAAAGGATCTGTTGCAATTTATAATTAATCTACATTCTGTAACATGTGTTCTAATAGATCCTAATAATAAAAGCCCAGAGTCAGATATAGGGGAAAATGCTGAGAGATCAGAGAGAAGGAGCAAGCCAAAGCCATTAGCTTCCCAGCAGAAAAGAGAGAGTTCCTGTTTCCTCCTGCCTATATTTCTTTCTCTGCCAGGCAATCTACTTCCTGTCTTTCTGTACAGACCTCTAGACCTCTATGGTTAGTGGCAATCTCCACCCTCAGATCTTCAGACACACTTTATTTGTACAAACAAGATATTACCACAGCATTCAACAAAACAAAATAATTTAAAAGTATTATCACCAAAAATAGTAACTTTACAGTCAAAACAATAGAAAAGGTTACAGGTTAGTAGAATAAGTAGATATTACTCTAATTGAAACTATTTCCCAAATCATATTGGTTGTAGGGTCTTGATAGATTTGTGCTTGGGTAAATAAGCTGTCAATAAGTGTTGTGTTCCCTTTTTTTACACAGTGAGATGGTTAAACTTAGTTACCAATTTGACAGGTCTGAGAAATTACAGAAATCAGTCAAGTCCAGTCTGGGTGTGCATGAGGGTGTTTCCAGAGACAGTCACATCTTGAAGGTTCTGACTTAATGAATGGGTTAACCAATTGTTGGATTCAAATTGTAACCCACTATTGGAGCTAGCAGACCTGCAAATGTAGGGCCCATTAGAGGAAGCAGGTCACTGGGCCTGTCTTGGTGTTGTGGAGAACATCTTATCTTGAACTTTGTGTCTTCCTGCTCCCCTTTAACCTGTCCTCCATGATGTGCGAAATTTTAGCAATACCTTGTTATTTACACCAAGAAAGCCACAGAAACCTTCACATATTACTCTCTGCTACTGTTGATATGATTCTAGTGAGGCAGAGAGTGCAGCTGTCCTGCAGGCTGCTAATAGTTCTGGAACTCCATCCGAGTATCATACATCCACAGTGGAAGAAAGGGAGAACATTAAGGCTGGGGACGCTGAGTGGTCAATTCATCTGACCAAAGCTTTGTTTGGAAGCCAAACTCAGGGCAGTGTGGCACATCTGTCATCCCTAATGAGAAAGAGGAACGGGAAAACACAGACTGAGCTAGTGACACAAATGTCTCAGCAGCTTCAGCAGCTTCATATCCATATAGGACAGCAAGTGATAAGATAACCTACAAAATAGCCAGGGATAGGGAGAGAGGTGGGGAGGAGCTTTCCTCATATATCATGGAAGCATGTCCCCAAGTGAACTAAGGGACTTCTCACTAGGACATATGCTCTATGTGTTCAACACCAACATTGCTTCACTGAGAACCAAACCTTAGACACAAAGACTCTTGGGGACATATCTGAACATTGTCAGGCTGCAGCAATGATTGAGAGTACTCAATTTCCTAGGAAGGACCACTGGAACTGAGTCCTTATTGCCTCCACCATTTCAATATGCACATTGGCTTTTCTTCCTGTGGCTTTTTCCTTCACTTGTTTCTGTTTTCAATCATCTCCCAAGACCATTAACTGTCCTCAGCTCCACCTTCTGGGAAAACTTCTATTAGGGCAGTGACCTAGACAGGTTTCTATCTTTTATACACAGAGAAAATTTCAGAGATCACTGTGTGTTCACATGGAATCAGGGCATGCTGAGAGGGTTAGAGTTTCCAGTGTTTGCTTGCTAACATTGCCTGAACTGGAATATGATGGAAATAGACTCCCTTGGGCACAAGGGAAACTCGGAAGGCTCTTTAATCTTCTTGTATTTGTTTCAAAGAATTAAGTTTAGTCCTCCTAAGAGAGAAGCTATTCCTTAACAAGAATGTGAGTGTCAGAGTTACTGGTGGGGGCTTTAATTTAGTTTTTGTTTGATTGTTTTTGTTTATATGTAATGGGGCTTCTATGTGTAGCCTAGGCTGTCCTGGAACTTGCTCTGTAGACCAGGCTGGCTTCAAATTCACAGAAAACTGCCTGCCTCTGTCTCCTGGGTGCTGGGATTAAAGGCACACACCACCACTCCCAGCTAGTGTGTATATTCTGAATATATATATATTCAAAATAATATAGGCTGCATATGATAAAACTCCAGTGGAATGAAAGGGCAGTGAGTGAATCATGTGAGCTCTGTCTCACCTCTTGCTTCCTCCTGTCTGTTTCCCATGAACAGTCAACCTTAATCATTTCAGTTTCCTGCACTGCAGGTGACCACCATAATCTTAAGTAAACTGTAAAGAGATTGTTCTATTTTTTTATTGGGGAAAAAAAAAACTTTCAAAGAAAATAGGAGTATTTTATCCCTTTAAAAATCCTGTGTCTAAGGCCTAGGCCCTGTTCCAAATGATAAGGCAGACTTTAAAGATTCCCCATGGAAGCCCTCACCCTCCCTCGGGACCAGAAAGGATGGGGGGGTCTGTAGGGGGGACAGGGGAGGAGGGAAGGGGGAAGGGAGATGGAACTGGGATTGACATGTAAAACAAGATTGTTTGTAATATAAATAATAAAAAATAATCCTATGTCTAGCTGGGTAGTGGTGGCACATACTGTTGATTCCAGCACATGGGAGGCAGGGGCAGGTAGATCTCTGTGAGTTCAAGACTAGCCTGGTCTACAAGAGCTAGTTCCAGGACAACACAGGGAAATCCTTTCTCAAAAAACCAAAGTGTGTGTGTGTGTGTGTGTGTGTGTGTGTGTGTGTATGCATATTGTCTGTTATATTTTTGATTAGTCTCTGAATGATCATTTATAGCTTTATATACTATATTCTACCTCCTGTTATAGATTTTGATGTTACTCTTTTATTCATTCTCCACACTGAGCATGAGTGTGCTATCCTTCCTCTTATGGTTCCATTAACAATTGCCAACATATTATTAAAATTGATAATATTGACATTTAACCCATGGTCATAATTATATATTGCATGCTTTGGCTATGTATTTTAAAAGTTTAAGAGAAACAAATGGTAAATCATTATACCAATGATAATTTTATTCATTTGGGAGCCAAGAATGTTCTGAGATTATAAATCTCTGCATTGGGCCCTAAATCACAAGCCTACTCCTCCTGTGACATCATTAATTCAGCACCTAGGGAATCAACCCAATCATCTCTGGCTCAATTAGCTCATACTAGAATAATACTTGTGTAATACAAAATATTTTAGAGTCCACTGCATGCTTCCAGGAAAAAAATGACATATCTATGTTTATCATATTTTTTGTGTATTTTTCAAAGTGAAAGTTTTATTTTATGCTAGGATTTTATACTAACACTCTTTATACTTTGCTGGTAATTTGTCTCTTTGATGCATGAGTTGATATATTTGTTAGTCAACTTCAACACATTAAGACTTTCTCAAATAGAAAATGATATTTTGGGCATTATGCTTACTGACTTCTAATTTAATGTCATGATGCTCCCAGAATAATCTTAGTATGGCTTCTACTTGTAAAAATTCCATTGACATCAAAGAATACATCATGTATTTCAACAATTGTAAATACACTGAGATCATGTGTCATATATATATATATATATAATATTTATTTTGTCATTCTCTCTTTTAGTGTGCTATAAACATCTCTGGTCCAGTTGATTAAAGGTGTAGTTTAAGTCTAGCAATCCTTACTGTCCTATCAGTTATTGGGGAAAGTCAGGAACTGTCTAAGTATTACATACATTTAAAGCAGTTACCATTTCCTAATTAATATTTTTCATTATTCCAAGTGACCATCTCTAATACTTTGACATTCCAATCTAATTTTAAAGGAATGCATCCATCCCATTTGTGTATGGTTGCTATTAGGTAAGGTTGCCATCATACATGGGTTGACACTCTTGATGCTATTCCACAGGTTTCCAAGCTCCATCACAGGTCTATCCTTCTCATTCATTTTTCTTCCTGATCTTCACACTGGATAATTTCTGCTCACCTCTCTTAAACCCAACTGACTATTTCCCCTGTCCATTCAAATCTACTGCTGAGTGCCTCTGGTAAGTTTTTCATTTCAATTAGTGTGCTTTCCATTGAATTTCTTGTTCTTTTCAGAATTAGAGTATTTAAGTGACAGTCTCTATTTAAGACATCATCGATTTTATGCTTTCCTTTAATTCTTTGATTGTTATTTCTGTATGTGACATCCTTGTGTACCCTCTGTGCACTTAGATTCATTTTCATGCAAGATGATAACATAGTTATTGAGAAGCAGTTCATTGTGTGACAGCAACAGTCAGTTGGCCTAGGAGTTTGACTTTTACAACAATCATTAACAGTTAGCATTAGGATAATGAGATATATGCATAAAAGAGAAGAATTTGACAACTTAAACCAAATAACACAATCAAGGTCTACTGTTATAACACTAAGAAAAAAATCTTGAGAGAGGGGATGGAGAGATGCCTCAGTGGTTACAAACACTTACTGTTCTTGCAGAGGACCTGGGTTCAGTTCCCAGCACCCATATCAGATGGGTCAGAATTACCTTTAACTCCAGTTCCAGGCAAACTGTTGCCCTCTGGCCTCCATAAGTACCTACATATATATATATATATATATATATATATATATATATATATATAGTGTGAAAACAAAACAAACAAAAGAAAAAACTCATGTAGGCACACACATAAATATAAATAATATATAAATGTGAACAATAATGTATATAAATCATAAATATAAATAATACTTCTTCAAGAAAGAAAAAACCTCAGGAGTAAATAATAAAGTTAGGGAATGCCCCAGAGCTCAGAGAACACCACAGAAAAGGTAGAGATGTAAGGGCCAGAAGATAGGAAAGGGTGCTGCAAATCTGGTTCCTCTGGGCATGATGTAATGGTTGCACCCATGAACTCACAGCAATGGTGATTACCTACACAACACAGGTCCTAACAACACTGTATCATGAATGAAGGACAGGCTTATGAGGCCCCTCCCACTCCAGAGGAGCTATAGGTTGCTGGGAGAGGTAGAATCATATTTTTAGTGATATAATCATGGACTTACTGCCTTTGATCAAGTAAATAAGCCACTCATAGAACCAATTCTAACTAACAGAAGTGTTTATCAGGAGTTAGGGTTAAAAGGGTATTAGGGGCATGGTATATGATCACAATAAAACATATTAAAATAATAAACACTATAAGAAACTGAAAATAGGTACGTGAGCAACCACTTAGGAAAAAATCATACAACATGAATGCTGTCTGGTAATCATACAAGCAGCTCTTTCCTGATTTCCCTTCTTGTATTCACTTTTGTCCCTCTCAGAATGGGTGACCTTTTCCAAAAGTACTTGTGGTAATACTTGTGCTTCCTTCAATTTCCAGTCATCTGGGGTTAACTTGTTTCAGAGCAAATTAACAAACTTCAGTTTGTCACAAAGATCTATAAAATCTGACCTCTAGCATTAAAGACACTGTGAGAGAGAAGTGCATTTTGTGTGGGCACACTGACATTCTAGTACTGTTGACTAGCTCTGCAGACTTGTTGATGTCAGTACGACAGTATACTTCTAACATCAGGCCTTTGCAGGTCTGTATCTTCTCGCTTAGATGACCTCTTTAAACTTAGTGACATCCTCCTTTGGTTTTACTCAGTCAGCATCTGGTCCTTTAGGAGAAATCTAACAACATTGTGTGTGTTCATTTAGACTGTAGCCATCATAGTTTTTCTCTTTTATTATTGTCTTAACTTTTGTTATGTTTATGTAATTTATTTTTTTTTTTACTTGTATCTGTCAACATTAAACTGAGATAAGGGACCATAACTGTTTTTCATTGTCATTGTGCTTATAATACTGAGATGAGAATTTACCACATAAGTATGTCAGGATCCGTGGCAAAAATGGGTCCCTTTAGCACAATCCCATACCTCATTTGGGCTGGCTAGCTCTCAAGATGAACTACAATTCTTTGTGTTTATGATCCCAACACTACTGCCTGTTACGTGAATTTGGCAATTCAGACTGTACTTATAAAGAAAAAATTAGTTTCAACATACAGCCCATTTACAAAGTTATAGTCAGAATATGATGATTTGGGAATTTCTTTGGTAGCAGAATGAAGGAGATACTTCAAGTGTGAGACAGCTTTTGATTCTCTGTAGTGATTATATGAGCACATACACATTAGTCAGAATGTGTGTGTGTGTGTGTGTGTGTGTGTGTGTGTTTATCAATTTCTATATGTTGATTATCTTTGCATCCTCAGGATAAATTATGACTTCACATGTGTTTTTTAGAGGTGCAACTGGATTCAGTTTGCTAGCATCTAATGAGACATTTTGCATCTGTGGTGTCAGACATGGTTTGTACTTTTCCTCAGTTACTGCTTTGTTTTGGTGTCAGAGGACTCCAAAGATTAGGAATCCCCTCTTTTTCAGTGGTTAGGAAAAGTCTGAGAAGAATTAGTGTTACTGTTTCTTTAAGAGGGTAATGAAGTTCTGTAGCAATCCAATTCATGGCATGTCCCAGAGAACATTCTGAGTGCCTAGGAGAAGAACGCACACTTGACAGCCACAGGGAGAAAAGTTCTGTAGATATTCTAGGTGACTGAACTGTAGAAAGCCTATCTTTGATGTTTCTTTCCAGATTTTCTTTGTGATCTGCGTTCTTCACACTCAGGTAACAGTGGGGTGTTGAAGCCCCAGTATGACTGTGCTGTTAGAACTAATAATGTTTCCTTTGTAATATGATAGCTGTCACTGAATGCATGCATTTTTATAATGTTATTTCCTCTTCTAGAATTTATCCCCTAATCATCATACAGTTCCTTTCTTTTTCTAGTTTTACAGTGTTTGATTTAAAGTATGATTTATTGGGTGTAAATATAGCTATTTCCTTTTGTTTTGGTTTCTATTCTTATTTATATTTTTCTTCCCTTTGATTCTCTATGGGCTTTTACCAATGAGAAGTTTTTTTTTTTTTTTTTGGTGGGGGGATTGATATGTCACTCTTTATAAATTACTTTTTAATACAGTTTTTTAAATAAATATTTTTAAAAGAAATATTTGTGTGCCTTCACGGAGGTCAGAGGACAAGTGTATTCTTTTCATTCCACTGTGAGCCCTTGGGATCAAACTCCAGACTTGAGAATAAGGGCCTTTGCTTGCTGAGCCATTTCAGAGACTCTCATTCTTTTGTTTTTAACCCATTTGCAATGCATTAGGTCAATCTAAACATTTTAATTAGGGAAAATTAATATACTGGTATTCAGGGTTGCATTTACTTCATAGGTTCATTCCTATCGTTTCATTATGATATTCTCTGCTTGTTTTGTGTAACCTGGTGCTCTTTTATTGCTTGTCTTTGTGGTTTCGGGTACTTACCCCTCTGTCTTTCATATAATCCCACTTCGATTGGGTTTTACACGTTTATGTGTTTTCATGATTGATCTGTTGCTTCTAGAAGCAAAGCAACATTACTTAGTTGTCTGGCTGGCTGGTCTAGTGGTGGTGAATTCCTTGTTTCTGCTTACTTCAAAGATGCCTTGTTTCCCCTTCATGTCTGAAGGGTGGCTTTTCTGGGTATAATGTGCTTGGGTAGAAATTTGTTTCTTTCATGAGTTTAAACATGGTATCACCCTCTCTCCCTGTCTGTGAGGATTCTGCTGAGAAGTCTTTCATTAACTCAGAAGGGCTCTTCTGGACACAATTTGCCTTTTTTCTCTTGCTATGTGTCGAATTTTCTTTTCTTGGACTTCAATGGCTTCATTATAATGGGCCAGAAAGAGGAACTATTTGCTCTTTGGAGACTCCTGGATCTTAAAGTGTGTATCTTTCCCAGTAATTGCAAGTTTTCAGCCAGGTGTTTCTTCACTGAGTGGCCCCATAGGTCTTTGGGAACTGTGGCCATTCTTTTTTCCTTTATCATTATTTTTAATCTGCAATTTATTTAAGATAACATGCATACATGATGAAAAAATTCATTCTTCTGCATGATATAGGCTGCTGCTATGGTTGTTCATATATTTTTATATTCATTGAGTTTTTTTTGATCTCAGGGGTTTTTTTTGTTTTTGTTTTATAGGATAATCTTTTTAAGTGTCTCACTTAGATCATGATTTCTTATAATAATTTTGCTGACTTTTCTGTCTACATTCTTTTTCACCTTGTCTTATAAGTATAATTTATATGTGTATGGCCATGTGCACATGAGTGAAGATGGAGAGTGGGAGAGGTTGTTGGCTCCATAGGAGCTGGAATTAGGTGATTGCATGCCACTGGACTGGGGTGGGTATTAGGAACTGAATTTGAGTCCTCTGGACGAGGCAAGCATTCTGAACCACTGAGCCATTTCTTCAGGCAAACCCCACTATGTTAAGTTTATTTAGAAAGTTCATTCAGAATCTTGTGCAGGTATTTCATCTATTTTTCTCTTGGTATGTGTGGGATGTTACTAGAAAGGTATTAGGTTCTTTTGGAGGTATCATTTCAACCTTGTTTTTACATGTTTCTGCTTCCTTGGGTTGATATTGTTGTCTTTGCCCATTTGTAAGCATGACTTTTACATAAAACAAAAACAAAAAAGTCCAACCCTTCCTTTGCATGTATATTTTATTGTGAGCCCATGTTATGGAATATATGCTTTAGTTCCATTTGACTATAGCATAGTAGTGTATTCTCCATATAGTTTCTTCTTCTGTGATTGATGGATTTAGGCTAGATGGGTGGAGCATGAGAAGAATGGAGCCCATCTTTCTCTGCAGCTAGTTAAGTGCTGCGGAGGCAATATGTATTAGTAGCTAGGGACTCTGGTACATGGCCACTCAGTTGTCCCAGGACAACTATGTAATGATGTTCACAGCAGTAAGAGGATACCTGTATGTGTATACACATATACATAAATAAAATGTTATATTTAAAAGACAAGGTGGGAAAGAATGTAGACTGAATGTAATTTTCAATGTCTCTGGGGTGTATAGGAGTAATGGTGGTCATACTGTAGGATGAATATATTATTTTTTTAGGGTCTATAAACAGTCTAGTTACTTGATGGGCTAAGTGTGACATAGTATTTTAACTTCAGGAGCTGGAACCAGTACATAATAGTGCTTGCTTGTCAGTTTCTAAGAGCACATGGGGTCAGAACTACTCTAGTGGCTTTAAAGTGACACACAGGGTAAATAGAGGTTGAGTGAGAGTGGGGTTAATCTCAAATGGCACCATGAAGCTAATGCCTGATTATTGGTGTATGCATTGGGAACTGAGGTATGACTCTGGAACAAGGCAAGATTATATACTCTTCATCTTGGCTTGAAATCTACAAAGATTAGCCAAGAGCAAGATCCAGGTTCCTTAATATCACCAGGTGGTGCTGGACTTCCATTCATTTTTTCCCCCAATCTTTTTGATTTAAGCAAGTCTCAACTGGAGAAATGGAATAGTTAATATAAACTACTCTTTTCCCCTCTTTATATGCCACCCCGAGTCTCCAGTTTTTCTACTTCATCTGTACTATTTCTAGTATCTTTCCTACCCAAATATCAGCCATTCATTGTTTGTATTGGGTTCTTTGGGAGGAAAGCAAGTGTTTCTAGTCAGCCATCTTGGATCTTAGATCATGTCTTAGGGTTTCTATTGGTGCTATGAAACACTATGACTAAAGAACAAGTTGGGGAGGAAAGGGTTTATTTGGCTTACACTTCTACATTGCTGTTCATCACTGAAGAAAGTCAGGACAGGAATTCAAGCAGTGCAGGATCCCAGAGGTAGGAGCTGAGGCAGAGGCCATGGAGAGGAGCTATTTACTGGCCTGTTTTACATGATATGCTCAGCCTGCTTTCTTATAGGACCTGGGACCAGCTGCCCAAGAATGGCCCCACCCACAATGGGCTGAGCCCTCCCCCATTGATCACTTCAGATTTACATTGAGAAATGCAAAATTTTGTTCTGCTGGCAGAGATCTGACTTTCTTTTCTAGAGTAATCAGAGAGGAAGGAGCCTCAGGTGAGCAAAGGCTTCCGTAAGCTTCAGCAGTAAGGCATTTTCTCATTTAGTGAGCAGTCACAAAAACAAAAACAAGGAAAGCACATGTCACGTAGGCAGCACTGTTGAGCCGGACCTGGGTGCAGAAGAGCTTGTCCTGCCCCTTTAATGGGGCAGTGCTGGAGACCTGGCCCTGGTGGTGTGGGTGAGGAGAGCTGGCCCTGATGAAGTGAACAGGCAAGAGCTGGAGCCAGGAGAGTTTGCCCACCTCCTACCTAAGGCAGAGCAGGAGACCTGGCCTTTGTGGCATGGGAACAGGAGAGCTGGTGGGTGGCCTGACCAACTCAGCTACCACCCAGGCCCAGTTCCAGGGCTTTGAGTTGGTCTACTCCCAGCATCTATGCCATCCATAAACTGCTGAGTGCATGAAGGGGCTGGTCCTGCAAAATTAAAGCTGCAGGATCTCAATGACACAGGACAAGGACAGGATATCAGAGAGGAGTCTTGGTGAGAACCCACCACTGATAATACAGCTGAAGCCAGAGGCCTCAAACCAGACCAATGACCCATTACAATGGACATTGGCAAGTAAGGCTGTTTGGGGCAAAAGGTTAGACTGTGTGATCCACTATGACACACTGCAGCTTCCAAAGCAGTATGTAGAGGGAAGTTTCTGTCCTACACTGTCCTGCAGCCACTCAGTCCCAAATAAACACACAGAGGCTTATATTAATTATAAACTATTTTGCCTATTTCTCAGTCTTATTACTAGCTAGCTCTTACAAGTTAAATTAACCCATAATTCTTACCTTTGTTTAGCCATGTGGCTTGGTACCTTTTCTTAGTAAGGCTTTCCCACCTTGCTTCCCATGTGTCTGGTTGGCCACTCTTTCTTTGCCTTCCTCTTCCCAGAATTGTCCTGGTCTGATAGCCCCGCCTACACATCCAGCCTGGCTCGTGTCTAATCCATGTTAAAACAATATGAGTGACAAATCTTTATGGTGTACAAGAGCATTGTCCCACTCCAGCATTTTGTTTTATTTATTTATTTGTTTTTACATAGAAGTCACATTTCATTCTGGAAAATGCTGCCCACCTTTAACACACACCATCTCATACCAGGTGAGGGGTTTTAGACATCTGTGGTCAACGTATGCAGAGAATAACTGCCCTCATCCTACTGTGTGTGTGAGCTTAGGTCTTTGGAAGGAAGACAAGAGCCAGCTTCCATAGAGGTGGACACTGGAAAGGCTTCAACTTTGACTGAGGCATCTATGCTGGGCAGAGTTGATAGAGCTCTGGAGAAGGGGAAACATGGGAATAATGGGGTTCAAGTGGAGACAGGACCAACATTTCTCATTAGCTAGGGAGGGCCAGGATCTTCTGCTATTGAATGTTTCTGTCTGAGGCCCAGGGAGACCTTGACTCTCCCAGCATTTTGTTTTTAATCTTTATCTTTTTGTTTTGTTTTGCTTTGTTGCAAGGCTAGCCTGGTCTACAGAGCAAGTTCCAGGATAGCCAAGGCTACACAGAGAAACCCTGTCTTGAAAAATAACAACTACAGAAAACAAAATAAAAAGCAAAGAAATATCATTAGCAAAATATTTAAAATTAATCACATTTTATTGAAAATCATCTTGTATATTTTTATAAGACACCATCACAGTTTGACATCACAGCATTGAAAAGCCTGTCTGGTAAAGGGAATCCTCAGGGAACAGGCACTTGGAGGTGGGGGCAGTTATGAGCTCACATCATTTTATCTGTGTGCCGGGTCTCCTTTTGGATTACAAATCACTGAAGACAGACCTAGTCATCTGTACAGTGTTTGAGGAAGACATTTCCTCTCTTCTGTTTCCTATTTACAATTCCACTGGGTTCATAAAATGGTCAGATGCTACGGAGCCATGAACAAACTACAGAGCTTTTAATAGAGCCATTCATCGGCTCCCCTGAAGGTTAGTGCTCTCTCTCCAGGGAGGGCTCTCAGATAATAAGAGGAAAATGAATGCCAGTTGAGCACCTGTAATCAAATTACTCTTGATTCCCTCAACTCTTGTCAGATACCGAGCTTCTCATCTTGTCTCATAGGTGGGCGTTTTACAGACTCCTGTGGTGTAAAACAGCTAGTTTCCTTTCTTGCTTCCTTCTTGTTTTCCAGCCACCATCCATCACGATTGGGTAAATCCTGTCAGACAGCAAGTCCTATCGGTTGGAACAGTCAGACATCGTGCCAGCCTGGTCTACACTGCACCTGTCATTTCTCCACTTTAAGCATGTGAGGACAGGAGCCAGAAACACGTTGATGGACTGGATGCAGGCAATGTGCCCAGCATGTCAGCAGGGTGGCCTCCACTGTATGTGGTCTAGCTGTATGTGACTACTCCTGAAAAGAGTCACAACCCTCACAGCCTCCACTTTGCAAAGAAGGACTGATCTGTGCAAAAGCCTCACAGCTTCAGACTCAGAGCAAGCCATAATTTAGTTCAGACTTTCACAGACCCCACCTGTCACATGTAACAAAACAAGAACAGTACAAAGCGCTGAGCTTCAGAGGCTTTCAGCTGGGCTATAACTCATCCTGCTGGGAAGACTGCAGAGGGGATTTGTGGAACGGGGTGAAGTGGTTCCATTTCATTTATATTGTCTCACTTGGGATGGGAGATGAATTCAGGATACAGCCACACACATGCCTGAGATTTCACTGATTTTGTTATGTTGGTTGAAACTTACTTATGCTTTATGGTTTTAAAGTTTGACTTTTACTGAACATATACCAGGCATAACACATTGAAAATAATGGGGGTGTGCAATTACCTAGGAATGTGTGACCCTGAAGTATTGTAGTTCTATTTCTTTATGTATTTATTTATATTTTTTTTGGAGTGAAATGAATTTTACCTTAGAAAACCATATGAGCCAGGGCTACAGGTAAATGTTCAATCCATTTAAAAAACAGTGTAGTTACAATGGGAATAATTCTTAAGATTTATTTTAAAGCTACCTATAATCAGTTACAGCAAAATGAATGGCTGTCTTGGAAATGCTTACCTCACTTGTGTGTTTGACTGATAGGTGAAAACATCCCTTGCTAGAAATCTGTTTAACTTAGCTATAAATTGGAATGCTTCCTATTTGTCCAGTCAGCTATCTAAACCTATCATTCTCTCTATCTTCTGTCTTAATGACTGTCAGATTTGGTCTTAAGTTCCAGACTAAACTAATGAGTGAAATGACTTTTTGCTTCTTGTGCTTATAACTTTACATTTTTAAGTATTTGCCAATGCTGAGAGCATAGACAGATGGACAGATAGACGATACACTATTCTCTATTGTGCGAAAAATGAACATTCATGATCACTTGATCATTGTGATATTAATAAGCAGTTGGTTTATTTCTTCTGTGGACCTCCTGGTAATTCTTCAACAGGTAATTCTTCTCAAATATAAGGCAATGCTATCTTTGATCTTTGGAGTGTCAGTGTGTCTTATACTGTTTATTTCACTGATTTTTGCTGAGATGTATATTTCTTGTTCCGAGGCTTTCTTTGGCCTCTGCTTCATTCTTGACATTTAAGAATTAAGGCTTTGATCCACACTGCCAGAAAGGCTAGGAAACAAGGAAGATCCTAAGAGAGATATACATGGTTCCCTAGAGAAGGGGAACGGGACAAGATCTCTCAATAAAATTGGGAGCATGGGGGAGGGAAGAGGGAGTTAGAAGGAGGAGGAAAAAGAGGAGGAGGAGGAAAGAGGTGGGCATGAAGGATCAGGAAGATTGAGTCAGGGAAAGAATAGAAGAGAGTAAGAAAAGAGATACCATAATAGAGGGAGCCATTATAAGTTTTAAGAGAAATCTGGTTCTAGGGAAAGGTCCAGAGATCTACAAGGATAACCCCAACTAACAATGTAAGCAATAATGGAGCGGCTACTTCAAATGCCCTTCCCTGATAATGAAATTGATGACTACTTATTTGCCATCCTAGAGCCTTCATCCAGTAGCTGATGGAAGCAGAAGCAGATAATCACAGCTAAACACTGAATTGAACTCTTGGAATCCAGTTGCAGTTAGGGAGGAATGATGAGCAAAGGGGTCAAGACTAGGCTGGAGAAACCCACAGAAGCTGCTGACCTGAACAAGGGGGACCTCATGGACTCTAATCTGATAGCTGGGAAACCAGCATAGGACCAACCCAGATTCCCTGAGTGTGGTGTTATTTGGGAGGACTGGACAGTCTATGGGTCCTCTGGTATTGGATCAGTATTTATCCCACTATATGAATGGATTTTGGGAGCCCATTGCACACAGAGGGATACTCTCTCAGCCTAGATACATGGGGTAAGACATGGGCTCTTCTCCAAATGATATGACAGACTTTGAAGATTCCCCATGGAAGGCCTCACCCTCCCTGGGGAGCAGAAAAGGGATGGGATGGGGGTCGGTGGGGGGAACAGGGGATGATGAAGGGTGTGGGAACTGGGATTGACCTGTAAAACAAGCTTGTTTCAAATTTAAATTAAAAGTATAAAAAAAAGAATTGAGGCTTAATCATTTGATTATAAAGGAAAATATTAATACTCCTTATATATTAAAAAAATACTGAATGTCTATTGATGGGAAAATAGTTATTTTATGTGTCTATGATCCAATATATTTTGTGACCTTTATTACCTATAAGTGGTAGGGTTAGTATGAACATGTTTCACTTCCTGTGAAAGACACAGTGATCATATATCCAACCATTGTGTGATTCCTGGATCTGAGCTTGTCATCTGAGAATGATGGAAAGGATGAATCTAAGAAAACTCAAATTCCAAGAAAATTAAAAATAAAGAAATGGAGAAACCTTTGAGAATTGCTTACTCTCTCAGCTCTGGGATTACCCTGCTTCCTATGTTATATGAAATAATACATATATTTAATGTTTAATTGCTATGTATTTACTGTTAGGTAGACACAATACATCACATACCCTTCTTTGATGATATTGAGGTTTTAAATCATATTGAAGGTCATGTTGAAGAGCAGATCATTTCAATGTTGAACTTGAGAGATACATGTTTTTTATTTGATCGGTTGCTATCAGCATGAGAGCTGATACAACTTGCTTGCCATTAAACCTTTTCTTCTTATACTGTATGAATGGTAAATAACAAGATAAATCATAGGTATTATCATCTCTATATTTTATGATTCCAGTTACACAGGCGCCCCTTTCTCTCTTGTTTAATTAAGCACCTGTCATTTAAAGAATCATGGATCCAGGTCTATTTTTCTGCACTTAGTAGTAATGGGATGCTTCCAACTCCCTGGGTGAGAAACCACATCCAATGGACCAGGAGTGAAGATACTATTTCCATGTTTATTTTACACCCAGCATGTCCACCTAACCAACCTTGTGTCCACTGAGAATTTAGTGAGCATCTTTCTCAGTCTGTGAAAGAGGACACAGGCATGAAGCTAAATTAGGGCAAGTGATAGGGATCAAGACTAGTAAGGATCCTGTGGCTATTGTTGAAAGGATATATTTAGGTGTACTTGACATATGCTCTAATCACTACACTTTCAGACAAGGATTGATAAGTTAATGTTGGCTACTTAAACGAATTAAAACCTTTATCTCCAGAAACTGCAAAAATAATTAAGATCATTAGCTTTTGAATAGGGAGATGGGTTTTATTTTATAGGTTTGATTTTAGCACATGAGTCCTTAAAGTAGAAAATACCTCTGGTCAGGGTTAGAAAAATCATAAGGAAGACAAGATAATGTAGGGAGGGTCTAAGTACATGACAGATTCAAGACATCATGTTTGAGATAAAGAAGAAGATGTGCTGCACACATAAGAGCTGGAGAGAAAGGCCTCTGAGAGCCAGGGTATCACCTCATTAACTGCTAGCAAAATTTAAGAACCCCATTTCTACACTGCAAGGAGTGTTATGCTAAAAGCAGCTGGGCTTAGCCCTGAGCTGGTTGTCCTCTGGGTCCATCACCTTGAACTCTACTGACCACAACTTTGATTTTGACCTTCTGAACCCTGCAGCACAGAAATAAGCCTGGATACTGTAGCCTTCTGACCTAGGAAAAGTCCAGGTTATAAACACTGGTTTTAGCTCCTAAATTTGTCACAGTATGTTATAGCCTTGATAGAAAGCTAAAACAGATCTGAAGGGAGATTTTAGCTCTTCTAAACAAATATGTCCTCACAATTATAAATTTTAGCCCCAAAATATTGCAATATTTGAAGAAAACATACTAAATTGTCTTTGAGATATAAAATAATCATATCCTTACAGAAAAATTTTATTATATAGTACTTAAAGAGTTTTTTTTAGAATGCTTCAGTTGGTTTTGTCAGTCACTTGATAGGAAGGAAAGGAGACATCTTGAGAATAAGAACATTGCCCTAAATTGGAAATAAATGAAATTTGCAGAGAATGGACATATGAGAATGTATCTGAAGTGTTGATTTTGTTACCTAACAAAACTCCTGGAATTTTGTATGAAATGGTCCAGAGTTAGGGAATCTCTTCCCTAGAACACTTCCCAAACAGCAAATAAAAACAGATAAGAGGACATGTTAACTGAGTTTTTAATAAAATGAATACAATGAAATACAGTACCATTTGTGAGAATAGCAAGTCAGGTAGGCCAGGGGGACTTACTGGTTATCCCAGGCCTTTGTTCATCATACTTGTTATTGACATGAACATGAGAAAGGCAGTCTATCCCCTGAACCTTGAACTTCTGGTACAACATATGTGCTCTGTTATTTTGGGCTAGCTGCTTATGTACAGTATCTTACCTAATGTCTGAAGTAGACACATGGGTAGAGACATTAACTTGCCCATATCAGGGAATCTCCACTTGGCCAGGTCCTATAATAGATATCTGTCTCTGGCTTGGCAGTAGGACTTGTGTGTAGTTCAAGGATATTTCACTAGGATATTTCACTACGTAGGTGAAGATGGATAACCACATGTTATTGTTGATGGTTTACCTGCTGTGATTTCCTGGGTCATGAATTGAACAGTTAACCATATTTTATTATCGTTGGTTTAACTTTAGAGTGAGCTAAGTGTTGTTCTATGTGGCCCTACCTTGTGTGCTTGAAACAGGAAAGTACTAACCACATTCATTGTCTGTTTGTTACTCTTTTATCTTTCGGTCACTTGTAAGCTGCCCTGCGCTGCTCTATTTTTAATCTTTCAATAGACTGGAAGTGGTAGCAAATAAGTTACAAACAGCTTGGAATTTTAGCAGTACAGTTCTTGGAGTCCACCCCCCTCCTTTGAAAATCTGCCTCATGTCTCAATCCTTGAATTGAGCTGACTATCTCAACTGTTGACAATGGAACTTACTACAGGGGTGACTAAGCCCATGAACAGGTCAGGGACAAGTTAATTAAAAAGGACTTGCAATGCCTCAGCAGGTGAGAGGCCCAAGGCAAAGGTTACTGAGGAGGGAATGGGCAAAGCAGAAGAAGATGGGATCTCTCATTGGGTGACTTTTGAAGGGAGATTTTAAACACAGAACTCAGGAGTGCCAAGGGAAATTTGAGAGATTATATTCATAACCCAAACCTTAAATAAAATAAAGGAAATATTTGGAAGAAAAAAAAAAACCCAAACTATGTCAGGTTAGATTAAAACCAAGTATTGCCAAGCAGTGAAGATTACCTGGGCCCGAGATCTGTGTTTTCATATCAGACACTCACAGTGACATGTCATCCTTGTGTGACTACCCTCACCCACTCAGACTTCAACCCTCCAAGACAAACTAGATTTTCTTCATAAATTATAAAACTAATCTGATAAAACTGGTGCCTCATGACACAAACCTCAGGCTCACAAAGGACTATCATAGGATAGAGTGTTCTGGGGGCTTAGAGATCATCTCCCAAGAGTTAGCCAAGCCTTATGGAAAATATGCAGGGTCTGAGGGACCCTACCCCTGCTTAATTAAGCTTTCATTGTGCAAAGTGTTTTGTGTCCTAGCCCACTGCATTGGGTTCTAGTGTCTTAGTTGGGGGTTTTATTGCTGTGAAAAGACACTATGACCATGGCAACTATTATTAGGAAAACATTTGAGATGGTCCCCTTACAGATCAGAGGTTCAGCCCATTGTAATCATGGAGGAGAACACGGTTGCATACAGGCAGATGTTGCTGAAGGAATAGTTGACAGTCTGACAAATTGCGGGCAACAGGAAGTAGACTGACTATCACACTTAGGGAAGCTTGTGTGAAAGAGACCTCAAAGTCTGCCCCCAGAGTGACACACTTCCTCCAACAAGGCCAAACCTCCTAATAGTGCTACTCACTTTGGGGGCATTTTCTTTCAAACCATCATATCTAGTTTACTTTCTGTTGCTGTGGTAACACACTGAGGAAAATGAGCTTGGAGAGGAAGTGATTACTTTTACTGTCCATCTTTGAGGGAAGTTTGGGCAGAAACAAAAATCAAGAGCCTGGTGATAGAAACTACAGCAGGACCACAGAGGAACACCACTTACAGGGTTCTTTTTCTCTGACTACCTTTCTTATACAGCCCAGGCCCATTTGCTCAGGAATGATGCCATCCACAGTAGGCTGGGTACTTCCACATCAAACACAGTCAAGAAAATGCCCCACAGACATGCCAACAGTCCAATCTGATGGAGGCAGTTCTTCAATTGGGATTCCTTCCCAGGTATAACTGGGTTTGTGTCACATGGACAAACACTATGATAGAGTGTAATCACTAATGATCCTATATGAAGAATGATAAAACATGTAACACAAACGAGGCCAAAACAATGCCCTAAGATCTGTCATATTTGTTACTTTTGTGAAAATATACAAGAAAATAGAAACTGTTCCCTAAGACAACCTCTCTGTACAGGCCAGAGCCTCTTACCCTAAATTGTCACTGTGAGCCAAGGGCCTAGTTTCTGAAGTGCTGCAATTGCCAATGAGGTCCATTGAGAAACTTCAAAAGTTGTAAGAACTCCCAGGAGTGCTCATTTTTCTTCACGCTGTGACCAACATAGAAGGAGATGAAGGCATCCTTCTCTAAAAAGGTCTCATGGGAGAGAACACCAGGTGAAGGGGTCCTAAGACATAGGCACTGCCCAGACAGGATATGTAAATTGTAAATCTGTTGGCCATTCAAAGCTTCAGAAGCTCCAGTGTGTTCTGAGGGGTTGCCTCCTATCATTTGGTATGGTCAACTACTAAACCGTGGAGAGTTGTGCTCTGCTTAAAGCTAAACCATCACCTAGCCTGTCTTATGTAATAAAACAGAAATTCTCTCAGATGCCATATTCCATCCTCCTCACCCAGTCAGATCCTACACATCCTTCACAACGGCCTAACCAGATAAATTAGAATGATGCCTCCCCTCCACACATTCTCAGCAACTCCTCATATGTAGCCAGGTCTCACATCCAGTTCTCTATTCTAAGTCTGGTCCCACTTGCTTGCCTGGCTCCCAACCTCCAGACTCTTGTCATGACATTACTCCTCTAATTTTATACAAATAAGTAACAATATATGAAGTGAACAGGTTTTATGTGTATATTCAGGTATATATAATTTTACATATATATTTACAAATGTATATAGTAGTACTTAAAAAAAGCAAGGCTATGGATTTGGAAGAGAGCAAGGGGGTGTATGGAGAGGACTGAGAGGGGAAATAGAACTATATTTTCATTTCAAAAATTAAAAATGTATTTTTGAGTAGAAGATTCAGCATTCCTTTTACTGGAGAATAATATTTTTCTGTCACTATATTAATTAAGTTAGCGATAGATTCCATCTTGGGTATATCTCATCTTTTGGAAATAGATTAGAGATAGGGTTTGAGTCAGGGGAAGAAGGAAACAGAGGGAGGAATGAATTCAAGGCTCATGAATAATCTTTATTTTCCTTCTTATTTTTTCTTTTGTCTCTGCTTAGTACTGATATTACAGCAATTAAAGAAATATGCTTCTACTATTTTCATATAGTTATATTTCATTGGACATGGTTTGGGATCAATAGAAGCAGCTAAAACAAAATTCAGTGTATCTAACTATGGTGTTAAGCACATAGCCATTAGATGGGGGAAAGGCACTTGGCCATTTTTCTTGTCTAAAATAGTATAATGCATTGGTTACAATTAGGAAATCATTTTCTAATTCCTTTTCTAATTACTGCTATGTGATATTTATATCTTTGAAAAGGGCAAGGCTGAGGCAGCTTTGATGCTTAAGCTTCCTTCTCTGTGTAGTGAAGAACCTTTTGAAGTCAAGAAATCCAAGACCTTTCCAGATGAGGGACACATCTGTGACTCACAGGTCTCAGTCAATATTTCCTTACCAAAGTACTCTTTGCTTTCACATGTAGCCACCTTTAAGTTCATTGTCATAACCATTCAAATTGCATGACAAAAGGACAAAAATAGGGAGTAGTTGCTTCTCAGATCATTCATAAGCTACCTCAGATTTCTCAGCCACACACATGTGTACAAGAATGTGCCCTTTAAATTTTCTCTAATTCAGTTCTCAAAACCATTCCAGCTGATGATAGAAAATGGAAGTTTGTCAATCCAGGCTATCTCATACATATTTAAAAATGCATTTAAACTTGAATAATTTTTAATTTTAAAGAGATTTTTCAATTTCTATTTAGTGACCTGATTCATATCACCCTTCTTTCTTTTGTGAAAAGTGGATGCAAGTCCTAGAAGGAGAAGAGAGCATCTTGTGTGCCCTTGCTCTCCAGGAGGAGGGTCTGCCTCTAGTTACTCTCTAGACCCCCAAATATCAGATGAGAAGTAAGGCACCCCTTTGTGTTCCCATTTTCCTAGCATGATTCCCACTACTAAAGCCTGAGATTCACACATGTTTATGTCAGTGTCTCAAAATGTTGTTCTATTAAAGGCATCTCATTAATTTCTTTTCCAATCATGTGACAGAAATGTCTGACAGAAGCAACCTACAGAAGGATGGGGTTTTGGGTTCACAGTTTCAGAGACTTTAGTGCATGGTTGCCTTGCTCATGCATGTGGAAAGATGTAACAACAGTGCGACAATGAGGCAAAGACTCTCTCCATTACTTGGCACTTTGCCCATTCTAGACCGTAAGGACTGGGATATTCACTCTCCACACCACACATAATGCTTCAGTGTCTCCTGATCTGCATGTGACAGCTGCAGATCTGTAGCCCAAAACACATAATCCCTACTGTTGAAAAGAGAAGAACATGTGGTATTTCAGGTGAGACTGAAGGTGGGCATGTCTGAGAGAACAGCCCAGAGCATCCAGAGGAGGTCCCTGATTATGACCCTATTCTGCCCTGTATCCTTTGAGAAATTTCTGTTTTCTCCTAAGCAGCTCAGTGTTCACTCTACTTCAGCTCACAGATTACTTAGGGCCTAGAAAAAGTAATATGGCTGCCAATAGGGACTTAATAGAATGTGTAGGTGTTAATCACATGGTAACAGTATGGTGATGTTCACAAATTAAAATGCAAGTTATAAGTATACATCACACACACACATATATATACATACATACATATATATGTTTATGTTACAACTAAACCAATATGAATCACTTGTATGTACTTAAATTATTCTGACCAGAGTCTTTCATAAATATAAGTGAAATTATAAGTAACATGTGCCCATACCTCAGAGTGATTCCTCTGACTAGCACATAATTTTGCTGCTGATACCTGGCCCTGGATATATAATAGGATCTGTTTCTGGTTTTAGATGAGAGCTATTTTCTGTACAGTAAGGGTTTATGTGTTTGCTTTATAAGAAGCAGATAATAAATACTTGTATGAAAATGTCTTTATGAAACCTGTCACTATGCAAAATGGATATAATATATGCCCAATAATAAATGTGCTTTTTGAGCTGTATTAAGTGATAGTTGCACTATCCTGCCTTTGTTGTGTGCAAGCATCCATAGGCAAACATAAATTACAAGCATTGCTGTATTCCTACAAAAACATTATTGGCAAACCTAGGAAACTGAATTTGGAACAAGAATCATTAAATACAGACTCTTAAGCTGAGTTAGAAGGCAATCTTTTCCTGGGATTTGTCCCACTGGAACAAAAGTAGATTCGGAATATATTTGGGGATAAATGTGGTTTTGATGGGTGTTGATGAGAGTGTTGCTAGGGAATTAGTTTAGGGAGGAAGGCCTTCCCACAGAGTGAGCAGCATCATCCAACAGGTGACCCATATTTGATGAGTTCTGAGGGAAAACCATTGTGAGGTTGGCTCCTCTCACATCCTCTGTGTGAGAAAGTCTGTCTAACAGCTGCTGCTGCCACCAGACCCCAACTTCTTTAGACTTCCTATGTGGATGCAGTCCCAGGAACTCTCTAGGAAATGACTAGGGCTTCAGTTCTGGATTGGCTGGCTGACACATCCAGCCTTCTGGAAGGACAAGTTCCTCTACCTTTACCGTATATAGATGGTCACCATAGGAATACCTACTCCTTGACCTGTAAGCCAATATAATCAACCTCCATTTGCAGTATATATACACATTCTGTTGATCCTGCTATTTTAGAAAACACTACTTAATACAATGCCAACTAACAATATTTTTCAGTGTTCAAGGCCAGGGTACATCTTCCCTTTCTATTCTGTTGGTAACAAACCTAATGTTGTCTTCAGTCGACAAGATGCACTTGAGTTGTTTTTCAGAACTTACTAAACTCTCCTCTACTCTGTAGAGATGAGGACACATTGCTGCTCTTCTTGGCAAATGCCTGTGGTCAAAGGCAGACTGGAGATATATGGATCACCACTTGTTGAAGAGGTAACACACTGCTATTGACAGCATGCACACTCTCTCTAAAGCAGGCCAGAGTCCAAACACAACATGCTGTAGTTGAGTCTTTTCTGGAGATGAAGTTTTCAGATATGACTTTGTAAATAACTTTGAAATGTTCAACTCCTAAACTTTTCAGAATAGTGTCATTTTCTGCTTCTTCTATGCTCCCATGCTGTGCCTTCTTGATACCAGATATAGTTATGTTAACTCAAAGGAAAGAGTTGGGACCTATTTGAATTTTATTCTCCTGGACTTTCTTTCCCAAGTTATCACTGTTCTTATTAACATCTCAGAGGGCACACATACCAGAGTGCATTTCCAAAGTATCTGTCCAAAAGACATATTGATTTGTAAAGAAAATAACAAACAATTGATTGTGTTGTCACAGTGGACTTTCAGTGAGCCTGAAACTGGCAAAAGATTGAAAGACACCTAAGTGCAACATTTTATTCATGGGGGACATCAGCACTCTCCATTTGAGGTAACATGAAAAGTTCCCTATTTTCTTCATTGTGATCCAAATTAAAGCAAAGTTTAATTAAAGTTTCATTAAAGGGAGATCTTTTGTAGTCCCGGGGAAGCATCTTTTTCTTTGAGCCAAATATGTTTTAGAATGGCACGCTTTCATCTCCAGTTTTTAATGTGGTACTGGGGGAAGAAAGAGAATAGATACACCATTAATGAGGCATGATGCAGCTCCGCCAAGAGCACAAAGCACCAGGTGCTCTGTCAGTTCTCACCAAGCCTGAATGCTCTGCACTGAGGCACCCGAAAGCTCTTCTGACAGGCAGTCTCCTAACGTGCTGCTACCATGTTTGACTTCTTACGGGGTGCTACTCCTTTAACCAGGCTTCCCAGTGAATCCTCAGCCTTTCAGCTGTTGTCCTTTGACATCAACATTTTGATGCCAATTCTCTTCCCCCTCATTAGTTCCTCCACCACATCCTGATTGCTAAATAACCATACCCTGCTAGTGCTGTCCCACCTCAAAACATCCAACACATCTCATCGCAAAGATGTGGTGCATGCATTCATTCAGTTTTCTTCATGGCCTCACAGTATGGCATCACCACCTGTAAACGAATTTCAATATTGCTTCTATAATTTGGAGAGGGACATGTGGAAGCACCAATAAATAAGAGGACAACTGAAAGGTACATGCTTTCTTAGGTTGGATTGCCAGAGAAACTCACTCTGAAGGAGAAAAGTGTGCATGCAAGGAGATTGCATAGGAGTTGCCTAAGGAAGAAAATTTAGGAGAGTGCAAGGGAGCCAAGGCAGAACAGATCAGCCTTGAATATACAGGTGAAGCTGAGACTTCAAGTGATCTACAGGAAACTCTGTAGACAGCTCGTTTAGAGATACATCCTTAGCTAACTGGTCAACCAATGCCAGAAGAGTCATTCTCACAGTCATGGCACTTGAGGAGAACAGTTCCTAGTACGACCCCCACTGCTTGATTAGAATGTCAACTTTACTGTCCCTCCACCTCCAACAAACTTATAACAGCAATTGAATCAATATTTGATCCAGCTAAGGGTCATGCGAACTCCATAGGAAAGAAAAAGGCTGTTCACCAAGGCAGTTATAAGAACGAGTCATGATATGTTTGAGAGAACTAGATTCTTAGTGCTTTATTCCTATACCAATTCATGAAATTTGATACAAGAAAATTTATATAAGAGCATTCCCTGGAAATATAGAGGCTGTAATATTCTGGAAAGATCCTGGGAAATGATTGAACTAGCAACTAGGACTACTCCTGAAAGCATAGGGAAGATGGTCCTCATGGAGTCACTGAAGTGTCAGAATCCTTTTAGCAGATATGACAGAATGGAATTGAAAACTTCAAAGACAGTCATGCTGGAATAGATTCATAAGCCTGGATGGCACCACAAGTGATGTTTCATGGAGTGGGCATCAGGAATGAACTTGTCAGAGAAGCGTAAATGACATTACAAAGCTCAGTGGTAGCTCTTTTCTATTCTACATGGCTGATAAGAGGAAAGTCCATTGTAGAACAGATAAACTTGAAACAGTGAGGACAATGCAGCAATGCAGGGATCCAGGTATATATACTGTACAATACCACAATAGTATTATGCAAGCTGATCTTGTTGTAGACTAGTATAGAGATGCATTCTTAAAGGCAAAGTACAGGGTAGACAGCAAATTATAACTCAGCTTAAGTCATCTAAAAATATTAGGGATGGGTGGCCCAAAGGTTGGTGTTTCTTTTCTAATGCAAAAATTTCTCATGTAATTCTAACTCAAGTCACTTTTTTTTTCAGAGAAAGAAACCTGAGATATTTTAGCAACTGTACACCAGAGTTCTCATTAGCCTTTTCTGAAAGAGACACACCTTCATTTTCTCAAGTAACTGTACAGCAAGAAATAGAAAGTATGCAAAAATATCTGTAGATATTAACATGACAGTTAGGTAGTAAATGTCCACTGGTTTAAGACAAAATAAGGTGTCATCAATCAGTGCTGATATTACAAGATGCCTTAAGGTACTTTTGCCAAACCCCAGGAGTAGAATAATGACACATACCCCGTGTATCTGGAGCAAGGTTGTGACATTTTCAGTAGAGTTTGGCATGGCATTTGAGAAATAGGTTCTGGCCTGCTGCTGGGCTTTATTGGTGACACAATGCTTGACCATGGAACATCAAGTGGTCATGTACTGAGACAGCAGCTGGTCATCATGAACTGGACAAGGAACATCACAACTGGGCATGAACAGAACTCTCAGAGGGCCAGAACGACATACAGGAAGAGGTAACTTAGGAGAATTATCTTCTGTGCAGAAAACAGATAAATTCAAACTGACATTCAACGTTTTTTTTAAGAGAAATGTCATGTTCAGTGGCAAAGCTTATCATACTCCAGCACCAGGACTGGTGTGGGATGGAAGTAGCAGGGATGGCTGGGTGACAGGAGGGAGCATCAAATGACTAAGAGTATGAGGAAGGTTACCATTAAACGAAAGAGCCCCAATGGCCTCAGACAGGGCAGAGTCCAGAATGGCATAAAAGAAGATCGACTGCCTGCTTGGGAGACCTGACATAGCCAATAACCAAACACCATTCCAGTGGTAGCCCTGATCCAGGCACACCAACTGCGTGCCAATAAACTTCAATGCACTTGATTATTCTGTCAATGTCCCAGAAAGCAACACAGGCCTGGATCTCTCATATGGCCACTAGGAGAATGGAGTTGCTGCAGGAAATCTGCTTAGTTGGAACCCCTGGCCTACTCAGGAGGGAGGCAGATGCAGGACAGATTAGACCCTTGCTATAGGAGTGGATCAGACCTTGAGAAATGAACAATGCCTTGGTTGTCTGCATTTTCAATCTATACTCCTGTTCCCCTGAAGGCCCAGCTCAGCCCACAACACTGTCCCTGCTACAAGTGACAGAGTCTTGTATTCAACAATTCTTAAATTATTTTATATGCCACACTAATCAAGATAAATCTGAGTTTCGCGGTTCCATTGCTTAGTGTGTCAATACTACTTCCCTCCCCCTTATTCTGCAGTCTTGACTTTGGCCTATGATTAAGCCTTCCTGCCCCTGTAGTACAGTGATGGTGACACCAGAATTTGGCCTAGTATTAACCACAAATTGATTCCATAAAATGTGTCCTACAAGATTTGACTGGGGAAAACCAGTCCTACAGGACTTGACTAGGAATTTTCAATAAAACAAATTCAGAAAAATATTACATCCCTGTTATAGGTGTATAATTTTGATATGATACTTGAGATGAATCATGAAGGGTAGATAGCAATTTTCTAAATGAAGAAAATGTCTAAGAACCTTCAAAAAGACTTGAAGAAATTCCAGAGAGGTGAAAATACTTCAAGTATTTGAGTATTATTTAATGATCTGATTGTGTCAAAATGAGAAATATATGAGTGAACAATGATGGAGTAATTTTCTAAGTAAAGCTATAAACATACTTGGGCAGTTTGGGGCTCATTTTTCTACAGCAATTTAAAGAAATAGGTGACTTATATCCTTGTCGCATAGGAAAGCAATAGATGACTTTGTTATCAAGATGGTTCTGGAACTGGCCTGGTGCCAGAGTTGTGGAATGGGAGTGGGAGGCAGATGGGGATGGGGCTTGTTAATAGGTTGTTATAATGATTGAAATGAAAGGTAATCACAAGGTCTAGTGATAAAAACACAGCATAAGTCATTTCACCCTAAGTGGCACTCTGCAGTCTGTCTTTAACTCATCTTCACTTCTGATTTCCCCCTAAGATACAAAAGATAAAGGAAGAGACACGTGTACAATAAAATCAAAACTGAGGATGAGAACACCATTTCCTGAAAACTGTGGTCATTTTTACTGTGAAGCTGTTAGAGTTACGTTAAGAAAAAAATAAAGAAAACAATTGTTATCGGTGTTTGCCACATGCAATGGAGCAACCCTCAAACTTCCAGAAACATGAGGAAGCTATCACAGGAAATACTTGCCATTTACTGAAACAGGAAAAATAAGATTCTTGGGCTTGCTGTGTTGTTTTTCATAGTTATCAGGAGGAGTAGGCTTGCCACCAAGGCAGTAGTAGAAAAGAGTTATTTTTCCCTGGTGCAGACCCTGCTACCTCTCTGGGAAGTTTGATGAGCCACACAGACAGACACTAATGAATGAGGTTTTGGGTAAACTCATCAGAGAACTGCAAATCAGGTGAAGCATTGCTGGTGGAAGGCAAGAGGTGCAGGGAAGACAATGGAGGAAGGAATTTATTATCCAAATGTCAGCTCAAAGTACTTCTAGAAACCAAGATTGTGATGCCATCAGCGTTTTCTTCACTGTAGCAACTCTGTGTACACAGAACTGCCTTTGCTTACTTTCTTGTCATCCTAGTTAAGATACTTACAAGGTAACTAATATCAAAATTTATGTCTCTGTAACCAATACTACATCATGATAGAAATAGAAGGAGCTTATTGATATATTAATGGGCAAGATTCTTCTTTGTTCTTTGGAGGAGGTGATTGGAACATTCATGTGATGCAGAACCATGGTGTTCTTGTTGAAGGTACATTAAAATACTATAAACTGTGAAGACTTTGAACAAAATATTTCCAGTCCTAGAATCTGAGAAATCTAAGATCAGCATAGCATGGCCAGCATCTAGTGAAGGGTCATTTCTGAGAGACATCAACTTCACTGTGTCTTCACACTGCAGATGTGGAAGATCTCCCTGAACTTTTCTTTTCAAAGAACTCTAATTCTATTCACCATCCCTCTACCTTAATGACCTAATCACCTCTTAGAGGCCCTTCTTCCTAACACAATCAGATTGTGTGGAAGAAATTTACAATAGGAATTTGAGAAGATAGTAAACAGTGAGATGACCATGGCATTTAAGAATGGAAAGGTGAATACAATAACATTACCAGAGCCAAAATATGCACTGTAGTGGGCATCTATCATATTTTCTGGTTGTCTCATTCATTTGAGTGTCCTTCCAATGCTTGGGCATCTTCTCTTCCCACTGGGAAATATCTCCAGGAAACTTCAGACCTTTCCTGGTTCCCTTTAGGTAAGATACTTCTTGCTACTGACTACTCATTCATTCATCAGTTGTATTAAACTATTTTAACACTTAATGTTTATTGTATTGTATTGTATTTATTGTATTGGAACCATCTAGCATATTTTAGTTGTGCTAAAAGAAAAAATCAAAGAGAAGGTTATTCTCCACTGTATCCTTAAGGAAGGAGTGTCCTTCCTAGAGTAGAGGCTCCAAGGCCTCTGGGAGAAAAGGTGCAAGCACAAGAATTGGTTCTTGAATTTCACTAAGACTTAGAATTTGTCTCTTTGTAAAAACATAGGATCAGGCAATAGTGTCACATGCCTTTGATCCCAACACTCAGTAGGAAGAGGCAGGAGGATCTCTGTGAGTTTGGGGCCAGCCTGGTCTACAGACTGAGTTCCAGGATGGCCAGGGCTGTCTCAAAACAAACAAAAAGAACATAAGAAAAATAAAGTGAGTTCAGAGTATATGTGGTGGTTTAGAAAGAGGATAATAGTGAAATAAACGAAGTTAATCTATTATTTAGACCCAGTAAGTAAGTCAGGTCCCAAAGGTTTCACCTTTATCGCCCTTTTTCTGTTTTTGTTCTCCTACCTCTGGATTTACCTGTTGTTGAAGGTTGAAGTGATAAAGGCTCTTGCTTTCCTGCACTCTCTCTCTCTCTCTCCCCCCTCTTACTCTCTTCATCCTGGTGTCTGGTACTCTGTCTCCTCTGGTGAAACTGTTTCACTATGTATTTTGTAATTGTATTTATTGACTTTTATCATACATTTTATTCATTTGCTGCATATGATGATAGACTACATAAAACATCTTCATACAACTATATGTGATTTTGATCATATTCATCCCCCACCTGCTTCTGCCCCCTCCCACCTCTTCCAGTCAATTCCTATTGATTTCCCTTAGATAGTCTTGCTTTCATGCCCTGTGTAATTGTGTATGGGTGTAAGAATCTACACAAAATCCAAGAATCACAAATGAAAAAAAAAAAGCATGTGGCATTTGACTTCCTGAAGCATAGAGCAATGTTTGAGTTGAACTCAAGATATTTCTGTTTAGACACATTTGGCTTAGAGCAAAGGTTTCCATTCAAACCTTGGCTCTGAGAAATCCTGATGGATTTCTGAGTTTCCTGAGCTGTTTGATTGCCTCCCCACAGGGAGTCTCCCCCTCCCTGGTTCACATGGAAGTGGGCAAGAATCATTAAGATGGGCATGCAGAGAAGAAGCAAAAACCCAGCTTGCAGTATTAATGGGTTGCTGCAGTGGGGGTAAGTGCCAAGTACCTTGGCCTTACCATAACTCTTTTCATTTTCAGTAACACCCCTTGCTTAACATACATTTTATTTTTGTTTAATCACAGCCCATTACAGCCCACACGAGAATCTTACCAGTGCAACCTGCCAGCAATATTTGCTTAAATGGCTATAAAGTTACCTTAGATAATCAGACTTCTTTTGTTATCTAGATGCCCCATGAAGGAAGAAGCTAAGAAAATGAAGCAGAGACAGAGTAGGAGAATTCCCAAAAGAGCATCAACTAAATATACCTTTCTTTTCTAAGACTAAATATAGATGATCATATAGGAAATAATATGGTTTTGTAATGAGTTATTTCATGCCTTTTCTTCATTGCTCTGTGTCTGTGAAAGCATCGGTTTCCACATGTTGGTAATGTGTCTGTGTTTATTAGTCTGCTTGGGTCAGCTGTGATTTATAATGTTTACTTTCACAATAACCATGCCCACTCCATGTTCCCAGGACAGGAACTCATGCAATGCTTCCCATTTGCTTTCAATCACTAACAGATGCACAGCAGACTGATCATGTCCTTTAACTGGCCAAAGGGATTAGAGGAATTCTGAACTCAGCCAAATGATTCCTCTGGGTCGCCTGACTTTACTTCTTGAACCTTGAGGATAAGAGTCTCGGGTAACATTATCCGACTCTCATCTTGATGTTTGGCTCTCTTTCCTTTGTTTTTTTTTTTTTTCTTGTTTGTTTGTTTGTTTTGTTTTGTTTTTTTGTTTTTTGTTTTTTTGTTTTTTTTTTTCTAAGACTCAATCTTTGTAAACTCATTGCTCTTTAAACAGTTATGCTACATGTCAATTGGTGTTAGAAGATACTATTGAATTCAAGCTTCTATTAGTACTTCAGGTGGCTTTTTAAAAGATGCTACAAGTGATTGTAGTCAAGAGGCTGACAGGGGTGGTGGGTGGTGGGGAAGTGGCGGAGAACACTGAAATTAGCTCTTGACTTAAAGTCAGGGACCTCCACACACAATATCTCAGCTTCCTATACAGCAGTTCTAAGACAGCTTGGTCATGACCTTCCCAGTCCTGATTGCTGAGTTTTAAATTCTACCTCTCCACAGGTCCTAATTTCCAACCTGGCTATATGTGCATGAATGCACATGTATGCCCTCATTTCCATTTGTTTCCATAATGAACCTGACTATACAGAAAGTGAGAGGGAAACAGTTCTTTGACAAAAAAAGAAAAAAGACATGACAAAGCAGAAACATGGGAAAGTTTGAGCACACTGAACCTAGAAAATTGAAGATTTAAGGAAAGGGCAAGTGCAAGGAATAGCCTAGAAAACACCAAGGACAATTATAAAAAAGAAAGAAAATAATATCCCTAACATGAATTTCCCTTTACATATTCTCTCAAGGAAGAAATCCCAGTATAGATTTTTTTTATTATTATTGATTTATCTTTAATTCGGTTCCTGAGCTCAGTTCTGGTCAAAAAAGAAAACCCTGCTGAGGAGAGAACCCATTTCTTTGCTCTATCATGTGTATCTGGCTAAATGCAGTATGTATAAGTTGGAGCATTTACTCTGGTACTTTGCAAAACCATTTCAGAATAAGATAAGTGTAGAACTAGGATTATTCCTAAAGTCCCATAATTATCAAAAAAAAAAAAAAAAAAAAAAAGCTTTTGTAGTTTAGGAAGGACCAGCATGAAATCTTGTCATTTGGCCAAACAAATTAGCCCTTTACTTTAAAAAGCTCCCCATATTTATAAAACAGCCACTAATAATAAATTTCCTATTTGTTACCAAACTATAGGTCACAGCCCATATCTCAAGAGCCAGATCTGACCACCCATCCTTAATAAAACAATTCAAAGAGCTGAATTAATAGTGAAAAAGGCAGAAAGGGAAGATTTCTTCAATGTGGCTACATTGAGAAAAGAGACAGATCCCAGAGACCTCCTCAAATTGATCATGGAGGGGTGATCTTCACATGATATCTTTAGGATATCTTGACAGATAGACTACATATTCATTTGTGGGTGTTCCTTATATTATTGTTTGAGAACCTAGAGCTGTTTTGTAAGTTTTATTAAAAAAGAAAGTTTTTCTATGCGAGAGTTATATGATTACTATTAAAAAAAAATCCATGATAACTTTATCAGTAGGCTTGCACCGCTACATCTGAGATGCACTCTCCAGCTTCCCTGCAGCCACTGAAGAAGATAGATCCTGCTTCCTGCTCTCTTGTCCTGCACTTTTCTGAAACTGTCAAAGCCAACTTTGTTTTTCTTTTTTGAACACCAAAGTTATTTTGTTGTAATTTTTGCTTTTGAATGACATACTGATGTTTATTTGGATGCATTTGATGACCAGCACTAAAATGTGAATTGAAGTGTTCTCTCCTTGAGGAAGAAGGAAGGAAGGCTCATTAGACTCAAGATGTACAAAAGTCTGGAAGAGCTGGAATTAGGAGATCTACCAGGCTCTTCTCCAGCTCTCAGAGAAGACTCTGACATGTGAACTGCCTACAAGTCATGCAGGAAACACCAGAGAGGCAGCTTACATGAGTCAGTACTCAAGCTGCAACTGCTTTTTAGTTTTCCCCTCTCTTCTCCCCTTTACTCATGTTCCTGTGAGAGACTCCAAAGGTGAACTCATTGGTTTGCCAGGTTGGACTTTGGTAGAATCAACTGTTTAATCTGTCACCAGTGTGCTGTATTGGGTTAGTAGGAACTTGTTTATTCATGTTTTTCCAAGTAAAGCCATACAACAACTTTGAATGAAAAATGTAATTTCTATAAAGAAGAATCTTTGTAGAATCATGTAACCATTTGTGGTATGGCATATATGAACCAAACACATTTGTCTCACATAGGGTATTGACAACAGAACAAAGAAATAATACCACCAACTAATAATAGAATCCCTCCCCCAAAACAAAGTGTAAAGAAGAACATCACCCTGAAAGTTGTCCTTTGACCAACACACGCACTGCATGGAACACATGGTAAAGCAGTGAGTTTATTGGGGTTACTTACAGGAACATGAATGAAGAGTTACTTAAAGAAAAATGGGTAACTCAATGACTATATTTCTGAAGAGCCCATCATGCATGGGCCACAGCTCATTAAGGTCATGTCCCTCATGGGCTCTACATCACCTATAGTCAGATCCATGACTATCCTATACTCCCTTGCAATGTTTTCTTTCCAAAAATGTCCTGATACTCTTCTCATCCCCAAATAAACACATGAACACTATATTAATTATTAAACTGTTGGCCGAATGCTTGGGCTTCTTATTGGCTAGCTCTGTCTTAATTATTAACCCATTTCTACTAATCTAAATATTTCCACGTGGTCTTATTTTACTGGAGAAGGGTCTGGACCTCTTACTCCTTTGGCAGCTACATGTCCTCTCTTTCTAGCAGGCTTTCTCTGCCTACCTTTCCTGGAATTCTCCTTGTTCCCTAGCCCTGCCTATCTCCCTGCCTCTATTGGCCACAGTGTTTTATTCATCAACCAATAAGAGAAACATATATACAGAAAGATATCCCCCATCAATATTCTGTTGCTTTTGTATACCTGGGACAGGGCCTTGTAACTAACTCTCAGATCTTCTTGAGCTGTCTAAGCTTCAACGGCTCTGACCTTCTAAGCTTCCATCTTTCTTCCGGGATGAGTATTTCAATTGAAAGAATGTGTCAGTGCACTACATCATTACTATGAACTCATGCAGGCATTCCTAACAATTGCTGGTACACAGTATGTTCTCAAATAAAATTAGCTACTCTTTCTCTATTTTGTCACTATTCACATGATTCTTTCTATGTAGCATTTACCATTCAAAAGAAAACAGCTAACTACAGTTCCACCCACAGAGGGAGTAAAAGAAAGGAGTGACCTTCTAGTAGAATGAATCCAGTTCATTGGGGCATTTCAAATTGTACCTAATAATTTTGAACATTAATATCTACTTTTATACCTTATGGCAATCATCTCCTAAGAGGTTGAAGAAGTTGGTGTTATTATCATCATTGTAAGTGTGTGTGCATGGGCATGTGCGTGGACATGAGCGTGTGTGTGTGTGTGTGTGTGTGTGTGTGTGTGTGTGTGTGTGTTCCATGCAGTGCGTGTGTTGGTCAAAGGACAACTTTCAGGGTGATGTTCTTCTTTACACTTTGTTTTGGGGGAGGGATTCTATTATTAGTTTAGCCCCACATATGGCCAAGATAACAGGCCCCCAAGTTTCCAGCATATTCCCCTGTCTCTACCTTCCATTTTCTCCTAGAGTGCTAGGATCACACACACACACACACACACACACACACACACACACACCAGCCTCATCCTCATTTAGCTTTTGCCAGTGGTTTTAAGGATTGAGCTTAAGTCATCAGCATTGTTAAACAAGCCCTTTAACCCAAAGAGATATCTCTCCAGCTCTATTTTTATTATTTAAATAAGAAAAATACGGTTGATAGTAGCTAAGTTGCCTGTACCGCAGCTATGTATCTGAAAGATCTGAACGAATGTGCCTCCTTTTGGAGGTGAACTCCAGGGCATCAACTCCTGGCCTGACATGGTGTCTGGAACATAACAGTCCTTAGTGGTCTTCGGTTGAATGATCTTGGTCACTGTAATCAATATGGTTGCATGTTAGTTATTTTGTGGAATGAAGGGAGTAGTGGGGATAAGCTTACAGAACCAAAACTATCTGCTAATGATTGATATCTTTCCATTCGGAGGTTTTCTTTTTCTTATTTACTATAACAATCTTAGAGGGAAGACATCATTGTGCCTTTATTATAACTAAGGATCTAAGATTTGGAAAGGTATGACCTGTGCAAGGTTGTGTAATGAAAAACATCCAGGATGGGACCTAGGGCAGTCTGATAACAGTGTCCTTCAGTGTCCTACATTATGCTTTTTGCAAACAAAAAATTTAATTTAATTTAAATTTATGTTTAGGGGTACTTGGCCTGCATGTATGCCTGGTACCTGCACACATCAGAAAAGGGCACATGATCTCTGGGACTGGAGTTATAGACGTTGTAAGCTATCTTAACTGATGAGCCATCTCTCCAGCACCAATCATGCTTTTGTTGTTAAGGATTTTGGGATGATAAAGACCGTATTACTTTTATATCCCTAACAAATAGAACAGTGTTGATCTTACAGGACCTGAGCAGTTATTTGCCCACTTGTTAACTTCCACAAAGACAAATTGTTTCCCTAATGCTTTAATGTATTAGCACTTTTAGTTTTTATTATCCCTCTGTCTCCTGCCCCCCATTATTCTTGTGCATCTAGGTCTTTCTTTATTCTTATTTTTTGTTTTTGTTGTTCTTATTATTGTTATTTGTTTTTATGTTTTGTTACATTTGCACATGAGTACATGCCATGCAGGTCAGAGGACAACTCTCAAGAGTCAGTTCTCTCCTTCCACCATGTAAGTCCTAGGGCTAGAACTCAGGTCAGGCCTTGTGGTGAGCACCTGCATTTTCCTGCTCAGCCATCTTGCCAGCCTACTTTATTTTGAATCAGGGGCTTTTTATGTTCTCCAGGCTGGCTTTGAACTCATGCTCCTCCTGCTTTTGCTTCATGAATACTGGGATTATGTGTATGTTCTACCACACCCTGCCTGTTCTTCAACTTTAAAGTCTCAAATTTCCAGCTACACAAAGGCTTCCCAGGCCACTCCACTTTAAGTCAATGCTTCCCTCCTGTGAAGTTTGCAAGGCCCTTTCCCTCTACACCAGTCACTTAGCACTTATGGCTGGCTTTGTCTGGCAGCTTTCCAAAGTTTATAAGCTCCTCTCCCCGCACTGCACCCCCTTCACTGGTTACAAGCTCCTCCAGGGCCGGAACTATTTTATATGAAAGTGTGTTTAACATAGTCACCAAATTAGTGCGTTTTACGTAGTGAGTTTTCACTTTCCTACAAAGGCAGCTTTATTACCCGCTACATTTCTGTACAGAAGAAAGACATTTTGTCCATGTGGCTGTTGGGTTAATTCAGGTGCAAAATGAAACTTCCCTCACACAGGAGAACAGTTTCAGAGGGAGGCTGTGTGTGTATAAATATACCAAACATATGTGTTTAGCTTAAAGTAAAACAAACTAAAATTGCAAACTTTTTAAAGGGGGCTAGTGATGAACATCACACTGTTACCTGAAATCGGAGCTTAGTCATGGGAGGGAGCTGGCAAGGATAACACCTAGTGATGTAGAAGCTGAGTCTAGATGCCAGCGTTGACTCTGCCAATAATCACAATGGATAATTCACTACTAAATGTAGCGAGAATGTGGCAAAGTACCTTGTTAATATAACAGGCAGATTTCAAATTGCGAAGGAACAAAAATTTGGCTCACAACATGTAATGAGGCATTCCCGTAGAGACCCTCTTCAGAGCAGCCCCAAACCATTGCATAAAGGACATGAAACTGGAAGAGGTATACATATGCCTTCTTGATTGCTGCTCAACCTCTTTGTGCGTTGTCTGGTGCCATTTGCTTTGGTTCATCTGCTCAGTTCCCTAGGGATGGGGCTCAGACTTCAAGGAGTAAGAAAGGTTGGAAGCACTAAATTCTTACATTCTATGAATCGCCCTCCAGCAGAGTCTTCTACTCACATCTCTATTGGGTTTATTTCTATTCTTTTATTTGGCATTATTTTTCTTTTCTTTGTGCATCTACTCATAGCCCCAATTCCTGTTGCTAGGAAAACAGAGATTATGTCTGTCAGGAATAATGAATAGTGGGTTGGAACTGCAGGTGGCAGGACCCCAGTCCTGTGCTGGGACCACCAGGATCGAGGTCCGGGGATGGGTGATGGATGGCGATTGGGGAAACAGAGACCTGTAGACCTGACTCATATTGAAAGTTTTATTGAGGGTGGAGGTAAGAAAATAAGGTAAAGAGCCAGAGACAAGACAGAAGAGGATAACAGGGAAAGTCCTGTCTGTCCCAGGGGAAGGGGAGGGGGGAAGATCATAAGTGGGAGGGGATATTTATTTTAAAGGTGTCCTTAGCATGGAATCCTGGGCTGATCAGGATACTGCCTGAGTGCCTTGTGTCAGGTGACAGGAGCAGACCGCAAAATGCCTGAATCCTTATAATGTAAATTCTCACTTTTAGAGGGAACCGAAGGTTCTATGGTTTCATTCTGTTTCATGGGGACACTTTATATTATATTTAAGTCTATTATATAAGTGATCTAAGCTTTCTTCTATACTGAAAACAACCATGGATTGTGCACAAAGGTAATTTTCTGCACATGTTGTCTGTCTTTCAGTGTTATCAAACAAACAAGTGTTGGGTCTACAGAGATGGCTCAGTGAACAAAATACTTACCAGGTAAGAATTAGGACAAGGATTCACATCTCAAGCACTGAGATAGAAACTGGGCGCATAACAGCCTACCTGTATTGCCAGGACTTGGAAGGTAGAGGTAAGGCATCCCTGGAACAAAGTTGGTTAGAGAGTAGTTACACTGACAAGTTCTGGGTTCAACTGAGAGACCTCAATGAATACTGAAGAATCTTGAGCCTCCACATGCAAATCCACACACCCACACATATGCTGACACCCATGCAAACACAATACCCAAACAGACATCTGCAAAAGTAGATATACAAATAAGTAATTCTCTCTTGTCATCCTTTTTCATCCTTTGTTTCTTTTTCCATTTTTTTTTGTTTGTTTGTTTGTTTGCTTGCTTGCTTGTCTCCATTTTTTGTTCCATTATTGTTTCCTGGTTTGGGGTTCTGTGAGTTTTTTTTTTCTTTTTCTTTTTTCTTTTTTGAGACAGGGTTTCTCTGGCTGTCCTAGAACTCACTCTGGAGAGCAGTCTGGCCTGGAAGAAGTCACAGAGATCCACCTGTCTCTGCCTCCTGAGAGCTGGGATTAAACATGTGTGCCACCACTGCCCAGCTGAACAAATAGTTTTCAAACAAGTGATTCTTCACTTACACAAACAAACATCAGTTTGAGGTTTTAAATACCTCTTTTTAAAATGTTCCACACAGCAGGTCATCCACACTGATATAATACATTTTAAGGACTGGCCTGCTTCCTTAGTTCAAATGACAAATGGTTCTCTCCAGTTTCCTCTGGTCACTCTGTAATTAATATTTATTACTAAGAGTTTTCACTCAAACTTCCTGGATCTTGGTTCTTCGAAGACACTGGGAGCCCTAGCACATTTGTATTGTAATTCTTCAATAGTCTGCATATGGTGCTTTGAGAAAACACCAAGGATACCTGAGTCTGTCTGACCTATTTTCCTTCTATGCAAATTTAGAACCCGTTGGAAGGGAAATAAAGAGAAAGGCTCCAAATAATCTTTTGCAGAAAGAATGAAGGGATTAATACTGTGCACTCTGGCTAGCCTTCTTGTTTTCTTCTTGTAAATTTCCTCCAAATTGTTGTTATAATGAATTGCAATGCTCTTATGCTAAACCATAAGGAATAAGCTATTATTCCCACCCTGGCTGTGAAACCCCAGGGAAACATCTTTTTCCTGTACCTCTCCCACATTTGCTTAGTAAAAGGCAAGTTGAACTGTTTATAAAGTTAGTAAATCATTCCTCAGTACAAAATGTCACTGTAGATATTGAATATACCTGGGAGAGAAAAAGGAGAGTAAATACCTTTCTTTTGTGACTGAGTTAAGGAAGGGCAGTACTGGCAAGTGGAAAGCCTTGCATGGGTTGACCTGAAGCCCAGCCTCTCACAACACAGCTCTTTGCTCTTGCTTTACCAATGTCTTTCCTGCTATATCAGCTTTGGACCAGAATCAAGATCACACAAAGCTACAGGGAGCTAGCTACAAATGCTAAAGTGATGAGATCTCCTTTGGAGATGCCCATAGTTGTAACAGGAAGACGAAGCAGATGCCTTGCCAGCATGCATCTCTCTCCCACACTGTGGCAGCTCTAATAACTGAACACACAGGAAGAGTCTAAGCCCTTTCCCTCCTTTTGTTAAGGAGTTTGATAGTTTTTTTCTCCCCTCAACAAACTGGCAAAAGACAGTAGTATGGTTTTAGCAGGAACAGAGCTCTCCTCTGTGGCTGCCTTGGGCTTCAGTGTGCTCAGTGAACTTGTAGCTACCCACGACAGGGTCGTGCTTTACCTACTGAGCAAGGAGGCAAAGTGCCAGAGGAAAGGATTTTAGAGGCCAGAAAAAAATTTCTTTCTTCCTTCCTTCCTTCCTTTCTTTCTTTCTTTCTTTCTTTTTTTAATTTGAAAATATATTTGAGGCACATACAACCTATTATTGTGGCACCTTTAAAAGGAGGCACAAACCTTAATTGAATCACATTCCAATATATCACCTCAACAACCCAACTATACATGTCAGAGTGTTGAACGCAATAACTGCTAGGAAACACTGTCTTGCACGCCCAGCTCCAAGAGAAAGCAAATTCTTGGTATGGAGGGCAAGGTCTGCATTCCTAGCTTACACTCCATGGCGCCCTGGCTGGTTATTGCACTCTTCTTACCCTGACTCAAAAATGAAAAGGAAGAAATAAGAAAACCTGTTCCCATGGTGCTGGGGTCAAGAGGAGGCAGAAGGAAGGGGACAGCAGTGCCAGGAGGAAGGACTCAGGGCTGCTATCTGCCAGTGCCAGAAGATGGCTTTATGTGACTCCAGTGCTCATGGAGGGAAGGAAAGAAAGGCCTGGGCTGTGGCTCCACCCCTCTGCTACACTCACTAGTTAGAGCTCTCTCTTTAAATTGCTGGGTATACAGCTGCCAGCCAGAGCCTCAGATACAGCTGCCAGCCAGAGCCTCAGAGGAGGCAGGAACATGGGGCATATAAATTACCGTTGCATTTTACAGCTCAGATAAACTCAAACTGCAGGGTTAGAGCCTAAAATGACATGAAGGGAAGGCTCCAGCAGGCCTCTCGAAACAACAAGGAACAGAAAACAGAGAGAGCTATTCAGGGAATACGGATCACAGAAAAGGAGGGGGAAAAAAAAACCTAAACAAGTTGTGTAAAATCTGCTGCTTTAGTGGGTCTTAAAGAGCTTATGTCAGCTTAATTCTATGTGGTCGCATAATGTAAGTCTATGGGAAATGGGGCTATGGGCATATCTCCTCTATTGCATTTGTGCAGATTGCCAAGGACGGTAATAAATGTCAAGTGGTTATTTATTTGATTAGAAACTTCATTAGATTTTGATTTGATGCTCTGCCACCTCCCACTCCCCCCACCTTCCAGTGCCACAAAAATGAGAGCTCAGTTTTGAAATTCACTCCAGCTACTTTGCTTGGGAGAAAATGTTATGAAATAAAATACCAGCTTCTAGATGGCAATGTTCTGCATAAATATAGACTCTCCTCTCTGACAAGTGTATGGCACTTTGCTGTCACTGTGGAGATACCTTCTGGCAACAGAAAGCACGTCTTTTGAAGCTTCTTTGAGTGTTTTGCTAGATAGAAGGTGCTTTCTGAAGTAAGATGGGATCCCTCTGGCTACAGAAAGAATCTGATTGTGTTCACGTAGCTTATCAGCCTTGGTGTGCATTTAAACACTCAGTAGCTGTGTTGTATTTGACTTATTTGCAGATTTCATTAGCAGGGAATGAGAATGGGTGAACCTTCAGTTAGTTGTTCTCCGGAATCCAGGACTTAGCTATTTGGTTCCTGAGTATCTTTTTCAGCCCTGCTCAGATCGTAAAACATGAATCCTATTATTAACGTCATATAAAAAGGGGCTCTTTGCTGCAACTGGCAGTGTCAGGTATCCCGGTTTCCAGTCAGATTTCTCTGTGCTGCTTTAGTTTCTCCTAGGCCTTTCACAGCACAGTTGCCCAAAGAAGCTGGTATTAGGTTTGAGAAACAAAGAGAGGATGAGAGAAAGTGCAGCATCTAGCTTCCCTCCACAGGGAACAGTACTTGCATGTCAAAAGACCTACCAAATAGGAATTGGGCTGGCTTTCATAAACCCAGGGATTTAAGCACAGTGTGGGGTATGTATTATTGCCACAGAGCACAGGCTCTAAAGAAGCACAAAGAGACAGGCTTTATCTCTTTGCCTGAAACCCTCTTGGAACCTTCTGGGAGTGCACATTCTAAATCAAGAATCAAAACGTTTTCCCAGCACAACTGCAAATTGAAAATAGGCACTTGAACAACACACACACACACACACACACACACACACACACAGAGAGAGAGAGAGAGAGGGGGGGGGGAGAAGAATGCCTTTGAAATGCCTACAACCCACCCGGAGCCACCCTGGCTCTTTCTGTAGACTTGGAAGAGCATTCATCTGCAGTGAAGGGTGAGCGGCTCAGAGGAGACCGCTGACAGCTGACAAAAAGATCCATTAGATGCCTGCACTTGCCCCTTGCCAGCCCTGAATGTTTTTCTCTTATACTCCCACCCCCCCCCCCCGATAAAGAACGGATATTTAATTTCCAGATGCACCTAGCAGCTATAGATTTTTGTGTTTCTTTCCTCCTGTTTCTGCCACCGCCTCCCCCCACCCCCCAACACTCTCAGTATATTGTAATTGAAACAAAGGCTTGAAAGATAAATTTCTTGCATTAGTCTAAGTGGTGTGAAACATTGGAGGAATGAAACTTAGGAATTCATTATGTGCTGTGCGGTTAGCAACAACAGCTCACAGGGCAGGAAGTCTTTCTTGCTTTTGTGGAAGGAGTCATTATCTCAAAAACAAAGCAAGCAAACAAACAAACAAAATCACCCTTGCTGGGTATCAGTTAACGGTATTTGAGCCCATTCCTGATGAACTCTGCTCTATGTGGGTTGGACTTGAAGAAGAAACAGCAGACCTCAGAGGGCTGGGATCTAGCTAAAAAGCAGTCAACCCTGGCAGGAAAGGGCAGTCTGCCTAGGAAGCTGCTCAAAGGGGAGAAATTGGAAGCTTGGGGTGGGGCTTTGAGGCCCTGCTGGGCTGAGAGGGAGCAGTCAGAAAGTGGTTTTTCCTTTCAGAAGGGGTGCTGGGAGAGGGTGGGGGGGGAGCTGGTGGAGAGAAGGTGGGGGGGGGGGATAAAATGTGAGAAGGCACAGAGGGAGGGGCATATGACGGGCCTTGGACTGACAATGGGCTGAGTCCATGTGTGATGACAAGAGTGAAGCACTGGGCTTCTGCGGAAGTTAAACCATATTAATTTAGCAGGTTAGGCAGCAGGAAGCAGTCATGTGTGTGTCTGTAGTCAAGAGTCACGTTTTTAAACGGATTATTGTCTTGATGTCAGGGTGTGACCTAAAGATTATGAATTATTGAGCGCGATTTCCAGGATCCACATTAGCTGCTGTGTGTGTATTTAGTTCTAGGTAGTTTGCTAATGAACGAGGGTCATGACCCAGCCCTTTTAGTCTTGTGGGAGGGAGAGGCAGATATACAGTTAGCAAGCACGAGGTGATAGATAAATAACAGGGTGAGGAGAAAGAGCAGAGAGGGGTGCACGGGCTGTGAGAAAAATCTTTAGAGTTTCTGGTGAGCTTGGGGCTCTGGCATGGGTCAAAGTAGAGTGTGTATTTCTAAACCTGGACAGAAGTGCAGATAAAAAGGTAGAGAGGGGTGCATGCTGGCAGAAGTTTGAGTTTTCAGTGTAAATCAATCTGCTGGTATTGACAGATACAAAGGTTGTATGTTCAAACAAGAATAGGAACACAACCGCTGCCGTACCAGAACAGAGCCCTGGCAGATACAAAACCTTTCTTTACCCGATTTTGTGGGTTTTCGCTCTTTAACAAAAGGCATTGCTGATGAATATTAGGTGCTATCAAAACCAGAAAATGAGTTTGAGAGAAACATTTCTTGCTTGGTGATAGGCTACTAGAGTATGCTTATTTGTTATTTATTTATTTATTTATTTATTATTCTTTGTGTCTTTCACACATGTCTTCCGATTCCAACCATCTCCCTCCCCACCCCAAAATTAAGAGAAAAAGAAGGAAGGGGGGGGGGGACTTGTCATGGAAGCTGTAATGTGACACAGTGAGCCACACTGCACACCTCTTTATCCATACATATATTTTTTTTACCTGTAGGCGTTTATTGAAAAGAATTACTGGTCTGGTTCGAAGTCCCTGGTCCCTGAGGCACCACTGATGCTGGGCACTCACTGGTACTCTTCCTGGACATCCCATTGCTGTTCTGTGTTGTGGTGATCCTACAGTCCTGGGTCCACAGGACTCACAGCCCTTCCCCCACTGCCCCATACTCCAGCAGGTCGCTGATGGGGTGGATGTTGGGATGGGTCAACAGATAACCCTGCTTCTGGACCTGGATAATTGCAGGATTGGTTAACTAGCCATCTGTCCCAGATCCTCGCCACCAGGGTGAGGTTTCCCAGCATTGCCCCAGTTAGTTCACCCTATGCAGCAAGGAGCAAGGGTGGGACCAGTTCTCTGGTATTCACATCCTCAGGATCTGTTCTAGGACAACTACACTTTCAGGGCTAGCTCTACTGTGTTGCCTAAGTGAGGTGTAGGGATCACTCTCCTGAGTGCTGCAGTTGATGGGTAGCCAGAGCTCTCCAGCTCTTAGGACCTCAGGGCCAGCTCTCCACCAACCTGCTTCAGGAATTGATGGGGGGGCAACATTTCCCCCCACCCATGCTGCCTCAAGACAAGTGAGTAGTAGGGACAGCTCTACCTCTTTCACAACTTTGAAGCTGGCTCATCCACACCTCCACCACCAGGGTTGGCTCTAATATGTTGCCCAGGGGAGGTGGAGGAGCTGGGCCTCCTCTTCCAAAAGTGTTGCAGCTCCCGGAGGTGGGAGGCGGGGGGGGGGGGGAGAAGGTAGGTAGGAGCTTTCCTGCTTTTCTGGCCTCAGAACTAGCTCTCCCATTTTCTTCAGGCATTGCACCTCAAGACAAATGAGTAATGTAGACAACTCTCTCATGTTCACAATATTGGGGCTAACTCACCCACACATCCACCAATAGGGTTAACTCCAATATGCTATCTAGGCAAGGTACAGGGCCTGTTTTCCTGGTGGGGGACAGGGACAGCTCTCCTGCTCTTATGACCTCAGGGCCAGCTCTTCCACCTGGCTCAGATGTTGATCTAGGGAGAAGGCATCTCTCATCTACCCCTGCCCGAGGGCATAATTTTATGAAAGCATGGAACATATAGGCTCCAACGTTTTGGAAAAGAAGATTAACAAGGCAGTTATCTTTGCATGACTTTTTAAAACAGATTACTTCGTTGAGTATAATTTTTGAAGCTAGACATTGGGTATGTGGAAAGCCACTTTACCATCCCCATGATATGCATGTCCTTAAATAATCACTTGTATCTGCATATAAATGTATAATGTTTACAGACATATCTTTAGTTACAATAGCATAACCGATTATCAGAAGGTAAGTGAGAGGATGTTGAACCTTGAAGCAAGTCCTGATTTGGCATAATCAGCTAGAAGCTACACATTGGAATGGCAGAACAGTAACGTGAAGGAGTGATGGTCAAACATATTGGAGAGCATTTCCCCCCTCAACAAACAGCATCTGAGAAGGGCTTGCTGTCAAAAACAGCTGAGTCAGAGTGTGTGAGATGGAAAGAATACTGTGAAGAATTTATGAATGGCAACTTCTTCCTTCCTGGTCTTATACAATGGAAGATTTCACACCAAAACTATGGTATTCTGACCACCAAATAAGTTTCTCTGGTGTGGAAGGACACATGGGAAGGACACACAGCAAAAGAGTATCATCCTGATGGGACCCTAAGATCTGGCTGCACCCAGGGTCCTGAGAATCAGCTAATGTAGGGTACAGTATGTCACCTTAGTGCCCTGAGCCAATTATCTTCATGAATTAATTTCACAGATCTCTTCGCTGGCTCTTACCATCTCTCCATCTCTAGAGTATTTAGAGCATCACTGAAGTTTCCTAAGCTACATGGATTGAATTAACTGGGAGATGTATGATCAAGGAAAACTCCAAGAAAACCTTGTAAATGGAGGTAAGACAGATGCCCTAGCTTCAAGTCTAAACTGCTAAAATTATATTTTTAGTGGAAATTTTAAATCACTTATATTAGATAAGATTTGTGTGTGTGTGTGTGTGGGAGGGGGAGTAGACTTAACTTCCCTTTCATTGGTCCAAACACCTCCATCATATTTTGTGTTTCTTTCTTTTTTTAATGATTCATTGATTTAATGTGCATTATAGTTTTGCCTGTATGTATGTCTGTGTGAGGATGTCAGTTCTCCTGAAACTGGAGTTAAAGACAGCTGTGAGCTGCCATGTGGGTGTTGGAAGTTGAACCTGGATCCTCTTGAAGAACAACCAGTGCTCTTAACCACTGAGCCATCTCTCCAGCCTGCGTTGTATTTTGTATTGAAATGTAGCCATCTGTCTACTTGTAAATACTTGGCTGTAGAAGGACAGACTGAGCAACTAATGGTCAATGGATAATGTGTACTTGATCCTCAGAACAAGCCAGACTATGCCAAACATTTTTAAGCTGACAAATTCAGATTCTTTAGAAGTAATTGATATTCTTATTCCTACAGAGGAAAGGGCTGATGGATGGGGAGTCTACTAATGTATTCAGAATCACACAATACAAATTTGGATATACCACCTCGGGAAGATGCAGAGTTAAGGATTTAGTTTTCTGCCCTGTTCATATATGCACACAGCATAGCTTCAATAGCTATTAAGTGATTGGATAGATATAAAGGGGCTTGTGGTAGGGTAAGGTCTGGTCAAGGCTCTGAGATGGATCTATGGTAGCATTAATAATGAGTACCCTTTTCTGTGATATAAGCTGCAGGGGAATTGGAGGTAATATGAAGATGACCTAATTAATCACCTTGAAGTAGTGGAGTTAACATATGTGAAGAGAATGAGAGTCATTGCCAGGACAGAAGAACTAAGCAGTCTGTGGGAAACAGAATGCATTAACAGCTGGTGGTAGTACGGATAAGGCCTTGGGAGGATGTTTAGAGATCATTAGATTGGGATTGTTTGGCAAGCTAACTGCCAAAGAAAAAGAAGATAAGGATATGGCCAAAGAGAGTAAGGAAAATAACACTCATGGGTAAACCGATACATTGATGAAGGTATTTAGCTGCAGAAAATCCTTATCAAAAACAACAACAACAACAACAAAATAAATTAAATAAAAAAGGAAGGAAAAAAGGAGCAAGGAAAGAAGGAACAAAGGAAGAAAAGAAAATCCTATTACCATCAATCCAATCTCCCATCTCCCTGTCAATTTGTTTCCTCTTTTCTAGTACAGTCTGGCTTTTGCTCCACTAACAAGCACCATGGGAAGGCTGGGATGGGTAGAAAGGCCTGGAACACACTCTACTTAAGAAGCTTGATTCTGAAGAATTGCAGTATAGAGCTGGGCATGGGTGTGGTGGCACACATGAGTAAACCCTGTGCTTGGCAAGCCAAGGAAAGTGGGTTGCCATGAGTTTTAAGCTAGCCTGGGCTACATAGAATGTGAGTCACACACACACACACAGAGAGAGAGAGAGAGGGGGGGGGAGGGAAGGAGGGAGAGGGAGAGAGAACAGATAGACAAATATACAGAGAGACCCTGTCTCAAAAACCAAACAATAATACAGAATAATAAATTTCTATACCACTAGAATGTGTAGCAGGGCACAGATGTACAGAGTAGGAACAGGTATATCTCTGGGTTCATTCCATAGGCACACACTCTCTAATGATGGCCCCTGGAAATGGGGAAGGGTCATGTTAGCATTGTCATGAGCTAACTGAGCCCCCAGATTCAACACTGTATAGATTTTACCCGCTGTATTACCTTGTGCCTGCTGGGTGTATTGATTAAGGCCAGTTTCTCCCAAGTATCACCTGAACACCAGAAGACAAAGCACACTGGGTACTCTCAGGTGTTAGTCCTGTTCTCATTCTTCTGAAAGAGATATTTTTAAAAATTATGTGAATATGTGTGCATCTATGAATGTGAGTACAGGTACCCACTGAGGCCAGAAGAGAGTACCTGATGCCCAGAAGTTGGAGTCATGAGTGGTCCTGAGCCACCTGATGTGCAGGCTGGAAACCAAACTTAGGTCTTCTGCAAAAGCAGTGGGAACTCTTAAACACTGAGCCATCTCTCCAGACCCTCACACTTGTCAGTCTTTATGCAGAGACTTTCAGAGGGTTACAACGTAAGATCCACACATTTCTGGATAGAGGTAGGAGGCAGGAATAAGGGTCAGTTATCCCCGTACTTCTGAGATTTGTAGTAAGATACCTGGAAATCCATTGGAATGCTTGCTCTGCAACTTTTTTTCAGCTTGTAATTTATCTTTTTTTTTTTTTTCACTTTGTTGGACACTGCACTCTTGAATACACATGCTTTCTTAAAACTCTTAGTTCTTGCTCTCAATGGATTAATTTCTCCCAGTCTGCTTGCTGTGGTGTGCATGTAAAAAAGTCACCCACAGGTTCATATGTCAGCATATTTGATTCCCAGCAGGTGACACTGTCTTGCAACCTTATAGGGCCTTTAAGAGGAGAGGTCTGACTAGCTGGAGTAAGTGGTGGGAGTTTTATCCTAGCCTTGAGTTCAGTCCACTTTGTGACTGCTGACACCTGGGTGTGACTAGGTACCTTGTCTTCCTGCTGCCATAGCCATGAGTGGGTCTCACTGCAGCTGTACCTTCCTGGACACAATGGCTTATATATCCTCAAATCTTACACCAAAACAAACCCTTCCTTAACTTGTTACTAATAAGAAAAGTAACTCATGCTGATCATGATATCAGGAGTAAAGTCTGACACTGAAGCCACTTTTACTGTTGTCCCACAGCAGAACGTGTCGCTTCTCTGTAATGGCTGTCATTAGCAACTTTAGTTCAACTCCACTCACATTTCTTTCCTTGATGTGCTGCACAGTTTTCATATCCTTCCGCTCAGTCACTTTGGTGGAAGCTGTGAGCACCAGCAATGCCACAGCTTGAATGCTCCACTGTTTACAATATCCTCTACCAAATGAATTGATCTGTTACTTTTCAATTCAGCTCCACTAACATTTTCAGGACATGGGTAGAAAGTAGCCGGACACTTTGCTAGAATGCCACACAAATGGTTGCTACTGCAGTTTTCAGAGGTGCCCCTCCCTTCTCTGAAATCTCACAAGCATGCCCTTCACTACACTCATCTCCATATTGTGACCTGAGCTTTCTCTAAAAACTCCTCGTTGTCTATTGGTTAAATCCACATTCTTCCACTTTTTGGACATTCTCAGTGGAGTTGAAACATAATGGACAGAGCAAGCTAAAGATGCTTCACATGGGCGCTGACTTGCTTTTGCATCGTGCTCTGTTTTTCCTGCTAATGTGTGCAACCTGGGAGCCTTCTTACAGGCTTGCTGGAAGGATTATCATGGCTTTGCTGACTCCCAAACCCTTCTTGTCAGCCTAAGCTTGGCATCTTGAACTTCTCTATCTACACACTCCCCTTGTATTCCAGGTTGGTTTCTTGACCCCCATCAACACCATGTTACTATGTTTCTCCCTAAAAGCAGTGGTTTCCACTGAATAACTCAAGACAAGTTCAAACTATTCCTCATTCTTTCACATACATCACCAAACATTTGCAATTTCATCTTGAACATTTTGCCCATTTCAGTCTCTCTATGGCATCTCATTGTCCAGTCTTGCTAGGTCTCATGTAGTCAGTTCCTGCTGCCTCTGCTGCTTCAGTCAAGACACTGTCCATCAGCATTGTGTTTCTAGCTCACAGGTAAACTTGAGTGCAATAGAAATGAAGTGATCATGTAACAGGTAAGAGGTCTGCAGTGAGTTTTCCTAGAAAGATTCTTCAGTGTCCTCTTCTAGTGTCTGATTTTCCATTCCTACCCCCGTTTCTGTAGAACAACTCCCAGTCTTGTATATGCCCTTCTTCTATATTTAGTCTTTCTTATTGCTCCATGAATTTGTCCATACCATTCTTTGCAAAACCAAGTCCATGTATCACATGCACTGAAAAAAGCTGCCCATTCTCTCAGAAAGACTTGAGAAAAAAATCCCCCTTTGTTTCTCAAACCTTCATTGGCTGTTTTTGTTGCACGAAGGGTTGGGGGTTGAGACGGTTTCTCTGTGTGACAGTCCTGGCTGTCCTGGAACTCACTTTATAGACCTGGCTAGCCACAAACTCACTGAAATCTACTTGCCTCTGCCTCCCAAGTGTTGGGATAAAAGGCATGCACCACCACTGCCTGGCTGGGCTGTTTACTGTATATTTTGTGACCAAAGTATATACATATTTTTGATACCACCTTTCTGGGGTGTTACTGCCTTTCAAATTTGTCAACAACCCAGTATATAACACTTTGCATATAATAGGTCCTCAATAAGGGTTGCATATCTAAAGGCAGAATAAATTCAGAACCAAATGATTGTCAATAATCAAACCACTGCTGAAGGTATTTTGTTGATGAATAACAAAACATTGTCACCCCATGAAGTCAGAGACATACATCTCCTCTCTAGTACAGATGTTTAATTTTATTCTGGATTATTATGCTTTTTTTTTTATCCACAGATAGAAACAGAGTTTTCCCCCAAGGTTGCAAGTGTAGGCTTCAGTGATATATTCAGCACACTTTACTTTCAGCAAGTAGTGATTCATCTCTGTAGCTCTTCTTACCCTAGGCCTGCTGGAGAGCTAGAGAATTTTCTGAATTTTCTTTCATGTCCAGAAAGGCTGGCTGAGACTGGACATGAAAGCTGTCTAAACACTCTAATCTATTCCCAGACCTCAGGAATGCAGGCTTCACACTCTCTCTATTCATGCTCATGAATCATAAGGCTGACAAGTCGGATTCATAGCATTAAACACCAGCTGATGAGAGTCAGCTCCCCTGCATCCATTTGTGGAGGACAGAGGTGTCCGTTTGCAGATCTGAGCTGCTTCTGCTAATGTGGATGTAAAGCTGGAAAAGCCTGAAAGGTAGCCAATGTTTATTTCATTTTATTTAGAGAAAAAAATATATAATTCATTTCTTACCACTGAGAAGTCCTTATCCCGTTTTCTTTAAAGCTGCCTGTTGCCATTGGGAATTGCTGTTGTATCATTGTCATAAAGTCCATTAATATCCTATTATTGGGCTGTTACTATCACAGCCTTTATTATAATGAATAATAACACTCTGTAGCTACACAGCACCTTTCTTCCTGGATCATCCTGCTTAGCCTAATAAAAGAAATTAATCAAGCTACACCTTTAAGGAAAGCATTAAGCTACTTCATTGAAATCGTAAATTGTCTTTGTTTGCTCTGATTACAGTAGTGCACAGCTTTCTGAGGCAAGTTAAAAGTACCAGGGGAAGTTTCAAAGAGGCCATCCTTTAAACAGATTGACATGCCTTTTCTCAAACATCTTTAAAGTAATTTTGAGATACTGTGTGACAAAAACAGATAGGCATTCCTGGTGCACAATGAAGGGATGGGTGTATGTCCTCTATAAGTGTTTAAAGGTACTTGTGTCCAAGCATAGTGCAAATTTTCAAATGTTCAACAAGAAAACTGCATGGTATTGTTCCACTGGCTTTCTTGTTCCTTCAGCTGAGAAGGCCCATGGAAGTCATGGTCGGGGAAGAGTCCCTGATAGATCACATGGGTGGGGGGCTTTCCTGTGTCCCTCCCTCTCTTGGCATGACTAAATGCAAGTAGAAAGAGGATTACTGATCTAAATATATACGTATGGAATTTCTAATATCTAATTGATAACTCAGATTTTAATTTAGTGATGTGATACTCGGCCTTTCTTCACATTTCAAAACTTCACCTCTTCTAAAAATGGCAAATATATGAAGAGGACATTTATTTCCATCTGAGTTTGCCTTCAGACCCACTCACCTGCAGTTTTTTTCTTTCATTCATTCTTTTTTCTTTCTTTTTTTTTGGGGGGGGGTGGCAGGGTTTCTCTGTGCAGCTTTTGGAGCCTCTCCTGGAACTTTCTCTGTGTAGACCAGGCTAGCCTCAAACTCACAGAGATCCACCTGCCTCTGCCTCACCTGCTGCTTCTAATCAAATGCTGTTGGCAGGCTCAGCACCAAAGTAAATGTGATTAGAGTTCAGTCTTGTGAGAGATGTTTCTTTCCCATTGAACATTCTCCATGGATATCTGCTATATTGGAGATACATAGATATAAACACACACACACACACACACACACACACATATATATATATATATATATATATATATGGTTTAGGGTCTATATATTTCTAGAAGTAGAAGTAAGATAGAATAGTGGTCTTGGGTCCATAAGATACCTTAGGGGGTTAAGGCACTTGCCACTAAGCCTGATGGCCTGAGTTTAATCCCCCAGGACCCAGAGGATAGAAAGAGAGGACCATCCCATCTGTTGTCCTCTGACTTCTACAGACACTGTGGTATATGCATGGCCAGGCACACCAACATGCATTTAACATCAACATACTGCAAGTAAATGTGAGAAAATAAAACACACTAGAGAACAGTTTCCCAGAACTAAGTCATAATCATGAAGCCATTCATGACTGGCTGTTTGGTCACAGTGATATGTTTTTATAAAACAGTGTGCTAGCATATATCTGATTTTGTTGGATAAGTGATTCATAATTATGAAAAGTTGTAGATGCCTGAGATCTATATTCATGTCAGACATTTCTAATTCCTTTATGCAATCCAAACACTATCCTGTCAAATTAACTAATTGTCACTCATCTTGGTATGGAGTTAAAGATGTCAATATTCTAATCTCTAAATCCTGGAGACATCTAGAATAAGTGATAGTAAATTTATATTGTTTAAACTGATTCATTTGTGATAATTTAAGATACAACAAAAGGAGACATGCAACTTGATTAACAATGGCATAGGGAAATGTGGGTCAAGGTTGCACATCTTCTAGTCAGCCAGCCTGTCTGGATTTTATATTGGGTCAGCATGTGTTATTGGTTAGGTGACCTGAAGTTATTTATTTTAATGTTATTTCTGTGACTCAGTTTCCTATTCTTTAATATAGGAACATCTGTATTATTATATCAAGTCATCTAAACACTAAACTAATAAGTGCACCAGGGGAAATCAGTACAGCAGTGCCTGTTAGTTAGCAAGTATTACCTAGCATGTGGAAAATGGAGAATTGGCTGCAGATTTTAATTAGTAATGTGGATTAAACCTAAATTTTTCTGGCCCCTTGTATTTGTGTGAAGTATATGGGCAGTGAAGTCATATATTTTCTGATCTTGTATTAATTCTGCTTCTCTGTCCCAAAATCATTATTTATTTCTGCTATGTTCTTCAGGTCATCTCACAGGACTTGTCTGACTTCTAAGCTTTAACTTACAAACTGAAGTCAGATAACCGTGAGAGATCTCTATTTTTTGTTTTTATTAATTTCATCAGGTCTTTTGACTTTGCATTCCTTAGCAGTGTTTCCACACCTCTGTGTCACCAAAAGGAAACACTCATTGGCTACAACTAGACCATGAAAGGCTCATATAATGTTGGCCTTGAAACCAGGCCAAGAATCAAAGTTCTATTTAGGTCCTCACCCACTGTAAACTCCAAGATGCTTAGTTGCCTAAAGTGTCCACACACCTTAATGAATACCTGCTGTTACTCTTGCTCGATGGGTGGAGTCATACATCTCCAATTTTATTTGTACCTTTTACATAAATGGCTGGCTAGAGCACTACTACCTTACAATTTGAGATTTGTCGTTTTAAGGGAAAGTATTTAGTACTGAGAATTTTGACTTGCAACCCTATCATGTCTGAGCATTTACCCTTCAAGCAAGTAAAACTGTGTTCCGGGTATAATGTTTTTATTCTCCAGTCAGAAAAATTTAATGTCATAGAACTCATCTGTTGATGATTAATTTCCAAATTCCTTGTTCTTCTGTTCCCGGCTTCACCTCCAACCCCTTCATTCTCAAAAGTTCAACACTGGTAGTATAAGAAGCTCCTGAGATGTGACAGTGGGGAGTATACACTCGAAGACAGAGGGAGCAGGGCCTCATCCTGTGCTGGCTCTGAGCTCAGGAAGAAGGAGCTGATTCCACAGACAGCACCCCCCAAAGTTAAAGAGTTAGAGGGCTACAGTAATCACTTTCATCTGAGGAAATGATTTGCGTTTATAAATGAATTTCACTTAATTCTTTCATGAAGTTCTTTGTAATCGCTGTCTTTCAAAACCTGTCTTTCTTTTGATTTGATTAAAAGCACTTCCTTTTCATCTCAAACTCCCTGATGTTGTGAACACTCTCATTATCCTACCCTCCCACTCAGGGATGCTCAGTGGAGAAAGCTAATTTCCAGTGTCTGTTTCTCTCCTCTTGTACACCCTATATATACAGAAAAATTGCGGGCGTGAGCTTTTGAAGTCAATTGAGTTATTTTGGAGGTCTTTTGAGAAGCCTATCACTTTTGTATCATTTCCATCGAAAGGATGTCACTGGAATTATCTGAGCTTCATAGCAAAGCAAATATTCTGGGAGGACCTGTGACCAAGGAGAGAGAAACCCGGCTTAGCAATTACAGACACATAGGCTTCCTGGAAGAACCAGACTTTTTTTTAATAGTTCAGTAGTTGTCATCAATTATTCAAAGTCCAATTCAGATGTTGTTGCTCTTTAACTCTAGTGACCAGCCAACTGGGGATTAATATGTTAGTACTGTCATAACCTGTCTCACCCTGCACTCACTGCAAACTGCTCCCTGATCTGCAGCACCCCATTCCCTTGGCTCTTAATTAACTACTCTAGCCATCCTGTAAGGCTAAGCAGGGTGATTAGCTCTGAAGTGGGGCCATGAACACATGGATGGCTTTTTCTTATTTGGCATAGAGATTTGAAGATCTCCCTGGGTATATTGGACTTTCCAAGTCTATCTTGTAGCAGTTAAAATATTTTTTTTCTAAATGATTATTTCTCCGAGAAAAATAGTAATGTGACTGTATCAAAGCTGCCATAGAATTTGACTCTTAAAGTTAATCATGGGAAGGGAAGAAAATAAATTAAAATAAAACAGAGAAAAAAAGTGACTCATGGAATCCTTGCTGATTTGTGTAATCTAATGGTTCCATGTCTGAAAAATACTTAGCCAAGGTTTTGGAAATTATGTTTTTAGACTTCCACGTAGATGCATTGCTATATGTGTTAGCCCTTTCACATAGACGCATTACCAAACACTTCGATTAACTGTTGTAATGCTACTAATAGGAATTCTAAGGCATGGATAGCAGTGTCAGGAACTGGACCTGACACTGAATACCACACAGTTAGTTCTCAGTAAAATAAAACACCATTCTTCCAGTGGATTTTCTCTCTTAGAAAGTCCTCATAACAGCACAGGAAATGAAATATGGCTTTTGGGAATAAGCCAGAGAAAATAATTAGGTGGCTTTGATATAAACCACAGAATGCTTTTGTGCAAATGGTGGCTTGTTGTGCTATAAGTATTTTGCTTATTTTTGTCTGAGCCACTTTTCTGGTGGCCATGTGTTACGGTGGCTTGAAGAATTACTTCTTGCTTTCAAGGATAAGGTATTCTCTAGGGATGGTTAGTTATATGAACTGAGCACCATGGATAATGCTCTCAATCCAGGAGATGCTCTGTGCCTGGGATTTTGCTCTTCCAGGATTTTGGTATGAATTGGGGTTAAGGGCAACGGCGTATTTCAGTGCTAAAGGAGACTGACACAGAATGAAGAAAGGGATGCCAGACTTGCTTCCTGCCTTCAGTAACCTAATAAGGCCCAGGGAGGAGCCAATATATATATATATATATATATATATATATATATATATATATATATATTTTTTTTTTTGTAAAGAGAGCTCCTAAGTCCTTATTTATTTCAAAAGCAGCCATGTTTTGCAAGTCTTGGAGGAGTCTGTGGCTACTAGTCATGAGGATTTTCTTTATAATTACCTTTTCTTTGTAATTTGAAGGGATTTTCCCATGTAAGACACAGCCTCGTAGCCAGAATGAACACAGAGGCGTGTGGCCAATCTTTCTGCCTGGTTTGCTCTTCCCTAATAAGAAAGGATGGTGGGACAGGCATATTCCATGCACTGTAGCAGTGGGTAGAGATTAGGGAAGGCAATTAGCAAACTGTACGAATTAAAGGTATGAGAACCTGTGTCTCCCTGGTACCATTTTATCCTAGCTGGTGATAATTGCTAGCCTTTCCCCCTGGTGGGATTTAGTGAACATTTTATAGACAGACTGACATGTTTGAGAGTGCCACTGTGTCTTAGACCCAAATGTGAGCAGTTTGAGAATCAAATGGAAGCTAAAAATAATGAACCATTGTCTATAGCAAGTCATAAACTGGGACTTTCTTGGGTCAACTAAAAATAGCAGAGACTGGGAGATGACTCACTACTTGTCACTCAAAACTGATGACTTGAATTCTATCCTTGGATGCTAGATGCAATGGCACACATCTGTAATCACAGCATTCTAAGGTGAAATAGGAGGCAGGAACAGGAGCCTCGCTGGAAGCTCCCAGGGTCAGATAATTTGGACAAGCCGTGCATTAGTAGAAACAAGAGAGATCCTGATTGAACAAGTTAGAAGGCAGAAAGCAAGACCTGATTCCTCTGTGTTATCGTCATACTGCCACAGACATTATCACAAGGCACTCGTGAGCGTGTGCGCGTGCGCGCGCGCGCGCGCACACACACACACACACACACACACACATACACACACTATTGCCCTGTGGTAAAAACCATGACCAGTAGTAACCTGGGGAGAAAATAGTTTACTTGGTTTATAAATCACAGGCCACAGTCCATCACTTAGGGAACTCAGGACAGGAACTCAAGGCAGGAACTGAAGTAGAGACCATGAGTGATGCTACTTATTGGCCTTTTCTACATGGCTTGCCCAGCCTGCTTTCGTATACCACCCAGGTCTACCTGCCGAGTGGTGGCACCACCCTCAGTGGGCTTCCTCCTTTCCACGTCTTCAATCACGAAAGTGCCCTTCAGACTTTCCTACAAGCCAATCTGGTAGAAACACTTTTTTTTTTTTTCCAACTGAAGTTCCTTTCCCTAGGTGGCTCTAGACCAAGCAGCACAGTCACAGACTACTTTTTAGAACTTTCTTCTGAGAAAACAATGAGTCACTGTAAGATGGTTTTACGAATAAAAAGAGAGAAAGGAAAGCACTGTATCGGTAGCCTCCAAGTTGGTACAGCTCTCATACCTTAAACAGCACCCAGCTAAAGCGCGCAAGGTGGCTCACTTGAAAGTCTGGGCAACCTACCACTCATAATCTAAAATGATTTAAAATGAAGCTGGAGCCAGAATGTGATTTTTTTTTAATGGAAGCCTGACCTTTGGTCTTGCTCATTTCATTACCAAGCATTTTACTGGTGACATTTAATCTAGGCCAAAGTTTTTCCCTGTGCATTTTGAAGCCATGCCATTTCATCATGTGGTATTTTGCTTTTGATTAGGGTGCCATAGCATTAGTTGCCTCATAAATTCAATAGTAGTTAAATATTTTATGTAAGCATGCTATTTTTCAGAAACCCTGACTATGGAAAGGTAATATCTAATTTGACATAAAATATTAAAATAAGGATTCTCTCAAGAGTGCAAAGTTGCTGTTATCAGTGGTGGACTGGGATGCATCTTAACTAGGCTTTGCAGAAGTGCAACAGCAGCACACCCACTCCAGACCATAAGCAGAGTGTTGCAGGCTTCCTCTTGTTTTCTGAGCCCTTAGGATACTGAAGGCTCCACATCACAGGAGCTGAGCCAGGGTGAGGAAATTTAAGATGAATGTCTTCACTATTAAATATATTGCCAAAGGAAAATGTAAAATAGAAAAAAAATAAAAATAAAAATGTAACTTAAACTGAGATGAGATTATAGTTTGCTTCTCTAATGGCCCGGGGCCACCTGCACGAAGGTCACCTGGGGAGCACATTTACCAACACACAATCACAGGCTTCCTGCCAGACTGCTGAATCAGTCTGCAAGCAGGGTTTGCACATCTGCATTTTTGATAAGTCTTCCAGGTAATTTTCATACATACCAATCACATAAAATGATCTATGTCCAGAAGCAAAACATCCAGGTTCACAGAAGGCTAAGATAAGAATTAGAATTATATAATTGCACGTGATTTTCATATGTGTGTGTGTGTGTGTGGTTTTTATTTGTTGGTTTATTTATTTGTTTGCTAGATTAATTTTGTTTTGCTTTTGATCTTGAGGTTTTTATTTATTTACTTATTTGTTGTTGTTTATATGTTTTCCCTGGAATGACTGCAAATTAAAGAAAAAGAGAAATAAGAAGATATTCCAATGTCCATAGGAATGACTCAGGAAGTCAGAGGAAATGGATGTCTGAGAATCAGCCAAATAATTGTTGGAGGGCCAAATAATTGTAGGAAGCTGGGGGACCAAGTCTAAGAACTCTTAGGACTGACTTCATGTTGCTAATTCCCAGACACAGGCTACATCTATCCCTTTTAAAAATCAATGTAAATGCCTATCCCATGATAGCATAGGCTTAAGATAATTGTTGGTGTCCAGAGCAGATCTTTCTGGGTGTCAGTGAAGCATCTTGGTGATTTATGTCAGCATACATGAACTCTGTTATGTTATTTCTACTTTACCTTATCCTGAATTGTCAGAAAGGACTGATGCCTATATTAATAACTAGAGGTCTTACATTTAAGTCAAGAAAAATAACCCTGCTGATAACCCTACAGATGGCTGGTGTGTTGTAATTGGAAGCCAAAAGAAAATCTATGGTGGTTGGTATGCTTAAATACTACAATAATTTTGGAGAAGGACCTGATGGAATATGGATCACATGTCTTTGTTTAGGAAAATCATTTTGCAGAAATAATCAGATTGTTGTTACACGTGATATTTTGCTATGAACAGTAGAGAAAATGGAAACATCATTATGGCAAAATCATGATAGATTTCAACGTCAAATTATACTACAGACAGGAAGTCCATGGGTCTTCCTTTTTCTAAAAACCAATGAAGAGCTCAACACACTGCTCCTTTGAATATAATTCTGATTAAAGCCTGGAAATTGCTCTCCATGAGAAATGAAAGAAATTAAGTACCTTGGAAATTGTTCTTTTGAAAGAAATAAATGCTGGCTATAATCAGACCTGGAACTAAGATCATTTTAAAAAAGAATATAACAAAAAAAAAATTTAAAGCAGGTTTGTCCTTTGTATGGGCCGTGAAGGAGAGTACAGATTAAAAAAGAAAGAAAGGAAGGAAGGAAGGAAGGAAGGAAGGAAGGAAGGAAGGAAGGGGGAAAAAGTGAACCTTTTAAAATCTCAATTTGATAGGGAGGAAAACATGTCTAGAGAGACTGATTTAGCTGCATGGGAAGCTTTATCCACAACTTGGAAAATAAAAGGTTACATACAGAGAAGAGGCACAAGGAATGAAAACAAAAGCCAAGCCTTCACTTAGAAGCAGTGACAAGTTAGAGGCCTGAGTGGCTGAGTGTCAGGGAAAGTGCTGAGGAAAAGAAAAGCCTTGAAAGTGATGCTCAGAGGCTAGATGTGAACAAAGACAAGGTAAGATTACCCTGCAAGGAAAATGGCACTATGTGGACAGATGATGGAAAAGATTGCCAGATTATCAGTCTATTAATCTTTATATCCCCTCAGGCTGACAGTGCCTGTCACCTATCCAACATATCACAAATGTTCAGTGTCCAGATGGATAAAACTCAGATAGTGACAATGATTTTGAAAATACTAGAGTGATGGCTCACAAAGTAAAGAGCATATAGTTGTTGCAGAAACTAAGTATGTATGTGTACAATACGCATGTCTGGAACCTACAGAAGGCATTGGACTCCCAGGACCTGGAATTACAGATAGTTGTAAACTAACACATGGGTGTTGGAAACCAATGCTTGGTCCTCTATAAGAGATGCAAGTGCTCTGTGCCACCAGGCCATCTTTCTAGCCCCCAAATAAATCTTTGTAAAAACATGAGAAATACAATATACACAGTTTTTGAAGAGGACATTTAAATATCAAGATAAGAGTGAAATTGATGAAGGAACCTACTTATAGTTCATCTCTCTTTAGACTATGAAGGATAGCTATTGAAGAAATAAACAATCTGGATAGCTAATGTTAGAGTGGTTGTTATTAATGAGTATCTAGGCTCAAAGTAGACAAGTAGTTCTAAAATCAATTGGGTTATCAGAAATACAGAATTTCAGAAGAATAGAAAAAAATGTTAGTGAATTTTCAGAAAAGTTTCTATTTCTGCCTTAATTCCTTTATATTATGTCTCAGGAAGCAGAGAAGTTTAGAATGCTTTATATAAAATGCTGTGTGGACTCTACATAAAGGGAATAGTGTAATGACAAACACAAAGTGTTTATGTTTTGTAGGATTAACTAGGTTACCAAGTTAATGTCATGGGTCTGATCTTTCGAGAACATTCTGCAGAATTCCACCTTACCCTTTGGAAAAACATGGAGAAAACTTAACTTGGTGGCAGTTGAAAGAGATTAGTTCCTGATTCTCAAGGGTAAGCCAAGAGAACCAAAACTGACAGAGACCTTCCCATACTGTGCTGTATGACTCTGACAGCCTTGGTCTTAGTATATATTCTGATCAACCACTAACATTAAAAATCTCTGAAGCAGGCTAGAGAGAGAGCTCAGCATTTAAGAGCACTGGCTATTCTTTCAGAGGTCCTGAGTTCAATTCCCAGCAACCACATAGTAGCTCACAAACCCTCTATAACAGGATCTGGTGCCCTCTGCTGACAAACAAAGCACTGGTCCATAAAATATAAATTAAAAAATTGAAAGAAATATATCTGAAGCAGTATATAGAATGTGAACTTGACACAAAGCTGGATACAAAAGTAGTACTGTAGAGCCAGCTCAGGCAAGATGGTGGGATGTATTTATCAATACCTGCTTCTCTCCCATTAGGGTAAATATTAACCTTGAAAATAATGGGAAACTACTAGAATCCTGAAGGGTGTCATGGAAAGCTGAAAACTGCGCCCCTACACAGATGGCCACATTATAATCCCCAGAATCTGTGAATTCATCTTCCTTGGGTAAATAGAACATTATAGAGGAGTGATTGAAGATATTGAGATGAGGTCATCTGGAGCGAACTGGGAAGATTGAGCATATACATAAGTGCTATTGTTGTTGCTGTAGCAGCAGCAGCTGCTGGTGTGTGTGTGGGAGAGAGAGAGAGAGAAAGAGAGAGAGAAAGAGAGAGAGAGAGAGAAGCAAAGAGGCTATTCTTGTTGGGAAGTTTGGAAGATGTCTTAGTCGCTATTCTATTGCTGTGAAGAGACTACGACAACTTTTACAAAAGAACTGCAGTGAGCATGGGGGTGGGGCTTGCTTATAGCCTCACAGGGTTGGTCCATGATCATCATGGCAGGACAGGAAGCAGACAGACATGGCACTGGAACAGTACTGAGAGCTTTTACATCCTGATGTACACGTTGTAGGCAGGCAAGTGGCATGGAGGGGTGGGGAAGAGCAGCTCTATAGTGGGCCTTTGAAACCTCAAAGCCCACTGCCCAGTGATATACAACCAAGCTACACCTCCTTCAACAAGGCCACACACACTTATCTTTCTTCAACAGTTCCACTTTCTGGAGAACAAGCATTCAAACATATGAGCCTATGAGGGCCATTCTCATTCGTAATATGAATATGTTGTTGGTTTTGAACGTGGAAAGATGAACCAAAAATATGGCATATTGGTCACTATTAAAGAAATGGAAAAAATAGAAAATGGCTTCTCTTTCAAAGTTTCCAGAAGAAATCACCCAGGCTGGGATTTAGCAAAGGAAATCAAATTTGCAACCAATAGGGATCACAGGGCATGGAAACATTCACAAAACACTCCAACCTAGTCAATGTTCTTCCTTCCATAGGTCTGAGTCCTTACTCATCAAATGTCACCAGCTACCTACCCTGCTGTAGAAAAGCTTCTTCAGTAAACTCTAGCAGTACCAGGCGAGAGAGGAGAGTCCTAGTGACATGGAGGACAAAACTAAAAGACAGCAGTTCATAGATTCCCAAAGTCCTATTGTTACCGAAGCCACACATTCTAACAGCCAGAGGAGACCTGCACATCAAGACTATACAAAGTCACTACATGTTAAAAGAAACTAAGTAGAATTCCAAAAGAAATTCTTAGTGTACTAGACAAAATATCCCCGATATCAGCGAAAGTCACCTTTCCTACCAAAAGCCATGCAAATTATAAATTGCATGAGAACAGGCAATCAGCTGACCTGAAAGTTGAGGTGAATCAGATCATCTGATAATGAATTTTAAAGAGGCCACCATAAAAGTGGTTTTTAAAAGGATTTATAAATTCTCTTGAAATAAATGATACCATAGAAAAGCTTGGTAAAGTGTAGATGTCAGACAAAGGGAGGTGACAAATGAACAATGCAGAACTCAAAAGTAGCGACAGCAGAAGACAACACAACAGCGAAGCAGAGATGGTGGAAGACGATCCTATCCGTGAAGGCGAGGACGCATGCATGCGTAGGACAGAGAGGAATCGCTGTGAGCAGAAGGTGGACAGTCACAAAGCCCTGTGGGAAGGCGGTGGCCCTGCATCTGCAGTGTCAGAGTCTAAAATAAAAGGGGAAGGAGCAAAGTCCAGAGTCTTCTAAACTCTAATCACTAGAGAAGCTCTAAAGTTGGTGAAATGGCGGTATGTGATCAATCCACAAACAGATGCAACAATGAAAAACAATCAAAAAATAGCAAGGCAGAGTTTGATTAAACTTCTGGGCACATCTAAGATATGCTAGTGAGAGAAGAAAAAGTAAGAGAGAAAACACAAGGGAAGGCCGGCTTCAGTGCTGCTGGCAGATTTCTCACTTAAACTTGGTCAAGGGCCGAAAGACAAGAGCTTTCTGCTATGGGTTTTGTATGCACTGGAACTTTCCTGGAAAAAGGGGACACAAAATCCTCAGATGAATGAAAACTGAGAGCTGTTGTGAGCTGACATATGGTTAAAAGATGGCTTAATGAGTTTTCACAGAAGAAGCAAGTGAGAAAGTGAGCTGCTCTGAGCCTAGGTGAGTTGGACTTTTCATCACTGTGATAGACTCAGAAAAACAGCTTAAAGGGGAAAGATTTATTTTGGTTTACACATCATAGGTTTCAGTCCGATACTGTAAGGAGGGCTTGATGGAGCAGAGACAATGACACTGTGGTAAGCGGGAAACACATGCTGGGTGCTTTCCTCCTGTTTTTGTATATATTCTGTTGAGGTCTCTTGTCACCCACAACAAGGCAGGTCTTTCCAACTCTTACTTATGCATCTTGAGAAACCCTCATGGACACGATCTGACTGGTGCTATAAGAATCTGCTCAGTCCTTGTCAAGCCAATCAAATGGACAATCCAAAGTAATCATCATGTGGCTAGAGGGGATTGCTCAGTGCTTAAGAGCACTTACTGTTTTACAGAGGACGTGAGTTTGGTACCAACATGCTGCCACAACCATCCATAATTCTGGTGCCGGGAGATCTGAAACTATCTTCTGAGTTTTATGTCATCATAAGAATGTGCAAGGAAACATTCATACACTCAAAAATGAATCTAAATTTTCTTTTAAAGAACTAGCTTACTAATAACAACCTCATATAGTTACATATAAATGTTCCAAATTGACCAAATAACAGATTTCCAAAAGCTATCATAAAACAACACAACAATGCAACACATGCTCAACGAACGCAAAGCCAATATTGAGAGGTATGCTGGTTCCATTAATTTAATATTTGTGAGATGTCAAAATTGTTCAACTAGCCATGTGGTTTTACTGGCTGAGCCATCCCAATAGCCCAGCATATGGGTATTTTCACTCTGAGATAGATTTACACATACTTGTAAGAATAACAGCTAGGAGATGTTTTGCTTTGGTGACTGATGCTGCTTTGCCTTCTCTGCATCTTTTCTACAATCTGGAACCCCTGAACTGAAATTGGTTTGGAGGAATGAATTTTACATTTAGTTGCACACTGGCTTGGAAAAGTGCTTTCAAATGGGAGAGCAGCAATCTTGGAAAATTTGTGTAAAAGCCAGCAGGAGTGATACATAACAAAACAAAAAAAAATTTTTTTTCATGAGCTTTCCTAATTAAGCAAGTCTTACAATAGTTTAAGAGCATTATTTAAGAAAACATGGTTTAATATTGGTATGGTTTGCAAGTTAATGTTGCAGGTTTGTACCTAGTATGGCCACATGTGTCTGTAACCCTAGTACCCCCATGGCACATGGACATAATCCTATAACCCTGGTGTTGAGAGAAAAGACAGGTGGATCATGGAAGCTGGAAGCATACTGGCCATCCAGGCTAGCTGAAGTGGTGATCTCCAAGTTCAGTGAGATACTCTGCCTGAAAAAGTTAGGTGGAGGGTTGATGAACTGGTTGAGAAGGTAAAGGTGCTTACAGCCAGTCCCAGGGGCCACACAATGAAAGACAGAGCCAAGTCTCACAAGTTACCCTCTGACATCTATGCATGTCCTCCACTAGATCAGTGAATGTACACATTTTTAATTAAAAATAGCAAAATGGGGAATTATAAAGACACAGATGTGCACAGATGTGTCTTCAGTTTTCTACATGTGTGCACATGTGTGTACTGCCCTCCATACACACATGTACATACACCACATTAACACACATACACATACACACACCACCACCACCACTACCAACAACAACAACAACAGAAATAAAATGACCAAAATATAAAAATATTTTAGAAGAAAACAATTTTAATTTTAATACCCGTTGATTATTAAAGATTCCTCAGATATAACAGGAACATGTCAAATCAAATCCAACAATATCACAATCCATAAAATCGGAAACTGATGAATTTGACTTCAATAGAGCTAAAAGTTCTGATTTACAAGCAATATTGCCAAAGTACTAAAATGACAAACTTACACTGGCTTAAAATAGCTTGTATATTGTGTCTGGTTAAAGGTGTGTATCTAGAATTAAAAAAAAAACATAAATTAAAAAAAAACCTTAAAAAAACCACTGGATTAGAGAGCAGTGCAGCACCTTCAACCAAGAAGACAAGTGGGTGACAGTAAAACACGAAAAGACATTCAGTATCTGTCCTTGGGGGGACTAAGATTGAAACCATAACAAGATAATTCTCATACTTGTTAAAATAACTAAAACTGGGAGGAAAAAATCCCACAGATATGGTGAGTCATGTGCACATGCAGAGCTATTGGAACCCTCACGGATTTGGGGAAGGCATGTTGCAAAATGGCACATTCACTTTAGAAAGGAGTTGGCTGCTTTCTGTACAGTTAAGCATATGCTTGCCACAGCCTATAATCAAGTCCTAGGCATATCTCCAGGGGGAATTCAAATGTATGTTCTCATAAAGTCCTGAATGCATTTGTTTATAGGGACTGTGTTCACAATTGGTTAAAACTGAAGCCAATGCATGTGACTCCAACAGGTGAATTGGTACCTCTGACATTGGAGGAGGATCAAGAGGAATGAAAACAATGGCAAGGGATGAAAATTGATTAAAGATGAGGATGAATCACAGCTCAATTTTTTTTTAAATCTATCTTAAAGCCTGGTAAATAAGAATCTGGGAAATGATAGGCTGATGAATGCTTATTTGGGGAGAAATCACTTGCACCAGAAACAGATGACCACTGCAGGTTCCTGTCCCAAGGATGCCTTCAGATGCTCTCTGTCTCTGACCAGGAAGTAAGAGTGTCCAAGGCTCCGACCTAGTCCCCTAGGTCATGCCCGCACCTATCCCCATGCCCCAAAGGGCGTTGTCAGTATAACAAGTATGGGCAGGGTAGATATCTCACTACACTATCTACTGTAAAATTCCACTGATAGGCCCTTCCAAGAAATATACATACAGAGGGACTGGGATTTATAAGTAGTTGTCAAAGTTTGGAATTCATGAAGCCTTGTAACAAAGGGGCTCAAGGAAATGTTACTGAGTGAAGATAACACTGTATATTGTGACTCATGATGTGCTTGTGTTGCTTGCATGGTATTTGCATTTGTAAAACTCATAGCATGAGTTCTATTATAGATAAGCAATACCCAATAATTAATACTCAGCTGCGAGTAGCAGCTGAAGTACGTACGGAGCCATCATGTGTTGTCCCTGCAAGTGTAAAATGTTACAATCCCTTGAAGAAAAAAAGTTTACAGCTACTTCAAAGCTGAATACATGCCTCCACTTATTTTATACTCCTGAACTTATAACAAGGGAAATGCACATAGAAATGACTAAAACTATCTGTCATATTTTCATTTGTTTAATTCACTAATGGAAATAACCCAAGTAGAAATATTGGGAAGATGTGATAAATTAGCACAATAAACCATCTCTTCTTCTTCAATGAAAAGAATGAATTATTGATACAACATGAATGATTCTCACAGATGTGATGATGCGAGAAGCAGCCTGGCATGATGGACTACATGCCTATGACTTACCTTTGGGAAAATGGTTAAGAAGCAAAATGGTTCCATTACTTAAAAAGGAACATTAAGGACCTTATGGAAAAGTTATATTGAAACCAATTACTGTAGAAGTTTCCTAAAATATATACTTGAATATATATATATATTCAAGTATATAGACCAGGATGGCCTTAAACTCACAGAGATATACCTGACTCTGCCTCCTCAGTGGCTGAGATTAAAGATATACACCTCTGCACCTGCCTGCCTCACTTGTGCATTTTAAACTACTTTAAAATCATGTGAAATATTATAAAACAAGAGAGAATGTGCAACTGTCAGCCGTTAAAGCAGAAAATGATAAAAGAGTGACAGGATGGTGGCAATTATGGAAACTGGGCTGATAGATATTCAACGGCAGTTCATTATAACATTCAGTTGTATGTATATTATTTTGTTTGTTTCTTTTTTTAAGTGCATTTATTCTTTGTGGCTTACAAATCATGCATCTTAATTCCATTCATCTCCCTTCCCTCTACCCTTGTAATCTCCCCTCCAAAGTAAAATAAAATTTAAGAGAGAGAGAAACAAAATCTCATTGTGGAAGTTGTAATGGTTCACAGCAAGTCACACAGTATACTCTTCAGTCCATACATCTTTACTTTCAAGTGTTCAGTGCAATGAGTCATTGGGCTGGTTGTATGCCTCTGGTCTCTGTTACACTATCGATCCTGGGCCCTCACTGGGACTCCTCTTGGGTATCCTGTTGTTGCTCTGCGTTATGGAGATGCTGAAGCTTGGGGTTTGCAGGTGTGCTCCTTTCCTTGCTCCATCAGCTCATAGATGGGATGGAATTTGGGGTGATCCAACTCATAACCCTGGAACTGGGTTAGGGTAGTTGCAGGTTTAGTCAGTCCACCAGTTGTTACTCCATCCTCACCACCAGGGTGAGCTCTCCAACATAGCCCCAGTCAGGTCACCTTATGCATCAAGGAACAAGGGTTGAGGCTGGTTCTCTGGCTCTCATGCCCTCAGGTGGGCTCACCCAACACCTACAGTACTGGGGCCAGCTCCTCTGTGTTGCCCTGGTGAGGTGCAGGAGCCAGTCTCCTGAGTGCTGCAGATGGTGAAGGACAGGGACAGCTCTCCCACTCTCAGGACATCAGGGCCAGGTGGTGGTGTTGGTGGTAACTAGGAGACCATCTTTCCCTCAGTCATGCCACCACATGGCAGACAAGGGTTGGGCAGGACAGGCTCCCCCATTCTCATGACCTCAGGGCCATCTTGCCCAAGCTCCTGTGAAGAGTGTCAACTCTATTGTGCTTCCAGAGAAAGGTGTAGGAGCAGGACCAGTTCTCTCTAGAGTTGCAGCCAGTGAGAGGTGGGGCCAATTCCATGCAGCCCTATCCTTTCAGTCTTTGGTGGTAACAGGTACCACCGACATCAACACAACACAGACTGAAGCTGCAGCAGAGCCATGAACCCAGGTGTGTGTTTGTGCATGTGTGTGTGTGTGTGTGTGTGTGTGTGTGTATGTATATGTGTACGTATCCCCATACATTTTAGGTATAGTTTTCATTGTTCATCAGACTGAGAAAAGAAACTTACTAAAAATGTGTAAAGTATAAAGGACATTAAAAGATAATTTGATAATGCAAATTAGAATAGCAAGTAAAGTAGGTACAAGACTTTGAACTCACCAGTATAGGATAGATAATGGGGTATTTTCTCTGAACTTTTTAAATGCAAATGTACTATACACTGTTAATGTACCTATTGTCTGTATACATTGTATATATATATATATATATATATATATAGTTATTGCACTTATTGTATATGTTTTTCTTATGTTAATTATAACTTTTTTATCTTTAGACAAAAAAGGGGGTATGTGGTGATATCTTGTTTGTACATATAAAGCCTGTCAATATTTATGTCCCTCCATGTTCTAGATGTGGAATGGAAACCCTTAGAAATGACTGCTACAAACATAGTGAATTTCTTGGGAAAAGAAAGCCAGCACATCTTTATACTACTATTTTCAAGTCCATTATCCATACGTGACAGCCTCTGAAATGAACTCCAAATGTACTTTTATTTTCTGCGTTAAAATCAGAAATTCTAGACTTCAGGAAATTTCTGAAATGAACTCCAAATTTATTTTTATTTTCTGAGTTAAAATCAGAAATTCTAGACTTCAGAAAATACATATTGTTCCTTTGTCCAAGAAGAAGATAACCATTTTACTGGTTTTCACAGTGAGTCCACATGGAGGTCTCAGGTGATCACTGATGCTAGTCACTGTGGTTCTGCAAATGAGGGATGTGGTCAGCTAAAGAACAATTCCATTTCTGCAATTGGGTCAATCTTGTTTATTACAGTCTTAGTCCCATGTGGGCCCTTGAACTTTTTACTCATAATGAGCTACAGTTTGTTTTAGAATAATACAATGTTTTACTCAGATAAAAAGTGTTCCACATGCTTTCCCCTTTCCTGCATCTTTCCTTTCTTTATGTACTCTGGAGAGTACAGGCAAGTGAACTGCATCTAAGCATCACCCAGCTCAGCGTGGTCTTATAGAAGAAGCTGGGAGGAATAATCCACAGTGGTCATGGCACTAAAGACCAAACTTGATCCATAATTAAACAGTACGCTCACATAGCTGGGCAAAGGGCTTGCAGCTATTGATAGACTCTGATGTTCTTTTGTGAGCCTTATCTCCATTTGAAAGCTTGTTTTTAAGACATTTCTTGGGGAAGTAGTCTAAATTATTCACCGCCTCAATATTAATTTTAGTTGTATATTCCTGTGGTGGGTTCTATGCAGTGGGATAGAATCATTTTATGAAGATTTTTAATTAAGGTTAGTCAAAGCCATCGTGCTAATTAATAACAACAATAATAATAAATAGACACCCCATACATGTACACTGTGTCATTCTGCCTCATTAGGTAGAATACATAGCAAATAGCAATCAAAGCATCACTTCTTTGAACATTTACTTTAATTATGGTACACCATAGTGCATATAATATTTATTCTAGGGGTATAGAAAGGATTTTAAGATGAAAAAGTATAATTATGGTAATTACACATTGGAGCTTTTCTTTCTTGAATATTTCCTTTGGAGGTATGTATGCCATGAAAAAAATAAAAAAGGAAGTAAAAAGGCTCTGGGCATGAACAAACACTTCATTTTTAATAATCCTCATCCATTCAACACTGCTGCCATATTAGCATATTGTCATTTCTGCTTTTTACTTTTTCTTTTAAAAATCTATTTGCATAATTATGTAGAGTGCAATCTCTCTCTCAGGTTGTTCTGGGGTATGAAACACTTAGCATTGCATATTATTGTAGAAGATAAGCCTCTGTAGATATTCATGACATTTTTGTAACTGAAAAGAAAATAAATGTATGCATTCCACCTTTTTTTTTTTTTTTTTTTGCCAGCTTCTTTATGAAGAGAAAAGCTTAGGCGCATTAGAAGAATGACTGTAACACTGTCTTATTTTCTTTCTGAAATGCCACATATGTCACATAAAAATACATGTGTTCATGAGTTTTAATTTTTGTTGTGATGAGAAGTAGTCACATGAAAACATGACATCTATATTTCTCATTTTTCCATTCAGATACAAGTGAGTTAGGAATAACTAATAGACAACAGTGGCAAAAGCAAAATCATTGACTGGATCCTTAGGATTCTCACAGACACACAGACAAACTCATACAGAATAATGTCTTCACATCTAATATCTTACCCATGGAAGGGGAACATTCAATGTGTAAAAAAAAGTATTTAGGATGTAAGTATTTGTTTATGCCAATATTTTGTAGAATTATATTTTATGCAAAAATATTCTTTTATTTAAAAGGTCAAACAAAATGAGATGAAGTAAAGAAAAAAACTACAGAAAAAAAGACCAAAATTTCCAGAAATTTATGTATTCATTACTCAATAATTTGTTTTAACTGACATTATTCTATTCTCCCTTTATTCACGTATTGACAGCCATAGGACTAAGTTAGGCCATAAAAAATAGTATTTAAGTAATTCTTAAACTTTGAATTGAATTTCTCTGACTTCAAAGGAAGAAGCTGAACTGAAACTTAAGAATAAACACACGTATGTCCCTGTGCCTGTGTGTGTATGTCTGTACACACACACACACACACACACACACACACACACACACAGGCATACAAGACCTACCTCAAGCACAGTTTAAATATTTAAATTAGAAATAACAAAATGTATCTTTGTTTCTTAAGCGAAGTTTTTAGTATACTAAAATGTATCACATAATAGTAAGGAGAGCTATATACTTGGTTTAAACCTAATGTTTGAAGAAGAAAAAAAAAACGTGTGAAATCCTAGCAAAAGTTAAAAAAGAAATGACCACCCCTACATCATGGAAGAGTGGGCAGAAGGAGACTGAAAGAGCTACCCATTCACCCAGGACCCACACAAGACTGGGCCCATCACTATTCCATCACAGATGGAAAGAGGGACTCAGAAGTACCCATTCCTTACTGAAGAGCTTTCAGAAGTTATTGTTCATGGGAGAAAGGGAGTCATTTTCTTCAATGATGTGGCTACTTGAAAGTTGCCCATGATCCAATAAATTACACCCACACTCACAAAAGAGACTCTAAGTAAACACAGACAAGCACAAAATGAAGACATGGTAGGAGAAAGGCTTGTTGCAAAGAGGAAGAAAGGATGCAGCAGATGGGAGGGGATGGAAGGGTAATGACAGGTGACTACAGCTACAATATCTTGTACACAGCTATGAAATGGTCAAAAATTGTAATATGATTTTACAAAACAACTGACAACCCACTTTGCCATCAGTCAGGAAGGCTATTTGATGACAGGTATTTCTTTCTTATTTTGTTTTGTTGTTTTTTGTTTCTTTTTTTTTCTGAGATCGGGTTTCTGTGTGTGTCCTGGTGGTTCTGGTTCTGGTTCTCCCTCCCTCCCTCCCTCCCTCCCTCCCTCCCTCCCTCCCTCTCTCTCTCTCTCTCTGTAGCCCAGAATGGCCTTGAACTCATAGAGGTGATGATGTATATTTCAAAAACCTGTACATAGATTGTTCTGGCCACCAAACAGTAGCAGAGCCTAAGGCAGTTTGCTCCATTTCCCCAACTTAGGGCACATTGCAAGCTTCTGGTTAGCCTTGCTTTCTGTTCTGGACCTGTGCACTGACTGCTGGGATGCCCACCTCAGTGCAACCTAGACTGAAAGAGGCAGACTTTGCCATTGGAATTTGAAGGACTGAGTAACCAAGTGTGAGACTGATGCTAAGGATTGACCTGCTACAAATCTCTTGGTTCCTACTGCTCTCCACCCTGATTTTTCATTCCTGCCTCATGTGGAACAAAGCCAATAATACTTAGCAAGAAAATGTATGTGGGAGGTAAAATTTTGAAGACTTGCTTGTCTAAAGAGAGTTATTTTAAAACTACATATTTCAGATTTTAAAAATATTTGCATCCCTCCTAAGCACACTGAAGGAAACATTGCTATTTCCTCCCACATTTGCTCTCTCTGCCCCCAGTTTAAATTATGTTGTCATTTAACATGTCTAGAAGTGTGACATCTACAATACATTACATAAGCATAACTACTTTCATTGTAGTCTGTATTGGCATAAACTGATTCCACTTTCTCTTACTGTGATTTTCTATAGCTCTGTTTTCTTTTTATTTAGTTTGTGTCATTTGTTTTGTGGATAATTTTCATTATGTAGAGAGAAGCTCCTCCTTTTACCTTGAAAAGGGACAAAATTTTCACTAATTATAAATGTGGGTGAATGCTTACTTTTCATGGAAATATATAATTACTACAGTATTTCTGAAACTAAATATTTCTTTAGAGACTTCAAAAGCTTGAGAATCTTCTTTGTATAAGGCCATTTATTCACGAGGATGTTAGTGATTTTCCTTGTGTGTCAGTTTTCCTAGGCTACTGTAAAACTCAATTCATAGATTTAAGAATATAGTATTTCAAGGTAATTTACTAAGTTCTTGAATTTATAAACTTTATTCTGGGCCAGGTGGTGGTGGCACACACCTTTAATCCCAGCACTAAGGACACAGAGGCAGGCTGCTCTCCAAAGTGAGTTCCAGGACAACTGGGGCTATACAGAGAAACACTGTCTTGAAAAAGTATTAAATGAAATAAAATTAAATAAGCGAAACTTACTCTTTTATGAAAGAAAAGTTTTAGATAGCTCAATATCTTTGTTCTCCAAGTCACTTTCATGTTTATTTTGTGCATGTGTGTGCATGTGTGTGCATGTGTGTGTGTGTGTGAGAAGTAACATAGTGTGCATTAGATTTATTTTATCCTATCCACTAAACTTTCCAGATTATCTCCAACAATATGCATTTACTTATTTAATATTTATTTTGTTTTTATTCATTCAAACATTTACTGACCTTCTATATTAGAAAACTTAAGTTTCTCCCAAGAGAACTCACTCAGGGCATAACCAATTTCAATATTTTGTTCAAAAATTGATTAGAACATTCAATGGTACTAGATCCTCTCTTCACTTACAATCACTCAATAAATCCAAAAGGGCCCCATTAAAAAAAAGCCACAGATATTTAATATAAAATTTGGCAAACTTTTTAAAAACTTGTTTGTGAAATAGAAAAATGTAGAATTACTGAAGGATTATTTTAAAGTTAAAATGATTGTACTATTTAAAGACATATACAGCTAAAGCGATCTAAGCAAGTGATATTAAAGGAGTCATATTCTAATAATGAATCACACTGAAATCCAAGAATAAACCACATGTCCTTGGTTGAGTTTTTGCAGAGCATCAGAATAAGTCTGTTCTTTGTTCATGTACTCTTTTCATGAGTTGCTCTGTTTTATGTAGTTTCACAGGTGATACTGCCTTTCCCTTCCTCTGTGCATATATAGTACTCATTTAACTATGTTCTGGAATTCTAGCAGACTTGTCATAAATCACTTTTTTAAAAAAAACTCAAATTGTTATTTCCCATAAAATTTAAGAGATGATGTTGATAAACATAGCAATCTTGTCTGACAGCTATTAACTTTCAGGGTTTAGAATAAACCCTTCCTTGTTTTTGTTTTTTGCTGGACTTCCTGGCTTTTAGGGTTGCTGAAGAGAGAGCAATGCTATTCTGTTCTTGACTTCGTATGTGGGTTGGTATTTTCCCCCTTACAACTTTGCATATTGTTTCTTTGTTTTGTTGTTTCTACATTTTAACTGTGATAGATTGTGGCATTCTCTGGTAATATATACTTGGGTCTATAATGCCTTTTTTGTTTAGGTGTCCAAGTTTTTAAGTTTGAGAAACTTTTTGATATGGTGTCATTGAGAAAAACTTATAAGCCTTTAGATTTTATTTTAGCTCTTTCTACTCATGGGCTTTTACGTTTAGTTTCTTGAGTGTATTTCAAATTCTTGGAAGTTTTGGACATATTTGGATGTATTTATGTATGTATGTATGTATGTATGTATATATGTATGTATTTGTTTTGATATTATTCTCCACATATGAAATTCATTCTTCTGCTTGCTCTTTTATGATAATATACCTCTGCACTGTTTTTAACTTGATTGATTAAGGTCTTCATTTCCAGGAATTCTTTTGGCCTATATTTCTGAGTATCAGTTCCCTGGATAGTTTTGTTTTTTCTGTGTTGTACATTTCTCCTCCAAGTTACTAATTGGGTCATCAGCTTTGATAACTTTCTCACTTAAGTCCTGAATTGATTTTCTTACTTAATTTGTCTACTTGTTTGAGCATTCTATGTGGTCATGCATCTGAGATCTTTAGTATGACATGTCTGCCGTCTCCTTACATCTGATCTCTAGAACTCAGCAGCTCTAAGTTTGTGGATGTGTCACAGTGGAGATTTTCCTCATCCTTTTTGCATATGCGCTTGTGTGTTTTTTATGTTGCTTGCTCATCTGTTTAGGAAAAGACATTCTCCACTTTTTGTGTTTTCTCATTTTCCCATCCTTTTCTGTTTATTTTAAATGAGTTCTGTAAGTAACTTGTCTTCACTTGGAGTTATTTCCTACTACTATTTGGGGTGGGTGTAGCAAAGTTTCTCATCAAGACCACCAGCCAGCAAATAATGATTCTGAGACTTACTATTAACTATGAAAGCTTGGCCTTTAGCTTAGGTTTGTCTCAACTAACTCATAACTTAAATTGACCCATTTATATTTATCTATATTTTGTCACAAGGTGCTACCTCTCTTCCATCTTGCACCTCCTGTTTCCACTCCATGTCTGGCTGGAGACTCCACCTTTCTTCTTCCCAGAGTCCTCTCTGTCTCTGGAAATCATTCCTAACCACTTCCTGCCTAGTTATTGGTCATTCAGCTCTTTATTAAACCCATCATAAGGTGCCTGTGAGGGATCATCTAGATTATCTAGAAGGGAAAACCAAGCTTGAATGTGGACAGCTCTCACTCTTGAGCCATAGTGCCAGACTGCATAAAAAGGAGAGAGCCTCACACAGACGTTCATTCCCTCTCTCCTCTATGACTGTTGATTCAGTGCAATCAGCCACCTCTCAGTCTGACTCCCATACTGTCTCTGACACAGGGGACCATATCCAATGAGACTGAAAGTCAAAGGAAGCTTTCCTTCGTTGGGTTGCTTTTGTCAGGTATGCTGTCAGAGCAATGAGACAAGTAACTTAATACACTAGGGCTGTCAATGTTTGAGCAGTGAGAAGAGGAAGGATGAGAAAATGGGAAGAAGCAGCAGCAATTGAAATGAGAAAGAAAGTGTGCGTTACAGGTACAAGATGTGACAGAGGCACCACTGTTAGTTAAAAAGAAAAATATTGGTTTTCTGTGATTGAAGCTCTGAGGGACTGTGAAAGTCACATTCCCACCAAATTTACCTTGCTTACAGTGCCAAGATACTGGTCCAGGAACCACAGAAAACTTCTTGAAATTCCATGCATCAGGTCCAGGCATTTGGAAAGGAGAGAGGCTGCTTTCTCTGGCAAAACTCTCTATGTCTGAACCTCAAATTCTGAACCACACACACATTTGCTTTTCTGCCCCATGCCTGCTCGGCTCTGATCTCATCTCCATACTTGACCTTTTCCAGTCTTTGTTTGCTGTTTCTTCAGACCAGACCTCCTCTCTCCAGCTTTTATGGAACTCACCCATGAGATCACTCTCTGTGGCCACAGCTGAGCTGATATCACATGGTAGGAGCGTTAGGCTGAGGTTCAGGGTGTCAATTACAAGGGAGTGCTATACAACACTGAAGCAAACCACAGCTATATATACCACAGGGACATGTTCTGAATGTCAGAATGCAGTGAAAACATCATAGCCATGAGAACAAATATGCTATGTGAGTCCCTACACAATTGTGTGGTTCCAGAACTCATAATGATGGTTTACTTGTAAGGCACAATACCTGGTAGAGGTTTGAAACAATTTGTATAGACAATATGCAGACTTTGAATCAGCTATCTGTGTTTGCTTGGTGAAAAGTCAAATTTTATGCTTATATTTAGCTAGCTGTGTTACTATTTGAGGGAAAATATTTGAAATATCAAAATAACTGAATGAAAAGTAAAACGACTAATCAGTTTTCTATCTTAATAACTCTAAAAATCCCATGAGGTCTAATAGGAAGTTGTGAGCCCTCAGGCCCGTAAGAAGACATAGTTTATATGGAATTACTTCTTCCTATGTTTTCTAAGAAAGAAAATTTTAAACAAAATAAATATCACGAGATAAAAATTTCAAAAAGTCTTAAAGAGGCCCTTAGTTCCTGAGGCTTCACATTTATGAGCATCGCTGTTATTGTGGGAAGGTTTGTTGAACAACCTTCCCTAGCTCTGGGTGTCATGTTGTGTGGTCCTTTCTGTTATGTTAGGATGCCATGAAAAGATCCTTGCCAGATTCTGGCCCCACCACATTGGGTTTCAAAGCTTCCAGAATGTGAGGCCAATAGAACTTTGTGGTCACTCAGGATTACCTCATCTCAAGTGTTTCTGTATAACATCACACACACACACACACACACACACACACACACACACACACACACACACACACAAATAATAAATAGGTTCTTAAAGCCAAAAATGAAATTAACATAACTCTTTTTTTTTTATTAAACTAAAGTAATGGCACTGTTAGGTTCCCCTCATTGAGTTGTTAGATTTTCTGAACTAGTATGAGGAAAGAGCTTCTACGACTCTCACCATGTGATGATAATTACGTGTCAATCATGGCCACCACAGTAGCTCAAATCCAGCATAACTTCAATGTGAACTTTGATGGAAATATGATAGTTTGCAGTATAGCTTGATGGTGCTAGAAATCAAGCACATGCACCCCTTTGCACCTCAGATCCTGGTTTGAGGTCTTGATCAAAATGAAATATTTGATGTTGCTGATTGTGGCAGGAACGCTCACTGGGGTGCTGCAACAAGCAACCCTAAGGTTTGTAGATGTGATTGCTGCCCAGCAATACCCCCGAAGGGATCTGTTGCAGCCACAAACTTCTGCATCATATTAGCTCCATGGAGGTTGGAGAGTATAACAAAGGGGGGAAGAGGCATACTGGTCCATAAATTGGCAACAACTCAGCATGTTTAATTGTCTACACTGATATCTTCAGCATAGGTCTTCCTGAAGAATTGTATCCTTAATGTCCAATGGAACATGACTTGTTCTGCTTCTCAGGCCTATTGGGCCAGAGAAGGCAATTTCCCCTTTCATGATGCTTCATTTAGGAATATTGTTCTGCTGTGTGCAGTTAAGATATGTCACTTAAGACCACACTATAAAGACTTTCATGGAGGATTTTCTCATCTCATTTAGGAATGTCCAGTGAGCTACTATTGATTTTAAACACACCTATTTCTAGGTCCCTCTGACGTCATGCGGATGGAAACCAGCAGCAGCACTTAACTCTGGGAAACCTCAGCTATTCATACTCTGAGGTCTGTAATTTTATGATCTGCAGAGGAGAGAAGAAATATAATTTTGAACCTTCTGTTTTTGATGTTCAAGGGCTTTTGGCTGCCCAAGACTGCTGACATCATGAGCAGCCATCTCCTCAGTCAGGATAGCAGTGTGCAAAGTGCAAAGCCAAACCTTCTCCCCCTGGATCAGGTGGACTTACAGTCTCACCCCAAATTCAGGATCTGCTCTCCTCCGCACCGGATGTGGGTGGGTAACTATATTGATATGAACAATTGTGGAAGATGCTGCGGAAAGTGGAAGGTGGTGAAATCAGTGGTACAAAGCTCAAATGCCATAAAGGGGAAATGCCAAGTGTTAAGGCAGAGTTAGGTCAGCCAGTGTGAAGTTAGTGAGAGTGAAGTCAGTAAGTGTAAGTCTAGCTAGAGTAAGGCCAATGAACTGAGGCCAGTGACGGTGAAGCTAGCCAGTTTGAGGCCACAAGTGTGAGGACAGCCAATATACAGCCAGCCACTTTGAGGCCTGAGATTTGAGGTCAATGAATATGAGGCCAATAAGTGTGAGGCCACCCTGAATGAGGCCAGCCAGTTTGAAGCCAGAGTGTGTGAGGTCAGCCATTGTTAAGTCAGTCAGCTTGAGGTCTGCCTGTTTAAGGCTGGTGAATACACACCAGCAAGTGTGAGGTCAGCCAGTATGAGGTCTGTGAGTGCTGAGTCAGATAGTATGAGGTCACTGAGTGCTGGGTCAGACAGTGTGAGGTCAGTGATTGTAAGGTCAGGCAATGTGAGGCCAATGGGAAATGAACTTCATCTTTGGGTCACACTCTTGCTCTGTGGGGTGGTTTCTGATAGGAGAAGAACCATGCAAATTAATGAATCTGTGAATTTAATAAATTCTCATGCAGGGATTGAAAATGTAGCACTTATAATTGCCTCTGTTATGTAGGACAACTAATTTCATTTCACAATGAAGCTTCTCTTGAAGGAAGGAGGAAGCAGCAGGCACAGCACTGGCACGTGTAGGGACAGTAAGAGAGCTGAGACCTTCTCTCTGAAAGTGTCTGTGAGCCCCACTATAGGAGCTGCACACACAATCATGAGTGTCAGGGCAAAAACACATGAAAGGAATCCACTTAATAGATTGTTGTTCTTTTCCTAAAAAAAAAACTTTGATGTTTTTTAATGTAAAACAGGTGAATCATAATTTTAATGTGATTGACTGTTACTTACAACACATAAAAACATTGAAGGAAGGAACAAATTATAATTCTATGTTGGCTATGTTCTACAACTGTTAATAACCTTCACAATGCTGGTTTGGCTCCTACTGAGCAAACCTGAGGATTACGTGTGTGTGTGTGTGTGTGTGTGTGTGTGTGTGTGTGTGTGTGTGTGTGAGAGAGAGAGAGAGAGAGAGAGAGAGAGAAGCATGCATATGTCATGGGATATGTATTCACATTAGAAGAAACTTGTGAGAGTCAGTTCCCTTCTACCCATGTTGATCGCAGGAATTGAACTCAGGTCTTCAGGTTTCACAGCAGTGCCTACACCTGATGAGCCATCTTACTAGTCCAAGAAAACTTTTGGTTACTCAAAAGTTATCATCACTTAAGTAAGGACTATGTGTTGGCATCCTTACCACTCATGGACTCTATTTAGAAATAGTAGGGAGAACTAAGGATGTTAGTATAGATACAGCCACTGTGCTAGGCTACTAGGCTAAAACTTCTACAGAGTGTGAGAAGATGGCTCAGAGGCTAAGAGCACTAGCTTCTCTTGCAGAAGACTTGAGTTTGATTCCCAGAATGCACATGGTAGTCGCAATCATCTATAACTCAAGTCCCAGGGAATCTGACACTCTCTTCTGGCCTCCCCGGAAACCAGGTACTCATGTGATGCATATACATACATGCAGACAAATCACTCACATAGTTCATATCTGTGTGGGAGGGAGGTCAGTGAGCAGATGACAGGACAACTGTATGTGTGCAAGCATGTGATTAAGAAAACAGTCTTGTAAACACATCCATTTTGTGTACTAATTCCTAAGTTTAACACAATCGCAGGAAAAATGTCAGCACTTTTCTCCCCGGTGCTAAGCAAGTTGATTCAAATATAAGCTGTGAAGAATCTGTAGGAAGCCTTGCAAATGAAAACAATGTATATATTGGGGACAAGGGGCTCTAATATAGCTGTTGTTAAAATATAAGGCGACAACAATTAAGAGAGGTTTGCATTGCTTCAGACAGGTAGTCTAGAAACAGGTGTGTTTATTTTCATAGAGTGGGTGTGTGATGGGGGGCTGCATTTACAGGCTATGGGAAAGAGTCTGTCCTCAGAGTGATGATGTAGAGAGGCAGCCTAGCCATCTGGTAAGGTAAAAGTGACATAGTCCTCTTGTCTCACACCACATTCATGCACGAATAATCCAGATTGCAAATATTTTAAATGAAGTAATTAAAACAATAAGAATGTAAGGATGTAAGGTGAGTATATTTATATTCTGGAAATGGACTTTCTTTTCTTTTTTTTAATTTAGACAGCACAATCTACAGGCAAAAGGCAAGGTTAACTTATTTGACTACATGAGTTTTTGTTTTTACTTTATATTGTGATTTTTCAAGACAGGGTTTCTCTGTGTAGCTTTGTAGACCAGGCTTGCCTTGAACTCACAAAGATCTGCATGCCTCTACCTCGTGAGTGCTGGGATTAAAGGCGTGCACTACCACCATAGCCCTGCTGGATTACATGAATTTTTAAAGACAGCTTTTACACAGCAGAAAAAGCAAAGTAAAAAGCGAGTAGCAGGCAGATGAAACTTCACACAGCTTATGCTGGAACAGGAGACTCCCAGCATAGACAGAGCTTTGATGAACTGAGAGAGGAGAGTCAGGGAGACAGTATGAAAATGGCCCAGTGTAAAGAGCAGGCGACCTCTAGGAGGAGAATTCAAGTTGCTTCAAGGAAACAGTCTCTGACTAAGATATAAGAAAATGATTTAAATTAGACTTTTTAAAAACCCTATCTTGGTTCATTTTGCAGTTTCATGAACTATACCCACCCACCCCACTCAAACACACATTCATACACTCCACATACATATGCAAACAGTAAAAGTTAGGTTCCACATAAAAGAGAACACGAGGTCCTTATATGACAAAGATTCTGTAAATCATTATCAAAGTATGCTTTCTTACATGTGAAATGGGTAGCTTTCCATGAATTTTAACAGTATGCTAGGCTAGCAAGATGATATAATGACATGATAGATTATTTTCTATCAAAAATGCAACATGTTACAGCCACACTTACAATGTGCATTTGTCAACATGTCTCAAAACTGCATGCCTTTATTCTTCCATCTGGAATTCTGTATGCATAACTATATTTCAGAATGCTGCAGGAAAAATACCTAGGAGGAATATTAATTTTAGTATTGTTTGCATTACCAAAACATTCAAAATAATGTCAGTGTCTTTTAAGGCCATGCCTTTACAATGGAAAACTAAGAGACATAAAGAGAATGGAAGAACATCTACAAATAAACAGGGACATCAACCTTACATTAGAACCTATAAACAAAGGTGTCATCTGCCCAAGAAATGCTATAGAGTTCTAGGAAATTACTCTCTCAAATGAACTAAGTGATATTAACATGAAGTGGATGTTGGGAGCAGAACATGAAGGTCATTATTATATTGGGCTTAAATATACTGACAATAACCACCCAGCATCAGACTCACTGACGTTTCCATCCAGGTTGATGAAGTCAATCTGAACTGAGTTTTCATTCTCATTTCTTGGTGATTTGTTTCCCTGATGTGACACGTGCAGAGACCCCTCTTAGGAGGACAATAAAAATATAGTTGTGTATAATGATGACCAGGCATTGTATGTTATAAAGCAGGGTGTAGAAAGATGGTGCAGTGGATAGAGGTTCTTGTTGCTAAGCATAATGACCCAAATTAAATCCCTGAGACACACATGGTGAGGGAGAAGACTCCTATAAATTGTCCTCCGAGTTCCACTCATGTGCTATAGACTTAAAATCAATTCAGACTAATGAGCACCCTCCATGAAATATTGGGAATTTGGAACTACCTATCCATGAACTACAGGCCAAATTTCAACAAATGACATTAAACCAACAAACAAAAAACAAACAAACAAAAACAGCTAAAGAGAAAGCACTGGTTATGAAGCTGAGGAGTCTTAACCAACCTTGCTTGTATCTCCCAACTTTAAGGCATGTTGAACCAAGCACATATGAATATGAAGTACTCCTTAATGGTTTCTGGAAAATCTAATCAACTGTAGTTATATACAAAAAGTTGCTCCCAACTTGGTAATGTGGGTGAAAGAATAGTAGGGGAAAATGTCATGACAACTGGGAATCATTTTAAAACTACATACTTAATTAACAAGAACAACAGAAAGAAGTCCTGATGAAATTAGGAGACAAATAAGGAAAACCCAGATTCAGCGTCCAGTATCCAGACAGGAAGAAAGGGGCTTTGGAGTCATTCCCTGATCTCTGGTCCCCAAGAATCTATAGGTAAATATCTCTCAATGTGAGGCATAGCATGGTTTTACCACTCACCAGCATCTTTCAGAGATGTCTTTGCTTGCGATGCACATTCTGTGTGTGAACTCTTACCCAGAACTCTCTATGTGCCTGTGGGAGTTCTCATTCTCATGGAACTGCAAGTCAGGTATTGGCTGCTGGAGCCCAGATGCTGAGCTCTGTTTTGCATGAATCATATTCTTCTCTGACTGGGATGTTTCCATTTGAAAAATAAGGCAGAAAAGGTAAATGAAGTCTATAAACACCAAATGTGTAATTAACTTACAGACAAATTGGTACCACCATGCTTTTTGAACCTTTATTTTTTTTTTCATTCCTTTTCCTGTGACAATGAAAGAATGGGTTCTCTGATCAATAGCCAGATCATTTCTGTAGCTTGCTAATGACCTAGCTTAGCCATTTCTGTGAATTTAAAAGAAGTGTAGCGGGGTACAGTGGCTGGAGGGATGGCTCAGTGGTTTAAGATCTGCACTACTCTTTCAGAGAATCAGAGTTCATTTCCCACCACCCATGTGAAGTATCTGACAATTGCCTATAACCCAGCTCCAAGGGATCCATCAACCTCTTCTGGCTTCCATAGACTTCTGTACTCATGTGCGCAAACACACATTTGGACACACACACACACACACACACACACACACACACACACAGAGAGAGAGAGAGAGAGAGAGAGAGAGAAAGAGAGAGAGAGAGAGTAATAAGTCTGGAGAAATAGCTCAGTAGTTAAGTACACCTGTTGCTTTTTCAGAAGAATTGACCCAAGTTCAATTCCTAAACCCATATCAGGTTGCTCACAACTGCCTGTAACTCCAGCTCTAGGGGGATCCTCTGGTCTCTGTGGGCATTGGCAACTATGTGCATCACACACACACACACACACACACACACACACACACACACACACTCATATTCATATGCCTAACTAAAAATAATGAAATAAATATTAAATGAAATTAAAACATGCAAACATCTTTTTAAGAATAGCAAGAGAGAAGACATAGGTAATAGCTGTTATATGGACTTATCTCCATTCTTCCAGAATAACTTCTGTCCCAGAAAACTCTACAGTTAGTCATTTATCTATGAATAATCCCCCTGAACTTTAACCTCTATAGGACCAATAGTCCTCTGCAAGAGTATTTCCTATCACCTTTTACAGGGCAAGGCCAGCCTACTGGTGCATACTGAAATGATCTTTTAATCAGGATACTAGATTGGGGATGAGTTCCTTGCTGTTTCCCTGTCTGTATGTTACCAGTGTATCTACCAATACCCCATTTTCTTCATATTATTTCAAATATGTTATTTTAATCTCTACTTTAAGGCAAAATTTGAAACTCTTTATAACTGAGGAAATATATATATATCTATTCAAGAAAACAAATATATATACATATACATGTATGTATATGTATATATATATATTCAAGAACATCTATTCAAGAGAAAATATCAAGAATATGGGGACAGACAGGGATCATTTGAGCTCAGTAAACATCTCTATCTAGCACTGGGGACCAACCATCTGACCTTCCCATCATACTCCTCTGTAAGTGATGAAAGAAAGACTCTCTTGCCAATGAAAACCCATCCTCCATTTTGTATTCATGATTTACTGAAGGTGTGAGCCAGGGCTTCAAACCAAAACATGGAAATAGAAGTCTTCATTTGTAGGTGGGAGGATTGTCTATGGATAAAATAAATTGTTAGCTCTCTGTGTGATGAGTTCAATATACAATTCAGTGCTATTTCTGTCTATCATTGAGATAGAAAGAAGAAAGGCCTTTTAAGGGTGTCAATGTTCTAAGTATTGAAATCCACGACTTTAAAAAACATGACAAAGTCATTCTGAATTATTTTGGGGAGTTTTTGTAATTCTGAAAATCCATAAATTAAGAGTCCTTGCTTTGCTGCAATACAAGACATAAAAGGGGAGGGTCCAGTCCACGAACACACTGGTATCAATGATAAGATGCTAGACCACAGGGAAGGCATGCGAGCAGCATGAAAAATCAGAAAGGTAAGGAAATGGTTACTTCCAGAGACCCCAGGAAGGAATGCATCCCACTTTATCCTTTCCTGGCTAGGTTGGAACACTGACCCACAGAACATTAACATACTCCATGTAATCATAAGCTACCAGCAGTGAGATAATTGGTTAGATTGACAAGAAAAAAATGAAACAAAACAAAGTGAGTATCAGTAGCAAGAGAGAAGAGACTTTAAGAACAGTAGAACTTGTACCACTAGTGAAATATGAAATAACAAGGGATAAACTTAACAAAATATGTTTATAATGGATGAAAAACTAAAGTCCACTCTTGGAAGTGTGGGGAGGGGACCCAAGTAAATAGAATCAAGCATGTAAACAAACAAACAAAAACCCTGGATTGGAACATGGTGATTTAAGAGTAATAGCATTTCCAGTGATTGTAATCAAAAGCTAAGATGCATGGGGATAAATTTAACAAGAATGCATAAACATTTTATCCTCCAACCTGAAAGCACTTCCCTGGGAAAATGAGAAGATCTAGAGAAACCACGTTGTCTGTGAGTTGGAAAACTGTTGTTGCATTAGTTAAACTCCTCCCATGTTTTATAAATTCAGTAAAATTCAATAAAAATTCACACGGGTTGTTTTCTTTGTAGAAATTGACCAGGTGATTATAAAGTTTGGATAGGAGACAGAGGTTTCCAAATTGGTAAAGTGATTTGAGATAGGGCAAAACTGAAGCTGGGGAGCTGGTTCAGTCAGTAAAGTGCTTGGACTTGAGTGGGACCCCAAATCCATTTAACAATTGTTGATCGTGGTGGTTCACTCTTGTAACTTTAGCCATTGGAAGATAGAGACAGGCAGATCTCTAGTGTTTGCTGCTGAGTTTCAGGACAAAGAGAATGTTTGTCCCCAAAAACAACATCTAGGCTCCCTTGGCCTACACACACACACACACACACACACACACACACACACACACACACACACACACACACACACACACACGCCCATATCCATGCACGTGCATACTCCTGGATGACTCATGCTGGTTGAATCCAATATAAGCAACAGCAATGAGAACTCTGGAGTTAAGAACAGATTACCTCTGGAATACCTGGTAGAAAAACTTGATGGCTTTAATAGCAAATATTCCCCAGGACTCAAAACTCATAAATGAGAGGGAAAAGTTGATCAACTATTAAGACCATAATCAACAACTTAAGCTTGTCGACTGATAGTGTTAAGTAAATTAGCACATTAGTGTAAGAGACTTTTGATCAGGATGCATGACTTGATGGAACTAAATAAAACAGGAAAAACATCCATTAAGACCTCTAATGCATCCCTCACAACTGTGCTGAGGTGCTCATTCTAACTGCAGTGACTTCAAATGGGACCATTTTGGATCAGCACTGTTTGCAAGTTGAAGAGTAGGGAAAAATCATGTTGAAACAAGATGGGACTGTCATCCACTGTGGATGGAGTCCTTGTTAAAAGAGGAAGTGATACAGGCACACAAAGGACAGGGTCCTGTGGGGGGCAGAACAGCCTAGCAAGCACTGCAGTGTGAACTAATGAGTGACAAGGACTGCCTACAAGCAGAAGTGGGCCACATCAGAAGAAACATGCAAATGGAAAATAAGCACATGAGAAAGACACTCAAAATTCTCATTAAGAAATTAGAAATTCAAACCACCATGAATTCACTGAATAGCAAAAATTCTAAAAAGTAGAACTGTTTTCAAAGACAGAATGCTAACAAAATCCTCACCCATGGCTAGACTGCCAAAATGTTTAGCCATTTGAAGATACAAGGTGATAGCATTTGTGAAACCAACCATGCATATGTTTATAAGCTAATACTGTTGCTTATTTGTATTTACAAATAAGAAATTCTCTCTCTTGTTCTCTCTCTCTCTCTCTCTCTTTCACACACACACATACACACTCACATCTTTTCAAGTATTATCTATAAAAATACTAAGCTGAAAAATAAAAGGAACTGGAAAAGTAAACTAAAAATAAACTTGCCATCAACCACTGTATAGATTTGTGATGCCTGGCATAGCCATACTAAGGCTCGGCCATCAAAATAAATGAACAATGGATTCAAAGAGCATGAAGGAATATTAAACACATCCAGTATGTGAGAAACTCAAGCATAAAGCCAGGGAGCTGCGCCATTTCTCCTACATGGATTTATGGAAAAGGCAAAACCTTATGAACAGAAATGGATCAGTAAGAGCCAGTGGACATGAACTGATGGAGAAATTTTATAGTAATGAGAGTGACCAATAACTGTGGTGTAGCTGACATGCTCCATGGGTTCATCAAAGTTTGTGAACAGGCAGAAAGTTGGCATATGCTGATGTCTGTGATCTACATTTCAAAAATGATTCTGTAGGGCTGGGCTGGGTAGCAAACACCCTTAATCTCAGTAGCCCAGTAGAAGCAGATACATTTCTGTGAGTTCTAGGCTAACCTGGTCTACATAGAGAGTTCCAGGTCAGGCAGGTCTATATAAACCTGGTCTCAAATATAAAAAGCATAGTTTCATTTTGAATTTTATGTACCCACCAAAGATTCGGGTTTATGGGTGAAGTGAAAAGTCCTATCAAAACAATCAGTGTTAATCTTCAGTTCTTGATGGCAGGGGTGGAGGGCATTTTTTATTTCCATGTATTTGCTGCACTGTAGATCATAATCATCAACCTCCTTCAGTATGCCAACATGGTGATGTGTTTTAAAGAGATTCCGTAGTGAAATTTGAGTGACTGCCTTACAAAATATGTCCTAATGCAGACTCATCCCTGAGTATATCCCTTCTCACTGTCACCTAGTTTGCCAAACAGTAGCCTACATCATCAAGAATAACTACTTTGGAATTTCTTAGAGACTCTGGTCTCCATCAAACATGAAACTTCTACGGTTATCATGTGCATAATGAGCTGTTTCTTTACTTTCTTTTCTCTAGGTTGCTATTATTTTACTTGTGCCTCATTGCAGCCAATAGGTTTACCTAGTAGCTACAGTAAGAAACTGTACACATTGTGGCAGTCTGGGGTTGCTTGGGGGGCTTTGCAAACATAGGTTTTCTTTTGCTTTTTAATTATTCTGTTTGGTCAAACACTATGTCAGTTGTCATGCACAGAATCATTTTCTTTTGCTTCTCTCACTCTTCTTCAATCCCCCTGGTTCTTTATAGCTCCAAATCTGGCAGTTAAAACATTTCACAGAGAACATTTTCTAAAATACTTTTATCTTTTGAAACAGATGAAAATCAAAACAACTTGAATGCCATTAGTGTCAACATTTTTTCTTCCATGATCTAATTTTTAAAAAAATGAGCATGTTTTAAATATCCAAGTCCTATTGTGAATAAAAGGTTTCCAACATTGATAACCAGGGACATCAACATATCAAAGAAAATTCAGGGAGAAGTCACATTGTTCAAATTAGAGAAAGACTTGTGAACTCTACGTTCATACTAGCAGCAGTTGCCTATAACGTAGATGTCAAATCAAGTTTTTCCTGCCCTATGAATACCTCCAGCTTATTTTGCTTACTTTCAGCCATGATATCCTCACTCTGAATGAGTGGCAGCAGTTATCCAAGTGCCAACTGCTAGTAAAGGTAAATGTTTGCTAAGTACATAGTTGCACCAATTTGATATGTTAGTATTCTTTGCCCAGACCTGTGTGCATTTTTGTTTTTAGTTTCTGAATCCTATAGATGAGTTGGAAGGAAGCAACAAACCACATAAGTTTCCTAATAACTGACCCTTAAAATTTCCAAACAGCATTTTTCCACAGGGTAAAAGATTAGTAGTCATCTCTTCCACTGATCTAACTCTGTAGCTGGTACTGTGCTAAGTACTTTACAATCACCAAGGCAACCTCACATCCATGTCTACTGTACCAACCTCCAAAGTTGCCAACACTTGCTTCCAGGTAAACTACATTTTCTAACACTTGGGGTTATATATAGAAGACCAGCCAGACCTCATATGTGCATATGATGGAGAAACAGGATTTGAGATGAAAACAATATGAGATTAAATGCAGGAGCCACTGTGTTTGATGAGAGGATGATCAGAATGGTTAGCTCAGGAAACAGCTCGCTTTTTTTTTCTTTAAATCAGCAATTGAATTAAAACCACTTAGCAATTACCTAATCAATTTCTCAGCAGTCAACTGCATAGCAGCTAGAATCTATTGGCCATTTTGTTGCATTGATAGGTACTATTTCAATCATTTATCACTAGCTCATTTCCCAGCCTGGAATTTGAGGCATGCGAGTGGGAAGTTGGTATAAAAACATATTTGAGTTACTATTTTAAAAAAAATCACAATTTTATAGCCTTCATGTCCTACTTAAAACAAATGGAAAAGAAAGTAATATATTCCTAATTGTTTATTCCAGTTAACTGTTAATTAGTGAATAGACATTAAATTTCATGAACTATAAACCCATGCCTTGCATCAAAATGATGGCGTCTTAGTTTTCCTGTGATATGTGGTATTTTTCATTGCTATTATAGTATTGCCTTAGAAGTAGTATTTACCAATATCACTGAATTTTACATTTTTATTTTTGGAGAGTCATTGGAAAATCCACCTCCAAACCCAAACAAGATGGGGTAAGTCTAAATCCTCCTTGTTTTCAGGATCAAGATCTTTAATCTTAGCATCATTTGTTGTTAGGGAGTTTCTACATAGCATTCTGCTCTTTATCTACTCATTTTTTTCCTAGAAAAATGTTCATAGGACATTTAATCTGTTTCATCAAAGGCATTTCACATGGCAAGCAAAAAAATATCATAGAGTTAGCTATCCAGGTGTCATAGAGACAGTAGGCTTCTCAAGAGCTTACCATAAACCTGAGTAGAAAAACAATAGCATTGAAGTCATTGCAGCTTGTTCCTTAACATCACCAAGAACAGGGTAGCTGACATTCTGCACTTGTGGGTTAATGTGGGTATTATCCACCATGTACAGTGTTATATGCCCATTCTCATACAATTTCATAGAATAGGTAAATAACAAGATGCATAGGAGACAAATTACCATTTGAATTAATAACATAATTGGGGAAGGGATGTGACCAACACTCTCTGAAGATGGCTTCCATTTATAGGTCAGAATATAATAAGAAAAGCCGCTTTTGCTCCTTCCAGTAAGGAGGTTGGTTCCATTTCCTCAGCACTAATCTACTAATAATATCAAGTTGGTAAATGCCAGTTCCTGGAATGGCAGTTGATGAAAATAGTCTATGAAAATCTTATCATAATCCACATGAGTGATCATCATGAATGACATTTGAGAGACTATTCCTGAGACCCCTAAATCAAATTTTCCAAAGTTATACTCCATTAATATGAAATTTTAATAAATACCCATTTTATCTAGATATTTCTTACAGTCTTTTAAAGATTTTTGTAAAGCACAATTCTACCTAAACATTTAAATTAGTAGATGTTAATGCATTAAGAGATGTTTAGGAGAGTTTATATGAAAAGTACCCCTGAAAAAAGTTTACCAGGGAGTACCTAGAGCTTGAATAAGCCTGTAGTTGGAAACATTTGCTAATTGTAGCAAGAAAGACGCCTCCCAACTAGCTCCTGGGAAGATCAGCTTGTGGGATTTGATCTAGGCAGGCTTTTCAATTCAAGCCCCATGTGTATCAATGGATAATGAGATATGCTGAGCTACCTGAAGATGGCTGACAATTGTACACTAAGTGGACTTTCTACAATCTTCTTGTTTTTTTGTGTGAATTCTGTCTGTTTCTTAATCATGCCCTTTAAAATACTTTATCTTTAAATTTTGATTTGTATTTATTACTTCCTGTGGGGGGGCAGGGAAGGAGAGAGAGAAGGGAGACAGAGAGATGGAGAGACATTGATAAACAGAGGCAGAGACTGGGATATGTTTATATTCAGTTCTCATAGTCCTACTAGTATTAGTGAATATATTCGTATTTTTTCCACTTGATATTTTTAGCTTTATTCCTTTTTATTATTCTATTTTTTTATTCATTTTACATACCAACCACTGCTAGGTAACTGTACTTACATTCTTGCTTAGGTACTATGCAAACAACACCAACTGAATAACTCTTCATCTGGGGACTGGGGGGGGACAAACAAACAAACCAAACAAACCAAGAAATACCAAACCTCATTTGATAGGTAGAAAGTAGAGTAAATGTAATTTTTTAACATTTTTTTGCTTTTTGCTTTTTGTTTGTTTGTTTTTTGTTGTTGTTGTTGTTTTGTTGTGTTGAGACAGGGTTTCTCTGTGGCTTTGGAGGCTGTCCTGAAACTAGCTCTTGTAGACCAGGCTAGTCTTGAACTCACAGAGATCCGCCTGCCTCTGCCTCCTGAGTATTGGAACTAAAGGCATGGGCTGCCACCGCCTAGTATAGAGTAAATGTAATTCTTAAAAACATCAGAATAGAGAAGTATAGTGGCTCACACAATTAATCCCAGCACTTGAGAGGCAGAGGCAGGCACATCTCTATGAGTCTGAGGCCAGCCTGGTTTACATTTTGAGTTCCAAAACAGCCTGTCTTTGTTTCAGCAAAATCAAACACAAATGAACAGACAAATTGGAATAAGCTTTTAGAACCTGCTGATTCACAGCTGGTCCCACGGTTTTAATGCTCACAAGATGAGTTTACCTAGTGGGAACTGATAAAGTAGGCCAAGTAAAATCAGAACCCATTAAAATTCCAACCAGAACCTTTGAGAGACAGAGGAGCTTGGTTGGCTGGCCAAGTGATACACTATACATATCATACAGACCATTATCTGTGTCTTGGTTTTCTTTTTTTCCCTTCTCAACAAGAAATGGAAAGCTGGAAGCTCCTTATTTTGTCTATTTGAGATTTCAGACAAATTCTTATTGTTGTATGAGGCCTGATCTCCAAATGTAGGTTTCTGTGGTCATTATCTGTGCACTGAAACAGGAGCATCAGCACAAGTGGCTGTTTTGCTAGCTGCTCAGAGATCTATATTCCTCTCACTTGTTCGGAACAGGATGTTTCCAAAGACGTATATTTCTATTCAGAAGGCAGCATCCCCTAGTTACAATTTATTTTTGCCTATTCAAGAAAAGCACAACAGATGTATTTCTACCAACTCTCGGACTGTCACATGGCCAAAGTACAATTGCGTAAATGCTTCAAATAAATGTTCACCAGCTTAGACATAAATACTTTCCCTCACATCCGTGTTGCTGTGTTTAACCCTAGAGTTTCCCATGCTTTACTACTCAGATCTTTCTCATCTGTAAATGGTAAGTATCAGAAACAGAATAGTCCACAGACAGCACAGCGATGGCTGTTTAAATGTCACATAGCTGCCTTTATTATTCCAGCTGGCGTCTGGAAAGAAAGGTCCCTCTATTAATGAGACTAGCACTGCCAGACCCATTATAATAGATTTAGGCAAATAAATAACAGGCTTGCCATTCCATCTCTTGTTTGTCAAGCACTATTTTTGTCACTGATCTCATGGCTGTAGACATTTGAGTGGGATAGCTATAAATGTTGCATGGCTGAAGAAATGAAAACTATACTCGGAACGCTATTTGTTACAGATACATGAGCATATTAACCCAAACCTGTCCTTCCCACATTCTTGCTCACACTTGCCCTTTACACTAACATAACATATGAATCATATAACAGGAACTCTTGTGTTTCCTTAATGGGTGACTGTATCTGCTGCACACTCAATGTAAGAGGGTTAATAAAATAAAGGCTGAATAATGCAAAATCTGCCTACATTTTCCCCCAAATTAATCCTAAATTAGAGACCACCAATCTTACTGGTTTTTGTAAACCGAAAATTAGAAGTGAGTTTTAAAACTGTCCCCATCTGTACTGAAAGGCTACAAGTAGAACTCCGTGAGTAAGTTATGATTTTATAATTGTTCATCATGTTTAGACATGCTGAACTCTAGCTCCATAGGCAAGGCACAGTATGTCATCCATACTATGTATCTCTCTTTGAGTCACATGTAGTTAATTATGTATGAGCATACTTATGTGTTTAAGATCTATGGGTGACTTCATAAGCATGCCTTTTGAATATTATTTTACACTAGGAACATATACAATTCAAAAAATTTGGGATTGTTTTGCTAATGTATGGCAAAGCATAAGTTTTGTTAGTTCTGATTACCTTGAATTAATCTAGTTACAATATTAGATAGCTTATTATGATGCTACTACTGCAGAACATCCTGTCATTTTGCTGGCATTAACAGAAACATACCCCCCTAGAGTTCTTTAGTTCCTGTTCTCCTGGAACTTGCTATGTAAAGCAGGCTGGCCTCACAGAAATCCACCTACCTCTGTCTCCCAAATGCTAGAATCAAGGCATGTGCTACCAGGTCTGAAATTTCTAACTACTTAAGGACTTCCACATTTATATCTCTGTCAACTTGATACTGAGATATAAAATGTCCTCTCAAACATCTTCACTGCTCAGTAATTTAAGAACTAATGGAACTCATAATTGAGTTTTTAATAAGAGAGCTCATATAATTCCATTTACCCAAAATCATGACAACATCCAGTTTGCAAAGAGAAAGTGAACAATTTTGTAACAAAAACACAATAAAGGTTTCTGTGCTTTAGATATTTTATTTTTTGTGATGATTATGATGTTTTGAAATAGTTGCCCTGTCTTCTTTTTCCTGTGGGAGGATTAGAGAGGGACGAAGGGGAGTGGAAGAGAACTAGGAACACCACGTTTGTACATGGTCCAAAGTTGAGAAGTAGCTTCAATATTACTATAGAAGAGACTGCCCATGTTTATCTCTGCATGTTTTCTTCTAAGAATCTTTAATGAGCCTCCAAAATTGTTATAGTATACACAGATAATAAGTACACAGATAATAATCAGTGAGGATTTTTTTTTTCCACATTGCTTCTGGAAAAACTGCTTTGTGCTCCCGCTTTAATTAGCATACGATTATCCGTTGCTAATTTGAGGGGTTTAGTCTAGAATTAGCACACAGCTGCAGCAGAGAAGGCATGCACATGATTTGAGGTATTAGCTAGAGTCCAGCCAGAGGGGAAGGAGGACCCCTGAGAGGCAATGAATCATGTCCTGCTAACAGCTCCCTAAATTTGTCAGCAGTCACCTGTCATTTAAAAGTGAGTCCTTCTATGGGAAAGACACTGTTTCTAAACTTGGTTTGTTCTGTCGCATAATCAAATATAGAATGATCCCTTCTTATAATGAAAGAGTCAAACGTTAATAAAACTAAGAACAATTTAGCACAAACTCCCTCACTAGCTACATTTAATAAACATCAAAAACACTGCCATATTTGCTGTCTTTCCTTTTAAAAAAGTTGACTTAAAAATTTGTGTTTATGAATCCCTTTGGAAACCAGAAGAAGAGGTTGAATCTCCCTAAACCAGAGTCATAGACAGATACAAGCCACCCATAGTACTGGAAACTGAACTCAGATCCTCTATGTAACCATTCCTCAAGCCTCACAAGGAACTTTTCTGAAATTGGTAAAGCTCAAAGAAGCAATGGGGTCTTACAGTCTTAAAATGCTACACATGCTGCATCCACCCCCATCCTCTCCTACACATGCTGCATGCATCCTCATCCTCTCTCTCCAGGAGTCACCACAATGGCATGGATGGGAGAGGTACAGTGCATTTTCAATGTTGAAACCTTATACAATTTACATATATTGGTATAAGTACACACACACACACACACACACACACACACACACACACACACACACTGCTACAACTGCTTCTCCACTCTACACTCTACATTCACTTTATGCAGAATCACTTCTGACTGTGCTATCCTCTATTCACAGTTAAGTCTCTGGATCTAAGGGCCACAATTAGCACACCTGCCTCCTAGTGTCCTTGGGCTGGGTAGTAGATCCTATGTTCATATTTTTACACCAGAGTCACATCACCACAGGAGCCCTTGGACATGCAAGGGACCTTTATTCTATCATAATGTCCTAGTTTTCTAGATTGCCATACAACATACACAGCCTGGAAGGCTTGACCAAGGTTGTTTTCTCACTAAAGATTTGGAAGTTTGACATCAAGATGCCTCTAAAATTCATTTCTTCTGAGACCTCTCCATTTGTCCTGTGAGTGATCAACATCCCTCTGTGGCATCACAAACTTTCTGTTACATGTGAGTATCTTGGTCTCCTCCTTTTATCCATTTATTGGGCCAAAGTCCACACTAAAGACCTCATTTTGAAATAATTACATGTTAAAGGCTGTATCTCCTAGTATGGTCATAATCTAAAGAATGGGGTTAGGATTTCAGCGTCAAACATGGAAGTATGGACACAAGTTAACATTAAACAAGTTGATATTAAATAGAGAGAACAATGATAAAGAATCTGAATAGCCCAGACTGAAAGGAAGCATAGTCTGTGACCCCAGCCTGGAGAACGAAGCCCTATAATATACACACAGTTCAACATCTTATTATTTTTTCAAAATGCTCTCAAAATAATTATATCAGTTTAAATTCTGAATCCACTGTATGAAGACATAAAAGTCCTCCAGCCTGAGAAGCAATTGGTGTGTTCTCAGACTTTGGAAATGTCTGCTAATACCATAGGTAAGAACTGTTGTCCATTTTTCCATTTTATTTATCTATTTTTAATGAAAGTGATATGCATATATATCATATATAAGAATGTATATGTACACATATGAAACATTATACAACATTTACTCTTTTATCCCTTTCAGATTTATTCTTCTTCTGTGCATTGTCTGTTTGTTGTTTCTGAGTTTCCCAGTACCTTTTCCCTGCTTGTGACTTACTACACTCTACAGTTGGCATCATACTGAAGACTAAATACAATTGGATGTAGTCAAATCCAATAGTGCATTCATTTGTGTAAATGCTGTTTACACCATATGTTAAAAAGGCTTTCCTTACCCAAGGGTCATAAAATTCTGTTCTATTTCTTTCTGAGAAACACAAAGTTGTCCTGTCAAATGTAGGTTTTTATCTAAAACACAATATAGGGCTTTGCACATTTTTTTTTCCAATCAGAAGACCCAGTTGGCCTATCAACATTCAACGAATATGTAGTCATTTCTTTACCTCTCTCAAGTAATTTTCCAGCTAAGTGTAGTTCTCTTTCCAGGGCCCCTATTTTGACCCATTTTCTACATGTCTTTGCCACCACCTGGAATGTTATAACTACATTGCTTTTTGCTAGGTCTTGATATCTCCTAGGGAAATTATTGCTTCTTATTGTTCTTTCAAATTGCCTTAGTTGTCTTTGCCCTTTACTCTTCTATCTGAGTGTTTTAATTAGTTGCTGCATTGATGAAATAAAGAAATAGATTGGAATTTTCTTGAAGTACAGTTAAACTGAGACATTAATTTAGAGAAAATTTTTATCTCTAAATATTGAGTTTTCCAATCATGGGTTTGTTATATTTCACTAATTCAAGTTTTAAGAATATGATTTTGGATACAGGCTAATTTTTTAAAATATATCATCCATCTTTAATTAGAGCTCAATTATATTTACCTTAAATATTTGATGCTCTTGTGAATGATATCTTTGTTACATTATTAAATTCAGTATTTATGAGTTAATTCTCAGGTGATTTTGCTCTTTTAATGTTGGTATTATATTCTAGCAATCACTAAACTCTCATTTTAACACTGATAGTCTTATTTTTCAGATTTTACTTTATTATTTTACTGATGTGTATGAGTGTTCTCAGGTACAGACCAGTGACCAAAGAGCCCAAAAGAAGGTCACTGGACCCTCTAGTACTGGCAGTTATGAGTCTGTAGTGCTGCAAACCAAACTCTTAACTGTTGATCCACTATCTAGATTATGTTAGATTTCATATGTAGACTATCATATCATCCATAGGCAATAATAAATTCTCATAATTCAATAACTTGTTTCAATTCTTTTTAGTTTTCCTTTTCTTCTATTGAAAAACTAGATTTTATCTTGATTATAGTTTGACTTCCCTCTATTTTGCCTAGTTAGTGCTAACTTTCCCTCCCCTCTGATTATACCCTTTTCTGTCTCTCATTAGAAAAGAAACAGGCATCTAAGGGATGAAAACAAAATAAGACATACGATAAAACAAAAACGAACACATGGGAAATGTACAAAAACAAACAAACAAACAAAACAAAACAAAGGGGGATAAAACAAGAAAACACACAAGAAATAAATACAGACTCAGAAGATGACAGTCTATTGTCAGGAGTGGGGTACTGTAGTAGTCTCCCAGTATTAGTGTGTGAGGGTCACTGAATGATTTAAGCTGTAGCAGTGTTTCTTTTGTGAACTTGAAATCCCTTGTGTTTGGTGCATAGGTTTAAGAATTGCAGTGTCTTCTTGGTGGATTTTTCCTTTGACGAGCATGTAGTAGCCTTCTCTGTCTCTCTGGCTTAGTTTTGGTTTGAAGTCTCTTTTACCAGATATTAAAATGGCCATAGCAATTTGAATCTTAGGTCTGTTTCTTTTGAACATCTTTTTTCATCCTTTTACACTGAGGTGGTGTTTATCATTGATGTTAAGGTGTTTTTCTTGGATACAGCAGAAGGATGGATCCTGTCAATCTGTCTCTTTTTATGGGAAATTGAAACTATTGATATTGAGAATTTTCAATAAGCAATGTTTGTTGATTCTGGTTTCTGGTTATTTTGTTTCTCTCTCTCTCTCTCTCTCTCTCTCTCTCTCTCTCTCTCTCTCTCTCTCTCTCTCTCTCTCTCTGTGTGTGTGTGTGTGTGTGTGTGTATGTGTTTCCCCTCTTTTCATTTGCTGGTCTGGGATTACTTATCCCATGTATTTTCTGGGGTGTGCTTAAATCTTTATGTTGAAGTTTTGTTTCTAGCACTGTCTATAGGGCTAGATTGGAAGATACATACTGCTTAAATTTGTTCTTTTATCACAGAATTTCTTGTTTTCGCCATCTACTGTGATTGAAAGTTTTGCTGAGTATAATAGTCTGGGCTGGCATCTGTGGTCTCTTAGAGTTTGTAAAACATCTGTCTGTGCCCTTCTGGATTTTATAGTCTCCATTGAGAAGTCAAGTGTTATTCTAATAGGTATTCCTTCATATTTCTCTTGTTTTTTTTTTCAGTATGGCTTTTAATATTATTTCTTTGTTCTGTATGGTTAGCGTTGTAATTATTATGTGCCAAGGAGAATTTCTTTTCAGTTTCAGTCTACTTAGTCTTCTGTAGACTTCTTGTACTTTCCTAGGCACCTCCTTCTCTCAGCTAGAACTCCATCAATGACCTATGTCCAGCCTCTTTTCACTTTTTGAGACAGAGTCTCACTAATTTGGTCCACTGATCTACTCTTCCAAGTAACTAATATTATAGGCCTGAGGCTTTAGGCCCAGATTAATATAATATTTGCTTCTTATTCTTTAGTGTTTAATTTTTCTCTCTTTTACTTTTTATTTTAATTGACATATAATTGCATTATTTTCCTCTCCTGCTACCTCCAACCCCTCCTGGGTGCTCCCTGTTTTCAAATTCATGGCTTCTTTTACCCTAGTTATTATTGACACACACATACACATAGGAACAGATAACTAAATACAACCCCCTAAGTTTGTTTAGTGTAGCTTGACACACTGAGGCCAGCTCTCCTGTCTGTCACAAGTGGCAAAGGCTTGGGAGAAGGACATATTTCCTTTAACTTTATTATCCCATGCCATACAACTCTCCTGCTCTCATACCCAACAGGGTCAGCTCTAGTGAGGTGTTGTGCCCACTCTCCCAGGTGCAGCAGCTGGTGAGGGGCAGGTAGGTTCCACTTCTTAAGTTTCTGACTCCAAACTGAACCACAGTGGAACTTACTATCAGTTCTTGAACTTTTGAAACAAAGAAAATGTATGTTTATGAAAGACCTGCAGAGACATGTATAATATCAGCTTTAAGTTTTTTAAAGGTCTCTCTCTCATATATATATATATATATATATATATATATATATATATATATATATTACATATCGATCCCAGTTACCTGTCCCTCTCTCCCTCCCATACTCCCCAACCCCCCTCCCATCCCATCCCCACCCCCACTCCACAGTGAGGGTGATGTCTTCCAGGAGGGATCATCAAAATCTATCAAATTATTTGGAATAGGGTCTAGGCCCTCCCTTCTGCCTCTAGGCTAAGGGGGTATTACTCCATCGGCAATGTGCTTCCAAAGTCTAAAAGTCTCATTCTTGTGGCCACTTCAATATCCACTGACAGATGAAAGGTACACTGTGGTGCATCCACACAATAATACATTACTCAGTCATAAACAGACAGCAATTCATCTAAGCAAACATGGACACTTTAGTGCACTATTGCTAAGTGGATATATCCTCAAGGGATAGTATGATAAACTAAGGATGTAGCTCAGTGCTAGAATATTTGCCCAGCCCATGCAAAAGCCTGGGTCCAATTCTCAGTTTATGTATAAATAAGTAAAAAAATCAATAGATAAATAATTTAATAAATAAATCCATATATTACATGAATCCAGTTATACAACATCCCAGAAAAGATGGAATTATAGAGGCGAAAGTTGAGTTCATGGTTACCATGGGCAAAGTATGGAGTACATGGACTGATCCCAAAGGAATATGAAGGAATTTTGGAGATGATGAAGGGACTTTAGCTCAGTGGAAGAATGCCCCCTTAATGTAAGGTGAGGCCTTGAGTTAAGCTTCAGCAGCAACAACAACAACCAAACAAACAACAATTAAAAAAAAGAAGGAAAATGAAGTTATGTCCTTGAAAATGTATATTCATTATTATATTTTTAAATTTATGTGTATGAAGACAGGCATTGGTGGTGCGGTTCTTTAATCCCAGCCCTCTGGAAGCAGAGGCAGGTGGATCCCTGTGAGTTTGAGCCCAGCCTCGTCTACAGAGCAAGTTCCAGGAAAGGCTCCAAAACAATACAGAGAAACCCTGTCTTGAAAAACCAAACACCAAACCAAACCAAAACAAAACCCCCCAAAAAACTAAACTAAAACCAATAACAACAACAAAATTTATGTGTATGTGTCTTTACACATATGTGTGGATCCCCTTGAGTTACAGAAGGCTGAGAGACATATGACATGGGTGCTGAGAATGAACTCTAGCCCTCTGAAAGAACGACAAGCACACCCCATGCCGTCGTTCCAGCCCCATGAGTCTGTATTTTTAGCATCCTAGAAGTTATATGACTGTATGTACTTGTCAAAGTTCATAGAATTGTGCAGTCAAATAGAAGAATTTAGCTGACTGTAAATTTTATCTCAATAAACTTAATCTGAAAGTAAATTGCCTAATGAAAGATAAATAAGTATAGTCTTCACAGGTGATTTTAGCTGACAACTGGTGGCATTAGTAACACAGAGTAACTGCAATTGCCAAGGTTGAGGGGGATAAAAGTGATTAGAGGTTGTTGTCAGTCCCTGCAACAACAGGTCCACATCCAGGCTAGTCTTTAATGTCCTGGCACAGAGTGCATGGCTCCTCTAGCACCTAGACTTTCAGCTTTGTGTCTAGAGTTTTGCAAGTTGCTCACACAAAGTCTCACCCATCTTCTATGCCTTGCACTAGCCCTTATCTAGGAATGGCAGCTCTCTGCAGCAATCACCCCCGTCAGAACATGGTTCTGATGTCTTTCCATGAATCCTTCCCCTACAATAAATTCTTTCTAGTTCTGTTGGCTATCAGGCTTCTCTGAACAAATAAAACAAACATTATAATAACATTGTTCATATTTTCTCTTCATTGTCATTGTGAGAACAACATAGGGGAACTCTGTCTTTTTCATTTTCTCATTTACCAATAGCACTTAAAACAAAGGAAATATGGCGTCTAATTACTCTGTGTGTGTGTGTGTGTGTGTGTGTGTGTGTGTGTGCGTTTGTGTGTAGATGTCCAGGACAAGAGCTGTGGAAGCTGTCTTATTTGGTTTTTCTGTTTCTGTATTTTGCTTGTTTGTTTATTTAATCTTGTGCCATCCCTTCACCCCCTTTCTGCTCCCTTGACCACACATTTCCAGGGAGTGTGAGAAGTGTAACTACAATGCTTGGCTGAGGAAGCCGATGGGATCACTTGCCTTTATCAACAAGATGGACCTTGCAGTATTCTACACTGATATTTTAGTCTTACAGCTCATCAACTTAGGAGTCTGCTATTTATTAGACACTTTTTATGACAGTTCTTGTGTAGTATTTTGTGAGTGTGAGTATGTGTGTGTGTGTGTGTATGTGTGTGTTCTTTATGATGAATTTTTAAAAAGTTATACTACAATAAAGAGCTGGCTCTCTGGGATTATCCTTTATAGAAGACCATGATTGTGTTCCTTGGAAACATGACTTGGAAAAATCATGCTTAGATCCTGGCATGATTCTTATGGCCAGCATTCTTTGTCTGTTGTGGCTGGATTCGCTGCATTTGTAGATTGGTTCTTAAGGTGCTACTACCACTAGAAGCAGCCTACTGTCACGCCCCCTTGTGTGCTCTTGTGATCCATGCCTTTCTAGCCACAGTTAGAACTCATCTATGAGATGGGAGAAGGGAGAAAATGGCATTGAGCCCTCACAGCTGCCCACCTGCCGTCCAAACCAAAGGTGGACGAAGATGAAAGAAAGGATGGTTTTTAAATGCAGGCAACTTCCAAACTCCCCAACTCCTTTCCCTACGAAGTGTAAGCCTCACCCAAGTCTATGGCAATTTCACAAGCAAGATGCATAAAATCTTGGACACAGAGCAATGGAATTTGAATGACTGCAGAAGGAATGACCCTGTGGGGAGATACAGTATAACAGACACTTTTGATGTCCTCAAAAGTCCACAAGCCCATATCCCAAGCTCCATAGTCAACATTCCCTGCCAGCATTTCTATAGCAATGTAAATAAGCCTCACCTACCCTGTATCTCCAGGAATCCCGAGGAGTCTTATAAAACAAGACATGGCATTAAATCATTAAGTAAATAAATGGAAAAGACCTGTAACCCTTCCTAATTTACATGTTACCTAAAGGTGTCATAAAGCAAAACTTGCTTGTAACATTTCCAGGCACCCCCACTCACCTAAATAAAATAAAATTCACATATTTGATAGGTGGCATATGTTACTATACTTATCTGCTTCTCTACATTTGCACAAACCTCTCTTTAGTAAAATGAACAAAACATACGATCATCCCACCTCTTATGTGGGCCCAACGATGCACGCATTGGTAGCACATTCTGGTATCTTGGCAGAACCCACTTAGAACCCGGCAAAGAGGAACACCCAGTTCTCTTGGTGTTTAAATTCAGCCGGTGTTTTCTTGAGAGGGGTCCAGGGATTTGTTTCTTCTTTGAACCATGTTTGTTTTCTTCTCTGTGAATTCGATGCTTTGGTTTTGTTTTTAATACTAATGGGATGCCTTCAAAAGGCTATTTTACCAAACAAACTCACACGGAGGCTGTTCTAGAACAATCTCCCACGTCTTCGCTGAGCTCATGCTGCGTTTGCGGTTTTCCTTGCACACTCCTTGAACTGGGTCCGAGAACTGCAGTACAGATTTTGAGGGTTTTTTTTTTTTTTTTTTCAGCTCTTACTCATGGAGAAGTTTCTTTACCGGCTCTCCAAGCCGAGGTCACCAGCCTCTTTGCAGCGTCTCAGGAGCCAATTAGAGAGCATTTGTTCGGGTTGGTATGCCTCTTCTCTCAGAGGCTGCTCTTGCTGAACTTGCTGGGCTTTTAATGCGATGTTGAAATCTGTTCTTGCTTGACTCCTACAGCTGGCTCTGATCAGCCTCCTCTGAGGAGGAAGTTTCAATTAGCACAGTTTCAAATGTGCTCCGGAGGTATATTTTTATGGCTACTCGACTAATAGCACTCTTTGTTCCTAGTGGTGTGTGACTCCTTAACAAACACAGCCATTCGTGTGAGTCATGGAGTGACTTTATAGCAAGGCTAAGCTTTGCCAAAGCCAAAAGAATGAGACAGCCAAATTGAATTAGTGGCTGAAACACATTAATTTATGCTAGATAAATGTTATTGTGGTCCCATGGGTAAGTACTCAGGTCACAGGCTTTATGAACTATTTGCAGCAAGAGGGCTTCCTGGCAGTAAATCAGCCGGAGCAGGACTTTGCAAAAAGGACTTCCAGCCTCTTGCTCTCTTCTGTTTCCTGAAATGGCCTCCACCCTACCCTCTCCCCTTCCATTAAGACAGCTCATCATTTTGTGCCCATTTTGTGATGTTTAGCATAGAAGTGGTAGAATGAATGCTTTCTGTAGGCTCTGCCTGAGTCTGGTGGAGATTTGGTCATCTATTATGCCTGTGGCCCTCATCACAAGCAGCAGCATGTTCCTCATTCCAGACTCCAGATCTCCGTGGGTACAGAGCTCTGGCTGAGCCCCAGCTCATAGAGTCCCCGCAGCTGCGTGTAAATGGGATCCTTGATGTTTCCGACACAGCATACACTACCAAGTCCTGACAAGGCTGTTTTTCTTCTGGGAAGGAATTAGATCCACTTAAGCCTGGCTTATTTCTCAAGTAAGAAAAGTAGGAATAAGTGTTTTCTGGCTTCAAGTTGTGGCAAGTATGCAATGATGCCAAGAAAGAATTATGCATAAATGATAGTGTTTAAACTCGTTTTCATGTGTTTAGATGCATCTCTGCCAAAAAACTGACAGGGCCTTTCTTTTGGCATCTTTTCAGAGGGAGATCACTCTCACACAGAACATTTTCTTAATAAAGAAATAATTGTAAATCACGGGTGTCCAGGCAGGTGATAACCAGTTTACCTCAAACACAATAGTCTGTAAAACTCAAAGAAAACAACTGTCTGTGCAAAAGATGATGGATATGTCTCCCTGCTCTGTAACTACCTGTCCTCCGTGTGTCAGTCAAGGCCCTAGGCAGATGTAGAGTGTGGCTAAGGGCATCAGCTTTGGAGTTGGTTCTAGATTTGTGTTCTGATCTCATCCCTTATTGGTTTGGCAATCTTGAGCTGATTGGGACCCTCTGTATCCTTACCTAGGTAAAATAGAAAACAGTAACAGTTGCTTCTGTAGTGGCACTCACTGTTAAGCCTGAAGAGGAGGTAGCTACAAACTATCAGCAAAAGGGATTTAACAAAATGGCCTCTCAACAGGCAGTAGCCTGTGTTGATCACTGGTATTGCTGTCCTACTGACCTTGATCAAATAGAGGAGACAGTCTCTCCCATTTAGTTCACAGTTCCCCCAGTGGCTAGCAAGAAAAGATTCTGGGGAGAGATTGCTTCTCCTTGGCATAATTTATGCTTCCCACCTGAAGAACATCTCCAGCTAGTTGGCAAATTCTGTTTAACTCATCAACCTTGAGACCCATGTGTCATAGTTGCATTTCAGGCTAATGCTTGCTTACTCGGTTTGAAGACATGGGTCTGACAGTTATCTTGAATGATTAGCAGGGAGCAGGAAGGCTAACACATGGCGGGCTCAAGTCCCATTTCTCATGACTTGAGTATCACGTTGATGAATTCTCAACCATGTACTTGTAGCCAGATGTGACATTTGCCCCAAATCAGCACAGATTCCCAAGACTTTTTCAAATTTTTAAAATACTATCCTTTCTTTAGTTAGGAGAAAGAGAAAGAGGGGGAGGGGACAAAATATAACATATCCTCAGGATTCTAAAGTTTTTTTTTTAATTAAGCTCAATTTTATTTATGTTTCTATAGCTGAGTTCAGAAATAATTAACCTGTCAGTTGCTATGGAGTAGTTTCTTGGCTACTAACATTAATTTATGTGTATATATAAGTACATAAAGAATTTTTAAAAATCTGTCCTACATTCATTTTAAATTGGAGTTCCTTGAGACCTCCCAGACTCCAAGTCTTACCAAACACCAAAAATGTATTCATAGTAGAATTTAAAACATGGACCTACTGAATATTTTATAACAGTGATGAACAAGGCCTAATTTTCCACGGCCAGTTTAACCTTCTAAGTAAGTTGCCAAGCAGTGTTTCTTACTCTAGGGGATTTTCCCTGAGAGGTTAAAACTCTGTATACTCCTGACTGGAATTTGTTGTTAGGCTCAATACTTTGACTTCTAAAGAGTGTGACAATTTTCATAGGCTCCATGAGGATAGGGACATAACAGCCATCTTCTTGCCTCCCTCATTTATCCGTGGAATCCTCCCATGTGCTTCCAAACCTTTATCCAAATGTTTATCTACTTCATGAAAAGTTGAACAGTGAATGAACTCTCCCCCTGATTCTGACTTGCTTCGTCTTCATTTACATTTTTTCCTTCATTGATAAATTTTTTTTTCTTCTGCTGCTTCATTTTTATTTTTTATGTGTGTGTGTGTGCTTTTTGATTTTTTTTCTTTTTCTTTCTTTCTTTTTTTTTTTTTTTTTGTTTTGTTTTGTTTTGTTCCTGTTGAAACTACTTTTTCATGGATTAAATTCTGTGAAAAAAACAAAACAGGCCCCAGTCACATTAAGGTTGTTTTATAGTAATCAAGCATGAACATTTTCATGAGATTTCTTGTTACACTGAGGTCACTGATATTTTAAACTACACCAATTAATACTGTTCCTTCTGGTGCTTTGAGTAACTGAAAGTACTAAGATGAGTCCTTGCTATGTTAACACACTGAAGCCCCATGGGTGACATCATGAGGAACATCTGACTGAAACAGGAGTCATGGGAGTTCAGAAACTTCCCACAGAGAGGACCAATCAATATAAGTTCTGTGCTTAGGATTTCATGCATTTTGTTAATAAGCCAAAGCCATAGACCTGTGTGGCAATTACTCAGACAATGATGTAAAAAGATAGCCTGACAAACAGACCTCCATAATCCACTTACATCTCCCAGAAGCCAAAGGGTTGGGAAAGCCTATTAACAAGCTCTCTGCCTGTCTGCTTAGAGATGCTGTTAAAGCCAGAGCCTGCTCAGCACCTGAGGCAGCTGTTAATAAAGATGGCTTGCGGCAGCAGATTTCTGCTCTACTAAGATTGGACATAAAACAGAATAAGTTAAAACATGTCAATAATGCTAGGCAAAATAAACCCCACAAAACAAAACAACAAGCAAAAATGCTTTATAAAAATGGGTTCAAGAGTGCACAAAGAACTTCCAGGAAGGCACCAATGACTGAGCATGTGCCTGGTGAATATTACTGTTTTCCTTCCAAAGACATGGAAGTCTAGTGTCTTTTTCTTTTTGTATAAACTTCTACTGATGGACCAATGATAGTTCTTTTAAAAATAGTATTTATGAATTATTATATGCATATGTATTACATGGTGTGTGTGTGTGTGTGTGTGTGTGTGTGTGTGTGTGTGTGTGTGTGTGTGCATATGCCATAGCCCATGGGTAAAGGATGGACAACAACTTCATGAAATCATTTCCCTCTTTCAACCTTCACCTGGGTTCAGGGGAGTGAACACATGTGGTCCCCTTGTCACCTTGTTGGGCCCATCTAAATACATATACATATACATATACATATATGTTTTTTCTTATTTTACATATTGATCCCAGTTCCCTCTCCCTCTTTACCTCCCTCACTCCCATTCCACCCAATCTCCCTCTCATCCCATGCCCCCCCCTACTCCACAGGGAGGGTGATGCATTCCAGGAGGGATCATCAAAATCTGTCAGGTCATTTGGAGTTGGGACTAGGTCCTCTTTCCTGCCTCTAGGTTAAGGGAGTATCCCTCCGTGGGGAATGTACTCCCAAAGTCCTTTTGTGCACCAGGGATACATCCTGGTTCCACTGTCAGAGGTCCCTTAGACTGCCCAGGACTTCTAACTGAGACCCACTTTCAGGGGGTCTGAATCGGTCCAATGCTATCAGTCTGGGGGCCCATTAGCTCCTCCTTGTTCAGGTCAGCTGTCTCTGTGGGTTTCTGTAGTCTGGTCTTGACCCCTTTTCTTATCACTCCTCTCTCTCTGCAAAATTTCTAACTTCTTGGCCCTAAAAGATGCATTCAAACCCATGCCTTTTGTCAGCTCTATGAATTTACAATAGTTTGGGAGTCTTTTCATTTTTGTTGTTGTTCATTTTGTACTTCTCTTGAGTGTCACTTTTCTTTGGAAAATTTGAATTCACAAGACAAGTATCACCTTTCATTGTATGATTCTGATTGAATATGCCAGACTGCTTTTAATAGTGGTTATATTTTGTCACAAGGACCAAGTAGTCTATAGTCCTACAGCTTTTCCCCTGGTACTTCTATTCTAGTAGCAAAGGTTCCTGAATTGTGACTGCATGCTTCTGAGAACTGAGATGGAGTACAAGGAAGGGCTAACAGAGCGTTGCTGCAGATTCATGGGAAATCCTGCCATAGTTATCTGGCCCACACATTAAAGTTTAACACAGTTAAGTTTAAGCCACTTCCTGTTTGGGTGGATGGTTGTGCCTGAGAGATACAGCCTGCCCTATTCCAAGACCTCTCATGAACTGCGTGGTGGTTTTAATTAAATCCAGTAGGTTGAGACAAGTGGTTTGGCAGTTTCCATTGATTTATTTTGCCTGTGACATCTGGGCCTGATTTATTGTATTGATTTACATAATTGTCTTTGGACAATCACTCCACATATTTTCATTCTAGTTCCATTCTGGTTTGGAGGACTCACAGGCTGTAAGCATGGAAGATTCCATTCTCTCGTGCTTTTGATTTTCCCTTTTGGTTTTGCTTTTCCTTAGTAGGATGGTAAACTCCTGAGTCATCTTGTAGAGATCTTGTGGGCTGCATCAACAGAATTGCTTGAACACCAGTAATAATTTAAAATTGAAGTCCATTACCATCATCTCACCATTTATCTATTTATTTATCTATTTATTTATTTGTTGCTCTGAGACAGGATCTCCCAGTGACACTGGCTGGCCTCAACTCCAAACTTGCTATATAGAGCAGACAGCCATGAGCTGGTGATGGTCTACTTGTCTCAGCCTCCTAAATTCTGGAATGATAACCACACTCAACCCACCCTGTTTAGTTGTCTAAATATTTAAGTCTGGGTCATGGTTACTAATATCAACACTGTGTCATAGTCAATTTTTCTGTATGCTGTGAATATATTTAGAAACACATAACATTGCAGACTCTTTTCCTCCAATCTCAGTTTTATTGTAAGAAAGTTAATGTTGGAAAGTGTATTTCAAACTCCATGGAGCATGTGTAAGGAATGAAGGAAGAAAATGAAGGAAAGGAGAGAAGAGGGAAAATGTCTGCCAAAGAGGAAGGACAAGAAGCAAGCAGGTCCCAAGCATAATAAATAGCTAAATTTCCTGCTGGGCATTAAGCATCCCAATTATAGAGTATATAACAACACTTTGAGCTCATACTCCATCACTCTTTCTTACAGCTGGTACCTTCTAACTTAACTCCCAGACACCATTCTTGGAAAAGGGAGCTGAGGCAAGGCAAATTGAGTTCAGTCTGTTACTTAACTCAATTTGACTCTCTGTCTCAGTATTACAAGTGGGGCTTGCCTTTGTTCCTAAGAGCCAGCTTGCTTGGTTTTTATTTATTTGTTCTGTTTAGTGGCCCTGGAATTGGATTCAGGCCCTTGGGAATGTTTTACCATTGAGCTACCTACCTAGTCCTCCAACTGTTATTTAACGCTTTTAGAATGACAGTGTCTTCTGTTCTTGTAAGCATTTCAATATCTTAGTAGATTATCATGCCAGTTTCCTTGGTTTTCTTCTTGTATAACAACAATAGCATTTTGAACTCAAATTGTGAACATACCTGAAACATTAAGCATCTTAACACAAGATTTACCTATCTTACTCCCTTCAAAGCCTTATCTTTGTCTTAACTGACTTGAGATTACCAGTGTAATAGAAAAAGGTTATTCACCAGACTGTTGCTATTTATTATTAGCAGTTTAATACAAAAACATCCTTCTGTTCTCTGTGGTACCCAATATTCATCAGCAAACTTACAAACTGTTTTGTTTTTCTGGGGGCTGCTTGGTAGGATTCTGTGAATAGAAAGAAATTAAATCATAGTATATAGTGAACAAATCTATATTTAACATAGAGTTTAGCACAGTTTTTAAAACCTCCCTCATAGCTAATGTATAGGAAATCAAGCCAAATTAATCACTTTTTAAAAATCAGCTTTGCTAACACATTATTTAACATCCACCCATGATTCAATGTTTTTTAGTAAATTCTTTAAAAATATGTGTAAATTACCCAAATCCAAGTTGGAAATAATTTTTTCAACACCAAATAGCCTTGTCTCAAAAAGATAATTAGTTATTATTTTATACTTGAATAATCTTCAATTTAATTAATCATAAACCACATTCTATATATAATTTATGAACAAAAACATAAATAGTATGATTAAGAAAAGCATACCAAAATACACCCATTGACCTGTTCTGGAAGTTAGGTTCTGAAGTGCACCTAGCTTTTCATCAACAATAAATTCAGGGGCTGGAGAGATGGCTCAAGAGCTAAGAGGACTTGGTCATCTTGCTGAGGACTGGAGTTCAGCTCCAAGCATCCAGGTTGGATGGCTCCCAATGGCTAATAACTCCAGCTTCAGGGGATTTCATGCACTCTCTGGCTTCCACTGGCACATGTATACACACAGAGAGAAATACACATACACATGAATAAAAATAAAAAATACTTTTTTTTTTACAGAGCTGATTCTGCAATAACCTTAAAAGTAGTTACTTGTAGAGTGATGTGTAAATGTATGTGGGTCACAACTTAGCCAAGCAGACAGAAGGCACTGTGGCTTCAGGGCTAAGTTCATATGATGAAGTACTTCCTCGCAGCACAGCTTCATCAATCTAAGTCTGATGTAGTCTCCTGGATACTGTGCTTGTAAGATAAACACTGAGATTCCTGGAGCCGCGTTTCCTGAGAGACTGACCAGAGCAGCCCTTGAAAGCATAGCATCAAAGGAGGCTGCAAAGAATGTCCTCAGGATTGGCAAGTGTGGGCTTCTTTGCTGTCAAGGATAATGATCCTAATGGTGTTCTTTCTCCATTTGTGATGGTCATTTTCAGTATGCCAGAGAACATGCTGTCAAGACATGGAGCCTTTAAGGCTTCCATCCCTGTGCTAGGTGTGGATTTGATGAAGCTTGCCTTCTGAGACACAGAAGAATTCATTTGAATTATTCAAAATAAAAGCCTGACTATTTGCTTTTACTTTCATTAAAAGAAAATATGACACCAAAGAAAAGCAGTGATGGAGAGGCAGAGTTTGGTGTGGCAGGCTCTCCGAACTAATTTACAAGCGTTTTTCAGGCAGTTATCTTTTGATGAGCAAGACTGTATTATACCATGAGGGTGGGGATGCTAATTAGACATAGGATGTGGAAAAAAAGCATGCTTCTTTAAACAAATTATGAGAGTCAGCCTTAGCTCCAGGAAACACCATCATTTAAAGCACCATGCTAGCAATTTCACAGGAGCATTATTATTCAGTAAGATGGACATTCTGTGTTGTTTGATTGGCATCGTGAAAACAAAGGATGCTCACCTCAGTTCTGCATCTTCTCTGGTACCTCTCCCACATAAATCCTGTATCATCTCACATAGCCCAACAGTTCTCTTTATTGCAATGTTCAAAACCAGCAATTCTCTAATTTGCTGAATTACAGATAGGCTTTGGATAGAATAGAAAGGCTCAATAAGAATGACAACTAAATGTCCTGAAACCAGGACCCATTTTTTCCTATATACATTTTTTTCCTACATAATGTCCAACTTCCTTTGAAAGAGAGTATAGTCGCAAGAGTAAGAATAGTTTTCTAGCCAGTATAAAATTCCAGCACCTGTGACTCAAACACTCATGTATCTGTAGCTGATCCAGACAAATTTGCTGGACACATCCTCCCCTTCTCCCTTTGTTAGGCCCAGCATGATTGTGTGCTGGTATCCTAGTATGTGTCTCCTACCAAGAATTGTGCTTTTCTACTCTTGTGCAATACAGCCACTAAAGGATTTGTTTTAAAAAGTGACAAATGATGTGTATAGGGCTGCAGCTGCAAGGGTCATGTATTACAAGGTACATGATTTATGTACAGCTTTTTGTCCTGTGGACCGCGTATTTCATAGCAAAATTGGACTGATTGGGGTCTGCACAATATCAAATTTTGTCTCCATTAGAGGCAAACCTACTCTCTCAGGTGAAATATTTATCTAAATTCTTATTAATGGTGCACAGGGGTAAAGAGCGTAGCTTATCTCTAATTTGGTTTCCACATATCACAGGCTCAGCAGACAAGTATTTGAGGAGTGCATTGTTTGGATGAAAGACCCTCATGTACTTTTTCCTTGGTTGAAGTTTCCCAGCAACCACCCCCTCGTTGTACTATTGCTCCTGTTCTCTGGGTTCAGCTGGGCTCCTAAAAGAAAGGGTTTCACTGTGTATTCATGGCTGTCCTGGAGCTTGCTCTGTAGACAAGGCTGGACTCAGACCCACAGAGATCTACCTGTCTCTGCCTCCCAAGTTCTGGGATGCAAAGCATGCATCATCACCACCCAACTTCAGCTTGGATCTTAAATGTTCTTTAATAGTACAGTAATGATGGGAGAATGAAGCTACTCAAATTCTCTTAACTCATTAGAAGCCAGGCGGACATTTGATCTTAGATCTATGTCAAAAGCATGTTTAATCTGATGGTTAATCTGATAGCTGTCACCTGACTTTATCAGTAACTCTAAGGTTTGGATTTTTAAAATTTTTTAGATTCCCATATGAATTATAAAGCTTGTGAAAACTATCTCAAAGAACTTGACTAGGAAATACCTATAGCACGAGCCAGCAATGGCTCAGCAGATAAAGGCTCTTGTTGCCAAACCTGATGGGCCCAGTTGTATATCCTAGGACCCAGGTGGTAGAAGGGTAGATTAATTTCTTCAGATTGTCACCTGACATCCACAAGTAAGATTTGACATGGGCATGCACACACACAGGTGTGAACACACACAAATAATTAAAAAAAATAAGCAAAATTAAAGAAGTTTGAGAGGATGGAAAAGGCTGTATCCATCGTTTCAATAATGACAGTGAAATCAGACTATTGACCCCAAAGCCTTATGTCTAAAACATAATTAACTATTATATAGAGCTTTATTTTGCATTAAGTTTGGATCTTGTTACCGAGTACAAGCTTGGCAAACACTAATACAGGATACCTGGTCAGTCAGGTTTGGAGTGTAGCTCATGAGGGTTGAGGAGAAAGGTTCTTTGAGAGGTGGTTTTCACATGGAGCCATCTTTCCAGAGACAACTAGGAATCTTTCAACTGCATCCCTCCAGGTAATTTTCTTTCTAGTTTCACTGTTTTCTTTTATATTACTTCTATATCTTCATTGAGATTCCAATCAAATTCTGCCATCATATCTACTTTGTATCTTCTTTTCATTTTCTTTTGTTCTGTACACTACAGAAAGTCATGCATCCATCTTTGGAAGGCTCAGTGCTCTTTAACGGGCCCTCTGAGAGTGTTCACCAAAGTCTGTAAGCCTTTTTTCTTGCTAAGGTGTCCCTTTCTTGCTTTGTGTTTGGATATTCTCTGTAGTCAAGTAGATTCCCTGGGAATGTGGTGAAGGTTGGGCCTCCTGAGATTGCTTTATTTGCGACTAGTTAGGTAGGAAGAGCTCTTTAAGATGCCGGGAAGTCAGTTGCCTCCACTTTGTTCTGACAAATCCTCTGTGATTTGTGTCTATAGGGGATAACAAACTAGAAACTCAACCACTGGCCTATTTAGAGAAAGATCTATGCTAGAGCCAGGCTCTCTTCCTAGCTCAAAATTCTTCTCTTCTGCTCACCTAATCTCCCCACTTTGTAATTATCCTTTCAGGACTAAGCCTCCTCTTCTTTGACCTGTGATCTCATCTTCCTCCTAATTAGTAAAGGAACTTGATCCAACTTTGACTTGTTTCCTGGCTCACATCTCTAATCACCTCCTGTTAGGGGATATTCCTTTTTAATGTGCTCAGGACCACATTAAACCATATAAAATACATAAACAAATAAAGCCTCCCCAAACCTGCACAATGTAATATCATCCTTTTTTGTCAAACTATTTTGGTACATTTGGGTAATTGGTATTTTTTTGCATTGATTTTTATAGGTTATTTTGGTGCCACTATATAACACACTATTTAATTAACTATTTAATTGACTGATTTTCAAAAATATGCAATGGTTGGATTTGATAAGACTAACATCATAAACTAAAACATAAGCATGATACATATATATTTATACATAAAAATCTCTGTGTATATAGGAATAATCTAAGAATTTTTTGTCTTTTGTCACTTTTAAGTAATACATAATAATAATGACACTAGACAAAGTACCCAGCGTTGGCCAACTTTCTTGTCTTGCCCCTCCACCCTCCAGTAGAGAGGTAAGTACTGGGGGCTCCCCCAGCCACCCACCTCCCCCTCTTCAAGTCCCCTGACCTATGTCCACTACATTTTCCTGCCAATGAATCCCCCAAAGGGACCTGGAAGCAGAACAAAGCACCCAACATCGGCTACAATTCCTGTCTTGCCCCTTTACCCTCCAATCAAAAGGTGAGGATAGAACACTGAATCTACACTCACCAGGAGAGGGAGAGATTCTACCTGTACCCACTGGAAGAAGAAATGGGAAAATGACAGTATAAGAACATGTCAACAACATAAAGATGTATATGACACCACCAGAGCCTAGGAAATCTATACCAGCAAGACCCGAACTTCCCAGCACAGATGAAGCAGAAGACAATGACCTTCAAAATAACTTCATAAAAATGATAGAGACCCTCAAAGAGGATATGAGAAAATCCCTTAAAGAAATGGAAGAAAAACAAAACAAAACAAAAACATTTCAAGAAATGGAAGAAAAAAAAAAACAAACTAAAAAATGCAGGAAATCAACAAGTCTCTTAAAGAAAGCAAGGAAAGCCAAGAAAAAACAAACAGATGAAGGAAACAATTTAAACATTTCAAGACCTGAAAACTGAGATAGATACAATAAAGAAAATACAAACTGAGGGAATGCTGGGAATAGAAAAGCTGGGAACTACAGATACAAGAATAACCAACAGAACACAAGAGATTGAAGAGAGAATCTTAGGCACTGAATGAACTAGAGGAAATATATTCATCAACCAAAGAAAATCTTAAATCCAACAAATCCTTAACACAAAATATTTAGGAAATGTGGGACACTGTGAAAAGGCCAAAGCTAAGAATAATACATATAGAAGAAGGCAAAGAAGCCCAGATGAATGGTGGAAAAAAAAACATATTTAACAAAGTCATAGAAGAAAACTTGAAAACTTTCCTAACCCAAAGAAGGACATGCCTATGAAAGTACATGAAGTTTACCAATCACCAAATAAACTGGACCATAAAAGCAAAAGTCTCCTTGTCACATAATAATTGAAACACCAAGCATACAGAATAAAGAAAGAATATTAAGAGCAGTGAAGGAAAATGGAGATGTAAGATATAGAGGCAGACCTATCAAAGTTACACCTGACTTCTCCATGAATACTCTGAAAGCCACAAGGTCCTAGATAGATGTTCTACAAACACTAATAGACAACTGTTGCCAGCCTAGACTACTACAACCATCAAAACTCTCAATCACTACAGCTGGAAAAAAACAAGATATTTCTTGACAGAACAAGATTTACACAATACATATCCACACATCCAGCCATACAGAAAGTTCTGGAAGGAAAACTGCAACCCAAGAAAGTAAACTAAACTCACAAAAATGGGCAATAGATAATCCCACTTTACCAGAAGCCAAAAGAAAAAGCAGAGTAAATCTACTCGCAATATCATCACCACCAACAAATCCAAAACAAATAAGAATTAACAATTAATGGTCTATGATTTCCCACAATATTAATGGTCTTAACTCTCTATAAAAAGACACAGGCTAACAGAATGGATACCAAGACAGAATCCATCTTTCTACTGAATACAAGAAACACACCTCAATTTCAAAGACAGACATTACCTCAGAGTTAAGGGTTGGGAAAAGATTTACTAATCAAATGGACCCAAAAAACAAGCTGGTGTGGCTATCCTAATATCTAGCAAATTAGACTTCAAACTAAAATCAATCAAAAGAGATGAAGAAGGTCATTTCATATTAATCACGAGAAAAATCCATCAGGGCGAAGTCTCAATTCTGAACATCTATGGCCCAAAGACAAAGGCACTCATGTTTGTAAAAGAAACATTTCCAAAACTCAAATATCACATAAAACCTCACACTCACCACTAGACAGGATAACCAGACAGAAATTTAACAAAGAAACAAAAGAACTAACAGAAGTTATGACCCAATTGGATTTAATAGACATCTATAGAATATTCCATCCTGACACAAAGAATGTATCTTCTTCTCAGCACCACATGGAACCTTCTCTAAAATTGATCACATACTTGGCAACATAGCAAACCTCAAAAGATACTAAAAAATTAGAATAACCCCCTGTATCTTATCAGACCACTATGCTTTAAAGTTAGAATTCAACAACACAAATTTCAGAAACCCTTTAAACTCATGGAAACTGAACAGTGTGCAATTGCACCATTCCTGGGTCAAGGAAAAAAATAAAGAAATTAAAGACTTCCTAGAATTCAACGAGAATGAAGACACAATATACCCAAACCTATTGGACACTTTGGAAGCTCTACTAAGAGGAAAATTCATAACACTAAGTGTTCACATGAAGAAATTGGAGGATAGTCACATTAGAGAATTAACAGCACAAACGAAAGCTCTAGAACAAAACCAAGCAAACTCACTCCCAAGGAGTAGATGACAGGAAATAATCAAATTGAGGGCTGAAGTCAATAAAACAGAAACAAAGAAAGCAATACAAAGAATCAGTGCAAAAAAAGAGTTGGTTCTTCCAGAAAATCAACAAGGTAGACAAACCTTTATCAAAAATATCCAAAAGGAGAGAGAGAACTCACAAATTCACAAAATAAGAAATGAAAAGGGGGATATAACAATTGACACAGAGGAAATCCAAAGACTCTAGAGGTCATACTTTGAAAACCTGTATTCCATAAAATTCAAAAATTTAAAGGAAATGGACAATGTTCTTGATAGATAGTACCAAAATTGAATCAAGAACAGATCAACAATTAAAATAGACCTATAACCCCTAATGAAATAGAAGCAGTCATCAAAAGTCTCCCAACCAAAAAAAAAAGTTCAGGGCTACATGGCTTCACTGCAGAATTCTACCAGAAATTCAAAGAAGAGATGATACCAATATTCCTCAAATTGTTCCACACAATAGAAGCATAAGGTTTATTTCCAAACTCTTTTTAGAAGGCTACAATTACTGTGGTACCCATGAAACACAAAGACACAACTAAGAAAGAGAACTACAGAACAATATGCCTCATGAACATTGATGCAAAAATACTCAATAAAATACTGGCAAATCAAATCCAATAACACATCAAAGAAATCATACACCATGACCAAGCAAACTTCATCCAAGGGATGCAAGAATAGTTCAACATATGAAAATCTATCAATGTAGTCCACAATATAAACAAACTGAAAAAGAAAAACCATATGATCATCTCACTAGATGCTGAAAAAGCCTTTGACAAAATCCAACACCCTTTCGTAATAAAGGTCTTGGAGAGATCAGGGGTAACAGGAACATACCTAAACATAATAAAAGCAATGTACAGTAAACACACAGCCAACATAAAACTAAATGGAGAGAAACTCAACACAATTCCTCGAAAATCAGGAACAAGACAAGGCTGTCCACTCTCTCCATATCTCTTCAATATTGTACTTGAAATTCTAGCTAGAGCAATAAGAAAACAAAAGGAGATGAAGGGGATACAAACTGGAAAGGAAGGAGTCATACTTGCACTCTTTGCAGATGATATGATAGTTTACATAAGCGACCAAAAAACAAAAAAACAAACAAACAAACAAAAAAAACTCTACCAGGGAACTTCTATATCTGATAAACACCTTCAGCAAAGTGGCAGGATATAAGATTAACTAAAAAACAAAAATAGTACTCCTACTATATACAGATAATATATGACTGAGATAGAAATCAGGGAAACATCACCCTTACAATAGCCACAAACAACATAAAATATCTTGGGATAATGCTAACCAAACAAGTGAAAGACCTATATAATAAGAACTTTGAGTCTTTAAAGAGAAGAAATTAAAGAAGATCCCAGAAAATGGAAAGATCTTGCATGCTCTTGGTTAGGAAGGATCAACATCGTAAATATGGCAATCTTGCCAAAAGCAATCTACAGATTCAGTGTAATTCCCATAAAAATCCCAGCACAATTCTTCACAGGTTTGAAAGAATAATACTCGACTTTATATGGAACCAAAGACCCAGGATAGCCAAAACAACTCTGTACAATAAAGGAACTTCCAGAGACATCAACATCCATGACTTCAAGCTCTATTATAGAGCTATTATCCAGAAAACAGCTTAGTAGTGTCACAAAAACAGACAGGTAGACCAGTGGAATCAAATAGAAAACTCTGATATTAACCCACACACCTACCAACACCTGGCTAACACCTGACTTTTGACAAAAAAAAAAAAAAAAAAAAAAAAAAAAAAAAAAAAAAAAGCTAAAATTATACAATGGAAAAAAGAAAGCATCTTCAACAAATGGTGCTGGCAAAACTGGATATGGGTGTGTAGATGCTAAAACTTAAGTCCAAATGGATCAAAGACCTCAACATAAATCCATCCACACTGAAGGGAAAGTGGGAGATACCCTTGCGCTGCTTCCTGAACATAACATCAGTAGCACAGACACTGACATCAACAGTTAATAAATGGGACCTCCTCAAACTGAGAAGCTTCTATAAGGCAAAGGACACAGTCAACAAGACAAAATGGCAGCCCCCAGAATGGGAAAAGATATTCACCAACCTCACATTTGACAGAAGGCTGATCACCAAAATGTACATGAACTCAAGAAACTCATCACCAAAACACCAAATAATCCAATTAAAAAGTGAGGTACAAAACTAAATAGAGGTTTTCAATAAAGAAATCTCAAATGGCTAAAAGACATTTAAGAAAGTGCTCAACATCTTTAGACATCAGGGAAATGAAAATTATTAAAACTCTGAGATACCATATTACTTCTGTCAAAATGGCTAAAATCAAAAACACCAATGGCAGTTTATGATGGAGAGGATGTGGAGAAAGGAAAATGCTTCTCCACTGCTGGTGGGAGTGCAAACTTATACAGCCAATTTGGAGATCAGTATGGCGATTCCTCAGGAAAATGGGAATCAGTCTACCACAGGACCCAGCAATCCCCCCTCTTAGGCATATACCCAAATGATCCACATCCATGCAACAAAGACATCTGTTCAACTATGTTCATAGTAGCCTTATTTATAATAGCAAGAACCTAGATGCCCCTCAACTGAAGAATGGATAAAGAAGATGTGGTACATTTACACAATGGACTACTACTCAGCAGAAAAAAAACAATGGAATCTTGAAATTCACAGGCAAATGGATAGAACCTGAAGAAACCATCCTCAGTGAGGTAACCCAGTCACAAAAAAAAGAGGAACATAGTATGTACATACTCACATATGGATTTTAGACATAGAGTGAAGGATCACCAGCCTATAATGCACGCTGCCAGAGAAGTTAGGAAAACAAGGAGGAACATGAGAGTGACACACATGGTCCCCCACAGAAGGGGAAAGGGACAAGAACTCCTGAATAAATTGGGAGTGGGAAGGAGAGGAGAGGGAGTTAGAAGAAAGAGAAATGGAGAAGATGGCAGGAGAGGAGGACATGAGGGGGCAGGAAGATTGAGTCAGGGAAAGAATAGAGGAGAGCAAGAAGAGAGATACCATAATAGAGGGAGCCATTATAGGTTTTAAGAGAAATCTGGCACTAGGAAAAATGTCCAGAGGTTTTCAAGGATGACCCCAACTAAGAATCTAAGCAATAGTGGAGAGGCTACCTTAAATGCCCTTCCCTGATAATGAGATTGATGACTACCTCATATGCCATCCTAGAGTCTCCATCCAGTAGCTGATGGAAACAGAAGCAGACACTCACAGCTAAACACTGAGATGAATTCCTGGAATTTAGTTGCAGAGAGGGAGCAGTGATGAGCAAAGCAGTCAAGACCAGGCTAGAGAAACCCACAGAAACAGCTGACCTGAACAAGGGGGAGCTCATGGATCCCAGACTGATAGCTGGGAAGCCAGCATAACACCAAGCCAGACCTCCTGAACATGTGTCTCAGTTAAGAGCCCTGGGCAGTCTGTGGGACCTCTGACATTAGAACCAGGGTGTATCCCCAGTGCAAGAATGGGACATGGGAGAGTGCCTAGGCTCTACTCCAAATGACTTGACAGATTTTGATGATTCCTCATGGAAGGCCTCACCCTCCCTGGGAAGTGGATATAGGATGTGATACGGGAGGTCGGTGGCGGGCATGGGGAGATGAGAGGGAGAGGGAACTGGGATCAATATGTAAAATAAAAAAATTAAATAAAAAATAACAACTATAATAATAAAATAATGTCACATATAAATAATATATTTCTTATTTCAGTTGTACAAAATGGGATGGTTGAAAAATTATTGAATTTTGTTTCAAAATATTGAAATGTTCTGATGAGCAGAATATGTTAGCATATTATCATTTAATAGAAAATCCTGGCACCATCTACTTAATACAGGTATTGCTCATACACATGTCACAATGGAGTATCTTATCTCCTTCACACACCCATTTCCCTCTATCTCACTATTGATAAAATGAGCATCTTGGGAAAGATGTGTTAGAAACACAGACTGTTATTACTTAAGTGATAACAATAAATAATGGTCAGCACCTGTGAAGACAGTAAAATTTTTTTTGTGGAAGTTACTCTGAATAACAAAATAGTATAAACTCACCCCAAGGACTATAATGAAAATCTACCAGCCCCTTCTCAATAAAGAAGGAAAAGAAGAGGAAATGGGGTTAGAAATTACCTGGAGAAAGGTAATAGTGAGCCACACTCTCCTGAGAGAAGTAACACAAAACACATCTTTCTAAAACAAACAAACAAAAAAAAAAAACAAACAAAAAACAAAAATTGTGGAGAATAGAACATTTGGCATGATATCAGTATAACTCTGTTATACAGAATTTCTAAGAAGTTCTCATGTATAAGAAAGCCTCTTGACTTGTTCAAAATATTGCATCCTTGCATTCTTTGATCACTTAAGTTTTACAATCCCCAGGTCCTAAAATGTGCCACACACAGAAATACATCATATAGCATATGGTAATACTATTCATTTATGAGGTACATCTCGAAATTCAAAGAAAAAATTTCTGTGTGACTTTATGTTTTCATTTTTAACAGATTTCTCTAAATCACAGTGATATTGTGAGCAGCACAGAAAATCAAGTTGGATTAAATCACTTTTTTCTTGATAGGAGAGAACATGATTTAAACATTTCTGATTTGTGACCTATGATTGCACTCTGTTAAATGTGATTTAAAGGTCAAATCTAGCTGAAAGCCACGAACACAGCACAAATTCATTATTCCATTTTAATTCCTGTAGTGACACAGCTAAGATCTCACAAATGCCTGTACCTCTGACCCAGAGCTATGATGAAAATCCATCTCTCTGAAGTAGATCATGAGGCCTCCAGCAATGAGAATGCCGGGGCCCTGGAGGATGGCAAACAACTCACACTGTTATCTAGGAAACCTGTGGAATTATATCATTCTCTGTGAGGCTGAAGGTACATACTTCACACTAAATAAAGGTGCCATGCATTTCTCATCAGTGAAGGACATCATTCACATATTCCTAAACTCCATGAGCTATGCACCTTTCAAACAAATGGGAGAAGTAGGTGTCATGAAGAGTCATTGCACAAGTTCATGAGTTTTCCCAGCTGAGGGATTTAAGCACTTATTCCTTGTAATCCTCATGTTTTAATTAAGGTGACTGAAGACAAGAAAAGTTACATTAGTCAATATCACATATAGCTTTTTAGAGGCAGAGTTAGAACAAGAACTTAAACAAGATGTTGGTCAGCCCACTCTACTCAGGATTTGCTGTCACTATTTCATATACATAAGATGCTTTTAGGTTTATAAAGTCATCTAGAATGCTAAAAGTTTCCGGGACCATCTCTGTTCAGTGCAGAATGATACCACCCTGAAAGGGGTAAGCAGTGGTTTCTAAAGGTCAAAACATCTTTAAGTATTAGGTATTTTTAGTCTCACTCCTCAAACAGCATAAATACCTGTAAATATGTGTATACACACACACATCTAATTATTGGTCTTATTGTGTTAACAAAGTTTGAGGTCAGTCTGGAAGGCCAAGTGTTGGGAGAAAAAAGAATCAGAAGAAGAATATCTAGAAAACTATGAAGCAACAACAATACACAGACTACTCAAAGGCCTGCCCTGCATCTTGTAGGGAGTTGGCCAGAATGTTGATTTCACACAAGTTCTGGAGGCTCAACCTCAAGTTGTTTCATGACCTAATCGAATAAAGTGGAATCCAGAAACATGCTTTGCTGTTTCCATCTGAGTATGGGAACCTGTGGTGAAGCACATAGTTTGTTTTGAATAGTGTGAAGTCTGGGCCTTCACTGTAGACATCAAGGGCAAGTGAGGAAGAGGGTTATATCCTGAGTTTAGTGTATGAGCAACTTACACACACCTATGCAGCACTTTGAGAACTTGGAAACAGACATTATATGAGCAAAAATACTCAGAAAGGCCCATTTACCTTGGGCCTTCTTGTTGAGATGTGTTTGTTGAATGTGGAACACCATCCACTTATGCCTTCCCTGAGATAACTCAGCTTCTTACAGGACAGGGATTCACTTATTCAGCAAATGTTTACTTATCTACTCATTTACTACATTTATTCTGCACAGAGCATTGTCTTAAGTGAACCATTCCAGGTATTATGCTACAGCTGTGCACAAAACAGCTTGGAGCAGCTCTCATGGAATTTATATTTTTCTAATGGTAAGAGACAGCGAACTAGTGGGTGTATAGTTTGCTAGTAGGAAGTACCTAAGAGAGAAAGCATTACTTGACTATAATAAATATAGGTAGGAGCATAAGAATCAGGACTGATTTTTAATGATGTTTGAGATTGTGACCCAAAGGCACTGTGGAAATTAACAGTACAGTTATGGCCTGAGAATTAAGAGGTGACTTTTCATGACTGACTTGGGGTCTGACATTAGGGCTACATAGATCACTTTAGTTATGATTTATGTAGCCCTAATGTTAGTTAGTCTTACATCTAAGAGGAGAAGGATTGTGTCTTATGCTTCTTAATTACTAAAATATATTTGGCATTGAATAAGTGATTTGAGAATAAGCCAGTCCAGTTACCTCTGTGTATTCATACATTAATGTCTTTATGGTGCTCTGCTTAGATGGGTACAAGAGAAGTTAAGTTTGGAAGCAGATTCCACACTAGGTCATATTACTTAGAGAAATCAGAGCAAAGCTCTGGCTTTATCTCTTGGAATTGTGTGCTAATACACAATCACAAGCTTGGTCAAGGAGCGGGGAGAGTGAAGATACAGGGATTATCAAGTGAATTGTGGGAGTGGGTTTACCTCCCACCAGTTTTTCCTCTGGGATTTATCAACCATTTCATAAGAAGAAAGTATACTTCGGCCCATCTGGCCAATTTTTCAAATACCCCAAACTAAGTAATTTGATGATCTTTTTTTTTTTTTTTAATCAAGAAAAATATCAGGAGACAATTCCAGAAGTAGAGAAAAAAATTTAAGAGTAGCCTCAGATGAATAGACAAAGCTAGTATTGGTCAATAAAAGAAATAAATAAATAAGTGAACAAACAGATCAGGATACTTAACCAAGTTTGGATTTCTACTTAATAATAAATTTTCAGCCTGAGTGTGTTCTAGCAATCTGTAGTGTGGGCATTCTGTAGTTTTTTAGGCAATTCTACTCTAAGTAGACAAGAGTCGAGCAGAATTGGTGTGGAATTCTTATGGTCTCACTATCTTGATGTCTATCTAAACTAGTTATGTTACTGAGGTGTCACATAGGATGATATCTGTGGTGCATTTTATGTGCAGTTATTGTTAATCCATTACATGATATTTATAAACTGCATATACATATATGAATGCTACATGATGTATTATAGGTATGATGTAAGTATTGAGACTTGCATTTGTGTGAAGTTTGTATATAACTTATAAACAAACCTCTGTTAGAACAGATTAGTTGAGCATTAATGAAAGAAAAAAGAGCCAGAGTTGGAGGATGTGTTCCAGTCAATAACCAGCAGTGAACTAGTCCATCAATTGCTTCGTCCTTAAAGCAATGGTGAAATGCCTAGAATCCCTGTCTGTTTAATAAAATGCCACTATGTTGTTTGATCTGGGAAATTTGTGAAACTGACCAGATGTAACAAAACATGTTTCCATGTCACAAAACAGCTGACAATTCACTAACATAAACTGCTGAGGTAATCACAGAGACACGAGGCATTTAATGTATTCTCCTCCTTACTTAAGAAAAACAAGCCTGGGCTGGGGATTAATCCCTCCACTGCAGTCAGCCAATCATACCTGACTGTTTTGTTCTGAAAACTGTCCATCTTCAAATCTGAAAAGGAAAGAGGACAAGAAAGTAAGAAGCTGCAAACTGGCCCCACTGCACAGAGGGGCGACATTGTGATGCCACAGAATCTAGTGACAGATGGTGGTTTATAGCAGACATCAATCTTAAACGAGAGTGAATTGAGAATAATGCCCCCCTTTGGTAATGGACACATCTTGGCAAAGTTATTGCTGACAGCATCTTCTAACATGCTGATTTGCTAAGACAAGGTTTTTATTGCATCTAATCTTGTTGTGAGGCAGGAAAATATGGTTGGGTACATGTTTCTCATGTATAGTTTTTACCAGAATTGCCTGCATTAGAGAGTGGCTAAATTGTTTTCCATATTTTAAGGCACATTTCTGATGTTCCACTGCATACAACATTGATCACTAAGTCCATTAGCTGATTATGATATCCTGAATGCAGATGTTTCCTTTGGGAAATGCCATTATTTGAAATGAAATGAAGCCTTGGGCTACCCAGGACAAGTGGGATGGAATCTTAAGAGCCACTGGTTAATTCCACAATGGAAAATAATCAACCTGAACAAAAAAAATTTAATAATTGCAAACATATGTACATTTCCAAAATGGGTAAGTCATTTAGACACTTTGCAGCAGCTCAGCATGTCCCCAGGAAGGGTGACAAGAGCTTTTAGTTTACAAAACAATTTTCATTGTTAAACACACTGGAAAATGCTTATAACATTATCAGGGTTCTAAGAGTATAACAGAGGAAGATAGTGGGACTTCAGTATAGGGACTTGTTGACATGGGTTGAAATGAGCCGAAGGCACAGTGACTCTGGGGGCATTGCCAGAAATTAGCAACATTAAAAACTGCCGTCACTGCCAAGTGCTGCTTCCAGAGATAGGCTGTTAGCAGAAGACAGACTATACTTCTGGGGCCAGGCTTTGTGAGCCAGGACCTTGAGAGGAGACTTTCCCATGGGCCTGCCATCACTGTGTGTATTCAACCCTTGAGGGAGTCACCTTTCAAAGCTCAGTGGGTTCTGTGCTCACTGGCCCTCCAACTTCCAACAGTTGTTCCCTTTGTTCGCAGAGCCTTGTAAATGGAGATCCTGGCAATACAGAACAAAGAAGTGAATAGATCTGAGAGCCAAAGGGTAACCCAATCTTGGACTATATGAGAGGCCCCTGGCAGTAGGACTGTGATAGAAGCCTGCCATATGAGCTAACTTGCTGGAGCCCATTCCTCATGGTGGGATGCCATGCTCAGCCTTAATGCATGAGACAGGGTCTTAGCCCTGGCCCAACTTATTGTGCCAGACGTTGCTGACTCCACGTGGGAGCCCTTAGCCCTGAGGAGTGGACTGGGGCTGGGCTGGGGCAGGGAGGTGAAGGGAGAAGGAGGAGGGATAGGTGGGAGAACCGTGATTGGATTATACAGAAGTTAAAAAAAAAATAGCTTGCCTTTCCTTTGGAACTGCATGGAACTGCAGCTGTTTCTGCTGTTTCTGGGCATGGCAAACCTGATATGTGTAGACACAGCTCTATTCACACTAGTAAACATTGAAGCCTGTCCTAGTGAGAGTTAAATGGGAGGAGTCAAAGTTCTCAGAACTTCTGTATGATAAACTGCAATTGGAATCTTTCTGTCTTCTCTTGTGCACAGGTACTTTGGGAGAGGAGCCTCACTGCCAACAGTGACCCCTTAGATTCATACTTCCTCTGTAGCAGATGATGGGCATGGTTCTTCTGTACATGTTCCTTTTTTAGAGTGGCCTAAGAGGAATTTGCATTTCTGTAGGGCTAAGAGGTATACAGTATCTCTATAAACCTGTGAAAATATCAAGTCCTCTCTTCTCCAAAGAGTTCCTTTGTAATCTGCTGCCGAAGGCCCAGGCCCTTCCTTGGCAGGAATGCACCCATAGCTCTACCATGGAAAGCCTCTGATCTAGAAACTTCCTAGCTTATGAACTGCTATACTGTCTCAGGTTTTGGTTTCAACTGATTATTTTAACAGGTGGTTCATGTCTGATGTCGAATAAAATCCTTAAGTATGGGGGGTGGGAATGGCTCAGTTGGTAAAGTTGTGTTGTACAAGGAACAGGACCCAAGTTCAGATCCCTCTCACCAACATAAAAATTGGGTGAGTCTGTGGCTGGTTATAACCTTAGCATTCTTGGATAGAGAGACACAGGAGGATCCCCAGCCTGCCTCTGCCTCCCAAGTGCAGGGATTAAAGGTGTGTGCCTCCACTGCCCTGCTATGAAGCCATTCTTAACACACAATTCACTTGCTAGCTCCATCAGTGATGTGCAGCTCTTCATCTCATTTACAAATCTGGGCATTTCTCATTAAAAGCCTTTCTTCATCTTCATCTCCTCAAAGCCTTAATTCAATTGTTATCTCCCTCTCACAGCTCCACAGATTTAGAATTAGCGTTTTATCACAAAATGATTAACTGCTCAGACATTTTTACAAAATTTGTGTAATTCTTGAGTATTCTCTTTTCCATCACTGCTACAAGCACTATAACTGTAGCATACTCTATTGCTGTTTCTTATTTGAGCATTTTCTCCACAGCAACATTGAAAACCATTCATTCACTCCTTGAGTGAATATTTCTGGGGTGACAACTGTAGTTTAAGCACTATAGAAGATGGTGATATGTAGTGACTAGTAAAGTTGGACACAGTGCATGCCTGTCTTCCTGGAGCTTATAGCTTCTTGACAACTGCAACCACACATTCTGAAAAAGGTGCAGCTGCCCTGACTATTACAAAGACAGACACCATGGTCTTGGAGTGGAACAAGGTGTTCAAGGTCTTTGTTCTCTCCTGAGGATCAGGCAAGGGCTTGATGATACAATGCTGATGTATTTATTATTTCTTGGATCTTAGGAACAAGAGAAGTTACAGAAGCCCAGTAGCTGTGGCATATAAGGGCCCAGAAGTGAGAAAATGCAGAGACAGGAGTCACACTAGAACATTAAATACTGTGTTGTCTTGCAAGTGATCAAAGACCTCTCTGGGAAGTAAAGGTTCAATTTTTTTTTTTTTAAATCCTGTTCTAAAGTAGGGTTTTTCTCTTCCAAATTGCTTAGGTGAGAAATGTTTCAGGAATATTAGGATCTCTTTCTTTCTCATTTAGGAAAATCAGGCAGGACGCCTGATTTCTTTGTCACTGTGTACTCCTTCAAGTTAATATTTTGTTGAGTATATGCAGATAATTCTAGCAGTAACCTTACTAGTTTTTTATTATTATTAATCTATGTAGAAGACAATAGTTTCCTCAATCTGCTACATTTAAAAGAAGCCACCCAATTACTTTAACTCAGGAATGTTGGGGTGTTTGATCATTTTTTTTAAAAAAATATCCCCATTGTGGAGAAATAATCTAATATTGTCTAATGGTCCCTATAACACTATTTTCAATGAAATTGTTTTAAAAGTCTACCTGTATTATATTTTTAAACTGCCTTGTGTTATATTAATGTGTTTGTTTATTTCAAATTACTATATTTGACTTCTTTGAGCATTGTGGAAAAAACTACAAAACCTGAAACATACCTAAAATAACAGTTTAATTTTTATTTTTCTCTGTTATTTAAAAGGCAATGCTCAGTCCTTCTATTTAAAGTTGGTAAAGTACTGGAAATTAAAAGTCATTTTGCCTTCATATTTGCTTCTCTATGTTTGTATAGATGTCTGTTTTTCTGTGTGAATATAATTTGCTCATAGGCATGCTATCACCAAATGGGAAAAGATGCTTATCCCACAAACTTAGCAACTCAGGTTCACTCCCTGAAATCCACATATGAAGCCAGATGTGGTGCTGTGCACCTGCAATCCCAGAACTCCTATGGTGAAATGAGAGGCAAAGGCAGGAGAACACCTGGAAAACACAGGACAGGTAGCCTGGAATACAAAGCATAGCAGAAACAAGAGAAGGCCTGGTAAGACAAAGTGGCAAGAGACAACTGACCTCTGAGAATTTTCCTCTCACTTCCAAGTGTGTGCCCATGGTATATGTGTATCCAAATTTACACACAGACACACAGACTCACAGACACACATGCACGCACGCAGGCACACACACACACACTGAAATTTAATAAAATAAGAAATGGTAAATGGTATTATGGTGCTAGGTATGGTGGTACACACCTATAATGCTATCACTCTAGAGGCAGAGTCAGGAAGCTATGTAGGTTTGAGGCCAACCTGAACTACATAGTGAATTTCTGTTTCACCCCTCTACCCACCATCATTTGATGTGGCATTTAGTACAAGGTTATGAATGTCTTTTCATGCTATTACTTAGCCAGACACTAACAAATTGGACTTCCTCAATATGTAATTGTATCTGAAAATATCCTAACAAGTGGGAATTTTGAAATCATCTTAGTTATGCAGTGCTGTACCTGAGAAGGCCCTGAGCAGTGGACGGGCAACACATTACAATCAACTGTGTAGTTCCTAGAGTCTCTCACTTGACTGGTCTGAAATATAAAATGCACTACTTAATTATGTACATTCAAGGATAAATCACTGGCCTTGAACAAATAGGATAGGCTAAAAAGAGACAGATGCCAGGTAGAACGGTGTGTGCCTAAAATCCCAGGTACTCAAGAGCATCATGTACACATAACAAGACTGGGCAACAATAAACTCTTGTCTAAAGTAAAACAAGACACATAGGAAAATGTATTACATTTGGAACTTAAATTCTGCAGACAAACATCACTTGTTCTTCCCAATGTCTGAGTTAGAGTTGCCCCAAACCTCTCTTAGTTTTATGCTTCCAGTGTCTTGTTATGAGACACTGTTTCTTTGGAAGTTTGATATTTATGCTTAGGATGGACATCCCAACATCAGGCCATTTTTGCAAGTGCATTGAACAGTACTGACAGCTTTAAAACATGCTGGAGAATTAAAACAAGCATCCTTACAGTGACAATTCTATTATCTCATGCAATATTATTTGCGGTGCCCACATTTTTAGAGATTTTCTTCTGCTTGAGGTGAAAATGTGTAAGCCTGATTTCAGAGTAGATATTAAATTATATTCAGGGCACATATTTAAATAATACATAGGAAATGGCCTGGGATGGAAAAATAAGCATTTTCCATTTACCTTATGGCATCTCTTGCATAAAATTTGAGAAATAGCATATTAATAAACTTCAAATAATGTTTTTTAGCACCTCTTCTTTAATAACCATTTCCTTGAGGTGAGAATGAGAGTTTTAGGCTAGAGAGAGGGATATGATTTCAATTTATATCTGGGAATTCTCAAACATATTAAAAGTCAGTAGGTTACTGTGGGTGATCAACAAAACATAGACCGATTTTATTTTTTTTCCTTACAATATTTGTCTCATTTCAAATGAATGTTATCTTAGTTTTGTATTGATATGTTAAAACACCATGAGTAAGGCAAAAAAAAAAAGTGAAGAGTTTATTTGGGCTTATGGTTTTAGAGGGATAAGAGACCATCCCTATCACAAGTGATGCACAGGAAGGCAGAGTGGCTGGAGCAATGAGCTGAAAGCTCACATCTTAAACTACAACGCAAGAAGTAGAGAGTGCAAACTGGGAATGGCATGTGGCTTTTGAAACCTCCACGTCCACTCCTAGTGACACACTTTCCTCAGCAAGGCCACACCTTCTAAACCTACCCAAACAGTGACACCACCTGGACGCCAAGTTTGCAAGTGTCTTAGACTATGGGAAGCATCTCATTCAAACCTTCACAAATGTGAATAGTTAAATATTTACAATTCTAAATTATTTCCTTTCTGAATACTGAAACAGTATCAGCTTACATTTGCCTGTTTTAAAATTTTTATTTAACAAATATGTATTGGGTCTCTGCTAGATATCACTGAGCACTGGTGTAGTAGTTTTCACTCAGCCCATGACCTTGGGCTATTTGGTCTGATAGTGACTTTGTTTCTTGTCTCCAGCTTTCCTAGGACTTTTTGCAACTGGATTTACCATATCCTGTAATCGTGAGTGTACTTTCCCCTTTTCATATCTTACTAAATCCTCCAAAACCCTTTAAACGGCTCTTGTGGCTTTGTTTATACACTGGTGTACTAAACTAACACAAGGAAACGCTCATGGAACTCACAGTTTTGTAAGGAGACACTGGACTGTAGATTAAGGTGTATACACAGACAGAAATGATAAAGTTACTCTTATGGCAAGTAAGGAGAGAAAAATGAGAATTTTTAAGACCTTGAATAGGAAAAGGAAAGATAGAATATAGGAATAGCACTCTACTACACTTGCTAAAACCTCCCAAACATGAAGGAACTTGGCGTTTCCAAGTCCATGTAATAAGAATCCTTTGAGTTACCCTTGAGTAAGTGACTGCTGTGTTGAGCAGTGAGTATGACCTTGTATGAGGAAGTTATTTCTTGATTTTTTAAAAGCACGATGCTATTCATATTTGTAAACTTCATGAAGTCAAAAGCTTATTTAATGTATGTAGAATAAGACAGATGAAATCATTGTCTATACAAGACAGGGTGTCCAAGACGGTGGACAAGACAAAGAAGATGGATTCTATTTTTTTATGATAAGTATTGAAGAGTTGTCATGGTAGTGAACCAGTGGTTATGACCATGCTTATGTTCACTCAGGACCCTATCATCTACCCACAAACTTCAGTCATCATGGAGCTCTAAGTGCCTGGTACAACTATAAATCATCACTGCCTTCTAGTCCTAGTCCCCTCACACTGCTAATTTTATTCTTTAAAATTTATTTCTGTTTCCTCTTTTTTCTGGCTGATAAAACCATCCTCAGACTTCAGAACCATGAACAGGGTAGAGGGAGAACTTACCTGTTTCCATGTTTTATTACAGATCCACCTAAAACACTCACAGAGGCTCTCTGTGGTCATACCTTAGCCAGATGGTATGCTATCTCCTCAGTAGCCCATGAGGTTTTTTGTTTGTTTGTTTCTTCTTTTTAGACAACCTCTGGGATTTCTTCAATACTCGCCAATGGAGAAGGTGAAGTCCAGATGTTTACTAGGCTAATGATTTCCAGATCAGAACTTTTGAAACCTAAACAATGTTACAGAAACAACACAGGAGAAAACAAATCAACAGAAGGGAGAGGGGTCACTACTGGTGATCATGATGGCCTTAAAACTCCTTGCTTCAAGAAAAGAGCTGAAGCTGCAGAATTCCTTCTCATAGTTCCGGAGTTCCTTTCCATAATTTTACAGAGCTCATTCCCATAGCACAGAGTCCCTTCCCATAGTTCCAGAGTTCCTTCCCATAGTTAGGCTTTAGGGGATGTGAATGGGACTCAATGCTAACTTGTTGCTTCAGGGAGACTAGAGAAGGGAGAAGACATGGCAGTCATTTTTCCAATATTTGTCAGTTTTGAGTGATCTTAACTTATTTCATACTGGGTAATTTTGTTCTTTGACAAGTGGAGTGGGGGGCGGAGAGGGAAGGAGGGAGGGAGAGAGATGTATTCTCTCCCTAGCTTCCCTTATCTTTCTTCCACTCCTATCAACTCCCTTACTCCCATTTCTACTGGTCCCTTTCCTGGAATGATGACTTTTGGGTGGGTTTTATGACTCATTTAATTTAACCAGGGATACACATGTGGCCATTGGATGAGAACTACACATCGGTTCGTGGTGAGCTCATCTGTGGCAACACAACTGATTTCTCCTCTCCCTTAATCTATCAGTAGCACACAGTTCAGTAGTGAGGGTAGGGCCCATTGTGTCTCTCCTCCATCCATTCCTGAGTGTTGACAGACAGGCCCATTGTTGTGCAGACCCATTGCAGTCATCCTCAGCTGTTTTGAGTTCATGACTGAGATGTCTGTGTCTTGCCCAGGAGATGACATTTCATAGCACTCCTCCCTGTTCCTGAAGTGTTACAGAGAATTGTATATATGTCTTGCTCAGGACTCAACACTCATCTGTCACTTATTCTCAGTACTTTATCTATCCATAACGTCTGCATTCACCATTGTTCACTGGAAACAGAAGGTTCTCTGATAAAGACTGAGGGTAGTGTTTATCTAAGGATATAAACATAATGAAGGCAGCTTGAGCTGTATCAGTTTAGCTAAATAACAGCACCCAGTTCTCTGCCTAGGCCTTGTGATTCTCACTGTCTTAGCTTTTGACCAAGTGCCGAGCATGGATTCACTCCCGTGGAACATGTCTCAAAACCAATAGGGAACATTTGGTTATCCTCATACTAGTAGTGACACTATTGCTCAAATGGTCACATCTTGTCTAGCAGATTGGAGTTGGAGGCCTTAGGACCACTGATCTCTTACTCTCCCTGCAAACTGCATGGTGACTTCCAACGCTATGAAAGTTAGTAGGTAATGAGGAAGCATCCAGCTCAATTTCAGCTTGATTTTTGCTGTCTTCTACAATGAGGCCTTTTCATCTAGTTTGAGATGAGGAACAGCAAGAGTCTCGAGTGTTCTGCAGGCTTACGGTCTCTTCCTTACCAACAGCTCAAAAGTAGGTAGGTATCCCCTGTCCAGTACTGGCATTTTTGTTTACTATCCTATAGCTTCTGGGTTTAAAAGGAATGGGGCCATGTTACTGATTAACTTTTCTTTTATAGCACACAGCCTATAAATAATTTTAATATTTCAAGAAAAGCGATCTATTGTGTGAAAATGCTCTATACAAAATGAACCTAGTTTGATGGCAAATTGTTTCTCTGACATAGGGGAGTAGGGTTCTTTTTAACAGTTCTAATTTCAAACAAATGCTTTATGTAAAAATAATACCTTATAAGAGGTGAGTGTCTTTCTTGTAAAGGTGGGTTTCAAAGGAAGGGAAACATGAAGGATTAATAGTGCACTTTGATCCACTTTCTTTTCTTCACTCAGATACAAGGACAGTTAAGAGCTTGGTGTGCCTGTAGATTCCTCTCCTTTTTAATCTTGATTACTAATATCATTAGAGGGCTTCATTGTTTGAGCAGTGTGTAGAACAATGATCAAATTAAAACACCCTAGGCAGAAGTGGGGTGGAGTGTTAGTGCGAAGGTGAAACTGGACGTGGCCAAGGATCACTAATAGCTATAATTTTCTAGGGACAGGGGAAAAAAAAGCTCATTTCCTCCAGCTTAACATTTATTTTTGAATTTAATATGCTAGCTCGCAAACTGATAACTGAGGTGAAAGCGGTATGGGACTGAAGAACCATGAACACAGGTTAACCACTTTGAAGAACAGCCTAGAAATAGATTGCAACACATCACTGGAAATGTCTTTCTCATTGGCTGAAATCTTGACACATGTACAGATGGGAAGCTAAGCTGACTCCCTGAACATTTGGGCTTTAAAGATGGCTTGTGGCAGCAGCTCTGGAGCCAACAGAGTAAGTATGGGGAGAGTAGACTCTTCTGTTCTTCGCTGCGAGGTCTTGGCTTCAAACAACTGTTTGCCTACTTGTAACCACCTGCACAAACCCCGCATTAAAGTAAAACAGTTTTCTCAAAAGACGTCTTACATTTGAAAACTGCTGCTTTGTACAGATTGGATTGCAAATCTATGTAGTTAAACATCTTTGTTTCTCCTCCTGAGAAATAACAATATCCATTTGTAAACTACATTTTATTCTTGATTCGTATATTTAAAATATTTAAGACTAAAAAACACTTAGTTTCCAGGCACATCAAAATAGACCATATTAATAAAAGTTTACTGATAGAAAGTCTGGGAAAACTAAGAGAACAATATTTCACATTTAACCTTTTTTTTTTTTAAATGGTTACCCTTAGTTTTAAATGTTTCTGTTTTAAAAGGAGAACCCCATTTTATCTTTTATGGCTCATGCCCAGCTATTTATTCCAGAAAAAGTGAAAACCTCCTCAACTGCTTAATACAGAGCTCGACACACATAGGGAACCCCCATGGGATGCTGGCCAACATTTTATGTTTTCCCATCTGTGTCAGTGTGCTTCAGATTTCAGAACCATTATTTACTGTCATCCGGCCTCTAATTGTCCCAAGAAAAACAACACTGAGATCTCCTTTAAGTAAAAGCAACAATTTTTATCCTCCGTCTTAGTACAAAATCACCTTGAAATTTCATATCTAAACCAGTTGTCACAAGTTTGGGGATGGGGAGGGAGGGTGACAAAAGGCTATTTTCTTCATTCTCTGAACTGGATATAGGCATTTTCGTCTCATTTGCAGGAAGTCCTCCATCTTCCCTGTGAAGCCACTGTCTAAGGGCATCCTCTCACACCTGGGGTCCTATGTGTTAGTGTTAGTATTGAGCAGGCTAGGTGAAAAATAGGGTGGGTGATGTCGATGTCTGCAAATGGAACCTTGAAAACATGTGAGAAAAGCTTAGCACACACATACGCTGTCAAACCCAGCATGGTGCCAGGAAATTAATTTAATGGGGGAGCAAGAGAATGAAGGAAAGACAGATAGATAAACACACAGACAGAAAAGCTGGGATCAGGTGTACTGGACTCTTTGATAGGGAAGCTGCAGCATGCCAAAGGTCCACATGTTTATTATATACAGTTGAGGAGAAAGCCAGATTATTGCACACAGCTGAGCAAGGAGGAAGGGTTTATGCTTACAGCTTCATCACTGAGATAATGTTAGTTAATCTCAGTAGAAGAGGTCTCTGTAGGGGAGCAGTCTTGGGACTACAAACATCTGGGAGAGAGAGCCAAGGTTGACAGTTTCTACACATACTGTCGGTATTCCCACTCAGACACCCAAGGAAAGCTTTGCCATTCCTCAGAACCACACCCTGGGTTAGGGGACCCTTTGCCTTTTTCTTTCCCCCATGGGTCTGAAGCTTTAGAGTTCTTGATATTTCTGTACCATGTCAGTAACACACATTCACTCAAGGCTTCCTTCACTGCCCCCTAAGCATAAAAACACACATGTATGTGAACACACACACACACACACACACACACGTACTTTCCTACAAACAACGGAAATCCATCTTCTTGAAAATCTCCCCTTTTACTGCACAACCATTCTCAGGCAAACACAGCGTTCTGCTAGCAGTTCATGTTCCAGAGGTGGAGTGGATGACCCATGGCCAAGTATATACACAGAACAAAGTGTGATACTAAAATACCTTTTTAATTAAACCCCTAAATGGCATTTTTAACACTGTTTTTTGAAGCTAAAGAATTGTATGTCATACAGACTCACGCTACCACTGTGCCTTCTTTCTAATTAATATACAAATAAAGGACACATAATGGGTTACCCAGCGATGACACATTTATCCTCACTAATGAGGACAGAATGTGAGGATGCTCACTTCTTGCCCAAGGCTATGTTGTTTTTAGTTCTTCCTCTTGTAATTGCAGAATTGAGTAGTTTGCACTGGCTTTTGTGATTAGAGGAAGGAGAAACATATCTGAAGAGGTTATTACCATTTAGATGAGATAGAGTTACAGTTTCTGGTTTTCATCAAAACTGTAAGGGTATTTGACAGCATGATTTGTGTTTTGTCAGCCCCTCCCTAACCCCCATCACATTTGTGCCCTCCCAATAAAATTCATTGGTTGAGAATTAAACAGCAAGTGTCTAACCAACTCTAAATGACCAATAAGAAAGGCTAGCTCACAGATGGACTGACAAAGAGTTGAGAGAAAGTGAACCATAGTGGAATGCCAGTGTTTGGACAGAGCAAAACCAGCCCATCCAGACTTGAATGGTAGGGATAAGATGAGGTTTATGTTAATGCTTGTCTCTTGGGTAACTTGCTATATATTAAAGTGAATAAGGTACTAAACATTAGGTGAATGATGAGTTCAACAACAATACTGAATTATAAGGTACTCCAAATATCACCAATACAATGCCCAACTAGTGATGGTGGACAAAGCATCAGTAAGGCGTAGGATCATGCTGGAGCAAAGGTATGTAAGACATTTGCTTCAGAAGTGGATGCTATAATTTACTATGGAGGTGATAACTTTTATCGGGGAAGGAATAGCTCAAGGAAAGACAAGGGATAGTAAAACTTAGGGATCCAAGAAGGGCAGTTGGAAATGGAAGTCGAGTGCATAGATTCATGAGTCTGGAAGAAGAAGGGAGGAGGGCAGCAAAAAAGGAAATGAGCATCATTTTACTTTTCAAGATCCCTTGGATTATGAACTTCAGAGGGAGGAGTATCCTGTTACTCTATGTACAGATATTGCTTGGCTTAACAAACAAAAATCTGTGTACTACTAGTGAAAAATAGTGAAACATTATCTCTGGGTAGAAAGATAATTATGTTGATGCAGGTTATAAATTTTTATGAAAAAAGTTTTGTTTATTTTTAAACCTCATGTTTTATTTAGTAAGAATAGGTGAGGTATACACACAACAAGTCTATTCATATGAAAAGATTGGATGCAAACTGATTTGTCTATCTGTCTTGCATGTGACAATAATACTCACTTACAAGCATTTTCATAGCAAGGAAGAAACCTGTGGACCAGTTCTGATTGGACCCAGTATTAGAACTTTGTCCACAAACAGAACTTGTGTGTAAATGTTTAGTTTCTGGGAAAGAAAGAATAAAAATCCATTCTTCCTTGTTTATATTAATTTGGAAGGTTTAAATGAAATATTGTTATGTAGTAATACTTCAAACACTTGCACACTAGCTATTAAAAGCAGAGCTTTCACTGTTCAGCAGCTGAATCCCTTCATTACAGTGGTTCTCAAGCTGTGGGTCATGTTCCCGTGGGGAATGAATGACCCTTTCACAGGGGTCACATATCAGATATCCTGCATATCAGAGATTTACATTTTGATTAATAATAGTAACAAAAATTAAAGTTATGGGGTAGCAAAGAAAGAATTTTGTGACTGTGGGGGGGTTACCACAACATGAGGAACTGCATTAAAGGGTCACAGCATTAGGAAGCTTAAGAGCCCCTGATTTAGTAAAGTTAGTACCTGCTATACAACAGTTTGAAGGTATTGATGCATCATATACCTTGTCCACTGGAGTTCTGCTACTGTAGATATGACAGAGAAAACAATAGCGGTTTCCAAATAAAGTTACGTGTAGTTGTTTTTTTATTTTTTTTGTTTTGTTTTGTTTTGTTTATTTGCTTGCTTTTTATTCTTTTGGTGCTTTGCTCTTTTGGGGAGCCCACCACCTGGCTCCCAAATAAATCACTGTTAAGAGTAGGTTTTTTTCTGCCTGTGTTCTACTCTCTCCATCCTCCATGTTGAATCTCCCCCCTATTACTTCCCGAATCCTCTTGTTTCCTAGTCCCACCTATCTTGCTTTCCTATTGGCCATTTGGGGCTGACGCAGTTCTGGGACCAGTCCGGCCCCTCTCTGGTAAGATGAGACCATGTGGAAATACTTAGATTAATAGAAATGGGCTAATATTTAAGATAGAGCTAGCCAATAAGAAATGCTAGTAACAGGCCAACAGCATTATATCTAATACAGAGTCTCTGTGTGTTATTTGGGGCTGGTGTGGCTGTGGGACCAGGCCTGTGGAAAAAAACCTACTCTTCCAAATCACATGGAGGCTTATCCTTACTTATAAATGCTCAGCCTCGGCTTGACTTGTTTCATGCCAGCTTTTTTTTTTTTTTTTTTTAAATTATCCCATCTATCTTTTGCCTTTGGCCTTTTACCTTTCTCTATTTCTGTTTATCTTTTCTATCTTCTTCTGTGTCTGACTGTGTGGCTGGGTGGCTGGCCCCTTCTTTTCTCAACCCTCAGTCCTCTTCCCAGATTTCTCCTCCTATTTAGTCTCTGCCTGCCAGCTCTACCTATCCTTTCTCCTGCCCTGCTATAGGCCATCAGCTCTTTATTAAACCAGTCAGGTGTTTTAGCCATACACACTAACACAGCTTCACAGACTTAAACAAATGCAACACAAAAGAATACATCTTTGTATCACTAAATAAATGTTCCACAGCATAAACAAACATAACATGCCTTAAAATAATATTTTATAGCAGTTACATCAACTAGCACACGTGAGTATACTTGATCAATTAAAAACATTTATAAATCCACTTGTTTCAAATAAATATATAGCCAAATCCAGGAGAGTAAAACTGGTCAGTGGAATAAAATTCATCAGGAATCAGGAGCTCTTCAACTGTCTCCACTAAGAGCTTAGTTACTGTAACCTTCCATACATACCCTTCTGTAATCAGGCTGGTTTAGCTGGGAATCCAACTGGTAGAGATCCCTTCTGTCATCTGGAGAACAGAACACTGACTTACTCTAAAGCAATTCAAAGGTCAGAAAAGCAAAAAACAGGATCATGTAAGGTAGCAAATTTCAAATTTACTTCAATTGATCTTCCCTTTAAAATATTTAAGTTGTTCTGGGAATTAGCTATAAACTTTTCATTTTAGTGTGATGGCTTTGTTCAGACTTCTTATAGACTATATGTCTTTATCAGAGTCTTACTAGAGGTGGTCACTTCTGATATCAATATGTAGAAGAAAAAAACGTGCCTAGCTCTATTTCAGTGTATGAGTAAATGTGACACTCAGGAAATTCCTTCTCTCCTCCTCCTTCTTTTCTTCTACTTCTTCCTCCCCCTTCCTTCATTTCTTTCCTTCAACTTGTCTTGTTAAAGAAATATTTTCATTGTCTGCTTAGATAAATTATTTAAAAAGAAAGGTAAGGATGGATTATTGGGAAATGAGGAAAACCAAAATAAGAAAAATAATTAGGAACCAAAGACCCCAAAGTGCAGAGACAGGAACCAAAAGCTAAGAATCCTCTCCATATCCTGCTTGAGGCTAGATTTGGTTTGAAACTCTACTTCCCCTAAGTCAACATCACCTTTTTTTTTCTATAAATAAACAATAGATACATGCCAAATTGTCCTAAGCATACAGTTGTATTATTTTCACAAAAAGAACTCCCCTGGTTGAAATCACCACCCAGAGTGACAGAATCATTTCCACCCACCTCCCCACAGTTAGCAAATCTCTTTTCCCTGATGCTTGGCATCTATAATGAATTATAGATATTGATTTTGAAGTTCACACACAGAATTATGTGGCATTCACATTTTCATGTCTAGTTTCTAATTCCGTGTTCAGATCCTATGGCTTGTGGTAGCATCATTTGGGCTTCAATGGATTTGGGTTGCCCCCAGCCCTCTAGCTCTGCTGCCTACAGCACACATAACTTGTATTAGGCTGGTCCCATATCTGCAGATTTTTCTCCTCAGTGAGTGTTCCATACTCCTAGCATCTCCAGTCTTACGGGATTTCCATTGTAACTTAAACTTTACATTCATAGATCCATGCTGGACTCCATGTAGAAAACCCAAACTTGTGATCCAGTGTCTGCTTTTAACAGCTGTCTGAGCCTTGGTGCAAGTCTCCTCAGCCCTCTTGAACTTATAGTCTGCATGTCTGCAAAGCCAGCCCTATGTGTGTGATGACTACAGATTCTGCTGCAAGCTAAAGATGTAGGTAGGCCAGTGGTTCTAAACCTTCCTAATACTTTGTGACCCTCTAATGAAGTTTCTCATGTTGTGGTGACCCCTGACCATAAAATTATTTTCATTGCTACTTTATGACTGTAATTTTGCTACTGCTATAAATTGCAATGCAAATATTTTTGGAGATAGACATTTACAGAGGGGTTGCCATCCACAGGTTGGTATCCTCTAAGCTAGGCCCTCTGTCTTTCATCACAGCTGCAGTGACTTCTGTAGGCTTTATTGGTTGAACCCTTTGTACAAGGTCATTTTCATGCAGGAGAACTGTGGAGACATTGTCTCTTCATACAGGCTTCTTTCAAATGAATTTACATTTTTACACCTTACAGCCTTTGCTAGGTCTTACTATCAATTAACCTTTCTCATTATCCCAGAGCAGAGTGTAAATTTTCTCTTTACTTATAGTAATCTATTATCAGGCATTGCTATTTCATCTGTTTCTTTCCTGTCTGCAAATTCAACTGCGTTCACTTTCCTTTTCTTACCAAACAGCCCATTGTTTAACTTTGTGCTCTCTCCCTCTCTCTCCCTCACTCCTGCTCGCTCCCTATCCCCCTCTTTCTACTTAAACTCCTCCCTCCCTTCCCCCTTCTGTACAATCACTGACCAATAGCCTCTGGAAATTTGACTGAGTGGTGAGAAGCAAACATGCTAGAGGCTTAGCAGAGATGAAACAGGCCTGAAACGGGATCAATCTATTACCCATAATGCCCATCCCCAGTCACTCCACTCTAGCTGGTAAAAGTCCTACAAACCTCTAAAGACCAGGCAAGTAGCCATTGTTTAAACACATGAATCTATGGGGGACATGTCATCATGGCTTTCCAAATTGCAGTCATCAAAAAAGAAATAAAAGTAGCTGAGATGCAGATGAGAAAGTAACATGTTTCGTGTTTAATTCTTCCTGTCCTCACTGCTCATCAGTGAGCAGTGCAGAACTTTCTTTCCTTTTGTAGTTCTGATTGGTAAGTGCTCAGAGGGACTCTGTTGGGTAGTTCACTAACACGTTCCAGAAAATACTGGCTCTCTTCCATATCCATAGCACAATGCATATGGAAATATACATTAAATTTTAACCAATGCACTACACTATACAGATACACCGTGTGTGTATATGTATTCTATGTTCATGAGGTAATAAGCAAGCCTTTCAAATCCTGCTCAGAAAAACAAAAATAAAAAACAAAAACAAACTTCTGTATTTTGAAAACATAGAGCTTCTCTCTGCAAACATTTTAGTATGATACATTCCATGATGTCCAGTCAGCTCAAGGCATCTTCCTAGTTAACTGCATATTTTTTACAGTGGTTAGCTCCATAATCTTTCAATAATGACTTAAATATTTATTTTCATGAATATCCCATCCTATAGACAAGCAAAATAACTTACCATTCAGATGGAGTATATTTGATTACTCTGTTTAACCACTAAGGGTAATTGATTAACAGCAATAGCTAACTAATACAGTTTGGTGATGGGAATGGCTTGTTGCTATGACCAACATGTAGATATGTGGATGTGGATCTGAAGCCAGGTAGTAAGGAAAAGGTGGGAGGATTTTGAAGTGAAAGGAGTGAACAACCAAAGTTCTTTGAACAACTATAGGGAGAAGTCTGGTGGCTTTTGGCAAAGCCTATAATGAAGCCGTAAGGGACAATAAGGAAAATGAATCATTTTGAAATGGTAGAAGGTTTAACTGCATTGTCACTTCAGCCATGTAAAGGAGAAAATGTGTCTATTAAATCAAGTGCCCTAAGTAACCTAGATAGGATTTTCCAAATGCCTTCCTGATGATAGCAGGATGAAAAAGATAATAGATAACCTAGAGGAAGGAATGTTAAGCAAAAAGGACACACTGCTTAATGTCCTTGGAATTTCCAAGACTCCCTATGTGATTGTGCTGTGACTAATTCTTTTTGTCAAGTTGAGACAAGATAGTGTCATCCAAGAAGAAGAAATCTTAATTGAGAAGACGCCTCCATAGACTGGCCTGTAAGATTATTTTATTTTATTTTTGGTTGATTGATGTGGGAGGGTACAGCCCATTGTGGGTACTGCCACTCCTGGGCAGGTGACCTTGGAGTATATAAGAAAGCAGACTGAGCAATCCATGGGGAGTGAGCCAGTAAGAAACAGTATTCTATGGTCTGTGCTTCAGTTTCTGCCTCCAGGTTCCTGCCCTGACTTCCTTTGATGATGGAGTGTGACCAGAGAGTTGTAAACTGGAGAAAAACTTCTTCTCTCCTAAATATTTTTTTTTTGGTAATGGTATTTTATCACGGAAATAAAAACCCTAAGACAATGACTAACAAGGCTAGAATGAAGAACTTGTTTTAGTAGCACAAAGTAATCAATATGTCTCAAAATGCAGCAATAGTCAAGTTTTCATTGAGAAGGGAGGATAATTAAGAGGGCTTGTCCAAGAGTACAAAGCTAGAACCTAGGCTGAAGGATTTTCAGGCAAGAGCAAGGCTAAGATCAAAACCACTTCTGACAGCTAATGATGGAGAGGATGTGGAGTAATGGGGACATTCCTTCACTGCTCCTGGGAGTACAAACTTGTACAGCCACTTCGGGAATCAATATGGTGGTTTCTCAGAAAATTGGGAATCAATCTTCCCCAAGACCCAGTTATACCACTCTTAGGCATATACCCAAAGAAAGCTCAGTCATACCACAAGGACACTTCCTCAACCTTGTTCATAGGAGCATTATTCTTAATAACCAGAACCTGAAAACAACCAAGATGCCCATCAACCAGAAATTGGATAAAGACAAAGTGGTACATTTACAAAATGGAGTATAACAGCTGTTAAAAAAAACAAAACAAAAACAAACAAAACAAAACAAACAAACAAAAAACAATGGCATCAGGAAATTTAAAGACAAGTAGCTGGAACTAGAAAAAAAAAAAATCATCCTAAGTGAGGAACCCAGATCCAGAAAAACAAACATGATTTGTACTCACTCATAAGTAGGTATTAGCTATAAAGTAAAGGATATCCATGTTACAATCCAAACCCCAGAGAGACTAGGTAACAAAGAGGGTCCAAAGGGAGATGCATAGATTTCCCTGGGAAGAGGGAATAGAATAGTTTTCCTGGGTAGACTGGGGGCAGATGGATATGGGAATATGAGGGATTGGGTTGAGAGGTGTATGGAGGGAGAGAGTAAAGATATCTTGATTGGGAGATATTTCAGGGTCAGGTAGAAACATGATGCAAGGGAGACTTCCATGAATCTACAAGGATGACCCAGTTAAGACTCCTAAAAATTGTGGATAGGAGCATGAACAGGCTATCTCCTATAATAAGTTTGGTAACTAGCTCAGTTGTCATCAGAGAGCCTTTCATACAGTAATTAATGGAAACAGATGCAGCAATCCACAGGCAAGCATTGGGCTGAGAATCCTGTTGAAGAGAGGGAGGAGGGATTGTATGAGCTAGGGCAGGGTCAGGATCATCAGAAAGGAACTCACAGAAGCAAATGACCTGCTAATGGGGCTCACAGACTATATTGCCTGATGGCTAGGGAACCTGCATGGAACAGGCCTAGTCCCTCTGCATATATATGATAGTTGTGTTGGTTGATCTTCTTCTGGGACTCCTGGCAGTGGGAGCCAGGCATGTACCTAACACTGTGGCTCGCTTTTGAGAACCTGTTCCTAATGCTGGCTTGTCTTGCCCAGTCTTAAATACAAAGGAGAGGAGCTTATCCCTACATCAACTTGATATACCATGCTTTATTGGTACCCATGAGAGACCTGCTCTGTTCTGAACAGTGGTGGAGGAAGGGTAGATTGGGGGGGAGGGGCAGAGAGAATGTGTGTGGGAATGAGAGGGGAGAAAGTTACAGTTAGAATGTAAAATAAGTGAAAAAAATAATAAAAGGTCTTCTTTTGTGTGCACATGACCTGTATTATACTTTGTTTATTATGCACGGGGCACTTTGTATGTACTGTAAGTACTTACACTTTCACCATTCACCAGAAGAACTCAGTTTTGCTGTTCACTCCTAGATAAAGTCTATGTTGATTTTATAAAATTTTCAGTGAATCATTTTTACCTGTGATTCCTGTATTTTTTTTCAAAGACAAGAAGCTTTCAGCACAGGTGATTTTATTGCATTTCTTAAACCCAATACAATATTTTTGTTTGTCAAGAAAAAAATATATATTTTTGTGTATTGAGTAACTTGGGGGCTGGTAAGTAAGTATTTGCTATATTGCTATATCAGATATTGCATTTTTGTCTGGGTATTTGTTATCATCAAACATTCCTCCTTCTTAAAATGGTCCAGGGTGGTAGACAGATGCAACTGTCCCAGGAGTCTAAGCAAGAGGTTTCACACCTCTGCTGAAGTACTGTGTATTATGCAGTATTTGGTTTAAGGAAATCTAAGGACTACAAATGTATCTGCCCGGTTAAAAGGCAATTGCTTTGTGGAAATCCCTTTCTCTCAAGGCCCTTCTTTACAAATTTTGTTGGTAAGGACATGAAAGAAGAGTCGCTTTGAAGTCTGGAAGCACAGTGAAGCCTAGAGTATAAAATCATGACTGATCGTTCGTACTTCCCTGTCTCATGGAAAGCAATATTGCATTAAAGTTATAATGATTGCATTGATTGTGTTTTCCTCCTCTTATGTTTTATTCCCCAGGTAATCCTGCTCACAAATTGTGTGTCTATAAATTCAACTACCATCTTGTAGCCTCTCCTATGATTCTATCCTATGCAGGTTCTACCCTCTGCTTAGCTTCTTCCTAATGTTTATAACCTAGCATATGCACTCATTATCATATGTTGATGGGTATAAAAGCATAGCTATACCCACACATGAGTGAAAGGACCTTATAAAACATAATTCTATAAACAAATGGATTTCCTGTGTCTTCATTTACCCTTCCACCTAAACAGTACATTTCCATATTCTAAATTTCTATTAAAATGAGGATACACACACACACACACACAGATAGAGATAGAGATATATCCTGTTTTAAAGTCCCCAGTAGTTATGAAACTTCTGGCTTTGGAGATTTTTTTATCACAACCTGGGAATAGCTACCTGAAATGGGTATGACAATTGCCTTTGTCTTTGCCCTTAGAGTGAGTCACCGAAGAATGAACTCGTGGTAGAAGCTGGAACATCTTTCTGAATGATAACTGTTTAGAATGTCTTTTCTTTTCCCTTTCCTATCCCCTGTTATGCTAAATAGAAATGTGGGAGAGTATATTTTATGTAAATATATACGAAATTTTGAGGTAAAAATAACACATGGTTTAGTTATATAACTGTATTCCAGCTTGGGACATAAAAAAGCCTATTGTATAACAGCAGCACCTTTTGTGGTCTATCCAATGACATTTTCCTCAAGGCTAGCCAGCAGCATGAATTTTGTATGTATAATTGACTCACTTTTGTAGAATTCTATTATCTATAAATTGGCACATGCCTCAAAGAGGGAATCGAGACACAATGTCATGTTCATCATAACGAGATTTCCTTCTCTTGAGGACCTTCAACCTTAAAGACATGGCCGTTTCAGTAGCTCCTCGGGCATTTGGGTGGGTTTTGTGTTTTTAATCTAGCTTGTCCCGATATTCTCAATAAGACAATTGGCTCAATATGAGCTAGAGTGTTGATTCTAGAGGCAGAATATTTCACTATCTTTACTAAACAGTACAAGTCAATGTAATATGAAGACACATAAACTAAGGTGGATAGCTTCTCATTAGAAAGCACTACCCAGGTTTGAGGTTTACAAGGAGCAAAACAAAAGGGCAGAGTTTCCTGCCAGATTGTGGACCTGAGTAGTGACCTCACTGGATAGCTGCAAGAATACTCTTGTTTGTATCCTTTTCCATGGAATGCTGATGCTTTCTAGCTCCAAATTGTCCTGGATATGTAATATCCCTTCCTGTCCTAGCTGAAGATTTAAGTTTACTTTAAGAAGGCCCAGACATGGCATATCATCATCAGCATCCCCAAAAGACTCTGTCAACAGCTCCTGATTGCTGCCTTTTCAAGTTATATTTTACATTCCTTGAAGATCTGTCATGGATCCTTCCCTTGTGAGCTGATCTAGTCATAAGCCTCACCTTAGTCTATGCCCGACCAGCTGGTTAAGGCTCTGCTGTGACGCCTGTCTCCTGTACCTTAAGAAACTCACCATGAACTTAGGCAGCTAAGATCTAAATCTTCTCAAAGCTAACTCACTTTAATAGAAAATTACTAGACCTACTATATCAGAAGTAATACTAATTCCTGCATCATAGATAGAAATAAAATTTATATATACATATCAGAAATATATACATGAGTTCTATAAGTTAATAAAACATGAGCAACGTTTTTTTTTTTTTTTTTGTTGTTGTTGTTGCTGTTATTGTTTGAGTTGTTGGTCAGTGCAGTCCCATAGACACCCCAACATTACAGGCTTTTGCCATTGTTTTTGGTTGGCCTCCATAACTTGATGGTAAGTACCTAATGCTGAACATATCCCATACTTGAGTGATGAGACGTAGAGACAGCAACCTGGTACTGACCTAAAAATGTCATCCCTACCAGCTAGCTTTCATTGTTCTAGAAACTTCTGCGAACATTCCTGTGTACACTACCAGGGAAGAAAATCAACAGTCTTACCCAGCATCAAACTCTGCAAACTGCACTAACTGCTGGCCTGGAAAAATACATCTATTGGTATAATTAGACAGAACTCTAATCAGAGAAGCTACTTTTAAAAAAAAAAATAGATGCCAATTAATACAGAGAATAAGAGATTTACAGTGCCAAGCTCTGACCATGACAGCTATATTGTACCCCTTTCCCATGAGTCTCAGAATGGAAGAGGGGGCAGGAAGATTGCAAGACTCAGAGTATGTCTGTAGTGAAACAGTATTTGGTGTACATGATAGTGTTGTTGCATGATAGCTACACCCACACACAAAAGACCTGCTAAGAATAAAGTCATCCAAAATCCTAGCATAGATAGAGGTTGGATTCATGAAATTTCACTCCTATCTGAGAAACTATTTATCAACAGAGGGGAAAGATTAATATATTATAATGAATATCAATACATAATATTTATAATAAACAAAATAATGAAGCAAACATAATGATATTTGTAATCATCATTGTTAGTATTTAGGCATCTGTACTGGCCTGTTCTTGGGATTCTGACAGGATACATTCTCAGCTACAGCTACTAAGAGCACCACCTGTGCACATTCACTATGTTCCCTTTTAAAGGGTCCCTGCTCACCTCCCATTTCTCTCTCTCACTCTCTTTCTCTTCCTTTATCCTTTTCTCTTTCTGTTTTTCTGCCTATCTCTCTGTCTCCCCATCCCTTCCTTGACTCTCGTTCTCTTCTGCTGCTCCTGTTCCCAGAGGCCAGTCCCTCTCCCCTTCTTCCCATTCCCTTTCCTCTAATAAAAAAAAAAGCCCTCCATATGAGCTTTTCACATGACATCTTTCTCTCTTGAGCCACTTTTTAAATGACAACAATCATGAAGCTTGTTAATACTACACAGAATATAATATGGAATCTTGCAAACATTGACATATATTGTTCTCACAGTAGCTATATGAATTAGAGTATTTGATTACCTCCATTTCTCAAAGGAAAAAAACAGGCATAAATTGAGCATTTGCAGGATGTGACATCGTTATAACGTGTTGGGACAGACTGCACACACTTGTGCTTCATATCTGTGCCATCCTGCCTCCTTCACCAACTTCTGATGCTGTTGTTCTCCCAGGAGGAGGAGACGGTGAGGTATATAAGAGGGTTTCCATTCTATAAATAGAAAAGAAAGAAAAAACATGTAGCAAATTAGACGCAATCCTGAAATTTGGATTATCTCAGAGGTCGTGTGTTAATTTCCATCTATTTTTATATATTTCAAAAGTTTTGGGACAATGGAAAAACTTAAATATTAATAAGAAATGGACTTCATATCAGCTAAGAAAGGAAATCATAAAATAAAACCTATACACATTTGGTGGAATGTCAAGATATAATTAGCAAAATAATTGGTGCTCTGGACTGTGCATAAAGTGTCATTACTTCATAATACACAGGCAAGTGTGCAATAATTTCTGTGTAAGCTGACTAGGCTGAAATCATATAGAGGACACACCAAGGCTGAACAGTTATACATTATTGAAAAGTGTTTTTTGTTGCCATACCAAACGTGGATGGTGACAGTACTCCCCACACTTAGAATAATAGTCCATTATACCATACACTTTGTTTTCAAGCTGGATGCTGTGGCTCATACCTGTAATCCTGGCATTCAAGGAAAAGGGCAGAAGCACGTATAATTAGAAGCCAGCATAAACAAAAACAGCCAAAAGGAGGAGGGCAATCTCTCTTCTTGTCTTGATCAGAAATTGTGAATTCAGCATGGACAACAAGTTCAAGGTTATCAGCATTTTCTTCTCACATCACGACTGCCACCATAGCCAAACAAGAGCAAGCGCCAAAGAGGCAATCGCTCTCTTCAAAAATGCATCTTTTACATTTTAACTTTTGCTTTCTGGAAGAGCTAGAATGGTACTTTCATGCACATGTTGGATTGAATCACAGTGACCTGTATCACAACTCAGATTTATTGGATCAAGTTGGTGGCAAGACATTGGCTCATTTTGAATATTACCTCATGTGCCTGGATGTACCACCATAAAGTGTCTCCCTGAATAGTTAATGTAGGCAGCACAATTACAATAATATGGGAGTATACAATTCATTCAATTCAACAGTAATGTGGAATTTTAATGTGCTGACTCCTTTGACTTTGAAAGTTCACCTCACTGGTAATGTATTTTGTAGAAAAATTTAAGATACATCCAGCTAAAAAACGGTAGCCATAGTAATACCTATTTCTGTATTCTGAAAGAACACAACATCACCAAACAGGAAGCACCTGTTTCAGATTAATGGGCATTAAATTATCATAACACACGATGTATAATACTCCTCTAGACCCAGTATTGGAGGAGAAACCAATCTATGAAATATATCACTGCTGAGGTGAACTTTCAACAAAGACAAACAGGCAAGTATCAAAAAGCAGATTTGGCAATACCAATACTGTACAGTTCCTAAGGGCCTTATTCACCCATTTCTTACTGAACGGAGCCATAGGAGATAAATCAACATTCGAAGACCTTGTAAGTCACATAATTTCAAGCTCTAATCCCCAAAACTAACATTAGGACAAAAATGCATGAGTGAAAAGAAAAAAAAGAAAGCACATTGTCCTTAAACTTTGAGACCATCAATGTTCCTTTTGATCAAGGTATTCTACAAAGGAATTCCTAGAAGACCTCTACAGCTGGGAGTTTCCATGGAGAACTGAAACATAGTCTTCAGTAATCTAAGAGACGATGCATTTATGAAACTGCCTAATCTCATAGCTGTCACAAGCATAGCTAGTCATTAACATTGTCAATCTTTTCCAATAAAGAAAATTATTTAAGAATTCAGATCCACGAACAAACTACCTACAGTTTAACTACCTGAGAGTCATATGTGGCTCATGACTATCATATTGGAGGCAGAAAGAGAACATTTTTATTTTCATAGAGAATTCTGTGGAATAAAGCTTTATTATTCCTGGAATCTACTGTCTACATTAGTTTCTCATTTCTTTTTGATTGTGGGGCAGTTTGGGCCTTGTTAAGGAGGACAGGTAGGAAGGTAAATCCTTGGCAGATATCTGCCAGGAGACAGCTGAAGGAAGCAATCTGAAGGCAGCTTTGGGAGAGGCTCTACAGAAAGGCTGATGAGCTTCTGAGCGGGAGTAGCTTGTCTTTTGCTTTGTGTTGTCACTAGAGAAAGGGTCCAGTTGGGTGATGGAATCTTTTGATTATCTACTGAGCTCAAAATGAACTTATCTGAGGGCAAAATGGTGCGGATTGTCAAAATGTCTTTCCTAGCCATCTAGGATACAATGAGGAAGGCACCCATCACCTTGACATTGCATGTCAAGAAGCGAATATAACTTCCTGAATCGTGTGTGTGCAGTCCATAAATTTAAAATGCTTGACATTGTCTATAATACATCTCAATGATATGAAGCAGCTCCTGCCCAGTAAATGGGCTGTGCTGTCCATTTGCATTCATTAACTCAGCTGTCACAGAGACAGTGTTAAAAGTGTGACCTCCATCCTAACTCTGATCCCTGGCTACTTGAGGAGCAAATAGACCTTGCCCACATAACGACTAGCAGATCTCAGCCTGCCAGCTGACATCAGCAGTCTTTCTTTCATTCTTTCTTTCTTTCTTTCTTCCTTTTTTTCTTTCTTCCTTTTTTTTTTTTTTTTTTTTTTTTTTTCTTTTTTTCCCCTTACTGTGCTTTCCATTTTCCTGAAGAAATGCTTCAGGAGTTGAAGAAAATTGTCAGATACCCTGCAAGATTAAATGAACGAGTCTAACAGACCAGGAAGGGGAAGGAAGGCTGCTCTTGCAGAATGCCCCAGTTTTGGCTTGCAGCTGTCAGCAAAGAGGGAGCTGCAGCACCAGTGGAAACAGGTATTTCCTTCAGCGGAGCAGTGATAAGATTTTCTAAGAAAGGGGCCGTTTCCTTAGGCACACCCATTTTAGACACTTTGAAGAGATGATTTCAATAAAGGAATTCTGCTTTGTCTTCAAACTGCTATGATTAATGTTCAAGACCTTACTAACAAATGTTTCTTCCAGAATCCCAACTCTTCTGCAGCTGTTCCAGTCATATCTGGTGCCAATCTGTGCATATATGGATTTCCTCTGGGATACAATTGCCCCTCTTTTTTACATTTAGGACCAAGAATGTTGCCTTCAAAACCAGTTCTAATCTCCAAACACCCTGTGTGTTAATGCCCAGAAGAGCATCCACAGGTGATGGCAGCGGTCTGAACTTACTCAAAAGATTGGATTCACTTTGGTGACATGAGTTAGTTATAAAAGTAGACATACCTTATAGATGCCACCTTGTTTGAGACAGGATCTTTTGTTGTTCATCTCTGTATACACCAGGCTTCAAGGGAGTCTTCATTCCCTGCCTCTTGTCAGAGAGGTAGGGTTACAAAGGCATGTTAGCCTGTCTGACTTTACAAGGATTCTGGGGACCAAGTTTAGGTCCCCATATTTGCATGGTAAGTGCCTTACCCACTGAGTCAACCTTCTAGCCTTGCCTGTTTTTTATCTACCTCACTGCAGTTCACAACCCACGACCTGCCATTATAGAAAAACTTCCCTAGAACTTCTTAACCTATTCAGGTTGTATAACACACTTTTCTTGGAGAGACACAACACACACACGCCAACACAGACATCTGCAAAACCCAGAAAGGGAACCCATAACAGACCAAAGCAAGGATTTCCCTGATGTTCAACTTGCTGAAGCAATGAAATTTTATCAGGGTTACTAATGGGTGTGTGGGTGAGGTATTACTTACAAGGGGCATTAACCATACTTACAAGGTCGTTAACCATAGCACCTGTTTAGGTCCTTATACTGTAGGTGGGGGCCCCCTAGAACTTCCCAAGTTTCTATTCTTCCTGTACATGTAACATTTTGTTAACTCGCTTACCATCTGAGGTTCTGGAGTCTCCCACTTCTCTTTAGGAAAATATTTCAATTTTCAATTGGAGGTAATGTTGCAATTTGTTTTTGCTTTTTGTTTGTTTGTTTTGGATTGGGGGTTGTTTGTGGCTTTTTTTTTTTTTTTTTTTTTTTTTGGTTTTTCGAGACAGGGTTTCTTGTATTGCTTTGGAGCCTGTCCTGGGACTATCTCTGTAGACCAGGCTGGTCTCAAGCTAGGAACATATCACACAGCTACTCATAATTCTATAAACATATTCCAAAATAGTAATTATATAACCATTTGTTCCCATATGTCTGACACTATTGGAATCACTAAAAGTCAGTCATTTTGCTGATAGTGACATGATCCACTTGTCAGTAAGTATATAATGTAAATAGAAAGCAATTTTCATCATCATCTACTGAAAGGGTATGAGGGGCAACTCAACTCACAGGCATGTAAATGACTGGAAGGATGGTCTTATGCTTACTGTGACTCTTAAAATGTATTTGCTTTCTCTTTCCAACCATCTCTGTATATTGTCAACCTGGACCAATTTTGGATGTCTGTGTAGCCTTCCAATCAGAATCTATCACCCCTTTTTCCTCTTTCAGTTTGGTTTCCGGGCTTAGCAGGAGTGTGGAACATTACAAAGCTCTCTTGCTATGGATGATGGACTCCAAATTCTTCATCAGTATTCACAGATTGTGTCCGACATTAGTAGATTCTTTCTCTTTTCAATCCCTGTTTGAATGTTTTCTATATAACTATTTAGGGATCTCCCAGTCCTTTGCAGGCAGGCAAGAGGGTCATGAAGACATTGTGATTTGCTCAGTGTAATGAGTTTAACAAATGGAGACACTGGGATTAGAATCCAGGCCAAACAACTGTGGGATCCTGTCCCAGAGTGGGTAAGCTAGCCGAAAGAGCTGGTGCCATGTGATCTCCTAGTAGGCCCTCCTCCTGCCCCCCACAGCTCACTGCACTCTAAGTATCCAGGCATACTTGCTGCTGGAAACACATAAAAGTTAAAGTCCTTCCTCAGCAGGGTTTTCCTGAACTCTCAGGCCTAGTGTTAAATCCTCTATCTTGGCCACCAGTGCTTCCCGTGGACAAGGTCAGCCACAACTCTCGGATTTGCTTGTTTGTTTACACAGCATTTTTTTTTTCTCTGTCACTACTCCATTCACTTTCCTTAGTGCAGCTTGACCCAATACCTATCTGGTCCTTAGCACTGTTGAATCCATTCACGGATTTAATCTTCACCACAAACCTTGAGGAAACATGCTCTCCATCACAGGATTTTACAAGTGCTCATGTCCAAAGTCAAAGAGCTTGAATGCTTGGAGAATGGAGGAAGCCCCAGACTTCCTGCCCCAGAACACCAGCAAGCTGCCCACAGGGCTCGAGGCTTGAGGACTAAACAGGGACATTGCTGTAGCAGCTGCTAGATGGCCTTAATAATGTCCTTTAGAATTATCTGTAAATGTGTAAACCTTGAAGTGAAAAATAAATCGCCCTACTCCTGTTCATTTTTAGAGGGAAGACTGAATGGCAGAGCCAACCTCATCTTGAGGGCTGCATGGAGCAAATCAGTGCAAGGAGGCAGCTAATTGCCCAACCTGATTGCAACTGCTAATCACAGTCACAGGGAAAAAAAAATGTTGGGAATTAATTAGGCAAGGACCTTCTGAACAGCAGCAGGAAGCCTCCAAGTGACCTTTATTTACAGTCAGTTAAACAGAAGTGTGACTGAAAATGCCAGGGAGCAAATCAGATTATTAATATTGATTGCTTAAAGAAAATGAATAATTTAGAAGCTAAGTCGGGATAAATAGCCAGTGACAGAGATGAAAGAGCACAGCACACCACGTTTTGAACATTTATCTGTCAGGCAGTGGTTGTCCCTGCTCAGAAACTGAAAACTGTCACCCTCCCAAAGCACAATTAGTTTCATGACCCAGCATGATTGCCACCAGGTACTGTCCCATTCGGCTGAGCAGCCAGGGTGTCGAGAGAGAGCTTTTATTAACATTTTGCTTGGTAAACTAATTAGAAGCTCCTTTCAGTTTCTTCCTGATTTCTATCAATAAAACATCAAGCAGAAGTTGGGTTGCATTTTCTCTACTGACTGAACAAGGCTCCGGGTTTTCTGATTTCAATGATAGTGTTTCTTTTGTGCTTCCCAGACTACAGACATTTTCAATGGAAAGGGCAGAGGTTTCCAATTGTTTCTAAGTAGAGATTATCAGGGGCAATCACCTTTCACATAATGAAGTCAGCTTTACACCAGACTTCATTTGCAACGCACCTCTATTCTAACTGTGTGCAGTGGTAAGACATTAAAGTACATACATACATACATACATACATACATACATACATACATATATCCTATCACATTAAGATCCCAAATATGTGCTTTCTGGTTAGAATATGATTTTCTGTAAGGGATGGGTTTGGTTTTTGAGATTTTGAAGAGAAATTTTAAAAGCTTTAACTTATCACTAACACTTTACTGAACCTCTACCTGAAAAAAGCTAATTAAATTTTCTAGAGGGGAGTTATTGCTATAATTAGGGCTTAGGGAGGTAGCTATTAACAGTTCTACAGAACTAGAAGCAGCTCCGAGCTACCACAGTGAGGCAGAACTTCGACATCTTTATTTTGAATAGAACTCTGAGAAATTAAGATCCTTACTCTTAGATTAATGTAGCAAATTAACTAGCCATGCTCAAGACAGCCACAATTTCTATATGACAGTAAACATAATTTGTAAGCCAATCAATAAAGCAAGTCAAATCACTCATTTTCTCTATCCAGTATAGGCATTAGTATTCATGCATGCCTGTATTAGCTCATGTCTTTTGTATTATTTATTGAATATTTAACATTATCTCACATAGCTATAGGAGATCTGGCCATTGCAGTAGTTTACCCTTCTGTTGCTAAGTTAAATACATCATAACATGCAAGTGGGGATGCAAGCACTTATTTGTCTGCAAGTTCCGAAACAGATGCAGTCTGTCTTGTGGAGAGGCCATGATGGTGGGCAGGGAAGGCATGGTGGTGGGAGCAAGAAGCTGGCTGATCTCGTGCTCATATGCATACAGGAAGCAAGGAGGGTGAACCAGAAGTGGGGTGAGCCTCCTGCTCTCAAAGTGGTCCTCCAACTGCACTTCCTCAGGCAAGATTCACCTTCTATAGGTCCTATATTGTCCTCTGACTATGTCACCAACTGGGGACAATGTTCCCAAATGCATGAGGCTTTGGGGGGAGGCATTTCTCTACCACAGTTACCAATGCAAAATACTTCCTATCGCTATACTGTCCATCTGTCAGGGAACAGAGTCAAACAGTTCTTGAAGTATGCCCCTGAGTATGCACGGAGATATCAAAATGTTTGCCTACATAATCTCAGAGTTCTGGAAAGAATGAAATACAAGCTCCAGGGACACTTGGAGATTATTTTACAGGTAGATTATTGGTGTATGTGAGCCTCATTTGTTTGTCTACCACACTTGAGCAAAAATAGCCTTGACAGTTGGTCTGACTAATCAAAAGTGATCCAAAACTATTGTGTTCTGTGTGTAAACTATCTCTTCTAGACTGGTGTATCCCAACACTTGCTAAAGAGCTTATAGGGCTGTTTGGGAAGCTTGTGAAACCATCAGGAGTTATTCTTGCTGAAGTACATAGGTCTATAGTGGCCTTGGGGTCTTCTGTCCTCTTTGCATATCTCTGCTTCCATCAGGCCATTTGCTGATTTAAACAGCAATGAAACATCATCTAAACATTGAAGAATTCTTACTTATCTGTAAGGCAAAGTTTCACAGTAATGCTGAACCTGTCTTAGAGAAGCTGATTGATGATTATTTCACAACAATACAAATCACTAGCTGGCTTTGGACCATCTGGGGAACCAGTAAATGAAGTTCATCTGGTTATACACCTATATGGTTGTGTAGATAAAGTTTTATGAGAATTTAAGTTAACATAACACTCCTGGAAAGAGGGAAATGGTTATGTAAAATTTAGACTATCATGCTCTGTGGTCAAGTATCTGCAAAGCCAACACCATAGACTGATAATGTCCAAGAGTTCATCCTCCAAGAGTTCACCCTCACTTGAAAAGCTGCAAGATAATTGAAGACAGAAGGGGCTTTTGTCTTTGTGCAACAAATTTGAAAAGAAAATTAAAGGCATTTTTATCGTACAAATTGTACTGTGTAGGTGTTTCTCTCTGAATACTCTAAATATACATGCAATACTCAAAAAACAAAAAACAAACAAACAAACAAACAAGTGTTAAAGATCTTGTTCTCAGGCTGTGGCACTGTTTGGTTCAAGAGTTGGTTCCTATAGAAAAAAGTTAGGTCACTGGGGACACATGCTTGAAGGAGATACTGGTAACCTAGTTCTCTCTTCTCTCTCTCTCTCTTTCTCTCTCTCTCTTCCTCCCTCCCTCCCTCCCCCTCTCTCTATCAGCTTCTTAAACATTGTGAGGTAAGTAGACTTACACTACTATGTCCTTACACCATGATATATCAGGCTTCATGGGCCCAAAGCAACAGGACCAAAAGACAGTGAACTAAAACCTCAGAATCTAGGAGCCAGAATCCTCTTGAGTTGATTATCTCTGGTATTTTATCACAGTGGGTGAAGACCAACATACACAGTGTGAGGAGCAGATCAAATAAGTTGCCATCTAGTGTCTTGCAAAGCTAGCACTATACCCTAAGTACTATTCAGTTCATAGGGTTTTGTTTTGTTTTAGGCTATTTAGAACTGTCCCAGTGAGAAAATGTTTTACTGACCTTGACTCTGTAGAGTAGAAGACACTGACAAATTGAGTCACAGCTTTGAGGGCTGGAGACACAGGCTGATGATGCAGCGCTTGCCTAGGATGTGTGAGACCATGGCTTTTGCCTCCAGTAGCAGAGAGAGAGAGAGAGAGAGAGAGAGAGAGAGAGAGAGAGAGAGAGAGAGAGAGAGAGAGAGAGAGAGAACATAAAGTCACGGGTTTGTGACTCCCAGAAGTGGATATAATCCTGAGAAGATTGTGGTTATCTAAAATCTATGGATGCATAGCACATGTCACTTCTCTCTGCTCAGTCCACTAGAGATTATGGACCATAGTCCTCTACCACCCTGAGAAGGTCCAGAACTGAAAGAAAAGAAAGTGAGCAAAGTGTGGCCAGGGTGACAGTATCAGTGAAGATTTCTTGATGTCTATGATAGTTGCCAGGACTAAAACAGACATCTTTTTGTTTGTTTTTGAAAACACTAAAATCTGTGTGTTCATCTTTCATTTGGGCAGTGTATCCCTTCAGCCATCCTTATCGTGGAAACAAACTGAAAACGTGAAAACAAACTGTCATGCGGGTCCATTTTGCAGGTTTCTAAACAAATGGTAGATCATGTCCTAAGCTAGTCTTGGGTCAATAGGAGCTTAAGACATGGTAATAGGGAAGAGTGGATTTTTTTTTCCAGGAGTTGTATAAGGAAAATCAGAATCCTGTTGTGTAGTGGCTGGCATTTCAAACAGGCAGCAGAGGCTTAGCAGGTAGAATCCCTGCTGGATGCCTTCCCAGCATCCTCCCATTCATCTTCTTCCCTGTCTCAGCTTCTGTTTCTCTCCCTGTCTCTCACCTCCCTTTGTGCCTCTTTCATATTTCTGAGGATGGGGGTGGATTTATTGGCATTTTCTCAGCCTGTTCCACTGAAATGCAGCAATGTCTCCATAGGGCCCATTATGCTGAGTTAATTGATTTTCCTAATCAGACATTTTGGAAAAACAATTGAGCTTTGTGAACTTCTGGGTGCCTTTCCTACTAGAGACTTGAGCGGCACAGTCTTTTCTTTGTATTTATAGACTCTTACTGGCACACGTATATAGGCAAGGTTTTTTTGCTTTTGTTTTTTGTTTTTTTACTTTTTTTGCTTTTTTCCACTTGTGTTCGTCTTAAGGCATTCCTTGCAATGATCATTGTGCTTGGAGCCTCTGAAGCTAAGCAATTTAAGGCCATAATATCTAAAACCATTATCATAAGCCAAATGGAACGATCTTAATTGTAATGTGTGTGAACCTAAAGCAAGTTCTCTTTTCCTAATGTAAGAAAAAATACTCAACTTGCTGATCATTATATGATCATCATAATAACTTGCCTGAAAGTCATGATCAAGCTTGAAAAAGGGTATGAGGAGAGTGAGACATACTAAGCTAGACCATATTGGTTGGATGTGTTTAGTATACAGAGATAAGCAACTCTCAAGTTGTATGTGTATACCTATGTTCAAAATCTCTTTGAATCAAGGATGGTACAGAATACTGCTATCATTTAAAACATCGGAGTTTGCAAGAGTATTCTGCCCATCTGTTCTTTTACTTCCAACCTTGTATTACTAAATTTGAAGGCAGCCTCCAAGAGAAAATTTATCTATAGTACTTTGGGACAATGTTGATACTAAAATGCCCTAGCCCCTACTTAAAATCTTTCAAAGAGCAAAACAGTTACACATGGGCAAAAAACAGTTATGGCTTAAAGAGTATATTCATGTATGACTTATTCATTTAGTTTTAGGAAATAAATATGTAATATCATTTGTTTATTCCTCGATAACAGGATTGTTAACTTTAATTCATTGTTCATTTCCAATCCCTAAATGCAGAGATGAATTGAGATGAGGCTATGTGTGTTGTGGAATATTTTTTTGTACACTGTGCAGATGGGTAACTCTGATTGGTTTAATAAAAAGCTAGACAGCCAATAGCTAAGCAGTATTTCTGGGTAGAGAGGACCCCAGGAAGAAAATGGTATAGTCATCAGGAAACAGAGCAAGCAGGATGGGCTGTGCAGAGATAAGTTAAAAAAGCCATAAGCCAGGAAGTAAATTAATAGAAACGGGTCAATTTAAGTTATAAGAGCTAGTTAGAATCAAGCCTAAGCTAAGGCAGGACTTTCATGATTAATATAAGTCTCTGTGTCATTAATTTGTGAGTGGGAGGCCTAAAGAAAAGTTTGACTACAGCTATGCCTCTGACTTCAAGATCTTTTAGCCATTAGCTCTTTCCATCACCCAGATATCCTTATTTTGAAGCTTAGGTGAATTCATCATAATACACAAACATTTTTCTGTTTCTCCTGTCTTTCTTCTTCATGCAATCCATTTCTTTTTAGCTTCCAAAGATAACCAATCTAAGGTTACTCATGGTGTCTAGCCTCTTGCTTCTCAAAGATGGTTTGTCAAGTCTAAGGGGGGCTTTGGAACTTCTGAGTTTGTAACTTCACCTTTCCTTGATACTCCCTGGGACAACACCCAGTTTCCTGTTTTGCTTTATGTTAATAAAGCCAAAAGCAATCTGTTTGCCACGATAAACAATCTGTTTGTCAACTTTGTCTCTTAAGACATGTTTTTCTTCTCATGTTGACAGATTTGTGAAGAGGTTTATGCAATTCTATTGCTACCTCAATTGGGGGTGATTAAACATATTATCTATGATGTATCATTAGATGTGCTAAGTAATAGTAAGTAATGTTTCCCATCTAGAACTTATTTTTATGCTCAGGGTAATCATGTCAGCTGTTATTTTCAAGAGAATAAAGTCTGCATACAATTCAGCTTCACACAGCATGGGTTTTCCAGTCATGGGATTCTGTGCATGTTTTTTCTAGTCTTCATATTGCTTCCTCAAACTCAAGAAAATGAAAGAAAAAAAATCAGAGGACTTCTATTTATCATATCTTACCAAACAGCAGATCCTAGTAACCCTAAGACCTGAAAACATTTTGATGTCCATTGGGCTTGGTGAGGTAAGATGGAATCTCTGAGAATCACTTTGCATTAAAAAAATCACTATGGATTTAAAAAAATTAAATCCTATGGGTTGAGACACAGCACTCATGGCCTGCATGAGTTTCTAGGACCAGTTTGGTAGCAGGGAATCTGATCACTGCCTGATTCATTTGTAAAAAGCATATGGGTCAAGTTGTACTTTCTTTGCCTCTAAGAAGTTAATGACACAATACTTTAAATTAAGAAAACAAAAGTTAAGGGGAGGGCTGAAGAGTTGGTTCAGCACTTGTTGCTCCTCAGGGGACCTGAGTTCGATTCCCAGCACCTACACAGCACCCACAACTGTCTGTAATGCTAATCCCAGGATATTTGAAACCCTCTTCTGACCTCCAAAGGCACTAGACACACTCATGATACACAAAAATACATGCATGCAAAACACTCATACAAATAAATTAATACAAGAAATAACTCTTAGAAATTTTTAAGAAAAAGTTTAAATAATTCACTAAACAGAGTGAATAGCAATATAAATTTATCAGCTATAAGTATCCTGAATATGTTCAGGATTTCTATTTATGGAGGGGTTTATCAAGCAGGCAAAAAGAAATACATTTTTCAAGTGGAATACACTTTTGACTTTCCCAAGAAAAACTTCAAAGAAACTCTGTCAACATTTCTGCCTCCCAATCTGTGGACATCACCAAAATGCAGCAAAGCCACAAAGAAATGATCTGCAACATGCAGATTTGGACCAAGGAGACTATGTATTTGCTAAGTTCCATTCTAGCTTTAGTCTACATCTTGCATGCAAATTTGAACGTAAAAATTGTTTCCAAGTCATTGAAATATTCAAATACAATTTATTTCCTCCATATCTTCCTCTCTAACTAAACCAAACATTTTTGCAGTTCTGTGAGATTATTATAATTGGGTTAAACTCATACTTAAAACATCTTCTCATTTAGACCCAGTTCCAGTATTTGTCTGATGAGCCAAAAAATTCACAATGGGAAAACAAAGTGGGAAGTAAAAAACAACCAGTAACACACTTGGACAACTTGAGAACATTGTCTAGGTATCCAGATTTAGTTTTTAAAATTTCAAAAACAGGAAACCTACGTTTATTTTTTTCCTCAGACTATCAGCTAACTGCTAAGACTACTTTTCACTCCTGTGTATTTTTAATTTCCTATCTCAGGAATATAACAAAACCTTATATTTTGAGAAATAATGTTTCCCACAACAACCAAACTTTAAAATTTGTGTATAAACAGACATTTCTCTGTCAGAACTTTGAGAAACATATTGCTTTGTGTCAAGAAAGTGGAAGGCTGTGGGAACCCAAGGCTGGAAACATTTCCATCTATATGAAGATAACTCACATATCAGATATCTGTGAATTATTATGACAGCTATAAACAGGATATGCTAGGCAAGCAACCCAAACTATTATTTTTCAGTCTAGGGAGTGTAGTTCATTGATAGAGCTCTTGTCTACCCATGTTCCATCCTCAGCCCTGAAGGAGAAACAAATAAAAAGATCATTTAGAAATCCCTTTTTGATTTTGACTCTTTATTTGAAAAGTTTCTGGACAAGGTCACCAAAGGAAAGGCCCCTCAGTCAGATGAAAGAACTGGGATTACCAAACTCCATTCTATTTCAAATTCTCTTCACTTTGCATTAAAAATAATAACTGATGGTAATTCTGGATGTGTATACAAAATATTTGTATTTTATAACCTGGCCATAGAAAAATGTTCCTATTTCCCATTTGGGTATGCTTTCATTTATGTTTATGTTTTGTAATATAGAAACCAAGGTGGATGCAGTACCTTAAGTTAAGAAAGAGTTCTGATTATTTCTAATAATTTTAAATAGTGTTCATAATATTCCATTTTGAACAGAACACACACACCCCACACACACTTTTATCGGCTCAATTGTCTTTCAATATAATTTTAACCTCCCTAAAGAAACAAGATATGTCAAGTGGTACTTTAAATACAGCCTCTTAAAAGCAGTTTTACATTTCAACAGAAACATACATAGCTGCAACTGAACACTGGAGCTTGGAGACCACAGATCTTCTAGAACCCAGCAAGGAAATTGTGACTTGCATGCAAAGTACCAGAGAACCACTTTTCCTTATTTGTGAATTAAGCCGCGACTTCAGGAGGATCAAAAAGACAAAGAAACAGATTGCATTTTCAATCTGGTGATCTTCAAAAGAACTCCAAGAGAATTTTGATTAAATTAATTACATACCAAAGCCTACAATGGTACTGAAAAGGCTTTCTTTTCTATAGTAGCTGAATAGTGTCTTTTAAAAGTCATTTTCTATGTGTTCTCTTAACAGTGTAAAACAAATTTAAAGCCATGGTGAAAGATGGAGGAGAAAATATATTCCTTAGGTGTTGAATCTTCCCCAGACATTCAAGTGTTCCTCCTGTGCTCTGTGGCAGGCTTGGATCACTGCTCAATTATCATCTGTTGCCATGAGGAATCATGTTTTAATCTGTATATAAACAAAGTGATAAAATAAAAACATCCCATTTACAAGGCCAAAAGATGCTGCATTTTATGAGAGGATGCCAGCAATTACTGTAGTCATGTTACTGGCTTGCCACAATGATAGAGAATAGGACGCATCTGCATGTAATGTCAGTCAGCCTCATCATAAATGCCACAACTAATGTGAAAATCACTATCCTCTACTAGCAGAGTGGAGGAACCCGAGAATTCCATACAGCCAGGTATTTAAAGATAACTTTTGTATATTAAAAAATACACATTTGCACATCATTGCCTTTGTGGAGAACCTGATTCATTCTCCTGACTGTAATAGGAAACACAAATCACAAAAGGTGAGCTTCCTACAGAATCTGGAATCTAAATGAGGGACCATAATCCTGCAAGGTTTTTCAAAATGAAAATTGCTTTGGGAGAGAGTAGTTGCCACAGATAGAATCCCAGGGTTTAGATGCAAACAAGAGCCCATAAAATGCCCTCATTGTCTGATTGTGACAACCCACCTTCTAGCTACCTGAATCATCCATAGCCCCTCAATAAAAATTTTTAAAAACTTACTTTGACATCAAGTGTGATTAAGGTTTTATATTGATACTTAATTAAAGCTTTTTGAATTTGTGGATGCATTCTTTAAGCACTGGGTGTGTAGATTTTTAACATGTCAATTTGAGTATTCAGGGAGAGACATCAGACACAGTATAATATGGACCAAAAATGCCTTTAAATATACATATTTACATAAATATAATTTATATTTATAATCATATAAATTATATATGTTATAAATCCCATGTCAGTATGGGATTTATTGGAATGACTTATAGGCTATATACTCCAAATAATCCAGCAATGGCTGGCTGTAAACAAAAAGCCCCAAAATCTAGTAGTTCAGTACCACAAGGCTGAATGTCTCAGTTGGTCTTCTGTATATGCTGGAATCCCAAAGAAGTGGGTTCCAATGCCAGTGAAGGAATGGGTGTGTAACAAGGCAAGAGCAATCAGGCAAAAAGAAAAAGTTGCTTCCTTCTTCCATGTCCTTCTATAGGTTTTCAGAGCAGGTGTGGCCCAGATTAAAGATGTGTCTTCCCACCTCAAGATCTGGAACAAAGGTGTTTGTCTCCCTACCTCAAAGATCCAGACTAAAAGTGGATTCATCTACTTCAAACCACCAAAAATAATCTGTCACAGGTGTGCCCTCCATTTCTAAACTGTAGTTCATTCTAGATGTAGTCAAGTTGACTGCCAAGAATAGCCATCACAGTAGTTGAGGAAGCCAATAAGCCACATTCCTCTCTGTTTCAGTTCCTGCTTCCAGGTACCTGTCTTGGCTTTCCTTGATAGCTGAATAAACTTTTTCTTTCCCCAAATGTTTTTACACATGGTGTTTTATCATAGCAGCAGAAACTAAACTAGGAATTAGAGCTAAGTTAAGTTTTATTTTTGTTTTTGTTTTTGTTTTAATGTTCTGGAGATGAAAGTGCATGATAGCAACATTAGGTTGGCTCTGTTGATATCTCAGTCAAAGTACAGGTGAGACATCATTACCAGCCAGTATTGAGTGCTGGAGAGTGGTCCCCTTTTAAGACCCAACTGAGGGGTCTCATGAAAATGTCTTTCACCTCTTCCCAAGGTACACAGCCAATGACCCAACCAGTTCCTATTAGGTTGTACCTCTCAATTGTTCAAGTACTCTCAAGTCTCACCCTGAAGCTCCAGTTTCTAACCCATTAACCCTTGTAGGATACACTCATATCACATCCATACTATAGCGTTCTGCTTCTGGCCCAAAGGCTCAGGCACAATGCCTTCATGCCATCCCTTGGCACACAAAACATCATACAAAGTCCAAGTCCAAAGTTTCTTTTGTGATTTAAGGGATGCTCACCTGTGGTTATTTATTGTTTATCATTTAATACTTTCAGTATATAGTGAAGGACTGACCTAGGGTGAACATTCCTATCCCCAGAGAAAGAGACAGGCAGATAGAAATGAGTGATCATCCCAGAGAAAGACTCAAATCCAACACGAAGTCTTAAAGCTTTAATCCCAACATCTTATGCACACTGCCATGGCACAAATGCCCCCAAAGTCTCGGTCACCATACCTTTATATCCTCTGTGGTCAAAGTTCACATGACTACTTTCTTAGGCTGGATTTACATGTTCCCTGTCCCTTTTCCTGGCAGACACTGCCATGGTGCTGTTTACTGAAATTCCATCTCATCTTCTTTTTGTAGTGCTTCTAGGCATTTTCCATTGGAAATTCTTAGGATGTGATCTGAGTGATAAGCATCTCCAAAGTGTCAACAGCTTCCTTTGATATTTTATTTTAGGAAGACGACAATGACACCTGTTGCAGAAACAACACCACACAAACAAACTTAAACCCCAGCCTTATCTGAACACATTTTGACTATGGTTATAGCCACAGAGAACTTTATTGGAAAACAAGAATTCCAAGGTGATCCTAGGGCATTATCATTTTCTCTGTGCATAATGATTGTCATAGCCATGGAGTAGAGGTTGTTGTAATAACCTAAAGAATACCTTGGCCTCATTGTCATGGCTATAATATAAAATAGTATATAATATCAGATAGGTTTGTAGTCATGACAAGTATTTATATTCCCTTATAGAATGAGGTAGCAGAGAATGTGGGCTCTCAGTGGAGATTTTAGCTACTCTTTTTGCAGCTTTTCGTGGTCTTGTTGGCACTAGAGTATGTACATAAGGAGTGGGATATCTACTGAGGGGGGGTATATAGTGATGACGTTTTAGTTATCACTCATTCCAGTATGGGACCTTTTGGTGTTACAGTTATTTTTGAGTGATACATGATCCTTTTAGTAACTTTTTACTCATTTTACTGTAAACTCCAATAAGATATGCATTGATTCACCGAGCTGCATATGGGTGGAGCTCTCTCTGCAGTCTACCATGGATACCCTACAGGAGGTGCAGAGTCATTTCTTCACATCTCTCCAGGTTACATCATAAAAGTATAGCTAGCCTGTGGACTGGGCTTTGAGGTCCCATGAAAGATCTTATAGTTCTCTGGGCCTATGGGGGAAGAGATGATATCCCAAACTTACATGTCCTATTTTTCTCTGCCATCTAAACCACCCAGTTCGCTTCATTCTGTGCATGTGAAACCTTTGAGATGAACACCATTGCTCAGCATCATCTTCTTTACCCTTTCTGACCTGGCCATAAGTTTCTGTTTCCTCGTGGCTTCACTCTACCCCATTCTGCTCCCAAGCCTCACTGTGAATATGACCCATGTGACCCAAAGCTCTAAAATTCTCAGGTTTTATTCTAAATGCTTCCATCAAATAATCTATCCTATCCTTAAAATGGGCCTTCCATATGGCTCCAGGGAATGGACAGAACACCTCACCTTTCACATTACTTTATATTTTATTTACTTACATACTTACATTTTTATTTTTTGTGTTGCAAGACAGTTTCTCTGTGTAGCCGTGGTTGTCCTGGAACTCATTTTGTAGACCTGGCTGGCTTTGAATTCAGAAAAACACCTGCCTCAGCCTCACAAGAACTGAGATTAAAGGTGTATGCCACCACCACACAGCTTAATTTTTTTTAAATCTATTTGTGTGTGTGCATGCCCATGCCCATGTGTGTGAGAGCATATGCACTGGTGTGGAGGTCAGTAGTTAATTTTCAGAAATTTGTGTTCTCTCCTTTTGTCTGGTCATCAGTCTTGGTGGAAAGCATCTTCACCCACTGACTCAGAGAATGACCAGCAATGCCAGGACTCATCTTGGACCAGAGTTTTACTTAGCAATGTTGGTGTTATAGACTGAATTATATGTCATTCTACTTTCAAGATTCACATAAAGTTTTAATTCTCAGTTTATGGAATGTGAATGTGTTTCAAGATAAGGTCTTTAAACAGAAAATTGAGTTATAATAAAGTACTTCACATGACAGTTTCCTCTGTGAAGAAAAAATTAGAAAAAAGACAGAAAGGAAAATACAAGAAGAGAAGGGGAAGACACTGGCCTACAAATCATGGAGGGAGGAAAACAGTCCTATGATACCTAGATCCCAGATGGCTGCCATTCAGAGCTATGAAAAAAACTGAACCGTTTTCTTTAAGGCACCCGGCTTATGAACTTTGTATGTAAGGCCAGAAAACAGATACAAGTGAACTTCAAAAGTTGTGCCTTCTGAAGGATTCTCTCTTCAGTTCTGTAACCCATTTTTTTTAAATAGGGTTATTTGGTGTTTTGGTAAATAGTTTCTTGAGTTTTTGTATATTTTGGAGATCAGCCCTCTGTCAGATGTAGGATTGGTGAAGATCTTTTCCATGTCTGTGGGCTGCTGTTTGGTCTTGCCACTGTGTCCTTTGCCTTACAGAAGCTTCTCAGTTTGAGGAGGTCCCATTTATTAATTGTTGATCTCAGTGTCTGTGCTACTGGAGTTATGTTCAAGAAGTCTCCTGTACCAATTTGTTCAAGGGTACTTCCCACTTTCTTTTCTAAGAGGCTCAGTGTGGCTGGATTGATGTGGAGGTCTTTGATCCATTTGGACTTGAGTTTTGTACGTGGCGACAGACATTGGTCTATTGCAGTCTTCTACACACCATCAACCAATTGTGCCAGCACCATTTGTTGAAGATGCTTTCCTCCCTCCATTGTATTCTTTTAGCTGTCTTGTCAAAAATCAGGTGTTCATAGGTGTGTGGATTAATATCAGGATTTTCGATTCGATTCCATTGGTCTACCTGTCTATTTTTGTGCCAATACCAGGCTGTTTTCAGAACTATAGCTCTGTAGTAGAGCTTAAGTCAGGGATGGTGATGCCTCCTGAAGTTCTTTTATTGTACAGGGTTGTTTTGGCTATCCTGGATCTTTTGTTTTTCCATATAAAGTTGATTATTATTCTTTCAAGGTCAGTGAAGAATTGTGCTGGGATTTTAATGGGGATTGCATTGAATCTGTAGATTGCTTTTGGCAAGATTGCCATTTTTACTATATTTATCCTACCTATCCAAGCATATGGGAGATCTTTCCATTTTCTGGTATCTTCTTTCATTTCTTTCTTTAGAGCCACAAAGTTCTTATTATATAGGTCTTTCACTTGTTTGGTAAGCATTACCGCAAGATACTTTATGTTGTTTGTGGCTATTATAAAGGGTGATGTTTCTCTGATTTCTTTCTCAGCCTCTTTGTCAGTAGGGCTACTGATTTTTTTGAGTTTATCTTGTATCCTGCTAGTTTGCTGAAGGTGTTTATCAGCTGTAGGAGTTCCCTGGTAGGGTTTGTTGGGTTGCTTATGTAAGCTATCATATCATCTGCAAATAGAGACAGTTTGACTTCTTCCTTTCCAGTTTGTATCCCCTCGATCTCCTTTTGTTGTCTTATAGCTTTAGCTAGAACTTCAAGTACAATATTGAAGAGATATGGAGAGAGAGGGCAGCCTTGTCTTGTTCCTGATTTTAGAGGAATCGCCTTAAGCTTCTCTCCATTCAGTTTGATGTTGGCTGTTGGTTTGTTAAGAAAGTGCTCAACATCCTTAGCTATCAGGGAAATGCAAATCAAAATAACTTTGAGATACCATCTTCCTCCTGCCAGAATGGCTAAAATTAGAAACACCAGTGATGACTCATGTTGGAGAGAAAGGGGGAAACTCCTCCACTGCTGGTGGGAGTGCAAACTCGTACAGCCATTTTGGAGATCAGTATGGTGGTTCCTCAGGAAAATGGGAATTAGTTTACCACAGGACCCAGTAATCCCCCTCTTAGGCGTATACCCAAATGATCCACATCCATGCAACAAAGCATAAGGTCAACTATGTTTGTAGCAGCTTTTTTGTAATAGCAAGTACCTGGAAGTAACCTAGATGCCCCTTACCTGAAGAATGGATAAAGAAGATGTGGCATATCTACACAATGGAGTACTACTCTGCAGGAAAAAACAATGGAATCTTGAAATTCCCAGGCAAGTGGATGGCACGTGAAGAAACCATCCCGAATGAGGTAACCCAGTCACAAAAAGAGGAACATGGTATGTACTCGCTCATATATGGATTTTAGACCTAGAGCAAAGGATCACCTGCCTTTAAATCACACCACCAGAGGAACTAGGATATAATGTGTATTCTAAGAGATTCATATAAAGTCCCTCACTGAAGGGGGAAGGGACAAGTCCCCCAGAGCATGTGGGAAGTGGGGGGGGGGCAGTGAATGGATAGAGAAGTAGGAGAAAGAGAAGGGGAGGAGAGGAAAGCATGTGCGACTAGGAAGATTGAGTCAGGGTAGGAATAGAAGACAGGAGAGAGAGAGAGAGAGAGAGAGAGAGAGAGAGAGAGAGAGAGAGAGAGAGAACAAACATAAAAGAGGAAGCCATTATTGAAGAGAAAACTGAACCTAAAGAAAGGTCTAGAGACCCACAAGACTGCCACCAACTAACAATTTGAGCAACCGTGGAAAGGCTACCATAAATGCCCTTCCCAGATAGTGAGATCAACAACTAACTTATCCACCATCATGGAGCCCTCATCTAGTACCTGTTGGAAACAGAAGCAAACACCCATAACTAAACACTGAGTCAAACTAGAATCCAAATGCAGAGGCAGAGGACAAGAAAGACATAGAGAGACAGCTGACCTGAACAAGGAGGAGCTAATGGGCCCCCAGACTGGTAGCTAGGAATCCAGCATGGGACTGACTCAGGCCACCCTGAATATGGCTCTCAGCCAGAAGGACTGAGCAGTCTAAGGGACCTCAGAAAGTGGAACCAGGATGTATTCCTGGTGCACAAAAGGACCTTGCAGACACATCCCCCATGGAGGGATACTCCCTTAACCTAGAGACAGGAGAGAATTCCTAGTCCCTACTTCAAATGACTTGACAGATTTACATGACCCCACCTGGATGGCATTGCCCTACATATGGAATTGGGGTGGGGGGATGGGAGGAGAGGGTGGTCAGGGTACATGTGAGGGGGCAGAGAGGGTAAGAGGGAGGGAGGGAAGGAGAGGGAACTGGGATCAACATGTAAAATAAAAAATAAATAATTTTAAAAAAAAAGTTGTGCCTTCATGGGAAAACTCCTATTAGAGGGTTTTATTGGAAAAATCACAACATCACACTATAGGGACCTCCCCATAGCTACAAAGAAATAGTGCATCCAGTCATTACTGTTCCTAGAGAGAGGGAATCCAGTTGAGCATGCAGTGCCATTGCCCACCTTCTCACACCCATCCTCTTTACACATTTATGTAACTCACTGGGCCCCACTGCTACTTACAGTCCTGACCTGCGGGTTGCTTTAATTTTTATTATTGGCATAACTCCAGTTCCTTCTAATGTAGCTAGATATCTCTGATGCAGAAAATACTTTTGTCCTGCCCAGATACCTATGGAAAAGCTTCACAAGGTAGCAGCATTCATTGGTGACTTGGATTGTCTATCACAAGCAATTACCTCTATAACCCTTTCTTTCCAAAACAGTGGGGAATGCTTAAACATCAGTAATATAAGATACCTGGCCATAAATAGTGTGTATGTGTTTACTGGTATTATTTATGCTTGACAACTATTTTCAACAGCATTGACATAGACATATTTTCAATTTTTAAACAAACTTGGATATCATGAATGCCATGTCCATGCATGGCTCCCAAGTGTGGACCTGACTAGGATAGCAAGGAAACAAAGAAATGACAGACAGATGGGCTTCTGGACAGAAAGCTTGGATTGAATTGTCTGGACTACCTGTGGGAGATACTGCAAAACACTGTGTGTGTGTGTGTGTGTGTGTGTGTGTGTGTGTGTGTGTGTGTGTGTCTGTGTGTTATACCCAGATGAACAGACAGGTGGGTTATTGCATAGAAGTGAACAAAGAGATGGATTATTGCATACAAGTAAACAAGGAACTGGGGTTTATGGCATAGAGTTAGATCAAGGAGACAGGTTTAGCTAATCTTGGTATGAGCGATCTCTGTTGGGAAACAGACTTCAGGCCATAACTATCTTGTGGAAGAAAGATAGGTAGATATTTTCTGTAAACACTCTTAACATTTGTACCCCTAGAAAGCCTTGCCATTTAGTTAGGGTTTCAATGCAAAACACCATGACAAAAAAGCAAGTTGGGGAGGAAAGGTTATTTGGTTTACATTTCAGCATTGCTGTTTATCACTGAAGGAAGTCAGGTAAGTAACTATAACAGGGCAGGATCCCAGAGGCAGGAGCTTATGCAGAGGCAATGGAAGGGAGCTGCTTACTGGCTTGCTTCCCATGGCTTGCTCAACCTGCTTTCTTATAGAACCCAAGACCACCAGCCCAGGGATGGAGCCACCCACCATGGGCTGGGCCCTGCCTCATTGATCACTAAATGATAAAATGCCTACAGCTGGATCTCCAGGATGCATTTTCTCCACTGAAGCTCCTTCTCTAGCTTGTGTCAAGTTGACATACAAAACCACCCCATACACCATCCTGCTGAGCCTTACCCCAAGAGTGTTTGTCAATTTTTAGTGGACTTGAGGCTAGAGTCCTTGACATGAGTCAAGCACATCAGGCATGACCTTCATTTTCTACTGGGAACACATCTGCTTTCCCACATGTAACAACCTCTAATCTTACTAGTAAACAGTATCATCTTCTCTAAGGTGACAATCAAAGTACCAGTATGGGGGCCAGCCAGTGAGGTTCTGTGGTGACCTCATCTTGGGAGGTCTGTATTGAGAACCATGCTCGCTTGGAGCTAGTTTCCCATGGGTTGTAGGTACTACTAGGAGTGGTTCATATTAGTGCTGGGCTGGTCAAAAAAATGGTGGGGATTTTTGTTTGTGTTATTGTTTTAATAACAAGCTGCGACTGCTACCTGCTAGCCAAACGGAGGAAATGAGAAAAGGGACAATGTCCAGCAATACATCAATGGGCCAGTCTTGAAGTACTCTTAGGTTAACACCACCTAATTAATGATGGCACTAAATGGAGCCCAACGCGTAAAGCCTACAAATGTGTGATAATGAAGGCTAGTTGGTTATACTCTACTTCTCATATGTGTGCCTAGGGCTGCCTCCAAAAAGTAATGGAAGGAAATGAAGTTTTCCACTTGTTCCCTATCCCTTAACTCTTGGGGCATTCTCTTTTCTGACCATAGAGAATAGCCTCCATTAACTGTAGTAAATCTCACCCCTCATAGTGTCCTCACTATGTAGGGCATTTGCAGGAGGGGGCATGGTCACAAGATACACTAGTGAACGTTTATCTCTGTGTAGTTACAGCTGACGAGGGATAGTAGGACACGATAAGGGGCTTGCTTGAAAACTCAGGTCTGCCATATGCCCCCCCTTTATGTTTAAATCCAAATCATGTTTAAAGTACCTTGACCCTGTAATAAAAACAGTCAATGAGATAGGATCTGAAGGAAAAGAAGATGGGTTAGGTTTCATTTCTCTGCCTTTTGCTTGGTTTTCCCAATCTCCTATTAATCGCAGCTGTCTTTCACTAGCAAGGGTTATTTTTATCTAGCATGGTTTAAATTAAAAACAACAACAATAAAGAGAGCAATCTGATGCTCTTCAAACTCCCATAACCACTCCACAGTAGAGAGAAGCGAACATTTGCTCCATGCAGCTAAGAATGTGGCTTTTAATTTCGCCTCTCTTGTGTTTACATGAACTTTTCTTTGCATTTCAGAAAGCGTCTAGAAAGATTCCTGTGACTGACCCAGGAGGAGTGGGGAATTTCTCCATCAAGCGAGTATTGATGAGCTGCAAAGTTCAGTGAACAGGAAAATTCTACCCCTTTTATTGTCAATGTGACAGGTTACTTTATTGCCATGCCTTTCACAGCAATTTAACAGTTACCTTGGTAACGGATTCGGTGAGGTAATGTGATCACAGGCATTAGAGCCCAGGCAGGCTGGCCGCTCACTCCCAGCAGCCATCTGCTGGCTGCTACTCCAAGGGCTGGGTGCCTGGAGGGTCCCTGGCAGCAAGGGCCTGAATGGCAATAAGCAGGTGAAACCGCAGGCTGGCCCTATTTAGCTGCACTCTGGTGATCTGTCTTTCTAATTCTATTGAAATAATAATCAGGATTTGTTTCTGATTAATTAACTAACCTTTTGGTAAAAAGATTAGATAACGAAATTGCTGCCTATTCAGAGATAATGAGGTTTTTATTACTCTGTCAAAAGAAAAAAAAAAAAAAGTACATTATGTGTCACAAGCCACTGTGTCAAGGGGGGGATTTAAGTCTTGATCAGGTGTGGATGCCCCTCACCAGAGGAAGGGTGAGCTTTCTTCCTACAGAAAGTCCCTTGTCTCCTTGAAGCCATTAGGAGGGGTTTTAAAACAGCAAACAAATGAAGTAATAAACACAGCTTAGCTGATGGCCTTGGCAGAGGGTGCTAATATGTTTTAAAATGTCTCCTAATAGAAGAGGGCTGCTCTCCAGCGTGGGGAACTTGATGTTGAGTGTGGGTGTGTTTATATGAGTGTGGGAGTGTGAAGAAGGCCGTAAAACCTCCTCAAGCAAGGCTGTACAGTGACATATGCAGGCCCCTGCTCGCCTGCCTGTCCTTCCGCTCTCCAGATCTGTCCTGGGCTGGCAGAGCATTTGTCTTCAGGCAGGAGTTGTACTGGGGTGATAGGAAGGCAAGTCATCAGAGCTCTGTAGGCTGGAGGTCACCTGTGACTGTCACAGGTAGGCAGCCTTAGGGAGTGAATTATTCTCACTGGCTGAGGGAAAAAAAAAAAAAAGAAAGAAGCCCCTCTTTTGGATTCCTTCCAAGTCACAGAGCTGGTCCATTTAACCTTTTCTCTTAGGAAGTCACAGCCCAAACCTCTTGGGGGGGGGGGCATCTGCCGGATGGGGGTCTTTTGTTTTCTATCTCCTCTGTGGCTGAGAAGAATGTGATTTGAAGTGGTGTGTGTGTGTGTGTGTGTGCGTGCGTGCGTGCGTGTGTGTGTGTGTGTGTGTGTGTGTGTGTGTTTTCAATCTAAGGCTCATCCCTTGTATAAGAAGATGCCAAATGAGCCTGACAGGCTCTGTGTGCCAATCAGCCTTGTCAAGCACCGAGCACAGTGTATTCCAACCAGAATCCCACAGTTACAATACTGTTTTAATTACACAACCTGAAGGGGAAACACAGGCCAGGTCTCTTCCTGCAGCTCAATAAGGTGGAGGAGGGGAAGGACGACAGAGGGAAGGCTGAGACCCGGTGGAGCTTTTTGCTTGAGTGTGTTTGTATCACTGTCAACTCAGAGTCCACGAGGCCCCGTGTTTCTGGTGACATCCCCTGGCCTTGGCTGCCTCTGTTCCGTGTACATGCACATGAAAAGACTCCAAATTCTAAAAATGGAAGTTTCTGTTCTGAATTTCATACGGTTCACAGACAAGTTGAAACAGATTATGGTGGGGCGGGAGTGGGGGCGGGGTGCGGATCAGAAGTGAACATTCCAGAGCCCACTCTTCTGTCCTGTGGATCCCATTTTATTGTCCCTCGCTATCCCATCTCCTATTGCCAGCTACCGGGCTCCATTTCTGAAAACAGATGTTCAACAAAGAAAGAGAAATAAGACATTATCAAGGAGCGGGCTGCTGGGGGTGGGGAATTCGGAGACCTCTTTGCCAAGAGCTCTTACAGAACTTGCCCTCCTTGGCTCAGGACCAACAGAAGGGGGAGAACTGAGAAGGCTTTGTCTTCAAGCTCCCAGTGAAACACGGGGTTAATATTAGCAATTATTATTAAAATTAGCCAAATGTTATTAAATGATCTTTGTATAGAAGAATAAGTATAGTTTTCCCCTTGGCAGACAATGACATCTGCAGCTCCACATTTTCGTGAGATGACTATACTTAACAAAAACATGACTTCATTTCCATGGCATTTCTTTGTGCCTAGGAGCAGCCCTGTAATTGTTCACTTCAATTACAACATTACTATTTTAAACTGAAACCCATTTTATCTGCATGCCAGCGTTTTATTTGTTTTACCAACTATATCTATTTCCATTACTGCGAGGCTGATGGTTTGTCTCAAGAGGAAATCAAATCCATTAATTCAGAAATTTCAAGCCCGACTAGGTCTGCCTTAAGCAGCGTTTCTTATGCTAATAGTGAATGTGCTGAGACTGAGAGGGTCCTGTTTCCTATCATAACTTAAGCATTTATGTAAGAAGGCAAATCTAATAGTACTAGGAAACTGTAAGTGTTATTATATATAATTCACTTTCCTGAGATCTGGACAGGGCTCTGGTTTGTGTAGCCACGGTTTAAATCAGGCCACCAGGAGACGTTAACTCACTGGACCTGTCCTATTTAGCCAACATATTGCTTCACAACAGGCATGGCTAGCATGAAACTAGATCAGCACATGTGCACACACATACAGGTGTGTGTGTGTGTGTGTGTTGTGTGTACTCAACCCCTACCTACTCCCACTGAACTTCTGCCAATGCAAGAATATAAAATTCATTTTGTATTCAGGAGATATCTGAAAGTGAACCCTGTCACAGCCCTAGTCTGAGACAAACCTGCTCCCTCTGTTTCATTTTTAATATACTCTGAGTCTGATCTGATCACATGGTTTGTGTTCAATTAGATAGTTTGACTCAATAAAAATCTGACTCTGCCCTGGAGAGAGAGATTGCTCTGACTCCTGAACAAGCTTTTGCAGACACTGTGACCTGTTTATGTCCATGGCAAAGAGAAAGAGGAAAGATTCTATCACAGCGTATCATCTGGGATCTAAAAGCTACTGAAGGCACAGGAGATCCTGGCCCTCCTTTGTCACCCCAAAGCCCTTAAGGGCTATAAATCACTTCTCATTGGGAGCCCTCATGCACCAACTGTCCCCATAAGCCTTGGAGATGCCGACCAGGCTTTTAGGAGTTGCTGAACCATGGTGTTGACCTGTTTAGGGTTTTGTTGTAGGCTATTAAATCCAGGTTGGCCATTTTCAGATGATTCTGCTTTCTTTTTTTCCTTGCCCTGGTTAAGCAATTCTACCTCCACATCATTACTGGGCTGATTAAAAAAAAATCATAGTGGGGCAGTTGGCTGCTTAAGCATCCTACCTTCACCCATCAATTAAAGGAGTGACTAGCCCTGATGTAGTCTGTGGATTTAAGCAATGTGTCACTAATTTTGCAGCTAAGAAAAGATTTACTAACTGTACATACTGTCTAGCTTTGGTTGGCAAGGGTACTAAGGTTCTTTTCTCCAAAAAAACAAACTGTAAATCTTTCGTAAACATGCATTGTTTGGTTAACATGTTGTAAATGGGTCCCAGTTGCACCTCGATATTATGTAAACAGTTATTCACTGAAAGGCTGGTTTAAAATTGTAAATGAATATATTTCAGCTGTGGCATTACTTTCAGACCTGCCCAGTGGTATAAATATGGTCATTTGGTGTGGGGTTTTTGTTGTTGTTGGTTTGTTTGTTTTTTTGTTGTTGTTGTTGGTTTTGGGTTTTTTGTTTGTTTGTTTTTCATTCTGCCCATTACTAGCCAGTTAGAAGTGAGCTGATTATTTGAACAAGGCTTTCACACTGCCGGCATAGTTAAATTGATGATTTATTTTTCCTGTGTTTGATGAGTGTTAACAAGAGCACGGTTCCAAAGAGCCCAAACCAAATGCAGCTCTCTAATTGGAATGGGGTGTAGAGGGAAAAAAGTACCCGGTGAGTAATTCTACTCTTCGATGTTTGAAAGTTCACTTACCTTACCATAGGACTTACACCAAGATTAATTAAAGGGACTTGACTCAAATTTAGGACCTTGCTCAGCCAACCTGAGTAACTTGAAATATGGTTCACCCAGGTATTGGGATCTAGATTTATGGGGGCAATAATTCTTCTCTGTGCTTTTAACTTCTGCCATTACAAAACAGACCCACATTGTGACTAGCAGTCCTGTGATTAGTATCCAGTGTGTCTCAAAGACATAACTTACAGGAGAAGCATTCAATCCAGTTAGCATTCTCATGGGGTATGTGATTATCTTCTGCATAGCGTGGGACTGGTGAAAATTTGTTGGTCTCAGAGAAACTTCTCTCCTTTTAGTTCCATAAACAGTTACTCACTTTCAAAGTCTCCCCACCTCCTGCAGTTTAGTCTTTCCATCATTTTCTGGTCTCAGGCATTTGGAGACACAGATAATGTGATTTCAGATGGTCTCCATGGTGTGCCAAAACCAAGGGCTTATGCATGGACTTGGGCACTGCTAAATTCAGGTCAAGCCTAGGGTAACAGGAAGCCATAGCTTCTGGCCTGGGTTCGTTCCTGATTTGGAGCCCCCTTTTAACCTAGGTTAGCCGTATCTGTCTGTGATGTGGTAGTTTTGGGCAACTTGATCATCACTGTTCTGGAATGGGAGAGGTACAGATTTCCAGCTGTGCATTTGCATCTGTGAATCAATGTGAGATCTAGATTCAGCAGTCAAGACTTAGGGTAGGAAATTAGCAACTAAGTTTATGAGCCTCTACATTTCCACATCAAATGTAGTTTGATGGTTTCCTTAGCATTACAAGTTCTGGGAGTTACTGCAGAATAGGTATGCTTCCTTCGGCACCAGTTGCTTTTGTCGCAGATGACAATACAAGCCTGGAGTAAATTACACAAGCATATATTTTTAGACCTGCAATTGTTTATAATTATATGATTTCCAATTTGTTTAATGCATGCTATTTTCTTCCTAAAAATTGACTTACTCCTAAGTATTATTTGATATTTTAAATTCAATTTAGATGAAAATTTTGTGCACATCAATTTAAATCCATGGAAATACAGATAGAATATTTTCCTCCTGAAACTTCCTCTTCTTTAGATACTGTGGCAAGTTATCACTTCTTATAAACTGGGATCCTAATTCTTTAATACAAAAAGCCCATTCAAGCATGATGATTGGCTTTGTAAGGAGAGCAATATAGGGTTTATTCAGTTCTTTTGCTCTGGCAAATAGAGGTTTTTGAATAAGAAATGGGCATTTTAAAAGAACCTTTCCCATTACCTAAATATATTCTTCTACATGTAGTTCTGCAAACCAAATGGAAATGCTTTTCAATTCCATGTGTTTTAGTTATAAAAAAGAGAGAGAGAAAGAGAGAAACTTGAAAAATAAAACAAGTTTGTAAGCTACAGTTATTTCAAAAGTCAGAATGGCAGACCACACTGAAGTATTAGGAGTATCTCTGTATCAGGCTAAACACTGGCTTTCCCGTTTGCCAAGCCTCACATCTGGTACTTGTGAGCTAAGCACATATTTCACCTCCCACTGCTTTGCCTTTTGTTGTATGTTCACTTTTGACCTTGTGCAGACAACTGGGCTGAGATGACTTTTCATCTCAACTCTCTGCTTTAGAACACAATGCCTCAGGACATTCTGGCTGGCAGAACCAAGCCCTGCTCAAGCCAAATTGGAGAAACATTGATAGTCAACTCAGTTCTGGAATCTAGACCAGGCATTCTGGTCTTTGCTGTGTAGGCTTGGCTGTTTAATTGGGGCAGACTAAGTCATAGTTGCATTTGCTGTAAAATTCATTCTTCCATGATTTTTACAACTAAATATCCTAAATGCCTGGAAGAGATCATGTTTTATATCATGAATGAACTGAAAAATTTCCAATATCCTGTGACTGAGTTGACATCTTCCTACTGTTAACTGGTCAGCATGATCTAGATGAAATTATTCTGATCATCTTTCTCACCAGATGGAATATTCCCTGACCTTCGCTTTAATGTTCTATGTATAGGCACCTAAAGGGTCTTTAAAATGAAACTTCTGTGGGTTTTGTTGATATGTTCCTCTACTATTGCTTAAACTCTGCTTTGAGAGTCGGATCATCTCCTTTTCTTGTCTTTCCTAGTGCCTAGCCTGAGGTATGACTTTAGAAAGACTTCATTAAATGGTTATTGACCCAAATAATTTTGACCTCCTTGGTGTCCCTTCCTTGTGGTGACAGACAAATCATATAACCATGTAAAATATATAAACCATATAACTTACATGTGTAGGAAGATATTCCCCCTACAGAATATTGTTTATGAACTCACTTAGACCTAGACAGATATACCGAAGCAGAAATTTCATTTATGTCACAAAACTGTCAATTTCCTGATACCTACTTGAGGTAAACGACCTGAAATAGGAGACATGTTCCTCTTTTATTAAACACAGAACCTTTTCACATACAATATTATCTTATCTGAATCTAGTTTCCCTTCCCTCTACTTCTTTCCTAGTGTTCCTCTTTACCTACTCTCATCTGGATCCATTCCCTTTCTGTCTCTCAGAAAACAAAACAAAACAAAAAACAGGCTTCTAAGAGATAATAACCAAACATAACAAAATAAAATATAATAAGGATAAAATAAACTAAAAACCTTACATATCAAAATTGGGCAAGACAGACCAAGGAAACAAATAAAGAGCCCTAAGAACAGGCACAGGAACCAGAGACCCAATCATTTGTACATTCAAGAGTCCCATAATAGTACCAAGCTGAAAGCTATAGTATACATGTAGGGGAGCCTTGTAGGTGCTGTGATTGCTACTTCAGTTTCTGAGTTCATTTGAGCTTTGCTCATTTGTAAGAGGGCCTTGTTCTCCTAGTGCCTTCTATCTCTGTTTCCCCTACTTCTTCTGCCTTCAGGAAAGAAGATTTTAAGACACATAAAAATGAGTTTCCAAATTCAGGTGAGCCCTAGCCTTCAAGATGTGTGTTGTTATTTACTTATCTATAGTAGGATCCCTATCCCCATCACCTGAAATTTGCCCAAGAAACTATAATTGCATCTTCTTCTATGTTTAGACTTCTTGGTAGAGGAATGTACATTTGACAGTCATTTAAATACTTGACTAAAAGGAATGCCATGCTTTGATAGCCATTATTGGGTGACACATTATTTCCCTTTTCTCTAATATCTTTGAATTATAAATATAACCAAGCTAATTTGAAAAGGAAAATACATATGCTGCTTTTCTAAGTGCAGTATGGCACTGTCTTAGGGTTTCTATTTCTATGAAGAGACACCATGACCATGACAACACTTACAAAGGAAAACATTTAATTGATATAGAAGCTTATTGTTAGGAATCAGCAGCCTGCTGACCCCTGCCCCCAATGATGGGTAGGACGCTCATGGCCATGTCATCGCTATGTCAGACTTTACCTGGTCGCCAGGAGATTAAGTTACGCATGCGCAAGCCCCCCTTTTAAAGCAAGCGCGCCAAGCCTGCCTCTCTCTCTCTCTCTCTCTCTGGCCCCCCTCTCTTGCCCTCCCTCTCTCTCTTGCTCTTTCTGTTCTCTCTCTCTCTCTCCCCCTGATTTCAGTTGGCCACCAGCTACCCCCCCTTTCTCTCCCCTCTCTCAATAAACTCCACATGGGCACTGAGTCTCGTGTTTGTGTTTCTTAGGCAATAGTTGTATCAAAAGAACAACACTTATAGTTTCAGAGATTTAGTCCGTTATCATCATGGAGGGAAGCATTACTGTGTGCAGAAAGACATGGTGCTGGCTACATCTTGAGAAGGCAACAGGAAGTGAGCTGAGGCACTGGGCATTGCTTGGGCATATAAGCGACCTCAAAGCCCACCCCCACATGACACACTTCCTTCAACAAGGCCATACTTATTCCTCCTAATAATGTCACTCCCTTTGGGGAGTATTTTCTTTCAAACCACCACAGGCATCAAACCAGGACAAATGGAATCAGGAAGCATTCCCTCTGCAGAGGATGCCACAAATGCTGGGTCTTACAGAGCAAAGGGATTTTGCCTAGAAAAAAAGCAAGGCCGCTTAAGACAGGAGGAAGAACACATGTGTCTGCACAGATTTGAATTAGGTCATTTTGAAATGCCTTTCCTCACTATAAGTCAGGAAAATTCTCTACCTCTCCTCTCAAAAATAACATTCATTCTTTTAAAGTGAAAAAAAATTGAAATTTACAAACAAACTTCTAATAAATGTCCCAGTTTGACCTCATTGCTCAACAGCAGCTTTATGTTTTTGTGGCATTATTAGTGTTTGATGCTCTCCTTAGTCATGAATAATATTTGGCTGTAGATGAAACCTCTAAGAAGTGGATTCTCATTAATTATTAGCTATTTATTCTTATTGTTACTATTGACTCATTTATTATTTTGGTTTTAATTTTTATATAACAAAGCACTACAAATCCATATGTCAAAAATGATAAATGTGTAAGGTGATTGATTGATGGGGGATATCCTTCTATATATGTTTCTCTTATTGGTTGATGAATAAAACACTGATTGTCTAGGCCAGGCAGGCAGTATAGGCAAGGCTACCAGATGAGAATTCTGGGGAGAAGAGACAGGGAGAGACTGCCAGGAGATGACATGTAGCCAGGGAAGGAGTAACAGGTCTGGACTCTTCTCCCGTAAGATAAGACCACATGGAAATACTTAGATTAATAGGAATAGGTTAATAATTGAGAGAGAGCTAATCAATAAGAAGTCTAAGACATCAGCCAAACATTTTATAATTAATACATCTCTGTGTGCTTATTTGGGGCTAATTGGCTATGGGAACAAGCTGGAAAGAATCTCCAGCTACAATTGATATGTTAATAATCCTCATTTTATCATTACCAATATTCATGTTTCAAAGCAACACATTGTACATTATGATATGCATAGTTATTATATGTCAGTCAAAATATATTTGAAGTTGGATAAATGAGTTCTAATCCTTGTCTCACAGCTTCTTTGGGTCAAGTATAGTATTTTGAGGCAGCTCTGTTGCATTGCTCTGGCTGGGAAGGAGGCATCTCTCATTAAGTTAATCAGAATTTGGCTGGACTATAATATTTGAAAGGCTAGACCAGCCTAGATCCTACTTTTACATCATTTGGATATGGTCTATGAGGGAGAGGTATTAGCTTCTTATCACTGGGGCTTCTCCATATATCTGTTTGTGTGTTCTGGTGCAATGCACTGGTGTCCTCTAAAGGAAATGAAAGTGCAAGCCAAACTGGGAACCCACTCATGATCCCATTCTGAGAAGTCTTACTTCTATTGTGGGAGTATTCTAGGAGATGAATACTGGAGGTGAAAATGGAGGGTATCATCTTGACAACTAGTTACCATAGTGATTAAACCTTGAGGAAATCTGCACATGACTGGTTATATGATGGCATGGTCATTGGTTCACAGCTCTCATATGCTCACTAATTAGTTGACATTAGTAGCTCTTGTACTTAGATATTCATGGAGCACATTTTTATTTTTGGTATTTGTTTTCCACTAAATAACCCCTGCAACATCTTTGAAATCATTCTTCTCAGTCAAAGAACCATACTTGGTGTATTCTTTCACTTTGTTCTCTGAAAGGTATCAGCTTCCCCCAAAGATATAAACGCAAAACTATGTCTCAACTATGGTACTTCCTCCCACACAAGGAACATTCTAACTCAACAATTAGTTAGTTCTACTTTGTTACGTGTTAAGGTATGTACTAAAATTCTAGGTGAGATTTTGAATTTTCAAAATGTCAACTGAAAAGAAAAATATCAAAGTCTTTGTTTTGTATACAGTGTTTTGTCTGCATGTAAACTTTCAGGCCAGAAGAGGAAGCATGACCTCATTATGGAATTATGGATGGTTGTGGGCCACCATGAGGTTTCTGTGAATTGAACTCGGACCTCTGGAAGAGCAGCCAGTGCTCTTGACCACTGAGTAGCCTCTCCAGCCCTCAACTCAAAACCTTACCAAATGAGAAGCTTCCTCCCCAGCATCCCTTAAGATGGCCAACCAGTCATTGCTTTCAATTACATGACAAGGAGGTTCACATCCTCACTGAAAAGACGAGCATTTAGCATAATGGTATATCAACCCATGGACTTTAACTGAACCATTTGGAGCCATGTGTAACAGCTTGGAACCTCTTTCAACAGGAAAGCTTGTCACATAACTGAACATATCTCTTGGCTTTATTAACTTCTATAAACAAGCATAGAAGTTGATACCATATCTACACCACATCATTCCTGCCTTAGTCACAAGGCATATTTCTACTACTGAATTTCAAGTTTTAGTCGATTTTATTAAAAATAGTTTAATTCAAAATCCATCCTTCTTTTTTAAATCTAAATTAGTGAGACTTTATTAAATGCTAAAGGACACACTTGTTAGATATTTTTTCAGAGACTGCGAATTTAACAACCTCATTTAAAAAACAAGAAACAACAACAACAACAAAAAAGCCATGAAGCTTAACTATAGCAACCTCTTTTACCTCCATGTCTTTTTCCCCACAGAAGGACTTACAAACAGATTGGGAAACCTATCTGCTCCTGTCTTCTGTCTGGCTAACAGGTATTCTTTGGGTTTACATGAGAAGATTACCTAGTCCCTGGAGCCCCATTTCCCGTGTTTGCCTAAAGCCTTCCTATTGTTAATTAGGTGTAAGAAGAGATGCAGAAGAGATGCCGTGTTAACTCTTTCGGGAGCAACAGTTCCTTTGCTCTCATTAAGTACACAGCAGCAATAAAGATGTAATAATGGCTTTCATTACTGAAGAAACCACCTCCCCCACTCCAGTACACCAGAGAGAATTCATAGATCTAATTCCCCACCACAAAGATCCCAGGGAAGGACTTGGCTTCAGTGGCCAGTTTGTTGATATTATTATTATTATTACTAGAGATTAACTCATTTTGAAAAAAAGATGAGTGAATGGTCTTCCTGTTGGAGGCTGGCTCCCGGTCTCTTCCCCAAGTTCCTAACTAGTGGGAATGTCTATCCCAGATAACTCTTCCCATCTGTCTCTGTGTTCCTTTGAACTGTCACCACATGGAAAGCATTTTCTCCTTCTCTGTATTTCTCAACAGTCAAGATGGCAAATTCAGCCTTTTTGGTGAGCTTTAACAATGCCAAAAGCTGGCCACAACATTGCCCAAGTAACAGCAATTGCTGCGTTTTTAAAGTGCACCATTGTATGAAGGTCTTGAAAGCATATTAAAAGGTAACATCCATTTATGTAATACAGGCTGTGTCTTGAACTTTCAAAATTGGTGACACGTGCAGAGTCCAGAAGCAGATAAATAAATATGCTTTATTGTCATATATATTTGCAGCATTAAATTTCTCCTAGCATCACTTCTAAAAAAAGGGGGGGGGCTTAAACAAGCAAGCAAGTAGAGAAGAAACAACACAGAGGCAAGAAAATTACCACTCTCCTCAGACGCCAATATTCTGAGTTACAGCTGTAAACAAATAAACACAGTAAGATATTCTGTTTCCAAAATTTAGAAAGCCATGCTACTTTGGTCTGAGGGGAGTTAGGCTGAAAGAACGTTGGCAAGTAAGTTAAAATTGTGGAGTTTCAGCATTTTAGGATATATGAACTAAAATTGAATTATCATTTCTACTACTGTGACATATTTCTAATTAAAATGTATTAATGATGAAGATAAATTTTATGATAACTTATCAAGAAGCACCAAATCTTTTTAAAAGGAAAATTAGAGAAATTTCATTAAATGTCTTTCATCTGAAAGAGAATTCTGTTATTGAGGTGCTCCATGTTGGAAAATTGTTTTTGAATGGGGAGGATGAAGCATTTCTCCCTGACTTTTCTTGAGATTCCTTCCATCTGAATAAAGATGTTCTAAAAAAAAAAAATTAGTGGAAGGAAACTGGTATCACCTAGACCCCCCTGTAAGGTGTATGGTTTTTCTGCCCGCCGCCGCTGGTCTTGTCCCGCTGCCGAGCCAGCCCCAAATAATGCACAGAGACTCTGTATTTGATATTATGCTGTTGGCCAGGTACTAGTTTCTTATCGGCTAGCTCTGTCTTAAGTCTTAACCCATTTCTGCTGATCTATGTATTTTTCTTACCGGGAGCCGGCCGGCATACTGCTTTCTCCTGACTCTCCCTCTTGGCTCCTCCTTTCCACTTCCTATTTCCTCCTTGTCTCCTAGTCCCTCTTATCTTCCTTTCCTATTGGCCAACAGTGCTTTAATCATTAACCAGTATAAGAAACATATACAGAATGACATCTCCCATCACCACCCCCATATGAAAATTTTGATGGTGATGTTATCCTCCTCAGACTTTAGAATGCTTAAAGCCTCATGAGGCTTCCATCTCAATGGACCTGTACACAGAGCTGTCAGGGAGAAAAAGACAACATTCTCAAATAAATATCCTAACAATGAATTTCAGAGTCTTAGAAAAACAAGAACAATCTAGACACCAAAGCAGGAGCCATCAGGAAATAATAATAGGCCAGACAGAAAATAATGAAAGAACAGCATAAAAACTGATCAAACAGAAAGTTATGACAACACACACACACACACACACACACACACACACACAAATGAGATTAACAAGCTGACCAATATAACCCAAGAAAGACAGAGATGACTCAAATTAATAAGACTACAAATAAAAAGAGGAATACTGCAAATTACAATGAAATATGTATAAAATAATTGAAGAGACTTTAGAAACATATTTTATGAAATTATAAAATTTTCAAGAAAATTGGTAGATCTGGAAATTAAACTGAGATAACCCGAATAACCCAGATTCACAAAGACTGACACTGTATACTCTCTATCAAGTGCTGATTCTAATTCTGCATGTGTGTATGTGCTTGCCAGTGTGTGTGTGTGTGTGCACGCGCGCGCGCGCGCACGTGCGTGTGAGCGCACGTGTATGTGTTTATGCTAGGTATAAGGTCAGGAAACTAGAAAGGGACCACAGATATGGAAAAAGAGGGACTGAGTCAGGGTACAGGTGATAATTTAAGCAGAAAAGAGGAGGAAAGAAAGTGAATACAAGTGGAGGAGCTAGAAATGAGGAAGGAGCAACAAAATTTATATGTGAAAATGCTGTAATAAAGTTTAATGCTTTTATAATAATTAAAAACAAAAAACAAAATGTACATTTGGAAAAACTTAAAGTATAGAAATTGTAGGAGGCAGAGGCAGACTGATGTTTGTGAGTTCAAGGCCAGCCTGGTCTACAGAGTGAGTTTCAGGAACTCTGTGTGTGTGTGTGTGTGTGTGTGTGTGTGTGTGTGTGTGTATGTATGTGTGTAAACTGCATAAATTACTAGAATATATTACGTTCAAAAATTAAATCAAGAAATGGCAAACACCTTAAAGAGATCAACAATAAACAATGAAATTGAAGCAACAATAAAGGTTTCCCAGCAAAAGAAAGTCCAGTACCTGATGGGACTCACTTCCAAATCTCTTCGGAGGCATTCCTAAGTGCTTCTTAAACTGTTCCACATGGTAACAGAGGAAGGACCACTACCAAACTCATCCCATCATAACTGAAAAAATAAACACCCAAGAAAGACTAGTTTCCCCAATGAATATCACTGCCGAACTTCCCACTAAAAAATCTTGCAAACCAAATTCAAGAACACATTAAGAAAATCACATACCATGCTCTATTTGGTTTCCTCTCTGGAACTCAAGTTTAGCTCAACACACAAAATTTGGTGTAATTCAGCACATTAATGGACTTTGGACAGAAACCATATGATCTTCTTAAGTTCTTTGGTCAAGTTGAATATCCTTTTATGAGAAAAGTCCTTAAAAAAAAAAGAATATTAGTAACATACCACAGCATAATAAAGGCGATACATATGAAAAATACAATGCTGACATTATCTTAAATTGAGAAGAATTGAGAGCATATAGTCTAAAATCTAGAATAAGACAATGGAAGTCTTATTTCTAAACTTATAAACACTTTTAGCTTAGTTGCAGGGTGCAATAATGAATTTATAAAAATCAGTAGTTTGTGTATACATGTGTGAGTGTGGGATTCTTGCATGTGCACATAGATGATTAAGATCAGTCTTATATGCCCTCATCACATACTGTCTACCTTTTCTTTTTGTGATGAGAGTCTGTTATTGGCCATTAAGTTTCCATTTAGGATAGACAGGATCAGTCAGTCTCTGTTTCCCTAACACTGAAATTAAATATTCATTTCATTACACCCAACTTTTTGTTGTTCCTCTCTCTCTCTCTCTCTCTCTCTCTCTCTCTCTCTCTCTCTGTGTGTGTGTGTGTGTGTGTGTGTTAGAGAGAGAGGTAGTTGTGAGCATATGCATGCTGGAAGTCAGAGGACAATCTCAATTATCATTTTCCATCTTTTCCTCATTTGAAATATGGTTCTACTGCCATTTGATGTTGCATATGGCCCACAAGCTCCACTTGCCACCTCTCCTTAGGATCATTGAGATTACAGATGTAGGATTCAAGCTTCTGTAGCAATGTTGTCCACTGAATTATCTTCTCAGCAACAACATCTGTTTTTGTTTGTTTGTTTGTTTGTTTTTGTGAATTCTAAGAACCAAACTCAGGTCCTTCTGCTATCATGAAGAGCTTTTTAACCAGCCAAGCTGTCTTCCTCCCAGCTCCCCAAATCAATTGCTTTTCTAAAAGCTTCAAGGTGGACAAAATAGATAGGAATAAACTTGATAAAAGAGATGAAAGCCTTTGAAAATGAAAACTTTAAGACACTAAATAAAGGATTAGAAAATGGCTTTCGAAGATGGAAAGGCATCCCATGTTCATGAATAGGCAAAATTAATACTGTAAAAAATGTTTATATTACCAAGTAACAGATTGAATGTCATATCAATGGAAATTCAAATGACATTCTTTATAGAACTGGGTAAAATAATCCTAAAATTAATATGAAAAAGACTTGAACAACCTTAAACCAAGAGCAATGCTGGAGATTTCACAATGTCTCATCTCAAATTGTACTCAGAGACCCCACAACAAAAATTTCATGGTACTAGCATAAAACAGATATATGAAAAACTAGAATAGAATAGAGGACACAGATATAAAACACACACAACTACAGGTACCTAGGTTTTGGGAAATCTATAAAAAAAAATACACCCCCTTGAACAAATAATACTGGGGAAAGTGGAATTCAACATGTAGAAGAACAAAACTGAAACTATCTCTCACCCCATAAGACAATTCACTCAGAATGTGTGAAAGATGTTAATGTAAGAATGAAAACAGTGAGATTCAAGATCCAATCACACACATGGGCTTTCTAAACAGGGTTCTGATTGCATAGGAAATCATAAGAGTGGCCAGTGGAATTACGTAAAGCTAAGGAGCTTCTCCTAGCAAAGAAAATCGTGATTGGAGTGAAGAAACAGCCTAAAAAGTGGAAAGACAATCTTTGCTGAGTATGTACCTGACAAGGGACAAATATCCAGGGTATAGTCTGAAAACTGCAAAAATTACATACTATAAAAGATCATGCATCAGTAAACGGGCTAATAAAATGACCAGACAGTCCTCAAAAGAAGAAATACAAATAGCCGATAAATACTTCGAAAAGTGCTCAGTATCCTTTGCAATTCCATCTCGCTCCAGTTGGAATGCTACCATGAAGAAAGCAAATGCAGGCAAGGTTTCAGGGAAGAGAGTGCAGACTTGTGCAATCACCATATGAGTCAGTGTAGGGGCTCCTAAAAACAAACAAGAGGCTGTATGCTCAAACACTGCTATACAGTTAAAGCCTAGAGGGCTATCTTTTTATGGGTGCATAACCAGTTTAATAGCACTAGAGCCATGGATGAGTAAGTACAGAGGTACAAATGTCCCTTTCTTCAAGAATTTCATTAAAATCTCATGTTTCTATATCCATTTTTACATGTACTGAACCAGTGGTGAAGGCTCATAACCATCTTATAGCTGTATAATCATTGTCAGGGAGCCATTGGTCCTAAAGAAAATGCAAAGAAAGACCACTGTATTATAGAGTAGCAAGCTGAGATTTACAGATGAGTATATTTGAAAGAAATAGATGAAGCATCCATAATGTCAAGCAAATTTTTAACTTTTCATTCTCTGTCCTCATCTCAAATCATTGCATATTTTGTAGTATGCAAGGCCTCTTTCTTTAGTCTGTGGTCATAGAAGCATTTGGCTTTGTTAATTCTTCCCAGCTATTTCCATCCATTAAAACAAAACTAACTGCCTTACACAGCTCCAAACACCTCCTTCTTCATTTCCAATGACAATGTGCCCTGTCAGGATCCATGCCTCTCATCCATTCACTGAGAATCTCAATGACAACCTCCTGAGATCCAACCATCTGAGAACCAGACGTCTGCAGAGCTCAGGTCCATGCAGGGTTTTCTTATCTATTTGTTTATTTATATTATATATTGTTATGGAACTTCTGATTAAAAAAAGGAAATCCAGTCTCAGAGTCATTATATTTTTAGAAATTAGACTTACTCACATAAAAGGATATCTGGCAAAAGAGACTTTAAATGGAAAGACATGAACATTGTACACTATTTTAGAGGTTATCAGAAAGTTGAAATCCCTACCTAGGATTCAGCAGTGTTCCCATAATACAGATCCACAAATAAACAGATTCTCAAGATGGCTCTCTGATGGCTTGGAAAACGGAAGAAAATGTAAATGTTTATCATCAGTAGAGCACCATGAACTGTTATTCACAAGAACAGTGGAATGCTACCCATCAGACAATGAGTAGAACAGAACTCCCTGCAGTAGCAAAAAGAAATATACACGGGGAGCGATGAGGGCAACAGTAGCAAGCAGCAGAGCTACAAGGAGAGTCCTTTGCATTGCTTACAAACATGGGAAAGCAGAGAATATTGTGTTCACAGCTACACAATTCAAAGACGTGTACCCACTCTTGGGAGATAATAAGACTGGAGAAACTGCTACTCTGAGGAAAGAAGGCAAAGAGCTTCTGATCTGTGTGATTCCTCATTACGTGAGTGATGTACTCACTGTCATTTGTCATATCACTGTTGTTCTCTTCCGTTATCATATGAGGAATAGATATGAAGTCCCTGCTATGTCTCCAGTGAGAAGGAGAATCAACACTTCACCAGTCTACATTTGATGTCTACGTAATCACCTGAAGACATTTTAAGTGCATTTACGGATACTTCTAATTCCACTTCTAGAACAGCCCAAAGTTGTCCCCAATGATGAAGGCTAAGCAAGTCTGTTATTTTTCTAGTTGCTAGGTTATTCTGAACCTCAACAAATTTGTCCCAGGCCCAGAGCAGGGCTCAAACAAAATGCAAAAGTGGCGGTGGTTGAGGTGGGGCAGAGGGATATAAGAACAGACAGAGGGACAAAGAAAGGTGGCGCTGTGGTCTATCACGGCTTCATCTTCTGATAGATAGATCTCTTCTACCATTAATTCTGCTGTATAGTTTAGCATGTGGGTATCAAGAAGGTGATCAGGCATTATCCCGAAGGTGGATGCCACACAGTTACCCCCATTCGGCCCTAATTGCAAACTTCTTCCCTCCGACTGAAGAATCCCCATCACCATGAGAAGTAGTTTCTATTTAAAAGAAACCTCCAAAGGCCTCACATTTCTTTCCATCTGCCACCCAGTCTACATGCAACCCCTTTTGCTGAATGTCTGGAGAATCACCGACACCCACCACGCCACAGCATTTCTTATATTTGTTGTCTATTCTCTTCCTGTGCTTTCTGTCCATGCCACCCCTAGAAAAAAATTCTTGTCACTATCACTGATGGTTTTATCTCACCCATTCCGATGCCCATGTTCAGCTTTCATCTTTCTGTAGCAACATTTTCAAATATTGTTCCTCTATTGCTTTGAAGGTAAATTTAGAAGCTATGGGATTTAAAAGTGAGGATTTTAGACGTGTAATGCTCTGCTTTCTATTGCTGAGAGATAAAAACAGCAATAGAGTAACCAACAGCAACTTGGGGAAGAAAAGGTTATAGTCCATCATTGAGAGAAGACACATCAGGAACCTGGATGCAGAAACTGAAGAAGAGATCTTGGGGCAATATCATTACTGACTTGCTCTCCACGGCTTGCTCAGCCCACTTCTTACCCATCTGAAGACTACCTGCTCAGCGATGGCTACTGTGAGCTGGACCCTTCCACGTCAATCATTAACAAGAAAATGTTCCATGGATATGACTACATGCTCATCTGATGGAGACAATTCCTTAGCTGAGATTCTCTCTTCCCAGGTGACTCTAATTTGTGTCAAGTAGCCCAAACATAACCGCTGCACATTAAAAAAGAATACAAATTATGATTATCATATGGTTATGAAAGTAAATATATAGCATGGGAAATAGTCACAAATATTGCACATATCTTAAAAATATCACCAGCATAAAAAAGAACAGATAACTTCTCCAAAATTTATTCTTATAATTTTCACAACATAATCTTTCATTGCATCTTTGCATGGTTTGGATATACTGGTTTTTTTTTTTTTTTTTTTTTAGAATGAGAAGAGAAACATAATTTGGTTTCTTTTCTGGAGTAACAGCTTTTTATTTTTCCCATAGCATCTTCATGTTGAGAGGCTAGGGCCTCTCCTCCGTAAACACCACCCCAACGAGGTTCTCAACTAAGTCTTGCCTGGAAAAGATTTACTTTCCAGCCTCCTAGGAACTGTGGGCAGGATTTGTTTTCTTGAAGCAATAAGATTTATAGCAGTAGTTCTTTTAAAGTCAACAGTGGAAAGGCTTCAGACAGACATTCTGCAGTCTTCCCTGGTCATATGCCTGAAGGGACTCTTGCCAGTCCAAGCATGGCAAACATGGCTCTGGCAGGCCTTGCCCTTCTCCTCCACTCTCCCTGCCTTGCTAAAAGTCATTAGACTACATTCCTAAAACTAACCACCATGGTCCATTCCCTTATTCCTCCTTGTGAGGCTGACCACCAAGGTCCAGCTACCAAAGAATTGAAGTTCAGCAATCAAAAGCTCCCTTGGCTTACCTAATTAGTATGCACGGTTAAAATTAAACATGGCATCCTAACAAGGGTTTTCCCCTTTTACCTTCATTAACTGCGATTTGCCTATGGACCATGTCTGTCTTTCCTCTAGCTGGAGTCAGTCCTTTGTCCTTCCCTCCCCTGGGACAAATACCTGTGCCCTCTCTCTCTTGCCTCCCCCTCCCTTGTTCTCTTCCCCTTCCCTCTTCCTCTAATCTCCAGTCTTTGTCCCTTATCCCTGTGTCCTGACCCTCTGGGGCAAATGAATCCTCTTTGTGCTGAGAACTTGTTCTTGGGGTGTCTTGAGTCAATTTTGAAGTTCCCTACAATACTCATACTTATTTTTATCCCATTACTATTTTTGCATATAGTTGATTAAGAGGAAGTAACCTGTTTTGCACTTATTGAAGGTGGCAGGTTACACAGAATGCTGAACCACAGGAGGTGGAGATCATGGTACCCTTGAAATGCTACCCACTAACGTCTTAAATAGACACAGAAAGTACGCAAACAACACTTCTCATGTAGAAAACATTGTATTAATTAGTTCCCAGTAATTTGCATATATCACTGAGGCTCAAAGTTTCTATTAAATAACATGTCTACTTTTGTCATGGGCAAATTAGAATTTTCACTGTCTAGGTTCCAGAGTCAAATTAGTTCAGCAGGAACTTGAACTTGGCAAGCTTCAAATACTACTTGGTCTTCTGTGATATTAGCTTCCTCTAACACACTATGAGGTTGAAACTTTGTGTTTTTTGAGTGACCATGTGAATAGCAGCATCGGTGGTTTCATATCTTTTAAGTGTGAACCCCTTAGAATGAGTTCTGCACCTGCCATTGGTCTACAATAAAAATGCATTTTCATCTTGATATATCTTGATTCATCACTGAATCTCCAAGTTCCCAAATCCAAAGACTTTGGACTTTGTTCCATCTCTTTGTAGATATTTGAAGCTGGTTTCAGCTAGAGATGTTTCTCTTCAGGAACCTTTCCTCGTAACCACTTAGGTGAGTTTCCATTGGGCCTCATGGTTAAGCTATAGCTTAATTCTGAAGATGCTGTATGTTTTTTCTTTACTATCATTTTCTGTGAGGTACTCTAATATAAGCATTCCTTGTTATTAAAGGCTACATCCTCCACATGCATATACCCTTGGATTTAAAGACCATGTGTTTACAGCATAAAAAGTACAGCTGTTTCTACTTGCCCATTTATATAACTCAACACAGCCTTTTAGCTGTGTATGACACATTAGCAACCCGAGTGGTTTCTGAATCAAAGCTGAAATCTGTAGTGTCTCTAATGTGGAATGAAGTTGCACGTTCTTGCCATGCATTCACTCAAGCATATAGGTTTCATAATTGAACTCAAGAGATTGTATTTTGGATTCACTTCTGCTCTAATAAAAATGTACACATACTAATGTGTCTGTCCCCACTTAGAGACACAATTTTAGACAGTTTGGTTATCTGTTACAGTGTGGATATGCTTTCATTTCTCTGTTGAGAACTGAAGGCATGATAACTTAATTACATAAAATAACAGCACAAGATAGAAAATAGTCTATATTATAATTTGCACAGGTCATTTAAAAATAATTACACAGTGTTTTGAACTGCCAGGTCTCCTAACAAAGATGCTTAATAATTTTAGAAGACATGAAGTTAAAATGCATCAATTGGGCTGTAGTGTTACAGCTGTTAATCAGCCAAGCTTTCATATATATATATATAGTTACCTGACCTAAATATGTACATGATGGAATTCAGGAATGTACAAATCACCCTCGCAAGCAAAACATCACAGACTAGACTCAAAATGCTGTTTGCATAGTATGTTGTTTTTATGGCAATTAAGTATAGTTGTATCACAGCCTCCAAGAAAATACATATAGTTCATTAAATCGTTCTAGAAAGGCTTTAAAGATGTAAATTGCCATTAAAACTTTGGCTCAATTCTTACTTCATGACTGTCATCCATGCACATTATAAGTGCAAGGCAGGAATGAGAATGATCTAGGTTTAATTGAAAAGTTTGTTTTTGTGGCTGCCTTTTTCTCTGCCCTCACACATGTATACATATACATTTCATGTGTGATCAAACCAGTTCAATCATTGTAACAATCTTACAACAGCATTCTAATTCTATGAGAAAAAAAAAATGGCCCAGACATGATTAATGTTTTCAATTGAAGTTGTTTCCTAGAAGGTTGTTGGTAGGATGTTATGATAATTCATCATTAGGTAAATGAAGGGTAGGATCAATATTTCAGGATGAAAACAATGATCACTAAAACCTATTGACCACTTACTTTTCCAAGTGCCCATGTCTGTGCTAATTTCTTCTACATGTGTTAACTTATTCCTTCTCATAACATCCATGTAAAGGAAGTACTATTATTTCCCTAATATTATAAAGGAAAAAATGAGGCATGAGGAGTCTAGTGATGACTACACAGGTAAAGCTGAGGTTCCAGCCCAGGAATTCTGGCCACTCTATAATATCTGCAAGATGTCAGCACAGATTTACAGATTTGATATAGTCTTCTAATGACAATTTAGTCTTAAAAACAAAGAAAAGGAAAGAAACCCAGGCTGTTCTCAAACTCACTATACAGCCAAAAATGACCCTAACCTTTAGATTTCCCTGCTTCCATTTCTCAAGGGCTTAAGAAATGGCTCATTCATAAAGACAGCTTTATGCTTTTGCAGAGCGCCCAAATTTGATTCCCAGCACCATGTGGCAGGTTATAACTGTCTATAACTCTAATTTCTTTCTTTTTTTTTTTTTTTTTTTTTTTCAGCGCCCACGTGGAGTTTATTGAGAGAAGGGAAGGGGTGGTAGCTGGTGGCCAACTGAAAGCAGGAGAGAAAGAGAGAGAGAGAGAGAGAGAGAGAGAGAGAGAGAGAGAGAGAGAGAGAGAGAGAGAGAGAGAGAGAGGCGCGCTTGGTGCGCTTGCTTTAAAAGGGGGGCTTGCGCATGTGTAACTGAGTCCTCTGGCAGCCAGGTAAAGCTTGAGCCTCCAGGTAAGGCTGACATAGCAATGACATGGCCATGAGCGTCCCGCCCATCGTCGGGGGCGGGGGTCATTTCATAATATCCAACACATCTTTCTGGCATCTTCAAGTGGGTGGTTCACACACACACACACACACACACACACACACACACACATCAAAAACTGAAAATAAGATAATAGTCTAGTGCTGAGATTACAGACATGTACCCAGTTTGAAAATGACTTTTGAATAAAAATGTTTCTTTGAATTAAGATCATTTTATCCTGCGGGTTATAGAATTGCATAAAAATGAACAATGACACTCTCAAGTGGATTCTATTTTCATCATACAACATTCTTGTATAAACTCAAATTTTCCAAGTTAATTCTTTAGCTTTAATGCTTTCCCCTGAAAGACTAAGAACATCAAAAATTTGTTTCCTCTGTGTAGCCTCCCATGTCCTCCCACACCTGCTTTAATAACAATATACTTGTTAAGCCAACTATTTTGCTCAGTTAGGACTACTAAACCAAATGGATTATTTGTCTATAGGAAAAGACACTTTGAAATCTGTATGTTTCTTGGCCAAAGGTTATGTCAACAAAATACTTAGTAAAATGAGGATTTGGAAATCATCCAATTAACTTGATCAGTAGAGAAACAAATTCATACATTGAATCCTGAAGGTTTTCTCCTCTGTTCCTGGTTGTACACTACCCTGATACAGTGGGCTGGAAAATCACCTTAGTGAGGCAGGTGTCCCAGGGTTGCCTCAGCATTAGGAGCAATTGCAGGTAGTGGATTTCCCAGATGGTGACTGCTGCTCCAGAGGTGGTGAATGTCATGGATGGAAATCAGTTTAAAAGAAATATGTATTTTAATTAAATTCTAACTAACCATGCTAATGAAATGCATGATTTTTTAAATACAAAAGCAGACCTTATAAATGTTTGAGATTATTTTAATATTAAAATTCAATTTTTACTTAATATTTTCCCCAAATAAGGGGAAATAAGGTTTTACTTGAGAATTTTCTTAATTTTCTTTTAACCTTTATGGTTTTTCTTTCTTTCTTTCTTTTTTTAATATATGGGTGTTTTGCATGTGGTTATATACAGGCATCACAAAAGTTACAGGTAGTTGTGAACTACCATATGGGTCCTTTGGAAGAGCATCCAGTACTCTTTTCTGTTGAATCATCTCTCTAGCTTTTTCATGAGAATTTTTCATACCATCTGTTTTACCTGATTCTAATCTGAACTTTACTTGAAAGTTCAGTAGGTACTCCAAGAACTGAATGATACATGGGTTTCTAAATGCTGGCTTGACTTACATCTACAGCAATAACCAGAAATTAGTCTATTACATTTTAGAGAGTGTCACACTACCACATATGTTACAGATGTCTTATTTTATATTGTGACTCATTTAAGATCATGTTTTGTGCTATGATATAAATGACAAGTAACAAAAAATTTACTGGGGTATTCTATTAACAACTACCTTTTTTTCCTAAGGAAAATCTTTCTCACACAAAAATAAAAGTATGTAACAATTCACTTTGTTTAAGCCATGAGCTACTATTGAATTCAATGCCTCAGATGAGATTTGATGCTAATTCATTATTTTGGACACTTTGGGGTTCAAATTTAAATGTGAGTAATCTGGGACAGCTTGATTACCTATCTATGAATGCACAAATTACAAAATGGTAACACCTAAAAAAAAATCTCCAAATACTAAGGAAGAGGATGGGGTAAGCTCAGTTTCAGGTGTTCGTGATACTGTGGTATTTTATATGATAAGCTGATTCATACTTGCTGAAAGCGTTGACTCATTCCCAAGTAACTAGAGTAACTAGGAAATAACGATGAGACCTGCAGGAATGTTCTGGATCTGTAATCCTGTAATCGGCAGACTAGTCTTGGATGACTTCCTAATTACTTTTTAAATATTTTGTACAGGTCATCAAAGCTTAGTAATATGTTTGATGAGTGTGTGATTAGCTATAAATATGTATGTTACAAATGTGAAAGCTTTAAGATACAGGGGGACTGAGTAATTATGGGCTATAAAATAGTGTGTATTCTCTATGCAGAGTTATTTACCTCAATAAAACTACTGGAACTTGTAAATTTGACTTAAAAAAAACACATAATCCAATTTAAATTCCTTTCTGTTTTTATATTTCTACACTGGACTAGAACTATGTCTAAATATAACCCATCTATTCTCTTTCAAACTTAAAGGCATTTTTTCTGCATGATATTTAGACCCCATTAAATAATACACATTTACTATTTTCTTTTATAATACAGTCTGCCATGTTCACATGTGAGTCACAGTTGAATTTGTCTGACTTTTAATGACATCGTCTAAGAAAGGAACTTAGGCCCCAAATAAGGCACACACTTAAATTTATGTTTAGAAAATTGCTTTTGAATAACGCATTATTTATTTTAACCTTTGACCTGATTGTAGTGCAAACACAGTGCTCTCTGAAATCAACACATTTTAGAGAAAAAGGAGTTCCTATGATATGTTTTTACACAAAAGATAATAAATGAGAAGTAACTGGTTGTTCATAATAATAACCAAAATGCTAAAGTAAGGTAACGTTCAAAAGAAAATGTAATTCATTATGACTTTAAATACCAATTTATTAATAGTTCTTAAAGCAACCCTGTATGTTTAAAGGTCAGAAGAGTGGAAATCACCATAGGTACAGCAAAGAGGCAAAGGAGCTGGCAGGATAAGAGAGGCCAGTGATAACTGATCCTATTGGTAAACTCAAAAAGAAATCTTGCTGATCTCTTGTTGATCTCAAAGAGCTGACTGCCCAAATGCACTTGCTTATAAGCATGTGCAAGAAAAGTCTAAAATTTTGAAAGAAAACAAAAATCTGGGAATCTCCTCTGATAGTAAATATATGGTAAAATAATAACTAGACGAGTATAGCTAGCAAGATGCTGAGTTAATAGGATAAGATAAATCCAGAAACATACATATGCACACTGATTTAGCTTAAGAGTAAGACAGAATTTCAAATGAGCCTGGCAAGTGAGTGAACAGCAGCACATTTCACTGGGATGATTCAGACATTTCACTAAGAAATAATTAGATCATTATCACATATTGCACACACATACACAGTTCTTGATGGATTTCTGACCTTGGTGCAAAATAAGAATTATGTTCTTGGAGTGAACAGATGTGAATACATGCATAATTTGGGGATCAAAAATATCTTATTAAACATGAAACAAGACACAAAAAGCTCTGAGTGGAAGAAAAATGGGTCCACTTGATAATACCATAATAAGCCCCCCCCCCAAAAAAAAATAAAGGCACTGTGGCATTATTTTCAAAAGGCAGGAATGGGAGCCAATGAATTTGCTTAAAATCTTGGCTGAGAAACTTGTTCCCTCTGAGGCTCCGTTTCCACACACAATGAAGCTTTAATAGCATTACTTCAAAGGCTCATCCTGATAATTAAATAAAAAAAAAATCCATGTGAAGTACTTAGCACATTGCCTAATATGTTGTAAGCAATTAATGATAGCTAAAGAATTTCTGTTTGTTGTCTTACCAAAATTAATTTTAGCAATGAATGTCTGTAAAAACTTACTATATACTACCGTCTTTAAGATTTTGAAGGCTTATTCCATTCCAGGATTCACAGAGTAAATCAAGATCATGGCTGTTTATGTTTTGACAAACATCAAATCAAACATCATATATGACCCTATCATCGTATGAGTCTGGTAACAGAAAGAAGTGTGGCAGAGCTATAAAACTTAAAGGCCCACTCTCTACGACTTGCTTCCTTCAGTGAGACAACCCCCCTCCCAAAGTCTTTACAGCTATCTACCAGTTGGAGACCAAATGTCTAGCTTGATATTTAGGGGTGACCATTTTTCATAGATAATCCCATTTTAATAGTTTTGCCCTCAAGACCCTAGAATGATGTGATAGCAGTTCCTAGGATATCTGAAATGCATCATATTCTGGGAGGCACAAAATGTGCATAGAGGAGGTTAAATGCCTCCCATCAAGCTCCTTTGCAAGGGTTTTCAGACTTAATCATCTCCTGAAGGCCACATCTCACTGAGGATAAAGTTTTATTATCAAATTTTGAGGGAACAAAATCACTTGAGCTATAGTTTTCTGTTCCATGTTCCCCCAAAGCCATACTTCTCACATAAAATTACATTAAACCCATTCTAACAGTGCCCCAAAGGCTTAAATTACTCCAGTATTAACTTTAATGTCTAAGTCCAAAGTCCAAAGTTTCATCAAAAGGAAAGACAAGGTCCTTGTCTTTTAACATCAGAAGTAGAGGAAGGCCACACAGTACCCTGAACATTTTTATTAAACATTTCTGTCAAAAATTCTGATGAATCACTCTTACCTTCTTTCCATAAAACTGTAGGACATAGGCACAATTTCAGATAATTATTACTGTGGTGATATATTATTTATGATTTAATAAAGCTTACTCGAGGGTTCAAGATGCAAAGCCAGCCAAAAGCTATACAGGTCAGGCAGTGGCGATATACACCTTTAATCCCATCAGCTATACTAACTAGCTATAGAACTAGATGGTGGTGGCACATACCCTTAATCCCAGGATTCAGAAGGCAGGCAGATGGATCTCTCTGAGTTCAAGGTCACCCTGGCCTACATAAGATTAAATCAGTCTAAAGGAGAATTAGAGATCACACCTTTATTCCCAGCCCTGGAAAGGTATATAAAAGACTTTTGTCCTTATGAAAAAATAATAGCCTTTTCTACAGTGCCCACTAAGATTCCATTGATGATACCATAAAAATGGTCTCAGTTATTCCCACGTCTGCCAACATTTTGCTCACATCCACTTAGGTGATGTATACCTAGGATGGAGGCTTTGTACACAGCCCTTCTATGTTCCCTCAGAAGAATCATCCCTTCAACAGAATGGCCCTCAATACACTGTTCACAGCAATGCAAGCTTTTGTCAGCACTAGCTTCAAAACTGGTCCAGCCCTTTCCATTACTCAGGTCCAAGGCCACTTCTACACTTTCAGGTATTTGCTAAAGAAATCCCACCTTCCCTAGCACTGGTTTCTATTTTAGTCCACCCTGTGCTGCTGTCACAGACTCTCTGAGACCATTACCAGTAGATTGCCATGTTGTGTGCATGTGGTACTTAGGAGAATCACTCACAGAGTATCTGCTTAATTAATCAATTTGTCTGAGTGAAGAAATGAGTAGACAAGATAAATGCATGTCCATAATATAGATATAAAATATCAGCACTTCATATACTACTTGCTTCATAGTTTTTAACACCATATATGATATAATCAGGATTTTCATTGACCTGATTCAACCAGTTGTCATGGTTCCATTTTCCTCATAGTACCCCACCACCCATTGATCACTAATCTCATTTTTATCCTTGTAGAGAGTTCTTTTTTCTTCTGGGCATTCTGTACAAGTGGAATCTACAATATGACTATTTTTCTGATCTACATTTACACAGTTATTGGAAGTTTTGGCCATGTTTGTAGTGTGTATCAGTACTTTGTTTTTATGTTTTAATAATGTGTTTTCTTATGGCTATACTACATTTTGTGTATCTGTTCATGTACTGATGGATTATTAGGTTGTTTACACAATGAGACAACTCTGAACACTGTTGTAAATGTTGTTTTCAACATATAGACATATTTTTTAATATTCTTTGTTATCCACCTAGAGAGGAATTGTTGGGTCAAGTGGTGACGCTGTGATAATCATTTACGGAATTAACAAAATATTTTCCAAGGTACTTATGCTATTTTACATTCCTACATGCAAAGCATTCTTACACTTTCTAACTCACATTGGTTGTCTTCCATATTTTTTGTAGGCATCTCTGATGGCTAATATTTATTGTCAACTTGACAGCATCTGGAATTATCTAAGAGCCAGATCTCTAGGAATGTCTGTGAGGAAGTTTCCAGATTGGATGAAACGAATAGGGCAGAACATCATAAATTTGGTTATCATTGTTTCTGAGGCAGAGGATCCAGGACTGATAGCATGCTGAACTGAGAGCCTGTACTAATTGGTCTTTTCTTCCTAACTGTGGGTGCAGTGTGGCCAGCCATCCCCTACTCCTAACAAGATGTCATCTCAACCACACACTGTCACAGGAGACCTTTCCTTCCTTAAGTGGCTTTTGTTAGGAATTGTGTCACAGCAATGAAAAGAAAAAAGGACCAAATACATCACCCAAGTGAATATGAAGCTGTGTCTTATTTTCATTTGATCTCTCTAGTAACTAATGATTTTGGACATTTTTATGGGCTTAGTGTATTTTGGATTGAGATATGCCAGCCCAAATCCTCTTCAAAGTTTTAATTGGGATATTTGTCTTTGTTGAATTGAAAGACTTCTTGTAGATTCTGAACAATAAACTCTTACATGATTTGAAAATATTCTCCCCCATTTGTCACCTGTCTCTGTGCTTTCTCAAGTGAATACTTCAAAGAACAAAAGTTATCAATTGTGATGAAGCCCAACTTAGCCACATTTTCTTTGGTTGTCTATCTGAAAATACTGTCATGTAAGCCAAGGCTGTGAAATTTCTCTTCTAAAGATTTTATGATTTGATCTTATGCTTGTATCTCTAATATATTTTGAGTACATTTTTCTGTTTGGTTTAAAAGAGGAATCTAATTTCATTGTTTTTGCCATGGATAGTCACTTGCCTCACTCATGATGCAACCTGTAGGAATTACTTCAAAGTCATCCCAGACATACATACAAAATGAATATATCGCTACATAATTTAAAGAATATGGTCCATAATTTTAAAAATATCAGATGTATTCTAGGCATGTATGAAGGTGGTTGATGAATTCATTGAAGTTTTCATACTAATAATTTTCATAACTGCATTGATCAAATGTGTAACATTTAGAAAATTGTTCCCTGCATATACACACTATAAAAGGTTTAGAAGAGGTAAAAGAAGGATTCGTGTTTCCTATTCCCAAATGTAAAATACTCTGCTAACATGTTTCAAGAATGGGTGTATTTGTTTTGTTCTTAAATCCTAAGAAAAAATAATAAAATAAGCAAACAAAATCTCACGTTAACAAGAAGAATGATTATAATTTTACTGTAAGCTTTGTATCTTAAAAATCAAAACAGAGGCAGGTAAGATGGCTTAATGAATAAAGGAGCTGACTGCCAATTCTGAAGACCTGAGTTCAATCCTGTGACCCATTTGGTGGAGAGAACCTATTCCTAAAGGTTGTCTTCTGACCCCCACACGTGTGCCATGGCATATGCATTCCCCACCCCCACATACACATATAAAAGCCAATGGATATGACAAATAAATTAAATCAACAGAGAGTCTAGGTAGAAGAAACTACTTATGACAATTGAAAGTGACAGCAGAAAATATTAATGTGGAAAGCAAAGATGAATTAAGGTTAGGGTTCCCAAGAGTCAGGAGAGGGTTACACTAGACAAATGTTCTGATCTGACCAGTCTTGTAGTTGTTGGACTAAGTTCCTGGCCTGACAACACAGAGAAACCCTGACATGAAAAACCCATAAAAAAAAAAAAAAAGAAAGAAAGAAAGAAAAGAAAAAGAAAAAAAGAAAGAAAGGAAGGAAGAAAAGAAACCAGACTACCAGACTACTTACATTCTACTGGGTCAGAGTTACAAATATTCTTTGACTGTGGTAGGAAATCACGGCCCCTAGAAGAGAGACGTCGTCTGAGATTTGAAAATGGTGGTTAATGCCCTTAATCCCAGCACTGAGGAGGCGAAGACAGGCAGATCTCAGTGAGTGAATTCGAGGTCATGGAAAATGATACAGATGGAAATAGAAACAATTTAAATGGACATGAACATCACAGTTTTTGCTATGATTAGCTGCTAGTTCATTGTACAGACCCCAGCCCCAAGGATGTTTGAGGGGGAAAAAAAAGCTAACTTCTGAGTGGTGACATTAGTTTGTAAGAAGTGGGTAGAATCTTTGTGTCCTTTCAAAGTTGTTAGACCATCTGTTCTTTTTAGAGTCAAGACTGGACATCTTGATTGTCAGCTACCAGCATTAAGATCACTTTACTGAACCATGATCAAATAGGAAATGAATCTGTGTAGGTACACTTCAATCATCTTGTAATTGAAATCTCAACAAGTATTGAACATAGTTAAGAGCACTTATCTTCTTTCTTAGAGGAGTATTGGTAGAAAGATGAAGGAGGGATAGACATGTAGGCGTGTGTGTGTGTGTGTGTGTGTGTGTGTGTACGTGCATGAGTGCATGTATATACATAATACAAGATATGGGAAAGAGGCAGTGGTATCCAGCACACTGGGTGATAAGTCTTTCTAATAAATAAATCTTCCTAACAAAGGAGTGATGTTTGTGACCATGGAAGATGCCCAACAGAGGCACTTCCTTCCCCATTGACCAGCATTGGGAGTATCTGTCTATTTCATGAAAAAGTTGGCATATGCAAATTGAAAACAATCATAGGCTGGTTTCTTTGTTTACAAATGATCTCCATTGTCAAAAATTAGCACTCTACTCACAAGTTTTCTTGCTTGAAATAGAAGAGGGCTTCCGTTTGTTTCATTCCATTTCTTTCTTTTCTTTTTTAACAACAAAAAGTTTTGACAGTTGAACTGACATGAATTGATGTCAGTAATTTTTGTATTTTGCCTTGAACACTTGCTGTTCTCTTGTAGAAGATAGAACCCTGAAAGATCACTTAAGAATATTATACTATTTTGAAATTATATTGCATTTAACTGAAAATCTAAAATCAGTAGTGCTGTTCAAGAATGGAAAAGAGGTCTGTCCGTCCATTAGAAGCCGGGTTTTTGTATCATTAGGGAGAATCATTATGTGCTTTTGAATGAAAAAACACACTGAAGAAACTAAATTTGATGGTGAATGAACATTTGGTTAATAGTTATGCAGCATGCATTCAAAAAGAAATTAAGATGTATTTGTGACTAATAGACAAAAGAATTGAAGCATAAGTTTTGTGTTCCATTAAAGCACAATTACCCCTGAAAAGCCCATAAGAGAATTTTACACCAATTTGTATCATTATGTTAATACAAATTTTTCAAGGATATCAATTTTGAAACACAATATGCTGTTTCCTCTACTATTAAAAAGTTACATTTCCATCTGGGTGGTGATGGCGCACGCCTTTAATTCCAGCACTTGGGAGGCAGAGGCAGGTGGATCTATGTGAGTTTGAAGCCAGCCCGGCGTACAGAGAAAGTGCCAGGAGAGGCTCCAAATTACACAGAGAAACTCTGTCTTAAATAAGTGATGACAAGAACAAAAATTTACATTTCCTCAGTTGAAAGGCTTAAACACTCGGTAGGTGTTGCACAATTCTTGGATCAGAATACAGGTATCTAAATCACAGCCTGTTTGTGTACTTCTGTCTCCATCAACCAACTGTGAAGCCTGAGGCATGGTCTGCTCATTCAATAGGATAACACCGAATTGTATGGAGTTGGAGATTATGGGCAGGGTCAAGTGTGGGTGCTCATAACACGTCCTTTTAGATAAATATTCTTGAGCACTTGCTTTTGCCTCTCTTATTTTTAAAAAATGTTTATTTTGTTTGTTTGTTTGCAACAGGGACTCATTATGTATCCCTAGCTGGCCTGAAACTCACTGTGTAGACCAAGCTGTGCTGTACTCACAGAGAACCTTCTGCTTCTGTTCTGGAATACTGGGATCAAAGGCAAGCATTACAATGCCCTACTTCACCTCTGCTCTTAACTAGCCTATCAAGTAACAAGTGAAATGCTAAAGAATTGATACGAAATGAAGAATTCTATGTCACTAAAAATTCCATAAGGGTGAGGTTAGCAGGCACTATTTTTTACATTGAAAAATGAACATGTTGTTTTCACTAAAATAATCAGTGAGGACTCACTGAAGGCTTACAGCCTAAAAGGGAGAATATATCAGCTTATTATCTTAATAATTTTTGACATCCTCCATCTCTGGGTGTCTCTCATGTATACCCACCCATTCACCTCTGCACACAAAGAAATGAATAGAGTTAGCAAAATTCTGAAATGTAAAACTGAGGTTTTCTTTTCCATGTGAGAGTCAATGACAAGCTTCGCCATGCTAGCTTAAGTGTTCTGCCACCAAGTCACATCCCAGCACAAGATTCTTCTGAGTGTTCATTTGTCCTGAGTGATAGTGGTATCCAGAGACCACGGCTTGAAGATTACTTAGAAGTCCCTAAATTGTGTCTTATGTTCTCCTAGTTCCCAGCATCTGGCCGCTGAGCCCTGAGAACCCCCACCTCTACCTCTGTGGGTTTGGCTTCTGATTTTCAACAGTTTGGGAAAGCAAATGCATCCTGCTCTAACTGAATACAGAGTCAGTTAAGAGGGAATGCTTAAGACTGAGGACCTGGAAATCCCTGCAACTCTGTGGACTTCAGTTTCCTGCTCTGCAAAAGGAGACTTTGGACTTAACAGGCTGTAAGTTCCTTGATAGCTCTGACATTCATTTTCTTTCTCAGGGCATTGTCCTTGTTATTTTCTGAAGATTAAGGTTGGTTTCCTTAGGTTACTTTTAGGAGGGAGCACCTTTAGAAAGATCGCTGTGATATATTCTCTCAACTATTTACTGATAAGATCTTTGCCTAAGTGTTCAATTAGAAATGAAGCTACACAACTGGATAATGTAATATGTCACTTTGTGTCATTTTATCCACTCCATTGTAATTAGCACAATGTTATACAGTGACACGTCAGCTTCACTCTCATCAATGAATCGCTTAATGCTTGAAACAGTGACTGAATCTATAACCGAAGAGGTCAGGTGACAACACCTAGTCATCAACAAGGCAGATTTAAACTTTAGCAGCCTTCTCATGTTTCACCTTATTTCTTGGCTTGTTCAGTTTACTGACAATATTAAGCACTGTCCCTATGTCCAAGGTTAAATACAAACAGCATTTTCTAGTCTAGTCTATATAGACAGCAGATAGTTCTTTTAATCAAAGTTACATTATTAGTTCGCTTTCCAGACCCTCCTAAAACATTAACACCATAACTGAGATATATCCATTCTTATATGTGTAGTCAAATATCTATATGAATGAAAAAAAGGCCTTCAGTAATTAGTGGCTTATTAAAGGATTTTTTTATTATTATTACTAAGTAGCTGTGTTGTGAACCTGCCTCCCCACACACACTCCTTTTACAACTTCCCTTTCTATTACAAGCTGTTAAACTCAGAGCCTATATCAGCTAAGCAGTGGATTCGGTAGCAGGAAATGAAGTGCTGTGAGCTTACATCAGACTAATTAGTCTATGGTATTAAAAAAAAAAAAAAGAAGGGTGGGGTGGGGGAAGGGCTTGGGAGGACTGTACAGGTTGCTTAGTGAAAGGCAGTTTGCTTAATTAAGCCAACCACTAATTGTTAAATATTTTTCAGGCATTAACAGAGCTACTCTGAGTGTAATTAAATTTTGATGTTAGTGGTATTTGCAGGGATTAAAGTCACAATCTGTTGAGGCATGGGGGTTAGTTAACATTCACTTCACTGCCACAGCTGTCCTCCATTATAAAACAAAGGACAGGGACAGAGAGACTGGAGAGGGAGTGAAGTAAAGAGGGTGCCAGTCATTCATCTCCACTGGCTCCGCATCCACAGCCTTCTACAAATGGGGCTGAGCGGATGACACACAGCCAGGCATTAAATCCAATCTAATTTGATACAATACAGGGATGATGTCTGAAGCCTGTCCGTTTTTTTCTTGAATTTTTGTATATGAGACTACAGAAGGCATAGGAAAAAGAAATCATATATAACCCCCCCCCTGCCCCCGAGTGGACTCAATAGTTCCACCAAAGTCTGCCAGGACTATAAACAAGTTCCTGCTGATCCCTGTTTTGCTTTTTGGTCCCAGCTAAGAGTAAAAGCCTCATTGGAAGGTGGTATTGGCTTTAAGTTTGAGCAAAGTCTAAACTTGATTATTATTTTAAGTTGTCCTTTTTAGATTAAGACTGATTAAAAAATAAAATAATATTAAGCCTAAGAGTTTACATGTGTTTGAAATGGACAAGCTTTCCGTATATCTCCTTGGCTGATAAAGAACAGTTCTACTTTGGATTCTAATATTGCAGGTGTGTGTGTGTGTGTGTGTGTGTGTGTGTGCGCGCGCGCGCCCGCGTGTTTAGCTTTGCTTCGTCTCATTTAATAGCCTTAAGAAATGACTTCCAGTTATTATGTTACAGTCTGAAAAGAGGGTAGGTGTAGAAAGAAACCATCTTTTCCTCACTTCTAACTCTGCTTCCCATGTAGGACTCTAATCTAGAACCCACTGCCGTATCTTGTTTCTCTCTTACTTTGTGTTTCAAAATGAGGCCCAGGCCACAGTCCCCTGCACCCATTTAGAGGACATTGATAGCAATGGGTTGCTTGTTTATGAAAATGCAAGGTTTAGAACTCTCTTTCAGCATCTTTTGGGGGCCCAATATATCAGTACAAGAAACCTACTGACTTATATCTTCTATTAGCAAAAACCTTTGTTAAGAAAACTATCTCAAACTAGGAAAAATAAAAGGAGAAAGAAAAGATGAAAGGAGAAATGAATAAGTGATCAACTTAGCATGATTCACATAGAAATATGACTGCACCAGTTCTGTTCCCAAAGAAGCAAGTCTAAAGACCACAACATTTTTATTAGTTATAAGATCTTCCTGAAGTATTCTTGCATTATCATACAGTGTAATAATTCTGTGACTAAAGTTACTATTTCCACAGGTGGGGATAGGGGGACAGGAGGAACAGTGATTGTGTGGATGGACCTCATAGAGCAAACGCCTATAATTTAAATATTACCATAATTTAATTCTAATGTTAAGATGACCCTGTCCCTAAAGGCCAGGATGCTGTTTTAAGGGTCTTTATCTTTTGTTTTCAAGCAACCCAGTTCTCAGCAACTGGGAAATGACTTCCTAGTAAAAAGAATGTTATGTAGCATTTCCAGAAGATACTCCATAGGAAGCCACAATAATGCTACACAAATGATTTGTGGGTCAGTGGATGGCTAGGAATGACAGAGAACATTTTCTCCACCACGCCACTCACACCTCTGCTGTATTGCTCATCATCCTTGCAGCTTGTAATTTTTTCCTGCTGCCCCACGTGGTCCCTGAAGTCATTTGTGTCTGACGTTTTTTCTTTCTTAGATGCAGTGTTTGGTATGAAAATCTTTAGTTTGCCAGGCAATGTAGGACATGTCTTTCATCCTAGCACCTAAGGAGTTGAGGCAGAATGATTACGAATTGTAGGCTCACTGGGACAAAAGAAAAAAAGAAATTTTTTCTCCCATACAGTAGATTTTATTAAATGAATTATTACAACAAATGAACAAATACATAAAATAAAACAAAAAACTGTGTGCAAAGAGTTTCTCTTTTGCTGTAGTCAGTGTAGTGTCACCAGCAAGGACAACCCTGCTTCCTATGCTATTTCTGTTATAGGCCTAGAATACTTCTCTCTACCACTCTTGACTGGGGTTGAAGGGGAGTTTCATGTTCTTCTTTTGCTTTAGGGTTCTTTATGTCAACTTTATTTTCTAACTGAGACTCTAAATATGAGTACCGAATTTATGTTTTTCGAGTTGTGTTGACAAGTTGACAAGTAGACGCAAAGGCAAAGCTTCAACTTCCCTTCTCCACAAAGCCTGCAAATGAGGCTGGTGAGATGCCTCAGTAGGTAAAGGCCTCAGGCAACCCAAGCTGAAGCCATGGAGCCCCACAAAGTTATCTTCTAATCTCCACATGCCCCCCATAAGCAGATATCATACACATCTGCGAGGATAATAAATAAAATTTATAACAAAAGAAGCCTACATGTGTTATATTATTAATGTCCAGTTCTTGACTAAGTTCTTGCAAGGAGTAACTGGACAGTTTACTCCAAAGTTGTTTAGAAATAGTAGATCCCATAACCGTGAAAGACAGCAATGCTAGCAAGCTAACCACATCGCTACAAAAGAATCATGTTTCAATAAACTAAGACCATTCTGGTCCACACTGTCCACATTCTGCTGCATAGGTCAAATAGCTACATTTTTGTCAGGAGAGAGACTGTACATTATACACTAGATAGGTTTGTGATTCTGGAGGTAAAATGAAATTTTCATGAATGTGTTACAGTAGCAGTGTCAATATGTAAGGCAGTCATCTGCCAAGAACACTTACCTATTCTTTTCAATCACAATCAGTTTAAAGGGACAAGGATGTAAGTCCATAGTGGAGAACTTAGCATGTGTAAGGTTCTGGTTTGATTCCTACCACTTGATATCCCTTCCAAAGGAATATGACTTTGGGAACTAGGGTCTCCAGGACTTTTGCCTGCCCTGAAAAGAGAATACCTAACTTTGCTCCTTTCCCCCCCCAATAACCCCGAATGGCAGAAATGTTTAATAATAATTTCTTATAGTCATTAGTGGGCTGGAGAAGTGAAATTTATGTCATTGTAAACCAATCAGGTAGTCATCCATCTATAGCGCTGATTTGAATTTTGATGGTTCCCATTTCTGGAAGTTACTTCACAAGCTATCTGTTCTTCAGTTTAGTCACTCCTGTTCTCCATCTGTGCTGTTAGGGCTAAGAACAACAGGCAGTATTCGAATAGTTGTGAAAACTTCTCTCCAACTATTCATTTCAGATTTAAAAGAGATTGATGTAAATCTACATCCACTCAATTCATGAAGTTTTATAACTCAGCAAACTTGAACCTAGGAAGGACCAGTTCTTTTAGACAGCATGCATGGGTTGGTCAATCACAGGAAGCAAGCTTTGAGCTTACTTTTGCAAAGCTTCATTTGAGGGTTTATGTTTTTTATTTTAATTTTGCTTGGAGGTTGTTGTAACTGTGTATACTATAATTTAAGCCAAAAAAAATCAGTCAAGAAATTCTTAATAAGAACTAAAGTCTACTCAGATTTTTTTTGATATTTTAATCAGATATTTATTCTTCCTACAAATTTTCTCTGTTTATCATAACAGGAAAAACCTTCCTTGCAATGTCAACAAATGACATCTGTTACTTCCTGTTTTGTGTCTCAGAGGGTGGTGTGGTGGCTGAAGTCATGCACTGGCCTGTGTCAGTCATGTGTATTCCTCCTGTTGTTTGTAAGGTACAAACATACTATGCAAAGATTTGTCTTTCCAACTCAGGATTCTGAAGTTAGAAAACCACAGCAAATAAGTGATTGTAAACACCACAATTCCAATCTTGTGGCCACCGTGGATATTAGGTTGAAGGAATTTGGGCTGCAGGAAAGGAAATGTGTTTTTAAATACATGCATTATCTAATTGATGCAAGAAAGAGAAATTATCCAAAGCATATAAGTAACACACAGCCTCACTGTAGCATGTGCAAGGATTCATTCTAACAAAAGCTTTCTGTGCTTTTTTCCTGTGAAACTAGGGGTGGGGGCTAGAGATTATAATTCATCCCAGAACTATATAACGTAAGTAAATTAACAATAAAAATGATAAATTGGGCAATAAAAAAGATTACAGAAATAATGCTTTCACATATTGGACATTCATTAAATTGACTTCCAAATGTAATTACTTTAACATTTCTACTTCTGATTCAGTACAGATTTTTGGATCATTAAATAAGATAGTAAATATTATACTTCATTCAAGGAAGATAATTTATGGCCTAGCAAATTTTCCAACAGGGACTAAAAGTGATGACAATCAGACCAATTTTGTTCATAATAATTTGTTGAACCTAAGATAATTCTTCAAAAAATATTTGTATATACATATATGTATATCATTACTCTTAACAAGCCCTAAAAAAATAGCACATAGTGACATATAGGAAATTTCATTCTCTGTATTTCCTTGGGATTTCATGGGTATTTTGTCTTACACATTATTTAATATATAATATAGTTTTATGCATCATAATGGTTATTTTTGAGCACAAGTTTTTAACTTCAACTAAACTGCAGTGGGGATATTAGACCCTCAAAAAACACAATGCAATGTAGGCAAAAAAAAAAAAAGTGAAAGTACCAAAATAAGTATCTATAAAAGAGTATAAGAAAATAGAGAACAAACAAGGCAGAAAGCTTCAAGAAGACAGCATTTAATCTGGGTGTTCAGAATATGGGAATTTAGCAAACAATCCAGTAGGTACAGAACATTCAGGGCAAGAAAATGAGTCAGGGTCAGACATGAGAAAAGTTATCGCATACACTTAGGGAGTAAACACTGCTCCTCCGAGAGAAATTTAAGCAGAGGAATTCATATTACCTCAGGACTGTCTAGAAATGCAGGCACTCTGTTTTGACCTTCAGAATTCAATCATCATCTTAGCAATACATCCATATGGTTTAGTAAGAAATATTTACTTACTAAAGGCATACATAACACATTAGCTTTTAGGACTTACATGAGTATGGTGCTGGAAGTTCATGCTACCGGAAAAATGGGGCAGAAACTAGTCTAAAATTCCTACCATAGGCATGGGTACCATGCAAGCTAACCTAGGATATTATTATTACTCTAACAGGCAAGAGATTTGATGACTCTCTGATTTGAAACACAGGCAGGAGGAAATGACAAAATGGAACGTTTCCCAATGACATGATTTCCAAAGGATTGCTTGGGCTTTCCAACAGCTGTAAGAGGCTATGTCAGAGCAGGGGTACTGGGCAAAACTGGTGCTTTACTGGGTTACAACATAAGTTCTATTGTTCAAGTTCCACATAGGTAAAAAGTTGTCATAACTGTGAAGGGATTTTGAAATAAGGATACCAAATGACTCAACTGTCACTTCAACACCTGTATCTTACTTGCTTAGTCATCATTTTATTGTGATGGTTGTTAAAAAGCATATAGGCCTATGAGAACTGAGGAAACTTTTGAGTTTTTACAGAGACTCCTATGAAGTGGAAAACAAAATGATCCACCAAGGAATATAGAATACCCTTAGGTACAGATCAGTACTACTGTTATAAGGACACTTGTGACAGCTACAAGTCAGGCAGTATTTTCAGGAGCAAAGAAAACTATATATGAAGGCCTTCATGACATTGGGAGAATGTAATGTGTTGGGAACCAACTTGATGAATTTCATTATTTTTAAGAATCCATGTATTTTGCTTCATTGTCTTTCAGAAGAAAATGAGTCCTCTTGATAATGCCTTACAAATCTGTGACTTTTTTCATGGTTTCACATTTTTACAAATTAGTACATCTCTTCCATACAATTCTCTTAGAAGGGGTAGAAAAGACCTTACATATTTAAGAAAAAAAGTCAACTTTTAAATAGGCAAGCAACTTGGTCAGCACCCCATATTCAAAAATTGTAAGATTTCTGATGTTGTAATTGGCTGATTGACTGATAGATGACTTATCTATTGCATGATAAAGTATTAAAACTTGCTAAGTTTATAAATGTTACAACTTCAGACAGGTCTTAAAGCATGAGCTTCACTGGGTCAGGCTACAGATGACTTCAAATTTGTTGCTAGTTACTCTTGGATCAAGATTGGTGTCCTGACTTCATGACAAGAAACTCTGGAGACAGTGATAAGAGATACTTCATAACTCCTGCAATAATGCTTGTGAGACCCTAACAGCTTATGGATTTGTTGTCTATATCATTTCATCTAAGGGCTAGCAAGGAAGTAGGCACATGTGAACATTACAATCATTACATTGTAAGGAAGATCAACAACAACAAACCATATTGAAAAACTGCTAGAAAGACATACCCAACCTTTTCAGCTGCTGTAGACTAGCCAAGACCTGATTCAAGACACATAAGTGAGGGGGCATTCAGATTACTCCCCACACTGTCACTTACATCAGTATTCCAGCATTTGACTACTAGATTACATTTTATGTTATCAAACTAATCCAAGTATTAGATAAGTTAGATCCAAATATTTTAATCCCCCAAACTGTACTATTTGGGTTTTTTGTTTGTTTGTTTTGTTTTGTATTTTTCTGTGCTTGTTACATTGCATTACATGGCAACTAAAGGACAGATGCACTCACAGGAAAGCAGCAGTTATTTAATAGTATCAAGTTAGAAATGTTTGAGTGGTGTGTTAGGGTTTTTATTGCTATGAAGAGACATCATGACCACAGCAACTCTAATAAGAAAAATATTCAATTGAGGGGTTTGCTTATAATTTCAAAGGTTCAGTTCATTATCATAATGGTGGGGAGCATGGCAGTGTGTAGGCAGATGCAGTGCTGGAGCTGAGAGTCTTACATCTTGCAGGGAATAGGAAATCAACTGATAGACATGCTGAGGGAAGCTTGAGCAAAAGAGACCTCAAAGCCTACCCCACAGTGACACACTTCCTCAAACAAGGCCACACCTCCTAATAGTGCTAATCTCTTTGGTGGACATTTTCTTTCAAGCCACCAAAAGGAGAGAATAGGCTAGTGGGATATAGGCAAACCTAAAATGTCTAGAGATATTAATAAGTATTATTTTAGAATACTGAGTGTTTCTTAAATAGCAACTTTGACCAGGAATCTTTGAATGTTCTGGTTTTTTTTTTTAAGTGATGCTTTTGGTAAAGGACATTAAATAAACTATAGAAGCAGTCTGAGAGAACAGCTAAAATTATTTTTTTTCTTTTTTGAGTATCTTATATGATCACATAAATTTTCATATAATCTGAAGGATTTTTTCAGTGTAATGGCTTTCAGTTTTGAATTATATTTTTCTGAGAAAACAACAAAGAGAGTGCTCACCATCATAGGAAGCTATCAGTCCAATTCTTTGCTTCTATTAATAAAAAAAGAAGGATCTCAAAGGGAGACTGTGATTTATAGAAACCCATGTAAACTCACTAACAAAATCTGAAATTCACAGGTCTGTAGATTTGCTGTTGAGTCTCTCAAAGGACATTAAGGGAAAAAAAATCAGTATTCCAGAAGGTGACAAAATTGCCATGGTGTCATTTGATTACAGAGATTATATTTTATACAGTCAGATTAACCCAAGTATTAGGGAAATTAGATCCAAAATTACAATTCCAAAGGCAGTGCTATTTATTTTCCTTGTGTGCTGTATTATTTTGCATTACTTGGAAATTAATAAGGAGATGTGATCTTAGGAAAACTAATCTATAGAAATCAGGGGGGCAGGAAATGGTTGCCTACAGAGTAATGAGGCAAAGGACCCACAAATAGTATAAAAGAATCATTCTGGAACTATGGAAAAGATATGTATTTTGATTTTGGTATGATTTACATGTGTTTATTTATTTAATGAAACAACTTTGCTCAGAATCTGAACATTTTTCCTGAATATAAATTACTCCCTGCCCCTAAAAATTTGTCAGTAATAATGGTGCTGGAGAATTGATTACAAAGTAAATGCTCACTGTAAAAGCTGGAGAATTGGAATTCAGATCCAAAGCCCACAAAAAAGCTAAATGGGTATAGAAACCCATCTATAACCTTAGTTCCAGAGAGGCAAAGACCAAGCTGTCTAGGCAGAGTAGCTGAAATGATGAGCTCTAGATTCTGTGTGAGACTCCTGCTCATTATAGAATATGGTAAGCAATCAAGGAAGACATCTACGGTATCTTGGCTCTCTATATACATGTACATGCATGTCTGCCAAGGCACCTGTGACTGCACATACACAGCACACATATATGCAAAAGGTATTAGTAACAATGAAAGAGAGTTTTTCCCTGAAAATGAGGAAATAACATGTCAGCAATTGTTTCGTCAGTGGAAGATGGCTTGCATTACTCAGTTTCTCTGTTTTCCGGTGTGGAATGGATAAGGCCAAGGATATACATATGTGGCTAGAAAACAAATACCACTAACAGCCATTCAGAGGATAAGACATAAGGCCACAGAACATTAATATTGGGAAGGACACAATAAATCATCCCCTTTGACTTTATTTTGTAGAAAACATCAGCCTTGCTAACAAACCTAATACAACCCTGCTGGTAAATGAATGCAATGGGTCACTTTTTATAGACTTTAGAAGCTCATTTATCCAGTTGAATCAAGAAGGTACATTGAAAGGGATTAAACCTGGTGTTCAAAATTCAAGCGAGCAGCACAGATAACATATGCATTGTAGTTGAACTGAGACATGATTCTTACTCATTAATTTCTCAGAGTTTTGTTGAACAACCAAGGCCTTTAATCAATCCTCTCTGAAGAGTCGGCATGCAAATTGGAAGTTTGAACAGCTTACTATAGCTTAAGAGACACATGGCAGCACTGTAGAACTCTGCACTGAGTCTCACCTGTGACACCTTTGGGTGACTGAAGAACTCCTCTTTACCTCCATTTCCTTATTTGTCTGATGAGATCTCACCTCTTCCACAGTTACAAGGATTAAGTGGGATAATATTCTAAAACCTTTAGAATAGCACTGGGTTCCGTGAAAGTGCTGACATGTGGGCTCCATTTACTTTCCCTGGTGGTTTGAATGAGAATGGTCCTCATAGGCTCTTATATCTGAACATTTAGTCACCAGCCTATAGAACCGTTTGGGAAGTGTTAGGAGGTGTGGCCTTCTTGAAGGAGATGTGTCACTGGAAGTAGCTTTGAGGTTACAAAAGCCCTGTGATATACCAAGTGTAATTTTCTCTGCCTGCTGCCGACAGATCAGGTTGTAATCTCTCAGGCCCATGCCTGCCTGCATGCTGCCATGCTTCCTGCCATGATGATAATGGACTAACCCTCTAGAACTACAGGCAAGGCTGCAGTTAAATGCTTTCTTCGTGCAAGTTCTCTTGGTCATGGTGTCTCTTCACAGGAACAGAACAGTAGCTAAGACACCCTTCTTCCCTTTTCATTCACACACAAAGGAAGAGTTAAACTGCAGGCAAAGGAAGGCTAGCATTCTCTGGTGCTGTGCTGTTCCTTGGTTTCTTAAAGAAATAAAAACTCCCATAGTGCATCAGCCTCCACTCCTGGCTTCATTTCTTCAGGAGATTAAGGATTTCAGCAGGTGTTTCTTCCCATTTGTTTCAGTGTTTTGTCCACCAATAATTTGACAGCGTGCATTCGGTTTTGTTTCCTAACAAATTAACTTCATTAAATCTTTTCTCTGCATTGTGTTTCTTTCCAGACCAGAAAAATGGTACTCTTTCCTGATGTTCAAATTGAGTCCCTTGGGGTAATATTTTATTAAATAAAATAAGAAAATCAGGAAGAAAAAAATGTGAACTAAACGTTCACGTGTCCTAAAGAATCTAGGAGGCAATTAGAAGCAAACTGAATTCACAGAGGAAATGGTGGGTAGTGTGGGTCTGGCCCCTTGGAAGAAGCTCTCCTGCCAGGCACATGCAGAGAGGTGCTCCTGGGCCCAACTCTGGGTTCTACGAGGACAAAGTCACTTATGGCAGGAAACTGTTTGTCTGAAGACATTTGGAACTTTCCTGTCATTTCAAACTTTAACTTGTAGGATCTTCATTTACAAATTCTTATCCCCCACTTACCTTTAGTTTTTGGGAGACATCATTAGTATGAAATAGCTTCAGAGAAAAGTCAAAGAATATCTCACAGGTTATATTTCCTCATGCCTGATGAATCTGATTGTCTCCATGTTGGCCCTGTTACTTGTTTCTTATCGGCTAGCTCTGCCTTAATTATTAACCCATTTCTGCTGATCTATGTATTTCTCTTACCGGGGAGCCGGCGGCATACTGCTTTCTTCAGACTCTCCATCTTGACTCCTCCTTACTACTTCCTATTTCCTCCTTGTCTCCTAGTCCCTCCTATCTTCCTCTCCTATTGGCCAACAGTGCTTTATTTATTAACCAGTATGAGAATACAGAATGACATCTCCCATCATCTCCACTTGAGCTTAGAGGCAAGCAAGACTGTTTTTCTCAGGGGCTGAATTACATTATATTGCTTGGCAATTTGAAAGCAAATGTGGTCTGAAGGCATAGAAATGAAAACAAAAATGTAGTTACCAGTACTGTGGGGGCAAAAATTGAATGGAAATGGATACAGGGGAATCACCTTGGGTAATGGAAACACTCTGTCTGTGGATTACCACCTGGGTGACATAGTGAATGTGACCCAGCTCTGCTAGACTCTCTCTGGTACTGAAGATGCTCAGTACTTTCTTGGTTCATTTCATTTTCACTACAGATCCCTCTCCCTCAGAATGCTCTCTTAGTAACCAGTCAGGCAAAATGACTTACAGCCTGCCTGCATGCATACTGGCCAGAAAAAAAGGCCAGGAACTAAATCTTTGATACAAACATGTTTTAGAAATCGACATAGCTGTGGTGTGGGACTCTGTGTTTTAAAAGCATCTGTTGAACTATTTCCTACTAACTGAAGGTTGACAGGTCACATTTTATTTCTTCTATTCTGTCTAGGGAAGTGGTGGCCACATAAGTCCATGATGATAACACTCACTGGGGTACACTAGCTAAGCATTCCAAAGACAAACACAAGAATCTTCCACACAGTCCCATCCACACAGGATGATGACAGCCTTCCCAGCAGGGCAGATTGCTGGTCCCCATCCAGTAACACTTGGGATGCCTTTATTCTAGCATCCCCAGCAGTAAAAACATAATGGGAAAGAAGCTGATGGATGATCGCTCGCTGGTGCTGCTGCTGCTTTTTTTGGCAGAGGAGAAACAACTGAGAAGGAGAGAAGCAAGAGCTTAGGGGAAGGCAGGATTGAGTGGTGAATTCTGAGACCATCTGAACTGGAGGAAGCATTTACAACAACTTTGTAAGTTTCTTTCCTTCAAAAGGTATGGACAATAAAGCAGAACTAAATTTAAAACAACAATTAAATGAAGTTTGTGATTGCCCATGCTGCTAAGTATGAAAGGAATCTTGCACCTGAGTATCTTAGTATCTTGCCCTCCTGGTACATGATGAGCATCTCTAAAGAATTATTAGCAAAATATAACTAAGCAGGATATGGCTCGGATTTCTTTGAAAGAACGTGAGTTCATTTTTTTAGTATGAAGGGCGTGTCTTATCTCATTTTAAATCCTGTGGAGAGAAAAAAAGAAATGTATGTGACTCCTTAAAAATTAACATATGGAACACCAAGCCATCAGGCTCACATATTGCAAGGAAATGGATCTGTTACCATTTCAGGGCCATTTTAGTAACAGGGATAATGTACCTTGTCAGGCCTTTCTCTGGATGCTTCCCCTCCCTGTTGCCCTTGTTATTGTACTCCCGAAGCCCACAAAACCACTAAATGCATTCACTATGGCCTCCACTGACTTCCAAAGAAGAACATTTCTAAAATATATATATTATTGTTTGAGACAAATAGCTGCACTCGCCTTGTTTGAATTGAACACACACACTAAAACCCACATGGAGAGGAGATGCAGTCCCTTGGGTTCTGTGCTGTGAGGACTGGGGGAGGAGCTGTCACAAGAAGGCTCTCAGAGAAAAGGGGTGGAATTCAAAGCCAGCTCCAGTTCCCCTGGGGTCTGCTGTAATCAGGAGACAAATGGTCTATAGTCAGTAGCTTGCATTCATTCTGTCGCAAGAGGCTGCCAACCCGACCAACCCGAGCTTTCCTATGCTTTTGTGGAAATTCAGTATGAGTCTTTTTCCCCTTTTCAGTTGCTTTTAGAACAAGACGAATAAAAAGCTCACTGCTGACAAACACTGCTTTGGGCATTTGACACCGGTCTTTGATCTAGTTACTCAGACAGTTCAAAATGAACAAATTAGGTGTTTACAACAAAAGACATTTCATTTCAGCCCGTTCAAGTGCCAAGCAGGCTGGACAGCCTTCTCGGGCAGAGCCAGGAAGTTTTCCACTGCCAGACCACAGGGCAGGCATTGAGAGTTCACTCCCTACATCAATTAATAAATTATGATACTGCCTTTTTTTTTAATTAAAGGGGAAAAATGAAAGAAAAGCGTGGTTTGGGGTCAACAAAGTGAAATCTAATCCATCTGGAGTTTGGGGTGGGTTATTACTGATCACTCAGGCTGGTGACCCACAGGGGTACTCTTCATTCCTGGCGGGACAGCCACACAAAGAGCTTCATTTTCATTCCTGCCTAAGGACCATGGCACCCATCCAGTCTCCACATCACACAGAAAAGGACAGAGTCTTTATTCTATTATGTAAATTCAGCTTTTTGAAATATTCTCCCATTGTTCTGGAAGACAGGGTGTGTGGGGGGTGCTCGACCACACATCTGCGTATCTTCATGTGACCTCAATTCATAGAAGAGAATGGATTTGTTCTCTTGACTCCAGCATTGTTTTACTCCTATTAAGAACAGTGCAGCTTTAAGACCTCTGCTTCCTGCCTCTGTTTCCCCTTTGTGGAGCAGAGTGTTTGCACCCTAAGTTGCATCCATGACCAAGTGAAGACTGGAAATAGCCATTTCTCACCTCTTTCTCTAATGGGAATAGCTGACAGAAATCTTTGTGAGAATACTTGTATTGTTTAGAGATGCAGATAATCCCTCAGCAACTGCCCCCAATGGCAGTGGACAGGATTCTGCTATGTGATTGCAAAGTGTGCGCTGACAAGTGGCCTGTTTGACTCTCAGCAAAACAGGAGCCCAAAAACAAACAAAGGGAACATAAAAAAGCAAAGTCTGCTAGCACAGATCCAACTGGTCCCTAGGATCAAAATGTCATCCTTGAAAATACCAAGTGAATCCAGCCTGTCTCATCCGTTATCACCCTCCCTTATAATTACCGGAAAGTAGTTATTTATCTGTTGTGTTCAGCTACTCTGTTAGGACTCTTGAGTTTAATTATCAGACTTCACCGGAAATCCCATTTCCTCTATTCCCTCTCCTTTTTGCTGCAGTATTAATCGCATTTCTTCTGAATTCCTGTTAACTATATCCGTGCAGCTTCCTAGCAATTCCCGGTTTCTGCTCGGGAAGCGTTATCTCCGGGCATCTGCTCCCAGCAGTCTAAGGTGCAGTTGTTCCATACTTAGAAACTTTGCAAGCAAGCATGACTTTCTGTTCTATCAGCGTTCACAGCCTCCTGTCCACCAATTCAGTGGAAGAGATGCTTTGGAGAAGGCGTCCTGTGGCAGTTTCCTCTGAGTTTTGAAACTTCTGTCCGGGACAGAAGCCTTGTTAAGATACCGCATGTTCCAAAGGGAGGTAAAACAGTCCACCTTGTAGTCAGGTTCCTTAAACTCAGGAAATAAACAACTCAAAGGCTTCAGGAAATTGCGGGAATGGGCCAGATTCACTTGTACCCTTTCTCCCGGGGACTTATAAATTTTGAGGACTGCCGAGAGATGCTCAAACCATGTAGCTCAAACTGAACTACATGGAGAGGACACTCACCAAACTGTTGAGCTGTCTGCAGGCTGTGCAGCGTGCTCCAGGTTTTCAGCTTCCTTGCTGGACTGAGTCTTAGTAATACTGCTACTGTCTTTGAGTCACTTCTGCCCCCCGAAAGTAATCCCACACCCATATTCTAACATTGGCTCACTAAGTTCGTGGTGTCCATGCTTTGGTCTGTTGTCAATTCCTTATGTGGGGTGAGTAGATGTCCAAGTCTCCCCAGAGCACAGGGCTTCCAGAATCTGCCCACAAAGCCACAACTGGGGCAGGAAATTGAGTCCCGCTCTAATAAGGTGCCGGGGGAAGAGCAGACAATCCGTTCCTACCAGCTCTTTTTATCTCACTTTTCTGACAAGAGACCCTTCCAGGAGTGGGTGTGACTCTGCATTCATAGCATTTCAAATATGTATATATAATGTTTGTGTGTGTGCCTGCTTCTCTGTATGCTCGCGGCATACTTGCAGTACCTGCAGAGCCCAGGAGAGGGCATCAGATATCCTGGGACTAGTCTGCAGCCTGAGGTGAGTACTGGAAACTGAACCCAGGGCCTCTGGGAGAATAAACAGTAAGTGCTTCTAACGGGATGAGCTATCTATTCAGTCCCCCATTACAATCTTTACTGTCAGAGACAAACATCCTTCCAGGGAAAAGACAACTTCCAAATGTGAACCTTTCTCTCAAACTGCCATAATACTTGATTGTCAGAGACAGCTGGCTAACAGTGAGAACAGTGGAGACTGGACACACCTGACTTTTGTAATAGGAAAAAGTATATCATAGACACTGATATTGTAAGAGTCAACCTTAACCTGTAAGCCCCTCTTGCCCAAGGACAAGGTAACTTCCTAGAATGCTGGGATCTCTAGTTGTTGGGAAATATCAAGCCACATGTTTTCACTCCCCTAAGCAAGTTTCTTTGACCCATCTGGACCAGATGTGCTTGATCACATGTGGGTGGGAGGCATGTAGGCAGGAAATGTGTCAGGATGTATGCTTGTCCATGATCGGATCTGATGGGAAATACAATGAATTTGGGGTTTTGATTTTAAGCGCCTGCTAAACATGACTCCTGTGATTTTTCTGGGAATCATTGACTGGACCTGACTAGAATCCATACTGGTCAGTATCTAATTAAAGCTTGTTTCAAATTTAGCTCAAAAATTGTGGAGCTGGTCTTTCTTTTGCTAATCTCAGGATTTGGACATACCTGACTTTATGATAGGGAAAAAAAAAACTTATAATATGAACACTGATAGCTCTGTGCTTTCTTCAGCCATCTGCTAATGACTCTGGCTCCAAACAGCAAAACATACCCTTAGGACTTGGTTTTACTGTTCTGAGAGCTACAGAATTGGAGGCATTCTAGAGGAGTTGTTTTAGCTAGAAACGAATTATCTCATGGCAATGATTTTTGTTTAAGTTTATTTGTAGCTGACCTCAACAGCTTGAAGGTTCCTTCAGCTGACCTCTTGTCTACTGTATGTGGTCATTGGCAGCCAAATGAATATAGACTTTTAAAAAAATGATTGAGTTATACATTTTCTCCCATGTCCCTTCCGTCCTCCCTTCTCCCCTTCTATCCTTCACCCTATCACTTACACTCCCAATTTACTCAGGAGGTCTTATCATTTTCTCCTTCCTAGTTAAATCTATGTATGTCTCTCTTAGGATTCCCTTTGTTACTTAGCTTCTCTGGGGTTGTGGCCTGTAGGCTGGTTTCCTTTGCTTTAAGTCTAATGTCCACTTATGAGTGAGTACACATTATATTTGTCTTTCTGGGTTTTTCTAGATCCATCCATTTGCCTGCAAATTTCAAGATGTTGTTATTCACCACTAAGTAGTCATTCATTGTGTGAATGTACCACATTTTCTCCATCCATTCTTCAGTTGAGGGGCATCTAGGTTGTTTCCAAATTCTGGCTATTACAAATAATGCTGCTGCAACCTAGTTGAGCAAATGTCCTTGTGGTGTGAGTGTGCCTCCTTTGGGTATATGCCCAACAGTGGCATTGCTGGGTCTTGAGGTGGATTGATTCCCAGTTTTCTGAGGCACCACCATACTGATTTCCAAAGTGGCTGTACAAGTTTGTACTCCCTCCAGCACAGCTTCTGCTGTCTCCCTGGGACTGTCTGAGAATACAAACTTTTAAACCCCAGCTCTGCCACTGTATCGGTTACTTTCCTCGTTTTTTTGGTTACTTGGTTTTGCTCATTGCTGTAACCAAATACAAGACCAAACTTAAAGTACAAGGGTTTGTTTTGGCTCGACAGGCAGTGGTGGCACATGCCTTTAATCCCAGCACTCAGGAGGCAGCTGCTGACAGATCTCTGTGAGTTTGAGGCCATCGTGGTATACAGAGAGAGTTCCAGGACAGCCAGGGCTATCTCAAAACAACAACAACAAAAGATATGGTCCATCACGACAGCGAAAGCATGGAGGCAGCAATGGGAAGCAGCTGGTCACATTGCATCTGGAGTCAGGAGTGGGTGATGAGAGTCGAAGGCTGGACTCTACAGCCTCGAGGCCCACCTCTAGTGACTTATTCCTGGATGCATGCCTTAACCTCTCAAAGCTTTCACAGCCTTCTGGTGTCCCAGGGTCTTCAGCTGAGTATAAGAGACATTTTATTCTTTAAAGCAGCACAGCTGTTCCCCACTTCTGGAGGAAGCCATCCAATTCCTCACAGCCCTGCATTCCTCAGATATTTGGGTTATGACATTCCAACCTCTTGGAGATGCTGGAAAGGTAACTCATTCTGTTTACAAAACACTTAGAACATAGGATACACAGTAATCCTATGTGTTGTGCATTATTATGCTGACTTAATGTTCTCTGCGCCCTCTCCTTTATAGCTTCTGACGTATTGATTTGATTTACGCAGAGTAAGCTTTCAATAAGACAAACATATTGACAATGTGCAGTACGACATCACTTCAAGAAAACCAGTTCATTGATGAATACTTAGAAGAGACATTCTAGGTTCAGCTTTTGCTGTTGGGAGCACTCATTGACTTGCAGCAGAACATCTCTGTTTACAAACATCTTAAATGGGTGGAACTTTGTGTATTTCGCTCGATTTCAAATACTAAGGACATAGTGTCTGTGTTGGTTTCCAGCAGCTGTCATAAAAATCACCATTCACTTGACTTCAATAACAGAAATTTATTTTCTCATAGTTCTGGCCATCAGACATCTGAAACCAAAGCCACTTCCTCGGCAGAGACATGGGGGAAGTATTGTGCTCTGTCTCTTGTGTCTCCTGCTGGCTTGGGAGCTTGCTTTGGTTTGTGGTACATTATGCCATTCTTTCTCCAAGGTTACTTGCATCCTCCTCAGCTTGAATCTTCTGTGTCATCTGTGAAGATTCGGTTTTATAAAGATCTGTTCCTGGATCCAGGGCTCACTTGTAGGATCCAGGACAATCTCTCCCTTCCTTCCATCCACAGCACTTCCTTTGCCACACAAAGTAACATTCATAGGTTCTGGGGACTCCTCTATCAGCAAGAATATGATAGAAAAATTTGAAAAAATTGTCAGATTTGTTGTAACCAATACAAGTAAGTGGTTGTATTCATGGATTGGTAAGATTGGTTAGTAACAAAACGATGTTTTGCTGCAGTGAAGACCCAAGATAAGAACAGGAGGGAGAGGACTATTCTGTGCTGTTCCAGGTCTGGTGCAGTGGCTTTCATTGTCCCCCAGGAAAAGGATGGTGCACAATGGGAGACAATAGTTTCCCTCAGTTCACACAGAAGGAGGAAAGGGCCTCATAAGACTGTGGAGCCCAAGGACCATGAGTGGAACAGAAACAGAGAGACTCCTCTTTCCTGTCCCTGTGTTAATGTCACTCACCGCATCTCCCCTGAGAGTCAATGCTTTGGGAAAACCCCAAAGCACCTCATTTACCTTGGATGCAAATTATCTCATGATGTTTCTAAACATCAGCAAATGAGCAGAAAAAGCAAGGGGGGCAAAGTCAAAGAAACAGTGGCAACCGGGATGAAGATTTGGGAGACTCCACCCAAGAACCCCCCACAAAAAAAAATCTGCCCTGAATTGTGAGGGTTTACATTTGCATGAACATTTCCTCATTCATGCAAGTGAATATTCTGGACTAGAAAAACTGAGAAACATTTTTTTTTCTAATGCTTATGTAAAATACCATCAAAAAACTTGGAGGTATAAAATAATTCCCCTTTATTAGTTCAGCCTTCACATCCCGGCTGACATTTGAAATTGAGATACTAAAAGTGTGTGGGTTTTTATTTTTTCTTTTCTGATAATTCCGGGAAAATCCTCTACCAGGCTCGTGCTGTGTTAGCAGAGCACATGGCAGAGCACATGGAGCCCACATTTCCTTGATGGATTGAGTTGCTGGTGGCTGTGCCTATTCCTGCCTCAGTATCCCTGAATCTCAGGCTTCAGTAGCTGTTCAGGTCATTCATCCTTCTTCTGTAGCTATCAGATTTCTCTTCTCTTTTAAAAAGATTACACTGGGCACAAGTAGGTCACTTACGGGAATTTTCCTGTGTTAATGGCCGCTCTGGATGGGAATTGGAAGACCAGATTCTAATCTCATGTCTCCTGCCAGCTCTTTGGCTGATGATCATGAGTGACTGCTACTCTGACCAGAACCCAGCTTCTAGTGAGTATACACTAAGTCTAAGTAGATGCTGTGAAAACTCTTCAATTCAGAATTATGTAACTTTGCTTCTCTGGTAGTAAAAGACTATAACCTATTATCAAATCCATAGTGCAAAATGTATCTTGTGATTTTTTTTTTTCATGAATTGCCAGCTATTTCAAGCACCATCACTAGGGTCAGAGCAGTGGGAGGCTGTCAACTTACATTTGAGTGGTGCTTTCAAAATCCATGACATTGTGAGTATATGATATGATAAGCATACCAACTAGTTTCCTTTAGGAAATGCTGAACAAGCAAGCAATGGAGTCATTCAAAATAAGGGTTCAAGTTATGGGAGTCTAGGCTTTATCAACTAACACTCCTTTTATATAAATTGTTACATGTGGAGTTTAAATGTATCTAAGTATCCAGAATGAAAGCCACTGAGGTCCTTAGCTTCCAGCATGACTTAAGTGTAATGAACAAAATAACAGGTTATGAATTCCTTCTGCAATTTTCAACTTTTTGCATAAGTCCTGCTGTATTAGTCACTTGTATCACTCCTAACAAAGTGGGGGATAATTGTGGCTTACAGTTCTTAAGATGCAGTCTATCGCAGCAGGAATGATATAACAACTTGTAATACTGCATCTATAAACAGGAAGCAAAGAATGATGGATGTTATTAGGTCCAGGACCCTAGTCTTACCTTATTCAGAGTCCTACCTCAATTAACCTCATCTAGAAATTCACAGAGAAGCCCAGAGGTTTGTTTTAATTTTAATTTCAAATCCAATTAAGTAACCATTACCAATTAAGTGACTCACCTTTGCCCTGGTACCTAGGCTCAGGCAACATTTTTCTAAATGATTACAAATCAACAAGCCTTTAAAAAACTTTGTGTCCAAAACATTGCCTCAAATCTGTTGACTTCCATATAAGGCATAAAAAATGTAAATATGTAATCTTATCATTCATGTGACTCATAGTAACAGGATTTCCTTGGATATTGACATGCAGGTCACTGCAGTATTCATATTATTAATTGTTGAAAACAATAAAGAAAAGACCCTGTCTAAATGTCTGTCCTTGTTTTTTCTCAATTATTCCCTCGACAATTCTGTGTTCCTGCAGCTAAATCTACTTCTCATTCTTCAAAGAGTAAGGAATAAATATTTCCCTGAATTTCCCCAAAAGGTATTGGTTTCTGAAGGTGAAAATTCAGGACTCACAGCACCAGGAAGAGACACTTTTTAGAACTTAAACTATGGGTCTAGAAATCAATTGAATTTTATTTCTTTAGCACACAATCCTTGATTACCTCTTCAATGCCATATTTATCTGCTAGGGATAAAATGGTGAAGAAAGCAATTCTTAATTTCAGAGAGTTTCTATTCTATTATAAGACAAACAAGAAACAAACAAATGAAATCATTGTGATGGATGATTAGGCACGCAGGTAAGGGTAGTGAGTGTGACAGGAGGTGTATTCTTATACAAGGTAAGGCTTCCAACACATGTGACAGATTATACCGGATGGGATAAGAGAGTTCTGGACAGACTTTGAGGGTGTCAAACTACTGGAATACCAATGTGTTTGACACATCCGAGAAGTGGCAAAGAAGCCTAAGTATCGCCAGTTGTGTGGGCAAGTGATGGTGTCAAAACAGAATTTGAGGACAAACAGTCAAGGTCAGCCCTTAAAAGGCTATGTTAGTGATTTGGAATGAGGTTAGTCCCAGTGAATTTTATTATGGGTTGTACCATAAGAAGAAAAAGAAAGAAAAGAAAGAAAGAAAGAAAGATAGATAGAAAGGAAGAAAGAATACACAGCTATACAAATTCCTTTAAATGTTTTCTTTTTCAGATTCAAGTAAAAGCCCAATAGCGCCTATTGGCTATTTTATGGAAATTTAATAATACATCAGTAGTAAACTCTTAGTTTATACCACACATTTTAAAGGCTCTCGAATACATATGCAGTCATTATGTGGCCCCAGCCTAGTAATAAGCAAGGCAAAATCAACAAAAATCTACATTCAAACAAGACAGCAAAATAAAAGAACCAGAAAGCTGGTATGGATAATGAAATAAGAACTTTAATTACTTTTTGGATGAAGGCCTAAATAAAAGTGATTGAAAATGTGGCATTTCAGTTGGAGTAGGCGTGATTAGCACATCCCCCATGGAGGGATACTCCCTTAAGCTAGAGACAGGAGAGAAGTCATAGTCCCTACTCCAAATGACTTGACAGATTTAGATGACCCCTCCTGGAGGGCATCACCCTACATGTGGAGTGTGGGGGGGAGATGGTAGGGGAGGGTGATCGGGGTGTGTGTGAGGGTGGGAGAGAGGGAAAGAGGGAGGGAGAGGGAATTTGGTTGATATGTAAAATAAAAATTTTAAAAATTAATTAATAAAAGAAAGAAACTAAAAAAAAAAAAAAAAAAAAAAAAGGAAAAGGAGGAGGGGTATTGATCTAGCTGCTTGCTTCTAGTAGAAATAGTTCAAGGCCAATATGGACAAGGGGCCTGGTAGCACAGCGATCAACAACATAACCCCAGCAGCTTTAGGTTCTTCTTATATTTTCGAGGTGCTGGGAACTTGGGAATTGAACATAGGACCTCACACTTGATGGCAAGCTCTCGACCAACCAGTGTTATCCCTTTCCTTGCAGCTTCCTTTTTAATCCATAGGCTACCATTGCCAGTGGCCATGTGGGAGAAGCAGTAGAGGGCCATTGACTTCATAGGATCAGCCCACCAGGAAACAAAACCCTTGACGGTGAATCTCAGATAAGCAAGGCCTGAGACCACAGTCCCCAGAGGGTCTTTTGTTTCTGCTGAGACTTTATATGTTTGCCGCTGCCATCTTTCTCTGGTAGCTGGCATGGGGTTATCTCCACTGCCTGTAATGTAGAGTGTTTATGTCACAAACATCCTGTTCTACTGGGCACTTTTACCTGTGGATAGTTATGAAGATGATTTCCTCCTACGCTGTATGTTGTAACTAAAGCAATGATTTTATACAATAACAGTGTACGTTTAAATAGGATTTTGATGATTGGGGATCTTTCATAAATATAGTAAGGGAGTTTGAAAGAGGTTAGTTTAGTGGAAAAATAAACGCAGGTAAAGATAAGATAAAGCAGAGCCTGAAGAGGATTAAAAATGAAACAAGGAGGTGTCACACGGCTAGAAAACATGAGTTTCTATTGAGGAGCTCTATACACTGTGGCTTAGGTTAATGATTAAGAAAATAATTGAGTCCCAGTACCACAACTACCTTAAAATCTTCTAAGTTTAAAGTTGGAAGATATGTTCACAGGTTTCAAAGTGCACCATAGCTGAAACAAAGCTTTGAAAATAACTTAAAGTCAGACTAAGACGTTTTTATTAAATAGCTTTGAGATGAAAAACCCAAGAAGACTATCTAAAGTTTTAGAAAGGCACACAGTTGACCTCTTTAAGGTCAGGGAACAAAAACAAAGCAGCCTGATTGTTATTAGCTAACATTTCTGTCTTGCTTGGATTGGTTGATGACCAAAGGTAATGGTTAATTTCTTATGCCCATTTTTGCTGTGTGTGTGTCTGTGTGTGTGTGTGTGTGTGTGTGTGTGTGTGTGTGTGTGTGTATGCACACTAAAGATTTAAAATAGAGTTGACTGTTTTTCATGTACAAAAGTTTAGGCTTGTGATTCCTTTAAGATTCCTTATATAATTACCTTTCAAAATAAGTAATAAAGTGATTGGTCCTTTCTTTGCAACCACACAGCACAGTCTGCCAGTAAATGACCTGGCTGAGAAAAATGTTCTGCTTACTTATACTCTGTTAATCTATAACAAGTTGCTTAGGTATGAATGTATGTATGATATTGGTGATAATTTGTTTTTTACTTGTAATACATAAAATGTTTAATCACATGAGGGATGTGGATAACATGTTGTGTTTTACTTGTATTCATTGTAATCATTCACTTAAAAAACAGTAACCACATTGTAGCTTCTATATTGCCTGAATAAGAAGAATAAAGAAGGAAACTATCAAGAGAGTGTGTGACTGTCTTTTCCCTTACTCCCTCAGATAAAATGGTCACAGTATGCCAACTCAGTGGATTTCCCTTTGGTCCTTGTACTGCCAGAGGCTGCCTCCTCCCAGGTAGAGAAATACAATATACTGTGTGTCACTGGGAAATCTATTGAAAAATATCAACACAACCTTCTGTGACCTCTTGTACTACTTTACTATCATGTAGACATTTGTAAAGATTAACTAGTTTAACATTGGTGCCTTTTTAAAGAAGTTGTAGTGTATGGCAAGAGCAACACAATATTTGCTGTGTTTCTATCAAATTAAAGGTACATTAATATTCTATGTTTAGAATGGAGATGGCAGGCTGATTTTCCTAGAACGATTTACACTTTTAAAAACAGGGTGACTTTTCAACACCCTTGATATTAAGAGTAAGGCCTAAGCTTTCAGGGATGAGTACTTTACTCTGTAAAGATTATATTTGTACCTAGTTATTTCTGATAGGGTTGAAGTGACAGGTTTAATAAAGACATGGATCATATAACTTCACCCTGCTTTTAGCCACAGATTAAACCCTCGGCCCCAGCTAAGCATGAGACAAATGCATCATGAAAAAGACAGACCACCCAGCTGGACTGTGTGCATCACTCAGCAGTTAACCACCAGAAAGGTAACTCAAGGGCATATGCTAAAACCCTGAAGAGATGACTATAAGTTGACTTCTGTTCATATGCTTATGCCTGTCAACTGAACTTGAATTTTCAAAAAAATTTTCATTATATTTTTATTTGTGTGTCCGTGTGTGCACATGTGTGATTGTGTGCATACCCTAGTGTATGCATAGAGATCAGAAGACAACGTTGAAAGTTGGTTCTCTCTTTGCATCATTTAGATCCCAAGCATTGAGCTCAGGTTGGCCACAGACAACTTTACCTGTTGTAACATCTTACTCCATCCTGAGTGTAAACTTTAAGCATTAACTTGTAGGTTAAGGTTCTAGCATATTTACTACCTGATAAGACCTCATATTTACATGGTAACCTATAAGATAATTCATAAAAAAATTTCAAATGACCTAGTCATATTATAATTTCTAATGTGATAAAATATAGACCTTGAAACACTTAAGCAAAACACAGCGTGGTCAAGGTGCAGGGAAGCAGGAGGTAGGGGCTGGAGAAACCTTGTGGGTCAGGACAAACATATTGCTTTTGGCCATGGTAAAGCTCAACTTGACAATGAGAATACAAAGCAAAGTCAATGTGTAGTAATCCCTCCTCACTCTCTTCATCTAGCACCCCTCCCCCAAACCCTGATTTGCTTGGCAACCACTTTAGATATTTTGCCCTATGCTAGAAATGCATCTAAATGACAAGGCAGCTCTTGTCAAAGACCTGCCCAGTGAATGGCCTCCATTTGCTTTGCTGTGTTTAGACTGTCCTTTGTGTGTCCTTTGTTCTATACACATCTGAGGGAGGCTTCGAACAAACTGATGGGAATCTAACTGGTGAGAGAGATGAAGGGATGACATTTTAAAGGCAAACATTGAGATTTCTCAGTGAGAGAAAGCCACAGCTACTACAGATGCTGTTATAATGAATGGCATTGGGGGCAGTGGTGCTAGGAGCAGAGGGGAATGTCACTTCAAGATGAGAGGTTGCCGACAGAAAAAAAATATCCACTCAAGATGAAAACTGAAATGCCCAGGCAGTGAGAAGGGGGCCGAGTCCTCTCAGCAAGAAGGCTGGTTGAAGGAAAAGCTGAGTGCCAAACAAAAACTGTTGTAAGATAGAAGGTGAGAGCTGTAGAATGCTTCTGCATCAAGGCCAAAGAGGTATCGCAACAGCAGCGATGCCTAGAAAAATGTAACCCACAAGCCTCACTCTCTGAACAAGCTGTGCTCATCTCCTTTGGAAGCTAAAGGAGTTGGCTTCATGCTAGATGACCTTAAATGACCTCTGCCTGGGAGCCTTTGATTCAAGAAGTCTTTGCCAACCCCTGTGGTTTTCATGTCATTGCTAATGACAGGGACAAGTACCATAACATTTTGACCAGCTGCCCAAAGTATTTGAGAGTTTAAAAATAAAGTTTAGTTGATTGAAAATGCCATCTAGGTGTCAGCTATCCTGGAGGTCTTTTTTGACCCAAATCTGGAAGGGTCCATGAAAACAGAAACAGACTCTAAAAGTGCCTAACTCAGTATCAGCAAAGCCTGTGAAATGGTGAATAAAAACCTGACTCAAAGTCAGCATGAAGTTTGAAGAACAGTGGGACTTAGATTCAGTGAGGTTTCAAAGGAAGCCAGGCAATCACAGCCCTACCTGGCCTTTGTAGCCAAAGAAACGCTGGGAAATCAGAGGCATGCCTTGCTCAGTAAGCTCAAAGCAAGTCCAATGCTTTCTATTACATAGAGAACTGACAGGAACCCAACCTACACTGGTCATTCAAACACTATTTATTGAGGTGCCACTATGTACTAGACACCATCCTGGGATTTAGGACACCACAGCAGAAGATACAATGCCCGTGGTCTAAATAAGTACCGAGATTTCAAAGGACTGCAGTATGTATCCTAAAATGGGTAATGGTGCTTTTCAGAGGCCAACCAGTTCCAGTCTTTTTAATCACTAGAGGACTCTAATAAATAGCCACCAGAATATAAACATGTAGGAAGCCACCTTTTTTTTTTTTTTTTTTTGGTGATGGTAAAAGTTAGGTTGTAGCATTACTTTGAAAACTTCATAAAACAGTTTTATAGAAGGGTGAAAGCAAATAAATACTTACAGATGTCAATAACTTTTTTCTTACTGGGATGTGCTAAGGAGTGAGAGATAGACTCCATTTCCCTTCCAAACATTGTATAAGCTTTTACATTCTGCTCTAGATAGCTTTCATATGTCAGTCAGATCAATGGGCATACTTGCCCTCTGGATTCTGACCCGTCTTGGAAGACGGAAGATATAGAGAGACTTGGTGAAGACAAAGTGTGACAAAGTATCTCTCTCTCTCTCCTCTCTCTCTCTCTCTCTCTGTCTGTCTGTCTCTCTCTTTCTCTCTAAGAGATATACCTTCTTTGGTCTCTGCTAGTGTCTTCCCTCATGACACTCTAAGCTTGCCATTGATGAAGGCAGAGGCTACTGGTTCTACCCCTACCCCATGACTAGCTTCACTAAAACAACCCTGCACACATTTTTGTGAATACTATCTTTATTAAGTTCCCCTTGGGTACTCCAATTTTAGTGTGCCATCTGTTTTTGTTGTTGTTGTTATTTTGTTGTTGCTATTTGTCATGGGATCCTGGTTACTATAACATGTGAAATCTCTGACATGTTTGGCTTCTTAAATGGGATGACTAAATATTCTAGGAATTGTAAATCTCACTGGCCAGCACATAATAAACATTGATGTCTCTGTTATGCTTAAAGTCGTTGAACTCAGGGGAATCCTTCCCTTCCTTTTCTTACAACTGAGCGCCTTACTCTTCAAGTGCATTGGGGGAAGCTGTGTAGTTTGTGTTCCTTCATAACAAAACCACAATATGGCAGGGTAGATTGATCACTTGAATAGTTAAGACATGCCATTGGCCTGAGGAGCCTGAACCCTGCCTCCTCACCGAGGCTGTTGAAATGTCAGCTGCTTCTTATGCTCAACTTGATGCTGATGCTGACAGATGAGGTAAGAGCTATGAGGAAGGAATACTTCATTTTCAATGGGAACATCTATGGTTTCCTTTTTAAAAATCTCTCTAATACTCACACAGCTGCATGGTGTGTGAGGACGTTCAGCCTCCTTCTGCACTTCACCCTCTCCTGCGTTCCCAGCACTGATTGATCGGTGCCTCTAATGTTTGTCAGTGGAGCAGCCCTAAGAGGTTTGCAGCTGTCTGCATCCAGGAAATTTCTCCTGGCCTGATTCTTTGCAAAAGAAGTCTTGCAGGTGGACTGGTTCACTTAGAAGAATGTTATAGACATTTTCTAAAATGCCATCTTACAACCAAAGGGTGAAGATAGTTTATGTTTAATATACCCCAGTACAAGCATTCAAAAAAACCTGCCATTCAGCAAATGGCTTACTGGAGTAAGATTTGCTGTGTATGCTTTTAAAACATGCGTTCTGTCATTTCTAAGAAAAGTATTACTATGCATTGATACAGGGAGGGGCTGGTGTTAGGCAAAGGCAAGCACAGTCTGGATATCCGTTCTGAACACTGGTCTGTTGGCATTCTCTCCAGAGCTAGAGAGAAGCCATTACACTATGGTCATCTGGTTTGTTCTGCTATCACTTCCCACAGCAAGGTCCTTTACATCCTGTTAAATAGAAAGCAAACCCTCTTGTTTGGCCAGGACAATGATTGTGGGTCTTGTTCTCTGTCAAAAAGGCAACAAACATAAGTTTTTATTTCTTTTTTTTGAGATTGTAACTTAATTTATCCCTCCCCTTTCTCCCCTCCAAATCCTCCCTATATTCCTCTCTGCTTTCCTTCAAAGTCATGATCTCTGTTTCATTAATTGTTATTGCATGTGTATATGTATTTGTATATGCATGTATATTCCTCATATATACTTGTTGAGTCTGTATAATATTACTTGTATATACGTTTTCGAGGCTAACAATCAATTAGTGTGCATTTCCCTAGGGATGGTCCCCTTTCCCACTCACAGCTTTACTCAGTTGCCTGTAGTTTTTTTTGTTTGTTTTTGTGTGTGTGTGTGTGTGTGTGTGTGTGTGTGTAGAATTGAGGCCTTATAGATTCTCCTTGTCCAGTTTGGCTTGTTCATTGATGTCATTCTTGTTCAGCTCACATTTGGCAGTCATAACAAAAACATATTTTTTTTTTAAAATGCCCGCAGAAAGAAGATAGATTTTTACCACAAGGTCTTGCAAATTCTGACTCTGTTGTCTATTTGCTAGGTGGTCTGATGCACAGCCATTGGGGTGGAGTGCTGTCTTCCTCATCAGAAGACGGCTAACAGTGCCATAGATCAGCAACACACCCCCAAAGTCAGCTCAGAGGCTAGTAATTGGCATTACCCAGTAAATAGTTATTCCAACAAACTTGATTTTGTTGTCCATAGCTCCACATGCTATAAGAGAAGAATTCAAAAGAAGAAAGTAGTAAGGCTCACTAACAGGAATCTGGCCAATCAGACATTGAGTTTCAGTGTCGTGCAGTATTATCTCATATGCTTTCTCAGCCCAGGATTATAGCTCAGCTGTTTTTGTTTATGACTGGGAAGAGCCTAATATCCTCAGTCAATTTAAGACCTCCACAGTGAGCCAGAGTTCCCACCAGCACAAGACAGACTTTATCACCTCCCACATCGAGGACTCAACCCGCCAATGCACTGTGTATTCCTGGGGGAGTGTCTGTGTCTCCTAACTCAAGAGCATCTGGAAGAGATGGAGTGGGGGCAGCAGGTGTGTGCATGTGGGGGGTTTATGTCACTTTTATTGAACTAGTGAACTTTATGCAGTTTTCTTCTATCTTGTTTTTTAATTTAAATATATGTACAGTTGAAATAAAGAGATGTACTTGGACATACTTTGGCAGGTAACTGGTCTAGTTACTGAGCAGCCAGCCTGCTGGTTTCTCTGAGCTCTTTGTTATTGGGTGAGTGTGATCAGGTGATTAAATTGTCCTTATTGTCCTCAGCTGAGACAGGAGGCGAAGGAAATAATTCTGACCTCTCCAGGCTACAGGGTGTAACTTATATGAGTTACTATATGCAAAAGACCTTGGAACATACGATAAACTACCTGTATATGCTCTTTATAAATTCCCAAATTTCTTCATTAAGACATTTTCATAGTAATCCCTCATTGGAATTCTCTGGCAAAACTGAGCTGAATTTTCTTGGTGGTAATTGTAGGCTAGAGCTGAATGTATCTACATCATCCTGACAGGACATTCTTTATTATTATTATTTCCCTTTCTTATTTTACATATTGATCCCAGTTCCCTCTCCCTCCCTTCCTACCTCTTTCCCACCCTCCCATTCCCCCCGACTTCCCTCCCATTCTATCCTCCCCCCCACACACCACATGTAGGGTTTTGCGTTCCAGGAAGGTCATCTAAATCTGTCAAGTCATTTGGAGTAGGGACTAGGCCCTCCCCCCTGCCTCTAGGTTAAGGGAGTATCCCTCCATGGGGAATGTGCTCCCAAAGTCCTTTTGTGCACCCGAGATACTTCCTGGTTTCACTGTCAGAGATCCCCTAGACAGCCCAGGACTTCTAACTGAGACTCTTGTTCAGGGGTTCTGAGTCGGTCCCATGCTGGATTCCCAGATATCAGTCTGAGAGCCCATTAGCTCCTCAGGTCAGCTGTCTCTGTGGGTTTCTGTAGCCTGGTCTTGTCCTTTCTCTCTGCATCTGGATTCCAGTTCTGCTCAGTGTTTAGTTGTGGTTGTATGCTTCTGTTCCCACATCAGCTACTAGATGAGGGATTTATGATGGTGGATAAGGTAATCATCAATCTCATTATCAGGGAAGGGCATTTATGGTAGCCTTTCCACTGTTGCTCAAATTGTTAGTTGGGATCAGTCTTGTAGGTCTCTAGACATTTCTCTAGAGTCAGTTTTCTCTTCAAACCTATAATGGCTCCCTCTTTTATGGTCCCTGTCTCTCTCTCTCTCTCTCTCTCTCTCTCTCTCTCTCTCTCTCTCTCTCTCTCTCCTCTCATCTATTCCTCCCCAATACAATCTTGCTAGTCCCACATGCTTTCCTCTCCTCCCCTCCTCGGTCTCCCAGTTCTCTCCACTCACTGTGCCTCCCCCCACCCCACTCCCAATATGCTCAGGAGATCTTGTCCCTTTTTCCTTCTGTGAGGGACCTTGTGTAAATCTCTTAGAATCATCCTTGTATCCTAGTTTCTCTGGTGGTGTGAATTATAGGCTGGTGATCCTTTGCTCTATGTCTAAAATCCACATATGAGTGAGTACATACCATATTCCTCTTTTTGTGACTGGGTTACCTCATTCAGGATGGCTTCTTCAAGTTCCATCCATTTGCCTACTTATTTCAAGATCCCATTGTCTCTTTTGGTGCAGAGTAGTATTCTATTGTGTAAATGTGCCACATCTTCTTTATCCGTTATTCAGTTGAGGGGCATCTAGGTTGCTTCCAGGTTCTTTGCTATTACAAATAATGCTTCTACGAACATAGTTGAACACATAACATAGACGTCTTTGCTGCACGAATGTGGATCATTTGGGTATATATATGCATATGAGGAGGATTGCTTGGTCCTGTGGTAGATTTATTCCTATTTTCCTGAGGAACTGCCATACTGACCTCCAAAGTGGCTGTACAAGTTTGCACTCCCACCAGCAGTGGAGGAGTGTTTCCCTTTCTCCACATCCTCTCCAGCATAAGTTGTCATTGGTGTTACTAATTTTAGCCATTCTGGCAGGAGTAAGATGGTGTCTCAGAGTTGTTTTGATTTCCATTTCCCTGATAACTGAGAATATTAAGCACTTTCTTAAGTGTCTTTCAGCCTTTTCGATTTCCTCTATTGAGAATTCTCTCTTGAGTTCTGTAATCCATTTTTTTTAAATAGGGTTATTTGGTGTTTTGGTAAATAGTTTCTTGAGTTTTTTTTGTATATTTTGGAGATCAGCCCTCTGTCAGATGTAGGATTGGTGAAGATCTTTTCCAAGTCTGTGGGCTGCTGTTTGGTCTTGCCACTGTGTCCTTTGCCTTACAGAAGCTTCTCAGTTTGAGGAGGTCCCATTTATTAATTGTTGATCTCAGTGTCTGTGCTACTGGAGTTATGTTCAAGAAGTCTCCTGTACCAATTTGTTCAAGGGTACTTCCCACTTTCTCTTCTAAGTGGTTCAGTGTTGCTGGATTGATGTGGAGGTCTTTGATCCATTTGGACTTGAGTTTTGTGCGTGGCGACAGACATGGGTCTATCTGCAGTTTTCTACACACCATTATCTAGTTGTGCCAGCGCCATTTGTTGAAGATTCTTGCCTCCTTACATTGTATATTTTTAGCTGTCTTGTCAAAAATCAGGTGTTCATAGGTATGTGGGTTTATATCAGGATTTTCAATGCGATTCCATTGGTCTATCTGTCTATTTTTGTGCCAATACCAGGCTATTTTCAGGACTATAGCTCTATAAGTAGAGCTTGAAGTCCGGGATGGTGATGCCTCCTGAAGTTCCTTTATTGTACGGGGTTGTTTTGGCTATCCTGGGTCTTTTGTTTTTCCATAGAGAGTTGATTATTATCCTTTCAAGGTCAGTGAAGAATTGTGCTGGGATTTTAATGGGGATTGCATTGAATCTGTAGATTGCTTTTGGCAAGACTGCCATTTTTACTATGTTTATCCTACCTACCCCTAGAACATGGGAGATCTTTCCATTTTCTGGTATCTTCTTTAATTTCTTTCTTTAAAGGCACAAAGTTCTTGCTATATAGGTCTTTCACTTGTTTAGTAAGTGTTACCCAAGGTACTTTATGTTGTTTGGCTATTTTAAAGGGTGATGTTTCTCTGATTTCAATATCAGCTCCTTTGTCATCTGTATATTGTAGGGCTACTGATTTTTTTTTTTTTTTTTTAGTTTATCTTGTATCCTGCTAGTTTGCTGAAGGTATTTATCAGCTGTAGGAATTCCCTGGTAGAGTTTTTTGGGTCGCTTATGTAAATTATCATATCATCTACAAATAGTGACAGTTTGACTTCTTCCTTTCCAATTTGTATCTCCTTGATCTCCTTTTGTTGCCTTATTGCTTTAGCTAGAACTTCAAGTACAATATTTAAGAGATAAGGAGAGAAAGGGCAGCCTTGTCTTGTTCCTGATTTTAGAGGAACTGCCTTAAGCTTCTCTACATTTAGTTTGATGTTGGCTGTTAGTTTACTGTATATTGCTCTTATTATGTTTAGGTATGTTCCTGTTCTCCCTGATCTCTCCAAGACCTTTATCATGAAAGGGTGTTGAATTTTGTCAAAGGCTTTTTCAGCATCTAGTGAGATGATCATGTGGGTTTTCTTTTTCAGTTTGTTTATATGGTGGATCACATTGGTAGATTTTTGTATGTTGAACCATCCCTGCAACCCAGAGATAAAGACTACTTGGTCATGGTTGATGATTTCTCTGATGTGTTCTTGGATTTGATTTGCTAGTATTTTATTGAGTATTTTTGCATCAATGTTCATGAGAGATATTGGTCTGTAGTTCCTCTTCCTTAGCTGTGTCTTTGTGTGGATACCAAGGTAATTGTGGCCTTATAAAAAGAGTTTGGTAATGAACCTTCTTCTTCTGTTGTGTGGAACAATTTGAGGAGTATTGGTATTAGTTCTTCCTTGAATTTCTGGTAGAATTCTGCACTGAAGCCATCTGGTCCTGGGCTTTTTAGTTTGGGAGGCTTTTAATGACTGCTTCTATTTCATTACAGGTTATAGGTCTATTTAAGTTGTTTATCTGTTCTTGATTTAATTTTGGTAAGTGATAATTATCCAGAAATTTGTCCATTTCCTTTGAATTTTCAAATTTTGTGGAGTACGTGTTTTCAAAGTATGACTTGAAATTTGTCTGGATTTCCTCTGTGTCTGTTGTTATGTCCCCATTTTCATTTTTGATTTTGTTAATTTGCATGTTCTCTCTCTGCTTTTTGGTTAGTTTGGATAAAGGTTTCTGATGGAGCATTTTAAAGCCAGGCCCTTCACTACTATTTGTCATTTCACACAGCCTATCTTGTTGCCCTAGGCAGCTCTTAAAGGCTCCGTACTCTTTAACACATGTCCTGTAAAGAACAATTCCTCCCCTTTCTTCTCTTATTCCCTTATCCTCTTCCTTCTTTCTCCATTCTTCATCTGTTATGGTCTCTTTTAGCCTGAAGAACTAACATCAAGAATCAAAACTAAGGAAGAGAAGCAAATGTGTTCATTTTCAGCATTAAAAAACTTAAATCGTTTGCTTAGAGACCTAGTGGTAACTGGGATTTTATTTTCTAAACACTGTAATGCTTTAGAATCAACTGCCTGAGCCGAGCATGGTAGTGCAAGCCTAGATGTAGATGGCTCTGGAAGCAGAGGCAAAGCCCTGGAGGGTCAGTAAAGGTCCTGTAAGAGAAGACCCCAGCTCAGGAGCAGAGAGTTGCTGGCCTGGGTGGGAGCCTGGGATTGGCTGGGCCAATCACTCTACCAAGGAGGGATCGATCCCTAGGAAGGCAGATTCACCTTCAGTCATACTAGAGATAGATGAGATGATTGATTCCTTTTCCAGAAGCTATGGAGACCACTTTTATCAAAATATCACCAATCACTTATCATGACAATAAAGGCAGTGTATGCTGGCTGAATTTGAAGGAGTAAAAGAAACCTGAAATACATGTAAACAAAAATAAATAAGGGGGGGGAATCTTGAGAATTTTTTTCCTATGAAAGATAACTAACTAGTCGAAGACTACCTATTCCTACAACTCCTATAGCCTGTGAAACTCAACTATAGTCTGTTTGCTCAACTCCTGATGCCAGACATTCCTGAGATTTGACCCCATCACATCCTTCTCTTCCTTGCCAATCAGTTTTGATCATGAGGACAAGCTACCACCAAGAGGCTAAGCCACCTGGATAAAACATCAGTGAGCCTCCCATCTCCATGTGCTTGCTCACCCAGGTTCAGTCTGAGCATGCTATGGTATGGAGTGCAAGGGGGACATTGGTGGATCCCATGGCCAGTGAGAGACCAACACACAGGGCAGGCAGAACTAAATTATGTGGCGAAGGGAAGGGAGTAGGGGGAGGGAAGGGAAAGAGGGGGGAGAGAGAAAGGGAGAAAGAGAGAGTGAGAGATGGGGTGTACAGGGCAAAGACCTGCCTGCCTCCTCAGAGGGACAGCAGGAAAGAGAAAGTAAGCAGAACTTGTCTCTTAAAGAGAACTTTTGCAGCAGTGTACAGAGCAGGCTCAGAGGTTCCCCAAGGGGCAGGTCCAAGGTGTGCTTGGACACTAACTGAGTACCCTTTTGCAAATGTAAAATTTACCTTACAGAGTTCCTTTTGCTTTATTTGCATGTCTCTTTGTGTAACACCAGCTCTATTGTTTTCCAATAAAAGGATGAAGAGTTCAAAGCCAGCCTTATCTACATAGGAGTTCAAGGCCAAGCTCATCTACATAGGAGTTCAAGGCCAGCCTCAGGTACACAGGTGTTAAAGGTTAGCTTCCGTTACACAGAAATTTGAGGCTAACCTACATGAGACTGGGGGGGGGGCTGCTTTAATAATTCCTTGGGTAATAAGTACTAAGTTAGAAAGATTTCAAACTTAATTTACCATTGATTTACAATCAGTTTGGGCTAAGAAAATTGGCAGCAAACTTCAAGACTTTACTAAAAAAAAGTTTATACAGATTTTAGCTACTTTTTCCAAAATTGTGTTTTATTTTCCTTAGTGACTTTTGCATCATCTTAGTTAATTGCTTAAATAATAGTCATTCTACCTGGGCCTTCTCTAAAGAAATCCAATTATCTAAAGGAAATATAACAAATGAGTCCTTTTTTTATTAAATCAATAATCAATGTGTAAAGTTCTTCGAACTCTAACAGGCTCTTCAAAATGACCACTGATTAATCTTGAAGAGAGCAAATATGCCTAAAAACACAGCCTTTTGAGGAAACACAAAGTCCTAAGCAATTTGCTTATACTTATTTAAATAAAGTAAAAGATAGCCCATCCTATCCACAGACTACTGTTAACCTTGCCTGGAAGAGTGATGATTTTTAGAGTTATGATTGTTAATGGCATGTGAATGCAGCCTGTGCAGGCCTTTAACTCCCCAGTGAACAGTAAGGTTCAACCCCTTCCAGATGGGAAAATGATAAGGACTCTGAGAAGACAGCAGGTCATTCCTGGATAGCTGCCAGGAGCTCGTAGCCAAAAGAATCATGTAGGGCTATGGCGCTTTAGCCAACATTTTTCTGTTTTAATTTATCAAGCCAAAGCCTGTTGACATGAAAGTGAATGAATTTGTTATACAGTGGGCTCTAAAAAGCCAGTTCAAGGGTTTAGTGTGGAAGGGTACTGACTATAAATAACAAAGGAAATACAGGCTCAGGTCCTTCTGCCAGCACCTGTTTGAGATGCATAGACAATTAATTCAAATCCCAGTATCTCCATCAACTTGAAGGAGACCAAATCTATGATAAAGCCCCTCCAAAATCTGCTGTAGATGGTTATCAAAGGGTTAATCTTCAACCCGCCATTTTAATGTTTTGCTCTATGAGGCTGTGTTTATCTGTTTAGCAAATATAATAAAGTAACTGACAGAAATGGCAGGTGTGACCACTTATTCCTAGGAAATGGCACTACAGACAGGAAAGGTTATCACCATCTCCTTTTGGGGGAGGGGGAAATGAAGTAAATCCCAGACTAGGGTCTATAAATGAAGTATCTGCATTTAGTTGAAACAAATCAATTGTGCTTTATAGGGAAAAAAAGATACCAAAAAACTCCATTGAGGAAGATTTAATGCTGTGTTCATCAGCTTGCAGGGCCAAAAAAACCCCTCCTTGGTGAGAGTGCCTGTAACAAACCAGCACCAGCACTGTGGTAGTGGCTCCTGATTGACTCTTTCTCCTGTTGAAAGATGACAGAGGCACTAGAAACAGCTATGGTACAAAGGGCAGAATGACACGCACTGGGCATGCATATGTTCTCTGGGTTTGCTCCCTTACTGAAATCCAGTGGATATCCTCAGAACTTGCTTATCGTTGATTATTTCTTCAGAACTTGGTTAATTCTTTATGCCTATCTTCAAACAATGTTTGCCAAAAGCTTACTTCGGGCACAATGCAGAGTAGAAGGGTCTGACGACTTTACAGTCCATAATCCAAGTCAGTACAGCCAGTATTCACCAGTCTTTCCTATCAGAAAAAAAAAAAAAAAAAAAAAAAAAAAAAAAGGCAGGTAAATGTAAAATGGAGTAGCTATGACACAAATATATGATGGAAGTTTCTACCATAGGTAAGAATTAAGCATAATTCAATGCCTTCTACTACCGTCATTCTTTTTCTAATTTATAAATTCACTAAGATCTTTTAATACAGAAACTTAAATGTCACTTATTTCATCAATACTTTATTGCCTTTACTTATTTAAAATATGAAATTACAAAATATTATAGCCTTGTCCAATTTAGAGTACATGTTTGTTATTCTATAATATGTGTACTACATACAAACCATAGTGAATACACACATCCTCATAAGTATGGAAGGATATATCCCAGCAGTAGTGCTAAACAGAAAGTCCTCACTAACATGCTTTTAAGGGATGCTTATACTGTAAGTTGAAATTTTTTCAGTCAGTTGGAAGTTGTAAATAAAAGTCCTTAATAAATTGCAAATGTCTATTCTTACCAATACTTACCAATACAGACTTAATGCTGTCTGCATTTCTTATAAAAAGAAACCAAAATCCTTAAAGTATACAAAATTACATACATTACCAAGTTAGCCTGGAAAATAAACACTAGCTAGAATGTTCTCAGGGAGAAGACTGATATGTTCTACGAGGCAATAAAGCATGCCAGCACTCTCACCAATGTGACCTTAACACCAGCCCAGGAATACGTGGACAGTATCATCCAGAGGACAAAGCAGAAGTGGATTTAGATACATATGGCCATTACCATAAAGAGAGCACTTGGAGCCAATGGGAATAAAGACAAAATTTTCAATAAATCTGTGATAACTCTGCAGTCCTTTGGAAAAAGTAATACTACATCTCCAAACACTTCCCAGATAAAAATAAACTCCAGATGGATCAAAGATTTGAAGTAAACAATGAAGCCATAAAAGTATTCAGTGAGAATGTGCTTGAATTTATTTATAACCTAGAGATGGAGTTGGTCTTTCCACAGAGATACAATATTGGGAAGGCACAACTTCAACAATTTACTATGAAACAAAAAATGTCAGAACAGCTGAAAACCTTATGAACAGAAATAACAACAACAAAAAAAAAGTGGCCACTCCTCCCTTCATTTCTTACTTTTAAAAAAGTCTTATAGATTTCAAAAAAATAGCAAATAAGTTCATCCACATATCATAAGCCAGATATGATATGACACATGCCTGTAATCTTAGTGTGTAAGAGGCTGAGGCAGGAGGATCAGGATTTCAAAGTCAGTCTCCGCAAGACTCTGCTTATAATAATGATAATGAATAAAAGGGCATTTCATAAGGAAAAACAAATTTCTGGTTGTCATATGAAAAAATCCTCAACTTCCCTGATCTAGAAATTCAAATTAAAACAAGAAAGAAAAGACAACATGCATGTAAAGCCACATAGTAATTGTAATAGCTGTAATACCAATTTGGAAATGTAATAAAATATAACACTATCAAAACACAATTTACAAGCGTTATAATCATTTGAACACCACTTGGTGAAAGATTTGTTAACTATGCTATATTTAAATAATTCAGTAACATAAGTAATGAAGTATAGAATCAGAATTGAGCCAGGTATGCTAGCATGTGCCTGACTGAAGTCCTAGCATTCAGGAAGCTGAAGCAAGATGCTATCTTCAGGCGTATCGTGAATCCTGGTCTCAGAAAGAAAACATTAGGATGAGACAAATACTATGAAAATCTTATCACTTAGTCAAATATGTGAAAATTGTCATGTAAATGTTTTAAATAATTATGAGGCGTGACATAGAACACCAAGCACAGTGAAAGATGACTATAGTGAGATTGCTTCTACCATAAACATTTTTAAAAAGCTGAGCCTTAAAGAATAAAGAGATTTTTTTTTTTTAAACCACAATCAGAGAAAAAGATGGGATTGCATCTCAGTCTAAAAGAAATGTCACCTCCAAGATTGAGATTTTGAAACTTTTGGGTCAACAGAGAAGAGTTTTTCAAGTCAACAAAGAATAACATCCAAATAAACATAAATGAGGAGGGCAATGGCTTCACATCCTGAGGGCTTTACTTAGTGCAGAGGATCCAGACGGCAAAATAGCTGTTTACTGTGAATTATCAGGGAATGTTAGGATTTTAATCTGAAGTGTTACCCTTAGCATCATGAATTAATATTAGGTTTACTTGTTGCCCAGATAGTAGAGGTTCTGAAGACTTGGAAGGCACTCAGCTGGAGGAAGTGGGTTACTAGATGCATGCGGGTGCTCAGGAGTTCACTACTCCTGGTTACTTCTTGTCTTACTCCATGATTCCTGGCCCAGAATAGTTTGAGCCAAGGCATCCTGTCATGCCTTCCCTATGACAACAGATTGAAGCCTCTGAAACAATGGGCTAAAATAAATCTTTCTTCCTTTAAGATGCCTGTGTCAGGTAACTTGGTCAAAGGAATGAAAAAGTACCAAGTATAGAGACAGAACAGGCTCTTCTAACACATGCAGAATTAGATAGCATCTCTATTTTTAAAGCTAAGAACAAGGCTTGAAAAAGCAAGCAACTCATCCAAGTTTTCCTGGTAACAGACTTGACATCTATTGTGAAGATTTCATCATTTTTGAGGAAGAAGGGCACAACCTTAAGCCACAGTAAACGAGACAGGAGAGTCAACAACATTCAAACCTAAGCCTGTTTCCTAAACTGACACTCTTAACACCAGTTCAGTTCCTCTTTCCTCTCTTCTCTTTTCCTGCCCTTTTCTTTCTTCTCCCCCTTTTCTTCTCCTCCTCCTTCCCCCTCATCTTTCCTCCTACCCTTCACTTACACTGGCGTGATGTTGTTTGATCCTGACAATAAGCTTTAGTCTTCCCTCCACCCCCCAACTGACTCCTCTTCTTAAGACCTCTTAGGTGTCTGGTGACCCAGAGGTAGCTTGATCCAAGAGAATAGTCCATGGGACATCAAGACAAAAGACATGTCTGCTTTTCTGAACAAGCTTGGAAACCCCTTGGTCATTCTCACTTGTTATATGTTACACAAGGCAGCCTCTTTCAGTGGAGAATGCCTGTCCCAGCATAAACCATAGAGAAAAGTTTGTGGAAACTTCTCTGAAAGTGATTACAGTCAATACCATGTATCTGAGCACTGAACATTTCAATGTAGGATTAAAACCAAATAGTATGTAAGGCCCTGTCCTAGTTGAGGTTCTTATAGCTGAGATAGATCAACATGACCAAAAGCAACTCAGGGGAAAAGGGGTTTATTTGGCTTATACTTCTACATACATAGCCCATCACTGAAGGAAGTTAGGGCAGGAATCTCACCGCAGAAACTACAGCAGAAATCATGGATGGAATACTGCTTACTGGAGTCCTCTCCATGCCTTGCTCATTCTACTTCTATACTCCTGGAATATAGGGATAGTACCTGGGGATAGTGCCACCCATAGAGGTTTGGCCCCTCCCCATCAATCTTTCATCAAGACAGTACCTGACAGACTTGCCTACAGGCCAATCGAATGGAAGCCTTTTGTCAACTAAGATTCTGTCTTTTCTAATTTTCATTAGGTTGACCAAAAAGACATTCAGGAGAGTCTCTCTACCAAAACTTCAAACTTGAATAGTTCTTAAATAAATGGAAAGATATACTATTGGGGATTATATGTTTGTGTCATCCCTAAATGTATATACCAAGGCCCTAGTCATTAGTAGGATGGCATTAGGAGATGGGATTTTGGGAGAAAATAATATTGGAGGGCAGGGCCTCAGAATGGACTTAGGGTATGTATAGGAAGACAGGAATATTTTCTTTCTACCTATAAAGAAACTGATATACACTTGTTTAAAAAAAAAAAAAAAAAAAAAAAAGGCCAGCTTTGTTGTCCTAACACCACCTCTGCCTTAGGGAATATTGTGAGGTGTGCTGAGAATTAAGGAATGTTTTAAGCAGCCATATGTTATCTGATTTCCTCTTACCGAATGTAGTATTGGCTTTAGTGCTTTGCTTAGCATAAACACTCCATAAATGTGCCTTACTCTTCCCACTTGTAAAGTTTGAAATGTTGATGTCAAGCACTGGCTTAATGGGGAAGACCTGCATGACTATGTTAGGAACATAACCCAGCCAGCTCCACCTAGGGAAGAAAAACATTCCTCCGTGGACTGGAAAATGTGCCTGTTTAAAAGTATGTCTAAAGACTCAGGTGATGGAAATGATTTGGAAAAGGGTGGTGATGTTAGCCTTCCAATGCTGTGGATGGTCTTAATGTTTTGGAACTGAACCTTTAAAAATGGTGAAAGTGGTAAATGATACGTTTTTAGCTTTACCCCAATAAAAAAAAAAAAAAAAAAAAAGGTTGAAGAGAGTGTATGGGAAACCAAAAGCCGTATTTGGAGATATCTGGTAAAATTCCCTTTAAAGGTTATAATTTAAAAACATGAGCGTACAAATGTGTGTTAGCCTGACAGGCTTCATTTCTGAGCATAACAAAGAAAATGTAAAAGCAAACCAGGCAAGGTTTATTCCTCTTCCGCTTCCACCATCTGTTCACATTAGCCACAAAGAAACACCCTTATAAAATCCATTAAATTGCCAAGTTATAATTCAGTGCAGCAATAAGTCTTCAACACAATGTACACAATCACCCAATGACTGTGGCAATGACATCATTGTAATGGTCATAATTACACGACCATTTGGATATTCGATCATTCGAAACATCAGTAAAATAACTATTCTTGATTTTTTTTTTTTTTTTTTTTTTTTTTTTGTCAGCCTTTAAACACATCTATTCATTCAGTAGTCAAGACTTTCAGTGGCTTTCACAGAAGAGCTAGGAGCTGGATCCAACACCCAGGAGTCAAAGCTAGGGGAGGGGGAGGTGCACAGGCTTCTGGGGGCAGCAGAGGGAAAGCTGTTCCTCGCACTTTGCTGGTGGAGAGGAGGAGATGAATACACACCGAGCCAGCCTAATTACGAGAGGGTGGAAGGCCATCAAAATCAATTTGCGGCATGATGTACAAAGGTCATTATCAGCCTCAGATTCTCTCTGCTGGTTTAAAACACAATAAAAATAAAGCGAGGGCTTTAATAACTATGATTAGTAAAGAAAAAAAGCATATCATTGAGCCATCTGTTTAAATATTTGTGCTACCTTAGTTTTACTCAAAACAGCACGGAAGATGAACGGTGAGACTTTTTTTTTTTTTTCCTATTTGTTTGCTTTTAAAATCCTGACATTTTCTGTGCTGGTTGCCGAGATTTGTAACACAGATGAAAGCAGCTTCGAAATGACTGTCCTTTGAAATCAATAGCACGGTATTTGTAACGACTTTCTTTTTATTACAGAGCACTTCATTATTATTATTATTATAATTTTATGGGACAGTCTGGAACAGAATTCATCATTCACATATTTGAAGCAACTCACTCAATGGCACAGATGGCCTGATCCAGGAGACTTAATTACCCTGTGCTAGGCGGCTTTGAAGCTGAGTAAATGCAAGCCATGGGGGAGACCAGAAGCAAGGGCCAGTAAGAGAGGCTTGCTAGTCAGCAGGGAAAGTGTGGAAATCAGGGTTAGGTAACTCGGTTTTCCAACCCCTAGAATTATAAAGCCGAATCTTTTTTTTTTTTTTTTTCCTAAAAATGAATATACTACTACTTTGCAGGGAAAGGTTTTTGATGTTGTAATATGTCTATTTAAAAAGAGTGCATTTTACATTAACTTGATATGTGCACACAAGCACACATAAACCCACATACTACATATGGGTGGATATGGACTATATACATACAAAATGGTAACACAGATCTTGTGATGCAGTCTTCACCATTACTGAATGTGTGATGCCATTTTCCAGACTCATTTCTGTTTTCAAATGCCAGTTGGGATCCACTAAACTGATCTAATAAATAGGTTTGAACCCTTAGATTGAAAAGCAAGTTCAGGAGGTTCTTCTGTGTTTTAAATGAAATAAATGTGTGTGTTCTTAGCATAGCATCTGCCACAGGGTAAACATTGGGTATTTATAGCCATTACTATGAGAAATATCTTAATTAGATATTTGCAACTTGTTTAAAAGAATCAGGAAGTGGACTGCCTACTAAATGACTTCACTACTTTTTTTTCCTGTCTATTGTTCTATCCTTTATAGAACTATCTGATACTGAAGCCTGGGTAAGTTAACGCTTTTTGGGGGAGGGCACTATTGATGGACAGGAAGGGCTCAAACACAACACGGAAACCACAGCTCACCCTGTCATCTTTAGCTTCCTGATTTCGCTGATTAGACTAGCCAACACTGGCCCATATCACACAAGGTAGGCAAGGAGTAGATGTGTAAATTCTGTAGAAAAGTCATCTACTTACAAAGTTAGTGAATATGACCTCAAGGGAAGAAAATGAAGAGACTAATGTGAAGGATCAAGGCTAATAGGACAGCATGAGGCCTTCTTTCTGTAACTGTGGAGGTGTGGCTTTGACATTCATCTACCGCACGCAAACCTCAGGGAGACTTTGGGAAATCTTGGGGAAACTGAAGACCTAACTCTCTCTCTCTCTCTCTCTTTCTCTCTCTCTTTCTGTGTGTGTGTGTGTGTGTGTGTGTGTGTGTGTGTGTGTGTGTGTGTTTATGTGTGTGGTGAATAAGTATGTGTGTTTCTACCATAAGATTGTTTATTACATGGATGCTCAGTTTATGTCAATTAAATAGAGTCACCCTTCTGTAAGATACTGGACTACAGGCCTCCCTTCTCAGAAGCAAAGTCCATCAGCATGCTTCTTCTGACATTTCTCAAGCAGCCTCTTGTATTTAGGAGTCTGAGGACATCCCACCGAGCTGCCCTGGGGTTCTGTTGGGTTCGCCCACTCCACACTATGTGATTTTCCTTTGTCTTTGTCCTGGCTCTTTCTCTCTGGTCAGAACCTGAGAATGCTTCCCCTGGTGCTTTGCATTTCTCTAAATGGGCTGTCTTCCTACCATGTGGCTGGCTTCCATGCAGGCCAAACTCAAATGGTGTGGTTTTGCTCCTCTTATCTCTCTTCCATTCCCCTCTACCCCCAGGAACCTGCTGAGACTTACAGTTTGCTTGCTCTGTTCTGTTTGTTCAAACCCTAATAAAGTTGTCATTGATTAAACTTTGGCTTTACTTGACTTTCCAGAAACAAACAAACAAAAAGTAAAAATCTGAAAATTTCAGGAGCATGCCATTTGAACATGGGCTGACATAGCATAAATAATGCATCAGCCTAATTGAGACCCAGGCAAAGTGTACTGTTAGGGATATCACTAGCCTAACATCAAGTATATGATCATGGTCATCATCATTATCATGCTGAGAGGAAATAGCTTGTCTCTCTTTGCCAATGGTTCTCAACCTGTGAGTCACCACCCCTTTGATGATTCTTTCACAATGATTGCATATAAGATATCCAGCATATCAGATATTTACATCACAACTCATAACAAAGTCACAAAATTATAATTATAAAGTAGCAATGAAATAATTTTATGGTTGGAGGTCACCACAATATAAAGAACTGTATTAAAGGCTGCAGGATTAGAAAGGTTGAAAACTACATGGCATTCCTCACAGAGAATAAAAAGATGATAAACTGCCACTGTACCCTGCTATAGTCACTATTAAATCAATATTTGTTTATTTATTTTTGCTATAGCCATAGTCCTGTGTGGTGTTTATTTCACACTAATGACAAGAACGTGATAATAAAAATTATGTACCAGCCTAAAATGATGTTGGGATCTGGAAAACGCCTGCTGCAGCCATGAAAGTGTGTGAGTTCATTACATGGCAATGCAGCAGTAGCTGGAGCAAATGAAATCAAGTCTGCCTTCATTCTGGAGACCTATTTCTGCCACACATGGCCACACCGAAGTCCTAAGTTACCTTAAAAATCGCAGTAATAGGAAATTTATCATAAACTCAGTAAGTGTAAGGATGGTTTAACTTAGTTATTTGTTATATCTGTGTGCACATACATGCCCATGTGCAGGTAAAACCCAGGCATTCTTTCTGTCCCTCCCTGCCTTATTCTCTTGAGACAGGGTCTCCCACTGAAGCTACTTTTTCTGGCTAGGCTGGTTGGCTGACAGGCCAGCAAACCCCAGTGATCTTCTAGTGTCCACCCCCCCCCCCAGTGTTATGATTATAGGCATGTAGGAGCATGCATGGCTTTTATGTCCGTACTCAGGATCCAAATTTCAAGTCCTCATGAGTGTTCAGCAAGAGTTCTTACCCAGCCATTTCCCTAGCAGACTCAGTTCTAATGACACAGGGCTATAATCACTAAATGGTCAGTGGAGGATCCATCTTGGAAAAATACCTTATCTCCTTCATTAGCTGACTGGCTCTTGGTTGTGCTAGCCACCTGCTGTGCCTGTTCACTTAGCCACAAGAGGCAGGACTCACAAGACAAGAAAGTTTGGTCTAAGCATGGAACATCTTTGAGGTAAGAGTTGATATTTGAGGTAAGAGTTGATATTGGGCTCTGGATGTTAAAGCTGGATGCTTGAGTCTTCATACTTGCTTATTACAGTTGTATATGATGACAGAGCATTGGCTTTTTCCTATACAAAGAAGGAATACAGTATTTCTCAAAGTTTGTGTGAAATCAAATGATATAGTGGGGGTAAAAGCCTAGAAGTACATATGTGATGTAGCAAGCTCAAGGTATTTCATGCTTTTTAAAGTCATACCAATTTGTCTGCTTCTTGAAGGAAGCTTTCCAGATTGTTTAATTGCCTTCTACATTTTCTGCAGATGGAGAGACCCAGACATGCCACACTGCAAATCCTCTAACCTTTCTGCTTTTAAAATCTTAGAATCTTGCTTCTTAAGCAAATGCCACAGTTAATACAGTCAATTGAAAGAATACCCCCCCAAAAAACCCACTGTGTTTTCTCAGAATGGGAATACTAATTTCTATTATAATCTCGGTGCCTCAGACTAAGGAATGTATGGATAGAAACCCAGAAGAGTGGCCCAGTAGGACCAACACAGGGGAATTCTGGGTTCTCACTCTTATAGTTTAGATAATTTTTAAAAATTGACTCAATGGAAGAGTTAGGGACAATTTTATTGACAATGAGGAAGGAAACACAGAACAGGGGTGGCAAGGTAGAAATCTCAGTAGCTGTTGGAAAGAGGGAGATACAGAGAAGGCCACACGTTTTGAGAGGGAGGTTGGAAAGGCAGACCAGCTCTGCAATGGAAAAGAAAAGAGAGTGGGGGATATTGAGAGAGAAACAGAGAGAGGGAGTGGGGAGCTAAGAGGGAGACCAGCCAGGGTGGAGTGTCACTTGGGCTAGCAGGTTTAGGATGTGGTGTGTATCTGAAAGGTGGACATGGAAATATAGAGACTTTATTTACGGAAGCAGGCAGGACTAGCAGAGAGAGTCTGTAAGCAACTGTGTTGAGGGAAGGATGTCTGGGTCCCATCTGTTCCTAATTCATTAAGAGAGACTTAGTCCTCTAATGTGCTCAACATGTCTTTAGGTGTGTCATGCTTCTTGATGTTTTAGCTTGTGGAAGGGCTTTTTCTATCCTGGTGATTGACAAGTCCATTTGGATTACCCCTCAAGGGGGGTGGGCAGGGTCCAATAGTATGTCATTGTGACCTTTACAGTCCTTTGGGCTGTTCCAAATGTCATGCCTTCACCTAAGTCAGAGACATGACTTAGAAGTATCACTCGCCTACCATGGACTCCTTTTGCCATGCCTGCCTACACTATCACTCCTATTACTGCTCTTCTGGTTTTTTTTTTTTTTTTTGTCCATGGTTTAAGGTTTTTCTTTCTTTCTTCCCCCCCCCCCCAGCTTGTAAACACTGAGTTCATTTGAGGGATCTCATGTTTAAAGTCAGCACTTCACTAATAGCAGACCATAATAGGACGTTTCGTTAATGTTGGAAAACACACTTTCCTATTTGTGTAGACTGACAAGGTTATTGTTCTAACAAAAAGGGGCTGTGTCCAAACACACTTCCCTCACCATCTGACCTGCTACATGCTGTTTCCTAAACTTTCTAGTCCTCAGCTTTGAAAAGCTGACCCTGTGACACAGTAACCTACTTTATGGGAGGAGACAGGAAGGGTTAAGTGCAGACACAGCCCTTGATTTTTTATTGTTGACTCATGGGTGCTTATTTATTTTTAAGACAGGGTCTCCTTTATTCTAGGCTAAACTCAAACTCACTACCTAGCTGTAGAAATGCCACCACAACCAGTTCTAGTATATGGATTTTGATGACCTCAAGTTGCATCAGGAAAGTTTAAAGGTACTTACAACACCTGTGCATATCGAGCCTTTCCCCCCAGGCCCGGGGCCTTTCTTCTTGCTTTGGTGACATAACTTCAGAAGCAGAAGGAATAAAAAGAAATTTCACTAGAAAACCATGTTTTCAGAACAATAATTTGTACTTTCTGTCATAATACAGTGGTGAGTAGAAATGTATCTTTGAACCATGTTTTATTAAATTCCCCCCACGGAGTTACATCAAAAGGCTCTATAAATAAATGATGTGCTCAGCCTAATTCCAACATGCATACCAATTACATCTATTGGTTTCAAAACACGTAGTCAGTACTTTAAACAACCAGGATAATATCACAGACTAAAATATTCAACATTTCCATCGCAGTGTGCCGTCAGCTCACAGATGATGATTAGCATTGGAAATCAGTTACACTGCTGGCACATTGAGTGGCATGATGCATGCTTATGTCAAACTCAATTAACATTCTAACAATATATTTCAAAGACACTGACCTAATCTCAGAGAACAATGCATTTATTTATTTTGTGTTAAAAATCTTTTACATCTTGTGCAGGATCCTGGAAGCAGAGATATTTATTGCTACAATAACATTTCAAGTTTGAGCCTCTAAAGAAATGCAAAGAAATACAATCAGTTTAAAGTCCCAACTATATGCAATGTATGTTGTTATTGTGGACAAAGGGGAAAAATCCTCTGAAGCTGTAAATCTGCAGAATTTTAAAATTATGTGAAGATCCTGTCTCCTCAGAAATAACCCATGTCAAGTAAGTCTGAAGTATGGCATTCTTTTGCATATCTCAAAAAATGCATTATATTAAGTTATGTCAGAGAGGTATGTATGCCTTTACCTACTTGTTTATTTATTTGTCTGTCAAAGTGTTATCTCCAAATATTAATATATAAATCATTAATCATATCTGAAATTTAAAATCTACAGTATTCAGTATATGTATGCATATGTGTGCATATTCTATCTCTTCTCCACTAACACAACAGCAGCAGATAATAAGCTAGTAAACACTATCAAGTAGTTACCTGTACAGAATACAGCAGGAAATACCCAAGAAGATTTAAATTCTGGATTATTTGGTGTGTATGTGTATGTAGGTATGTTCATGTTTGTGTAGAGACCAGAGGCCAGCCTCAGATACCATCTTTAAGGCATTGCCCACCTTTTATTTGTTTGCTTTATTCATTTTGAGACAGCCTTTCACTGTGGCCTGGAACTCACCAAGTAGGGTAGGATGCGGACCAGCAAGCCCCTATCTCCCTGTATCCACCTCTTCAACACTGGGATGACAAGTTACCTCTCCTGGCCAAATGAAATCATATCATTGTGTTTATAAAGCAATGACTTCACTGACTGAATTGTCTATCCAATTCCCAATTCAGAATTTTTAGGGAAAAACACCAAAGTTAACTAAACTGATATGAATTTGGTATCAAGTGTCAACTGTTCAAGGCTTTTTAAACAGGATGGTAGAACATCTGGATAAGAAAAATGAATGATGCTGTCAAATTATCCATCTGTTTTGTCTATCCAGTGTGAATAACCATTCTCAGAAACACTGGGCTGGTTGGCATGGTGTAGATGCAACATCTGACATTTAACAGTCCTTCTCAGTTAGCATCCAGACTGCTGAACGTTTTCCCTTCACATCTATGGGTCTGCAAATTGTACAGATATGGCTCTGACATACAAGATTACCCTTGCTCTTTCTTTCTTTCTTTCTTTCTTTCTTTCTTTCTTTCTTTCTTTCTTTCTATCTATCTATCTATCTATCTTTCTTTCTCTCATTAACTCTGTCATGTGTGGTTTGTTTTATGTTACTATTTAAAAACTATCCTGGAAAACTACACAGTGTGGAGAAACAGATGAGGGAAATATCAGAGGGACGATAATCCCAGTGCCCTCATGACAGAGTGAATGTAGATACCCTACAAGGAGGAAATGTTGAAGCAGAGTAGAATGGAGAGAGAATTTTTTTCCTGCCTTGTTTTCTTAGCTGAGTCAGCATTTTCAGCCTGACAATGACTGCAGAATTCTGTTTCAAGGAAATAATTTTTTTATATCTCTTCAGTATGTGTAGAGAGATTGTTATAGAGATTGTTTAAGTCAGAGTTCCTTGGGTCTTTTTCAATTCTTCTCAAGCTCTTGATGACCTTGAGTATTGACTTGCCGTAGAATCTTTGGATGCTAATCTAGAAGGGCTGACCTCGCAGGATGGGAGAACAGAATGTAATTACTGACAATAGTTCACAACAGCAGTGCCTGGCTTGGTATGATTGCCATCAAATACAAACTATGACTACCCTAGAAGAAGTTATTTTTTTACTGAAGTGATGGGAAAGGATAAAAATCTATAAGCAATGTGGAGGCTGGGGCAGAGGTCAACACCTGGCAGCATTCTCTATTGCTCCTCTCTTGGTGGTTTTTTTGGTTGTTGTTGTTGTTGTTGTTTGTTTGTTTGTTTGTTTTTTTTGAGACATGATCTCCCACTGAACCTGGAGCTCGATGCCTATTTCAGCAGACTGGACTGTGAGCCCCTAGCAACTTTCCCATCCCACAGGAGACACTGGAGTTACAGGTGTATGCTACCATGCCCAGCCTTTCCCTGGGTTCTGGGGATCCTACCTCAGATTCTGAAGCTTACACAGGAAGGGCTTGGCCCACTGAACTATCTCCCCAGCCCCTACAAGATAAAAGGCTTGATCTACAAGTTCATGTGCCTTAAACAAACATTAATTCTCTATAGAAAGATTACCTTTAAGACTTAATGCATTGTCAAGAGTTTTGAAAAGTCTTCATTTATATTCCACTTCTCTCGGCTGGGATGGAAAAAAAAATCTTTTATATTTCGTTCAGTTGTGGCATTTGTGATGAAAGCATTGGTTGCAGTCGGTTTAATTTCCTTGCCAGTCTGACCGCATGGAGCATCATGTGGTTAAGTCCAATTGAGTGAGTTCTGTTTGGGTATGAGCAGGCCAATCTCCAGAATAGAACTTAGGTCCAAATTGAAACTGAATGCAGGTGTCTTCAACTGTGCATTAAAAACAGAAGATCCAAGATACACAGCTCAAAATATTAGCTTGTATCTAACGTAAACACAAAGCTGTTCATCTGGCAAAAAGCAGTACAGGCCTGTGCAAAACCCACTCTAGCGTGAGTCTTTACGGATGCAATTGCCTGGGGTACATTGGGCCACTATGTCCATAAAAATAATAATTAAGCTGCAGGATGTATTACATTCCTCAGTTTAGTGCCTGAACAAAGCTCAGAGCATTGATTAATATTTCTCTTTATGTCTTGTTTTTATCATTGAATGTGGTACCTACAGGCCATTTATCACCTTTCATTTCTATTTTATTTTTATCACCACCCTCCATTAAAAGAGAATCAAGAAAGCAATGGAGTTTCCCTTCAATAAAACAATGGGAAGGCCTGTCTCCTGGATGTGTTTTTCAGATGGAAATAATCTAGGTTTAGTTATGTTTTTATTTGAAGCTGACGACTTATGGTCATGCTGACTGATTTGCCTTATAGCATGATGGAAGGGAACGTGAACAATACAGTCTCTGGCTGTTTTCCTCAGCTTTTTATTTATTTATTTATTTATTTTAAGCAATGCTCAAAACTCAGCCTCTATAGACCTCAGGGGTTTCATCTTCCATCCGAATCAGAATTGATGGCAACTTCTCACCAATTCCTAGGTCTGGAAGTAAGCTCTCCCGGATGGATGATGCCTGTAGACAGTGTGATGGAAACTCAGGCTGCCTGGCATTCCCAGACCCTTTTTGTGCTCACAATAACAGCATTTTCATACCTCCCCTTTGCAATGGCCAACAACTGGACCAAAAATCCATGGTATAGCCAGAAGATAGCCTGAGGTGTCAGGAATTCTAGATAAAAATGCAGAAAGAGGCTGGGGAAGGATTGAAAGCCTTTTCTTCATGACTAGTACTTACTGGTAGCAGCCAGAAAGAGAAACATCTACTTAATAATCAGTACCCTGCCATTATTCCTATTTTGCTATTGTGGACATTTGTTATTTGTTTGATTTTTCTTGCGAAAAGGTGTTACACTGTAGCTCAGGCTGTTCTGGAACTCATTATATCATCTATGGCTTCAAACTCATGGAAAACTATTGCCTCAGGCTCCTAGGTAAAAGGATTACAAGGATTACAGGTCTGAGCTAGCATGACTGGCTTACATTCCTTTGGGATCTCCAAAAACATGGACAAGTCCAAACCAAGTACAGGTTAAGGCAGCAAGGAGATAGATACCATGCGGTTCTGAGAGTGAGCATGATTGTGAGGACTGGAGCTGTTTTCCTGCAACGATGACATCTGGAGCTTGTTGAGAGCAGGTTAGAAGCCGCTACAGGGCCTCTGAAGAGGAATTAGAGACAGTGGCAGGAGCCAAGTAATTAACTCAGACAAGATCTTGACCAGAAGCCTACCATAAGTCCCCCGATTAGTGAATGAGAGCCAGGTAACCCTGCCGCAAGAATCTGAAAAGCCTGATTCACTAGGAAAGCCAGACCCATTTAACCAGGGATCCTTCGGTGTGAAAAAACAATTCAGTCAGCCAAAGGAGGAGTGAACAGGCAGAGAAACTTGCTGAAGAGGTCTAGGGAGAGAGGTAAGCATTGTCAGCAATTCATTAGCAGTTCCATAGACAAATAAGAATGAGGTGTGCTGTATTCCTAACACCTATTACCTAAGAAGGAGAAAAAGCAAACCAGACATCTAAGGCCAAGGATGGCTTTAGAAGTTTTCAAATACCATCAGCACTTAGGTTTCTCAAGGGTTTTGTCAAATACTATGTGGAATAGCTACATTCAAACCCCATCAGACACCAGTCTGACACCAGGTTGGAGGTAATTGGGAGTGGCCACACCCTAAAATTTGGATGCCTAGACGCTGACAGAAAGCACGATGGTCCACAAGGAGGTGGTTTTCTTGTTTGTTTAGTATAGTTGCCTATCTACTTGTATTCCAAAGACAGCACATCTTTTGTTCTTATTAGACCAACCTTTGAATTTCATCAGTCTGCTTCACACGGATTTAGGAATGCAGATTTCAAAACCTCAAGTTCACAGTGCTCACCTTCTGTGCCTGGGAGACCCTGACGTGCTATTTTATTCCATCAGGTGTAGATTAGAGTCCTTGAAGGATGACTCCTGTGTTACCATGAGACTAGTTTGTCAGACTCCTTATGATGTGGGTTGATGATGTTATAAAGTAAACACAAAAATACTTTTGAGCTTAATACCCTGATGTTATATACCCAGCAGTTAAAAAGAGAGAGAAGGGGAAAAAATTAAACCCACTCTGTCTTTCTAGAAATCTAAACATTTGCTTTAAGTGAGAATTCTCAAGCTGCAAAGTGAGCTTTAAAATGCAGAATGGCACTCAAACGAACATGGGAAGGGTGCAGTATTCAGTGTGCACATCAGATCTCATTTTTGCATAAGAAGTGAATTCCTTTGGCTTATTTTTTTAATTAGCTTAAGCAAGTGCGTACGGAGGCTAACAACACAGACTTCCAGGAACTGAATTACTGAATGGGTTCCAAGCCTGGCCTGTAAATCACAGGCCTCTAGAGTTGATGTCATTACTAATACTGAGCACAGCACTGTATTGCTTGGTGTGGAGATGCCTTCACCAGAGAGTGGATGGGGAGCCACTCAGACTTTATACCCAGGCATTCACATTGCAGGGACCACAGGGACCTTGAAGAACTAAGGGAAGTAAGTTACATCAACCTGCTATCCACTTAACATCCTGTCAGGTGCATCTGTGTTTACTGCCATCAGATACTCCCAGCTGTTCATGTTGCCTCTGTTTGATGGTCATTCTGGGACCTGCCTGATGTTGAAGAGCATGTTATTAGAGAAGTAAATTCCATCCTGGAGACTGATCAAGGGAGGATGTAAACTGGAGGATGCTGACTGGCGTTGGTTCATAAAATTGAAGATTTGGCCATGTACTAGCAATTACACAGATGGATTTATGTAGGACTTTTGACCAGGACTTTAGAGGTCTGGTGGTTGCTCTTCATTAAATCACACTCTAAAACCATTCCTGTGGTCAGGTTCTTTTGGGGAGCCTCAAACCAACATAAACCATTTTTCTGGGAGGACAGGAAACAGGCATGGCTACTATGCTGGGAAGGAAAAAGCCATGGAGATGCCAGAGTGTTCTCTTTATCAAAAAGCAGCCAGGTACTGTGGATCTAAGAGAAAGGGAAGTTTGTTTGTGCTGGAGATCCTAAGAGTGCATCTCTAAGCCTAATCTCAACCCTTCTACACACTGTCCTTGGCTCCATGAGGCTTTCCGGGATCCTCGGCCCTCTGGACATACCCATGGAGTCCTCTGGGAGGACAGCAAAGAGGTAAGGCATCAAGACTTCCCTCCCTGAAGCATGTCCTTCCTCTGCGAAAGGTCTCTAGCTTGTCTCCAGGCCTCCCTTTCTCTAGCTTTCTCTGGACCAAAATGCTAGCAACCCCTGTTTGTATTCTATATCACCATTTCCCCCATGTGGCTTCTTTCCACAGCTTTCTAAACTTTCTTTATTAAAACATCATTGAACTATCCTAGTTAAAGTGTGATACCTGTTGGGACCCTATCTGGCAGAATGTCCCTGACCCAAATGAGCTCCCAAGATTTTTGGTAGGGAAAATTAACATTGTACAATTGATTCCCAAGGTCAGCAAAGGTTAGGTATGCAGTGACCAAGAGAAACTGTAGGTAATCCTTGGGAGCTGTCCCCAGTCAGTCAGAAATATCCCTGTGTAGTTAAAAGTCCTCAAAGCTTTTACTATATCAGAAGCTAAGGCACCGGGGTGAGTCCCCACCCAAGTGCACTAATTATCTCTTTTGGACCACTGTGATTTCAGAAGGGAAAAGGAACACCCTGCCTCATGAATATGCCATTTAACTTATTAATATGCAAATTATTCCTTTAAAGTCCATGATGTAGAAGCCAATGGACTAGTTCGCTTCTTTGGGATGGTCTAGTCTGGTCTCTCTTTGAGTGCATGGATTGCTTTCCTAATAAACAGCTGCTCAAACAGTAGCTCTCTACTGAATTATTTACTTCAAGAACTAAGAGCTGAGGACGCCATCCCTCTATAGCACAACGAAAAAAAAAAAAAAAAAGAAAGCATGTAGGTGACCTAGATCTAGGTTCTTTCTGTGTGGACACACACATGACTCACAATTTCTCCTACTTCTCAGAGAGACAAGTTTGTGAAGTCAATGCTGAGCCTTCTTACTCCCTCTCTGGGAGCTTTCAGAGATAAAGGAAAACAGCCTGAAAACAGCATTTCTCTTGAGAGCTGAGCACAGTCTCACACATATACAAAATTGTCATCAGCATTGTATGATGGCACTTCTCCCAGCCAGCTGACAAGAATAAATACTTGATGTAGCAAGTACCCAGGACACAGATGCCATTTGATATGACCAGAAATGCACTGGTCCATGGGGACATTGTGTTCTCTTTCTCCAGCTCAGATCTGAGATATTCATGGTCAGACCATCTTCCTAAAGCCTAAACCTGTACTTGTCCATCCTGGTAACATTCATACATGTGTCACTAGAATTGGGTAAATAATCTAGTAGGGATGAAAAAATATTACACAAAGCAGGAGCCAGCTGCTGACCCTTTGAACTACTCATCTTTCCCAGTTTTCCACAAGGGTACACTTGATGGGAGATATTATTCTGTAAATATGTTTCCCTTATTGGTTAATGAATAAAGCCCTGTTGGCCAATAGGAAAGCAAGATAGGCGGGGCTAGGAGAAAAGGAGAATTCCGGAGGAGGGAGGAGGAGATTCAAAATGTAGGACCAAGAAAACAGAGGTTCTGATCCTCTCTCCAGTAAGATAAGACCACTTGGAAATACTTAGATTGATAGAAATGAGCTAATATTTAACACAGAGCTAACCAATAAAAAATGCTATTAATAGGCTAATAGCTTTATATCTAATACAGTGTCTCTGTGTGTTATTTGGGGCTAGTTCGGCTGTGGGACCAGGCCAGCGGGAAAACATGTTCATAATAAAATGGCACCTCAATGTGAACCTGAAAACTTGCACTTAAAACTTGACAAAAGCTTAAAAAGGGGTTTTAGAAACAAAAGAACAGAAATATGCAAGGCTTCTTGGTAGCAACATTTTTCTCGGTTGGGCTCTGATAGAGTTGATTCCAATCACCAACCAGAATGAATCTCAAAGATTGATATAAGCTGGAAAGTGCCAAATTGTGGCTAGTGCTGGCACCATTGAAGTCCCATTGTTCTAGGGTATCTTTCCTGGAGTGCCCCAGCTAAGCCAAAATGGCTGAAAAGCCTCCAGAAGCTCCTGCAGTGTTAAAAGGAGAAGGTTCTAGTTGCTCTGCTCAGTGCTGCTATTATTGTTGGTTATAGACCACTTTGGAGAACTACTCAAAGTCTCCACACAGGCACTGCAATTTCTTTCTTTCTTTCTTCTTCTTTTTTTTTTTTTTTTTTTTTTTTTTTTTTTTTTGGCATATCTATTGTCAGACAACCTGCCTTCTGGGTATGTTGTTATCACTATAGTGAAGTGATGTTTCTGACATTGTTCTTGGCAGGTTTGGTTTTTCAAGACACTGTTTAGGGTTGAAAACATGAAAAGCCCAACACTGGTTTATGTACCTTTTTTATCCTGTGTGTTATATTTCAAAATAGTACAGATGGGAAAATTATGCTTGGTTATAAAAAAACAATGGGCAGGCTGAGTTTTGTGTTCATATATGTAACCTAAGCCCTTGAAAGATGTAAGTGGAAGGACAGTTCTATGCCAGCCTCAGCTACTCAGTGAGTTTGAGGCCAGCCTGATCCATGTGTACCCTGTGTCAAGATGCCACATTAATTAATTAATCAATAATTAAAACACAGTACCACTAAAGAAAAATGAGTTGTCATATCAGTCTGCACAGGTCTGTCATGGTCAAAGTTACTGCCCTAAAATTGGTGGAATTTTAAAGATAACAAAGTTGTTTCACCTATTTTCTCTTCTAATATGCTTTAGATTTTTGAAATTTAACTCACTAAATGCCCAGACCTGTCAGGAAAGCAAAAGTACCCCATTTTACCTGCAACCTTTTGAGATTTCAATGATTTACCTCACCCCACTCACCCTTGGCATTCAACAAGAACAAACGGTCCAATCCTTTCTTAAGTGTTATCTGTCCCATCATCTGAACAAACCATGTAACATGACATCTTTCAGTAAGCTTTCTCTAAGCTTGAGTCAGTTCACTGTGGCTTTCGTGTTGATGTCATTACACACACTGGTTGAATGGTGTATATGAAATTTTTCTAGGAGGGCAGAGGAATTAGGGATATTGTGTCCAAATCTTCTCTGTATTGTCCATCCATGTGCTATTAGTTCCAGAACTTTCCAAACCGATTCTGAAGTTGGGATAACTTAGATCCCAAGTACAACGCAGTCCCATAAACACTCTATAGTGGTTTGTACAAATTTTTGTTATGTCTTTTCTATTGACCTTTTGTTTATGCTTTTTCTGATGTATTTATCTGTCATATTGAGATTATTGAGATAATCATAAACATTTTAATTATGTCAAATAATACCTGAAAATCCTCTATGTAAACAGAGGGCAGTGTATCAGTTCATGAACCCATTTTAAATAACTGCTTTTGTTTTAAACATACTTTTAAATTTTTATCAACATGAAATTGTGATCAACTATATGAGTTCAACAACAACAAAAAAAATAGTGCATATTTTGTTCCACCCTTCTGGGTTATTTGCTGATTGTGGGCCTTACATGACAGGCGCTATTAATAACATTGTGTTGTCAATTCAGTAGAAATATTAAAATTAAATGAGCAAGATGCTAGTCAAATGTGATTTTCCAGAATGTTGATTAAATGGCATTCAGCACATGAAATGGTGAGAACACCAGAGCTTCCCACTACTCCGAGTATAAGAAAAGACATGAATTCTGGAAGCCTACAGTTCAGGGCACTCATAGACTTCTGAACTTCATGATACCTGGGTCCTTTCTCTCCTCTCCTTGTGTATAAGACCCCCAGTTCCTTCCTGGCAAGTCCAGTCTGTACTAATCCTTTCCATGTCATCAAGCTCCTCACAAGCCATGGAGCAGCTTCCAATCCCTTCCTTGTCACGTGGAAGAGAAGAGAAATGGAAAAAATGATAGTGAGGAATTTGGAGAGAAAAGGAAGGTCTTCCAAAGAGCAAGTCCTATGGAAAGCCAAGCTAAAGAGCTCCATGCTTGCAGATGAGCTCAGCACCTCTGTTCTCTCACTGCCCTTCAGGGTGATGTCTCTGTTATCGTTGTTCTTGATGCAGTATCAGATTTCCCATGGTTGAAGACAGTGTTGCCACAAATAGGGAAGGCAAAACCCTTAATTCTTTGTAGAAGTTGGAGCATGGTCAGTTTGTTGAAATTTCAGGTTTAACTTTAAAAATGCCCTTCTTTTCCCATCTTTCTCCTCTTCAATGACTTCCTTCTTGTAATTGGTAGATCTGAGGTAGCACATGACTGACATGAAAGTGTTGATGACTTGATAGTAAAAGACTGGAAAAGGGTTACCGGTAAGAAAACTAAAATGACTACAATAGTAAAAAGTCTAACTTCTTTGAACCTGGATTGATTAAACTTATTGGGCTAAATGCTATCACATTAATTATCACAAATCTTTTATCAATCTATTGATTTAGGTGTTATTTATTGTTATCATTGTTTCCCGAATATTCCATGAAAAGCAGAAGATCAGAAAGGCTAAGTGTCTGGTCTAATGTGGCACAGTTTATGCCAGATGAGGGTCAGGAGCTGGGTGAAGGAGTCCTTTCAACTCATCTGCATCCCTGCAAGAAGACATAAAACAATTTTAAAAATCAAGAGATTTGGCAATATCAACTTTAAATTGTATCCAGAACTATCAAACAGCAGAAAAATAGGCACTTTAAAAATTTTCTGGCATGTTCCGTCCATGGGCAAAGATAGAATGAATTAGGCAGCCCTTCAGCCATGGGCTTGATGCTGCTTGTTGATTAGTGGCTACCTTTAAAGTCAGTGAAAACATTGCTCATGGTAGGGAGGGGCCTGATGCCATGACTTCTTCTCCCTTCTTCAGAATGAGATCTATCAATGACAGTCCTGCAAATCTGATGCATGCTTCTCTAGTCTCCACTACTGTTTTACCATAGACTTCATTCATGGCATAAGATAAAGGGCAGCCCAAACATTAAACATAAACTATACTTACTCACACTTTGTTCTGATTCTCAGCTTACGATGGATGGCTCCCTTTTTATAAATTAACAGACACTCTGCTTACTCTCACCTTTGTTAACAGCTTTAAACTGTTTATTAAAAAACAGTATAATAAACATGTTACAAGACAATACTACTTGACAAGGGTCTCTGGCTTTATCAATGTTTCTAATGAAGCCCTATCCCACACAGACCCTGATATTGTAATGCTGAAGGCAGGGGCAGCATTGCTCTGCCACACCCAGTCCTCAGTGGGCCACTAGAGGCAGCAGACAATGACCACTAGATGAGGGGAAGTAAACACTCCTCACAGTTCTATCCACAGACACAGTCTTTCCGAGGTTTGCATCACAGGTGCCGGTGGGAGAGATTGTTAGTTGTAATTGGCATTTGTTGACAAAGTCTTCTCCCCTGGCTGTTTTGAGAAATTGAAAGTTATTCTATCAGCTTTTGCCACCGCTGATCAGTGATGGTGCCAGGTGTCGTGCCTGGTTACAGGTGGTTCTGATCCAAGGAGAAAATGCTGGCTCTGCGGGCTTTGTTTTCTCTGCCCTGACTTCCTGCCCTGCCATGCTTCCAACCGTCAAGCAGGCTGGTGTCCCAGAGCCTGCCTAGATGCACAGAAAAGGAAATGAGGGCTTGATGATGCTAAAGAAAATCATTGGATTTTAATAACCCTGCCACTTATACCAACCTTTCTTCTGATTTCTTATAAACTTCAAGGTTAATTTAATTTTTCTACTTCATTACTTTGGCACAGAACTCTTAAGATTGTCTGGAACTCCTTTTATCCCAGCAGACACTGACAGGTGGCATATGTGTCAGGGAGGACGAAGAGGTCACCAACCTCGCTTTCTTGTCTCCTCAGCTTCTCCTCTGGTCCTGTCTCGATTTCCTTACATCCTTGCCCTACTTTCAAGGCTTCTGTAATTCCCATGGCTCATCTGCTTGAACTCCACATTACACATTGTTAATGCCAAATGAATGTTTTTGCCATTCTCGTTGCCATGGCTTTCTTACTGTGTCTGTGTGCATTAGTAAGTCCAATGGTAGATTCTCATTTCTTTGAATAGCTTCACAATTTCATGCACCTACCATAAAAACAAGCAAATTGACACCCTGCCAGGAGTAGCCAGAGGAGATCTTAGAAGAGAGTTCATAATGACACTGTTGCCATATTGCATGCCTGTAAATAATTCATTAAGTCAACCACCCTTTTGTTTTAAGCAAACACAAGCAGATGCCTTTCCAAATTGGATGCAGACAACAGTCTTCAGGAAAACATTATTGTAATATGACACTTAAAAAGAATAACAGATTTGCTTTATTGATTTTTGCAGCAGCAATATACCACGATTACTTCTGTTACCCATTTTATCTCTCTCATGGGCTTTGGCCTCTGCTCTTACTATTTTATACCTGCGTGAATATGTGTGAAATTTCATTGTTAGTATTAATAGTGTGGAAAAGTGAATGACATCAATTCATAATCAATCAAGCGAATCTGGGCTACTTTCCTTCAGGTTTGTGGTGTTGGAAACATGGTCAGAACCATAATGATTCTTTTAAAAAATATTATTATTATTATTATTATTATTATTATTATTATTATTATTATTATTATTGTGCATGCTCATGAAAATGTGTGTATATCTGGTTAAATGCCATGTGCTTTTCTGGAGGTCAGAGGCCAGCTTGCGGGAGTATATTTTCTCCTTCCACCATGTGGGCCCTAGGTATAGAACTCAGAGAGTCCCAGGCTTGGCTGAGCCATTTTGCCAACCACCTGCTGAATCTTTGGTACAACATTTCAAAGACAAGACTATCTTTTTTTTTTTTTTGTCTTCAAAAGATCAATAAGTTATTGCCTTTCAGATTAAACACTATATATGGTTAAGAGTCAGCTAACATTTGAAGCCAAATTCATTGTCTGTGATAGTAGAAAATTTACCTTATAAATTATTGTATTTATTTATTAGTGTCTCATACTGTTCCAAAAATACTGTATCCAATTGACTCTCTAAAATACACTGAATCATGAAGTCAATTTGTTGACTTATATACACTATTATAGTGGTTCATAGTCTTAGCTATGTATTAGTATCACATGTTGGGAATTTAAAAAGTTATGTATGCCATGTTTTCAGGGTTTCAATGCAATTGCCAAATGGGACCCAGATAATTTATTCTGTAAAAGCTGTCTATAAACTTTCTATGTGCAGCCATGTTGAGACTACTGAATTTCTCATTGACTTGATACTTTCACTTTTTTGAGAATATTTAAAACTGAAAAACTTTGAACACATAAAGATCTCTATAAAAATTATGGAATTCTGCAAAACGAAACAAATTTTAATGTATGACTTGATATATGTCCCAAGAAACCCCCAAAGAATTCAGATATTTAGTGATAAGCTTACATTTGGAATCTATTATCCCACATAATTCTTGTCTAGTTTTGATTTCATTATATTAGGATTGACCAAAGTTGGAGTATACACACACACACACACACACACACACACACACACACACACACCCAGTGTGTCATTGGATCTAAATATAACACAAGGAGGTCAACAGGTAGAGAGAAATCAGTCAAGGGCTCTGAGCAACAAGAGCCCAGGGTTAGATGTGGGAGACCAGAGGGAAGCAGCCTTGAGGAGGCTGAAAGATGTAAGGTCAACTATACAAGTAGATTCTGAACAGAACACCAGTAGAAGCTGTTACGGTTGGTTCTAATGTCAACTTGCCACAAATTAGAATCACCTGGGTGGGAAGCCTCACTTGAAGAACTGTCTTGATTGCTCTTGGAAGCCCCCACTTGATTGTGGGCAGCATGTTCTGGTGTCAGCCCAGATAAAAAGGGCATGGCAGAAGGCAAATCACCTTTTGCTGACTGGCCTTCAGTCTTGCCCCTGAATTAATTTGCCCAGTGGCTGCTACTGTTGTCAGCTTCCAAGATAGAGGAACCAGAGTTTGGAAGCTATCATTGTGGATTGGTGGCTTTCCAGGAAACTTCCAGCCACACAGCCTTGTAGACTAAGCAACTACAGGCTGTCATCCCGCCTCCCAGCCCAAGTGAGACCCAGTCATCGTGAGTCTACCCTGACAGCTGAGTCACTTGGCCACAATGATTGGGTTCTTGTTTTCAGGTGCAATTCTATAGTAACTATCTTCAAGCTGACTTAATGCATTGTTTTGTATCATCCTGTTGGTTTTGTTGCTCTTGGGAACCCTGACTAACACAGAACCTAAGAGAGAACTATTGGGGTAGGAAAGAAGTTAAGGCATTAGGAAAAGAAAATGGTAGAACAGCTCTTGGCAGGGAGGAGGACATCGGTGAGGTATCCAGGTAGGTGAGGTATACAGGTAGGCGAGGTGCCAGCCATCCCTAGGCCCAGCTCTCATCCTCACACAGACTCTCCTGCAACAGAAGACTACCAGGGAGCTTGCAGTTGCATGCCTCTATTTATCCTCTGCACTGTGCTGTAGAAGCAAGTCTTTGTAGCAATGAACAAATCACCAGAATTTCTAGAAAAGAAAAAGTCAGCTTAAAACCTCTAGCACCATAATTTTAGCAAGTAATCCTCAAACTGCTTGCCACTGCCTGGTTCAAAGTGATCCAGAATGCACCTTGAGGCTCTAAACTGATTGTAAGATCAGAAAATACAGTGATGACAGAACATAGAGTTTGCTGTCCCTTCTGAGCCCAATGTTAAAAGATGCTGATAGGTAAATGCTTTATAGTGAATTTGGTTAGATATCTTTCTACCTCAAATACTCATCAAAGTTTTGTGCCACACTGAGCAGGCTTTAAGTGAACTAAAAGTTAAAACCACCTGTAACCTGTAACAGATGGTAGATAACTGTTACTATTTTCTCCCTTGGTAGGCTAGAGGGACCTGTATTAGTTAGGTTTGTATTGCTGTGAAGAGACACTATGACTGCAACAACTCTTATAAAGGAAAACATTTAATTGAGGTGGCCTATAGTTCACAGGTTTATCATAATGGGAAGGAGCATGGCAGCACATAGGCAACCATGGTACTGGTTAAGGATTTGAGAATTCTATATCTGTATCTTTGGGCACCAGGTCTGTCTAAGACTATGAGCCACTGAACCTGGGCTTGGGCTTCTGAGACCTCCAAGTCCACCCCTCACCATGCACTTCCTCCAACAAAGCCATACCTACTCCAACAAGGCCATGTCTCCTAATAGTGCCACTAGCCATGGACCAAGCACTCTAACATAGGAGTCTATGGGGGCCATTCCTATTCAAACCACCACTGCACAGTTGTTAGTGCATGATTCACATCGTCCTGCCAAGAACACAGTTTTCACACCCACTTCAATTAAAAACCTCAACAATATTGACTCAAATCACAGCTCTCAGCCAACTACGTATGAGTGGCTGTGGTCTAGACCAGTGGTTCTCAACCACCCTAAGTCTGTGATTCTTTAATACAGTTCTTCATGTTGTGGTGACACCCCCATCATAAAATGCATAGCTGTAATTTTCATTGCTCTTATGAATCATGATGTAAATTTCTTTGCTTTCTGATGGTCTTAGGCAACCCCTATGAATGGGTTATTCGACACAGCCCATGGGGCTTTTTACCTACAGCTGGGGAACTACTGATCTAGACAAATTCTTGTTGCCCAGATGACATATTCCACCATGAATATGGTTATATGAGATTTTATTAGTTACAGAACAAAGTCCTAAATCATGGCACTTACCAAATATTTTGCTGGGAATTACAGGTGTACAGAATACATTGAAAGAGAGAAAAAAAAAAACTTCCCTGTGAATCTTAGATTTTATGTAATAACAGTCTTGGCTTTTGGATTAATTGGAGCTAGCAATCTTCTGATATATTCTAACCATCATAATTAGTAGTCAAAAGCATGCTAGATCAAAAATAGGAGTGGACATGGATGGACTAATAAAGGGAGCAAAAACAGCCCAAGATAACCTAAATCGCTATATTTAGATTTCAACAATCACCAAGATCTAATCACTCATTCAAGTGTGTAGATTCAGCAACACCAGTGGAACTTTCCCCCTAAGAACTTAGGTTTACAATGGATAATGATGAATCATCATTTTGAAATGATAGTCTACTTATCTTTTCCCAGCCACCCTCTTTGCTCCTCCCTGTGGGATTACTCCATTAAAAAATGCCTTTCATCCCCTGGTTTCCATTCAGTTCTTTAGCTGGGAAGGTGCTCCAGGAAGGTAGCCCTAACCTTAGGTCACTTCACTGGAAGTGGATTTTCCAGTTCTCTGGTAACAGTCTGAACAAAAAGAGGTCAGAGGTTAGGTCAAATAGTTGAGAACAGGCATGACGATTATTGTAATAACAGTAGAAACTGACATCCCTTCTTAGATTAATGGTATGCATCCTATGTATGCTTGAAAGGGTTTTGAAATATGGATTTCTTGGGCTACAAACAGATAAGAAATGTTATGCCTGGCTCAAGCTAGATAGACGTAAGGTAAAGCAAAATAATGTTAATAGTCAAGATAGATCTAAAGGGAAATTGATGCCTAATAAAATCTTTGGGGACACCCCAGCAAAGGGAAATCCTAACCAGATGTTCTGATTATTGCGATTAGTGACTAGATTGGAACATTAGTGCAGGGTTTATTGGTTCCCACATGGCAGTTACAATGAGTGCCAGATGGCTCTCCTGACCCAGACAGCTAAGGAAATCATGCCCTCTTCATCTTTCCCATTCCAGCCATGGAAATGAAATGGGTTAAAAAGAAGAATTTGAAAGATTTGCTATTGTCGTGGCAATGCTTTTCAGATCCAACGGTGGAATTACTAGGTTTAATTACATTATAGACCCTGTGTATTAGTGGGGGTATTTTTATATGTCAGTTTAACATTCTGTCTCCTTCTGTTTGAAATAACTTGTAATGGTTTATCTAAGAAACAATAGGTACTAGAATCAGAGCACAGGGTTGAATTAATAAAGATGGAAGGAAAGGATGATGATATAGACTCAATATATATTCTCTGGGTACATATTTCATTGTCAAAAATCTTCCTATATATAAGGATAATCATTTTATAACATGTACAAATGATTTTGAACTGTGGGTTCTTAGTAGAATAACATTTCAGAAAAGAAATTTTTACATGCTGTATTAGTTACTTGTCTACCACTGTAATAAAATACTCTGAGGAAAGCTACTTAAAGGGGAAAAAAAGTTTATGTTTTGGCTAATGGTTCCAGAGGACTAAAGTCAATAATGGCAGAGATGGAAAGGCAGCAGGTATCAGGTAGCAGAAGTAGGAAGCTAGTTGATATATTTTGTCCCCACACAGGAAGTAGAGAGCAGGAGCAGAAAGTAGCTTGAGGCTATAAGCCCCAAAACCCACACCCAGGGACATACTTCCTCCAGCAAGCCTCCTAAAGGTTCCACAGTCTCCCAAACAGCACCACAAACTGCCTCTGGGGACATTTCTCATTCAAACCATGACAGCATCTTCATTTCTTTTTTATTTCTATAACAAAATACCCTGACAAGCAATATACAGCAGAAAGTGTTATTGAGCTCATAGTTCCGGGAGGCTAAGTCTCTTAAGCAAGGGAAGACAGGGTTGTAAGCAGGACAAGCATGATGGCAGAACCAGACCCCCCCCCCAAAGAGGAAGCAGTAAATAGGAAGTAGGGCCAGGACATAAAACTTAAAGACTAGGTGTTGTGGTGCAAGCCTTTAATCCCAGAATTTAGGAGGCAGAGACTGAGCTCTGTGAGTTCCAGTCCAGCTTGGTCTACATCTTGAGTTCCAAGACAGACAGAGCTACCTAGTGAGACCCTGTCTTTAAAAATACATACATACATACATACAAATACATGCAGTGATAATAATAACTTAATGACCATTCCAAGTGATATACTTCCTCCAACAAAGCTCCACCTCATCAAAGCTCCATGACCTTTCTCAACATCCTCACCAACTGGAGACCAAGTGTTAAAACACATGAACCTCTGCAGAACAGTCCTCACTGAAGCCATCACAAGTCCCATCCAAGCATCACTGTTTGGTACCTTGCTAGCTAGAGTGTCCAATTTTCTATTACTTTAATATAAAGCTGCTTGAAAAGGAAGTTTTCTATTGCTTCCTCTCCAACTACAACTGCCTACTCAGTAACATATGACCATACATAATTACTTCTTTCCAATTATTTTGAAAGAATACTCATTGCCATTGCACAGGTTTTTTTTTTTTTTTCTCCTTGCAGAGTTTTATAGAAGGCAATGCTTCAACTATTTAGAGGGACATTTGGATTTCCTTGTCTATACTAGCAAGTTTTATTTAAATGCATTTGGCTATTTAGAGAAACATTTTAAAAATCTACAATTCATTTTATCCCTGGGCATTAGTAATAGTCTACGATTGATAGAGTTTGAAATGGTGTCATTTTCAAATGAGATCTATGATACAAATTTCTTTTGCAGAGCAGGAAGAACAGCTCTGGCATCTCCTGAAAGATTTATGGCACTAACAATTCCAGGCTATTTTAAGCCACCGTCAATCTTTATAGGAGAAGTGGAGAAAACACTCAGTGATGGTTTGATTTTTTTTCCTTCTAGAATTGCAAACTGATATTTTACATATAAGTTAGTTAAAGAAAATTGTGTCTTCACACTTCAAGAATACACCCAAGGTCACTACTTCCTTTTTAAAGTTCTCCCCATCTGTGTCCAATGAGAAAAGAATAGTTTTCCATAGAATTGATTAAGTCCCCAAATGTCTGGAAATTGAAACTTCCTTAGTAAGTCTCAGTGGTATACAGACCTTCATACAGACTCAACAGACTGGGTTTTGTAAAGAGTGACTTAAGTATATATAAAATACAGGCCGTGACATCTCAGAGCTGAGAAGTGAAAGCAGGAGGATCTGGACTTCAAATTCATCTGTAGCTACATAAGAAAGTTCAAGGCCAACCTGACACAAATAAATAAATGAAACAAACTCATATAAAAATGAAGAGCCTTCGGTCTTCTATATTTATGTTCAAACTAACATCTACAGTAGTCAAAAAGTAGAAATATCACTGGTGTCCAAAAATAGGAAAATTAATGAGGAAGCTGATATAACAATAAGAGAACACCAGGGTATTGTTGTGAGGTAAAAACAACAAACAACCAATGCACCCAGAAACATGGTAATTAAATCATATAAGAATATATACTATACTGTGTTGGGGACAAATAAGAACAGTCCTTGCTTCTGGAGGACTGAGGACAGTTAGTGTCTGGGAAAATTCTAGAATGATGGTTTCTTTGATATATTGTAAGGTTTGCTAGCTTTCTGGTCCTCTACAAATACCTGAGATAATCAACTGATATAGAAAAAATATTTCTTTTGATGCAGAGTTTCAAAGGTTCCTGATTAGTTGGTCTGGTTGCTCTTTCAGCCTTCGGCAAGGCAGAAAATCATGGTGGAAGGTGTAGTAGAGGAAAGTCATGTAGTAGAGGAGAGAAGAGGATGGGGCTGATACTGCTATCATTTTCAAAGACATGTCTCCAGTAAACTGAAGACCTCTCTCACTAAATTTTAACTCTAAGATTTCCACGATTTCTCCGTATTGCTGGCCTCAAAGCATTTATCAGGGAGCCCTTTTGGAATGACCACTAAGAGCTCTCATAATGCAGAAGTGTGCTTTCTAAAACACAAACTATGCATTGAAGAGATGTGCCTTTCAGGCTGTATCCATTTTCCATCACAAGAATAATATTGTAAGTGAACACTGATCTCCAGCTAATAACATGCATGATGAAGTGCTTAGGGGGAAATGTACTGACATCTGCAATGTAGTTTCAAATGCATCAGAAAAATAAGATGGCTTGATGGCTGTCTAGAGGGATGGCTAGACAGATGGAGAGAGGATAAAACAAGTAGAGGGAAATGTTACCATAGAAGGGTGATGGGCACACAGATGTTCACTGTAGTAGTCATTGAGCTTTGATGCATGTTTGAAGTTTTTCATAATAAAATACTGGGGGGGATGGGAAAGAAGGGTTGATCTCAAGAGAAATATCTGTATATTGTATAAGTGATTTCCTGAGAAACTTTAGCCTCCCAGTGTCTTCTTTTGAACTATAAGAATAAATTCACCAATTAACATTTAAGTGTTAATAGATGCCTGAGAATAATTGAGCTGAATTCCCTATCCTCAGGATGTTTATCAAGCTAAAAGTGGTCAGAGAGTCTCTCTTGAGGTAATACAAATACAGCCTTATAATTTGTGGTTTTTATTATTAATATTTTAAGCTACAATTATTTATCTGTGAATGCATGTTGTGGGCATGTTACCATACCACATATATGGAGGTCAGAGGAGAACTTGGAGGAATTGGGATAAAACTCATGTCCACAGACTTGGCAGTGAGCACCATTATCCAACCATTCTTTATTTTTGATTAGAAACCAAAAGGAAATGAAAGAATTTCTTTTCCAGAAACCATCTGGGTGTTCATAATAGACTAGTTGTTTGGATGTTAATCAAAAATTGTGTTTGGCCTGGAGGGGAGAGTTTTCTTTTTTCCACTCTTCAGGAAATCCATTCAGAGCTCTTACAGATTCTCTGTGTCAAGAGAATATGATGATGAGGCTTTTCAGCAATAGTGATAATACTTTTGTTGACTTACCTGAAGTCTGGTTTGTTTACACCTGATTCCTTCAAGCACCTCATTGCCTTTTAGACTCCTGAAGACTAGCAATAGATGTCCACATCTGTAACAGTCACAGAATTCATGAAGTGAAGGGCTGGATGCCTGGGAAGGACCAGGAGTAAAGGTATGAGTTTACAAATTTTGCGACAAAGATAACCTGCTGCAACCTGTCAACCAAATTCAGCATATTTTGCCTCTTCTAAATGTTTCTTTTTGCTTGGGTTTCTCTAGTGCTGAATGATCTTTCTACATTATCTTCTACAATTTATTATTAGTTTCAAAGTTGCCTCTTGGTTTTCACTTGGTCTTTCAGGGTCAAGGACAAAGCTGGCAGTACAGAGGACAAATGCCCTCCACCTGTTCTGGTGTCTTCTTGGCGTGGTATTAACTAGTTGCTTTGCTGTGATGTCTCAGAGACTGATCCTAACTTTGTTACACATCCATGAATAGTTAAGACATTGGTTAGAAATTTACTAAAAATGCAGCAGACTGCCGTTGCATCATTTTGTATTCATGATGATGCCGGGCTTCTGAGCTTCACTAATCTCATGCATCTTTCTTCCCTTCACTTACTGTGGTTAATGTTTTCTCTCATTCTCTTTCCCTTGAATTTTTCGTTGCCTCAGAGATGTGTAGAACTGCTTGGATCAAGAGACTCTTGGCAAGCATGAATAGCGGCCCATTTGCTGTTGGTGTGAAATGATGTTTTGGGTTTAATACTTCTGGTGTGGCTCTGAAAGCAGCCAGGCTGTCATAGATGAATAGTTTCAGTCCATGCTCCATTTAGTCGCTTTTATTGTTAAAAGTCAGTATTTCTTTAAATGTCTTTTTAAGTATGAAGAGTAAGAGCTTCTGTACAAATTAAATGAAACAGAATTACATCTCTACAAATAGCTTGTAATGTATCCAAGAAAGGGGGGGGGGTGACTGTCATTTTCATTGAAGCCATGAACCTGGAGAATATAAATGAGTCACAGGTGCTGCTTTGTCTTATTCTGTCCCATGCACTCCTTTTTCAGTTTTTAGAAATCAAATAGGACCAACTCCTCCCCCCATCCCCAGGCCACTCTTCCTTGAGAAGTCCTCATATGCCCCAGGTTGTGTAGCTGAGAATACCCTTGAACTTCTGACTCTCTGCTTCCAGTGTAATATGGGTCACAGTACCTGGAATATGTGGTACTCAAACCCAGGGCTTCGGGTATGTAGCATGAGCATTCTACCCATTGAACTACACCTATGACTAAGGAATCCCTATTTTAAAAAAACTCTATATGACTGCTGTGGCTTATTTCCCAACAACTTTAAGCCCCTGTATGTTATTTTCATGTATATTCATACAAATCTTCAATCCAATTAGCCATCTGGAGTAAACAGCCTTTCTTGCCTATATTTGATGTACTGGGGACTTAATTTTATCTAATTGTCTTATGATGGTCTTGTTTATTTTTTTCTTTGTTCATATTATATGTTACATTTTTTCCCTTTCATACACCTATAAGATTTGTTTTCATAACATGAAACTTGAGAGCACAAGGAACCATCTATATACAGCTCTCCTTTCCTGATTACACAGAGACTGAGAGATGTGTGACTACACCTTGGCTCTCCTGGCTCTTTGCCGACTGAATATAATCTCAAATGTTCCTAATCTTCAACTGTTGGCTTTAATAAGCAAGCAATACAATTATTACTTTTCTATAGATGAGAGAGTTGAATGATGTACACTCCAATGTTCATGAATCTTTTCAGGAGTCTAAAAACATAACCTGGAAGTTGAGCTTTTAAAATGCCCCTTCCTTCCCTTTCTACCACCCTTTCTCCATCCCTTCCCTTTTTCTGCCTCCCTGTCTTCCCACCTCTCTGAAGGAAAGCATCCAGCATTTGCCCACATAAATCAGGGTCATGGGATTTGTCCATTTTAAGTGATTACTGATTAAGATGATATACTAGACTTCCAACTCTGGAATCAGCAGGGTTCCTCATTTGCATAGTAATTCATTCTCTAGTGACAAGTGAGTCATCTGCTATCTTCACAGAAGCTGTGATGAATCCTATCTGCTGGGTCCATGCTCTTAACCTGGCATACAAATCCTCAGTCTTCCCTGGTTAATACATATTTGCTTTTCAAGGAGACCTTGTTAAACAGCCCTGAGGAGCTAAGACAGAGGACTGGGATCCAACATCAAGTGGTATATTTGCCACACTACATATTCCAGAGTTTTACAGAGAAGACACCACCCAATTGTTGAACAATTGTTTAAGGCATCCATTTGTGTTACAGATCACACTAAAGATTTGATGTGCAAAACTGGGTGAAGCAAGCACTTGGGAGGAAGATGCAGTTGGATCTCTGTGAGTTTGAGGTAACTCTGGTATACAAAATGAGTTCTAGGACAGCCAGGGCTATTACACAGAAAAAACCCTGTCGCAAAAAAAAAAAAAAAAAAAAAAAAAAAAAAGCACACACATACACAACAACAAAACTGACAACAAACAAACAAAAAATTGGATGAGGCATGACTTGCTTTAAGGATCTCATGGTTCCTTGGGAAGACAGAGTAGTCATGTATGGGTTCAGCAGGGGAGCTTCGCTCAGGTAAGAACAATGGGATTTTGTAAAGATGATCCCTGACTTCAACTGGAGGTCTAAAGCTTAAGATGATGCTTAAGCTTCATCTCCAAAGATGAACTGGGCTTAGCAGATAAGGGGTGGAAGAGAGTATGAGGTAAATAACATCGTTAGCAATAGCCCATTCATTAGCTATCAAGTTTTCTTTATGTCCTTGGAACTGTGCTGGGAAAAAAATTCTTAACTTGTAGGCCTGGTTACTTAACCCTCCAAACAACGCCACTAGGTTGAGAATCCAGATAAAGTTCTTCAAGTGCTGTCTTTCTGTACCCAATTGGATAGAGCCATCGGGTGTTACTAGTCATACCTGCTATCATAAACACATTCACTGCATTCACTTTTGTGTCACTCACAAAACAATAGTATAATGGGGAAGGGATAAAAGGTTGAAAGCAATGGAGAGAGAACCTATAGTCTCTTCCCGCTTCTTTGGGTCTCAGCTTAAAAAAAAAAATTAACACAATGGGATTTACTATGTTGAGACTTTGGTGGCAATAATACATTGTTTTACAACATAGTTGTGAATGAGAAAAGAGAAATGGGGAAGAAAAAGTGGCACTTTGTAAAAGTGTTTGTTGTCAACATACTGAGTGTATCTAATAGCATTATAAGGTTTGGTGGCTCGAGAGTAAATGACCCCGAAAGGGAATGGCACTATTAGGAGGTATAGCCTGGTTGGGGTAGGTGTGGTCTTGTTGGAAGAAGTGTATCACTATGGGGGTAGGCTTTGGGTTCTGAAGCTACACTCAGTGTGACAGTCAGTCAGCTTCCTGTTGCCTACAGGATGTAGCACTCTCAGCTCTAGCAACACATCTGCCTGTACACAGCCATGCTTCCCATCATGATGATGATGGACTGCACCTCTGAAACTGTAAGCAAGGTATTCCAATTAAATGTTTTATTTATAAGAGATACTGTGGCCATGGTGTCTCTTCACAACAATAAAAATCCTAACTTAAACATGTGGATTTAAACTATGTGTTATCTGCATGCATGCAACAGAGGACACCACTATGTGTAACAGCCATGTTTATCTGTACCTATAATCATGAAGGAAGTATGCACTTTATCCCAAACTTATAAACCCATGGATCTTCAGTACACAGGACCTGTACTTTCCCCTTAGAGTTCTTCACACTTGTAATAATAGTAAATGTTTACTTCCTTTGGTAGATCTGAGATAGTTTCATCATCATAGTCCCTGCACTTTGTAGATCACCTAGGGATTTTTCGTAAATATTTTCTGAATGAACGGAGTGGGAATGTTAAGCCTGTATGAAATAGCTAGTGAGAACTCACTTTATATATAGTTTTATTGTATAAAAAGTAGTGTTTGAAGAGGTCTAATATCCCATCATACTTGAATATACAGATTAACACATGTGAAAGCATGCAATGAAAGGAAAGAAAAACATGAAAGGGTCAAAGAAAGACTTTCTGGAGCATGAAAATAATAGCCAACACATACTGACTAATTTACAAAGCACCAGGCACTGCCCTTGGCTCATTTTTTAAATGCATATTAATTCATTTAAAGCTTGCAACAACTCATAAATTATATTCCAATTTTGGACTGTGTTACAAGGAAATTTTACTTTAGCATGGTTAAGTGACTCTTAAGCAAACCCAAGTTCAATATGAACATGTACAGGAAGGCATACAGTCACACTTCAGCACCTGATTTCTTTAATAAGACCCTATGCAACCTTCAAGTGAACATTTGGAGCTACAGCAGATATTATTTGTCAGAGAAAAGATTAGTTATGAAGGATGAGGAAGAACATGTAAGAGCAGAAGCAGGGAGGTGGAGTAAGATTAGCTCAGTCAGAAGGTAGGGTTGTCGTTGATGAATAGTGAAAGGCTCATGGAGACAGACAGTTCTGTGAGAGGTGAGTGTGATGCTGAATAACTAGCCTGTTAGTTGGGGGGGGTGAAATTTATGGTATTCAGCTGAGTTTGGACATCAATCCCCATGATGTGCAAATGTTTCTAGTAAAGTCTATGTATTCTGATTTCAAGAGAAATTTTGATTCTTTCTTTGCAGAAAAAAAAGTTTAAAAAAGTAAAGGTGGTAGAACATACCTTTAATCCCAGCACTCAGGAGGCAGAGGCAGGAAGATCTCTGTGAGTTCAAAGCCAGCCTTGTCTACAGAGAAAGTTAGAGGACAGGTTCCAAAGCTACACAGAGAAACCCTGTCTCAAAACAAAAACAAAAACAAAAAACAAACAAACAAACAAACAAAACAAAAACAAAATACACACATGCAAAAACCAATAATCCATTGTTTTTTTTACCTGCCTGTCATTCCTTCATTCATTCACTATCCTTCTAACATCTCTGATTTCCTTTGCAGCATCTATCTATATCTGTGACTAAAGCATATGACCAAGAAGGGTAGTGAAATCTGTAAAAAATTCAGGATTTTCCCCAGAGATCTCTAGACAAAGGAAGGGCAGGAAAACGGACATGAGGCCAATTCTAGGTACTGCTAACCTAGAGTGGATCACAGTGTTGCAAATAAGGAGTAATGCTCACTCCCGATGCAGAGTGGAGCACAGCGTTGAGAATGAGGAGTGATGCTCATTCCCGACGAGGCCACTGGCCTCTGGTTCTCACATTCTGAAGCCTCCTATCCTCTGGAATTGCCAGAGAGGCAAACCATTATAGTCTCATTATTATTTAATCAATGCTGAGTAGATTTTCTAGTCTGTACCCTGCTAATCAATCCCATCAACTTAATCGGAACCCCAGAGGAGGTCCCGATGGTCAGGAATTCTCCTGGGTTTGTCTGGGAGGCAATTTCCAGGGAAGATGAACTGAGGATACACTGAAGCACTCTGAATGCGAAGGCATCACCCATAGACCCGGAACCAACAGAATGTGGAGAAAAGAGAGTGCCTCAAGCTCAGACATAGTCTTCCTCCCTCCCCTTCCCCTTACTTCCCCAGATATTCAGCTTGGCCCTGCCCTGCCTGACACAGTAAGCTGAAATCTTGACCAAAACAAATTATTCTTCCCTTAAATAGTTCCCTAGGGTATTTTGTTATTGTCACAAAAGTAACTAATACACTTGTAATTAAAGTCATCTTAAATAATATACTGCCCAGTACTAAAAAGTTCTCTTTAATTATAGGACCAAAAGCTTCCTCTGAGCTAGAAGTCACAGCTCAAAACATGGTCTCTTCAGGACCTCAGCAGCAGGACAAAACCCAATGATTTTTTTCACAGTCCAATTCTGATGCCTCAAATCCCAAACCAGTATCTTTCTTCCTAGGACTGCAGATGTCTCTGCAATCTGGTGCTTATAAAGGCTCAGGGATGGCAGAGGAACGGCTATGTATCATCCCCAGGGCTTTCACATCAAAAGACCCAGTAGAGGCCTCATCCTGTTCAAAATGACAAATTAAAATGAATCCCAGAGCTTTATTCCCTAAGAACATACATGTTTGCTTTTAGAACATTTCATTGCACTGTCTTCAGAACCAAGCTCTCCAAAGAATGTTATTATACCTTAAGCTTCTTGACACATTTCCTAATAATTTGAAGCTTTTGACATTTATACAATAAAAGATTGCACTCCTGCAAAAAAAGGGAGGGGGGAATCAATGAATCTTTTTTGGCAATCGTCCTGAATCTGCAGAGATTAGATTCATTTCCCAGACATTGCTATTCCCTATCAAACACAAAGTCACACAGTATAATTAAGATAGTTGTAGAACCATATATTTCAGGCCTTAGCTGTCTGCTTTCAACTATCTTGGGAAGTTCAGAAATAATAGGGAAGGTACATCTTAACCAGAGTAATTACATTTGCTACACAGGATGGCATGAGCAAGAGCTGTGGAAAAGAATAAAATCTATCCTGAAATCAAGAAACTCTATATTCATTCTGATAGATAAACCTTTCTGAGTGCAGGGGGTGGGACTGAATACCCGTTACAATACCCAGGGGAATGGCAGCTATTATCCCCTATTGAGTTGGTACTTACCATACAGAGCCTGAACAATTCATAGAGAAAAATAAACCATAACATCCCTGTTTATTATTACTTCAGCTGAGAGGTGGTGACATTAAACAGTTCTGTGCTGCTGCTATAAATCAGCAGGCTGGGGATGCTCTCAGCATGAGACAAGGACTCCTTGGAAACCACTCTCCTCAAAGCAACCAGCTGTCAGAATTCTTCAAATTAAACTGTTATTACAGTAGTATTCATTAGTCGGTTACTGGCTATTAAGATATTTTTATATCAGCACCATTGACATTGGCTGTTGCTTTTTTAATACACGAGTTACATATAAACATGATTCAATGGTGCATGTAGGGATGGCAGATTCTATTAGAGCTTGGTGGTCCCTGTCTAAAGGCTGCTATTGAAGGCTCCTGTCTTACCATCGCACACATGAATTTTTCTGGGAAGCTGGACACGTGTTCTGGTGGATGGAGTTGGGGAGAGTAGTAATAATAGATTTCAACACTAGCATCTGCCCAGAAAAGTGATAGCTAACATCAGAAATTATAACTCTTAAAACTGTGATGGAACCCCGATGACAGGGGTTTATCCTCCTCCAGTTTGATGGCTTGGATTTCCGCTTTGTCTTTGCTGAGTACGTGTTTAACTTTTCCTTAAATCCATAGTCCTTAAATCCAAAAAAGAATGGAAAATGGGGCTTGTGGAGAACTACGGAAAAAAAAAATCACTAAACAAAGCCTGAGAGGGAAAAATAGAATAAGAATTGGGTTCTTATACTTGAACAGTGTTCTTGACATTTGAAGAAGAATTTAAGCCTCTATTTCATTTCATGACAGATTTGAACTAAATTATTTTATTTCAGCTAAGAAAGAAAAAGCTATAGCAAATATTTACTAGCCTAAACCTATTGATACATTGCTAATATTCATACACAAACTCACTTTTACATAGAAACAACAGAATTATCCATTCTCTTCCTTCAGTCCCCATATCCTGCCAAGGAAACAGTTTTGTTTAATTGAGATGGAGGATAGTCTGAATAATTTCTCTTATCGATGATAAAAGTGAGTCTGTGGATGACCTAGTTAACTGCTGCCAGCCTTAACTTGCTTCTCCTCCTATGTATTTTTAAAATAGCCCAACATAGTCTCCATTCCAATTGGACAAATCACCATTTCTGGTCCTCATACTCATGAAGATGCCAGCATAGAACATTTGTACTACTATTTCTGCTATTAGGAAATACAGCATTGGTCACTTTCTCTGAAGCCCCTAGACTTTAACAGTAATTTAGAGTTGGGCATACTGGAGCTGGCTATAGCAGCTCCAAAGGGCCAACCCATAATATCACAAGGATTTTGTAAACCATTGACAATTAATTTGTCACAGGTTAACGTCACCATAGACACTACCAAATAGCAGAGATTACAAATCAGAGATATTGCTGTTTTTTTCAGTTGGTTGGTTGGTTGGTTTTGTTTCCTGGAAAACTGTTAATTAACCATGCAAAAACACACCTATAGTTTGCTGTGGGGGCTCCAGGACTGCACCCCAGGCCGAGGAGAATGTATTTCATTAATGCACATTATAACAACTAAGCATATTAAGTTCATTTCTACCATCATGAAAAACATGCCAGTCCTAAGACTCAACCTACTATCTGCAGGTAGATCTCCATGGAACTGTATTTTTCTAAATGCCTGGAAGACAAATGCATTTTTCTAAAATTCTCAGAGAGCCACAGAACCATGGGCAAGTGGTATGAGGTCTTTACTGCCTTCTGCCATGAGGGACACTTTGTTTCATTTTCTTAAAGGGACTTCAGGAGAGAATGGTGAACCCTAAGTGATAAGAGGAAACAAAACTATGGCAATCATTTGAGAAAGTGACACCTCTTTCATGCACAATCACAAGTGGTGGGAGAGAGATGAAGGCTGGTAAAGGAGGGTTGCTTTGGGCTAGGAGTTAAGGATGGGTCCCTCTGGTCTGGGTAAAAAACACACGACAACAAAAGCCAAAATCAGAGAAGAGCAGAGACATTGAGTGAAGTGTATGTAGAGAGGGAAATGTGGAGAAGGGTGTGATGGATGCAAGGAGATAAGGATGGCCTTGCTGTCTGTAGACCGAATCTAGACTAATCAGGGTGAAACAAGGAGCTACTATAGTGTTTTCAGTGGAGGAATTACTTGCAGTTTTAAATGATCACTTGGGCTTTTGTTTCAGGCTTTTGGATGGAAATGAGGTGGTAAGCAAACCAGAGGGCACAGGAAAGGCCAGTTATAGCTAAGTGCTGCCCTCCCCATGCCTCAGTGCATGCTTTTCAACATCAGCCCTGTTCCTCATGTTTCAGTTCTTATTTATTAGAGAAACTGGTCCCTAAACTCCAGCCCAGACATCTTGACTGTGTCACTACACATCAGACCAAGATTCAACTGACTTCTGAGAGTCTTGGTTTCTGGTTGTCCTTGAACTAGTTATCATCCCTATTTGGTATGCCAGCACTAGCATATGAAATAATTCAAAAGACAGTCTGAGGAGGTCAGGAAAACAAAGAGAGCACCAAGACTAACACACACACACACACACACACACACACACACACACACACAATCACAACTGCCTTGACTATGAGATCAAATCTCCCATTGGTGTGCCTTTCAAGATGGCAGCCACTTGAGAAACCACTTTTCTAAGTCAGTACTTCTCTCATGGAGGTGTGTTGATGTCACCTGAGAAAGACTTTTTAAAATAAAAAAATAAAACCAAAAACTTATCCCTAGGTTCCACCCCAAGATTTTCTGATTCGTTGCCCTATGGAAGAACTGATACCGGGTGTTTTACAATCTATCCAGATAATTCTAGCAGAGGACTGTAGATGAAAAGCATGCTTCTAAATCCATGGACATTTAACAAAGATGAAAAAAAAAAAAAAAAAAAAAAAAAAAAAAAAAAGGAAGGGATGAAGGACTCGGAGCCATGGAAGTAAGGTCTCCCTTGCTCTGAGCCTGTAATGATAAAACGCAGCCCTGTATTACCCATGAAATGTGCAGGTAGCTAGCTAATTTTCAAGAAGTTAGAGCCTCTGATGAGACTACATCTCTAAAAAAACTCTACAAGGCCATCTCAAGTACCAGGTATCTAGTGTTATTTGAATAAAACTTACACCCATGTACTTTAAAACATAAAAGCAATCTGGGGGTCCTTCATTGCTACTTAAATACCAATGGCCCCTTAGGGTACCCACATATTGAAAGGGAGCACCCATATAAACGTGGGGGGAAAGTGCTTTGTCATTTCCAGTAACTTGGCCCCCAATACTACTAATTTTCTCCCTCCCTCAGAACTAAAAAATTAATGACAAGATATCAACAAAACAAGGTGTAGGAGAAATCAAGAAAGGGAAGGAAAGTGATAACATTTTCTGCTATTTGAAGACTGTCTTCAATGATTTCACAGACCATTGAGATAGTCAACAGCAACAGCTCAGACATTAGCAGCCATTCACTCATTCCAGTTCAGAGGGCTCCCCTACCCACCACCCCATAAAGAGTAAATAAGAGCAAGGGAAATCTTCAAAACATCTTCACTTACTCTCTCTGACACTTCTTTCCCAGACAGGGTAGGATAGAAGATTAAGACATTAAGGGGGAGGAAACTGCAGAAGAAACACTTTTCTTCCCTTCCCTTTCTAGAGCAGAGATAGTCTATCAGGGATTCCGGGGAGGAATTTTGACAGGGAACATGCAGAGAGAGAGAATTCAAGCCAATAATAGCTACATGGAATAAACCAGCAGTACCCAGTGGTATGAGAAAGAGGGTGGACCACATAAAGGTCGGGGTAGAGAGAGCCAACACAGAAAACACACACAGAGCAACAAAAGCTCTTGGAAGGTAAGTGAGTCTTCCCTTCCTTCCCGTGTCTCCATAAGGTCACTTGAGAAACCACCTAAAACTGTCATTTTCAGGAACTGCCCCACACACACACACTGCCCTCCTTCTTGTATCATGATTTTATTGAGGAACATGTTCTTTGTAGTACTATAGGACAAAGGGGTTTTAGAATGTCTTGTTTATTTATTTTTTCAGTGTGAAAAACGATTTTCCGAGTACTGAGGAGTGGAGATGTTCTTTTCCCATGAAGAAAAGCATCTGTGGAACGGAGCCTGGAAAAAGAAGTCATTTCTGCTGGGCTACAACATTCTCAGATTATTTGTTTGGGGCCACTTAAGGCTTCTAGCTAAACAATGATTTCACCCAGGATGCCACTTCCCCTTGTGAAATCACTTTTCCCCCTTGAGGTACACAATGGCTCCTTCTCAGCAAATGAAAAATCTGATTCTATTTTTTTACTCTAATCAGTAATTAAGTTCTTGCCAAAAGAAATATAGTGACAACAGAAAACTATTCTCATGAAGGTCTATAAACCTTTCCCAACCTATTTCTTTTCAGTTTTTAAAACTGTTAAAATAACCATCTCTAAGATTTTTATCAAATGCCCCGGTCAAATCTGAATTCTGATGGTTCAAGCTGAGTGACCCTTATCCAAAATGCTTGGGGCCAGAAGCATTTCAGATTACTTATTACTTTGTTTTTCTTTTAATGTTTACATATACATAATGAGATACTCTGGGAATGTGACCCAAATCTTAGTGAAAAGCTCATTCAAATTTTATATGTGCTATATATATAAAACCTGAAAACACTTTTGGGAAATTCTTCCAGGGTTCTTGTGTTTTGATTGAGACTCGACCCATGGGGTCAGGTGTGGGAATTTCCACTCATGGTGTCTTGTTGGAACTAATAATGTTTTTATTTGGGGTCATCTCTGGTTTTTGATTAAGGGTGTGTTCAGTTATACTGCAAGGTGGCCATTGGGTTTTGGAGGCTCTGCCATGGACCAGTGAGTGACCTGATCTTGGCTATGGCTTTGTTATAAAAGCTCAACTCTGTCTTCTTCCCATCTGGTGCCTTCTACCACATTCTCAAGAATCAAAGAGGTCCTTACTGGATGGATGCCAATCCCTTGAGAGTAGATTTCCCATGGTCTAGAACTGTGCCAGGCAGACTTCCTTGTAAATTGCCCAGCCTTTGGTACTCTTCTACAGCAGCAGAAAACAGACTAGAACACTCTGTCCTAACAAAATCCAGGTTACTATGAAGACTGAGAGCATTCCTGAATTGCTAGTGGGTCCCTCTAATTTGTTCAAGTGAGTACTGGCTTTTCCCACTGTGTTGAGTACTAAAGAACTAAATGCAGTTGAATGCCAAGTAGTCAGTGTATGTAGAAGACTAGTGTGACCCCAGAGGCAGCCAAACCAGTTATCAATTAGGGTCTGATTGGTCCTGTTGACTCCTCAGTTTCTCTATAATAAAGGTAGCTTTGGCCTATCGGTACACTTGGAAAAACAAAATCTTAGTTCTTGCATTATCCCATGTGTGAAATAGGGCTCACTGATAACAACAGTGCCTGGAGATAGAAGATGACCCTTGATTCATTGCCAGGCTGCCCTGGGAAGTAAGGCCCTGTCTCAGGGTTGTAAATGGCGTCAATGAAAGGCTAGGCTATTAAAAGAGAAACCCAACACAAAACTGTGAACTCCTGCATCCTCTCCAATAGGAAGGCGTGCCACCCAGAAAAAACATCTGGGCTGGTTGAGTTCTCCTAGAGTTATGCTTTCTTGTTGTTGGAATAAAAGGTGTTGACAGCTGCCAGAATTCCAGTCTGTGGTATGAAACCATGGATACCTTCATTTCCTCGGGTTTTTTGTTTTGTTTTGCTTTCGGTTCCACTAAGGTAGAGACCTCTATCCCTGTAAATAAAGCACCAAGGGAGAGAACAAAACTGTGTGAAGATGGTTATGGAGACAATGGTAGCTTTCCACAATGACTCTTTTAGCACAGGACTCTGAGCTCTATTGGCAGTTAACTTACCATTTCAGAATAAAATGGGAACAGCTCTTCTCTTAAAACATGCTGAGACCTATGTCAAAGTGTATATGTACAAACACACCAGAAATCTTTTTATAGACTGTCCTACATTGAAATACTAATCTCAAGATTTGGATAAAAGAAAAGTTAAGGTCTTGCTCTTACTGACCTGGACCTGTCACATTCACCACATTTCAACTGCCATTTCAATTTTCTAAGGGTCATTTTTTTTTTCTCATCATTTTCAGCAGCTCCAACATCTTTAAGGATTGAAACTTCACTTTGTAAAAGTTTTGAACTTTCTGGTCCTGTCTTTCCATGCCTACAATTGTCTTGACACGACTCTTCTCCCTAAATCAAGTGCAGGTCAAGGATATAGGATTTAAGGCAGCCAATGTGGTTCCTCAGAAAGAGGTTTGGCAAAGGATTTGATGGTGATGAGGAAGTACTGGAAACTCCTGGCTTTAGAATTTTCCATGGAATGTTTTTCTTTTTTCTTTTTTTTTTTTTTTTTCCTTTCTCTACTTTTACCAGCTCCAATCTAAACTTGAGACTAAAATATGCCTACATTATGATTCGGCATCTGGACACAACTCGGCCTGTGTGTACAGTGTGGTTGTAAAGATGTTTGGAGTCACAGAGCATCTGGCAGAAGAGAGCAGCATGATGCTTGTCTAAACTATGGATACTGTCAGTTTGAGTTTTCTATCCAGTGTTTGTAAAAAGAGAAGTGTTTTGCATGTTGTTGATAAAAATTGTGTATTGACATCATATGGAGAGCCTTTGCAAGCATGAACATGCAGCCGGGTACCTCTTAAAGTCTTCCAGGTGATGCTGACCCTTGATTAAGAGCCAATAAAGGCAGGGGCTGGAGAGATGGATCGGCTGTTAAGAGCACTGACTGTTCTTCCAGAGGACCCGTGTTTAATTCCCAGCAACCACATAGCAGCTCACAACTGTCTGTAACTCCAGTTCCAGGAGATCTCACACCTTCACACAAATGCACATAAAATAAAGGGCTTTTTTAATAGCCAATAAAAGCACCTTTTAAACATTTTAGAAGAAGGTGTTGCATGAGACTCTTTACGTCTTTGGTTACCCCTTGACTATCCATTTTTAAAAGAATCTTAAGTTCATCAATGCTTTTGACATACATGGAATGTTTCTGTAAGCAAAATTTCTAAGAACCATTCCATGGAATTCCTTTTAAACATCCTGATTGCTGCATTTATTTTTGTAGGCAAAATTAATACATAGTATCATCAGGCATACAAATTTTTGTTATAGATATAACATACTATGGCATAAGCAAAAGGGTAGTTTATGAGTCAGTGATGTGAGTACTGAGGACAGCTTTGCTATTAACTTGAAGTTTCTTGATCTGATTTGGTTCTATGTAGGATTGACTTAGGTAAATGCTGAAGTCACTTTGGGGCCTCAGTCTGCATTTCCCTATTCACACTCTGATCCTGTGTGAAATCAGGATAGTCACTAGCGGAATAGGAAGTGTGTGAACATCATCTCTATTGCCTTCCAATAGTCTGCAGCTGTGGACCTAGAAACACCCAGGAGCTAAGCATCCCTCATGGCATCTGTAGAAGCAAGAGATGCTTACTTCACACAACCTGTTATGTGGGTACCAGTCCTTGGACTGTCAGCTTCCCATCAACTTCAGTCCTTTAAGATTCATGACCCCTAAAGGTATTAGTTGCCTGGTTGCCTGGCTGATGATGACTGACATGTATATGCAATTAACTCTTTAGTCTCACTAGCTGGAAAATGAGAGCCATATGTTTTTAATCTACAAATGTGTGGCAGCTTTTTTCCCTACAGTGAAATCACAGCTGGGCATTTCCAGAGAGCTGTAGACCAGGGATCTGTATGCATTTTTTACAATCAGGTAGAATTTTCACTCCATTGACTGATCCATACCATGCTCAGCAATGCCTGGGTTTTGTATGGGTTTTATAACAATCCATAAGTGATTGAGCATTATGAAACACACCTCTCTTCCTCAAATCATTTTCAAACCACCATCAACTAAGCATTCATCAGTATTATTTGCTACAGGTTTTTACTAAACCATTTCTATAAAACTTGTTCTATGACAATTATAATATCAGTTTATTTTAACAGTTAATATTTTGACATATTATAGATACTAATGAACAAATACATGACTCACAGACATGGTTGCTTATGCATTTGTGGCATGGAGTAAGTATCTATTGAGTTGCCACCTTTAATATGGAAATGTTTACAGTTTCTTGAATGTGATAATGAGTATAATGGTATTAATGATGATGAGGACCACAATAACCTAGATATATAGGTTTAAATTGTAGTTCTTTGAGTGATAACAGCCCCCACAGACTCAGATACTTGAATATTTGATCCCAGTTAATAGAATTATTTAAGAAGGATTAGGAGGCATGGCCTTGTCAGAGGGGGTTTATTTCTGTGGGTTTATTTGAGGTCTCCCAAGCCCAGCCAATCCCAGCTAGCTCTCTCCTCTTCCCCCCTTCCTTATGGTTGTTGTCTCAGTATGGGAACTTCCTACTACTGCCCCTGTGCCATACCTGCCTGATGATGCCATGTTCCCCACCATAAGCATCATGAACTCTAACACTCTGGAACCATGAGCCACCAGTTAAATGCCTCCCTGGTCATGCTGTTTACAGACCTAATAACCACTTCTCCATTTTAATAAACTTGCTTCTATTTTTAGATTTCTTTAAAATTGCTAACTTTAAATTTATTTATTTATTCCTGTGTGTGTGTGTGTGTGCGCGCGCGTGCGTGTGTGTGTTTGTCTGTGTGGTTGTATGTACTGTACATGCCTGCAAATATGTGAAGTCCAGAAAAGAGTATTAGACACCTTGTAGTTTGTTAAGCATTAGGCATGAGCATGATTTTATTTCTTTCTCCCTATGCTTTCCTCTTTGATCTGATGGTGATTAATGTAATCTTTCTATCATCCTGTTCTGGCCTCCATGGGCACCAGACCTGAACATGTTCCAAATCCATACAGTTAGGCAAAAACGCTCATACACATAAAATATTTTTTAAAAATAAATCTTAGCAAGACTTAAACAATGTAAGGGCTTTTATGTTTTGATGTTTTTAACCTTTGCTATCTGTGACTACCCTATCTCAGATTTTCTCCCATATGCAATTTTCTCTCTCTCCAGTGGGATAATGTTTCATTCTAAACTTGGGAGATCTAAATGGTGTACGTCATCTCCCACTTCTCCCACTGATGTAATTAGGAACTTCCATCTTGTCTTATACTTCAGATAGAGTTAAGGGTCTCCCGTATGCTGGACAAACATTCTACCACTGAACTACATTCTCAGCCTTTGGGGGGGTCACTTTTTTGAGTGAATTTTTTAGTAACCAAGGTAAGTGATTCTTTTTAAGCTTACATCAAACATTATTCATGCTTTTGAAGTTTATCAGAATTTTAATAAAAAAGTCAACCACAGTTCTAGATGATTTTTTTTGAGTACATGGTACCTTCAACAAGATAATATTACATTAGAAATAAGCCTGGAAAAAAATGTAAGAATTATTTAAGGACATTTCAGAAAGCACGTTTTGTCCTTATACAAAATAGGCTTTAGATGGACTGTTAATATAAAGACAAACAATGGAATCACATGAAAATTTAAAAAAAGATATTGCTACAAACACAGAATTAAAAATACCTATTTCTAATAAAAAACAAAACCTAGAAGCCATAAAGGATGTTTAACAACGTGAAAATCTAAATTGCCATTTATAAAAACAATTACTGCAAATTAAAAATGACAATATAAATAAATATATAAATAAATAAAAATAAAACTAACTGCTTTGGCCTTCCAAAAAGCCATATGATGTAACCCACAGAAGAGAAAGGATCTATTAAAGGAAGCACAAGATATATGAATGGGGATTCATGGCATAACAATTATTAATTATTAGTAAAGCAAATTGAAAGAGGACCTGCTTGTTCCAATTTTTTTTTTTCAAAAGAGAAGAACCATTTCCTACAACTATAACATAGGTGAGTGTGTTCCTACTGCCGAATCTTCATACTCAGCCATCTACTGAAGAACTCTTTGCTTCAGATCCCTTTTATTCTGCCCTGGCTTCCACTCCATCTTCCACTGGGCACTCAGCACCCACATGAATTGGTCTTTTCTGGACTCTTCCTTCCACTGGTTTATTTGTCAAGCACTGAACAAACGCCACAATAGATTACTTACTACTGCTTTGTAATACATCATCACATTATATAACTCAAGTTCTTCTATGACAGTTTTCCTCGGAAGTGACTGAATTGTTTAGGGAGCTCCATATAACGCCAGGGAATTGGGGGAGGGGTAATTTCCCTATTTCACAGAAGAAAGCATGCAGGAAAATAAGAGACTATAAATAAAATAATGTAGAAGAGACCTTATTTTTCATAACTTGAATTTGCTTCTCCATGAAAACAGTAAAACAATTCATTCATTAGTAATTCTATGGCTTATTTCTTCTAAATAAAGAGTTAAAGAATTCTTTGAGTAAAATTACAGAAAAGAAAACATTTGTGTTTGAAAGATACTGGGAAGAAATCATATGAAATAAAACCTTTTCATAATATATTTTCATGTGTTTAACATACTAGCCAGTTGTAAAACACACTCCCAAGAGATGCTTGGTAATCTACTGGATTCAAGTTTACTTGGTTATTCACAAGTAAACAAACATTGAAAGGATAAACTGATAGTAACCCTTAAGAGGAGAGCAAATGTACTTTCGCAAGGAAAAAGTAAGTTCTATTAAAGGTCATATGGCTTTCAAGATCCACACAAGTAGTGTTATCTGACCAAAGGAGTGAACAACAAAAATACATTCTTTTCTGGTTGAGGCTTTTTTTGTTTTGTTTTGTTTTTTATTTTGTTTTGGTTGTTGTTGTTGTTGCTTTAGAATCACATGGCAGACTCTGATAACTAGAGAGAATTACTTCCTCTCCAGTAGCACTCAAAAATTCTGAACAATCGTTTTAGCCCATCTCTTTCTTATATTTGCAAATGAAATTACAGAGAAAAGAAAGAATATTATGAGACATCCTCATGCGCATGTGTGCTTGTGTGTGTGTGTGTGTGTGTGTGTGTGTGTGTGTGTGTGTGCAAACAATGGTTAGACAGGATCTGGAGAGATGGTTTAGCATTTATTGTTCATGCAGAGGACCTGGATTTGGTTCCTAGTACCCACAAGATTGCTTTCTCTTTCTTTCCTGTTTCTCTCTTTTTCCTTGTATGAAATCTTTTCACATTTTCAAACAGTTAGGGCCGTGTGTGTGTGTGTGTGTGTGTGTGTGTGTGTGTGTGTGTGTGTGTATACACATATGAATATATGCATATATTATATATGCAGATCCCCATTATTTTGTCTCCTAAAGAAAGAAAGTCAACTGTCTTTATGATGATGTAAGACCAGAAATCTCATAAATCTGTAGTCTCCCCCTTTTTTTTTTTTTTTTTTTTTTTTTTTTCCTGCTACAAGATTTGTGGCTCAGAAAAGCTTGCACTTGCCATGTAGCTGAGGGCAACCTTGAACTCTTCTGTCTCAACCTCCTAAGTACTAAGATTACAGGCATGCAACCCCACACCATGCTTGGCTTTGGTCTGAGAAAAAAACCATGATCTCCTGCATGCTGGGCCAGCACTCTTCTGATTACTACATTCTGAACAAAATTCTACTACCATTCATTGCCAACTTAATCTGGGCAAAGTCCGGCTAATATTGTGAGCCCCTACTCTTTGTTACTCATTATTTCTCAATATACTCAGCACATGGAGATAGAGAAGGGATATTATTAGATGGGGGCCCTCTAAAACTCAATAGGAGGAATACTATGAAAATAATAACACAGATAATAGCATGCTGACTGCCTGGGGGGGAGCCCCTTTAGCCTACCCCACTATGAAGAGGTCAAGAAGCAAACACAAAGCACGATGAGGTGGGCGAGCCAGAGACAGAGCACAGAAATCCAGCCCTCATTTCACCACTGGGCAGACTCATTATGCGCAGTGAAGTGCATACATATGGCACCTGAAAAATATCACTGAATTAATAATTTAAATCATGATTATGCCTCTAATTTCCTACCATCTTTTACTAAATAGACAATGTAATGAAAAGCATATTTTATTTACAATTATAGTTTATGAACCCAAATGTAAACTGACAGTAATGAGAAGACGGTGTCACTAAATCCATTTTAATGTAAATTGCCACATTTAAAATATTCTGAAAGCAGTAAGGGCAGTTAATGAACCCAGTACCGATATCCTTGTCAGAAATGCCAGCCTCTAAACCCTGATCTTCTGTTTCAGGCTGGATGCTGATCACCCCCTCATCATTTTAGTGTTTATCGTTCCTTCTTATGATGTTCTAATTATAACAGTTTTCTTTCCCGCCCCCATGCCTAGCTATCAGCAAACCTAGTCTGAATTAAAAAGGAACAGACTCTGGCTGTGAACACAAATCTGTCTCCAAGCCAGGGAGCCTCACTGTGCCCATAGCAGAGAAGAGCTCTGATTTAACACAGTAATTATAACCAGGGGTTGGGGATGTCACCGAAGAGAAAAGCCATCAGCATTTCAGTGCAAATAACTGTGCCTACACCTCTGCTGAGAGGAGGAAATGCCTCCTGGTCCTCGTTTGGTTCTCAGGCTGCTTTTAGTCTAAATACATAGGTTCCGACTAAAGGATGTGCTACAAGGGTATGCAGCACTGGAATGCAATCTGTTTTCTGTAACAAAATCAATGCTAAAGCTGGGAGCTACTCCTGTCTTAGAAGCAATACTAAGGGGCCACAAGAGGAATGACTAGAGAAAGTGATGAAGTAATGGTGGTTAAATTCACAGGGACACACAATAATCCAAAGAGAAAAATAGTCCCCATCCCTATCTCTCCTGTTAAGTCTTCATCTGATACATAAAGAAACCTTGAAATTTGTTGAGAAAGCAGCAACAGACAAGAGAGGAAACAAACATGGGAAGACATGGGCAGGCAAGTTATTTGATGGGAGATGTCATTCTGTAAATATGTTTTTCTCTTATTGGTTAATGAATAAAACCCTGTTGGCCAATAGGAAAGCAAGATAGGTGAGACTAGGAGACAAGGAGGATTCTGGGAGATGTAGTAAAGAGGGGTCAAGATGTAGGCCATGAGAGGAATAAGAGGTCTGGACTCTCTCCAGTAAGAACATGTGAAAACACTTAGATTTATAGAATGAGTTAATTGCTAAGACAGACATAGCCAAAAAGAAGCTCTAGCCTTTGGCCAACAGCTTTATAACTAATAGATTCTCTGTGTGTTATTTTGGGAAGGATACAGCTATGTATCCAGGTTCGAGGGAAAGTGCGTGTAACAGTTATTTTTATAAATAAACAAAAACAGAGAGTTTAACCTCAGTCACAACAAGAAAATGGGAATTTAAAATCATACCATATATTCTTTTTCCCATCAAATAGGCAAACCTCATAATCATGCCACATGCAACAATGTGGAGAAGCTATCTCATCAGTTGTTGATTAGACTTATGGCAGTTCTGGCCCTGTATGAGATCTATTTGTTGTTTTTATGCTGCTGTCAGTTAGAATAAATTCTACTTATTACCATAGACCAAAGTCCAGCGAAGGTCTCACTGGGTGGAAGTCCATGTTTTACAGAACCAATCCTGGAGGCTCTAGGAGGAACTAAGGAGTTTGGAGGTAAAGAATGAAGGTCCATTTTCTCACCCATGCAGGTTGCCAGCAGAATTTGATTTGGTGGGGGCGGGGCAGGGGTTTCTTTTGTTATAGCTGTCACTTTTTTCAGCTGTGGGTCATCCCCAATTCCTATATGCTAATGCAATCTCTGTTTTAAACTCCATCCTTGCAAGTTTAAAAACAACAAAAATGGTCAAATATTTCATATAGAAAAATTTTCTCCCCTAAGATTCTGCCTTCTTCTATGTTTAAATAGCTTTGTGCTTAGGCTAGGTCACATAATCCAAGATGAAATCTCATTTTAAGGTCCCAAGTCTTCATCCCCACTTCAAAGTAGGCATATAGTTTGCCACATAAAAAATAAAAGAATATTAAAACAAAATTCCTAGTGTTCACTGGTAGGAAACTGATTAAACTAAGGCATATTTCTTTTGATGCAGATATCAAACTAATATTAAGAAATTATATATATTCATAGGAAGAGTTTCAGAAAAATAATACATACTCATATATAACACTACTTTGAGTAATTGAAGCTAATATAGTATCTTTGTAAAAATGCCTGGGTCTAAGGTTTGCATAGTCATATGAAATACATTTACAGTTTTTTTTCAAACACATAACATAGTCTATTTTGTACATACATACAAAAGCACAGTCTCTAGGTACATATATCTAAAGACATGGGTTTGCTTATTAACAAATAAGTATAAGACTCTAACAAAAACTCAGATATCCTAAAGGACCCCCTAACAGAAATTCCAAGATGAGGATAAGAATATGATTAATCAATAGGCATCTTACTATAATTTTTATATTTGAGGATATTTGAGCCCTGTGCTTAAACTACTTATTAAAAACTATAGCATTGATATAAAAACTTAATATGTAAAACTCCATCTTTCAAGGAAGCTCAGGATTGGGAGAGTGCTATTCAATATCAGAGGACTGGCTTTATATTTCTCATTATACTTATATTTTTATCATGGAAAGGTAAATGGAAGACGAACACTAGTTGCTATGGATGTTTGTCTAGTATTACAGTGAGGAAAAGAAAGGATCCAACATAAGAAAATGAATGGAAGATCTTCTGATAAGCTATAAATGTTCATTAAACATCTCATTCATTAACAGCGAATGTATTCGGATACCCATTGGTGTGTTTTACTAACAGTCCTTGTGTTTTCTGGTTACCATGCATTCCACACTAAAAAGAAGGTAAATGTCACACACACAAATGTGATATTTCAATTGGCATGGAGCTTCAAGTTTCCCCAGAATGCCAGAAAAAGGGGAGGGGCAGAATGGTTTCAGTACTTCTACACATAGAGTCAGCTGTGGGGTCAGTCTCCTGAACATCCCCTACTTTGCCAGTATTGATGCCCAAACTAAGCCAGGGTAAATTACAGACTGTCAGAGACCATCTTCAGTGGTGTGCTAGAGAGAAGTGCAGGGCACTTCATTCTTTTTCAACTCACTAAGGCTGTCGAGAAGGCTGGCCTCAGACTCTGAATATGGACTTAAAGAATGCTAAAAACTGTACACAAAAGAAATGTCTTTTTTAAAGCCAAGAACAAGGAAAAAGACAGGCAAATAACAGAACCTACAGCAATAATGCATAAACCCTTGTATTTCTTTCCATCTTAACTCTTTATAATATGGTTAAAAACTCAAAATATACCACTGCTTCCCCAATATTTCCTGAAAAGCGGGGTAATATGATCTGTATTATTTTCCATAAATGTTTATCCACAGCAATGTGATATATTGGAATCAAAAGGAAGACTGTATACCAGCTAGGCGTCCCATAGAAGGTGGTTTTTTTTTTTTTTTTTTTTTAGTTGGTTAGTTGTTTAGTTTTGTTTTTCAAAGCAGGATTACTTTGTATAGCCCTGGCTGCCCTGGACCACTTCTGTCTCCCCAGTGCTGGAATTAAAGGCATGGGACACCATGACCAGTTTCATTGAGTTTTGTATAAAATTTTATAGCTGTAATCATAATTCAAAAAATGATTTATCAGTATGTGTAGAGAATTTAGAATCCATTTTGAGAAATACTTGCGACTACAGAAATAAATTTACCACAAATCACTTCAAAGCAAAAAAGATTTTTTTTCTTCTTGGTGAGAAGATTTACCATTTCTATCCATAAGCTAAAAGGTTCTGGAATCCAAATCTGCTTTATAGCTTAAGAAAGCCTGGGCTGCTGCCCCAGAAGAGGGCTGAACGGATCCTCTTGCTGATGCTTCTGAAGAAGACCCAAGAGTTCACAGGATGAGCCTGTACTTTCAGAGAAGCAGAGATTTCTCCAAGAATTCAAGTAAGGCTACTCTGTGATCCATACATGATTTAAAAGAGAAGGAAGAGTTATAGCCCCAGAACTTATGCATTCACAAATACATGTTTTCTAGCATAAGCCAGTGGTGGTGGCTTATGAAAATAAATAACCAATTTTCAATTCTGTCATTTTACTGAGGCTTAATTTTATGGAGCTTGTTGAGATTCTACTTTATTCATCAGAATGAAGATACTGTTCACAAACAGCCTTGTCATCCTAATGGAAAAAAATATGGTCAGCATATAGATAATTTTGGATCATATTTTAGGAGAGGTAACTGGAAATTGGAATGAGGAGGAGATAAGTTGTGCTGGGCATGAACAAATCCTTTTCCACTTGATTCTATCCTTTAGGGAAACAAACAGAAAAACCTCATTAAGTCAATACAGGGCTCATCAGAATGGTTCAGGTTCTAAGTAGCTCTGATTCCCCAGGCAGATAGATGTGTGGCTGCTGTTTAATTAAAATATCAGACATCCCAAAGTGGTCCAGACAGTGGTGGATTTATGTTCTTCAAATTAGTGGTTCCCCTATTGCCTTGAATAGGATCGGATTCAGATATAGAAAACACAATACCAATGTGTATCTTGGGCAGTGTTCTATTGCTGTAAGGAGACATCATGGCCACAGCAACTTTTAGAAAAGAAAGAATGGGGCTTGGTGACCATTTCTGAGGTTTATTCCATTCTCAATATGGCAAGGAGCATAGTGGCATGCAGACTAACAGGGTGCTGCTGAAGTAGCTGAGAGTTCTAAATCCTGTCACAGGTAGGAAAAAAAGAGACTGGGCTTTGAATGGGCATTTTAAAACCTCAGAGCCTGCTGGGCAGTGGTGCTGGCACATGCCTTTAATCTCAGCACCTGGGAGTCAGAGGCAGGAGGATTTCTTTGAGTTTAAGGGAGTCTGGCCTATAAAATGAGTTCCAGGACAGCCAAGGCTATACAGAGAAACTCTGTCTTGAATAGCCAAAAAACAAACAAACAAAAACAACAACAAACCTCAAAGCCCATCCCCAGTGACACATTTCCTTCATTCCTTCAAGAAGGTCACACCTCCTAATCCATTCAAATAGTGCTACTCTCTGATGATCACGTATTCAAATCTTTGAGTTTTGGGAGTCATTCTCATTCAAATCACCACAACCAAATTATGTGATTCCCATGTACTCAGAGTGCCAATTTCTTTGTACATTTCTTTGTACATATTTTGAGTACATATTCACACAGAGAGAGAGGGGAGGGGAGAGAGAGAGGGAGAGGGAGAGGGAGGGAGAGAGACAGACAGAGACTGCTGAGATGCCTTTTGATTATTAACCAATATTAAAGCTGGAAACATCAGAGTTAAATAAAACCAGGTAGATGGACCTGCCATCTATTGCTACTCTGAGTTAGGAAGCCACAAATAAGAGAAGTGTCAAGCATTTTTGAAAATGAGAAGGTCTAATTGATTTCTTTCTAGAAGACCAAAGGTTAAAATGTGCAACCACAAGGTAACCGAATCGATTCTGATTACCACTTTCTTGATTGCCTTTGAGAAACATTCCACACTGCAAATTGAACCAAAACCTGCCCTACCAAACCACATCATGCTCTCTGATTACTCAAGTTGAAATTAGAATGAAGCTTCTCGTATTATTTCAGTGACTCTTCGTGGACCTAAACCTTTATGAACTCGGGAAGTCAGAAAGGACTAGGAAGTTCAACAAATGATAGAAACTCTAGGCAATGTTCCTGGACTCTCCAGGTGCTCAAATTTGTTTATAGCTACTGAGTGTTGGTGTTGGTGTTCTGTCAAAGTTACAAATAGATCATGACAGTAGAAATCAAACTCATCTGTGTATAATTTGGCTTGGGTGTGCCTATGATTGACAGTAGCTCCATACCTAGAGTACAGTAGACACAGGGCCAGTTATGACTACTTCCTGCCTCAAGGTTCATGCAGAGATCCACTTTCAACATAAAATCAGCCTGACAACCCTTCACTGCTGTGTTCCTGTCACTTTCTTTTGTTCTGTTCTGTTTCAGCAAGGAACAAGTTGCTGGCTGGGACTATGGTGTAGAGTTTCAGATCCCTGAGATGTGTCTCTTACATTAAGACATGGAGCATCAGTGAAAACTGCAAGACTCTTCCACAAGTCGGAGGCAATGCAGGGACCGAGAGGGCATTTAGCAGCAAAGAGCTCTTCAGTAGGAGCAGGGTTAGGTTTCCAGCTCCAGGGGATATGACCCCTTTTTCTTGCCTCTGAGGGTACCCACCCAGACACAGCATACATTCCCACTGACACAAAGTCATGAACACACATGCACATGCTCACATGAACACACAACAGTACTGTAAGGGAGGGTGAGAGGGCTTAGCAGATAATGTTGCTTGCCACCAAGCCAGAAGACTTGAGTTCAATTCCTGGGACTCACTTGATGGAAGTGGAAGACTGGCTTCCACAACTTTTTCCTTGACCTTCGTATGTGAGCTGTGGCATGCTCTCGTGCATATTCACATATACACAGAATGAATAAGTGTCAAAATAAAAAAAAAATCAGTTTTTTACATAAAGCTTTCAAAAACTCCGAATAGAAATCTCAAAGATACAGATGGAAGAGAAAAGACTATTTAGCTAAAGCTACAGTGAAATATTTCTGTATTCAATGCTGATGCATTCCCTGAGGCAAATCTGAAATAACTCACAGCTACTCATTTAAAACCACAATGTGTTTACAGTGCAGAGAAAACATCTACATTTGATAATTAAAGTGGCAAATTTTTATATGTATTAATGAACTGAGCTTATACGTGAATGTTTGCAAGGTTGGACTAAAATGACCAAGTAACATTTTCCAATCCGTCCATTTATAGTGTAGGGTTCCAATTAGGAATGTGGTTTTGTTTTCTTCAATTCTAATAAATGGTTAAGTTGTTGAGAGTTATCTTCCTTCTCAACCAAGGCCTTTATTACATTCCTGCATGGATTGTGTTTAACTGCTGAATTATTTTAGTATACTTCATGAGTTATTTGCTGAAGTAGGCAATAGAAGCCTGCAATGCTGCAAGAAAACATATTCATACATATGAATGCATATGCTTGTGCATCATATATTAAACACTCCTGTGTTGACAAATACTTTCATCTAGTAGAATCTAAAGGCATGCCAAGAATTACCTTTAAAAATATTGTGTTTGTGTATGCATATATATGCATGTTTGGAAAGCAGAAGAAAATTTGAAAATTTGCCCCATTATTGACTCCCTCCTTCCAATATGTGGCCTCCTGCACCAAGCTCAGATTGTCAGGCTTGGTGATAGATACATCTAGCAGCTGAGCCATCTCTTCAGCCCTGTTGCTGACATTCCTTTGCCTAAGCTGTCAGGTGTCCTCAAGGATGCACAATTTGTATAAGTTGGGTTATTGGGTATGTCTACTTTCTTGACTGAAGCACCCATGGACTTCAAGCATCAATGTTTGGTAGAATCAACTAGATATCTAAAATCACAAACTACATTGATCAAGTGACTTTCTTTTCTTATTTACAGATTTTTTTTAATCTTAACTTTCTTTCTGGTACTTTCTGGTTAATTAAGTCATGAATATTTACTGGATGTTTCCTGGCTCTCAGGCCTGTGACTTCATTTATCATATACATTTCTAGTAATGGTGTTTGTTTCATTTAACCATCTGAACTCAGCAAGGCTGGCTACTACAAACTCAATCTACACTTGAAGAGGTTATAAAACTTGCCACAAAACTGCACAGGACTAGAAACCCAGGATTTACTGGAATCTTGGGCTGGCTGTCTTGAATCCTTTGTCCATACTCACCCAATATCTTTCTTAAGGAAACATTTTTTTTTCCTAAGACAAAAAGGGATAAGACAAACTTGACAACTGAGTTTATTTAAATTCCTGTGTTTATGCAAAAATTTGAAGTAAAAGGGTCTATGGTGTTTTCACATACATTTTTCCCGATATTCTATTAGCCATCATTATGTTGATGTGTGTTTTAGAAAATGGGTTGGTAGGGCTGAAGGTTTAGGTCATTGTCTGAGCCCTATCATTATAAAAAGAAATGGATGGCATTGATGGTATTGCAGACACCCCTGCAACTGGAGAAACTTATCCATCTCTACCCAAATTAAATCTTAGATTTTGATATATTTTAAACAGAGTAATGGATTTTTGTCTGTATCAAACTCAAAGTACACAATTACATACATTTCAACAAATAATGTCACTATTAAGTTTATATAATTAAAAATTGTTTATATCTACCCAATATATATTAGTCTGTTTTTTCTAAGTGCAACAAATATCTGAGGAAAGCTAAGCTGCTATAGGAAGAACTGATTGATTGAGCTCATAGGCTGAAGTGCCAAGATCCAGAAGCCTGCCTGGTTCTACTGCTAATGAGAATCTAACAAGATCACATTATGAACAGAAGCCAGGGAATAGTACTGCATTGGGCTCTTAGCTTGTTCTTGAAAAACTCAGGAGTGTTATGGGGTTCTTGAGCCCCTTCTACATGCTTCACTCACCATTAATTCTGATGTTTAACTTGAATTTGTCAACACAGTCTAGAGCCCTCCAGAAGGGGAGTGTCAATGAAGGGCTTCCTAGACCAGACTGGCCCTTAGGCATACCTGTGAGTCTCAAATTGTTGTTTATCTGCGTGGGTTTGTTTGTTTGTTTGTTTTGTTTTGTTTGAGCCAGGGACTCGCTATACAGCCTTGGCTTGCCTGGAACTCAATATGTAGACCAGGCTAGGCTCAAACTCATAAAGATCTGCCTGCCTGCCTCTGCCTTTGAATATGGAATGAAAGTGTTCACCATCACACCTGGCCAAGAGACTTTTTTTTAATGAGTTGAGATAAGAAGGCACCCTGGATTTGAGTGGCATCATTTTACCAGCTGGCCCAAGAACTTCATAAGAGTGAAAGAAAGATGAGGGCAGAGTAAACATGCTTGTCTAGAAACACACCTCTTAGTCCATCTAGATCCAATCAAAGTAATAACCTAGATTAGCTATAACAGTGGCTATTTCTGAAAATCTAATCCCCTACCTAAGACTTAGAAATGTTGTGTTAATGCAGCAAATGTATGCCTATTTGCTTTATAGTGTTTCTTCTGTTACAAAACAAGTTCAAAACATGGCATTCAAATGTACATAGGAACAGGTGATAGAACAATCCAAAGCTGGGGCAAGTGATAGGATAGCGGGAACGTGCCAGCCATAGTGTGTGCAGAGCAGGGGCTAGCCTCTTCTGTTATAGCTTATTGAGCTTTTCAGAAGGATTGGCTTCTAGATTTGGTTATCATTAGAAAAGAAAAGGCATTTAGTGAGTATCTGGCCAAAAGTTTTTGAAAATATCACACTGTTGTGTGCATTTTAAACAAAAGTGAGCTGAGGAACACTGCATACACTAGAGAGCTGTAGAAAGGGACAGAAAGCTTAACCAAACCCTTAAGCAAAACAACAAGCCATTAGGTTATGTTGCTAAAATGTTTGGGATAGAACCAGCTTTGTCTGGATTTGACTCGGGCTTTCAAACAGAATTGCACAGGACCTGGCCTCTGTGTTCTTGGCACAATTCCTGTCCCTGTTGACTGAAAGCACTGTGCAGTCCATCAGCTGGGGCTAGAGCAAATGAGCCTTCATTCCTTTCAGAGTACCTGTCACATGTCACACATTGATTAGGCTCTGACTGGATCTGACAACCATTCCAGAGACAATGACATGGCCAAGGATAAGCAAGGGTCTGATTGGCCAAGCCCTTCTTACCTACCCACCTTTGACCGTATTGCATGACACCCTTTATCCAAAACATTGATCAGAGCCTGAGAGGGGACATGCTCTATCCACATCACGGAGCACACTCCACAGAAAAGCATGCAAAGGGCTGGTTTTCACTTCCATTTTTCCCCCTATACCATTTTGTTTCAGACTCTGTATCTCCTTCCTAATTACTCTCTCTGCTTAGATTTCAATAGAGTGGTTTCATGAACTCAAGGTTAAGGGAACATGCAAATCAGGGTTGAGTACCAAGTGTTACCTTCCACAGCATCGTCATGGGTAAGTGCCTCTGCACACCTCCATTTCCTGTAACCCAGGATCTGTCTCTGGTCACAGACAGGTACCTGGCATGCCTGCAGCTTCATTCCAGCCCATCTGAAGGGAATCTTGTTTTGCTGACTATATTTAAAATGGTCTATATCACATTTATGCCTCACACTCAAATAATCTCTTACCAGAGCTTATCAAAATCCCAGGTTTGATTTCTTTTTCCATTATTCTCACAGAATTCCATACATTGTCTTATGCTAGAGGAAATCTCTTCTTGGGCACCCAATCTAAAATCTGACATTATGCTGTGGCTAAAAAAAAGAAAACAAAAAAACAAAACACCTCCCTTACCAGTTCTCAAGCAATGACGCTTCCCTGGTTCACTCTAGTGAAAAGCACGTGAAACAAATGCTTATTAGTTACAGGAGCCAATTTCAGTGATAATGTTTTCAAATGGCCAGCATCAAATAAACCTAGGGAGTCAACATCATTGCAGCGTGGTAAACACGCTATGAAGTGCAGCTGAGCATGAAGGGGATTGTCAAGGGACAGGGCTGGAAAGGACAGGGCAATCTACTCAGGGACAGTGATGTAAATTTTTCATGCAGGGCTCTTCATTACTCCTTGCTGAGCACTGCTGCAATGCTTGGCAGGCAGCAGGTTAAAAAACAAAAGTGATGAACTCTGGGCGGCATGTTCAATGTGCATTAAAATCAGGGATATAGGTATTTCACACTGAGGAAGGTAGGGTTGAGAGCTTTATATAAAGTTACTGAAATATTTGACACTGGTATAATTATACTGCAGTGGCTATGTGATTTTAAAAATTCAGAAAACAACAGATGCGTTTTTAAATCTAAGCAGCAGCAGCAGCAGCAGCAGCAATACTTAACCTTTTACCCACAGAAGCAATAATCTTCAAGAATAACTAAAAGAATAGAAGTTATTCAATAGAAATTACTCTAACAGAAAGAAAAGGCTTCATTGTGTCTATTAGGATCATGAGCATTTTTAAATATTCCTGTAATACTCAAAGCATATTAGGGAGAAAACTTAACACCAAGAAATGGTTTCTACACATGAGTTAAACCAATGGAAAGGAAGATGCATCTCTTCCTCTTTGCCTCCCCTAGATTTATAATCCAAACCTGACAGTAGCCAAAACCTCATAGTGGGGATACACATGGACCTGATTTGTTCTTGTCTCTGGTTACAAAAACTAAGGTGGGGTAGTATGGACTCTCTGATCTAGATGCTATTGGGCCATTCCGAGGAAGTCATATTAGCCTTCCCCTAACTGTGCTCAGGGTGAAAAGTCACCCTTGACATTCACCCTTCACACAACAAAATGCCCCAAGTCTATCAAATAATTGATACCAGATACCAGATTTGTAAGCAACACCCATGATGTCAGGGTTTTTTTTTTTTTTTTTTTTTTTTTTTCCTTGTAAGTAGAGTTCTTGATTCCTGCAGTTACTGGTTGCAATCCTGTGACTAACAGATAACATCTGCCAACGAGTAAAACTAGGTTTGGGGGAAATACAGCTTTTAGTGATTATATTTCTGTGACGTTTACTAGGTTGCTAACACTCGAAGCCAAATGCTTTTGTTTAACCACCATAGAGCAAGAAATGGCCATACAATCTGTTTCACAAGTTTTTAAGCCTTTAGGGAATCATATTTAACGATGGGATGACTCCTATGTTGTGTTTGGCAGCCTGTCATTACGGAAATCACCGCGAGCTCACTGCCTTCATACTTCTGGCTGATGCCAATTCTCTGAGCACAAAGTGGAAAGATGGGACATGGCCAGAGTGAAATAAGAAACACTGAGTCACAACACTATCTGGATCTGAAGAGAAATGGTGAAAAGATCCTCTAGCCAGGTTCTCACTGATGTCAGATAAGCAGGGGGAAGCCATCCAGGATTCGAGACCTCAGAGTGATCCAACAGCCAGCTTGATGGAGATACAGACGATTGCATATGCAAATATTTAGGGACATGTGAATGCACATGGGCTATTATGCATGCATGTATTTCTGTGCTTCATCAGCTGAGGAGACATAGAAAGAATAATTCTACAGTGAACCATTGGCTTTGGAATCCATTCTCCAATAAAAACAGCCAGGATCTGTGGGAAAATAGCTAATCCTGGGCCTGGGACAGGGAATGTACAAAATGACTGCCTTGCAATGCCACAAAATATGAGAGTGTTCAAGCAACATCAGCAAAACACCATGATGCTGGGGGGGTTGCCAACGTGACCCAGAAGCCACCTGACAGTGTTCCAAGGGCTATGATTAATAGTATGGGGTTATAGCCCACCATTCTTGAGCCTATACTGATATAGCTAAAGTAAAAAGAAATGTAAGAAAGTAGATGAATATACCATGTAAAACAATTGCAAATTACTCAGGTGGATGTTTTTATCCTCTTTGAGATAAGCTTAACTCCCTAGTCATTAAAGTGTAAGCTTCACAGTCTTGGGTGCAAGATGAAATGAGGACAGTAACCTGAGGCACTTCCTGACCGGATGATCCAGTTTCACATCCAGTGTGGGAGCATAAACACTTGAGATGACATATTAGCGTGACATCTGCCCTTCATAGTATTTCAAAAGCCATAAAAACAGTGCAATCATAAGAAAAACATCAGAAAAAATCCTCAGTGTAGGGACCACAGGTGAAATGCCTCAAAAGTACTGTCCAATGTCAAGATCATCTGAAGCAAAACCTGGGACATGGTTATAGCAGGAGCCGCCTTAGGAAGTGTGATATCACAACATTGTGTGCACATGGGACCTTGGAACAGCCAAAACAACAGGTGAACAACTAAGGAGATATGATGGGGATATGCGGGTTTGAATGTATAATGATGCTTGACATTGGCTTATCTGACATGGCAAAGACCATGAAAAGCAAGTAAGTTTTGAAAGTATATAACGTTTATGGAAACCTCATAGCACATTCATTTTAGTTTCTATAAAGCTGACTTTTACTCTGGGATGTAAGAGTTCACCAAAGCATATCTGTTGTTGTTGTTGTTTTGTTGTTGTTTCTTTTTCTTTTAACATGGCCTCCAAATTATTTTTTTCATTAAGAATCTGGACTTCAAATTGATATCAATTATGGTATATAAGCTAAATATTTTTTCTTTTCTGATGCTTTAAATATTTTTGAGTTTTTGTATGAGTACTGTAATCAAAGCCTAATTTTTCCCCAAGAATGGTCTTTTCAACTTTTAGAGAAATATCTCCCAAGCCATTAGTGTACTATTATGTTAGGTTTATACCATTTCTGTTGAAAAACTGCTAAAGTTTGACTCTCAGTTTTGTTAAAATTCTAGTACAAACATCCTTATGAAAACACTGTAAACCCTGGTCAGCCTCACTCAGAGTGGTAATGGGGATGAGAATGTATCATTGCAGTCTAATTCTGCCCATTATGTTCCTGCCTCTCCATTTATGCTGGTCTAAAAGTGTTATTTGAGCTGGGAGATCATTCTGTAACCTTCAGCTTACTGCTGGGCAGCTTCTGCAGGAAAGGAATTACCAATGCATTAAATTTGAATTAGCTCTGAGAAATCATGCAGATGTATGCATGGAACATTATAGCAATACTGTCTCCCAGGCACAGCAGAATTGCTTTTATGCAGTTTTAAAGAATCACTTGAGCAACCTTTAAATTGCACACATGATGAAGCTGAGGCAGCATCTTCTGTTAAAAAAAAAAAAAAAAAAAAAAAAAAAAAAAAGAATGGAAGAAAAAAAGAAAACTCCTCAGGTCCAAATACAGCCTTCCAGGGAAACCTGATCACAGGATCACAGGATCAGTGGCGGCAGCTGAGTGGACTGTTTGGGTCTTGGGCCTTGGTGGTAGAGTGCCCTGGTAGAGTAACTGCACAAGTGTCACTTAGACTAATGATTATAAATTATACAGCAGGTCACATCCTCTTAGCTACAAGTCATTTATACAGTTTCCCTCTAGACTGCCAGACCTGATTCATTTTTTTACCCTTCTACAAGGAAATAACTCATTGAATAGATGTTCAAAGTTGGGTTTATTGACATCCTATTTGTTTCTTCTGTGATGTCAAGCTCACAAAACAACCAGCAGAACAAAAAGAAAAGGCCCTTTGTTCTCAGTAAAATTATAGCAGCATTGAGTCTGAGTTTGTTTGTTTGCTTCCTTATTTACTGATTTGGAGTCAGGGTACTTCCGGTTTTAAAGGTCTCGCCCTTCTAACATCGCTCTGTCTTGCACTCTTACCTGGAATTAAATTGAAGAGGTGGTGAAGGTAAGTGCTTTGGGATGTTCTCAAACGCACACATCTTCATCTGAACCATCACACCAATGGGTGGCAGAGCATGAGGAAAGTGACCATCTGGGTAGCTCGTTATTAAAATAGAGATCTGCCCATTTTTCTGAAGCTCAGGTCTTAAGTATATGGTTTTGCATGAAAGACACCATCCAGGATATTTTAACAAAGCACCCAAGTATAGAGGAGGCTTGCCGAGTGTGACTGCATGGCTTGTCTGCCATTCTGTAACTTGCAGACATTGGTTTCCGGTGGGAAGTGAGGGGGGGGGTGGGGAGGAATAAAAAGCACTGATCTATATGAAACAGTGGTCTGAGTCTATGCCTCACAGTAAAGCTTGCCTGGAGCAGGGGAATATCCACTTTAACCTGACCTCATAGGTTTCCTGTTGCTGAGAGCTAGCAGGACACAATCTCAGGAGACTCTATAACCAGGGGAAAGTCAGTAGGCCTTGTTATCATTTATATGGCAGTGGTCATTCAGCCTTGAAAGTTCCCATCAACACTGACCTCCATCCAGGAGTGGCCCTGACAGCTAGGTCTGTGTAAAAGGGAGTTCTTTTCATTTTATAACTGGAAAGAGAGCCCTCTGAGCTTACTGGGTTGGTTTGTGAAGGGATGGAATGGTTCAGGCACAGCCTTCAGCTGGGGGGCCATGGGAGATCACTCAGGATCTCAGAGTACCTTCTCTGACAGCAGAGAAGGAAATAGAGCCATGACTCTCTACCAGCTCTCATTCCCACTGTCTTCACTAGCCCCCAAATAAACCCAGAAAAACCTCCAAAGGGCAACTTGTGCCAGTGCCATGGTGTTAAATGGCACTTAAAGGACCTGTGTGGTGGGATGATTTATTGACACAACCAGAAAGGAGATCTTTAGAAGCACAGAACTCAAGCCATGCTGCTCTGTACCAACCTGCTAAACCTCCTCTCAGGGAACAAACAGCCAGCAACTTCACTCATTGGACTTGGAGGACACCCTGGCCATCTCCCCCAACTCAGTCCCAAGAAGCCCTTGTCTTTCCTCACACAGACTTGGCCTTCTCCATCCCAAGCTTCCAAAACAGCATTCTTCCCTCAGGTGTCTACAAGGAGGCTCCTTCCCTCACTCCACAAAGTCTCTCTGCAAACTCACCCTGCCCACACACAACCTAGCAATGCTTCAGCTTTCCATACTCTGAAAAACATAGCATGTTTTACTTCCTAATTTGTTAGAAGTAAACTGAAAGGGGACTTTGTTTTGTTTATTGTTTTATTCCTGAAAATTAAACAATTCCTGGCATACTTTGGGTTCTCAGCAATATATGTTGAATTAAAAGAATGTATTTGTTATGTTAAGATTCCAAAGATTACTTGGTTCTGATGATTTGTAGTTAGAGGGATTACTTTATTATATATATATATATATATATATATATATATATAGAGAGAGAGAGAGAGAGAGAGAGAGAGAGAGAGAGTACTCCATTATGTTCTATGTGTAAGACATTTGTTTTAGAGTGCTCAATGTTTTTATTTGGCTGGACCTCATAAATTATGTGGCTAACTACTTAGCAGATCTGAGATATTTTGATTATCACAGTTAGTGGGAAGAGGTCAGATATGTTATCACACATCCTATAGCCTACAGAGCAGCCTCACCATGAAGTGTTGTCAGGACCAGAGTAGCAAACCTGAGAAAGTCTACTGCAGACTAATGCATCAAGTCAGAGCAGGATGCTTTAACTCACAGGACTAGGTTGGACTGTCAGGAGTAACTGACTGACCCTTGTCATCTCATCTCATAGAAAGGAGTTATGGATGCTGTGGTGGTTTGAAAAAAAAAAAACAAAAAACAAACAATGGCACCCAAAGGTAGTGGCACTGTTAGGAGTTGTGGCCTTGCTGGCATAGGTGTGGTCTTGTTGGAGGAAGTGTGTCACAATGGGGGGGGGGGGAAGTGGCTTTGAGGTCTCTTTTCACAAGTTTCACTCAGTGTGACAGGTAACTACCTGCTGTCTTCTGATCAAGATGTAGCCTTCACCACATGCATGAGCCTGCATGCCACCATGCTCCTCATAATGATGATAATGGACTGAACCTCTGAAATTTTCTACCACCTCAATTAGATGTTTTCTTCATAAGAGTTGCTGTGGCCATGGTGTCTCTTCATAGCAATAAAAATCTCTAACTAAGACAGATGCTGTTTACTGAGCCTGGCTTAAGTTTACTTGAAGAAAATAAAGAATACCAATGTTTCTTGAATAATTAAGATATATCTACAAAATTATACTTACAGTAAGTACAGTACCAAGCACCTGGGTACACTACCTAACATGCATTTAATGCCTGGGGCCAGTGCTCTTTAAACCAGCAAGAATAGCTACAGTCCTCCAAGAGAATAATGGGGTGGTTGATAGCATATGGTGAGTTTATGACAAACCTAATTTGAAAGGGTGCAATAGGTGAGTGAATACAGAAAAAGTGACAAAAAATACGAAAAAAAAAAAGCAATGTTACAAAAATTAGCTTTTAAAAAATGATTAATTTGTCCAGGCATTGGTGGTGCACACCTTTGATCCCAGCACTCTGGAAGCAGAGGCAAGCAGATCTCTGTGAGTTGGAAAACAGACTGGTCTACAGAGCTAAGGACAGACTCCAAAGCAATACATAGAAATCCTGTCTCGAAAAACCAAAAAAAAAAAAAAAGCAACTGATTAATTTTTGGAATGTCTGCTCAAGAAGAAGCTGGAAATAAAACATAAAGACTCTATTCTCTTTGGGTTCATAGGAAGACAGACTCTTCCCAAACAAGATAGGGTACTCAGTATCTAAAAACAGGTGATTTTCCTATGATCAGGAGGGAAACAACCACTCCTTGTTGCCCAGAATCTGATGGTATCACTGTTATATAAGCCATACCTTATGAAATAAACATTTATTTCCAGGGTGTATTGGTTAATTTGTTCATTGCTGGGACAAATTACCTGGTAACAGTAGCCAAAGAAGGAAGGATTTCTTTCAGTTCACAGCTCTGGGGGAGCAGTCCATCATGACAGGGTTGCCATGGTGGAGGGAGCTTACAGAAACTTGGCATGCTGTATCCACAGTCAAGAGTAAGATAGAGCACTAGAGGCCCAGCCCAGGAAATGAGGGGTGTTGCCATTATTTAGTGTTGGTCTTCCCACTACAATTTAAATCAGTGTAGAAACCTCCTCAGAAATGGGCCCAGAGGATTATGATGACTCTAGATCCTGACAAGGTGACAGTGGATATTAACTATAATCTGGAAGGAAGAGCAAAGCTCATAAATTTAGCAAAGTAAATGAAATTTACAAGGCACCAGAAGTTCCTGAAACTTAAAAAGTTCATAAGTCCTCTCCCCATGATTATAAAGAGTTGATAATTGGTGTAAAGAGGAAACCCTGGCCACCATTTATACTGCTAACAGGTTGGACATAAAACTGTAGGGATATGGCTTTCCTGAATCCTCAATCATGCCGTATGGTGGGCTTTTAGTGATGCAGTTGACTTGGAGTCACCCATGCACCCGTAAGTAACCCTTCATCATGCTCCTGTATGTAATCCCAATAAACTCAGTAGTTCACTAAGCTAAACTTGAAAGGCATTGGTTTTTTTTGTTTTGTTTTGTTTTGTTTTTTGTTTGTTTGTTTTTTATGAGAAGTACCCTACCCAGGGTGAATGAAAACTCCAGAAAAAGTTACACAGCTTCCATGAGAGGCATAGACTCATATATTAAGATAGACTGTAAAAGGCTTTCTTTGTGACTAAAAATAATTTTTTTTTTTCACTGAAAGTTGAAGTTGGGACCAAGGCAACATAGGACTCCTATCTAGGAGAATATACAAGTGAATATTGACTACACCATGTTTCTGAAATACTACACACACAGGGCAGAGATCTAATCCACTGAGAAATATGAACTTCAGAATTCAGTCTTGGAGAGTGTTCAGACTGTCAAAGTGTCAAGGCATCAGCCCCTGGAGCTGATTAGGCTTCTGAACTCAATAAAATCAGTTTCATATGGCAAGGTGATGTCTGCCCACTCCCGAACATCCTCATGAAGTCTGTACTTAGAAATTGGTGCAAAGAACACTGATCCAGAATATTCAGACTCAAAATGCACAACTCTAACCTAATAAGGTGGTGTGTTGGCGTTGTAGGGTCAAGGCTGAGTTATTTACTCCATTCCCAGCATGACATGACACACCATCAAACTATACAACTCTATAAAAGATGACTGAGGCAGAATGGACTCTGTCTTCTTCATCAGGTCAAAGAACTGATATCCATTCAAGGACGGTCTCAGCCCTGCAGGAGAGGAAAGATGAGAAGATCCATTGCAGCATTTAACACTTTACAAGGCTTAGAGAAATCCATGCAGCAGACCTACGAGGTGAGGACACCAGCTGTGTCACAAGCCCTTTGTGTTTGCTGAAAATTCTTAGGATTAGCAATGACTCCATGGAAAAAGCAAAGCCCTATTCAACCTAGTAGGTGAGAGGGGAGAAGATTCAGAGACCACACCCAGTGCTTAGGGATCCTCAGACATTTTTCTTCTACACTTAAGATGGCCACTTCATTTTAGATTGTACAAAAGATGAAAAATTATGATTGGGGTAATAAATTAAAGGCATCCTTGTTAGGGTAGGGGCAAAGGAGTGATCTTGGGAAGCTGTAGTTGGGCTGGTGTATTTCCCTCAGGAGAGATACATGTTTCTTTTTCTTACCTTGAGCCTTGAAAAAGATGGTCATTTTTGTCCCTTTCTTGGGAAGGAAACATGTACAAGATATACAATTTGGAAGGACAATTTAATAGGCTATAAATTGAATTGGTTTTCTGTATTTTTTGCCTTCCTGTGCCTCCAGAGCCATGTAAACGTTTTGGACACTACTTCAGGTACCTTCAATGCCTCCAGCTTTGTGATGTCTGTATAATAGAGTGTGGGAATATTAAACATGTTTAAAGCCCTTAAGCCCAGCATCTTACCTCCTAAAATATACCACACTTCATTTCCCTCTAAGATTCTCCACTGGAATCACAACCAAGCACTTATACAAGTATGTGAAGACAAAGTCAATGCTTAATGGCTGAAAATGACTTACCTACCAGCATAGCAAGGTACTAACCATACAGTCAACTGAGAGTTGGTCTGTGGATAAATGAGGAAGCTAACTGTTAAGCACTGGTTTTGGTTAAAACCTGATGAAGGAAATACCATCCACCACACAGAGGAAGCTAGCTAGCCTTTACCTCTGTTGTTTGCCAGGATTTTGGCCTTGTCAAAGAACAAGGACAAAAAGACCTGGGAAAGGAATATACATTTGTTTAGATTTTATGTGGTACTAGAGGCTGTATAAGGAACTGAAGCCCAGTGATGCGGTTAGAGTTGAACATTTTCATATGGAATCAAAGCCAGAATGTGGAGTTATAGTACGTAAGAATATAAGGCACTTGGGCTCAGAAATGAAGATCAATGTAAACAGTGTATACGGAAATTTCCCTCATACTCTCACACTCTTCACAGCTCACCTGGCACTTTACTCCCTGCATTTAAGAAACAGAAGGAAAGTAGGTGTGTTCCATTCACAGCTGACTTACTAGGTAAACATCTTACCTTGGAGTGACATGTTTGTGACTGCATTAACACAGACATGTGTACATGCATATACACAAGTCAATGAATGTTTAAAATCTTGCTATTAATATAGGTCCAAAAATACTATTGTGATAAAGACCACAGAAACAATGGCAAGTTGCAAAAATATGAGAATCCCTCTTTCTAGCGAAAGCCATTAGAAACAGATAATTCCTAAGTCCTCAAGTAAGAAGTCTGATATACTTGACTTGTAGCATGGTAACTCAGTCACTATTGGGCAAATAATCTGAGAGAAGGGGCCCAATGCACATCCTCTGATCACTTCTGACTCTGTAATCATGCCATTGGACTAAGTGCAGTATTGCATTGGAAGACAACACAGCCCAAGACACGATTCATGGAGCCTTTATATTTTTAAACAAATAGATATAATTATATAGAAAGGTTATATCAAACTATAAGTACTCATTATAGGTATATTTTTAATTGTTCTTCAAATATAATTTTATTGTTTTGTGAAGATAATGGGAAAATGAAGAACTTCAAGATGCTTTCCATTGGCAGGGTTATGGGTATACACAGTACATGCTGCTGGCTAAACAGCTCTCTTTCACCTAGGTTCTGTTTTGTTGTACTATGCCCTGCATTGGCATATATGTTAATTTGGTTATCAGACTCAGATATAAATTCAAAAACATAAAAATTATATTGTAGACCAACAGTGAAAAGTGGGACTCGTTTTGAATGCCATGTGCAACCCATCTATGTGGCTACATAGGGAGTGTTGAGAAAGATTGCTATGCTCAGTGGAAGAGTGACAGAAACATGTCTGCCAGAGAAAAATAAGGGGCAGACACAAACATATGTGTCTCCTTTCTTGTGGATTCCAGCAGCAATGACAAGCTTGCAAATCCATGAACTATGGGAATATCTTAGAATCATTGAGGAAGAGACATACATCCAATGTGACAGAACAAATAAAAAATCACCTCTTGTGTAAACATCTAAATTCATATTATCTAATTTATTTTGAGATTGAAAATAACAAGAAAAGAAGGTAAATGGTTTATTACCTGCTTAACAACAACAGTGGCCTCACAGTTTATAGTTTCATACATTTCTTTTTCCACATTGGCCTCAGTATAGTCTGGCTCAACAAATACTAATTGAGAACATGTGAGGAAGACTCTGGGCTGGGTTCTTTGGGCAATTCCCACCATCAAGGAGTTTATGATTGCTGACTTAAGTTCATGTGCACATATTTTGTGTTTTCTCTGGCAAAATTGAAACTATAATTCTTAAACAACCCCCACTTCCTTCCTCCCCTCAGCCTCTGGCCACTGCCATTCGATATTGTGTTCTCTGTACTGGGCCATTTTATGGATGTCATGTGGTTCGGATCACGCAGGATTGATCTGTTTATGACTGGCTCATTTCCCTTAGCAGAATGTCCTCTCGGGTCATTCATGTTATACAATTGACTTCATCATGGTTGATTAATACTCCACTGTACATATTTATCACATTTTCTCCACCAATCCATCACAAGGTAGATGCTTAAGGTGCCCCCCCTCCTCGAATGTGAATACGAGGATACAAACAAATCTCTTCAAAGTCCAATTTCCAATTCTTTTTGTTAAGTGTTCACAAGTGAATACTTTTAATTTTAATTGTTTGAGGGTTTGCAGACTGTTTTCAATAGTGACTATATCATTTGACTTTTGTGCTGTTTTCAGGAAAAAAACATCCTACACAGGCTCAGATATTTGAATATGTGGTCCCCAGCTGGGAACTGTTCTGGGAACTTTTAGAGGTATGGCCCCACTGGAGGAAGTCATTGTGGGAGCTCTGGGGATTGATAGCCTCTGTCCACTTCCAGTTCACTGCCTCTGCTTCCTATGTATGGATGAGATGGAATCCCTCAGCTTGTTGCTCTGGCTGCCTGCCTCAGTCCCTCTCTTACCATCATAGACTCCCCATCCAGAGCTATAAGCAAATCAGCTCTTTCATAAGTTACTTTTGGTCGAGGTGTTCTATCACCACAAATGAACAGGAACCAGTATAACCTTCCTGGAGACTGTGTATAAGATTTCCCCATAGCTTCAACAGCTTGTCAGTTTCAGTGTGTGTGGGGTGTTGTTGTATTAAGTAGTGATCTTCTAACAGGTATGTAGCAGTGTGTCATAGTCCCTTTTGTTAGTATTACCTTGATTAATAATATTGATTTTAAATGACCTGCTATTGTCATTTATGTATCTTCTTTAGAGACATGTCTACCCAAATCCTCTGCCATCTTCACTTACATTTTTAATCCAGAGTACCAGCCACCCTCTTTTCAAGTTACCTGTGTTCTTCTATAGCCTTGAACTGAATTTCTTTCTGCCATTAGGATATCATAGGCTTCCTTACACCTATAGCCTTTCATCACCCTCGTTATTCATGGTTAAGAGCATCCATGCAGTGCTCACTGGTTTCATGTCAACCTGACACCAGATAGAATCATCAAAACGGATGGTCCTGGATTCTATAATAAAGCAGGCTGAGCAAGCCATGTGGAGCAAGCCAGTAAGCAGCACCCCTCCATGGCCTCGGCATCAGCTCCTGCCTCCAGACTCTTCTCCTGTTTGAACTCCTGCCCTGACTACTTTTGGTGGTGTCGAAGTACAAGCTGACTTTCCCCAACTTTCTTTTTGGTCATGGTGTTTCATGGCAGCAATAGAAATGCTAACTAAGACACATGAATTCCAGGAATCAATCCCACTGGGCACGGAGGGACAGGTTTTTTACTGTGGTGGTGGATTCGACTTCCCTGTATTTTGTTGAGAATTTTTGCATGTGTATGCATGAGAATTTGTGTATACATGTTATTCTGCCTCCATAAAATGAGTTTGGGGACAGTTCTATGTGGGAAAACGTTTGAGAAGGACTGGTGGTAATTCTTTAAATGTTTCCCAGAATTTTACCTTGAAAACGGGCTTTTGTTCGGAAGGTTTTGATCCTCCCAACAAGGGCCCATTTGCCCTTGTTGTAGTCATTTCGACTTTCGTTTCTTTTTTCTTATCCAGGTTTTAGATCTTCTGTTGTTCTACAACATATAAATGTATTCTTCTTTCTATTCTCTACTGCTCATCTTTATTTAGTTACATCAATTTTAACATCTCTTGCATTTTAAAATTGTGTTACCTATGTCTGTGTCAATTTTTTTCCTTGAACTTGATCTTTAAAAACAAGATAAAAGTTTCCTTGATTTCCCTTTTGTTTTTCTGTTCTTCATTTTACCTGTTTCTGCTCTGATATTATTACTTCCTTTCCATCTCTAATATTCTTAGCACCATCCTGGAGTGCAGTCCCCTCCTGCTATATCCCTAGTTATGGGCACAACATGGTTTGTGTTGAAGCTGAATCAAAGCTTGTGGGGCTTACAGATTTCTCTTTCAACATTGAAGGATATAAAAAAGTATAATTTCTTGTGTCTATAATGGAGGCATAGAGTAGCTTCCTAGACCCTGGGATGGATGAGTGTATCATTCCCTAGGAGAACAGTTTTGGAAGAGCCCACAATGTCTCCCAGCTTATAAAATGTCTCTTATGTGCTAAATGACACATAAAATTGGAATAAAATACCTGTGTATCTCTTTAGAGTATGGATACAATATAACGATTCAGCCTCTTGTTTGTGCTGACAAGCCTGTCACCTTCCTTTTACAGTGTTTTCCCTACATAATGGACTGTGTATCTCTGGAACTAAATTAAAAATGATAATAAAGCCTTTCTAACTTAAAAAAAAAAAAACCTGTGTAAATAATGGGATGACACGATTTTAAGGAGCAATCACCTGAAGAGCATATCTTAAGAAAAACCTGGGACACACATACATTCTTTGTCTTAAATAACTTTCTTGCTGTTTAGGCTGAAGCCATGAACTCAGTAAGGACAATGGAATCTATGTCTGTCACTTTGTAATAGAATTAAGCAAATGGTGCCACCGTGACCTGAGAGAATTAATGTACCTTCAATGTAAGAGCCATTTCCTTCAGAGAAACCAGACACTTATTAATCCGGACAGAAGATTCATGAAGAAAAGGCAGGCTTCAGGAATGTTATCCCTGTTGGGGGACAGATCGAGCAGCATGGAGGAAATTGAAGTGGCTGACCTTTGTCTTAGAGGGAGACTGGTGTCAGAGCTAATGGCAGAGACCATTTTGCCTTCTTATTTTAAATTGTCACACATCAGCAATTAGAAATCGCTTATGCTCTCAGAGCTGTGTTAATTTATACTTAGATTCAATGACTCACTGACTGTTCTGGTAGGTGCAACCTTGGAGGCCATCCTCTTGATTTTTTCACAGGATGAAATGGATACTCAGAGCTATGCTGAAGCCTGTCCCAAGTCAGAGTCACCAGCTCAAACTGAAAGTGAAGCTCAGCTCTACATCCAAGTCCACTGTGGTGGTTTGAAAGAAAATGGCCCCTAAGGGCACCAATGGGAGGTGTGGCCTTGTGGGAGTAGGTGTAGTCTTGCTGGAGGAAGTATTTCACTGTAGAGGTGGACTTTGCCTTCTCGTATATGCTCAAGCCACACCCAGTGATACAGACCACTTCCTGTTGCCTGCAAGATGTAGGACTCTCAGCACCATGTCTGCCTGCATGTCACTATGTCCCACCATGTTAACAATGGAGTAAACCTCTAAAACTGTAAGTCAACAACCCCAATGAAATGTTTTCCTTTGTAAGAGTTTCCATGGTCATGGTGTCTCTTCACAGCAATAGAAAGCCTAAGACATCCACAATTCTATAAAAAGAGACTCATTTCTTCGTTTACTATTTCCTATAGTACATGTGTGTTATATACATAATCTTTAAATACTACTTAAAATTTTTAAATATTTTACCTCATGCAGTATTTCTTTGAGGTTACTTGTGAATTAAAAAAAAAAAAAAAAAAAAAAAAAAACTGGTTTTCAGTTGCTATATAAAATAATGGGCTTCATTAAGACATTTTAATATGTATATATCATTATGCTTTTGATGGGGATGTTCTTCTGTATGTATGTTTCTCTTATTGGTTGATGAATAAAACACTGATTGGCCAATAACCAGGAAGGAATTATGTGAGGGGCTACCAGACGAGGAGAATTCTGAGGAAAGGAGGCAGAGAGCAGCCACCAAGGAGATGCCATGTAGCTGCTGAGGGAGCAAGACTTATATAAGTCTCTGTGTGTTTATTTGGAGCTAAACAGCTGTGGGACCAGGTGGGACGGAACCTCGGTCTACATGCTTTGCTCATATTGGGCCAACACTCTACTCCCTTCTGCCCACTCCTACTGGCTCCCTTCCTTCCCTCAAATAGACAACCTTTCTGCTTTTATGGTAAGTATCATCACATGTGAGAGAAAACACATGAGGCATTCTGTACTTTAAAGGCCTATTGAAATAAGTGCATGAATATATTTTTAAAAAGTATACCGTTGAAAATGGATAGTATATCTTAAGAAAATTATGATGATTTCTTATAAATAATTGTCTTGGCTTTTTCAGAAAAAAAATCAATGAATTAGCTGATTAAGGTAACTGAAGTATATAGATTTGTCACTTTGGCACAGAACTAGACAAATGGTACCACAATGACCAAAAAAAGATGGCAGTGTACACACAAAATAATTTATTTATAGTTCAGATTTTCCAATATCAAAACCATTTACCTCAGGAAAATTGTCACTACTTACCCTTTCCTTGTCTCCACAACTCTATACTCTTTCTTCTCCCAATGTGCATATTTAACTTAGATTCCACAGAAGAGATTATGCACGGCTATTTGTCTTTCTAAATTTGGCTTCACTCTCCAATTCACCCATTTTCCTGAAGGTGACATAATTCAATTCTTCTCTACAGATAAATGAAGTAAGTTGGGTAGATGTGCTCATTTTTCTTCATTGTTCATTGATTGGCACCTAGACTATCTCTGTATCATCACTATTGTGACTAATGTAGTATTAAACAGGAATTTGCAGGTATCCCTGTGGTACCCTGACTTAAATCCCTTAGACCACAGACCTAGCAGTGATACAGCTGGGTCATGTGGTAGTTCTATTTTTTGGTTGCTTAAAGGATCTCTGCACTAATTTACATATGAGACACTTCAGGTTTTTTGTTTTTGTTTTTTCCTACCAGCACTCAGTCAGGGATCCTTTTCTCCAGTCATTACTAGTACCTGTTGTGATTTATTTTCTTAATGACAGCCATTCTGATGGAGACAAAATAGGGTTATAATGAAGTTTTAATTAGTATTTCCCTAATAACAAAAGATGTTGCCTTAGTCACTATTCTCTTGCTATGAAAGAAACACCATGACCACGGAAATTCTTATAAAAGAAAGAATTAATTAGGGGTCCTTCTTACAGTTTCAGAAGGTTAGTCCATTATCATCACTATGGAAAGCATGACAACAGCTATGAAGGCATTGGGTTGAGAACTTACTTCTTCCTGATCCTCAGGAAAGAGAGAGAGAGAGAGAGAGAGAGAGAGAGAGAGAGAGAGAGAGAGACTATCATGGTTTCTTAAAACTTCAAAGCCCAGTCCCAGTAACATACCTCCTCCAACAAGACCACACCTCCTGATTCTCCCCACACAGTTCCACTTTGCTGTGACTAAACATTCATATATATGAGCCTATAGAGAACATTCTCCTTCAAACTATCACAGATGCAAACAGGTTTTGCTTTTACATATTGGCTACTTTATTTATTTTTTTAAAAATTGCATATTTAATTCATTTGTCCAATTATTGACTGGGTATGTGAGGGATTCAGTGTTTTTAAATTTGTATTTTTAAATCTTTAACTTTTTAGCTTTTTCTGTTCTAGATGTTAATATTCTGTCAGATACATGATTAGCAAAGAGAAATCTTGTCTTGTTGGCTTTCTCTGAATACTGTTGATTCTTTCCTTTGCTATGCTATCATGCAAGGCTGAGGGGAATATCTATCAACTAGATAGACCTGAAATTTGCAGTACTTATTTTCAAAAGGCATGGCTTGTCACAGAGTTTAAGCAAGCAGCTGACCTTTGTCCTTTGGCTATCAGTGTCCACTAAAGTTATCCAGCTCCTTGCCAAAGAGGCTGTTAACCTCTGAGCCCTTTGTTGCCTGAGCTTCCTGCCACCTGAACTTTTCAGTGTCTGTGCTTAGCCCTCCCTGGTCCACAACTGCCTCATCTCCCATGAGGGCCTCTAATAGACTGATTCTAGGCTCCCTGACTGTGATCAGACTTTCAGGGTAACATAGTTTTAATCAGTTCCCCCTGGGGAAAGTACCTGGCTACAAAGCTCTGAGAAATGGGTATACCAATATTGTGGTGATATCTTGTTTGTAACTCTAATGAATAAAGCATGCCTGAAGATCAGAGGGCAGAGTTAGCAGCTAATTAACCATAGAGGTCTGTAGGTCTGCACAGACAGGAAGTGATATGGCTGGGCAGAGAGAGGACTATAAGGTTGGAGGAGACAGGAGCTCAATCACTTTCAGCTGGAAATTTGGTAGAGGTAAGAACTCTACTGGCTGGCTGCTCTGCTTCTCTGATCTTTCAGCTTTCACCTCCTAATATCTGACTTCAACTTTTTATTGTTAAGTCTGATTATAACTCGTGCTAGACAACATGAACCTTTTCTTCACTGCTGACCAATGCTGGAGAAGTCACTGTTGCCCTGAACCCCTAACTTGATTTGTAGTTAAATCTATGGACTGTACTGAACTGCCAGGCTACTTTCATCAAAGCCACCTGGGGTACCCTTTGATGAGCTGTCTGCTTCCTCTCTCAGACAGGATGATGCATCGTAGAAGCCATGAGCTGCTTGCTCCTTTTGCTGGCTATCTCCCCACTTCCTTGTATTCCTTAACTGCCCTTTCACCCCATTTCTGTTCCTGGAACTCTTCTGCTTTTCCTTTATTTCAAGTAGAGACTATTTTTTCCTTATCCCATTTCCCAAGCTACACAGATGATGGATAATCTGCCATCTTATCAACAACCTTCTGGGGTGTTGGCATGTGTCTTCAAATATATACAAAAATATACATAACACCTCAAAGCATTAAACAACCGTCTCCTTCATTCTGTCTCAAAGAAAGAAGGCCTAGCTTATTTCATCCAACTGGTCTATCTGTGAATCCTAGCACATCCCTGGGCAGTATTTAATTACCCATTTGTGGGCCTCAGACTACTTACAAAAAACAATGAACTTAACCCTCCCGACTACCTTGTCTCCCCACACAAACCAGCTCTCTACTCTCGACAATCTCTAGCTCTGCTTAGGAGTGTTCATTTTTTTCCTTTCCCCTCCATAAATTTAGCAAATAAGATAAATAACTAAATAAATAAGTCAATGGATACAAGAACTGCAAAGCCCAAGTTTGTCCAGTTGAGCAGCCAGGGTGATTTAACCTGTGTCAGAAGGTTTCTTGGATTCTTTGGAAGTCCCAACCTCTCCAAACAGAATTTCTGCTTCCCAGATTTGAAATTGTGTTCTTATTCTTTGACTTCAATCACATTTTCAAGCTATATAACTTGGTAGAGACAGCATAGGGGAAATGGGCAGACAGGAATCTAATCCCTCTGACAGAAACTTGAGCTTACATATCCCAGGCTTACACAGATGAGAGATAATCTGCCATTTTACCACACAACCTTCTGTGGTGTTGACATGTGTCTTCAAATTTGCACAAAAATATACCTCTACCCCAGGAAAGACAGGAGAGTGCAAAGCTATCCATGTTACATAGACATTCCCAGAAAATTAAATGTTCTTGATTATACTATTCCCACAAATCTTTGCCTACCCCCTCTTTCCCTCTCAACCATAACCTCTCTGCTCTGACCCCATAAGCTCTTCTGAAATTTCATATTATGTCTGTTACACCTTGCAAGCCACTCTTCAGAGTTTTGTGGATCCAAACAGAAACAATGGTGAGGCCAAATCAGCTATCTTGACCTGAAGAACTATCCATAGTAAGCCTTGCTTCAAAACTAGGAAAGATTAAGTTAACTAAAATCTCAACTTCATGCCCTATCTAACCATCCATATACACAGTAAAAATTCCTAATCTTAACAGTCTTTAGTGTCCTCTTTGGATAATCAGAAATAATAATGTTTGGGTGAATTAATTCTGAGCATGTAACAAGTAGGAACATGATAAAGTTCCAGCAGATGATACATTCAAAAGAAGTCTTTGTTGTTTTTAATATTACTATAGCAGAAATACATTCCAGTGGAAGTGTTCACATATGTTTTCAAGTATCTGTCAAGACACTTATGTTCATTAGTTAAAGTTATCTTGTAGGTTCTTAAACCTTTGAGATCAGGAGTCATTTGTTCCTCTTATCAATTTCATGAATTATAAAAGTTAGGGAAATACAAGATTTACTCATTCATCTGAGGAATAACCATGCTATTCAGCCTTAGTATTTAAGATGTTGCACTTGGGGTTAAATGTTGTAAACAAGGTAAACAGCATGGCTGTCCTGATGGGAAAACTATACACATGTTGGGAGGAGAGAATAGGTTTATGGTCACAATAAGCTTAATAGGAACAGAGCCAAGTGTTGGAGGATCTCCTTCTGCCAATTGCCTAACTTCCCTCAGGGCTACCAGGTGTCCAGCTGTAGTCAGTCCTGGCTACTGAATAAACTGAAATCTCACTAATGCTGAGCTGCCTCTGAAATCTGAAAAATGTATACAGATATTGGTAATATTGACTGTTCTGGAATATTATTTGAAGATGTGTTACATTTGTTTATGCTGTGGAACATTTGTTTAGTGATGCAAAGATGTGTTGCTTTTCTTTATGTTGCATTTATTTAACTCTGTGAAACTGTGTTACTTTAGCCTGTCCAAAACACCAGATCGTTCTACTAAAGAGATGTCATATTGGTTAATGAATAAAGCACTGTTGGCCAATAGGAAAGCAAGATTGGTGGGACTAAGAGACTAGGTAGAGAGAGGAAGGAGTAGGGAGAGGAGTCAACATGGAGAGAGCAGAATGCCGGCCCCTCTCTCCAGTAAGATTAATAGACATGGGTTAATATTTAAAGACAGATCTAGCTGATAAGAAACTAGTAACTGCCCTACAGCTTTATATAAAATACAGCATCTCTGTGTATTATTTGGGGCTAGCGCAGCTGTGGGTCCAGGTCTGCAGGGAAAACATACTCCTAACAAAAGAGCCTGTAGCAAGGCAGGAGAAAAGATAGGTAGGGTTGGCAGGCAGAGAGAATAAATAGGAGAATAAATTTGGAAAGAAAAGATTGAGAGCAAAAGGAGAGAAGGATTCTAGGGGCCAACCACCCATCTACAGAGCAAGTCATGGAGAAAGAAGAAAAGAAAGGTATAAAGGATTAAAAAAAAAAAAAAAAAAAGGAAAAGCCCATAGGCAAAAGATAGACAAGATAATTCAAGTTAAGAAAATCTGGTGGCAGGAAACAAGCCAAGTTATTCCCAACATTAATAAGAAAGAATAAGAATCTTTGTGATTTGTTTGGGAGCTGGGTGGTGGACACTCAAAGACCCAAAGAGTAAAAAACAACTGATTAGAGTCGACTCTGGCTTTGTTTACCACTTATGGTGAGGTAGTAATTACCAAGACGCTCCAGTCCTTACTATTATTCCCACTTGTTGCTGCTGCCCGTGCTGAGATACATACTCAGTGAATGTGGACTGAAGACCAAAGCATAGAACATGCTTCAGAGTATCTGCAGTTTCTTTCAAAATCTAATGAGTCCCAAGTGAGTTTCACAAAGCAGATTCTGCCCTGACTTCTTGCCACTTCTTAGACACAGAAGAATAGGATGCAGAATAGCTCGACAGTTTGCACTTGAGACATGAATATGAAAACAAATATTCAGTGTGCCCTCCAAACTCGCCAACCTACTATGATGATTTGATGCTTATGATTTACCTTTGACCAATAATGAAGGAAGGAATAAGAAATACTGAATTCACATGCCTGTGCCATTCATTCCCTAGGGGAACAGAGCTGGCCTGGCCTGTAGCAATGGATCTGAAAGATGTCTGGAGGGTGTGGTGACTCTATGCTTCTAACAAATAGGTAGCAAAACAAGCAGCCAGAACAGACAGAAGAGACGGCTTCTGTGGCGTCACAGAATATGTGAGATAACACATATACACAAGCACATGTATGCTTAAATGTGCTTATGTGTGCATAAACATGTATGTTTAATTTTTAAAACAAAGAACTCAGTGAAAGAGACCTAATGATTGACTGCTGAAAAAAAAAATATGACTGGGGAAATACCTTGGTTCAAAACAACTTTCTATTTTCTACTTATCTTTTAGGAGTATGGTAGTGTTATCAACTAGACAGGTTCTAGGATCACCTAGGAGATCCTTTAGACATGTCTGTAGGGGTTATCTTGCTTCCATTAACTGATGTAGGGATATTCATTCTCTAGCAAGGCATTCTGGGCTATCTAAACTGTTGAAGGAAAACACTAGCAGGCATTCATCATTGCTGTCTACTTCTGGTTATGGCTGCAGTATGACTAACTCCCTCAGGCTGCTGCCAGTGTGACTACAATGTGTCCACTGTCCACTGTGATTGGCTGTGACCCCAACTGCAAGCCAAACTAAACCCTTTCTCTCTCAAGTTGCTTTTGTCAGTGATTCTTATCACAGCAACAGGAAATCAAAACAAAACAAGACAAACATTTAAGTGATTAAAAAAATAAAAACAAAAACAACAACAACAAAAAACCAGCTAATCAGGAAAGAAATCTATAAGTGTTCTCTCACCATGGAGGGGGACGAAAGGCAAAGAACTAGGTAATGACTGCCATGGAGGGAAATGAAAGGAGAGAGTAATGCAGAGCACTGTGGTCAACATTTGAGCAGAGATGTGAAAGAAGACAGAAACTTCCTAGAGGATATCCTAGAAGAGATGCTAGACCAGGAGTTCTCAACCTGTGGGCCCCAGCCCTTTTGGGGATCAAATGACCCTTTGATGGGGTTTGCTTAGGACCATCAGAAAACACAAATATTTACATCCCAATTCATAACAGTAGCAAAATTACAGTTATGAAATAGCAAAGGAAAGAATTTTATCTTTGGATTTCACCACAACATGAGGAGCTATATTAGGATGGCAGCATTAGGGGGGTTGAGAACCACTGCTCTAAACAGAAGTAAGAGAATGGGACCTGGAGTAGATCTGCAAAGAGGTCATGGGGGTGGGCAGCAAAGGAATAGGGACAGTGTACCCTCAACATGACTGACCTCCTTGTACAAATAGGATTTTAAATTGTAATGTAATACAATATTCAGGCAACATATGATCCTTCTTCCTTCACACAGACCTTCAGTAAAATCCTCACAGCTGGCTTTTACCAGCAGAATAGATAGCATAATTGCTGCGTCCTATTTTACCACTGTTTTGAGATTGGACCCTCAGGATCTTCAAGGAAGTCCCCCAGATTGCAGTAAAAGATTATTAAAGGAAGGCTTTGTCAGGGGACAGTTTCTGCCTTGAGAACTTCTACTTTTAAAAGCAAAGTTTCTCCCAGGGAAACTAATTCATGGCCACAATGCAGAGTGATGCAGACGATTTCTCATTGTTCCACTTCACATCTGAGAGAAGGATAAATAGAGCACCATGTTGGATTCAGTGTGTGTGCTCTTCTAGGCTGTAGGCACTTGTAGAAGGCATCTGTTACCATGGACTTGCTTTGAGGGTCCCTGTAGCTGACCAGAACCCAACCTAAGAATTCAGCAATTTGTCACAAAGTTGCAGGGTGGCACATGACATAAGCAAGACCAGTCAAACTTTTATAGCAAATGTTTCAGTGGTAACTGAAGGCAGGTATGTTTTGGCACAGCAAAGCCTATCAAAGGGCAGCAAGACAACACAATGCTTATGTACTGGCCATTCTGGAAACGAGGAATTCCAGATAAAGGTTTTGGTAGGCTTAGGCATGGTTCTTTGGATTGGTTTGATTGGTTGTCTTAGATCTGATTCTCTCCCTGCATCTTCACTGACTCCCACTTCTGGACGCCTCTGCAGTCCTGCAGTCCTGTCCTTACAAAGACCCCAGTTGTAGTGGGTTAGACTCCTTCCTAACGACATCGTTTTAATTTAATTACCTCCCAAAAGACCCTGTTTCCAAGACAGTCATATTCTGGGTAAGATTGCAACATGTGAATTGTAAGGAACAGACTCAGCCCACAACACATAGTGACAATTAATTTTTCTGGAAAATAGCAGTTTGAAGACATAGACTCCAAGCAGCAATTCTGTGAGCTGTCAGGAGTTGGTGTGAGATGATCTTGATGTAGCAATCTTTTGAGCTGCTTTTTGAACTGCTACTGAAACTCAAAGATCTTTATAGCTCCTCAGACCAATAAATCCTTTTGCCCTTGCTTTCATTTTGGCCTAACATGCTATCGCTTGAAATTAAGTTATTTCTTATGCATGAGGTTGATAGAGAGATCATTGCTTTGAACACCTAATGTACAGAATTTGTGTTCAATTTGAATGCCATTTTCTTCCTATACCATAAACTCAAATCTCTTGCCTTAGAATTTTTTAAGCAAGACCCACAGATTACAATGCATTACAAAGATAAAATATAAGTGCAGCACTAAGGGAAACGCCTTTTTCTTTTAAAGGCCATATACAATTAGTGCTCTAGATTAGAGATTCATGGTAACAAGAATTTCTACCATCCATTGCAGGTGGCAATTTTCAATTTATGTTTATTACAAAGGGCTGTTTGTGCTAAATACGCCAGTCTGGTCTTCCTGGCTTTTATAAAAACTAAAGCAGCATGTCTACTGTACACACAACCCCTGTGCCTCTGAACCTTGCTTCCTAGAGAGAAAAATGTACACCCCAAAACGCCTTTTCAGCCAAAGAAGCAGGATTAGAAAAGAACAGCTTTTCTTTTTTATGATAGGGGCCAACTGCAGAGAAACAATTTGTAGTGTTTGTGATCTTTAGTTCAGGTTTCATCCACATTTTAGTTTCCCTCAAGTTTCATATGTCAAATATTGATGTTATCTAGAAAATTCAAGAGAATAAGATTTTCTGACTGACTTCTGTTATTATTTTTCCTTGGAAATAACAGGGGAAGTGATTTCCTTATGAGACACTGTGGTGGCTGTTCTTGACTATCAACTTGACTACATCTGAAATTAAGTAAAATCCAAATGACCCGTAAGGGCTTGTTTCTTAATTAAATCATTAAAAGTGGGAAGAACCACCCCTAATCTGGACCTTTGAGTTGGAAAGATAAAACTATAATCCTAGCGTTTTGAGGTGGGAAGATTCACCTTTAACCTGCACTATACCTTCTGCTGGCAGTCTATAGAAAGGACATGAACGAGGGAAGCTCTCTCTTGTCTGCTTGCTTTCACCTTCACTAACAAGTCCATTCTTTTCATTACAGCCTACCTCTTTGGGATTTCTGTATATACTAAATACCAGTGAGACATTCAGCCTCACAGACTGAACATCTGCTGAATTCTTGGAGCTTCTGTTCATAGGAAGTCATTGTTGGATTAGCCGGACCACAGCCTGTGTGTCATTCTGATAAATTCCATATATGTGTGTATTTACATATTATGCATTAATTCTATTCTACATTAAAATTTATAGATTGTATATATTATTCTAATAAATTCATGTGTGTGTGTGTGTATCAGAGGAGGAAGACTTATTTTATACGTTTTGTTACTCTAGAGAATCCTGACTAAAATAGACACTAATGCATTGTTCTCTTCATCATTTTGGTAAGGAATATAGAATTAAGGAGGTTTTTTGAGGTGTTTTTAACTACCCGAACAGCTGAGGAGAGTTTACAGCCACTGTACCAGGCTATCAAAAATATTTTCTCTCACATTGTACATAGAGAAAGCTTATAAAAAAGACACAGTTTGGAAACTGTTGTTTGTCAAACACGTGAGCAACTTCAGGAGAGTCTTTGAAGGATGACGTAGCTCACATACTGCAGTGAAAACAAGTGTTTTGGGCTCCTGAACCAAAGGTCAACTGCCACTCTGGGGTCCTGTGTGCAGAGGAGGCATTGGCAATGAAATGGAGGAGTGCCTTGTGCTAAGTTGCAAAGAGAGTTGTGTTTGTGAAAGGCACTGTGTGTCTTACTTCTCATTCTAACAGGTTTGCCTCTTTCTTCACCGTCGGTCAGGAATCTTTGTCCCATCCTTGCCTTGCACATGATTTGAGTTTTACTCAGTGGCCCTGAGATCGTCTCATCTTTGTGTTGTCTTTGTCCAGTGCCTTTCAAGAAGAAGTGGCCCACTATACCCAGAATCCAGGCACAGCAGGAAAGGAGGGTCTACTCAAATACAGAGAAAAGGACATGTGTTCTTCTCCAGTCCTAAGGGTAGACATTGGCCAGTCATCATTCCCAAACAGAAAAGCCTGCAGAGAGAAAGTACAGATTATAGTTGCCTCCTAGTACAATTGAGTGGAGCTCTGCATTCACAGGACTATAAGCCATTTCCCACAAGTTCAGATTAATGCTAGTACTTCTTTGCTTCCTTTGTTGCATGAAATGTCTCTTAAAAAGCAACTGGAGAAGAAGTTCCTCTGGGAGCTAATTCGTAAGCAAAAGATTAAACAACAAAAACCTGGAAAAGGCTTCTCAGTTTTTAAGAGAGCATAGTAACAATACCCATTTTTCAAAAAGATTGTACATGCTAGAAAAAGTTTGGGATATTTTTGTCTCTCTTTTTTTGACTAGAGATAGGAGCAGTGACCAAGAGAAATATGATCTATGTCATTGGTAAAATGACTTAAAAAATCTTAGTGTCCTTATTAGTGAAAATATATAGATAAAATTAATCTTGGTAATATACTATTTGTTATGCTTGATACTTATATTTTATATGTATGCATAAAATATTATACAACCAGATATTATATTTTAATAAATAGTCAACACATGTGAAACAGACATTTTATTAAAAATTATTAATTAGGTGTTCTGAATTTTCCCCATACTGTCATTGAATCTGAGGTCTATTTGACAGACCACTTCAGTGTGGACTAGCTCTGCCCACAAGTTGAGTTGTGATGGGGAACTGGAGCCCACCATGTTGGACAGCCTCATAGAAATACAACTTGTACATTCTCTTATGTCCTTTGTATCATTTGGGTCTCCATTTATGGAGCTTTTTTGGCATGAATATGCCTATAAGGAAAGCACTCTTGGGGAGAGATAGAAACCTGTATTTCCTTTTTGGCACCAAATATTCTGAATACTCACACTTACAAGTTTATAGATTTTGTTTAAAGAGCTACTATAGTCTTGTTAAACAGCAACTCTACAAATGATAAAAATGAACTGTGGTGTTGTGCAAAATTGAATTATTTACCACTATTCCAACACCATGAGAGCAACCCCCTTCTTTGGTAGTATCTTCGGCAGGAGAAGGAAAGTCAGAATTTATTGAGAACTGAATTTACTATAAAAATGGATCTGTAATACAGAGAGTAGATTCAGATTAGGTAAAAATTGGTAAAGCATTTTTGGATCAGGGAAGCAGAAGTCAGACAAAGGACTGAAAGAATCTTTGGGGAAACCTCTCTGAAGATATCTTCCACTGGAGGGTTCATAGGTATTGCCAAAATTTCCTGTGATGAGTCATCAAGTTACCTGAACATAAAATTATGACAAGTAAGACAGAAAATAATTTGCTTGCAATGTGGGTGGACTACTTTGATCCCAGCGCTTGGAAGACAGAGTCAGACAGACCTCTGAGTTCCAGGCCAGTCTGGTCTACAAAGTAAGTTCCCAGATAGCCAGGGCTATATAGAGAAACCCTGTCATGAAAAAAAGAAAAGACAGAAAATACCAAACATCATAAATAATCTGTCAGGCAAGAAGAAGAGTCAGCACTTCTCTCTCTCTCTCTCTCTCTCTCTGTATGTGTGTGTGTGTGTGTGTGTGTGTGTCTGTTTATGTGTGTAAATTGTAATACAAGCATGTCAGACAAGAAAAATTATCATTATGTCCTCACACATAAAAGCTTTACCTTTGCATGGACATGTCTATATTACCAAATACAAAAAATGAATATATAAATATATGCATACTTTATTTATATATACATATACACATACTCACACACACACACATATATATATAAATACATACATATATACATACATACATACATATCAATAAAAATATCAAGAAAAGACACATTTAAGGAGTCAGGAAATCTACTTCATCTACTTTATCTGTAGTGGATTCAGGTCAAGTATCTACACACTTGAACTTGTGTTCCTGTGCTGTACACCGGCCCTTAGTCAGCTCTTGCAAGACTCCATGTGAAGCAAAATCTTCCTGATTCCCAGATGAGTGAGCAGCACACAGAGAGAGCTCCTCTTCTCTAGAAGCTTATGTTCTAGTCAGATGAGGGAAGTTTTACAAAAGAGATGGGGAGCAATAAAAGTGATCAAAGCAGATGTGTTACAGAGGGAAGCAGATGGAAATGAGGAGGACTTTTGAAAGCTAAGTGTTGATTTGTGACTTCAGAACTGTGGTGAGGCCAGCTCAGGGAGTATGAGCACTGCTCCCCCACCCCACTCCCACCCCGTTGATACAGAGGATTCCTGACCAAAGACCCCAAAGCACATGTACAGGATATACAGAAGGTCGCCTCGTAAGTGACAAGGGGCTGAGCTCAAAGTAAGCTTGAACAAGGTTTGCAGGGACTCAAGGATCAGGCCTTGCAAGCAACATCAGTTCCCTCCCATCAGTGAGGGACTATGGGTGCTTGCTTTACTCTGCTGTGGCTTGCTTGGAATGCATCATAGCTTTTGAACAAAGGATACATTCTTTTCATTTTGCAACAACTCTGCACCAATCCATCCCATTGCTAAACTGTAGAAAGGACTTCTGTTTACCCTTTGCCTGAGTTTGCAGGGTTTGTTCGTTTGTTTTGTTTTGTTTTCTTCTTACATTCAAGAAATCAAGGAAGTGGGGAAATTACCAGCTAAGGTTGTGCTCTGGTTGCATCCATGTGTTTCTGCTATACAAGGTTTTCATACCCAAGAACATCTTGACATATAAAATGATGGCAGCTGGCATTCCACTAATACAGCCTCCCTCCAACCATAATAAGAACACCACCAAAATTACCATACCATCTTCGGGTGACATTTAGTCTAGTAATGCTTTGCTACATCACATAGGTCTAAAAACTCATCATGTCTACCTGCAAGACAGCTGAGAAATAGTCTTTTTTTTTTTTCTTTCAGAAAAACATACCCAGCTAAAAGCTGGGATTTCTATTTCCCATTTAATTGGTAGAAATAGACATAAGGGACTTGTTAAAGTCTTTTGAGCTGTCTCACTTCTTGTAACATGAAATGACTGATCACTTATACATTTATTTATCTAGTATTAATCCACCCCCAAAATGTGTTTTGCTTACTACCACTTGATACACTATGTTTTGTGAATATCCATGGGAAACCTGGGCTTTTCTGAACAGAAGTGGGGAAGGAGTGGAGGTGGGAAGAGGCAGAAAGGGGTGGAGGGGAGGCTGGGGGGTGCAGGGAGGCCTGCAGTTGGGATGTAAAACAAATAATGATTTTTAAAAAGAGTTTGACTTTAGAGGATAATCTAGAGGGAGAAAGAAAGGGCACATGCAACTAGAGAACAATGTCACAAGTATCAAAGGGAACTGTCAATCCAGGTGAGGTCAAGACTCAACTGGTAAGCTACTGGAAACACAGGTAAAACCCCCATAGGAATGGGCGGCATGCATTTGCCTTATAGTAATAGAGTAATGGACAAGGAAGGGGACTGGATTATCAAAATACACCTGCACTGGGAATTATGAGTATGAACTAATATGTGGGATTGCCACAGTTATCGATGAATTATTGACAAGACTTAATAAATCAAACACAACCCAACTGGTTGCTTGACCACACTATTTAAAAACCAGTATATTTCACATACAATTGGTTTGCTCACTGCCACCAGAGCTAATAGGTAAAGAGATGGTGAAATGGATTGCCATGTTGTAGTTCACCGGTGAGTATAAACTCAGAGATGCTCAAAGCATCAATAATAATAATAGTTGATAATAATAATAATAATAATAATAATAATAATAATAATAATAATGAGACAGAAGCTTTTAGTGCTGTTCCTCTAGTCTCATACCACACACTCAGGGAAAATGCCCTCTTTTCTTGCAATTCCCTCTTGAGCCAACTGTACTGCATCAGGAACCCTCCCACGCAGCCATTTCCCAAGCCGGTTACAGGAGAACGCCTTACCCTGTGGTACCCCCATCCATCTTGGGGAAATGGTTCCTCTATCAAGCAATGCCTTGCTCATCTTTTTCCTAGGAGCTTCAAAACCCAGAAAGAGTGACGACTTTGAAAGCAACAATGAACATGGAAGGACAAACAAGAGGATTGTGATAGTGTTTAATACTAATAATACTAATAAAATAGCAGTGTTTCCAGGTGATTCTGGCACTCGGAGTCACACCCCCGCTCCTATAATGGCTCTGTCACTGTCACAGGCCTAGCCTCCTGTGCTGCCCGTTCCTTCTGAAACAAACAGAAAAGAGCTGTGTGATAAATCACATCCGCAAGATGCGTTTCACATGTCAACCTCACAAAGCTCCTAAATCAAATGCTGATACATGACTTATTCCATCAAAAGTAAGCAGGATGCAGTAATTTATAATCATCTTGAAGCATACTGCAGAGAAAGTGAAAGCAGACCATTAAATTTTAATGCTTGTTCAGCTCTCTCTAAAAAAAAAAAAAAAAAAAAAAAAAAAGGAGGGGGTGTGGCCATATTGGAAATGAAGCAATGCTCCTCAAACCATTATGTGCCCCCCCCTCCAATTAGTTTGTCTTTGTCGACATTTGTGGAAACTAATTGAAAAAATGATTTAGCTGTCAAAAGCTGCCATTAGCCAGGAAGTACTACTCATGGGCACAGAGAAAATTCTTGCAGAGTGGGTCCTGTCCAAAGCTCCAACATCCCCCACCCTTTAGCTTTTGACAATTGTCTGTTGTTGTGTGAGCCAGCTCCCCACAGCGGGACTGTGAGCAAATATTCATTGGGGTGTCATCTCCACTTAGACTCTTATCCTGCACACCTATTCATCTGTGTTAAGGGAACAGCAGCATCAGCTCAAATTAAGCTGGCTTGAAAACAGCCACTGTTAATAATTTCTGCTGTGATTCAACTTAGCTTTGGCTAACAGGTGAAGATGTTTCATAACGGAGGCAATTACAGCTCTGAGAGTGCTTTCCCGCTGCCCATGTAATCAGAGGAATGGAACACCGGCTCCTCACGTGCGCATGGGGAAAAGGCCAGCCCAGCCACCAACCATCCATCCGCTGCATTCGTTATCTGCTAGATTGAACAGGCTGCCTGCCGGGGACAGATGCTTAGCACAGTGATTAGAATATAAAGCAATTGCAAAGGCTGAAGGGATTGGAGTCAGTCTCCTTTATCTCAACTTAGTACAGGCTTTTCTGGTCAGATAACAAGTCTTCCAAACGGTTCTTTGTAGATGAGAAATCATATGTATGTCAATGCATGAAGACTCATGCATATTCATTAATCTGTACTCTGTGAATTTTCATTTAGGTTGAAGCTATAGAAAAGGACCCGGTCGGGGGAAGCCTTCTAGTCTGTGCAATTTCAGTACCTTTTATGACCTAGTTTTTACGACAAAGAATATAGAGAGGCTGTGTTAAATCAGTGCAATAAAAATGCTTGCCAAAATTTCCCTTATTTTCTGAGATTGAATATCTTGATGGTTACACAGATTTCTAAACAGCTTTTATAGTTCAGTTTAAAAAGGAAAGAGAAGTAAAAACTTTACAACGTACAATCCTTGGCTTTCACTTATTTTATAAAGAAAAAAAAAAAACCAAACCCTGAAATTTAGGCATAGATTTCACTGCTTCTTAAATTATAGAGGCAGTATACATCTGTCTGAAGGAAATCTCTTGTCTCACTTTTTTTCATATCATCTGTGCATACTTTCAAATTACAGGAAAATCATAACTGCATACTTCTTAAGTGTGCAGACTTTTCAAGGAGTTCACTCCCAGCCAAACATTTTTCTTTGTCCTGCAAAAAAAAAAAAAAAAAAAAAAAAGTCAAGCAGTCTAAATTGAATTTTTATACATTACAATGTCCTGAAATGTAGTTGCTAATGGTTTCCAATGTGCCTAAAGGCTCGTATCTTAAACTGCCTTTTGTTCCCCTCCCAAATGAAGGTCTGAAAATGAAAAAGACAGTTTCTTTGGCTTAACTTTCCATTGTGTACATTCATCTGCTTCCAGGGTGGTTTCCTTTCCTGCATTTTTCTTAGAAGAGCTACAATAAACTCCTTGGTTGGTAATGTTTGAAATACAATTGATGATACAATAGTGCTTCTGAAATCTCAGCAAGTTTTCCATGAACAACAAAGCTGCCAAGAAGGGGGGGGGGGGGAGAGTCGAGGGCTCAGGAGGCTGGAGGCTGGCCACATGCTCACTTCTGTTCTCTGCCATCTTCCACGGGGCTGGGAATTCTGATTTTTCTATCACTGGGGTTATAGAAAGCTATCTCTTTATTTCTATCTAAGCTATTTTTAATGGCGATTATGGTTTTATTGATTGTATAGTAAGCTTTGAAAGGTTTTCTTTGTTTTTCTCCTTGTCTGTGTCTGTGTGTAAATATGTATGCAAATGTGTGTGCTTAAGTCCTGAATACAGGGAAGGGGGGCAGGAGAAAGGAATAAGAGTGTGTAATTGCCTAATATGTGATCCTATCCCATGTTTGAAATACATGCTTAACCAGCTAGCAAATGACTTGTCTCTTTAAAGCCATTGCTTTTTTCTTCAGTTTCATTCATCTTGCCTATCTTAGAATATCCTCAGCTAGAATTCAGAGCCTTCTCTATCTTGCCCAGACAATTACCATTGCTCCTTAGCCTTGAAGCTTTGAAAGCCCATGTAACATTAGCCTATCTAGCCCAGTGAAAACGTCTGTACAGATTAGTGTAATGTTAACACTGCTGGCTCCCTGCTTTTGACCTGAAGTGCAATACATTGTGCTGCCGCAGCAGATGGAATCAGGGTTTCATTGGACTTCAGAGATTGGTTGGCTGCCTGCCAGGAGAGCCTGAGATGGGGGCAAGGAAGCCCTACTTAAAATGCAGGCTTCAATCTATTCTCTGTTCTTGAAGAGAGAAAACAAAAGTGTCACAAAAGTTTGTGGAGAATCAAAATACATTTGTTAAAATCATTCATCTGCAGATGTTTACCCAGCATTTGAAAAGTAATTGAATCTTTTGCTGTAAAATAGAGACATCTTTATTCTATTTTGCTGAAAGACATGAAGACATGAGACAAAAGCCAAAGCCAAAAAAATAAAAAGAAATTATCTGAACTCCATTTAACCTTCCAGTTGAATACTAATCTTACCAGTGGAATACAAATGTGTGCATGTGCAGTGCTTAAAGTTGTCTCGCCTTTTATGAGTGCCGATAGATCTTAGTCTAAAATAATAGCCCAAATTCACAGATGAGATAAAAAGCTAAGTTTATACAGCCAATGTTAAACAACACCCAGATAGTCCCACACCAGAATCTAAAACTTGCTACGAGGAGATCTGAACCCCAAGGCCCCCCTCCATAGCTGCTCTCATAATTAGAACATGTTTCAGAGAGATGTTCTTCATCCACAGTGGCTTTGTGTTCACAAAAAGAAATGTAGAACCATATTCTTTCAAAAGAGATATGCCTGGGCACAGGAATTTCACCCAGGCTACTGGGAGCATTGGTTAACAACTCAATAGCAGCAGATGAAAACTATGTCACAAGATTTCGTGGCATATATATATATATATATATATATATATATATATATATATATGTGTGTGTGTGTGTACATGTATATAAGTAAATATATATATAAATAATTATATATGTGTGTGTATATAGATAGATAGATTTATATGTGTGATTCCAAGTTCAGATAAACAGTTCATAATATTTACATATAAAAATACCCTAACTATTTCATAGAACATGCAAAATTGGGGATCAACTTGTATACATTTTAAAAATTATTAATTTTTAAAACATGGAAGCTGATTTATACAGAATATTATTTTTCTCCGATAACTTTGGAGGTGAATGCTAAATGGAGAGCACCCCATCCTCTCCAACAAACTTTCCAGTTCATGTCATTTTTTGTACTTATTCATCAGGTTATCTTTAAGTTTACTTTAATCATATTTTCCCCTCTAGTATCGCCTTCCCCGAGCAGTAAAACATATGCTGTTTGCTGCCTAAGTAGATGGGTAATGTAAGCTGTGATGTGGAGAGAATTCTTCTCTTATCCATTCCCTCTGAGAGTGTAGTTACAGAAACATATATATGTGCTTTTATCTGTGATAAGAGCTACCATCTGCTGCCTGCAATGCGCACAGCTTACCGTCTGAAGTGCTTATACACATTATGAAAACACACAGCTTTTGTGTATGTTGAGAACACATATAGACAGTGCTCTAATAGTCCAGACTATTAGCTATTTGAGGATGTCAAATAGCCACAAAATAGTCATGATGGTGGACAAGAGTGATTACAGTTGGCAAATAGCCATGCATGTGTTCCTGCCAGCAGCATTTTGGTGACCTTTTAATATTGTGTTATTTGTAACCTCTTCCTATGAGATAATTATTGTAAAGAAGACATGAAATCTTTTCAGAGAGGAGAGGCGTCAGCTTCACCCAAGGCGTAGAAGCTTCATGCCTGAGATACCTTGAGAGACACTGCACTCACATGTGAGTAACAAGGGAGACTAAGACAGCATGGCAGAACATATAAATTTGAGTTAATTTGACCTTTAATCCAGGAAAGCATGGCAAGGAATGCACTAGAAAGGTTGGTTTGTAGCTGTCTGGAGACTGATAAGCTATAATAAAGGTGCACTCAGTTGCAATACATCTAAAGCCACCATAGCTAGCACCCTCCTTTTGCGACTGGTGTTACCTCGAGTACTTATCTAAATCCCTTTCAATGCCAGCTTGAATCACTTTGTGTTCTCTCCCACTGTGACTGGAGCTGTCTGTGGGCTTCAGTGTGCAGCAGCACACACTCTTCCCCTTGTTTGACAAGAGCCAATGCCAACACCTAATTAAGGATAAGCTACAGAGCTCTCTGCTTCATCTTTGTCAACAGCCCCATGCCTAGCTTTTCTGCCTAGCTGAGTTTCTAATGGCATGATCAACAGTTCGGTTTAGTATTCCTCAGTCTGCCTGTCTCTGATCTCAGTAACTAAATATGACCAGCAGCCACAGTGGCAGTGAGATGGTGGTCCTTTTCTATCTGGATTGCTTGAACAGGACAGAGAACATGGCCACCCTGTTGCTAAGGAGCAGCTTACCCACTCAGTGCACATAATAGGAGAGGGAAGGAATGTCCGGGGGAAATTCAATAGTCCCCCGTGCACAAAGTTCTCCAAAAAGTTCCAGGTACCTAATCTATGTAAAAAAAAGGCTTGTGTAGTTCAATCTCCTATTACACCGTATTGTGCGTTCCAACTCAATTCTGTACATGTAAAAGCTAATCCTTCCCTGAAACTCTGGCGAGATCACATTATGATGCCTGATAGCTTCAGACAGTCAGGTAACCATGTGTTTAAAATATAGAGTATGGCATCTTTTTGAAATATAAATATGAGCAAGAGTAAGGGAGTCGGGGGTTATTGGTTTGCTTCCCTCTAGAAGTGCAATCCTGTCCCTGAAACCTGGCTTCCATTGTTACTACAGAATCTACATTCACATTTCTCTTTGTTCTTGGACTTCAGATTTATGTTTAGTGTTTTTAGTTATCAAGAAAAATGTTGCAGGGCTCAGAGTTATCCCAAGACAGTATTATTTGCTGGAATATCACTGAAACAATAAAGCCATGTAAGTGCATGTTGAGTATGTGCATCATTAGAGCTGGTGTGAATCTTGCACATGTAAAGACACCAGGATTCAGTGAGGAGAAGTGCATTATGCATCTGATTTTTTATTACTGCCTTATGTCAACTTTATTTTTCTTTAAAATTGCCTGATTTGTATTGCTCTGACTTCAGGTTTTGTTTTGGTTTGGTTTTTGTTGTTGTTGTTTGTTTGTTTTAAGTTCACTTGGATGAATTTCTTTTGAATCCATTTAAACTTTTGTTTTTACTTCTAATTCTTGGTAACAAGTTAAATAAAAGCATTTCATCTGCAGACAAAACAGAGTTGAGGTATTCCACAACAAAAGAACACATCATGAGTAAATGTGACTGATCATTAATTCAGTCTCACTGACTTTGCTGGATGGAGCTCTGGGTGCTTGGTACTGTTTAGTATAGAAAGGGCAAAAATATAATAATTCTGGGGCTGGAGAGAAGGCTCAGCACTTAAGAGCACTCCCTGCTCTTGTGGAGAACCAAGGTTTGGTTTTCAACAACCACATGATGGTTCCCAACTGTCAATAATTCCATTCCCAGGGGATCCACTGTCCTCTTATGACCTCCACAGACATTGAACACACAAATGGTGCACAGATATAAATACTGGCAAACACTAATCACATGAATTTAAAAAAAAAAAAACAATTACAGTGCAGGTTCCTTGAGTGTCTACTTGACATACAAGCTTGAAGGATTCAGGATGTTCAAGCTTCTCGTTTTTTATCACAGCTCTATTTCTATAGCAGTGATTTTGTGGTTGGATAGATTAAATCGGAAATGTCATATGAACAAGATTCCTCAAATCTGTAACCTACTGTGGAAATATTCTACCAAGTCTACAGCAATAGGAATTCTGTTCAGAAAGATATCTTTAAGGGCATATGGGTCCTAGAATTATTATATTTTGTGAGACATTAAAAAAGTAACTCTCTTTCATAGTCTAAATTGAGTGTGTGCTAAAACAAACCATTTTCTGCTTCAAGTAACATACGAGTTTAAGAGTAAGGTAACCAGAGATTAACAACATGAAAAGGCTGCAGTTTGCAAGTTAAATGACACGGGGAGAAGTAACTCATGATGCTTTCTTGTCAAACTTTTGAATTATAGGTACTAGGGGCTAACAAGATGGTTCAGAGCTTAAAAGAATCTGCCAGCTTTCCAGAGGACCCAGGTTTGGTTTCCAACACCCATATCAGGAGGCTCACAACCACCTTTAACTCTAGCTCCAGGGAATCCAAAGCTTCTGATTTTCTGGGGCACCTGCACTCATAATTTAATATCACAAAGGTTTTTAAAAATTTTACATACTTGCATTTTCAAACAAAATTTGGTGACCTTTTGCATCCACAGAGAGTAAATCACTCATGTTCTAAACATTAAAAAGCTGCATTTCAGTACCCCAAGGTTATCAAGTTTGCTGGTTGTCTTAATTTCATTCACAAATAAAAGTAAATGTATTATGAAGCGCACAAAAATAAGTATATATAATTGATCATTCCTTTACATAAATGTCCTGTAGATTTTTGTTATTCATATTTAAGTTTGAATGATGTATTTTTCCCTGCTGTTTGGTTTCTGTATACATACTTTTAAGACTATAGTTAAACCAAGAACCTACTGCCAATGCATCAGTAGGTTCTTACACAGGATATTTTTCCATATCTTCACACGTGGCATTAGGTAAAACAGGATGCTTGCTTCATGTAACCTTTGTTTGTATATATGTTCCAATAGACTCACTCAAAACCACTAATTATACTGTTTAATGTACACAAACAATTCTGCTTCCAAAGAGTAAACATACTGCCATTGCTGCGAGATGAGATGTGAATATTTTATATATAAGAAATTCAAATTTATATTGAGAGCTTATTTGCTTTTGAGTAGGCCATATCTGATGCAAGAACAATCTAAGAACTTACAAGTCTTGGCCAGAAGCCATTGCTTTGGTAGAAAATGTGAACTGTTTTGTCTGTGGTTATAAATTTTTGTTTCTATTTTGGCATTGTTTGATTGATTGCTTTTTGGATCAACAATTTTTTCAATATATATAACTATCTCAAGTCAGCATCCAAAGCTGCTTATATACAAATGTAAACTAACTTCATGGAAAAATGAATTGCTATGCCTGCAATGGAACAGTCCATGCTATTCATCCCCATATTTGAAGAATCAGTGCAAAGCACTTATACCAGGAACACCAACATGGAGACAGAGGTTAGTTTCACCTCTGGCTGAATCTGATGTCAGTGTGGTAATTACCAGGCCCAGTCAATAACACCTCTCCTCAAATATAATTGCAAATCCAGTACAGCCATGACCAGAACTAAATTGCTTCAGAACAATCAATAGGAATTTTCTGATTGTGTTCCCGGGTGTATGCATCAAATATAAAGAGGAAAAATGTCCGTCCAAGCAAAAGGTCAATTTTATAAATAAAAAATACTGTTTAAAAGTCACGTTATGGTTTATGTTCTTTCTAGATAGAAGGGACTTCTACACATACAGGTTAGTTGTCCGTGGGAAAGAAATGCACAGTAGTGAATTTGTCAGCAGACAGCTAACAATCCAGGAAAAACAAGACTATTCTAAGCAAGACTTGCCTATGGCTAAAAATAGGTTGGGCAATTCTGCAACAGTACTGCTGTTCTGAAACATAGATTTGCACTTACAGCTAAAACCATGCTTCTCTCTGGTAAGGATTGGTCATTAAAGGCTACTTAGCCAATGAGCCATTTCCATTAGCACCTAAAATCAGATTTATTAATCTCCCATCAGAACTGTGTGATAATACAGTCAGTGTCCCCTGTGTTTATATCTGTGGTCCTTATACCATGTATCAGAACTTCCATGGCCATAGTGCTAAGCTGAGAATAAAACAAGTTGTTTGGTGATAATAGACTTGAGTTAAATGCTGTTGCCTCACCTTCAGTCAGAGAGAGTATCTTCAACTATAAGAAAAGTAGAATGGGGTTATGAGCAGGATGGAGATGATAATGATACCATGAAGCCGTGGAAAGGGGCAAGGAGTGGCCAGTGGAAAAGGGAAGAAAAGGAGATGGGAAACTTAAGTGATTCTGACATCCAGAAGAAATTTAAGGAACCAAAGGTATGCATATGGTATTTATCATAGGACACATAGGGTTGAAGGAAAATGTGCCCTATCGTGGTTAAATAAGGATCAGGATAAACAAATAGGCCGAATAGATGTTTATTCAGGGAGAAATAACTTACAACCTAGACAGATGAACACCAGGAAATTCCACCCAATGCTCTCCTGTCCGAGTCCTGCCAAGAAGAGAGCTTTTCTGGGCTCTTCCTCAGACCTCCTTCCATAGGTCGCATCCGCCCATGGCTCCACCCCCCCAATGGGTGTGGTCAGTGCCACAGCATGACTATCTCACTACAGAGTCATATATTTCAATGCTTGGTCCCTAGTTGGTGGAACTCTTTGGGAAGATTTAGGAGATCCAGCCTGTTGAAGGAGATGTGTCCATGAGTGTGGCTTTGAGGTTTCAAAAGCCCATGCCAGGCCCATTCTTCTCTCTCTCTCTCTCTCTCTCTCTCTCTCTCTCTCTCTCTCTCTCTCTCTCTCTCTCTCTCTGTCTCCCTTCATTTCCCTCTCCCTCCCTCCCTCTCTCTCTCCCTTCCCCTTTCCCCCTTCTCTCTCTCTGCCTTCAAATTGCAAATCAGAATGCCAGAAAAGTAGCTAACCTTGTTCATCCTTATTCATTTAACTCTTTTCTTCTTTCTATGTTTAATACTTATAGGATGGAAAATATGCATTGATTGAATGAGCTCAGGAAACATTCATGTTCTTCATAACTAGGGTAAAGTTTTTAATGTCTTCATATCGCCACACAACTATATTTATCATGTGTCTCAGGCATCTTTAAATCCCCCAGAAACTCTTCGTGGTATCCTAGACAACTACATTGTCATCCCCCTCACCAGCTCCTGCTATAATTGGGTTGTTCTTTATCCTCATGCACTGACGTCATACTGGTTCCTCTGGTCCCAGCACAATGTCAGAAGACTCCCTTGAGTCCTCTCTTTGCCAGAGTGCCTACATCACTCACATTATTGGATTCTTTTTAATGGCTTAGTTGTGTTGCTTTTGTCCCTGCATGCCCTGTTCAGCATATGCGCCCAGGTAAGAGCAGAGTTGTATCTGCTAGTATATTGCAAGGTGGAACACTATGCATATGCCATTAATATTAGCTCAATACATTTTGGTTGAATGAATCTCAACCGCTTTATATATTAGACATCATACTCCTCACATTTGAAACTCTTCACTCACAGATTATATTTAGTTCAGTGCTTTCTACTTCATGGCAGGATTTTTGGCTATGTATTGGATCTTAGTTACTTTTCTACTGGTGTGATAAAACACCATGACCAAGGCAAATTATAAAGGAGGCATTTTACTGGGGAATCTCCTGTTGGGGGGGGGGGGTTAGAGTTGATCAACCCCATGTAGAGAGCATGGCAGGGGGAAAACAAGCATGGCACTGCTGCAGAAGGAGGGAGTCCTCCTCTTGAGACAGAAACCACCATGTGCAGAGGAAAGGAGAGAGAGAGAGACCTGGGATTGATTGGGTGGGAGTTTGAGACATCAAAGCCCTCCCCCGGGAACATGTCTCCTCTAACAAGGCCATGCCTCCTAATCCTTTTCGAATAGTTCCACCAACTGCTCAAGTATATGAGTCTGTGGGATCCAGTCTCATGGAAACCATCACATATTGAATTAAAAAATGATTAGTTAAGAATTAGAACACCAACAGTAAAAATATGAGCTACAGAAACATTCATGCAAAAGTCATTTAAAATGTTACCTGTGCAACAAAGTTTTATACATATCCACTTTAGAATTAGTTAAGCCTACAGCTAGCTGCCCTTACCCTTCAATGAAGATGGTACACATGTATTATATAACACAATAATGTGTGTGTGTGTGTGTGTGTGTGTGTGTGTGTGTGTGTGTGTATAGTGACCTTTAATTTTAAGTTTTTAAGATGGAGAGAACTGTTTTAGAATAAAATCACTATTTTATATCACCCTTCCAAAGATTTTTGGTATGTCATATATAATAAAACAGAATAAACAAAAACTACCTTTAAAATGCTCATATTAATCTGCACAGAAACTGTTTCTTTTAAGGTAAAATGTTTTTAATTTGAGGTCTTTTCACAGAACCAAAACTTTCTCAAAGATGGGGAGAGTTTAAAGGGTTTAGCTATTTCTGAAAGCCAAAAGCAGCCCGTGTCTTATGAAGCAGGCCTTTCATAGATCACGCTGGGGGATGCTTTCTAACCACTCCATCCCAGCCAGCAGACAGACCTCTACACAGAGTGCTACAGTAGCCATTTTTGCATGAAGGTATAAATGAAAATCTTGAAGTCAAAACAACGCAAAGGGCTGTTAAATCGCTGCTAATTTCATCAAGCTGAAAAGGCATGTTAGAAGTGTAATACCACAAACAGTTTCAATGACCTTGCTTAACCCTTGTAAAGAAGTAAACAACACATGAAGGAAGAAACAACTCCTGCAAGCAGAAGCTCTCCTGCCCTGAGACACTGCCTGGTGGCCTACAGAGAGCTGTGTGGACTGCTGCCACATCAGCTTTAAATTGTTCAAGTAATTGTTTCCTGTAGATTAATTTGTAATGGGAGTTGGACCTTCCTTCGGGCCATTTACAGGGCTGCAGCCTTCCTGATATCTGTGGCAAGGCAGAGTGCTAGCAGGTGAAAATGGAAGGGTGAAGGCCAGCCTGGGTGAGGAAGGGAAGAGAGGAGCTCGAGGCAGGACAGGTCCAGGGCAGAGCAGGGTGTGAGGGGATTAGAGAGGGATAGTAGACTCTGCACCAGAAAAAAAGCATAGAGAGCTGTTGTCATGGCTCAGTGGATGAAGATGCTTGCCATCAAGTATGGGGTTCAGAGTTCAATCCCCTAGACCCTCATGAGTTCTCTAAATTGTCTTCTGACTTGCTCTGTGTGCACATGCGCACAAATAAATAAAATTGTCTAAAAGGAAAACATTCAGAGCAGACGAGCTATGGAAGGGGGAGGAAGGGAAATACATAGGTTCTTTCTTTACCTCACTGTCCCTTCATAAACAACATTTCTCATATCTTTTCACAATCAGCAGGAGTTTGGTTTGAGTTTAGGATTCATTTCCTTTATGTTTCACTATGTAACTCTGTCTGGCTTTGAACTCACAGAGATCCACCTACTTCTAGCTTCCAAGGTCTGCAACTATGCCACCATGCTGGTCACAATCAACAATTTTAACTAACAGTATTAGCCTTGTGTCTTTGAAAAATAATAAAGAAACATATCAATAAAGGCATATGAGTTAAAAAAAAACAAAAAAAAAAAAAAAAAAAGAAAAGAAAAAACAAAACAAAAGACAAAAAAAAAAAAAAAAAAAAAAAAAAACCTTTGCAATGCTGAGAGACACCAGTCCACAATGCCCAGAGATGGAGTGAGTTGTCGTCACCAGTTTAGTAACAAACCAATTAGTCTTCGCTCTCCCTTCTAGCCTTTAGACATGTCTGCAGTTTGCTTTGAGGCCAAATTGCCTGTCACACTGTAGAACAGTTTAGGTCCATTGGAGGAAATGCATCCCTCAGTCCCAAAGTGGAAGTAATTACTCCAGAGCCATGAGATTCAGTCAGTCAACATTTGTTGAGCAGACATTTCTTATAGAAAACTATATGGAACTGTGTGCTTCCTTAAGCAAAATATTTCCCCAGAGTACACAATTTAATGCTGTCATGTTTTAACCTTTCTTGGAGACATGGATCCCTTGGGAAATCTGGTTTTTTAAAGATTATGTATTTTCTTCCCAGATGAGCCTAACTTGCAAACTGTACATTATTGACTATACTTCCCCGTGTCAAAGCCCCAAAATCATTTCTCAAAATTGTTTTTATGCTGCTGTCTTTCATTTTGCCTGTTAAGTATTCATGGCAACTTCCAAAATTTAATTAAAATAAGTCCAAAAATGTACAAAGCCATCTCAATTTAGATGATGTTCCAAAATAAACTTCAATGAGTAATTCCAGGGAATTTGTCTTTAGGCAGACCTTGCATATGTGAAGTGGTCTGGGTGAGATAGGAATGCCCCTGCCATTTTAAGCCATTGACTTCAGCTCTTTGTTTGGATGGCAAGATGTCTCGAAAGCAACTCACCATGAAGTAGCTTCCAGGAGGCAGCAGCAGAGCTTCCATAGAATCCTTTGTCTGGCAAAGAATCCCTGTGTGCTATATGTGGTATTATACTTAAAAGAATCCCTGTGTGCTACATGTGGTATTATACTTACCATCCATCGTCAATACAGCCAATTTCTCCCGAGCCATGACTCACCAATGCCAGCATTGCATGGTTATTGTCACAGAGAAGGCAACAAAAAATGCAGGAGATCAAACATGGTGGCTAGATCATTTTTGCCCTGAATTCTCCTACTGCACTGATACAGAGAGCTGTTTTACATGGACTGAAGAAGTCATTTCTTCACCATAAGACTGACAACTAATATGTAGACAAACAAGCTGTGCAAGCTGGGCTCAGAGAGCTCAAGTTTTGCTTGGATAAGACACCAAGCATAGTACTGGGGCTGCACAGGCATTAAACTGAGACTTGCCAACAACATTTTTAAAGCAAGACAAGACTCCAGTGCTTTTCCACTGTAACTTTTTTATCTTCCTTCCTTCCTTCTTTCCTTTCTTCCTCCCTCCCTTCCTTCCTCTCTCTCTCTCTCTCTCTCTCTCTCTCTCTCTCTCTCTCTCTCTCTTTTTGAGACAGAGCCTTTCAATTATGTAGACATGGCTAGGCCTTAACTTGAAGCCATCCTTTTGTTCCCAGCTTCTAAATGTTGGAAATACAGGCATGAACAACCATGCCAAGCCAGGCCATAACTGTTAATATATCTTTTTTTTTATTTAAATTTTTAAGTAGTTTATTGAGTATTGAAATAGAAATAAGGTGAAAAGAAATGTCATACTTAGAAAGAGAAACAGTCAACGTTTTGGATATGCTGTGAATGCAAATGGTAATTGACTGAGAAGCTGAGATAGGTAAGGCTTGCAGGGCCATTAAAATATCTTTAGAGTTCTCAGGGCTCACAGGTTCTGTGAAAATTCCTTTTGGCCTAGAAATACAAATTGATCCCATATGCACATGCATTTACCAGGACCCTCCCTTCCCCTCCATACCTCTTACACATGTCTTAAAATCATTAAAGAATTCTCAGCTCAAAATACTGCTTTCATTTCTTTTGGTCGTACAGAGAAACTAGACAGAATGGAGGTAACGTTATCCCTCAACAAATGAACTGTGCTTCATTCAAGATGTAGGTAGTTCCTGCATCTGACAAACAAGACCTTGTAGTGACAACTTTGAAGACTGTTTATGCTTGTATATGCCAAGCTGGAAGAGCAGTGCTTCTGCTCTGATCAGGCTAGAGACTCTTTTAGGAATATTTAGTTATATCAGGTAAGATAGGACTTGAAACATGTACATATGAGCATATAAATTCCTAATTGGGAGTGGAGAATCATTAAAAAAATGTTTTATTATCAGACCACTACTGAATTAGATGCAATATTTGTCTTCTTCCATATAGAAGTAGGGATCAATGTCTTTTTAGCTTCTATGACTATGTAGAAATTTCCAAAATGGAAGAGTCACAATAGATCCAAGATTGAATATGGTTGGAAAGATCCAGATGTTTGCTCAAGGCCACTCTTGATTGACACAGAGTGGTGTTATAACCAGGTGGCAGGGCCTATGAGAATACTGTTGTGTTAATGTAGAGAGAAAGAAAGAACACAAAAACAGTGCAGGAAGCCCCATGGAACAAAGACTCCCAACTACAAACATCCAAGCGCACTGCACAGGCAATGACCCAATTCCCAGGGCGATTAGGGTATGCACAGCTCAACTCACTTATCAGAGTGTAAACAGCCAACCCAACATTAGCATCTTCAGCTCCCAATGCCATCAGCTGAGTCCCTCTGCTGTCAGGTGTCCTGTGTGGATTTTTTTTTTTTTTTTCACTTGACCATTTTGCTCCTTCAATTTATTTTTCTTATGTGTCTCTTATTCCCTGAGTTACTCTAAAATGTTGATCTTCTCAAGATATGTCACTTTGGAAAGCCTGTGCCTGATATGGTTAATTATTGTTCACCAAAAAGCCCCATGTTGGGGTGAATATGCTCAAAGTATACTGCACGTATGCAAGAGCATGTCATAGAACAACCCATTATTCTGCGCAATTAATATGCAACATTAATAAGGAAGCCCTATTGCAGGAGCAGTGTCCCTGTAGCAAGTATGCATGTTGCAATCAATACTCTCAGGAAAGGTGCTGGTTTCCTGTCAAAAATGGAGAAGCCAAACAGCATCAAGCAAGTCAGACTGTGGGACTAGAGGTACTTGCTGTTCAATTGAACAGGGCTGGCCTTTAGAAGCTTAGTCTCACAAAGTTCCCACAGTTTATAAACATTACTTTCTTACTTATTTTTAAAACATTTCCTTTTAATTGAGGAAGCACAGCACATAACTTTTTACACACCTTCAAAATTTAACAGGGTAAAATGCTACTGGGCTTCTGGTTGCGTATGGAGACATCGTCCCATTTTCTATTTCGTTTGTAACTGTCTACCATGTTAGTGATTTGCATACAGCAGCCTCCTGGCACAAATTAAATGGAACACAGTCCCACTGCAGCTAGTAAACTCACTGTAACAAGACCCTCAACTTTGCCTGGTCAGAGGACTCTGCAAGATTGCCATATGTGGAACTGGAGGCAAGACTAAAAATAACGTTATCTTGTTCTTTCAGACCCATACAACTCTATAGCGTCTCCTTGGAAATGAAGTTTGCTTGATGGTCGGTGATTATCTCTCCAATCTGGCTTGCTATAATATCAGCGCCGTTTTGTGGCTTTTGTTTTGTTTCTAATCATTGGTGTTATCTCTAGGATGGAAGAAGAGCTACAATTAAACAGACTTTGAACAGAAGAGGGAAACACAGCAGGGCTCTTTTGGCTTTAGTTCACATAGCCTGTCATTCCAAACCATTTCCGGGTTTTTATTGGTATCATCCACCAGTGTCTGCACAGCTGAGGTGACTGTGCTAATTAACTGTCCTGCCAAACCAGCTGAGAAACCTTGTATAAATGCCATGGGAATATGTGCTGTTAAAGAGAAATTCTATCCCACCGAGTGAGGGTATATATCCAAGTATGGAATCAAAACATGGAACAGTTATCCTTAAGCATCAGGTGACAACATCATCAGTTACAAGGTGTTTGAGAGGCAGCAGTGTCAAAAACTGGCTTGGAATGTCAAGAGTGAAAAATTAAACCTGTGTAGAGAGTTCAAGAGCCTCTGCTTACAACGAAGTATTTAGAAACAGCCATCTTCACATCTTGTGAGGGAGAAAGCAAACATGCAAAGGCCCATTGTCAGGCATGTGTAAGAAAAGGCCCACAGAACCTGGGGATCAATAGCCAGAGGCCTGCTTTTAGTTTGTGTGAAATCTCATCTTGCAAATTTGACAAGCAGTTGGTATTGTGCAAACTGGCCAATGAAGGCCAATGCTCCTACAGGATGTGTTGAAATGGCATGTGGGTGGAAACGGTTTTGTTTTAATACAGGAGACAGAGAACTGTGAGGGTCTGCAAGTGGTGTTAAGGGATAGGATACAAGGTTTTAGTAAAAGTCTCTGTAGGATATATAGCCAAACCATCATCTGTTTAAAAACAAATCAATACATAAAAATAAAAACTATGTCTCTTGTTTGAGTTGTGCTAAAGACAATGCTTTTGACTTCGATTGATTTGGACAATTGAGTGGCAGGCTGGTGTGGTTTTGCCAAGAATTGTGAAAGTTGAGACTTTCATGTTGTCTGGAAACTGAGACATTAGCCTAGCAGAACACATGAGATTCCTGGAGCAGAGACAAAGGTCTTTCTTACTCTCAACCTAACAAATAGCAAGAGCTTTTCCTTCACATCGGAATTGTTTGCCTCTCACGGCCCTTGGGTTAATGTGAAGTTGCTCAGACAGACAATGAACAAACACAGCATCACAGCTGAGGAAACCTGCATCCAGTGAAGCTACCTTGTATCTAAGAGGTGAAATCCCTGGAGAAAAAATATCTCTGTTATGCTGGCCAGTCAACAAACCAGCTCTCTGCTCCTTGGGATTACCTTACAAGACTGTCTTTTGTAAAAAATACCATTGAAGGAGATTCAGCACCTGTACTCACAGATGTGTAGAATCTTAAAAGCTGTTGTGCTTTGAAGGAGAATATTCCCCATACATTCACATGCTCAAATACTTGGTCCTTGGTTGATGGCTCTTTGGGGGTAGGTTTAATACATTCAACTTTGCTGGAGGAAGTATGCCATGTACCCTTTCCACCCACCCTCTCTACTTTCTGCCTGTGGTTCAGGGTTCAAGACCAGAGCCCTCAGCATCCTGCCCCAGCTTGATGCTTGTTGCCATGTTTCCCTACCATGTCAGGGTCTCATCCCGCCGGAACTAAACCCCCAAGTCAATCCTTCCTTTTAAAATTGCCATACTTGTGCTATTTTATCACCATACTAGAAAAGTAACCGATACAAGAGACCCACGGAATCATCTCTTCAAAGTGTTACATATTAATAAAGACTGACAAAGGCCAGGAGGCAGCTAGTGAGTCTACTGTGTCTGTGCAAGTGCCACTGTATGCCTGAGGTAGATCTGGGCCCTGGGAAGCCTGTCAGCTCAAAAGTCACCTGCAAACATTAGGAATGCCATTCATTTGGGATGGAGATATAAAAAGACAGTCAGGTTGTAACTGACACTGCAGAAATTGTCTTTATTTTAAGAGAAATGAATAAATATCTCACCAGTAAACCTCTTTCTTTCTCTGTTTCCTTTCTCTCCCCTTTCCATCCAGGGATTTCTCAATGAGATGGCACTCGCCCACAGGAAGGCATGTAGGCTCAAAACAGCTCATGATGACTACCAGCTCTGCTGAACAGGCTGGGATTGTATCTGAAAAATAACAGCTTGGAGCCTCTGGTTCCCATCTAAATGATTTATGAAGTAAGACTGTCTTCAGAGTCTCTAAACAAACCAGAAGTCCTGAGCTCTACTTGATTCATTTCTCAAAAGTAACCCTATTCCTGTTCCATGAGTGTGTTCCAGAGTATGGACAAGAGTCAGCTCTGACATTCTCCTCAGCCGTGTAAGCAAGAGCACACCAATAGGCCGAGTCCAGGTCTCCATGTATTCATCTATAAAATAGGTACAAAAATACTACTGCCTTGTTGAGTTGTCATGGGGATTCAACAAGAAAACATTTCCCTCACTTTGAACAGCATCTGTTTTTATAAATAACAGCTGTTACTATTGGGTTATCTTGTCATTCTTAGGAAACCATAAAACATAATGCGAGTGCTTGTCTCTCCTTAATTCACTGCCTGCCCTGTGACCCACTATTACACTTGCCCGTAAATCAAGGGCCAATTCGTCTCAGCATCTCAGAAATGCAGATAGCTGTGTGATGCTGGATTTAACTCCACTTTTTAGATGGGAGACCCTGCCTTTATTCTCATGGATAACAGAGTTCAGAGGAATGTGTCAAAGGGCCTTGACGAGTTGCCAGAAAAAAAATGGTTCCACACAGATTAGTCACATGGGAATAGCTCATATAGAGTGCAGTGTATCAGTCTTTTAAATATCTAACAAAATTCCAGTCATCCTTGCTTTATTATATGGTAGATATTATTATGATGCTTCTTTAAATCAAAGTTCCCATATACAATCAAGTTCTGAAGAGCTGAAGGTTATGTGTACTATAATCTGAGTAACAGTCAAGCCTGTAAGTCACTCTGTCTTCCCTCTAATCTTTTATATCAACAAAGCAGTTAAAACAACAACCCCTTAGAAGATTGAGAAACTGGACTCTGGAAAGGAATTAAGTTGTCCAGCTCTCTTCCCATTCAGTTAATTATCCAGCCTCTCCAGCTGAGTCATTAACTGGCCAGGCAGATGTTTACTGAGATTCTGCCATGAGCGAATTACTGTCCTGGCCCCTCGTGATCCAAAGCGATTAAGGCCAGGTGACCATGGCCCAGGAGCTTGGTGTGTAAATGGGGAATTTGCATTCCTCCCCACAGTGTAAATGATCTTGAGTACTGTAAAGTGGGGTCCCTTTGTTTGCCTTCTTTAATATTTTGACTATCAAAGTCAAGAACAGTATAGGAATGTTTTAGCCATGATGGCCAGAAAACAGATTCCTTGGGTAGTTCATGGCAAACATCTTAAACAGTATTCAGCATAAAATAAACACTACATTTCATCTACTATTTTCACCCAACAATATCCTTCCCTAGACTCTCAGAGATACAGCAGACTATATGTTAGGTAAATGAATGCATGGTAAATGGTGTCTGGGATGTGAGAGACAGATTTTATAGAGAAATTTGTGTCATTTGGTTCTTGAGTTTAAGAAACAGATTGCTATGTTGAAAAGAAAAACAGCAAATCTAGATATGAATTAATTGTTTGACTAATGAATTAATCCTAATGCTGGACCTTGGACAGGTGGTCTTGCATATGCAAGGCAAGCTCCCTGTTATTGAGCTACATCTTTAACCATGAATATAGTTTAAAGCAGAGGGACCAAACATGATGCAAGATGAGAAAATCTGAGGAGCAGAATGACTACTTAAATCAATTCTGGTTTATCTGTAAAATGAGCTATTAAGCAGAGGATGTGGGGTGGCATCATTGCTCAGCTAGTGAGGTAACCTGATAGGCTTGGTGACATAAGTTTGATCCCCAGGACTTTCACGGTAGAAGGATAGAGCCAATTCATGCAGGTTGTCCTCTGACATCCATAATTATTCACACACATACACATACACACACATACACACACACACACACACACACACACAAGTAATCAATAAATACCTGTCTGTAATTGGACTTTCTTTGGACTTGCAGTTCCTGAATAATGACATGCAGACTTTTTGTTAATTATGGAAGTTTGGCCTTAGCTTAGGCTTGTTCCCAACTAACTCTTAATACAACTTATTTATATTAATCTACCATGTATTTTGTTACCTCCATACTGTATGTCCAATCCAATTACTGCACATCTTGCTGATGAATCCCTGCCTCCCAAACTCTTCCCAGAGTTCCTATCTCTGCTCAGAAATCCTGCCTATCCTCCCCTGCTTAGCTATTGGCCATTCATCTCCTTATTAAACCAATCAGAAGTTGCCTTTCACACACTGTGATAAAATATCCCACAACACATGCCTTTTAAAAGGAAGTAGAAGCATTCAAAACAGCTGGACAAAGCAGCCTTACAGACTACAGCCAGGATTTCTGAATCTTCTTCGAATCCCCCATGACAGTGCCCCTTACCAGCAGGAAGTAGTTTGGAAAGAACAATGCCCAAATTCCCAAATATTGTCTATAAATGTTTGTTTTCATTTAAATGGACTGTTTATATAAAATAAAAAAAGGAAATAGAAGCAATGTATTAAATGACATCAAGGCTCTATACTATTAATAGTGGGTTCTTCTACAGTTTTAAGTTCCTCTTCATTATTTGAGTAACTTAGGAGTACATCATCTATTTTTAAGATCGGTAACTAACAAAATATGTTACATAATCAGGAAATATGAAGTTCTTATCAGAGTGATAGGAAATTTTGAACCTCTGAATCAGCATTTATGTGGTACACCAGAACATGGGCCTCATGACCTAGGCTGGGAGTTGAGCAAGTTCATCCATGAGCCAGTCTTGGCTCACCTCCTGTTTCCGTAGACAATGCTCATTGGAACACAGCCACTCACAGTTCTCCTTACATGTCTATGGATACTTTTGCACTGTGATGACAGATTCAGATAACTATGAAAGAGACAATGTGGCCTACATGGCTTAAAGTGTTTCTTGCAAAAGCCTTCTTTTAGGCCAGGCCTAGCCATGAGCTCACTTTGTAGCTGAAATTGTTGGCTGTGAGCTTGTGATCCTCCTACCTCTACCTCCAAAATGTGTCATCACACTCAGCTTAATACTAGCATCTTTAAGATAAAGCTTATTGACTATTGTTTTGGGTTAAAAAATAAATCTCAACACAGGTGATATGAAGGAGAAGGGAGAATAATGGGGAGGGAGATTTAAATAGGAACAGGGATGGGAAGGGAAGTCAGAGGAGGAAGTTGGAAGGAAATGTACTAACACTAAGCATCTATCTATCTGCCTATCTATTTATGTGTCTTCATTTACTACATACATTTTTATATATGACCTCCAGGAGGGAAAGGTCTGTTTTGCTAAACATGATATTTCCAGGACTAAGTACAGTGTGTGACATATTATAAGAGACTTAGCAAAGCAGATACTTGAAGAATAAATGAGACCAAAGGAACAGGTGCGAAGGGATGAGCACCTAGGGGCAAGAGGCAGCTTCTAAAAGCCATCCTGCAGCATGCCAGCATCGGCCACGTGAACTCTGCTGCCTGGCCAGGACTTCAGGCTATAACTTAGGACATCTGGAGGGCTAGAATCCGGTGGTACTGACCCAGTTATCTCGAGATGCTCTCTTGGCCCAAGGCAATCTGACTAGTCTATATCTACGTGAGAAAACATATAACTTCATTTGTCTGCCAATTAGTTCCTGCTTTCCGCATGACCTATTTTCTTCCAATCATTCACACCTGCCTAATCTCTGCTTCTCTTAACTCCAAGCAGTTTGGGGGAGTGCTTCCCATTACTGGAGGACCTCACTTCGCTCAGCAGGTTCCTTCTCCATCATCCTTCTGATGGGCAGGCTTGATTGTTGTCAAACATCTCTGCTGCTGTGCAGATCCTATCTAGTTCTTCAGCTGATCTCTCGGCTGCACCGGCCTTTCAAGGCTGACAGGATGAATTGCTTACTTTCCAGGCTCTAGTGTTTATCTCCCTTTAGATCTCACCATCTGCTGTGATTTGGCAACTCAGGTAAATGTGATTTTTTTTTTCTCTCCCTCTTCTTTCTTTCTGCCTTCTGCAGGAATTACCATGTCTCTCTTCTCCCTCTCTTCAGACATCAGTCCCTTGGAAGTGATGAGGTTTACATTGAAATTGATGGATGTGCCTGGTGCCTTTTTTCTTCCATGCTGTCTATCATTCTATGCAATACACTGATCCAATCTGTCCACTGGGGCCTGTGAATATAGGCAAAGAAAAAAAATCTGTAAAATCGGTATCGGCTGTGTCCTTTCTCAAGCCAATTATTATCTATCATTTCATAATGGTATTTCATTGGGAAGTGGAGGCACAATGTTAGTGGTCTGACCTCTTTGGCTGATTCTGAAACTGACACAGAACTTAAAAACTTGATTAAAGTATCAGAAATGTTTTTGTTGTTGTTATTTTCCAAATTTGGAAAAAGTAGCACGTAGCATGGTCTGTCTCCCTTTGGCAAAGTTCACTGGAGTAGCTTCTCACTACAGTCTCTATAGGTTATTTATAGTTTGTTTGTAACTCTTTGGATCATTCTGTTCATTTGAATAGCATAAAGCCTTTATAGTTATTCTTCGAGCATGGCCTTGAGAGCATTTGAGTCTTTCAAACTGATAGGAAGTGCCTAGGTTTACTTTACTAGAAGAGCCTTGCAGAATATGTACCTTCTTTCTGTGTAAACTATTTCTCTTTAACTGGAGAGCAATAGTAGCCAGAGGTAAGGCACAGCAGAATCATGGAGTATTCCAATAAACCTTTATTTTGAAAAACAAGCATGAAGACAGATCTGGCCCATGTGTCACAGTCCCCTCCTCTGTGTTTTAATCATCACATCTCATTCTGAAACACCTACTGTGTATCTTTTCATGAATGAATAATCAAGCCATACTAAATTATCACATCAACTGGTAAAAGCTACTTCCATTCTAATATATGTATTTGTATTTGTGAACAAGTAAATTAAAATGTCATTTTACTAGCTGTAATTAAGCTATTTTAAAGGGGCCCCAGCATGCTTTTTAAACATGAAACTTATCCGCAACCTTTATGAACTTTAATAAAATACTATATATCCATTACTGGATCCTCACACATTGTTTACCCAAAGAATAACAGAATTTAATGAGACCAGGGCCTGTGTTATTTGCCAGTTCTAACACAGGTCCTTAGGGGGCTTCATTATTTGTTTCAAGCCACCATGGAATCATTTAACATACTGTAACAGAAGACAATGTCACTTAGTACCCTCCCTGCAACCATATCCCTAGAGAATGCCATGGCACTGGGGACAAGTCTGATAACTGTTTAGTGTTCTTCATTTACTGCAGAGACCAACAGAATGAAAACACAAACCAAACAATGTCTCATGTGGATATTTTCTGGTCAACTACCTTCTGTCAGAGAAGACAGATGCATATATTTCTCAGAAAATCTTAACTTGCAGGGCCAGGGAGATCGTTCAGTGGTTAGGACACTCACTAGCTAACCTGATATCTGGATTTGATCCCTGGAACTCACATGATGGAAAGAAAAGAGAGGTGATCCTGGAAAGTTGTCCTCTGATCAAGTGCACACATGTTGGCACACAAGTATACACACTTACATTCATACATATATACAGTTTTTAAAATTAAAGATAGTCACTTATTTTCGGATCAGACTTGAAGAGGTTAAATTGCAAATCCAGGTTATAGAACAACAATGTCTTTGCCTCTAAAACCCATGCATAATCACTACATAATGGCCCCCTTCTTTCGTTTGTTTCCTCCCATGTATGCACTAAAAGAAAAGAAATTTTACTTAGCACTTAGAGTACGGTTGATAATCAGTAAATACTTTCTAAATGTCTTCTATTCAACATCTTCCTTCTTTCCTGGATATCTGTTGGTCCTGGCTTCATTTCTGTTGCTGGGATAAAATATTCTAACCAAAAAGACTAGGGGAATAAAGGCATCATTTGGCTCACAGTGCCAAGTTACTGTTCTTTACTTCCGGGAGGCCAAGACAAGGACTTAACGGTTATCACATCCACAGTCAGAGCAGGGAGAGGAGAAACAGGAATCCTTGCCTGCTTGTTTGCTGTGGCTTAGGCTCTGCTAGATCTCTGCACTCTTACACAGTTAAGGACCCTCTGCCTAGGGAATGATGCTGCTTGCAGTCGGCTGGGCCTTCCTCCATCAGTCAACAGCCAAGACCCCCCCCCCCCACACACACACACAAACAAAATTTGCCTGCAGGCCAGCCTGATCTGGATAAACCCTCCTTAAGACTCTTCCCGGGTTGTGTCAAGTTGATAGTTAAAAGAAACTAGCACTTTTCCTTAGTTCAAAGGCATCACCATCTGCTCAAAATGTAAACTAAAAGCCACAGGGCCACTTATTTTGTATTTCTCATCCTTTGGCTCCACATCCACTCATTCAATGTAATGGTTAATTTTTATGTTGACTTGAATGGGCCACAATGCCTAGCTTCTTATGGGGGCTGCTTTTGGACAGTTATACTCAAATTGGTAGACTTTGAGCGAAGCAGATGTGCTCCATGACACTCTGTCACTCCTACTCTGTAAACAAAGACAGATTTACCCCAGGCAACAAAGAATTCTGCCAGCAGCCAACCTTCATATTTAAGTGACAACATAGACTGTTCCCTGGGACACATCTGCAGCCTTCCTCCCTGCCCTGTAGATTTTGAATTTGCACAGCGCTATAACTGAATGAGCCATTTCCTTAGAATGAATGAACACACACACACACACACACACACACACACACACAGTCTTTACCTCTGGAGAACCCCAACTAACATTGCCATTAAGCTCTATAAATTTTTTTCTGAAATATTCTCCATCATTCTCAATGCCCTACCTTGGCTCCAGTCCAATTTTTGCATAGCCCATATAATTAGCCTCTCTGCTTTATGTTTCTCTAATTTCCAATCTGGAATTAGGTCAGTGGCTCCCAAACGCTCACACAATCAAATTTAGACTCCTTGACATGACATTCAAGACCCTTCATTATATAAGGCTGGATTTCCTCCCCAGCCTTCTTTCTCGTGCCTCCCTCATTCCACTTGACCACAGCAGTCAGCATGTGGTGAACGTGTCCATCTCACAGCCCTGAGTCTTGTTCTTTGAGTTGTGAACGGCCTGTATCTCGGAGCCGGGTTCTAGTGAAGCATATGATCAAAGAGAAGACTTTAACTTCAGCTTCCTAGTTACCATTTGGCTGCTTTTATTGGTAAGTTTGTGCTATCATCTAAAAACCACAAAAATGAGTTCAGCCCTTCCTAAGAATTATTTTCTGGTCTTCATGGAGTTTTAAAGCTGTTCGTACCCGTAGGCTGTGTGGACACAATGGAAGACCAACCAGTTGAAGGTCAAACATCTACAGTCAAAATATACCTCTGTCAGGAGAAGAGATACTCCAAAGAAACACCTGTGTACCCCCTTCAGTTTTCAGACTGTTGAAACAGTGGTCCCCAATGGTTAACATTACCCTAGGAGCCTTATGATGGAGGAAGGAAAAGCTGAAACTATGCTTTCAGCCAGAGATGTTCCCTTGAAAATCTTCATACAAGGCAGACAATTTATTCAACTTCTTTGAGGAGAGATTGGAGCTTCTGAGACAATGAAGGATCAATAATAGGCAGGACCACTCCCTGAACATGGCTGTAGATAAATTGATAGATAGATGAATGGATGGATGGATAGATAGATAGATGATAGAAAGAAAAAGAGGTGTCTGTATATATGTGAATATTTGTGAGTATATGCATTCATACACACATACACTACATGCATGCCTATACACACACACACACACACACACACACACACATCCCCTACAGTCACATTGGATACATTCTTTCTCTACTTTTCACTTTAACTGGTATATTGGGGTGAATAGCGAACCTATATTGTTGGAGCTGCCATATCCTCAACTCAAATAACTTCCTGACTGCATTTTGATTTCCTAGTGATAGTTTACTGACATATTCTAGTTATGTCTTCACTACATAGCTGCAACCTTTATTTAAGAAATAGTATTACACAGAGGTTCATAAAATGTCCAGGATCATTTGAAAAATCTTTTGTTTCATGTTGTATTGAGTTTCATCAAACTGATTTCTGACGGCCTGTCATGAGTGTGTCTCTTGTTCTTGGGAATGTAAGATTAGAGTTGCCTTCAAATTCCCCTTGGTAAATTGTTAAGAACTGTGAAATGTTATCAAAAGGTCACTGAAATACATGTTCCAGAAGCCTCCAAAAGGTAACAGATAGCACAAACTGTTCAACATCTGGAAAACAGCATAGTCAAGAATTAGGTACAATACCACAAATTTTTATTCATTCAGCCGAGAATAGCTTCCATCCACTATGCTCAAAAGTATGCCTGTTATCCTTGAGGAGATTTAAGAAAGAAATCAGACAGAGTAGCAGACTGTGGACTGTAGACAACAGCCACAGATCTAGAAGAATGTCTATGTTCAACCTTAGGAAGGAAAGGCGCTAGCAAAGAGGAAAAGGAAAGTGATGGTGAAGCTTAGTCCAAAGCTTCATTGAGAGAAAACGCAGCTTGTTGAGAGAAGGGATTCTCACAGTGTGGTCCCCACATCAGCATCATCAGCATCGCAGGAGAACTTGACTAAATGTAGTCCTAACTCTGATTCCCACCTCCCAAATAAGAGTCTAAACCCCACCTCCCAAATAAGACAGTCTATGTTTCTTCAAGTGAAAAGCAGACACACTGCCCTACACATTAGGTGTGTAAATTGGAAAAAAAAAAAAAGATGAAAATAACAGGACAGTGGGCTGAGTGAGAAGATTACAAAGAATCCAAGTAATTTGCTTGAAAAGTTAGACATGGTGATACATGTGGGTAATCTCTGCATGTGGTAGCCTCAGGCTGAATGATCAAGAGTTACGGGACAGCCTGGACTACTTAGCAAGCTCCCTTTAACAAAGCAAAACAAAATTCTATATACAACATAAAGTGAGTAATCTTTTTACGAAGTTTAAATTTATTCTTCTCTCTCTCTCTAAATTTATTCTTCTCTCTCTCTCTCTCTCTCTCTCTGTGTGTGTGTGTGTGTGTGTGTGTGTGTGTGTAGGATCATGCATACCAGGGTGTCTGTATAGAGGTCACAGGACAATTTTCAGATGTCCATTCTTCCTTTTACCACACTGGTCTCTGGGATCAAACCAAGGTTATCAGGCTTGGCAGCAAGCATTTTCACTCACTGAGCCATCTTGCAAGTGCAAGACTTTATTTTCTAGGATCTGGAAGAAAAACATTAGTGTGATCTCATTGAAGAACTGTGATCATTAGATTTGTGGTTTTAGCGAATGAATTCTGTTAGTTTAGGAGGTTAAATGCAAATATGCAAAGGTAGAAGTAACAGAAATCTATTGCAAAATTCCAAGCCTGGAGTGTTGAGGGTCTGGTAAGTAACCAGTGGTTCTCATGACTGGAGAACAAAGGATAGGCGTGAAAGCCTTCTAAGAGATGGCGTTGCCATATTATATTTGACTGAATGGATACTAAAAGGCAGGAAATGAATCATGCCTTTAATTCACTGCTGCATTTCTTCACAAATGTGCTGTTCTGATCAGTTTTCACTAAAGAAGAAAGTGCACTTTGCAATTTAGTCATGAGCTAAAAGTGGGAACACTGTCATGAGACACAGGTTAGCTGAGTGGCTTGAGAAGTCTGTCATCTATAGCAGAAATCAAATAGAATGTATTAGTATAACAGCAAGTGTTTGGAGGGAATTTTTACTTTTAAACTGGTTTAAATGTGCGACATAAGCATATATGCATATGTCCTATTAGTCCATCAATAAAAACAACTCATATTTTCAGTAATGATTTAAAGTTAAGTTTGGTTCTTTTAAAGTAGAATATTTAGGTGTCTCTATTCTTTTGGTTTTTTTTTTTTTTAACCTTGACTTCTTAAGTACTTAATTAAAAAGTGATGATATCTATACCCTGTACAAATTTTAACCCACATTCAAAATTCTAGACAAGCATTGGGTTTGATTGCTTGGTTTTTGTTGTTGTTGTTGTTTTGTATTGTTTTTAATTTTCAGGCTCAGTTGACAGATATGTTGGGAGAAATATTACAATAAATAACAACTTGCCTCTCAAACTTGCTAAAAAGTTTCTCTCATCTGGGAACTGGGCCACAGGAAGCTTACTGGCATAATTAACTTGGTACTTCTTTGAGTGTTTGTTGCGTCATCTCAGCTCTGATTTTGAAGAGCTTTGAAAAGGATTCTAGGTAGTTTACCAAAATACCCAACTGCAGTCCAAATGGAAGAGCATCTCTTAGCCTCAGCTGAATACACTTAGCTATGATTTAGAAGAAAACCTTCTTCTGTTCGTGTTTTTCTCCTCCTGGTATGTTTAGTTCAACAAGTTAGATGGGGAAGGGGGAGTCGGCTACCCCAGCCACCTTAAATATGTCCTTAGGGAAGCCCTTGTTGGCAGGTTGAGCAAAGCACCTGTGTTCTTGCCTTACCTAAGGATCTGATTTCCTCCCTTCTCTTGCTGACTCCAGCAGTGATCCACTGGGAGAAGGGGACCAAGTCAAAGTCCCTAAAAGCTGGATCCCTGTTCACATAGCCAACACAATTTTAAGGGACCCTAAAATTCCTTGTCCCCTCAGAGAAGCTCTGGCCTAGAGGCTGCTTCCATGTTAAATTTGATGGCAATCCTGCAGCCACATAGAAAATGGGGTGTGTACTCTCGCTTTGACTGGGGCAGTCATTTCAGATTGCTAAGCAGAGCTTCATTAGTCTTGGTAGCTGCTATCTGCGTAGTCCTGTGCAAGTCACCCAGCCTCAGATTTAATGAGAAACAAATCAGTGCAGAGCAGTGGGAATGGATAGAGCCAAAGTATTCATAGCACTCCATGTTGTGTCCTGGTGGGACCACTATTCTTAGACTGGTCATTTTTTTCATCCCTCATTTTGGGAGACATTGTGTTCTGATCAGAACCTTACAACTTTATTCCAAAATGTACTCTAAAGGGCTTAAACAGACATGCAGAATTATGTTAACCTGTATATTTCAGCATTGCACTCATTTATTTTATCTCCATGGGAGTCTTGATTTGCTTAAACATGGGACTCAGTGTCAGCATGTTCAAGTCATTTCAAGAGTATCCTCTAGAAATATACCATATTGCAGGATGGGGAATTTATAAGCAGATATCCACTGAAAACACTGAAACCTGTCTAGTGTTTGGTACTGATTAAATTTCCTAGTCTCTAGATAGGGTCTTTTAGGGCTCACTCACAAAATCCATAACTTGTCTGTTATCATACTCTGGGAAGGAAAACATTCAGATTGTGTCCTTTTCACTATGGCCTGGAGAATGTTGAGTTGACTCTGCTGGGGTCTGAAGGGTTCTGCCTGGGAACACAAATGGTCCAAGTTATGTAAAACTTTATTCATATTGTATAGGTTTGTTTGAGCCCCTGTTATGAGAAGTAGGCTGCACAACCCCGTGCTCTGTGTAACAAGGGTCACTACAGCATGTCTGTGTCTCAAAGTCACATATGAAGCTTTTGTTCCTTACTGATTTCTTGCTGTGGTTGAAAATGTGCCTCCCTGAAATTGCTTGGATGACAATGATGACATTACTTGAACTGGACCTGTGGAGTAGGTCAGGATGTCTTGGAGGGCATCTCTGAGGTAATCAAATTATTACACTGCTAGAGAGATTACTGAATAACCAGTTTTCTCTCTTCTGTTTCTAGCTAACCCAGTCCCCTGTCTGCAGCTATAGGTCAGCTATTTTCATCTTTTCCTTCTATGACTTGCCCATTTCTGCTGGAAGAGAAACCATTTTAATATGGACATTTAAAACGAAGCCTCAAACATAGACCCCTATGGAAAAGGAAGCTCTAATTGTCCCTCCTGCATTTCATGTATGGATATCACTAAATCAAAGACTTGAAAAGCTGTGCTTTAGGCCACATTAGGCCACTTCTTTATACTGTAGAAGATATTCTTGTCTTATTTATTCTCTTGAATTTTTTAGCCTTTAGATGTGATTTTATGGGAGGGATTCTTATATGGAACTTTGTTACCACTTAAAGATAGATGTGTTTTTCTGCTCTCGTATGATCCATTTAAACTCACCATCAAAGTGAACTATGAACTCATTTTGAGAAGAAAATACATCCCATAGACCATAATTCCCCAAGACCTTTATTTATTTGATTTCTGTTCCCTGGGATCATGGCCCCATGACATGCAATTCTCAGTTCTGTGTGCCTCCCAGGAAACAGCATTCATAAAAATCATTTCACTGCCGACTTCAATGCCAAACCAACAATAAAATATTCCAGCACATTCTCACAAGGAAGGCCTCTATGGACAGCCACTGTTCCATTCTTTTTACATTGAAAAGACACCTCTCTGTAAAAAGCCATCAAAGCAGTCTCCAGAACAGACCACACAGTGACCTCCTTTTAATAGACCTGTCCTTGGCTGTCACACACCTAAATAAGCTAATTGAAGCTTCACCAATTGCAGCCACTGCAGATGTAAAGACATTATCAACATTCAAATCTTAGCAAATCTTTTTCTGTTAATGAAGTAATTTTCTGGGGGAGAGGGGGTCAGTTCATAGCAATTCACTGCAAGAGGCTCTCCAAAGCACTGAGTTCAGCATTGTCTTCCAAAGTCAGTCATGAAATGTGTCCTCCTGTTGTCCCTAGAGGACATCATCACTCAGTGCCTGGCCTTTATAGACATTCTCTGCTTTATGCTGGGAGATGTGAGTATGTTCTGTTTAATCACCTACCCAGTGCCACCATGTTGCACATTTATTAAAACAAGAGAAGGATGAAGGAAGGGTCCATTATATCATAAGAAGATGTTTGCAGACATATCTCCTCTCTGCACACTCCTGTGCTTTCAAATGTAAATTGCAAACAAACAGGTGCCCCCCAATCCCTGGGCAGGGCGTGTCTTTCTGTCCTCACAATGCTAAGTGCCTCCTGATCATGATTTGTATATCCTGCAAGACAGGCAAAAATGGCTAGATGTCTAAGAACATGTACACCCAAATGTTTGCACACATAGTCTGAGTTTATTAGATAACATTCAGCAAAACAACAGGATATTCAGCTTCTTATGTGTTGCCTTTTTCAACACACACATACATAGGTATGCACCCCAAGACATACATATATGCATGCACAACATACACACACACACACAAATTGAATGTTTAGTCATTTAGTCATGATGGAAGGGATTGGTAGGAAAGCTAACCAGACAAATTCAGGCAAATGGTAGCTTCATAAAAATGTGTAACTTGTGCTACATAAAGTAGTTGTGGCATGGTGTGTGTGGGGGGGGGTTGTTGTTTGTGTGTGTGTGTGTGTGTGTGTGTGTGTGTGCACTCACGAATGCACTGTCTTATTGTTCCCACATTACACAAATGTTTAATGACAAGTTTAGATATAAAACAAAGCAGTTGTTTTCCTATTTGGACAATGAACACATCTGAGTAATAGTCTCCATGGAACCTCAAAATCCATTATCTTGTATGAAACAGGAAAATTAGTTTATCATCATTTCTCTTAGAGTTTCTTTTTTTTTTTTCCTTTGTTCCATTTTTTCTAAAGATAATCAGGTTTCTGTTCCTGGCCACTCTTCAGATCATAGCATACTAATATTTCAATTCTAGACTATATTGCAAAAGTTTGATTTTCATCTATGCCTGTATCAAATCTGGTGGTTGAGTTTTAGGGCCTTTCATCTTCCTTAGTATATTTGCAAGAGAATGAGTCAATTTAATGTACTTCCATTTAGCCATTTAATAACACTCATCACAGGCCCTGGAAGATGTTGGCTATCAAGCCTTAAAACCTGACTCCTATGCTCTCAATCCTCTTGATATGCGGAGAGAACTGATAAAGTGTCAGTTTCACACATGCCATAAAACACACACACACACAAAAGGTGCCAAGGTGTCCTATGACCTCTACACTAATGCTTTCTGTCACACACACACACACACACACACAGACACAGACATGCACACACACACACACACACACACACACACACACACACACACACACCACAAAGAACTGACTTCCACAAGGTTTCCTATGACCTCTGCACACAGGCTGTAACACAAACATGAATAAATAAATAAATAAATGTTAACAAACAAACAAAAAACAAAACAAAACAAACAAACAAAAATCTTTAGGATGAGCACTCATTAGCTCCTACTTTCTTTTATTTCTATTTTTTTCTGAAAGTATTTGACTCTAAGTTCATGAGTATCATGCTACTCCTTTTCAGTGCTTTAGCACAACCCAAGAAAAAACTCTTCCTAATGTAACTGTGACAACTGTGACACTCGAAGGTGTCCTCTAATATGCAGGCCACATTTTAATTTGCTTTTCATTCCTAAATAACTTTGCAGTTGTTTTGTTTTTCAGTAGGATGTAGTCAAGTTTTGCCATCTTTATATGGTTGCTGCATCTTTCTTATGTATAGCAACTATAGACCATAGGACAATGATGTGTTGTGTGTTCTTTCTTATTTCTCAAGCTGAGAAGAATTTTCAAATTGTTAAAGAGTTGCAAAGCCAAACTACACCTAAACACAACAACAACAAAAAGACCTAAAGAATATCAAATCAACAAAATTTTGCTATCTTCAGAACATGAAATAATTGTAGTTGATCTTTACAGAAATGTTTGCTGACATCTGCTCTAAAATACCACCCTCACCTCCCTTTATTTTTTGAGAAAATTCAGTTCATGTATTCTTCAGGGTTAGACTTGGGTTAAAATAATAATGTGTTCTATCAATATAAATTAATTCCTACCATAAATATTTCTTCTAAAGTTTCCTTTCTTTAGTAACTCCAACATTTCATGTTGTATAGGAATAATGAAACAATAAATACATTATTGTGCAAACATAAAATTTGATCATGTTCAATTCCATCATATGCTATAAGAGGACTTCCCAGCCTGGCTACTAATCTCAATATGTCAATATACAAATGTACATACCATCAGCCCCACTGCAGATGTATCACCAATCTACAAGAATGCTTGTACTGAAGATTTTTATAAAGCAAATACAAAATGCAAATAAGATACTCAAGAGATGGAAAGGAATCACAACAACACTGACTATAATCTTGAAAAATATAATGCTTAATTATATGTTTGACTAGAGAACAGCACACAAAATAATCAACTTTTCCACACACATTTTCTTAATTCATGTTATCAAGTTTATCATTCACTACACTTTGTTTTAAATACATTTCAGAATCTGTATTTCTATGGATACTTCAATGGGCATGCCTCCCCCCAAAGGAATACACAGTCATGAGAGTTTAGATCATGTTTGATATACAGTTTTTTTTGTGTGTGTATGTATGTTGACAAAGACAATAAATTGCCAATACAATAAAACATAGGAATCACAATTTTTAAAAAATCAACCTGCCAACACAAATTAGGTGCCCATAAGTAATGTGTAAAGAAATGAAGAATTATTTCAAATTCATTGGGAATTTTAAATCTTATATTTTCTTATAATATTAAGGTAATGTGTCCTTTATTGTAAAACAAACAAACAAACAAAAAAAACCTATGGCCATGCATGGTAGCACATACCTTTAATCCCAGCACTCTGGAGGCAGAGGCAGGAGGATCTCTTGTGAGTTCCAGGCCCACCTGGTCTACAGAGTGAGTTCCAGGACAGCTAGGGCTATTACACAGAGAAACCCTGTCTCGAATAAAAAACAAACAAACAAACAAACCCAAACCTATAAAAGGTAAAATGACGATATAAGGGGAATACAGGCTGTACAGGCTGTAGAAACAGCAGAGATTTGGTTTGCATTAAGTGAACACGATGTGAACACTTGCCCCTGGTGCTCCTAAGGATGAGAAGTACACATCTAATGTAACACACTCCAGCCCTGAGATATTCAGATTGTGTGATTAAAGGCAGGGTTCCCCCCAAATGATGATGTAATGTCCTTCCTCTGTCCAGGAGATACTATCTACAGGCCTTTGGATGTGCAGGGGAAAGAGCTAATCCCGAAAGAAGAAAGACGCACTTTTGTCGGGGCTGACGTCACTGGGAGTTGAAGCAGGAGATGCTGCCCATCAGATAACAGGGAACACAGGTGTTTGCTCACTGAGAACTTTTCAAGGCGAAGGCAGTAGCATATACAAAAGCAGAGGAACCTCAGACATCTTCTATAAACAGATGAAAGTTTGATGTGGTCAGGACCCAACTTCCGGTGTAGAATGGGAAAAGTGCAGGAAACCTTGGTTCTGACTGGGAGGATAAGACTGCCTATCTGTTTGCCAAGTGTGGACAAAAACTCCTGCAAACAAGCTGCATCTGGCTGTGAACAAATAACTCCCAGCAGGAGCTTCTGTGCCTGCAGAGACCGATGTGCTGATGGGAATTTCAGGACTGTAGAGAGATTGGAATTTGGTAGGTTCAAAGGCTAATTTCTTTTTCCTGGGTTAGTTTTGGCCTTCAGAACAGCCTTGCCTTGCCCTGCTCTGTATCTGAACTAACATCTCATGGTAATGAATAAAAACCTCTTAGAAGCTATTAACTTAGCAGAACCTTAGCGGATACCAGTCCAAGAGGTAAGAATGCCATGAGATAACATCTCAGGCCTATAAAAAAGCTTCCCCCACCTCCATGTACCTGCCTGTTCAGTGCACCCACCAACGATTTTGAAGTTGCCTTGATTCGTGACTTGTTTTTTACTCTGTAAACTATAAAAACCCTGTGAAACCACTTCCACATTGAAACATGAAGTTTGGGTTACTTAAGTCTGAATTCCCAGGCCATGGTCACTCATGCTGGCTCCAGAATAAACTACCTCTTATTCCCTTTGAGATGAGATCTGTGACCCTAAGGGAGGAAAATCAAGTTAGAGGGCTTAAAAATTGGTTAATGTTTCCCTGCATTAACAAAGAGCTTCTGCCATTCAGGGGGATTTGCAGTTCACCCGCTACTGTTTCTTACCTTGAGTGTGTGATTTTGAAAGCGGTCACTTGCTGTATTCAGAAAATGTGGAATTTTTTTTTCACAAAGGAATTGGAACAACAACCATTTATTTCTTGGCAAAGAAAACCTTGACAAAACTCTCTAAACTCCCGAAGGATGTGAAAGCGCATGGCCACCTCTTGGCTTCAGTGGAAAGGATTTAATGAACTTTTGTAGTGGTGGCTAGGGACCGGCACCGGTTTGGACTCACCCACAGGCACCAGGAAACCAATTCAGCACTTGGGAGTAGAGAGGATGCAGAAACTGCTCTTGAGGCTGCTGAATGCATAACTCCTCGGGTAAATCCCTTTCTGATTCTCTGTGGGATGATGGAGAATTGCTTCTCCCCTGCTCCCAACTGGTGTTGCTCCGGGCCTTTCTTCAATCTTCACCCTCAGTTGCTCTTCTGTAATGAACCTGGCCAACTGGCTGTCTCTTAGTGTCCATCTGCAGCTGCTCTCTGCCGCTGTTAGCTTTATCTTCATTCCCTCCCTCTTCATTTTGATGTGTTTATGTTCCATCTTATGGCTGGACCATTAACTATCCTCGCATCTTACTTCAGCTATTTTAGCACATGGTGAACATCCAAGAGTCTCTCCATTTTTCAACCTTTAATGTGTAGTTCTGAAATCCCTCAGGCAGACCTGGGGGGGGGGGGCATCTAGAGAACTCAAAAAATTGTATCATAGTAAAGGAGCTTCATTAGCTAAAACTGAGTTTCCTGCAAGCACCTGTGGGTGTGGGTGTGGGTGTGTGTGTGTGTGTGTGTGTGTGTGTGTGTGTGTGTATGTGTGATCAGATAGGAGACTTTGAAATAAAACTGCATTGGAAAACAGCCTGAGAAAAGTCGAGAAGTGAAGAGTAAGAAAATGCTGCCTTCCTAAGCCCTTGATGTCTATGAAGCTAAGAATCCAATTCTTTGCTTTTGAGCCTGTTGGACTACAACTTTCAAAACAATTTTCCTGGAAAACATATTTTATTACCAAGAAATTTTCATTGATTTTCTAAATGTTGCAAAAAGTTCTAAATGTGCCTTATAAACACTGTTAGCATATTTTAAATAAAATGTCACCTTGCCAAGCCACAAACTCCTCTCAGCCTTCTAACTCAGATCAGCACAGCTTGAATTCTGGGAAGCCCCACCAAGATTGTGGTCACAGATTTCCATCACTGCTAACAGCAGGCCAGCTTGGAAATGAAGCAAATATCAATTCACTTTGAGAGAAAAACATGGCAGCTGAGACATAAAGAATTTGGCCCACATCCTGGACTTTGGTTACATGCTGAGCTGTGCAGCCTAGAATTCGTGTGCCTGGGAGGGTAGGGAGGTGACAGGAAGTATGGTATAAACGTTCCATGATGGGAGAAAACCCTCTCAAATCTAAAGGATATTGATGTTTCTTTAAGACAAATACTTGCCTTCTGTTACACATTGAAAGAATAAGACGACTGTGTTTGTTTATAAGCATGTGTGTGTGGGTTTGGCGGAGAATAAATGATACAAAGTAAACCTTAAACTACGTACACAAATGCAAGAATAAGGACTGTTTTACTCTAATACCTTGCTCCTCTCCTTAAAGATGTTTAGTTGTTGATTTGGCAGCAGGAAAAATGGAGGGAAGATCTTCCCCCAAACTGTCCTCTCCCATAACCAGATGTCTTCCAGCAGGGGTTCTTGCCTTAGGCATAGATGTTGTGGGAAGAGGTTTGTGTAAGATGGTCCTTTAGCTTCCATGCATAGCAAGAGAATAATAGTAAGAAGATCTGTGAGGAGAGACTCCCAGAATAAGAAGGAAGAGACTAAGAGAATGGAAGTTGCCTTAGTTGTTTGGTCTCAAGATTTCTGCATCCCAGAAGTAAGTAGAAGAAGCAAATGCAGAGAGGGGTGAATCAAAGAGAGAGCCTAGTAACAAAAGTGTGCAAGGAGAGCTATAGAAAATACTGTAAGGACAGTAAAAGGCCATGTGAACCTTTCCATGTCTCTCTTCCATAGACATTTTCCTCTACAATGTCCTGTTTATTTCCTTTGCAGTATTCATCAGAAGTGGCAATTAGATTAGCCACTCTCTGGTTTACTTCATTATTTCCTGTTTCTCCACAAAAGCATCATCGACAAGAGTGACTGTCTTTTGCACAGTCCCTTGAGTGTTTCAGTAATGGAATAAATGAGTGTGTGTGTGTGTGTGTGTGTGTGTGTGTGTGTGTGTGTGTGTGCACAGCAGTGACTTTGATGTGAATGAGCTGGAGACATGTGGCTGGAGGGGGCTTTGCAGCATTTGGGAAGATATGACAACTTAAAGGATCAGTTTTAGCCTGCTTGTGTAGGCCACAGAGTTCAAAAATTGTTCTGAAAACTGGCCTTAGACAATAAACTTCAGAACATCACCACACCAGCCCTCCAAAGCCACAGGCAGGGCTGTTACTGGTCTGTCCCATCAGAGACTGGACACGTGATTAAATCAGGAACTCAAACAGGGAGATCTATCTATGTTGTAATAGACATTTCCACTTAGAAAAGCCCTTTACTTCTAGAGATATTGCTTTATAGCCATGGTTCCAATGATGGTTGGTGAGGAAGTATGTTTACCCTGGTACAGACAGTCCCCAACTTACAATGGTTTGGCTTATATTTTTATGATGTCATAATGGTGTTTGAAAGCAATCGGCAGTCTATAGAAACCATTGTTTGGGCTTGGAATTGTAACGCTTTCCTAGAGATGTGCAGTACATTACTCACTCTGATGAGTCAGTGTGGCAGTAGAGAGCCACAGCTCCCATAGGCCAGCTTAGTCAGGAAGGTAAACAATCATGCAATTGAGTGAGCCACATTAATCAAGCCATGGCAACACACTGTCAGTGTGTTACAAGAATTTCCAACTTCTGATGAATGTGTCGCTATAGGGCCCCATCATATGTGTGTTCCTAAACACAGAAGCAGAACATGATCTGGGCCAGACAGTTTTAGTTCTTCTCCCACTTCCTTAGAGTGGTTTCTTCATCCCACCTTCAAGAGGTGGTTTCTTTCCCAAGCCAGAAAAGTCAAAATTCATTCTTGGTCTATATCAAAACTTCCCTGAAAAACCAAAATGTTTGCCTATTGCATCAAGAATATATGACTCAGAATCTTTCTGTAGTGCTGGTTCTGGCCACGTGGAGATTATAGAGGTCAGAAAATGATCAGTAGACACCAAAACATGTAGAGATGTAAGCACCCTAGATGTGGGTTCTTGGCTCAGGATACAACTTCCTCCTAAGCCATGGTTGTTTAATTCTCCCCTTGAGTCTGTGCCATTCCAATTCCTGTGTTTTGCTTCAAATAGTATATGGTGAAATTCTATCACTCGTATCCAAGAGAACCCCAAGAAAGGTCATTCTACTTCCTTTAAATTGTAAACTAAAACAAGGAAAAGCACCTCTTCTCCAAGTCTTTGATTGGTAGCTAATATTTAATTGTCAACTCCAAGATTGCTCTGAGAATTTTTCTATTCTTTCTATTTTCTATTTTCAGTCTAACTCAGCACAAAGAGCCAAAGCTCAAACACAGAGTAAGAGGAATCAAGAGATAACCCTTCCACATCTGTATTTATTCATTTAACTAACTGGCTCGAGGCAGCGGCAGAATTATGTTCTACTCATGGTAACCCTTCACCCATTGAGTCCCAGAGTTTTCTTCTGAGGAAGTAATTCTCCATTGATAGGCAAAACCCACACCATGTATTTGTTCCACATGAAAAAGTTTGCAAATGAAATTAACAACCTAGGTTTTGTCCTTTCCTTCCGTTTTACACCTCCCCCTCTATTCTTAGGCACTTGCTGTTTCCCCTTTCACATGAATATAACAGTATACTTTATATTGTCCATTAAACTCAGGAAGGATATGTTATAATAAGATATGCTATTTTTAAATGCACAGAATAATGTATGAATAGGCAGCACTTTGAAACCTTCCAGCTGACTTCAGGTCAAAAGACAGTAGTAGAAACCTTGTAAATATGACAGAACATGAACTTTGAATAGTTATTGCCTGGCAAGTGACTCTCCCCTCAACCCCTTTGCTCCTTGTCCACCTTATCCCTGGTTGCTGACAAAGACCCTTATTATACATAGAGGACCAGGATAACTATGATGACTGTAAGCCAGTTGGGAAGAGTTCTTGCCTTGGGAATTATTTGTCTAGTCTAAGTGTGATCCTGTAGCCCAACTCTATCCCAGATGAGACCTAGGGGAAGGTTGCACAGGCCTTGAAAGCAGGGTATAAGTCAAGAAGTATGGAGTGGGACAGGCCTGTGCTTCTATTTCCTCTCTTCCTGCTCAGATTCATGTGGAACTTGACATCTGGGTGTGTGACTCACTCCAGCCTAGGAAGGCCTTTTGTATTTTATGAGATATAATACAAATAACCTCAAAAATGGAGAAAAATAGTTGGTGGAAGCCAGCATCCCCTGGAACTCTTAATAAGCAATTGTCTGTGGGTGATGCCACTGTTAATGAAATCACTAATTTTATGCAGCTGACTAGATCCTACCTAGCTGATAAGAAATGCAATACAGATAGTACCTTTCCACCTGTTAGTCCCATTGTGACAGTGTTACTTTAAGGGATAAGCACATGTAAACATGGGAAATCTAGGCTATTTTCAGTAGAATACCATAACTTCTGTTGTAAGTCAACTCCATACAAATATGAAGGAGTAAAACTTATAGGTAGAACAAAGAATTCCATTTTCAAAAATGCTGAAATATAGTTGATCTGGACTTACTTTATGCACCATTTCTCTTATGTACATTTAGCATTTACAGATATGATTAAAAACAGATTAACTGAACAGAATGTGTAATGGCCCTCAGCTGAGTATGGAAAATTAAAACAGATTTGAAAACTATTCGGCAACACTCAGGATTTAAACCCACTGAATATGTCAGCAATTTTGGACTCTCACAGTAAGAGATAAAAGAGGCAAAGATAAAGGGATGTACAAAATGAGAAAGTCTTTGGGGGTATTAAGGCAATTACGAGCAATATGGAAGTAATCAAAACTTGGTCGACAGACCAAATAAGACCTTATGAAATTAATATATGAGCCAACATTTGCAAAATGTTGCATGCCTCTAGATTACATGTGTCTACAAAAGAAATCAAGGGTTTCATTCAACACACAGACATGAAACATTAGCAATGGATGAAATGCAAAAGGCCTCCCTAGGCTGGAGCACAGACAGGCATGGTGAAATTTAAAGCCTTAAGTAGACAAGAGCCAAATTCTAGGGGTTGAAGCAGTGTCTTTTAATCATCTCACCGTGAGAGATGGGATAATGAAGGAGTCAAGAGCACGCAAACGTCAAAGGGGAACAGCCACGCTCATTGTAAGCAAGTCTGTTTCAAAATTTTGATATTGAGAAAGTTAACTTAAGTTTTTATTTCTGCAAATGTTCATTGCTGAACCAATAAACGTTAAAGAGCATAGTAAATGGGTCCAATGTTCTATCCTGGACATACGGTACTGCCTGGATGTTGGCATTGTCTATTGATTAATAAGATCAAGATACCCACATTAGAGCATACTATGTTCCCCTCGAGGCTTCCTAAGACAGGAATGGGAGCCACAGACTTAGATAACTGTGGCTTGAAGCTATCAGCCTGCACAAATCTCATAGAGATGAGAATGCAGCCGACAGATGTGACCCAAAATCCACCAGACAGCAAATCACAGCGTCAGGGTAAGGCAGATGAGAAGCTAGGCTGTGTCTGACTTACACGTGATGGGTTGGAAGCTGACAAGTTACACTCTCGATCTCGGGGCTGCAGCTGTCACCTCGCTGACCCACTTGTGTGTTTCTTTCTCTCCAGCTATTGTGATTGCTTTTGTGGTTCTTCACATGTGACCATACCCTAAAAAGATTAGTTTAATCATATCAAAGACATTTGAACTTGAAGTAATAATGCCACAAAGGCAAGACAGGGCTGTTTTTTCTGTTGCTAATTTGCTTCACTGCTCTTCCATTTGCTGCTTTCCACATCCAGGAAAATCTGGGTTAGTGCAGCAGATCTTGCCATTAAAGGGCAGCCTGTCTGCTTCCTCGCTGCCATATCCATGATCGTAACACACGTGTACCTCTTTTCCTGTGCTGAAGCTTTGCCAGATGCAGACTGTGACCCTGGCAATTATAAGTTCTTGCATCAGGAGGCTTTCCCTTACAGTCCCCCTAACTGTGACAACCCCATTTGAAACCTGGTGTTTGCACATCGAAAGAGGAACCACCAGATGGAGGAACCACTAAGTAGCCATGTTTAGAATCTGCCGGTAAGTTGTCAGACAAACTATCTGGAAATTTAGATCACATGAACAAATCACCTTTTGGGAATGGAAGGGGAAAAAAATCCAAGATATGCAATGTGTCAGATCCAGGAAATTTTCCACTCCTACCACAGGAGTGGAAACACATAAGCGTCAAAGGCTTTCTTGGCTTTAAAGGATGTTGTTGGGAGACAAGAGAGACAGATGTCTGTTGTTTTTATCTTTCTAGAATGTGAGTAGTAGAGATTAGAAAGCTGCAATGGGTATAGAAGGCAAGCAAGATGCAAACTGCAAATAGAAGCTCCTCTTCTGCAATCACAGCAATGTAAAGAAATGATGGATTAAGCTACTGATAAAATGGTACCCAGGCTTACATAATATCCTCTTTTGTTGCTGAGCTATCCAATAGCTACCATCAAGGGAAAGAGATACTGAGTACTTCATCTTTTACATGAGAGGTCAGCCTCATTGACCCCCACAGTCTCTGTCAATTATGTAGGCAACCAATATTCTGGAAGGGAGGTAATGTTGAGGACAAAAAAAAACTATCCCCCTTCCTAATGCTCTCCACTGTTAAGGGCATCATCCCATTTCCACATTTAGCCCTTGCAGTTAAGGTGCACAGGATAGGGACAAGAAGTGGCATGGATGCTCACTTGTTTTAGAAAAGACAGGCATGAAATTTTTAAAAATGGAAATAGAGACCCATAGAGCAATGCAAAGGATTAGAAGTCATTGTTGGCATGTTGCTTTTGGAAAAAACACAGGGAAATATGCTGTGATATCTTTAGGCATAGTTAATATTTTCTTCATTAAAATATCCACATCTAGTCTATGTCTGTATCTATATCCATATAGTCTGTATCCATATATAGTATATAACCTGAATTCCAACAAATATGTTGCCAGAGTTATGGCATACTGTTCAAAGGGCTGGACAGAAATGAGCTCCTGGGTCAGACCTAGAGCCAGAGTTTTGGAAAGAGCTGGCTAAAGTACAGACAGGCACACCTGGAATACAACTGATATTGGGCAAATATATAGCATTTCCTATGTGTTGACACTGATGCCTGCATGTGACACGTATGTCTTGTTCAATCCTCTACATAATCTTGGAAGATGCAGATAAGTGTTAATACCGCCTTGCCTGTATGGATTCTACCCATGGCTACACAACATATACCAGTTATCTAGTGTTACACGACAAATCTCCAAAACATTATGGTTTGAAACCAGTAACTCATTTCTAAATATCAGTTTGACTATGTAATTTGGAGTCACAGTCTCTCACCAGCCATCACAAATTATTTAGAATCGCAGCCATCTGAAGGTCTGACATGGGGCTATAGACTACTCAGAAGATGGCTCATCTTCTCAGCTAGCACTTTGGATTACCAGGATGTTTAAGTTCTATATGTGTGGGACTCTCCATGGGTGTTCACACTTGTTATCATGCCATACCACTGGCTTACCTAAAAGAAAAAGAATCAGAACAGAAAAGCACAAGTCCTAATATCCTGACCCAACTCCAGGTGTCACACAGTCACCTCTGTCATATTCAGTTTGGTCACACAAACAAATTTGTACAGAGGAACAAATGCATATCTCTGATTACAGTCCCAAGACATCCACCGGGACTGCTTCCAGGGTCCCCACCCTGCTCAGATACCCAAGTTCACAGATACTCAGGCCCCATGTATAAAAATGACAGGATATCTGCACATACATACCCTACTTCCATATGCTTTAAGTCACCCCAAGATTACTTTATAATCCAAAGTCAATATAAATGCTATATAGAGAGTTGTTGTATACTGACTGTATTGTTAGAGAAAAATGAGAAAGAAAAAAATCTATACATGTTCAGTGCAGACATTTTTCCCCCTCAAACTTTTTCCATCCACAGTTGGCTAAATCCAAGAATGGGATAATGAGGAACAACTGTGTGTTTCATTGACAAGCAGCAGGTGCCTTTCCAGGTGTTGCATAATACTCAGCTAGTCAGAGATGCAGACAAAGCTGTACTTGAGGTCCTTGCTGGTCACCTGCACTCTACAGAGTCCCTTCTCAGGTCGGAAACTTGTTCAGTCACTGAGTCTGACAAGAAGGAGCCAGAGGGAATCAACAATGGGAACACAGCTACCTCACTTTCCAGCTTGTTCCTTGACCTCTTCAAAATCCAAATTGGATTCAAACTGTAGTCTGGTGTCCCTGCGTCAAGTCACTTCAGTTGTAACAGCATCCGCCAAGTGGAAGAATCCCAGCTTTGAGTCCTGAGTGGCGAAGAGAGATGGGCTGGTGGGGATCCGAGGATCCTGGATGGAGCTGCTGCAGTAAATGGACTAGGTCCCAGATGGCAGGAGAATGAGGGGCAGTCCCTGGTAGCCAATCACTTCTCTACCACCCCACAAACACCTGAAGGAGACAAGTATTGGGAGGAAAGTTTTGTTTTATTTTAAAGTCGGACTTTTTATTCAATGTTTTGCTGTCCTATGACATTGTCATACACATATATCATTACACTTAGCTCATGTCTGCCTTTTCCTGTGCTCTTCCCTTGCAATCCTTCCTGCTCTAGCTGGTCCCTTCCCTCTCTTAAATAGTCCCCTTTTGTACCTCATTGATAAAATCAAGTATATAAAAAATGGATGGCATATGGAAAAAGGGATGTTGTATTTTGGTTTTCCTACACCCTTTACATCTCCTGTTCCTCATTTCCTTTATACCCTTTTGTCACCCTACATAGATCACCCTTCTACATTCATGCCATATGTATTATATTTAGAAATGGTATTATCCCATGATATCATATCTAGCATCTGCATATGAGAAAAAGATGGCATTTTCTCTTTTGTAGTTTGGCTCATTTTTCTCCTTGTGATGGTTTGTATTTCTTTCCATTTCCTCCAAATGTCATAGTTCAATTCTTTATGCCTAAATAAAACTCCACTGTATTCAGTGACTACATTTTCCTTATCAATTCTGATGAGCATCTAGGCTGGTTCCATGTCTTCTCTTTTTCCAAGGTATTAACATGCTCACAATGTCTATTATCACACCACCAAAGTAGCATCACTGGGGTGGAGTTAAGAAATGAACAGAAGTATGTTGTATCTTATTATCAGGTGACACTGAGGCACATATAGCCCTGATAGTGTAGTTGATTCTAAAGTTCTGTGTTCTGCAGTTACATTCTGTTTATGTTGAGTATAAATTTAACTGTAAGCTGTGTAATATTTAAGATAGGTTACACACACACACACACTTGCCTATGGCCACTAGAAAACTGGCACCTTGTGGGTCTCAAGACATCTCTCTCTCTCTCTCTCTCTCTCTCTCTCTCTCTCACACACACACACACACACACACATGTATGTATGTATGTGTGTATGTATGTATGTGTCTGTGTGAGTGTGTGTGCATGTGAGTGCAGTTGTCCCTGAAGGTCAGAAGAGGGAGCTAGACCCCTCAAGCTGGAGTTGCAGAAGGTTTTGAGCCACCTGATGAAGAGTATCTGAAAGTGCAGCAGCAAACACTTAATTGTGAAACCATCTCCCCAGCATTAATTTTATTTTTAATAGTGCTTGTAGATAAATACTACTTGCAAAGTTTCCAAGGCTTTAATGACTGAGTCGCACAACCTGGCTCTACAACTCTAGCACAGCATGGGATAATGCACCTTCAGCTTCAAGTATAGTCAGTCTCTCCTTTCTTGTGCCAATTGGCACTTCTGTTCCTCTGCTTTCCACTCTCACGAATGGAATAGTGATCCAAGTGAGGACAGTGAAACTCGGCTATACGTAAGATGATGAACTTGGGGAAGAAGCTAATCTCCCTCTGAGAAGATAGCACATGATTTGGCTTCAAGGCATGAGTCCCTAGGACTGTCACAGCATGGAAGACAAAAATCATGTGGACAAAAATGATGTGATTATGGTCAGAAGGGACAGAAGTATAAGGAAACAGTGAGAGATGCCAAAATATTAGAAAAACACCTCCAAAGGTTTCCTCCAGATGTTTTAATTACCCGAGAGTATATTTCCTTCTTTAAAATGCCACTTTGAGTTGGGTTTTGTTATTGAATAAATTCCAAGAGATATGAGAAGGACTGGGTTTCACTAATAAAATTCTCTGACTGGTATCAGAAGACAGCAGGTTGTGATTCCACATGGAAACAAAGTTAGCCTTTATGTAAACTCTAACTTTTGTTCTTCTTGACTGCTCAGGAGAAATATCAGTTAAAAGTATTTTCTTGAATTTTATTTTTACCTCACATTAGATACTATTACAGGATCATAACTTTTTAATATTACAACTACAGATTCAGAGGCCATTGTAAGAAACAAACCACAGAAATACCACAAAATGTTTTATTTATGATTTGCTTTGGGCGATAAGGGTCACTGCAGCCCAGGCTGTCTGTCACCTTGGAGTCCTGGGTGCTGTGATCCTTAGTGTGTCCCACCATGTCATATCCCCTCTGGAATACTTAATAGTTACCATCAATGACAACACCTTGCACTATGGTAGTGGAAAAATACACCTAAAGGGTGACTGTTAGCAAGACAACATAAAGAACAGTTTTGTAGTTCAGGGTCCTAGTTGCCCACTTACAGTTCAGCTGCAGGAAGCATCATTGTCCAGTGCCGTCAGACAACATGCAGTTTGTAATATGGCCAGTAGGGCCCTAACCTGGGCTGTACGGTCCTTACCCACCTAAGACATAGAAGCTCTAGGCTTGAGTCACTTTTTTTTTTTCTTGTATTCCTTATCAATTCTAATCCTTTCACAAGTTCTCCTGCCCAAAATGTTCTTTCATCTTCCAATGATTCTGTAGAAAGCATTTCCTGTCACCCCAGCCAGACTTGACAGCCCTGATGTGCACCTATAGCTCGGCTCTCCTGCCCTCATGGCTCCAGCCACATTCTTTTCATCTTTCACTCTTCAGTCTTTCTTTCTAAAAGACTATGAAGATGCTCAGCTAAGCATAGATCCTTTGTCCTTTCTCAGTGTCAGACTGACAGCATCTAGGCCAGAACCTGACATCCTATGGACAATCGGTAGATGTTTCTTAAATGAATGAGAGAATGAATAAAGATATGCATATATGTTATATATAATTATATGTAATATTACATCTTATCAATTATATACTATGTGATATATATATATGTGTGTGTGTGTATATATATATATATATACATATATATATATATATGTATATATATATATACATATATATATATATATATATATATATATATATATATATATACTTTATGTAGGATGAGCTCTAAGAATAAAAATCATAAAAGATAGTATGTTGGATTTTCACAGTGATCAAAGAGAAATACAATTAAAGACTGTAATGAATGGAAGAGAGAACTACAGACAGTTACCGTGAACAAAGTCTGGGAAAGGAAGAGCTGGAAGGTTGAGTTTGCTGCATTGGTATGAGATAAACAAAGGAAGAAAGGAAGAAAGGGAGGCAGAAAGAAGGAAGTAAATAAACAAGGACACATCCATGATTTCAAACAGTGGAAACAGTATCCTTCCTTATCAAAGATCAAGCTGATCAGGAGTGTTTTTATTCTAACATTCAACTTTGCAAGTGCAGATTAGGCTTTTGAGAGAGTCCCAGCCCAGAGCTCAGGTTAAAATGACTTAAAGACCGTGAGCTGACTTCACAACTGTGTTCTGCTCTGAAAGGCCAAGTATGGGGGAGGGGTTCCAAAGTGCGTGGATAGGTGTCTGACTCTGACACTGTGGGACCCAGAGGCCCCCTGTCTCCTTCTTCAAACTGAGGCCCAGGACAAAATATTGGGTGAAGAACCCAAAGAGACTTGCCTGTGGTCACTAGAAAACTGGCATCTTGTGGGTCTCAAGACATCAGTGATGCTCATACAAAGGATTCATCCTCACCTCCTTCCTGTGTTGCTGGAATAGAGATGATGGGAATCTTGCTAATCATAGCTTAGGAATTTCCCCAACACATCAAGATATGGGAGGAACACAGCAGAGGAGTTATGTCAATACACATGCAGATACACAGTTGGGGTGTCTGACATTAGAGGGAAGGAGTAAATAGAGGCCTCCCACACATGTGCACCCTCAGTTATTCACTAGGCCAACAGGACAGTGTTCAATCTTTCCCTCTGTCCCCCGCAGGAACAAGGAATTGGCTACAAAGTTGGTAGAAGTAGGAACCAGAGAAATGTTTGGGTAAAGAAAGACCAAAAATGAACTTCATGGACCAATAACTAAAAACACAGGCAGCCATAGCAGATCAACTGATTGGATCTGAAGGAATAAGAACAAAGAAATAGTTGCATCAGGTATCATTTAATGAGAGACTCATCACTGGTCACAATGTCCAGAATAAGTTATAGCAAAATATACATTGATTCTTTTTCTCCCCAGAAGTATACATTCTTCACATTTGTGTGGCTACAAAGGTCAGCCACATGGGGGAAGTGACATGTGTGTGCTATCAAGGCACAGCTGTCATGGTAGGGACACCTTTCATATACCATGCAACAGAGGCCTGAAAATACATGGCAGAAAACTTGTTTTTGAGTAAACTTAAGTTGGACTTTTGTTCCCTATCCTCTATTGAAAAAATCAAAATAATAATATAGCAAAATAAATAAGGTAAAGCATGTGTTGTTTCTAAATAAAATGTTAAAATGGGCTATGAATTCAGCTCAGTGGTTAAGTCTTTGCCTAGCATGCACCAGGTCCTGTTTTCAGACGTGAGTAACACACACAAACACACACACACTCACACACACACACACACAAGCATCCATGTAATCAAGGAAGTCTAATTCCTTTGGGTAAATATCAACATTGCCTTGTCCACCCCCCCCCCTTTTTTTTTTTTAGCGACACAGGCTTATGTTATTTTGGGGGAAGAGTTGTGGTAATGGTTCTGGTCATTAGCATCCAACCCCAGAACTTCCCACTCATAAATATATTCCTTTGCTCTTCAAAAAGAAAAGAAAAATAGAAATGTCACAGGATACACCACAAAGATGAGCATTTTAAATGTTTTTTTAGCTATGAGTGAAAATAAATCAGTAAACATGCTGATAAGAAAATTAAACAAGCCAGGCATTACTGGAATAGTCCTTTAGTCCTAGCACTCAGGAGGTAGAGGCTGGTGGGTCTCTGCGAGTTCAAGGCCAGCCTGGTCTACAGAGTGAATTCCAGGACAGGCTCCAAAGCTACACAGAGAAACACTGTCTCAAAGAAAGAAAGAAAAAAAAACATGAAACAAAGAAAGGAAGAAAGGAAAGAAAATTTAAACAAATACATATAAAGCAATGCTTTAAAATACCATTTCTAATTTTTTAAACATTGTGCTTATTTTTATTCTGATAGTTTCACACATACATGTAATTAATTTTAGTCATTTTCAACCTCTTCCCCGTCTCTCATCCCCTCCCTCTCCCATGCAAAAGCCTTCTCAGCAAGTCCCTCTCTACTTTTATGTCTTCTTTGGTGTGTGACCCACGGCGGTTAAATATGGCTATCTGCATGCATGGGTAGAAGGTTATCTACGAGGAGCATGGGCATCTTATCAATGGCTACACCACTGAAGAAAATGATACCCCCCCCCTCACAACTCTTAGCTGCCTTCCCCCCAACTGCCACAGCTCAGGGAGTTCATGAGTTCAACAATACTTTCCGGAAGACTTTTCATTTTTTCCTTCTGAATATCTCTGAATCTTCTGGCTATTACATGCTTTCTGCCCACTCTTCCACAATGTTCCCTGAACCTTGAAGGGTGTGTGTGTGTCTGTGTGTGTGTATGTATGTAATAATGTAAAAAGAGGCCTTGAATTTGAAAGAGAGCAAGGGAGGTATATGGGATGACTTTCAGGGAGGAAAGGATAAGGGGGTATAATGTGATTATATTATAATCTAAAAAAACCCAATGTTTAAAAACTCGTAAACATATCTCAAATGAAAAGGCACAGGGTATTCAGCTGATTGTAACTTGCATCGATTAGGGGTGCGGTGGTTTGTTTTCTCTAAATAACAATTTGCTTAGGTGCAAACAACCCCATTCTACAGGAGCCACTGTTGTTAATTCAGATGAGTAAATGGAGAATTGGAGAAATCCACTTAAAGTGTGATCTTTAGATCAGTGTTCACGCTGCCTGAAACATTTAAAATGCACATTTTTAGGCTTTGCCTTAGCTCCATTCAGTCAGAATCTTTGGGAACGGGGTCCAGTCATCATAAAGATGGGGAGAAGGAAGCTATTTAGCCACACTCTGTGATCTGGTTCCTCTGGCATGAACCTGGAAGGAGACATTTGGTACAGGGACTTGAAAGGCATGGGAGATAGAATCCACACATAAAACAAGGCCCTCGATTTCAGTTGACAAAAGAACTTCTTTGTAAATGTTTATATTCAAATGACCTAGTGCAGAATTGGGTGCATGCAATGAACTCTGAGATAGCTGGCAGTCACTTGAATGGATATTTTTGTAGTGATCAGAGGCACACACAACACCACATACTTGCATTGCGTTGTGTTACAAGGAGTTTATTCTTCCCATAATGGCAGCTCGATAGAGTGTGGGTGGGCTGAATAGCTCCCAGGGCATTAAACAGCAAAGACATAAAATCATTGTTTTATTTTCTGTAGCTCCTCCAGATAGCTTGAGGGAAATTATGTGCCTATTCTACAATTGATGGTAACTGCAAAATCCTCAGAAGTGAGTCAAAGAACTGCATGACATCATAAAAGGAGAAGGGACAAGGTTTAGGTCCATTTCATGCAATCAAGAACCTGCAGTCCTTTTCTGATTTCTTTCTTTAACATTTTGCAGCTGTCTTCTCTGTGAGCTACATGGTTATTTTTGATGGAAGTTTTATGCTCCTTCCTTCTTTTCCATTCTTCCCATTTTCTCACTAAAACTATAAGAAGGAAACCTCTCTCCAATAGTTAACACCACATGGAACAATGGCACATTAAGAGTTTAGATATGAGCACCAGGAAACCATTCAGGATTTTATTCCACCGTGTGTTTATCTGCTTACAGAAACAGCTGTTCAGGAGGACCAGCCACAGCCTGGTCTTGGCTTCTCCATACTTATTATTAGTGATCATGAGTCAATTGTACAAAATGTCTTAACCTCATGTAACTCAGAATTTGATGCTAGATAGCAGATTGTGGGTGGCTGTTACTAGTGTGAGCTAGGCAAGTATGTTCCTCAGTTCTTGTAAAATTCTCTGAATGCTTCTAGCAAAAGTGCTAAGTATTAGTGCAAACTCTGTATAATAATAATAAAAGCCCTGAGAACTAGAATACTCTGAAGTGGGTGTATTTTTTTAGATTATGCACTTGAGTGTTTTGCCTGCATGTTTATCTGTGTACCATGGCATGAGGACAGAAAGAAGTATCAAATTTCCTGAAACCAAAGTTACAGACAGCTGCGGGTCATCCTGTGAATGCTGGAAAAGAAACCCAGTGGAAGATTAGTCGGTGCTCTTTACCACTGAGCCTTCTTAGTATCCCCAACAACTGAAGTTAAATAAATATGTTGAACAACTAAATTAGCTTATCTGAAATGACTTGTTTTCGAGAAGACGTACTAGATTCTTCCTTTTATATGCTTTAATTAAATAAAAGCAGAGTCGCAGATGTTCTCTGTAGTTATAAGTATAGATACATTTCTTTATGCCAAATGTTTTCTAAACATGGTATATTAATTGCTTCTAGAAATTGTAGCAGTTATAACATATTTCATTTCGTTAAGACCCAAAGTGGAAATGATTACCAAAATAGCACTTATTCAAAGTTTATTTGTGGGGCTGGAGAGACAGTTCAGTGATTAAGAGTTTACTGCTTTTTCAGAGTACCTGAACTTGGTCTCCAGTACCCATATTAGGTGTCTTACAACCACCTACAACTCTAACTCCAAGGGAATCCAATGCCTTTGTAGTCTGTGGGTGTCTGCACTCAAGATTTCAAGGTTTTATGCATAAACATACAGTCACTCTCTCTCTCTCTCTCTCTCTCTCTCTCTCTCTCTCTCTCTCTCACACACACACACACACACAGGTTAATTCAAAATAAATAAGATAAATCTTTTCTTTTAAGTATATCTGTACCTTTAACACTGGCTGACTGGGTGAAATTTTGTGACTCAGATCCTCATGGCTGTTTGGTTAGAGTCATCTGAGACTGTAGGCTCTACTTTATTTCCAGCTTATTTCCCTGTCCAACCTGGCAAACTTATCTTGTCTCTACCCTGGAAAGGAAAAAGGAAGAGGAGTTGGAATTTCTCCTCATAAGCATTGACCTCTGAGTTTTCACAGTCACTCAGGAATCTGAGTTTGTAGACTTAGGGCAGGATATTCTAAAGACAAAACCAGGGTATTTATTTTTTTTCACAGTGACTAGAGGATTATTGTAAATGCTTAACAATGGTTGCCATAACTTCTCTAGAAATGTGCTTAGAAGAAAGCTGAGGTCAGCATCATCATAAGACCAGGATGGACACCAATAACTTCTATTCAAAGCAAAGAACTGCATGAGGCTTGGTGTCACACACTGATGCCAGCACTTTGGTATTGGAAGCAAGGGGATCAGGAATCTGAGTCCAACCTGTGCTACTTACCATGTGTCAGACTAGAGAGAAAACTAAGACCTTGTCTCAAATAATACAAAACCAACAGAAAATACTATGAACTTACCTTTTAGACTTAAGCTAATTATTTTAATAAATCCCCTAATCTTCACTTTTTGTTTTTGTTCTATTTTCGAGACAGGGTTTGTCTGTCTAACAGTCCTAGCTGTCCTGCAATTCACTCTGTAGACCAGGCTGGGCTCAAACTCAAAATCTAATGATCGTTAAGCGTGGCTTGGAAAAAAAAATGCTTTCTGGTTTCACACTTAAAAGCACAGGGAGGGATCTATACAACAGTAAAGGGCTACCTTTGAGACTGTAGATGATTCCCCACAGGGTTATCTGATTAAAATTCCACAGAAGCTATGCAAATTGTGACTCATGGGAAGGCAACTGACTTTCCTCCCAAAACTTCCTGCCTTCCATTTGCCCATACATTTCAAATCTCCTATTAATAGATGCATTCACTCTTAAGTTTCTCTCTAGCCAATTGTAAGCATCCTATTTCTATCAATGCTTAATGCTCAATTTTGTGTCTGTGTGACAGCCATGACTTTTTACCTTTTTCTTAAGAAGCCAATTTTTACATAGAATTTAATAATTTTCTCAGCTACAAGCACCCTAAGTGATACTGAAAAAAAAATGCTCAGAGTTCCTTTCTGAATTCCAAAGGTAAAAGAATTGCCTGAATGAGAGGCACTGAGATCTGTTTAACCTTGCTGGCTTAACTACTTTTCCCATTTCATGGTCTATCATGGTTGGTTGAAATCAATCGGAATATCTTCCACACATTACCTGCAGAATTCAGAGAAGCCACACATTGGATTTCCTTCTTCAAACACTTGACACATCCTTTCTTATTTGATACACATTCCACTTCATATCATTGTATATTGATCACACTTTGTGTTAGGAATTCAATCTCAGCTTCTATCAGCCTATTCCCATTACCATGAATGGGATTTCCTTGCTCTTGGAGGATTCCTCCTAATGAGACTCACTTTGGTCCTAGTAAGGTGGTTTATATTATGCTTCTCATGTTTAATCCTTCTCCATAGCTGCCTTGTCACAGAACTTAGCATGTGGTCATCACTCAAGACTGGACTGGTAAATGTTAACATGATGCTATGTCTTAAAGATAAATCTTCCAAGGTGCCATTCTGAAAACAGAAAGCCTGGAACCTCTTGGAACACCAAAGTCTCCGCCACCTTGAACTTCCAGCCTGTAACACTAAAAGAAAATTGCCTTCTTTTGTTTATAAATTGTTGAGTCTACATCATTACATTATAGCAGACACAGCAGGCTACAACACATTGCTCCCTCCCCATTTATTTTTATGCAACATCAGTTATTACATGTGATCATTTCAAGAATGTAGCAACTGAAGTCTCAAGTTAATAAACAAATGTGAGGGCTCTTAGTTAAAGTTAAAAAAAAAAAACAAGTAAAAAGGAATCAAAATATTGTGGTGAATATTATTTGGCACAATTACTTCAAATTGAGTATTTCAGAATTTCTAAATCCATGAAATGTTTATGTTTTATTACTTGTAAAGAAACATGGACCTATGATACCATCCTCCAAAAATTGTTTAGGAGGAGAAAGGAAAGCAATATATAAGACTCATTCATTTTTCCAAGAGTCACATCTAGAGGCCAAGTTCCAAAGAGCATGCCTATGAGATGTATACCTAGAAACCTGGCAACTTACACTTCACCTGAAGGAAACAAAGGGGTGGTCCTGAGTACCTCAGTCATTCTTATGCTTGTATTTATAGCAAGTGTGTGCAAGTCAGAGGACCACAAGGAACAGGGCTGCAATGTGTCTTCCACTCTGAGCCTGAAGCACAGGGATAAGCAATGGTTCTCAGCCTGTGGGTCAACACCCCTTTGCAGTAGCATATCAGATAGTCTGCATATCAAATATTAACATTATGATTCATGACAGTAGCAAAATTACAGTTATTAAATAGTGACGTAATAGCATTATGGTTGGGGGTCACCACAACAAGAGGAATTGTATTAAAGGGTTGCAGCATTCGGGAGGTTGAGACACACTGTGATAAAAGAACAATGTTAAGAAAACAACCTAGAAGATACTCAAACTCAGCCACAGTGTGGCATCTACTTGGTTCTCTGACTAGGAAAAAATATCTACCACATTGACACAAAAGTCATGCTGTTCTGGGTCTTTCTTTACTGGCATCATAATTTTCTTTTGCAGACACAGGACCTAGAGAAAAATGTGTGGATAGTCTTTAGTTAGTTGCTCAACACAGAAAGCTGGTAAATTAAACAGATCATTACTCTGATCCAGAGAGGTAGTAAACATTAACCAAATGGAACAGATACATCAAATGTATTACTCAGCATGCCTCAGCCACATGCGAGAGAAAGGACAGTGTGCAAATTCAAGGTCACAAGGAAAAACCTGCCACACGTTCACTCCCTGAACAAGGATCAGTAGCCTTCCAAAGATCAAATCCACACAGTCTTCAGCTGCAACCACCAGTTTCAGTGGGTCAGACCCTTACAGAACAGCTGGGGCCATCTCAGAAGTACAGCTGAATTCCATCCCTGTTTTATTACTGACAGGTAAAATTGTCTCAGCTTCACCAGACCTGCACAAAACAATGCCCAAGAGCAATTTCAGAGGCCTGACTTGAAAGCTATGTCCTTATAAAACTGAAAGAGGGCAAGTGTCATCAGGCAATTCTCAGTCCCAGTGGCAGTCATCCTTCGTTTGCTTCATTCGGATGCATACATCTGTGTGAATACTGACCCCTACCTCTGTACCCTGCTTCTCACTAAAACACACCACTGTTTTTCCATTGGTTGTGCTTAAAGTTAGATCCCGGCTGGTGTGGTGGCTCAGCGGGTGGAGGTGCTTGCTGCAAGGCCTGGTGACCTGAGTTTGATGCTCAGGATCCACATGATAGAAGGAGAGGACTGACTATTGGGAGGAGACTAAAGTACCCCACAGAGGATAAGCAGGAAATAAGAGCAAACCCAACAGAGGGAGAAGACAGCAATGACATCATCACTGCACAACCAGCCCCAAACCAGGTTTGAGAAGAATAGGGGAAAAAAATAATAAAGGATTCCAATCTGCTAGAGCCTCCATGCATGTCTTCAGATATACAAAGTAGAAGGAGAAGGTGCATGGTGCCCCTCAGCCCCCAGAACATCTATCTCAATAGGAAAAGAAACCCCATCTAGCACCATTAGGCCTAGCAAGCCAGGTGGCTATCTGAGCAATTTAATGACAGAAAATAAGAAATACAAATGAGAAAGGCTGGCATCCAGAGGGCTGGGCGCCTGACACTCGTGTGCAGAGAAACAGCATGACAATTAAACAAGCTGTACAAAGTGCGTGGCTAGCTGCCTTCTCCGTGGCCCAGGAGGAGATGCAGGAAACTTGCCAAGCCTTGAAATTTTATTTCCATGAGCTTGACTTGGGTGAGATCTGTGATGTCAAATGCTGAAGAATGAATCCCTGGAGACTACTACAGAGACATGAAGAGAATCCATTCCCAGTTAAGATGCAAACCAAGGGCCACGCAGAGCGTCATTGAGGTCTCAGTAGTGTTTGCTGGTTTGTAGAGGCGTCTCTCAATTGCTGTCTCCCTCTCAGCTCTTTCCCATCTGTGCACTGTGTTAACTACTCTGCTGAACTCATGTCTGAGGTAACCTAGTATTCGCAATACTGCTTTCAAAATGTGTTGACAACTGTAAGGGTCCTGCCACTCTTAAGAAAAGTCTCAGTTGCTCACGTGCAGATTGGAGCCCTGTCTGCAAGGTACTTTTCTTCACAAAGGCCATAATCAAAACTTGGCAAATTCCAGCACTCCACAAATACTGCCATTCTGGGAAGAATCCCCAAAGCACACTTTTAAGCTCTATGCTGTGCCAGAAACTCAAGTGCAATGAAAAGGTTTGGGGCATTTTGTTGGCTATAGTCCAACAAAATACACATAACCCACATCCAGGCATGTAGGAAAGTAAAGAACTCATCAAACAAGCCATTCTCAAGGTGATGACTCTTCAGAATGAACTTTCCCATTAAAAATGTCAAAACCATACAGAATTGAAATAGTAAGACGATAAATTCCTACAGCCCCAGATCTAACAAATATTCAAGACTGTTACACTTATTTTGTGTATTCTTTTTCTTTTCTTTTCTTTTTTCCTTCCTCCTTTGCTGAAGTTGGTGACATGTTTTTGACACTGAATCCAAAGTCAACATCTGTCAATATTTAGAACTGGTTTGTGTTCCTATGAATAGTCCTTTCAAGAGCCCACTTGGGCGTTTTGATTGGTTCACTTGCCTGGAATCCCTGGCAGCAAGAGTTGAGTGTCTGCCTTGGGAGAGGCTGGTAGTACTTGAAATTCTTCTGCCTTCAGCTCCTCAGAGTGTCAGAACGGTTCAGAAACTGTCGGGCATTCTTCTGGATTTCTTTTATCTCCTCATAGACATAGCTCGCCTGTGGCAGGCATATGGAGTACAATCTAGCCAAGTGTGTAGATAATAATACGCCAGCATATTGGTACTTAATTTCTGCTTAACAGCGTTTGCCCTCTGCCACTTTCTTCCAAGGCAATATTGGGTTGTTTTAATAATGTTAAATTAGAACAGTAAAAGATACTTCTCATTATTTTTTATTTTGTTTACATATCATTAGAACCATGCCCTGTGCCCAAAGGAAAGAGAAAGGCGGGTAAGAAACAGTTAGAAACCACAGATGTAACCACAGAGTGAAACATGATAGTCTTCTGCTCCTTTTAAAGGTTCAGGACCTGCAGCAGCTTGTAGGACAGCACTGTCTCCTGAGGCTTGTCCATCCTCCTTTGTACCTACTGGTACAGCTGCAGATGAGGAGCTGTCATCAACTGCAGTCTTTATTCATGGCGTTAGTTAGTTCAGCTTTCAAATTTGCCCTGAGTCAGAGCTTAACTTGGAGTTTTAACCTGGGGAACATTAATGTGCCTCTGCACACGTGCCAGGATCAAATGGATTTATGTATTTTTTCCCCTCTGTAATAACAATGCCATTAACACTCGAGTCTTACTTGTGCCAATCATAGAATTTATGTAACGGCTCTTCTTTGGAGGGGAAACTTCTAAGACCAGAAAATTAGAGACTTTAGAAAATAAATTACAGAGGGAAAGGGGGGTGAGAAAGAAAGGGTGGTGGGAGAGAGAGAGGGGCCCAGACTTTGAGAACTTGCAAACAACTCTTTCTCCATCCATTTCACTATGTCTGTTTACCATAAGAGCCCTTTGAAATTTGGTATAACGACATTAAATAACCACAATTGAGACAAACATTCTATAAGGGACTATTATGGGCTGCCTCTAATGTGGTAATAGATGTCATTTTTAAATGCGTCCACACAGTCAGGATGAAAGACGGCGACTCCTGGTGCATTGGTTGCAGACCATTGAATATTACAACTCTTTCTCCTCCTGACCCCTCCCATCCACACAGTGTTGGCATTGGATTCTTGCAGGATCAAAGAAAGCCCCCATTCAGAAAACTTCTGTTTAGGATGAAAGCAGTAATAAATCTGCATCACTAAAGATGTCCTTGCCTCCACTGTGAGGAAGAAAAAAAGAACTTTCAAATATGCTTGCCTGGAATCTGAATTTAAGTACCCCTATGCTCAACTTCGACAACCAACAGTCTCTCTAGCTAAAATGAGGATTTTATTGCCCCATAGTTACAAAATGTTTTCACATGAGGAAAGGGCCTGAATCAGTGCACAGCTCACTGGAAATGCTTAATAAATGTCACTTTCAGCTACTCAACAGTATTAAACATCAACTTTAGTGTTCCATTTCATCATAGTAAGTTGTCTGTTATCTATTTAGTGATATTGCCTCCACTTCCTGGCCCCTAAATTGATTGGATTCTTCTGTTTATTTGCTTGATTGTTTTTTGTTTTTTGTTTTGATTTTTGGTTGTTTGTTTGTTTCTATGTATTTTTTTTTTTTAGTTTGATTTGGTTTATGTTGTATGATTTTCTTTCTTTCTTCCTTTTTTTTCCTTTCATTGCCTTGCCTTTTCTTCTCTTCTCTTTCTTTTCTTTTAAGACAGGTCTTGCTATGTAACCAGGTAGGCCTTGAACTTTCCACTTCAGACTCAGTCTCCTGAGGGTAACAAGCATATGTCACCACGCCTAGCAGGCTGAAGTTTCTAAATATGTTCCATGTGAGGAGCTCATGTTTCAGAGTGTGCAGAAGATGAAGCCTCAGCAAGATATTGTCCATAGCCATTTACCTTGTACAAATGTAAAGACTGCTATTTTCCATGCACACTATCAGAGACAATAAGGCATAAGAACTAAGTCCTCTATAAAAAAAATAAACAAAAAAAAAAGTTAATACTTGTAAATTGCCTTATCAAAGTTCAAGTTTCCACAAACTTTTGAAAGCTGTTTATTACCTGCCTTCTCAACATTAGCTGGCACTTGAAAGAGATCAGTTCATTGCCAGCAGTCATCAAAATAGTCTTTGAATCCAACTCTTAGGCATTTCCATGTTTTTGTTTTGGTCGAATTCTCTCTCTCTCTCTCTCTCTCTCTCTCTCTCTCCTGCTCCAGCCAATGGACGGGGACTTTGTTCAGTCCCAGGGTCACGGGCCAGGCTCTATTTAACCTACTTCTTGGGGCACAGGTTGTTGGTGTAGCCACACTTCTTCTTGAGACAGTTGACTGCAGGGGTGTGCAGGCATGAGTAGCACTTGCGACAGATCATCTTGTCACAGTTGTACTTCTGGGCAAGCTGACAAAGGGATGCTCAATGATGCCACCATGAAGGCGGAGCACCAGGTGCAATGTGGACTCCTTCTGGATGTTGTAGTCCGATAGGGTGCCACCATCCTCCAGCTGCTTGCCAGGAAATATCAGCCTCTGCTGGTCAGGTGGGATGCCTTCCTTACCTTGGATCTTGGCCTTGACATTCTCGATGGTGTCACTGGGCTCAACCTCAAGAGGGATGGTCTTGCCCGTCAGGGTCTTCACAAAGATCTGAATGTTGGCATCTGCCGTTCGGCCACCTTGTTGAAGAGAAAGGACCACTTTGGCCAAATTTGAGGTCAGGTTTTCATCTGAAGAGCTGCTGACTGCCCAGCATAAGGCTGCCTTTACCGATTAACAATCCTTGGGGAAATACAGAGTGTTACTCACAATCTGATTTATGTCTTGCTACTTGCTTTATCTCTCCACTTCTTCCCCGTTCCTGAGCACTCTCTTGAAGTTGATTAATTCATCTGCATCATCACCTCCTACAGATCAGACAATACATGTTCAGATGCTGTGATAAAAATGCAGGTCAGGCCATGCTGTCATGAGTGGTATCAAACAAATGAGGGTGTCATTTTGCACTGAGACTGTGAGAAGGGAGTGTTGAGCTGGCCAAAGTAAATTTGAGATTGCCAAGGAGAACGGACAGTGGCAGAAAAGCAAGAACAGAGAGTGCGGTATAGAAAAAGATACATGCATTTGCTTGATTGTTTACTTCCCACTTACTGTATCATAATAGTGTAACTTATTTGTATTGACTTAAACTCTTACAATGTATCCTTAACTGTTTGGGGTGGGCTACAGAAGTAGCAAAATGTTAACACAGCAGTTGGCTGGAGAGATCCCTCAGGGGTTAAAAGCACTGGCAACATTCCTAGAGGTCCTGAGTTCCATTCCTAGCATTCACATGACAGTTTACATCATCTGTAACTCCAGTTCTAAGGATCTGATGCCCACTTCTGGCCTCTGTGGGTACTGCATGCATGTGGTACACAGACACTCATGTAAGATACCCAAACACATAAAATAAAATTAAGCAAATATAAAAATAATGTTAACACAGCATTTTTACCTAAAAAAAATAATAAAAGGTAAGTTGGTATACTCACATAATCTACAACTCTGCTTTCTCAAAGCCCCAGTGTACAGTTTGGATAGCCCTCTACCTAGTTGTTTAGTATTTCATAGGAAACATTAACATTTTCAATACAGGTGTTCTAAATATTTCCTAGTGTATTGATTGCTAAGAGGTTTTAAGATTTTTAATTTCACCAAATGAATTTCTTTTTGCTTGGTACATTTTCAAGTTGCATGTCAGTGTAGAACTTCCTAGATCTTTAGGTAGTTCCCAGTAGCCATAGTTGAGTCTTTGAATCATGAAAGTCTTTCAGCTGGTTATTTTGACATTTCTAAGGAATAATATTTTCTCATGATAGTTGTACTTTCCCTCATGTTTCATGTCGTATTAGTGTAGGTCAAAACTTCTAGAACACTAACAAGCAATAGTAATGAAATGAGCAGCCATTCTTTACAATAGCTAAAACAGATTTTCTAATTAGCATGTTGACACCAGTTAGAACTGGATCCTGATGTCAGATGGAAAGTCTACCCCTCTGTGGCTAAATTTACACTTGGAAATCATCATCTCAAAAAGCAAGGTGTCCTGAAATGTCTTGCTGGCCCTGTCTATTGGCTGCTTTAAAAGGAAAATGGTCCTTCCCACCTACCCAGGAAAGACCCTCCTACTTCCTGAGCAAGGGAGGAGTTTTCAGTCTTTTCAAAGGAAAGTGTGATCTTGACTTCAGCTAAAGCACTAAGAGGAACTTCACAGTCTACAGTCTATAGTCCCACAGTCCCACAGTTCCACAGTCCACACTATCACAGTCCCACAGTTCCACAGTTCACACTATCACAGTCCCACAGTCCACAGTCCACACTATCACAGTCTCACAGTCCACAGTCCCACAGTCCACACTATCACAGTCTCACAGTCCACAGTCTACAGTCCACACTATCACAGTCTCACAGTCCACAGTCCCATAGTCCCAGAGTCCCACAGTCCACAGTCTCACAGTCCATAATCTATAGTCCCACAGTCCCAGAGTCTAGTTTCACAGTCTCACAGTCCCCCAGCCCACAGTCCCACAGTTCCACAGTTCCACAGTCTCACAGTCCCACAGTCCACATCCTCACAGTCCACAGTCCCACAGTCCACAGTCCACAGTTCCACAGTCCATAGTCCCACAGTTCCATAGACCACAGTCTCACAGTCCACAGTCCTACAGTCCCACAGTCTCACAGTACACAGTCCCACAGTCTCACAGTCCACAGTCTCACAGTCCACAGTCCAGTCTCACAGTCCACAATCCACAGTCCCACAGTCTCACAGCCTCACAGTCCACCGTCACAGTCCACAGTTTCACAGTCACAGTCCACAATCACATTCCACAGTCCACAGTCCCACAGGCCACAGTCTCACAGGCTACAATCCACAGTCTACAGTCTCACAGTTCCAAGCTCCAGGATATTAGTGCTGAATCACCAGGCACAGTGCCCTGTTCAAGCAGAGCCCTAACTAGCCTTCTTTTAAATTTTTTCTTTCTTTTTATTTTATGTGAATAGGTATTTTGCCTGCATGTATGTCTGTGTACCAAGTTGTTACAGTACCCTCGGAGGCCAGAAGACAGATTGAATCTCTTGGGACTAGAGTTATAGGCAGTTGTGTGCTTGCATGTGAATGCTGAGACTCGAACTCTGGTCGTCTGGTAGAGCAGCAAGCACTCTTAACCACTGAATTACCTTTTCAGCCCCATAGTCTGTTCATCTGATGAAGAACAGTACCAGGACCTGAAAAAGCAGATGGTATATTCAGGGTGATGCTAGTCTAGATGATACATTTAGCTTCTGCACCTAAAGAAATGTCCACTTTGCTATGCTATAGATATAACATTTCAGGGAAGATGTCTTCTTTGAGTGTGTGAAACACTGAAGACTTTTCTCAAAAACAGCATGGGACTACTTGCTCTGAACTAAGAACCCTGACACGCCCTCTAGCTCCCTGCCAATCTTTGTGTCCCTCTCTCCTTGTTATGCACCACCTCCTAACATGTCACAAAGCTGTCCTATGTACTGCTGTACTCTCATGCCTCTATCTAGAATGCACTGCCAGAGCAAGGAAATCCACTTTTGTCACTTTTGGATCTAGAAGACTGATTGACATTGTCATTCCATAATAGCTTTAAAAAGCAATGAGGAAAAACAAGTTGATATTTTAGTGGGGAAAAAAAGACAAATATAAAAATGAATAATTTCAAGTTTAAAAGCAAAACTGAATAGCAGTTTTCAAATCATTTCTTATTCCAACTTTATATGGTAAATGTTCATCTTTTCAGGCACCTGTCGGGATATTTTCTTATAAGGTATTGCAGGATTTGACCACATCTACAAAACTAGGAAAGTTATGTTTAAAAAGCACATAGGTAAGAAGACAGAGCTATCACAACTAGCCACCAAGTATGATGAATGAATACAGCATCCACCAGTATGATAAAGAGAGAGTGACTGAGAACTACAATGCCAGAAATGGATTGAGTGCTTCACAGATATTTCCTGAATAAGAAAACAAATACAAAAATCAATTGCGTTCAATGACACAGAAACTTCAAATGAGAGAGTGTCCGTGAAAAACCTGGGAAGTCAGTGTCCACCTGCAGAAGTGACCTCTTAAAGCAGTTTAGGAGTAGAAGTTGGGGGAGGACCCTGGTCAGTTGAGTCATATTTTCAAATCCAGTGACCTTGTGCTGATTGTGTACTGAGCCTGCACCCCTGAGTGTGCCAGATTTCCATCATTTCAACAAAAATAACCATGACACCTGACTTAACAACAGAAAGATTTATTTGACTTAGTTTTTGACACTCCCATGCAGGTTCTCGGAAGGTGTTACCTTTCTCAGCTCTCGGGGAACTTAATTGGGGAACCTAGACCAATGCACGGTGGTCCCATTCTAATACAATGCTTCTAAATGTATTGTCTTACATCACAAATGTAGGGAATATTAACTCTGAGGGATTTTTTCTATCAAATACTATAAAACTTGTGTTTATGACAAGGAATTCAAATCCTTTCATCTTTTCCCACCTTGTACAATCTTTGTGGAAAATGTTTTAATACCTGGCAAAACCTTTGTTTACACAAACCCTGCTATATTCTTAGACTAAATAGGTTGACATCTTTTCCTTTCATTTCCTTTGCACCAATTATTTTATGTTTTTAATACAGAAATACAATTTTAATTAAACAGAAAGGTAAACCCTTGGTATCTTCATCTTTTGGGAAAAAAAGAAAAGAGTAAATTGTTGAAACAAGGTCCAGTTCCCTCATGCTTGTGACACAGCTCCAGTTTAAAAAAGAAGTTTTAATGAAAATGTTACACTTAAAAATAGAGATCTAAGTTCCTTTCAAAGTGTATATTTAAAAGCCCCCAAATGTGTCAAGGTTATTCTTTTTCTACAAAAGAGCAGCAGTAATTAGGGTAAAATGAGCTAAAACCATTACGACAGCATTATTTCTGAAATGCAGCTTTTCCCATCTCCAGTGATGCCCTAAAAAGAAGAATGTCCCTTAAAAAGACAATACAGCATGGGACAAAGGCTTTTTACAGCTCCAGAAGATCCACATTCCCCTGCCATGGCATTCATGGGATGACAAGGAAATGGAGGACATGTGCTTCTAGCCATGGCCTCTCATAGGGATTAGGGGTCATACTTACTGGGGGCCTGTGGAGGGGAGTGTCCATCATTTCCCAAAAGCTCACAATACTTCACAAGGTCACCATTCTGGGATGAGACCTTTAACACAATGACATTTGGAGAGCATTTATGAAAAATGAAGTCAAGCCTGGAGCTTTACGACCACCAAACACACTGGCCATTTCCCCAGTTATTTCCAGAGTATCTAAACTAGACACTCTGGAATCTTAATGAAGAATGTGTGTGAATTGGACAAAAGAAACAAGTTTTCAGAGCTGCTACAATGCCTTGTTGATATTCAAGAGCCCAGGTTCCCACAGGCAAGGGACCATATCTCTGTTTCTCTGTTACCATCATTGTTCCCATGCATTAGGAAGCCAAATGAAAGCCACTGTGCAACAGTGAATCAGAATCCCTGACATTAACTGCCTGCCTAATTGTAGCTTCCAATTAGTCTCTTCTGATAAGGAAATACAGTTCCTTCGCTGATGTGATCTTCAGTAGCCCACATATTGGCGTCTGGAAGCAGATTTCAGCACCATGCTGCACTCATGCAGAGTTTTATTATAAATCCGACATCCAGAAGGGGATGTTCAGTCTGATTTGCTTAGTTTTTCTTCAGCCTCAACTTCAAAACTTGCAATGAATCAGAGCATGTCATGCAGGAGGGTGACTCTTGCGTGGTATACCTTCTAGCTACTCTTACTGAGACTACCCAGCAAATGATTTGGATGTTTCACAAGACTACATGTTTCATCAGATGGAGTCTTTGTGCATCCAGCATCTAGAGATTCCACACTTATAGCTCTTTTAGTAAGCAATTTCAAGAGCATTTGAAGGGATTTTTGTCAAGGGGGTGAGGGGTAAGATGTATTCAGTTCCTTCACTGGTACCAAGGACTTACAGAAAATACTCCAAGTTAAAGATCTAGAAGGTTCTTAGGCAAACTGAAGTTTAAAGATCAAATGTTCAAGGGGGTCATGTAAGGGACCACACCATTCATTAATAATTCTCAAGTTTTGATACATGTGAATCTGTTATGGAATATTTAATTATGCAAAGATGCGTCCCATTTGTTATGCTGCAAAATGTTACTTTAACTGTGTAAAGCTGTGTTACTTTTGTTTATGCTGCGAAACTTAAAGATGTGCTACATTTATTTCACCTTGCCTGTCTCATGCTCCGGTTCAGTCTAATGAAATCTGAATGGCCAATAGCTGGGCAGGAGAGTGATAGGCAGGGCTGCCAGGCAGAGAGAATAAATCAGAAGAGAAATGTGGGCTTGGGAAGAAGAGAAATGAGAGAATGAAGAAGGAGAGGAGAGAAAGAGGGAGACGCCCAGGGCAAGAAGTCAGGTATTTGGCAGCCAGATATAGAGAAGCAATGAAGGTAAGATACACAGAAGTAAGAAAGGTAATAAGCCCCAAGGCAAATGGATAAAGAAAGACAGGTTAATTTAGGTTAAATGGACCTTAATGGCTGGCCTTGAATTTACAGAGTTCTGTCTCCTGAGTCCTGGGATTCTGGGTATATGTCATCACACCAGACAAAAAAAATAAATAAATAAAAATAAACTTTTTTTCCGGGAGTGGGGTATGATTTAAGATCTTCTCAAGTAACACCAGACGCAGACACCTTTGTACAAAACTAGTTAGAACTACATACAGGTGGAGCCACTTGAGATCATAAGGCATGGCTTGCAAGATTTGAATTCCTACTATGTTTATTGTTGCAATTACTTTTACAGCTGAGCTCTGTTTGTAATTTTTAAATGTGATTGCTTCACACATATGGCCATGAAAGATAATTGGACATGTAAGGACTAGGATTTAGGTTTTAATTTCTTAAAATAAGATGATTTTCCCTCAGGAAAAATAAAGTTTTAATAAAACATCTTTAATCCACATTCAATGAAGTAGCATTCCAGGGTTTCGGCTCTCTTTATGAAAATGCCTTGCTCATGCAGTAAGTCCCACAGTGGTTTCATGAAAACTATGCCTACCTAAGAAAAGTCCATTATCACATATTCAGTTAACTTATAGGCTCAGAGCCACCTTACTGGCCCCTCTTAAAACCTTTGTGACTGACAAGGACGGCCAATCTGTGGTAGCCTTCAACTCCATAGGGTAGGAAGAGCTGGATGCTGGTACCTAAACTTGTGAAAAGCATAAGAAAATAGGAAGAAGAAAAACTGAGGGTACAGAGAAGGGGGAGAAGTAAGAGAGGAAAGTGCAAAGAGTCTCTTGCTGTGGGGATCGGGTAGTGGGGGTGGCCTGCGCCTCATGAAACTTTCTTCTCTGTTGTACTTTGACCCCAGGTCATCTGTAGTTCTCTGCTTACTGTAGACATTCATGGGAGAGAAACACACAGCACAGTCACAAAGCCTCTCAAAGGCTATGCTGTTATACAGTTTATGTGTATAAGCCTGAAGCTGGCATAAAATTAAATCTCCTCACTTTAGAGGAGAAAAACAGCCTGGATCTCTATGACGCAAAGTTGTATGAGAACATCTGAAACATCACTTGCCTGCCAAATGCTTTCCAAAAGCCAGATTTCTCCACTGCCAGGCTTGGAGGGAGAAGGAAGAAATTTTTCTGTGTTGTTACTGAGCACCGGTGTTGCAATGTAATATTAAAAGAAGCACCCCCCCTACAACAACAACAACAACAACAAAGCAGTGGTCTGTTTACTGGAGACTGGTTTCTGAAGAGGCAAAAATGCTCAAGGAAAGGGCTATTAACTCGCAGCATCACTCTTAAGTTTCTGATGTGCATGTCACTCGGCAATGTTGGATGAGGAGATTGTAGACACACTGGCTGGGAACATCCAGGAGTGGTTACCACTCTGTCAGATCCCTGAAGACTCACCAGCACCACACTCTAGGAGCCAGAAAAGAGATGCACACTGGGCATTACCACCCTCTGTGAGATACGCACAATTCACATTACCAGCACGTACAAGTGGCCTGGCTAACTACTGAGAATTCATTCTCCATGTTTTCCAACTGCAATGAGTTACAGAGGCTATACTGATGGCCACTGGTTGAGAGCACTTGCTCTCTCAAATATCAGGGCACAGTTCCCAGTATCCACTGCAACTCCAACTCCAGAAGATTGATACTCTCTTTTGACCTTTGTTAGTCACCCCACCATGTGTGAACACACATATATACAGTTATACATACACATTACACATAAATTAAAACAAGAAAGAATAAGAAGAAACACACAGCTACACTAATCAAGCACAGTTTTCATCTTCAGAGTTCATAGTACAAATACATGCATGCAAACACACACACACACACTGCACAAATAGTTCACAGGCAGGTTAAAGAAATAGAAATATTGTCTCAATTTAAACCATACCTACCCATGTTTTAAATCACTGAAAATTACTTTTATTACATTTTAGAAAGCCTGGCAATTCCAGCTACTTACATTTCTTAGAAGCTTTATATTTCCCTTAGCATGTTGGTAGTAACTTTAAGTGGCATATGTGAAATATGTCACCAAAAAATGTGTCTATGATATTTCTTCAAAAATGTCAGTGATATTTCCTTACCATTGAGTGATTTCTATGCGAACTGCAATTGGAGCCACATAAATGGACTGTACATTTGGTATTGCATGTAAAGCGCCATCCCTAGAACCCTGGCACATTGAAACACCGGACTATATTGATGCTTACAGCGATATGCAAACCTGTCAGGGCTACAGGATGTCCAGATAGCTCGTTAAACATGTTTTCCGGATGGTTCAGAATGGTAGCATCCAAATTTGTAAACCAAATGAAATCAGAAAGTCCTTCCCATGATTGGTGAGTGTGTATCACTCACTCCATTGAGGGTATGAATGGAACGAGATCGTCAGCTTTAACACCAGTATCTGCGTTTTTATTATTAATATCAACTAGAATTCCTGCTACAGTCATGCTATCTCATGTGGGACAGAGCAGTTACTCAAAGGGTCTGGTATAGTAGGTAGACTATGGGAGGAGCTGGAGAACATCTACATGGAGATCATTCTCCCCCATCTTTCGACAACAATGAAAAGTGAACATCATTCTAACTTGAGCCCACTATGTGTGGATTTCTCACTCAAACAGAGGCCTGTCCACCCCTGTCTCCTACTGGTTGGTCTGTCTGTCCCTGCTACAGATCACACACACACACACACACACACACACACACACACACACACTACTTCTGAGGTCAAAAATACACATCCATATATTTCCTCTAGTTCCCATTATTTTTCTAAAAAGAAACTGGTTGTTTGATTGCTTGCTTCCTTTTTTTATATGGTCTGTCAGGTTGGAGAGCTGAGTCAGAGGTTATAGCCTCTTGCTGCTTTTCCAGAGGACCCAGGTTTGACTCCTGCACCTTCTTTGAGTGGCTCCCAACCACCTGTAACTCCAGTTCATCTGGCCCCTGTGTGAACCTAAACATGTAGCATATACACCTGCATAAGTAAAAGGAAACTTTTACAAAACAAAGGTATGACTTTTGTCTTGGCTCATATTTCCTGTAGCCAAACTGTCCTCCATTTTATGATCTCCTTCTGAGTGGTAGGATCACAATTGTGGAATGATGCCCTCCAGGTTCTAGGAGTGATATATCCATTATTCTCTTGAACTCTCAGCAGCTGTGGTCACCACAGGAGAGCTACATGAGAAGAGGCCTATTCATTTTCCACCATTGGGGTAGGGCAATGCCTGCTTCTCCAGTTAAAATATGTAAGGAGTTATTGGCATCTGGGAGAGAGACTTTTCTTCCATGATATAGTCACACACAAGTTTTCCACATAAACCCTTTAAGCCCATTGAGTGAAGTGCATGGATGGAGTTGTTCATTTCTGTCATTGGTGGCCCATTTGCACTGAGTTGAAAGTTTGTTCACATCTCCCCAGCTCAAGTCCACAGGACAACAATCATGCAACATTTCCAACTAAGGAACTGTCTGCATACATGGCAAATTGCACTGACAAGTGATACCAGAAAAGTTTATCTCCATCTCCATGTGCCTGATGTTGGAAGTGTGCCCCTGCTCCATTCTGGTCCCTTTTGGAAGTGTATAGAACCAATAGCCACATCTCAACTACTTGTGCTCCAAAACACTTTTGACTGAAGCACTTCAGTAGCTGCTTAAGCCAACACAGTATTGGTTTCAGCTGCCAACTTTAGAATTAAATGGCTTACATTACTACAAAATTTTAGCAGAGCATGTTTTCTAAAATAAATGCCATTAAATCTACACTACCACCAACTGATTAGAGACGTGAACTCAGAAAACATGGCAAAAACTGCAGAGCGACAGAGAAAAGCAAAACACATGTCGGTTTCATACGGAAAAGTGCCTCTTCCCTCCCCCACCCCTGCCCAAGGCGCCTACACTTCAGGATTGAACAAAGCATGTTCTGTGTCTCGCTTGGCATCAGAGAGCCAACTGTGGTGTTCGCTGTTTTCAGTTCAGGCTGTATTACTCATGACATTGAAATTTCTGTAACCCAACTTTACATGTTGAGATGAATGATGAGAAGCGTCTCTCAGTTTTCTAATCTGGAGGGTTTGGGCAAGGTGGGGCACAGGGCACCACCAGAACTAAAAATAGCGAAAGCCTTATCTTCTGGAGGTACCGATGCCACTGCTTTCACAGGGGTTATCGTTCTAGCACTGGGAATTAATGAGCCACGAAGTGATCATTTCAGGGCTCTGTCACAGCAGTGGCAGAAGGAGTTTGTCACCGTGATGCCATTCCTTAGAAAATCATCTCAATTTGTACTTTGTACTTTCGGGGGGGGGGGGGGTTATTCCTCATCCCTACTCACCACCTCCATCTGGGATAGAGGTAATGTCTGGTTACACATATGGCACATGGACTGTAATTTAATTAAATGTGAACACAGCCTTTTCATGTACCATATTTAAGTTTTGAAATGTAGCCCGGTTTTCCTATTTAAAATACATGGAGCAACATGTATAAAAAAAAAAAACCACATAGTTAATGACAGATGTGAGGGAGACTTGTGTACCATCTTCCTGGGTGATACAGCCCAGTGCCACCATTGGAGATGGGCTATCTTGGGGGAGACACTCTCTTAGCAGTCCATAGAATTGTGTGCTTGTTTCCTAAACAATCTATCATTTTAATAAAATTGCCACGATGGCTTTGTCATGTGTTCATCCAATGCAATGGTAACATCTGAATTGGTTTAAATTCAGCTATTTGAGAGTTTCCAAATGCCAAACCACAGGTTAACCAGGGATGATTTATTTAAACTTGCATTTTTTTTAAAAAAAAGCTTCTGGGTAGAGAGTATATGCAAGTGTGGACAAGAGAGAGGTTTATAAACACTGCCTACAGAGAATATCTGAGGTTTATTTTGGTAATTATTAGTATTCTGATAACTAGACAGGAAATTTTAACTAACCTCAGCCCTGATTCCATGAAAACAAAAGATGATTGTGAAATGCTTTCCCATCAAATTGTCCAACAGAGTAGGAGTCAAACTAGGCAATAGGAATCCTAAAAAATGCTGTAATTTTCTTAGTAGAAATATTCTAAAAGATTCTACTTATGCTCTACAAAGTAAATCATTGAAAACATGTAAAACAAGATATACACAGGGTCACACATAGGGTTCAACACAATAAGATAAGTTGTTTTATTTTTATTAAGCCTTAAAATTTGAAATGAAGTTGTTCACTCTGTACTGGATTCCTTTGCCCAGTTACAAACTTTCCTCAAGAACATATATGAAATTATTTCTCACAGCCTGGTGCCCAAGCCCTACACAGTACATTCAGATCCAAGCCTGTTTGTAAGTTTCTTTCAGTAATATAATTAGGTCAAAGACTAAAAATACTGTCTGGCTTGTGGAAGGGAAGCTCCATGCCAGCTGGCCTAACAAAGCAGCGTGTGCTACATAAACATGGAAGGCTCATGCTTGCTTTTGATTGCACTGTCTTCAACATTCTTTAGCTTCCATCTCCCAGAGATCATAAGAGAAAAGGGACAAAGAAAATTCAAAACACGTTGGGCTGAGCACTTTTTTCCATTAATGTTTAAGCTCATGCATGTGGTGAGGGAAATAAAATCCTTGTGTTTCTGATTCATTTACACTTAACTCACCGCAATGTTCTCTTAAAAAATAGAAGCAGAAGAAAGGAACAGCCTGCGAGTCTTCGTCTTAAGAAGCTTTTTTTTTCCTTTTACATATTTGGTTCCAGCTTGTTGACTCACAGCTCCAAAGGTTCAAGGTTGGTTCATAGCTCTGAACTCATGTGCTAAGAATAAGCTTGAAACTTCACAAAACCTCACTTTACTGTGACCCTCTCTAAAAATAAATACATTATGCTTTGGGGGCCATGGTGTGTCATCTTTGCTTCACTCAGGAATTAGAATTGGAATTAGAGTGAATGAAACAAAGGAAAAACAAGCAAGCAGGCATGAACTTTTGAGATAAAGGAGGGGAAAGAAGAGTAAGTGACTGCTTGGCTTGGGGTGGGGAGCAGACTGAAGTGCAGAGATGATCTACATATGGCTGTCCCTCTTGGTTCTGCAATTAGCTAGGTGAGTGAACATGTCACGTTTATAAAGGAAAAAAATCAAACAAAACAATAACCAGAAGAATGAGGTCAAAATTTTCACTGTTTGCTGAAGAGACTGCTGTGTGTAAGTGTATCCCTGCCATCTTACTAGCAGTGGTCCTCAGCCATCCTAAGGCTGCAAGCCTTCAGTACAGTTCCTCTTGCTGTGGTGACGCCCCCAACCATAAAATTATTTCATTGTAACTTCATAACTGGAATTCTGCTACTGTTACAAACCAGAATGCATGGCCAGGCATGGTGGTGCACACCTTTAGTTCCGGCCACTGGAAGGTAGAAGTAGGCAGATCTCTCAGAGTTTGAGACTAACCTGATCCTCACAGTGAGTTCCAGGACAGCTAAGGCTACACAGAGAAACCCTGCCTCGAAAACAAAAGACCAACAAAATAAATCAGAATGTAGAGATCTGATACATAGGATATCTGATTCACAGGCTGATAACTACTTAATTATAGACTGATGTCTGAACAGTAAAATAAGCAAAACGACTCAAGGAATCTTTGATCACGTGAGTCACCTCAACCTGACTGACATTCTATCTCCAGTTCTTTCTCTATACTCTAACCAAGAATAATTTCTAATTGCCTAGCTGCTTTCAGTTTCTCCAGCTGTGCACTCCTATTTATTCGATGTTTTGTGTTCCTGTTGACTTGCTTATATGCCAGGTCATACTTGATCCATGGCTCTATATCGGGAATCTTCTGTCTATAATCACAGCTTCAACTTGCACGGGCTCCTTTTGTTTGTTTTTGTTTGTTTGTTTGTTTGTCTTAGCATGAGTTTTGGCCCCAGAAAATCATTCACAGTTATTTTGGGTTCTCAAGCCTTTTCATGTTCCCAGTCACAAAAGGCTCCTTGATCAAACAGCACTAGAAGTCTGAGGGCCTACATCCAGGAAATTTATCATAGTCTGGTGTGCAAGCAGACACTAAGCTTTCAGTCAAGTATTCTGGGCAAAAACTTACACATCATGAGAAAGAATAAAATATTTCCTTCCAACATGAAACCACAGGAGATTTCTTATAGTATGGGCTAAGTGGATGTGTTGTTGTTTGGGTTTGGTTTATTTTCTTAAAAAAGAGTATCACCAAAACCCCAGGAGAATATTCTTTGTCCTTTTTCCCTTAGGCTGTGAGAAATGGCCTGGTGGTTTCTTCGCAGTCTCTGGTGAAGACAATGTGTGCAGAGGGTAGGGGTGGAGGGTGGGAGGGGAGGGTGGGAGTGTAGGGTGGGAAGGGAGGGTGGGAGGGGAGGAGGCCAGGCTTTTGTTTGACCCTGGAAGTTCCTTCCTTTACAAACCAGGATTCTCAGTCCTCCAACTGATGTCTTTACATTGTCAATACTCCATTTGTGCCTGTGATGATTTTGAGGTCTTGTCATTTTCCATGGTTATCATTTGAAGGATTTTGTGACCATGTGTGTGAAAAGCACTTTGCTATGAGAAAAGAAAAAACAAAACCACTTGGTATTTCCTTAGTTCTGCATTTCGGATGAGGCTTAAGCTCTACCTAGTCTGTTTACTGCTAACTAATGATGACTTCCCATCCAAAGGGAGGAAAGACTTTTGAATGTATGCTAAAATGCACACAAGGTTTCTGAGACATCAAATGGCTGCAATAACAAGTCAACATTTTGATGAGTTAAGTGTAAATTAACTAAAAACACATGGCCTGGATGTTTCTTGAAGCACAGATGGTTTGAGAAAGCTAGAAATGCATAGGAAAAAAAGTATGGCTTTTATTTTCATGAACCCCCAAAGTTTAAAAAAAGAGTAGCTGAAGGTTAACCTTCTCTTTCCAAGTGCTACTTCAGAGTTTGAAAATATATCCCCTTTTGATTGTTCAGTTTTTAACCTTGATCTTCTAACAAACAGGATTTCCTTCCTTCTCTACCTCATCCTCTTCCTTACTCAAGGGTAAATGGTCATCAAGTAGAGGAACCCATCTTTCAAGAGGTCAGAGTATTATTCTGCTCCGATTCTATTCTCTAGGCCTCTGTTGCAATGGTTCTCAACCTTCTTAAGGCTGTGTCCCTTTAACTCAGTTCCTCCGGGGTGGTGACCCCAATCATAAAACTATTTTTGTGCTACTTCATAACTGTAATTTTGCTGCTGTTGTGAATCATGATGTAAATATCTGTGATGGTCTCAGGTGACCTCTGTGAAAGGCTTGTGACCTACAGGTTGAAGACTACTGCTCTGGTGGATCAGGCAAAAAGGAAATCTATGGCTGGTGAGGTGGGTGCTGTGGTCTCCCATTGCCATTAAGATCCAGCTGAGAATAATGTAATTTCTTCCTTACATCTTTTTAGCAAGTGTTTTGTTGGTGGTGTTGGTAGTGGTGAGGTTTTCGTTTGCTTGTTTGTTTGTTTTTTTTTTTTTTTTTCTGTTTGGGTTTTGTTGTTGTTGGGCTTTTTTTTTTAGCTTGTTTTGTTGTTGTTGTTTTGGAGTTTTATGGGAGGAAATGATAATTAGTATGAAGAAAAAGTCTAAATTCCTGAAAGAAAGAAAGAGAGGGGGAGGAGGGTGGGGAAGGGAGAGAAGGATGGAGAAAGGAAGGAAGGAAGAAAGAAAGAAAGAAAGAAAGGAAGGAAGGAAGGAAGGAAGGAAGAAGTCAAATAACATACTACTGAACAGCCTCCAAGGGTAACCCAATGTTATTATTTCTGATATTTAGACTATCATTTACCACTATTCCAAGTATCTCTTTTTAAAGTCATTAAGCCTTATGAGGTAATATGAAGGCATCTTCTGTAAAATCTGTTCTTCAAGTCCTATGTTTTCCAAGTTGCATGTTCTTTATTCTACTTTGATGAAAGTAATACACAATTGTGTGCCTTTTACACACATTCTAAAGGAAAATATAATCATGCTAGCCAGTCATATCACTGTGAATCATACACCTGCTGATATAGGCAATGCCAGAAGGCTAGTGTGAGATTTCAAACCTGTTTCCATATGGGTAGCTTGTCATTTCTTTCATTGAAAAAATGAGTTTATACTATACTGTATTATTTCTGCTTATTATTGGCCATCAAAGGTTTACTCTGAAAATCCCTCCAATGTCAATAGCTTTGAGCTGGCAATCTTTCTACCTCAGCTTTGCAAATGTTGGGAATACTGACCATTCTCCTTCTCAAAGCCTGGAGAAGTATGGAGACAGAAAGAATAAAGGAAAGGTCGAGGCTGTGTGAATTTGCATGTGTGTATACCATTTTGTACATTAAAAATTCCATAAAACATAAATTAATAAAATATTAGCCAATTACAATATAGCTTAAAGTGTTAATATCATTTACACAGAGTCAGTAGACCTCCATCTTTTTTACCTTGCTGATGTAGCAATCCTGTACTGAATTTGACCTTGTCACTTGAACCTGACAGTTCAGACTCAGGCTAGAATTGTGCAGTCAGAATTAATATAGGTGCTAAATTGTTCCATTTACTTAATTCCTGAATCAATCTAATCTTTTTAAAAAATACTATTTTAAGTCACATCACCAGGTAGAAAAGTCGAAACATGGTTCACTCCTCCTGTGGGAATTGTACTTGTTGAAACAACATCCCAATTACAAGGTTGCTGTCTTCTCACATGTCACTTGACACAGTGACGTTTATCACACTGCTCTTTTGAGTTCTAGTATAAGCCATGCTTGGTGTTTAATGGCAACATATCCATATGAGGCTAATTTCTATGTGTTCTATAGTATAAATTTTCCCTTCATATATATTGCTGTCACTTGTAATGTTTCTTTCAGAAAGAAATAGATATGCTCAAGTTAATGAGATACTCTAATTACTTCTTGATCCTCAAGGTCATCATGTCTTGATCTGTATTCATTATTATTTCCTGCTGCTGTGACAAAATACATGCTAGAAGCAACTTAAAGGAGAAAGGGTTTATTTTGGCCTTCAGTTTAAAGGGATACAGTCCAATGTGGTGGGGAAGGTATGGTGGGTTATGGTGGGTGAGGTTCCATCCACGGTAGTGGAAACTTGCAGTTTGCTTACTAAATCAAAGGCAGCCAGGGAAGCCATTGGCTTATGATCCTCCATCTTAACCTCTAAGGTCCTATACCTACCAGTTAGACCCCATATCTAAAAAGCTCCATAATGTCCCAAAACAACATCATCAACAGGGGCCAAGTATTCAAATGGAGGAGCTCATGGAAGATGCTTCCCATTCAAACATTAAACACCCCAAGTTCCAGGTTATGACTGATTTAGAGGGATGGTGAAAGAAAATTTTGCCAAATATAATAATAATAATAATAATAATAATAATAATAATAATAATAATAATAATAATAACAGCAGCAGCCTCTACATATAAAGTGTGAGGCTGTGGGAGTTCATCACAATGATTTTCAGAGAGAATTCCTCCTGGACAGGAAATAACAGGAGCTACATTTTAAGTCTGGATAAGCATGGAGATGGAAAGAATAAGGAAAAAAATGAGATGTCAAAGATGAGTCACCTCTTTGTTCTTGGGGTCAAGCTCCAAGTGCATGTACAAAATCCCCAGACATGATCAAGAAAATTTTCTTGTTTTGTTTTTTGTTTGTTTGGTTGGTTGGTTCTTTGGACACAGCCTGAGAGTTTCTGATCTTTTAGGGAAATTCTGCTTCTGTTTCTTGTTCATTGCCTAAGAACCAGGGTTCTATCATAACAGCTACTCTTTTTTTCCCTTTTTTAATTATTATTATCTTACTTTACATATCTGTCTCAGTTCCCTCTCCCTCCCATCCTCTCATGCCCCCTTGATGCCCCTTATCCCATTCCCCACCCACTCCCCAGGGAAGGTAGGCTTTCCAGGAGGGATCATCAAAATCTGTCAAGTCATTTGGGGTAGGTCTTGAGATAATATGATGGCATCTTCTTGCTAGGCGGTTGCATGTACAGGATCCCAATCTTCCTATATGTCCTCAAAGAAGGACAGAACAGTGAGAGCAAACTTAAGGGTTTGAAGAAGATGGCGATATTGCCAGGGAGGCCATAAGGTATGGTTCAACATGACCAAACTTAAGGCAGGGACTATGAAGGAAAGGAGCTCGAGAGAACCAATTCCCTGCAGAGAAAAGCAGTTCAGAATGCTAGCACCAGATTGGAAGAGGCACTCTTCCTTATAGAACAGTTAGAAGCCAGAAGACAGGATGTAACTCACCTTACCGTGGTTTGCATGAGAACACTTGTGTGTGTGGGAACCCTAACTTCCAGACTGTGTCTCAGCCTGAAACACATCAACATTCCCACTGTCTGTATGAAGTGGAATTTGTCTTTGCTTATTCTTAAATTTGAACCTACTTCCTGCTGACTTGGACCATTCAACCAAAGCTCCAATAAAATCTATTTTTAATTTTCCTTGCTGTGGAAAAAACGGGCCATTTATTTAATGCAAGGAAAAAGTGTTTGTGTATATGTGTGTGTGTGTGTGTGTCTATGTCTGTGTGTGTTTGTATATCTTTGTATGTGTCTAAAAATTATATATATAAGTTACCTGTGAAAGTTATCTATGTAACAGCCATCAAGAAAAGACTTTCTAGTTACAATAACTACCTATTTATAGTGAGCTCATGTACATTTCAAATAGAAGTGTGTGTTGAACTCCGATGACTCTGCCCCTCCATCATGACATTCCTTCGAAGCCCCCAAAGTAGTTTCTGCCTTGGGAATTCATCAAAGTGCTGGGAAATTACACAAGAGCAATCAGATAAGGCAGCTGATATGGCTGGTTCCAGTGTGACTGCTTCCCAACTTCTTCTATGATTAATTACAACTAAATTGATGTTACTAGCAATGATTAATTTACAACTTAGGTGCAAAGTAAATGAACTAAGCAAATTGGAATTGGCACCAGCAATTTCTTAAGCTTCAGCTAAGCACTCAGGTCTAAAGCTACTGTGTACAGAGTTACTTCTCCCTGAAATAAGTGCAATATGTAGATAAAGTCTTGGTTTTATTTATACATGTAAGTGTGTTTTCTTGTAGCTTCTGAAGCATTTACTTGGCTGTAATGCATATATACAGGTATGTGTATCTCAAGGCAAATGTCTCATTTATTCTCAACAAATGCAAAAGGCTTTCTTTTATCCTAATCTTTCACCATTTCTTTTAAGAACACAGATAATGCTGGAAGGAGATACAGACTCTGAGATGTACCAAGAATGTCTATTCTGAGCCAGATAACTCTAATAAAAGGAAAAAATTAATCATGTCATAGCATTAAAAAAAGAAAGAAAGAAAAGAAAACAAGAAAGCTGAATAGCCTTGGCCAGAGTGGGCTTCCCTTGACCTTGTCCTGCAACATTTTCAGTGAGTTCTCCAGAACACTAAGACCAGCCAAGGTTTATGCCCTGCTTCTGCCTGTGACTGCACTCAAAGGAGTGCAAATGTATATAATTTCTTTGTAGAGGGAGGATAAAGTTTCAATCTAACAGCTATTTCGGACGGGATTGTTAGGGGCTGTAAAAATCCATCTGGTTTGAGCATGTTTTCCTCTAAGGACCCTGCATCGAGGGGGTTGGGTAACAAATGATGGAGGGTAGGAAATCTAGGTAAAGCTAGACTTTTATTTAGAAAAAATGTTGTCTTATTCATTTAAAATCAACAATGCATACCTCCCTTATAGCATTTACAAAATTCCTAAACAAAACTACTTAACTTGGTTGTTTCTTTAAACATTTCTTCAACAAGGCATGTAACTGGACTTTTGTCACTCATTTATTTCAAGCACTTAAAATAGTACTACCTGATGTGTATGGGGTGCCTGATTCTTTACTAAGTAGGTACATGCTTTGTTCTTTAAGATTTAGAATTCTTGGGGCCCATTAGGTGGGACCTGCAGCCAAACCTGAGTTCCCAAGTCCTATCCTTGAGTCACACATGGTAGAAGTAGAAAACTCAACTCCTGATCTCTCTACTTACAGACAGCACACACACACACGCGCACACACACACACACACACACACACACACACACACACACACACGCCAATGATAAAATTAAAGGAAAAATAGTCCTGTTTTAACATTAAATTATTTAAAGGCATTGCAATACCTGAGCTTATTTGGAGGAAATGTGACAGGGGGTACAAAGGGGAGTGAGCCACAGAGTATGAAAATATTTCATATAGCTGGACCCTGTGTAAGGATATGTCTATTAACAACCTACTCATATGTGATGTTGGCCCCATTAGAATATGTGATATTCTAAATTGATGGTGGCTATAGCATCCAGGTTTGTAAGCATACATGCTGGTGTGTGTGTGTGTGTTTGTGTGTATCTGTGTGTCTGCCTGTGTGTGATGAAATCACCCATTGATGCTTTTCTCAGAAAACATCCTGTCATTGAGTGTACATATAATTTATTTCCCTGAAACAGACATACCTTTGGGAAAGAATGGAATAATACTAACCCTGACTTTAGCATTTCCCCTGTAGGAGGCAGCTGTCTTACTGTCTCCTCTTGTACACTGTCCCATTCTACCATTTGTACCACTCACCTGCTTTCCTCACATTCCTTAGGGACCTGATACACTCGTTTCAGCTTTTTTGGGAACATTTGTCCTTTTAAGTTCAAAGCACAAAAAAAAAAAAAAAAAAAAAAAAAAAAAAAAAAAAAGAAAGAAAGAAAGAAAGAAAGAAAAGAAAAGAGAAAAGAAAGAAATGGGAACTTCACTTCAAACACTGGGCTACTACACCTTTATTTCAAATGTCTTGCTTTATTTTATTGTTCTTTCTGAACAAGAGAGTCCCCTTCGAGGGTCCCCTTCTTTTATCCTGTTCTGCTGAGACTGTTCCTAATTTAATTGCCCTCTTGGATAACATGTGTGAAGCTATCCTCAGTAAATACAAAGATGAGTGTGAATACCTTGAAGAAATGTAAAGACTACATATAATTAGTCTACATATAATTTTGAACACTATACCTGTTCTGGAGTGTTCCCACAGACAACTGCTTGTTCATGTATATCTAAGTAGTAAACTTGCTAATGTAGATTCAAAATTATGAATTCTAATTCCTAATTTGGAACTTATTTTTAATAAGTTAAGAGTCTTCAAATTTGTCCTAGAAACGTAGCCACATGATTTTGTAATTTATGCTACATGATTATATTTTAAGGCAATATGAAACAATAAAAGAGAAAATACCCTATATATTAAATATGTATAATTGATACATATAGCCACTTACCAGTGTGACTGAGAAAAGGGTGAATTTGATGTGTTAAATAGCTTTATCATATAACATTACATAACATTATAATATATAATAAAACTAAAGTATGACACTAGTTGTGTTTATGTAAAGCTGCAGTGTTTTTTTCTCCAAGCCCTCGTGTAAGTTTTGGAGATAGAAGAAACAAAACAGTAAATCGACTGACTGATGAGTGTTGTCCCCTTCTGTAGATCCCACTATGATAATGTTCTCCATTGATAACTCATAGCACCCATGAACTGTTAGGAATCTTTGCAATTCAGCTGAGGAAGACCCTGGCAAAGACATGGCTAGAGACCTCAGTCTTGACAAGGCAATGTGAATGGCACCATTTTTGCTCTTAAGTCTGTTAGGACACCTGCATCTCTATTGCTTTCTCCAACTTACCAAACACCTTCCCAGGTGTATGTAAGCCTTCTCCAGTCTAATGCTCTCCAGACTTAATACCTATGGATATTTCACTTCATTATTCCATTACCTCTCATTGCCAAACTGTGGCATGTCTCCTCCTTCTTAACTTTAGGCTGCAAACTCTGAAAGAGCACACTGGACTGTCGCTTTCTTTACTGTGTTCCTTGCCAAGCACATCAGGGACACTTAATCTCAAGTACTCAAGATACAGATCTCCTCAGACTACTCAAAGGCATCATTTTTGCCTGCTAGATTATAATCACCCTCTGTCTATAAGTAAACATGAGGAAGAAAAAATAATTTTTAAGAATAAAACAAAAAAAAAAGTTGTGCCTTTTTGTGGCATCCATAATGTCTTTTTGCCCCCTATCCTGTTTGCAGCCCTCCCCGACAAAGCAATAAGCTGGCCCGGCTTTCCAAATAAAGCAAAGGTATAATCAATGTTCCAAACACTTTGATGGTGTGCCCCTCCCACTTTCTCAGCACTCTTGGTACTCCCAGTGATCTGGCAATAGCCATTGTTCTGAAAAGGTTGCCTTAAGCTGTTACATTATTGAAGTCACCAAGAGGAACTACTATGCTCACACAAATGCTTTATTAAACGTAAAATATATCAGCTAGAGTTAGTCCTAGATTCAAGCAGAAGTTAGCATGTGGTCTCTTAGTCCTCTCAGGTACAGCAAACACCAATATGGCAATTCACAGCTAACTCAGATTTTGTGCCTCCAGGCACAGGAGTACTCACAGAGAAACAAATTATGTCTCATAAAAACAAATGATCCTGCGGCTTGAAAGTGAAAGTTTTATAAAGAGTCTCGTTATTAGGTAGGTCAAAATAATGTAAGAGCAAAAATCATGAATGCCAACTAAAAGAATATCGTGTGTTGCATCCTCCTCTTCTTCCTCCTCCTCTTCCCTCCCCTCTTCCTCCTCCTCTTCCTCTTCTATACAAAAAGATATAATAGGATAGCAGGAAAAACAATGGAAATTTCATTTGAGAATCTAAAGATTTAGTAAAACTTTGTTATGCTGAGCTATTAAATACTACATAAAATGATTTTTAAGTTTACCTTATTTCTCTTTTTTATAATCTTAACAACCCATAATGAACATTGATTTCACCCTGGTTATTTCATGCTATTTTACCTCATCTAACATTAGGTATTGTATAACTCATAGTCAAGTTTGAGCTTTCAGAAGAAACTTCCCTAAGTTTATTTAGATATTTTCCATATCAGAACAAAAACAATGATCTATTATTGTTGGCTGTGTCTCATAATTCACCAGTCATCTGAATGACTCCACATGAATCTCCATCTGAATGACTATATATCTAAATTATATACTGGTCAGTTCTTAGAGTTCCTAGAGTCTTAAATTTGTACTTCATTGTCTATGGAATCCAGGTATTTACTACAACTGAGGAGGTGAACTAATATCCTTTAATGGAACTAAATCCTGTTCTTTAGAAAAGAAAACATGTTTACTATTTCCTTCTTTCTTGGACAGATCTGTAAAGCAGCCTAGTTTAGGATCTTTTGCTTGAAGATACGATGCCTAGGTTGCTAATGCCTCAATTGTTTTAGCAAGTATCCCACACTTCCCACCCTGTGTCTATTTAACAATCCATAAGGGAATTAGACTCATTTCTTTGGAGACTCATGAGTAGGTACATACTTCCCTTTATTAATAACAGACAAATCCTCATTCAGCCTAGACGCTTTTTTGTCATGGCCTCTGAAGTTTCATTGACAAAGTCTTATCTCGAATACAAAAGTATATCCTTCCAAGAGTCATAGCAGATTCTGGGTACTTACACTTCTAACGCAGAGTGACATAAGAGCAAGTCCACTTACTCTTCCATCTTTCTTCTTGGTGCCTTCTCACAACACTCCTGGAGAAAAAATGTCAACATAAAAGCCTGGATGCTAGAATGACTTGGGGAGCTCCCCCTGGAAGGAGTACTTTGTAAAATGTGGAGTGACATGAATTCATTTTTGGAACAGGCAGATCTAGCTTCAAATAGAGAAAGAAAATTCAGCTTCAGAGAGAGAGGTGGCAGCTCCATTTCCCTTGCTTTTTGACAGATGCTATATTTCTCAACTCTTCCCTCATGAGACTCAACTCTGTTCTTTTCATTGAATTCAGCCAGACACTGTGCATTACACATCCTTCCTCTGAAAGTTAGCCCGTGATGCACTTCACAGACATTGTCTTCTAAGTCACATTCTTGAGGGACACCACAGTGACCGCAATTATGTGCTCAGTGTACTCCAAGCATAGACATTTCTTTAGTCTTCAGGAAAAAAAGAAAAAAACACTCTGGCCTCTCCTATTTTCTGTCTTCACTCTCTGATCGAGGGCACTGCCTTCCCCTCTCCAACATCTCTCATTTACCCTCACATAAACCATTGAAGAGTCAGACTTTCTGAACAAAAAAAAAAAAAAAGGATGACAATTGGCCTCAGGCCACAGTCACCAGGCAATTCACCCATGCCAGGATGCGGGGAAGCAATGCCTAAATACTCCTTTTGGAGAATGGATAAAGGGGACAACAAAACAAAAGCATAATTGAATTAGCATAGTTAGTAGTTCAAGTGTGTAGGAACTACTTGCAAATGAAAAACTATTGACTAAGGGAAAAGATTCTGGAAATAATAAATAGCAGTTACACTGCATCATCACCAGAGACAAGCCTGATGAATAAAGCAGTGTTCGAGATGGGTGATTCGGTTTAGGGTCCAAAATGAGCTGTAACTGTAAAGTAATTAAATTGACATTATTAATGACTTGCAAGCTGGCTCCTAAATCAATTCTAAACCCTGGAAATAATTACCACACCACCAAAACACTATGCTCAACAGCTTTTGTTTGCATACAAAATTGCTAGTGATATGTGTCTTTACTTCCCAGCAATTTAAATATAGAACAACTTATTACCCAATAAATGTTTATTACACTCTTATGTGTCCAATTTTCATCTGAACAATAGAATACTTCAGTGAATAAGGCAAACAAAAAAAGGAAAGAAAGAAAAAAGAAAAGAAAAGAAATGGCCGGTAGAAATGCTTGCCCAAGCCAGGCATGGTGCTTCATGCCTGCATCTCATTACTCAGCAATCAGGGTACTGGTGGAGAGAGATTGTGGATTTGAGGCCATACTAAGCTGTGGGATTTGACCCTGTTTCAAAACAAACTAAAAAAAAATAAAACAAAAACAAAAAAACCAATGTTATGCTCATGGAGAAAAACAATGCTAAAGAAAATCTATAACTCACAAATAATAATAAGTAGTGATAAGTGCTCTGAAGATACAAGTTTGGAACAGGAAATGGGACCAGAAGAGTAGGGGCAGTTGATCCATTCTAGAAGGTTGACCAGAGGCTGTCTCCCTGGGAGACAGTTAAAGATGGAGAACCAGGGAAATTACAGACTAGGGAGAAAGGAAAACAGATCAGTAGATGGAAGCAGGTGGCAAAGTGAAGTCAGCAGAAAGCTAAATGGCTGGCATCAAAAGGGCAAGAAAGGACTCAAGACTAGGATGCCAGCTAAAGAGCAGCATAAGCTGACCTCTGTGAGGTGGTGCTGCTATTCTGATGAGATAAGAAGACTTTCTAGACTTTGATAAGATCTGATTGATCTGATTGGCCTCAGTGAGATCATTATAGTTGTGTTGAAAATGACCGACTGGTGAGAGTCTCAGACTCACTGGAAGGTGATGAGAAGATGAGCATGCATTGGACCAATAAGGTGATGAAACCAGACCTAGCTGCAGATGAAGCTAGATGATAGAGCAAGACAGAACTTGTCAGACTGGGCTTCAAATGAAATAGGAAGAAAGGACCCATAGTGGAGCCCTAAAAAACATCAATAGGCCATTCAGAGCCACATAAAATTGTGTGCTGAGAATATAGGGGGAAATAAGCTTGGGATTCATCTCTGAACAGACTGTTTCCATGCTATCTGACATGGAAACTTACTACTTACTAGTCTGAAGACTGGAGCTGAGGTTCAAGCTAGAGAGGGATGCTGAGGACCATGATCCTAAAACGAATGTTGAGATGTTAAGAGCCCAGACTTGGTAAGGTTATGAACTCACTTAAAGAGTTCTGTCTGATAGTGAGAAGAATGATTTCTGTCAGTAGAAATCAATTCTGACACTAGTAACAAAATTATATAGACTTGACAGGTCAAGGGTACAGTTCTCCTCAAGAGTCACCTCACTTCAAACACAAATGTCAGCGTTTCCAAGAGCTTCTCATATTTGATAATTCACCATTATCTATGTACCTCAAAAAGTCAACACTATATGAACAACCACATCTTCATTATGAAAGATGAAAATTAGGATGAAACAAATGAAAAGAACCTTATAGGTATGAAGCAGACTTACTGTGCAATCCTTTCAAACTTGATGGGGTCTGATGAAACAGAACATTCATAGCAAACCCCATAAAGTGGATTTATTACCAAATGATAGGCAGCAAGGGAAAGCGGCAGCCTTACAGTGTTGCAGACTAGTTCTCCAAGGCTCAGAAAGCCTGTCAGAGAAGACAGACACTTGTCTGTGTTCTACATGGGTCTTGCCTGCCTCACACTGAGGGACCCTGAAAATCCACTGACCTTTGGTATCACACCTCAAAACTTGAAGACTCTCTAGGACAAGGCTGTTGAGCATAGTGTAGGTAAAGGCTAGGCTAAGCTGACTGACCCATCTCTGTTTTAAGGTAACGCATTCTCAGTGCATTCTTACAGTCATTTTATAGGAACTTTAAACAAGATGGATGGCCACAAGAAATGAGTCAGTCTGGGTTACCTGGGGAGCTGTACTGCAATTTCATGTCCCAAGCTCAAGATGAATCAACATCCAGGAACATCTGTGTGTGTCAATGACCAGGAAGGCTCAGCTGACTGTTGGTGTTCAGAATTTTGCTGTGGTTTTATTACATAGATAAGAAACCAGCTTCCAGCTTCTTCCTGCTTCCAGAGGCCAGGCTAATGCCATGTGGTTCGAAGTCTAATCACGGCATTGGTCTTTCTAAAATGACCCAATCATTTGAAATTTCTACTGGCTTGACATGAATCACTTCAGGTCTAGAAATTCAAGTGTGATCCCAGGAGTGACCAAACATATCAAAGACTCTCCTGTTACCCAAGACATTCAGAAGTCACAGAATTCCCTCTCTGGAACCAGAGGCAAAGACTAGACAAATAGTTTACTGTATAATATAGTCTTGCTAAAGTGCCTATAAATACATAACTCTTCAACTGTTCCTTTGAAGTAGCTTTAATATCTTACTGGTCCCCTCATTGATTAATGAGTATAATAAATATTGGCCATGTATTCATTATATAATTGCATGAAAGTAATGATTTAACCTTTTTGAAATTTAAACTCTAAGAAGGGTATTAAATGAGATAACCAACAGAATAAATCAAAAAGACAGATGCTCCAAGGATTTCCCCAAAGTAGTCTTTGTCAAGGTTTAAGAGATAAGATACAATTCAGCATTAAAAATATCATACGAGTGACTAGTGATTACCTCCTTTAAAAAAAAAAATCCAAAAAAAAAAAGGAAAGTAAGTTCTCCTGAAATTCAAGTGAGGAATTCAGTTGCAAGGAAAAGGTTTATCAAATGAAGGGAATCGCTTCAAAGAAGAGCAGAAGTAGAGGAGAAATGGGGTCAAGTGAAGATTTTATTTGTTTTTGTGTTTTTACAGAAGAAATTGGAGTCTGTTTATAATCTGATAGAAGTGACCCCTGCAAGGGAAAAATGGATGAGGCAGAAGAAGAGGAGGCTCCAAGGCTGTGATGGCTTTCGGCTTTCTGTGATTCCCTCATTTATTTGGGGACCTTAGAATAACTATGAAGTCAACTCTTTCCATACCCATATGATAGAATTTCCTCAAACTTCCTTTTTAAAAAATTCAAAGCTGTACCGATTTGCAGCAGATTAAGTGAAGGAAACACAAGATTAGAAAAGAAGTTAAGACCAACTAGAGACACATGGGTGGGTTTGCTGCCACAGCTTACACATATCTGAGGGTGTTAGAGCTCATGCTCTGGAAATCAGACATCCCTGAACCTGACATTGTTTTGGAAGAGTGACTCACATCTTTAAGTTACAGATGCCTCATTTTGGGCAGGAAAAATCTGATAAACACAGGACAAATCACAATAGAAAACAAAACCCAGGGATTACTAATGTGTAATGGTACAGTCTCTCACAAAAAAAAAAAAAAAAAAAAAAAAAAAAAAAAGCTGAAGAGCTGAGATACAGATATGAACAGTGTGGGATTTTATTAATGACATCCAGATATTAGATAGCCCACTGGCACATCAGCAAAGTGTACCTGCACCCACAGCATTCTGTTTCCTATCATCCTGCCCCAAAGCATGAGCCTGTCTTCATGGTTATTCTGATTGCCAGGCCCCACAGTGAGAATTGTATGTGACACTTTCTTCCTCTCTAGACCCATCTCCTACATCCTGTCATCTGTTGACATGTACGTCTGTCATCACATACTGATTGTGACACCTTCTCACAGGGTTGCTGCCTCTCTGTTGTTTGACTTGGTGTTGCCCTTTCCTAACTATTCTTCTGCTCCATAAGCTTCAATTTACTCAGTTTTGCTAATTAATCTTCCAGGCAAAGGCAACCTTGGTAAACTTAGGATAAAATGGCTATGTCTGCCTCCAAGGGAATTTAGGCACTGATGAAAGCTGGTGTCATAAAGGAACACTGACTGACAAAGGAATAGCACAGTGACATGAAATGACACAAGACAATTCTGGAAAAACATGTCTGCCCATTCTGGGTAAGTCAATAGAGAAGCTCCATTCCTGTGGGGGCATTTGTGGTCAGGTTGTTCTTGGAAGAAGGAGAAGTAGCCAAGATTGGCTTAAACCAATGTTAAGAAGCACAATGAGAGAAATTGTCATTCAAGCATCCTGTCAGAAGAAAACCTCTGTCAGTCTTCTCTCTCGTATACATGAAATGATCTGAGAGTCCAAACACAGGCTTAACATCATGGGACATAAAGCCAGCACACTGTAGATTGTCCCAAAATTATAATAACACACCAGTCAATTACAGTAAGAACCTACCCTACTTCTGGCCCCCAAGGAGCAGCTCCTCCCTCCTTCCAAATTCATAAATAGAACCCCCCCAAATAACTCAGAGCTGGGACACCATGTGCTTGCCCATTCTGTGGCGTTGTGTGCATTCATCCTCACTTCAGTAAATCTACTCAGTTCTGTTCCAATGTAGTTTGTCCAGTTCCTTGTTCAAGATGCAAAGGACATAGACATTTAAGATATTTAAAATGCATTTTATGTTTTTAAAAAGTCTGAAAGCCAACTAGAAAAGCATTACTGACTCATGTGTGGAAGGGTGAGGTTGGAAGCAGGAAGGGACCCCTGGATCCCTCTGCCTAGTCCCTTGAATGAAAGCCCCTGGCATCACCAGACAACCATTATTGGATGCAACTCTTCTCCGGAAAAACAAATTTATAATGGAGTTTCTTTCACTATTTTCTTATCTAGAAAGGTCAAATGACAAAAATTTGAGTGAGATGCACTTCAAGACATTTTTGTCTTCAATGTCATCTGAAATGACAAGAGACTTCCTGAGAATGACTACACATCAGTGTTACTGGTGTTACTGCATGTCACCTTTCAGACGTGTCTGCCACTTGGGATTTTCCTTCCATTGTTCAAAATGGCAGTACTAAGATGGGTATGGATACTGGTGATAATAAAATGATTACATGAAGGGTGGAGGAGCTGGCTCAGTGGACAAAGGCACTTGCTGCCAAATGTGAGGATCTGAGTTCAGCCCCTGGGATCCATGTTATGAAATAAGGGAACTGACTCCTGCAAGGTTCCTCCTTGTGCATGCTCCTGCAAAGAAAGGAGAGAAAGACAGGCAGACAGACAAAGGCAGAGAGAGAGACTGAGAGACCGACAGACCTGTAGTATCCATTAGCAATGTCAGGTCATATGTTCATATGTAAAACACACTGAAACTTGCACAGATCTAGGGAGGGAGTTTTCCTAGTTCCTCAAGCCCCTGTCTCTCCCACTGTATAGTTTTCCAGCAGTTGCTTCTATTGAGTAATTACATTTAGCCTTTATAGCCCTGTAAGAGCAAGTAGAGTTGTTGTAGTTAATAGCACTGAAGTAGAGACAAAGAACAGGTCCATTGTGCAAAAGCATATGGAAGATTATGACAGCAGGGGTTCTGAAGACTGTTCAGTTCCCTCCAGGCAACCCAAGAAAGTAAGAGTTTTCCTCTCTCTTAACTTGCTTGTTTTAATTCTTCAAATGACACCACAGAGCTGTCTGAGAAATTCTTTTCTTTGGGCTGTTTTTTTTTTTTTTTTTTTTTTTTCTGGACACCATCTGGTTTTTTTTTTTTCTCTCTCTCTCTCTTTTTTGGAGGTTAGGATATCTCAATATATAGATTGAATTTTATTTATCCATTCATTTAAGGGTGAACTCTAGAATGAGAGAATGGCTTTACATCTTGGCAGTTGAAAATGATATTTCAAAAAACATAGAGTGCAGATATCTCTTTGACATGTTGTTTTTATTTTCATTGGGCACTTGCATAGTAGATATTTTAGCTCTATTTTTAACTTTCAATTCTTTGAGGAACTATCTCTATTTTCCATCATGAAAATAATTATTTATGCTCCTGCCAACAGTGTATGCGGCACCCATTTCTCCACATAAACACCAACACTGATTCTCTTTAATCTTACTCAACAGTAGTCATTGTAAGAGTTAGAGGGGTTTGATTTTCATTTCCTAGTGATCATTATTGTTGAGAATTTTTAGAATAGTCTTGTTGACTATTCTTCTGCCTTCTTTTGAGAAATATCTATTCAATTCCTTTGCCCCCTCCCATTTTGTCAACTTAGATTGCTCTTTTTATTATTTATTGTTGAACTGTCTTTGAAAGTCTTTATCTCTCCTTTATTATTGAAGGTCAACTCATTGAGGGTATGATACTCTTAGCTGGTAGTTTTTTTTTTTTTTTTTTTTTTTTTTTTTCCTTTCAACACTTTGAATACATCATTTAACTTTCTTCCAGCTTACAAGGTTCTCATACTTAAACTCTGTCTTCCATCACTTCTAAATACGTATTTTTATAAGCTTTTAGTTGTTGCTATAGGTCATTGGATTTAATGAAGCGTGACAATAAACAAGTTATATCACAATGCATTATAAAAAATACCAGTTGAAAATCAATTTCAAATTGAGTCCGAGAAATCTCTTTTGTCACTCATTCCAAATAATTCCTTGCTCTCATGGGTCAAGTGTCTTTCTTGGACAGGACAGAGACATGGTATGATCACATGTTACCAAACAAGAATATGCCTGGCTTTTCCTTAGCTCCCAAGAAGGCAGATAGGATCAACCCTGTATTTTGTCTTTTCCTGTCTTCCCTTGCCCGAGTCCAGTCTTCTTTGCTACTATTGAGAAAATTAATTTAAATCTCTGAAAGGAATCAAAATTGTTTGTTTTTTACCTCCCATTCAGGACCCTTCTCTGAGCCTTGCTTTCTATACCCAGTATGTAAATCTCTAGTTTACTCATTCAGCTGACAAACCTTGACATTTAAGGGCATCCAAACTCCTCTTCTAGGAGCTAGTGATTCATCAGTAAACAAAAACATAGCTTAATGGATTTTGTGTGTGTGTGTGAGAGAGAGAAAGAAGCAGAGAGGCTACTGTTGAAAAAATGGGGAGGCTGGGGGAATTATTGTAATTGTTGATGGTGGATCAAGGAAGATCTACATGAGAAATGGATCACAGAGTAAAGGAATATAAAGAATACAACGAGATATTTAAACTTTAGTTCTTTTGGTTTTCTGTTTGTTCTGGGGGTTTTTGTTTTGTTTTGTTTCTTTTCTTCTAAATGTCTACTGTCACCCTTTTGGTTTAATTTAAAATTTGTTTTCAGGACTAGTTGTGAGTGTTTAATGAGCAAAACTTCTCCAATTGATAATAAGAATTTGATCCAAAAAAAGCTTCCGGGAGACATTTGACACAGTCTCAGCCCCCTGAGAGTTGGGGATATCAAACCAAGCGAGATTTCTGTAAAAGAGGCTCAGCCCTTTAGCATTTTGATAACCATGTTTACTTTACGACTCTCCTCTGTTCCTTCTTTCTGATGGTCGCACTGAACCATTACAACTGGGCTCGCTGCTTTCTTACTGATAACATTAATGTCAGAGCGGGGAAGGAAATGAACCTAAGACAACATGCAAAATTACGGCTTTCATGCAATATCATACAGAAAACTGAATGAAAGAATAGGGGAAGTTGGGTGTGGTTGTGCACGCCACTGATCTCAAAGCTCCAGAAGCAGAGGCAGGCAGATTTCTGTGAGCCAGACTTGTCTACATAGAGAGATCCAGGACAGCTAGAGCAAAATAGTGAGACTCTGTCTGAAAAACAAAAGAAAAAAGGAAGAAAGGAAAGGAGGGAGGGAGGGAGGAAGGGAGGAAGGAAGGAAGGAAAGAAAGAAAGAAGGAAAAAATCAAGTAGTAGAGAGATGGGCAGTGGTGGCGAAGACCTTTAATCCCAGCACTCGGGAGGCAGAAGCAGGCGAATCTCTGTGAATTGCAGGCCAGCCTGGTGTACAGAGCTAGTTCCAAGACAGCCTCCAAAGCCACAGAGAAACCCTGTCTCAAAAAACAAAAACAAAACAAAACAAAACAAAACAAAACAAACAAACAAAACAAAGTAGTAGAGAATTCTGCCTATGTCCAATGGTCATTCTTAATCTAGAAGAATCCAACTAAACATTACCAGTACATATGTTTTTATTCTGCACTACCTTCAAAATGACTTACCAACACAGTCCATCACAGCTAGACTATGCCTTCAAATGGAGAAAACAATAGGAAATAAGAAACCAGGCCTGCCTCCAGTGCTCACATGCTGCCCAGCATGAGGAAAAGGTTGAAAAAAGGAATAAGTCATTGAAGAGGTGTGACTTTCATGTCCAGCTCAAAGTTGATTTGGTCTATTTTTTTTTCCAAAATTGATTTTAGAGAAATCAAATGGATTGAATTACAAAGACAAAATTATGTGATGAGATAATCAAAGATAGATTCAACCATGGGAAATGTTGTATTGAGCTGTTGCAAGATGTCCCTTCTCCTGCGGCATGGAGCATGACAGAGCTTACTGTGATTACTTACATACCAAATTTTTTAACTCAAATATACAGCTGTAAACACTAAACAGAAGGCAGAGGGTGACCACTGAATTCATTTCCTTGCATTTGTTAAAATCTAACTTAGAAGGAAAGTTTGTTTTTAAAAACATCCTCTTGTTATTTATGTTTCTATATACACATGCATGTACAGTGCCCCAGCAGCCAGAAGCAAGTTGTGTATCTCTTAGAGTACAAGCAGTTATGTAGGTGCCAGGGATTGGACTCAGGTCTTCTGCAAGAATAGCAAGTGCTCTTAACTACTGAGCCACCACTCCAGCCTCAGGAAAGACCCTTTTAAAGACAACTGATTGGAAGAAGCCATGGCAGTTTTTCTGTTAAAGTTGAAAACATTTGTTTTCCACTACAGGAGACTCCAAGGGTGAATACGTTCAGGTTGAATTTTAAATTCAAGTGTAGCTACAAACGATATTGACAGTGGCTGCTTTTGACAGGGATCACATGCATGCTTGCCCACTTTCCCAATGTGTCTCTGAAATCCACTCCAACAGGAGCCAGATTCTGACCTTGTACGCTGCCTTCCAACTACTTGGTGCCAATGCTGATTTCAAAGTTTGTCTCCCTTATGGTTGGTTCCGAGAATAGCAGCATGAGCCAGCAGCTTTCCATCTCTTCTGAGAAGTTAGCACTGTCACCTGTAACTCTTATGCTGATGGAAAACTAGGATTCTGTGTTTATTTTATAAATAAGTAAACTGAGACTAGAGGTTTTATGTCATCAGCTTGCGTGAATACACCTAGTAGAAGTCACATGGGTGGGATCCAACCCCCGGCAGGTATGGCCCCAAACCCCATGCTCACAATTCAAGTTATGTCTGTTTCATCCTACAGACAGGTAAAGTATAAGTTGTGTTGGGAGCAAATGAGAGCCAGGCCATATGTCTCTACTTACCGCTCTCAGGTTGAAGAGAACATACCTGGGGGATGGCGGCACAGGGACTCTTTCCCCTCGCAGCAACTCTCCCTTTACAAACACTAATGGTACAAAGCACAATGGCTGTTGCCCTTCCATCTGGACTCCAGTCCAGTGCACAGAGGTTAAATAAGTCAAGTGGCTTTTTACAATAGGACCCACAAACTCTTACTATTAGAGCACATGAAAGACTGTCCTTTATTTTCCTTATAGAGAAAATGGAAAGGGATGGGCAAGCATAACAAAACAAAACAAACAAAAAAGCAAGTAAACCACACACTGGGATTAATGAGAAGACTACAAAGGAAATGGAGTATGGGGTTTTCATTTGGCAGGCTCCATTGTTGCTCATATTTATGGCTTGTGGTAGCAGAGGATGCCCCACAAAACAAGCTAAGAACATTGAGTTTTCAGCGACTCTGGCTGGATGTAGATATCTTCTAGTCTGTCCTCCAGTGTGGACATGTGGCTTCCTGACTTTACTGCAGTCCTGGCATGTTAACCCTCAGCTAGCAGAGTGATCTTATGGTTTCTTTGGCATGGGGTATATAAAGAGCCTAAGGTATGCAGGGCTATTTCATCAAAACCTGCCCGGGCACCTTTGCAAGGCTATTAACTAGGTTTATTTTGGGCAGAAACAATTAAGTCCAGGCTATTATTTACAGCGAATACCAAGCAAAATAACCTCAAGTCCCTAGGTTTATTGACACTAACACTGAAGGGGTGTATGTGGCAATGTTGGGTGTGTTGGTGTGTGGCTGTGCTGATTGAAACCCTACTTGGCAGACACTGATGGTCTTACTGTAGCTATAGTAAATGTTCCTTGTAATGCATTTTCAACTACAAAAATTGCTTCAGAAAAGAGCATTTAGAAAACTAATTCTATTGAAACCAACCAAGTGTTGACACACTGCCTGCTGCACATTTGTTTAAGGGGGCTTGTTTTAAGTTATAAAAGTCTAATCCTGGAGGCAAAAATCACTAACTTCTCGGTCTAGTGACCAGGGGAACAGTGTGGTAGTTTGTGTGGCCTGCAGCTCCTCGTTAATCCTTCCCCTGACTCATGGGCTTCCTCGCCCATGAGGATTTCAAACCTGTTCTTAGCCCTGAGAACCAGCTCTGAAGCTGTCGCTTGTGCAGATTATTGCAGGACTTCGCAGCATCGTGTCCTGGGTGAGAGCACCATGGTCTGCACTTCAGAGCATTCTTTAACCTTACATGAATTGTGACTGAGTGATGTGTCTCACTAGGGGTTCAAAATGCTTGCAGTTTTTGGACAGTGCCATTTTACTATACCTTAAGTCTGGGAAGAAAAAAAGGTAGAAAACATTTACAACTTAGGAGAGAGACATAGCATGGAGTAAAAGCTGATTATTCTTCTCAAACTAGGCCACTGGCTCCCACAGGCAAACCTTCTATGCTTGTATCGCCTGCTGCAAGACAGCATAAAAGCGGGCACCTCTGGCATTCTGAATAGGCACAAGGGGAAGCCAAATGCACCAGTTAGTCAGGGGATGAAAGAATGTTCAAGAATGAAGGGAGTGGTCAGCACAGAAAGCCAGTCATGTCTGAACAAGATAAACCCTGCCAAAGCGAAAGCACCCAGCAGGCATTTATGGGGGTGGCTCTGTACCGCTAAGCTTCTTGACCCCAGTTAGTACTTAGGGGATCCCCCAAGAAATCATGTGAAAACAAGCTTTCTCATAGAGTGGGTGGAGGGACCCTTCCCCTCTCTTGTTCACTTGAATCTAAATGTGTGGATTTACTATGGCTATTTATATCAATGGTCATCTCTGGAACCACAATGGAGTGCTCTATGCCTGCTATACTGAGGGCATTGAACCATTCTTATGCCATCAGATAAAAAGAAAGATAAAAAGGAGAAGAAGAAGAAGAAGAAGAAGAAGAAGAAGAAGAAGAAGAAGAAGAAGAAGAAGAAATGAAATGCCATAAATAAGTATTTAAAGCAAATAATTATGTGGCATTTACTATGATCTGTATGTGTGTGTGTGTGTGTGTGTGTGTGTGTGTGTGTGAGAGAGAGAGAGAGAGAGAGAGAGAGAGAGAGAGAGATTGAAGAGCCAGCTCAAACCATCATGGAACTTGTAAATCCAGAATCTGTTGCGGTAAAAGGAAGGCTGACTCAGTAAAGTGGTGACTCCAGTCTGGAATAATCTACTGGGACCCATGCTATCCTTTCTTTCTCAGGGAAACTTTCAACATAGAAAAACTTTTGTTTGCCTGGAAGGGACCCATCCACATCAAGGAAGGCAGTTTGTTTCACTTAAGTTCACAGATTATGATTTTTAATCTCATTCAAAACAGAAGGCAAACATCTTTGACTAATGTTTGGGCACCACAGTCCAGTCAGACTCATGAAATTTAGCACCCACCCCCTCTGATAGGATACCATCCAGGCGTTCAAAATCACACATACCCAGCTTTCCATTCTGTGGATTCTGTGTATGTTTATCACATGTTCAACCCACATTCCAGGCCTTGCCTAGCAGCCAATTGATGATGTTTCTGGTGAGCAGCTCCGTTTTAAATTTATGAGCCTGTATGGCTGAGCTATACTACCATGAATTCAGTGTGTGTGTGTGTGTGTGTGTGTGTGTTCCAGCACACTGACCTGACAAATGAAACCATCTCAGATTTCCACTGAGGCAAAAAGGCAAATACTTGGGTTAATTGGTCCAGTCAGGTCTCGGTTGAGAGACATGTTTTCTCGGGCCATAGTTTAGGATTTCATGCTGATCTGGTTGACACAGTTCAGATCAGTTTGACCTACCACTGCAGTGGTTCTCCTTTGATCTGGAGGCTAGGTTGTAATTTGACCCATTCGGATGGCTTTTCTCTAACAGTCAAACAAGACACAGCCAAATCAACCCATTTATCTTAATGTGCTTTTTGCCTTCCTTTCTTTTCTTTCTTTTTTCCTTTCTGTCTCTCTTTCTTCCTTCTTTCCTTTCTTTTTTCTTCCCTCCTTCCTTTCTTCCTTCCTTCCTTTTGAAAGTGAGGCTTTGTCTACCTTTTGTCGAGGGGGGGAAAAAGAGGAATCTGTATATCTGATGAGCTTTGAAGTCCTATCTAGTGTTTAATGTTATTGTGCTCTGTTCTCACCATGGGCCAGCCAAATCCTATCTTAAAGGTTCATCAACTATTCAGTCACAGACACCATTCGGTATACTGTGTCCTCATCAAAGATTTGGCTTTACAAAATGCTACCTGGAAACCAAGTACTCTTAGCAGGTCTCCCTCCCTATACTGCCTCTGCTGTTTCAGACAGGGCTCCTGGGGAGAAACCTGTGAGTCCTGACGTTTGTCACTGCCCTTTGGCTACTCAACAGAACTTTTAACCTTGAAAAAATATCGGTTTCAATAATATGATTTTATGTGACAAAAGGAACACCGCAGCCTCCTTGGAAGTCTGGGCATGTCGGACTTGCTCTTTATAAACTCCCACGAGTTGGCAACGAATGTGTGAACAGATAAACTTCAGTTCTATCATTTCATGTGCCAGGAAGTTGAATCTTCCAGGATGCTCTTTGGATGGTTAATGCAGGCAAGAAGCCCAGCACAAAACCAACACAGAAACAGTATTTTGTTTGGGGGTTCAGGGGTTAGGAGGACATTCCTGAGAGGTGGCTGGCTCTGGAGTGCATTGCTTGGCAGGTAGGGAAAACTTGAGAAAGGGAAACATAACTGTGTTGAGTATAAGCCTGCATTTTCAGGGTCTCAGCAAGGTGGCTGCTCTTTGTAACCCGTGACCAAGGTGACTTTTATTCAGTCATCAGAAGCAACCACTCTCAAAATGAATTTTTGCTTTTATTCCTCGGTGAACAGTTCTGTTCAAGTAAATAATCTGCCTTTGCATTGTGTATTCTGAGGGAAGATCAGCTGTGGATTGTTGTTTTAACAAACTGGAAGTCTGCCAACATTCTCCATGCAGAGGATGAGGACGCCAAGGATAGCACGTGATCTCCTTTGGATTGGAGACAGAATTTAATGTTTTTGCCTCCCTTCCCTTTCCCCCTCTGGATTCCAGTCCTTTCTTTCCCTTGGTACACAGTCTCTTTTCATGGAAGTAACTTAAGCTATCTCAAACAGCATGAATTAATAAAGGAGAGCATTTTTAAAGGGGGGGGGATGGTGGTGTTGGAACATTTAAAATTCTTTCTGGAGTACTTAGTTTAAGAGTGTGGTGATTAATGAGTTTATGTTATCTACCAAAGAGCTTCTATCATGCTGAGGATGTGACAAGGGATTTATGGTCATGAAAACCCTGCAATCCATCCTAAGGATCTCAATCTATCAGCTCCACGTTCGTACCCAATGCACTAAATGACATAGCCATAGCTATGTGAAAGCAAGATCATTTTTAAGAGATTATGGACTGCCAAAAGTGAATATTCTTAAAATATAGGGCAGGAAACTCTTTCCTTTCCTACCCACTGCTCTAGCCAGTGTCCTGCTCCCTCTGGCAAGTGTCCACCACAAATATCAATCTCATCTTGGAAAGAAGAGAATAAAATTCTGCACAGATGACAACCACATGATTGGCCTGGTAGCACTCAGCGAATTTCCGGTCATTTTCTCAGAACCATGTTGTAGAAGATTGGCCAGGGATCCCACAGATCTTCACTGGGTGAATTTCTCATTGTATATGGCATCTCTGGAGGGGAAAAATCTCCTCTTACCTTGGGGAAAACTCACTCAGCTACACATACCAGGCAAGAAGACTCCCAATTGCTCAGTTAAAAGCCTAATTTATTCTCAGCAACAGAAAGGATAAATGCACAGTGTGAAAGCCACCCCTTCTACCAGGTTGTAACTGCTGTATCTGTGAGCCTTGATGAACACAGGCAGCTATGTTTTCAAAATGTACTCTTACTTTGCTTTCCAGAGCCCGGTCCACACAATCCAGGCACAATACACCCAGGTATCACATGGGTGTACATGAGTATTACAGGGAAGTGGTATTCAAAACGAGCCTTCTCGATGTGTTGAAGGGTGTTAATTAGCTTCCAGATGTGCTAAAGAAATTGGTGCCTTCAGACAGTAGACAACTGAACTTTGCCATTCATTTTTTTAAGTCATAATAATTAGATCACATGTGTAGGCACAAAAATCTCAACTTCCATCACACCCTGAAATACCCTGGTAAGTGAGGGGAAAAGAAGGAAGAAAAGTTAAACCTAGAAAAAGGGGAGTGGGAACAACTTTTTTTCATATCCTAAATGGAAATAATCATGTATTTTATAAGCCCTTCTGGCAGGATGGGGGCTGGAAAACCACTGGTCTTTCCATCATGTGACCCCCCCCCCTAGATTCTTGCTTTGTGGGGAGTTCATCCACATGTCAGGCATGTGGGCGCTTTTGTTTTAAGTGAATTCATTTTTTGGTGTGTGCCTTGGAAAGTAAGGAGGCTTGTGGTGACATATTCCACGGCAGGAAGCAGTTCGACGTCAGCGTGTGGACACTGGCCTGGTGTGTTCTGAGACAGCACAGGCTTGTTACTTTGCCACTGCCCTGCCGCTTTGGGATACTTCTGCCTTGGAGGGAGGCAAAGGATGGAGAAACACAGCTAACTAAAGGAATCCCACAGGCCACAGAAGGCGAGTGGTAACAAGCCAGTGTGTGTATTCTGTCTCAGAGTGTCAGGTTTGAAGGGGGTGGAGGAGGCTTGTTACTGCAACAAAAACTGTCTGTGCAGCAAATGGATTCTCCTCCCCCACCTCCCACAATGAACGCTGCAGAAAATGTCATCTATCGAAAAGCTCTTAAAGGCAGTCCCTGATGAGACTGGGGAGGGGGATGGGGGAGCTGTTATGACAACTGTGAGGTGGGAGGAGCTTCTGTCTACCTAGCTGTCTGTTAAACAGAGCATCATAGACCCTTTAGATTAATAGGGTCATACTGCGTTTGAACTCCTGTTGAGGCAACTCATTCTCTTTCTGTACCCCTCCCCTAAGATACCTCCAGAGTGCCCTCAGGCCTGGCCTGTAAGGTCAAAGTGACAGAGGGAGAAATGTCATTTCCTATTGATAATACCAGTCTTGCCCTTTTTTCTCGTGTCAGAGTTTCTGGCCTCGCTGGATTTGCCTGTGACCCAAAGTGATACATCATCTTCCGTACTCTCATAAGAGTGAAGCTAAGAAAACAGCAATGAGCCACTCCAGCTGGAAGCCCCTTGTTTGTAGTTCACACTAGATCAGATTTCAGTTTCAAAGAAATAGTAGAATGTCAATACAACTGTCTCTACCAAGTATTATGCTGTGGGTACTAAAATCCTATTGTTTGCTTGGTTTAGTTTGGTTGTTTCTTTTATCTCTGTGAGTGTATGTGAGTGGTGTGTGTGTGTGTGTGTGTGTGAGAGAGAGAGAGAGAGAGAGAGAGAGAGAGAGAGAGAGAGAGAGAGAGAGGTATACACATATCTGTGTGTTCGTGTCCTTGCCTATGCAAGGCCAGAGGAAGTTATCAGGAAGATAGTGGGTGTTTTGTTCTATTTGTCTCTTCTTTAGTTTTGGAGGCAGGGTCTGTTGAAGACCTTAAAGTTCACTGTTTTGACTAGTGAATATGGCTAGCAGGCTCCTTAGCATCTGCCAGTGTCTACTCTCCAGCACTAGGATCACAGGTGCATGCAGCCATGGCTGGCTTTTGCATGGGCTGTGACTTTTTAAACACAAGCTCCCTTGCTTGCATTCCAAGTGCTCTTATCTACTGAGCTATCTCCCCAGTCCAGTTTTTCCTACCTTGGCAAGAAAGTCCTGAAAGTTTTTGCTGTCTTTTCGAGGAAAATCTTTTCTTATTCCTATCACCATAAAGCGGGAAACCACTTACATTTGTTACATAATCTTCAGAAAGAAATAGAAACTCTGTAAGAAAATCATCCTTAACAGCAAAGATCCCATATGACAAAGAATGGAAAGAGTATCTCACAGAAAAACCGCTAATAAATGTTTGCTCCTGGAAGGACTACCAAGAGCAGAAACTGACCAAACCATGCAAACAAGAGGAAAGGACTTTAGCTGTCCCAGTCAGTAATTGGAGGCTTGTCATCACCCACATGGAACATTCTCTCCAAATAACAGTAAGGCTAGGATTCTCAAGTCCAGCCCTAATGCTCCAACCAGCTATGGAGGTGCCTTGGGGGGAATGACAATTACTTTTTTATTGTAATTTTTACATTTTGGTGTGTGTGTGTGTGTGTGTGTGTGTGTGTGTGTGTGTGTGTGCCTTAATTACCTATCTGTGGGCATTTCCTAAATTTGGCACCCAATACCAGCATCTGGGTGGCCTAACTCACTTCATCTTGGCCTCCTAATTGTGGAGGAAAGGAAAACAAAATAGCAAATGGATCTACTGTCAGGAAATGTCAACCCTCTGAAAAATATAGGATATTATCTGAAGTTCAGAGGTAAGATGCAGGAATAGGCTTTTCTGATCTGGCCGAGCAGGAGGCACCAACCATCATGACGTTCGACATAACAAGGACCGAAAGCTTCGGCACAAGGAGCCCAAGCGCCTGGAAATCTACTTGAGGCTGCTAGTCAAGCTGTACAGGTTTCTGGCCAGAAGAACCAACTCCACCTTCAATCAGGTTGTGCTGAAAAGGGTTTTTTATGAGTCGCACTAACTGGCCACCTCTCTCCCTGTCCCGGATGATCCGAAAGTAGAAGCTTCCTGGACCAGAGAACCAGACAGCTGTGGTTGTGGGGACAGTCACAGATGATGTGGGAATTCTCAAAGTATCCAAGCTGAAGGTGTGTGCACTGAGGGTGAGCAGCTGGCCCGAAGTCGCATGCTGAAGGCTGGGGGTAAGATCCTCACCTTTGACCAGCTAGCCCTGGAGTCTCCCAAAGGCCATGGCACTGTGCTCTTGTCAGGTCCTCAGAAGGGCTGAGTGGTGTACCAGCATTTTGGCAAGGCCCCAGGAACCCCGCACAGCCATACCAAACCATATGTCCATTCCAAGGGCCGGAAGTTTGAATGTGCCAGAGGCAGAAGGGCCAGCCATGGCTACAAAAACTAACCCTGGATTTGTTATTAAAGAAAGCTTTGAATGAAAAAAAAAAAAAAAAAGGATGCAGGAATAGAAATAGAGAGGAGCAGTGCTGCTGAGTGCAATGCAGTTAACAAGTGATAGAACTAAAAATTAAAGCAGCAATTGGGGTATAATTTCCCCCAAATGAAGCAGATTGGGTGGATGCCTTAGTCACCTTTCCATCACTGTAACTAAACGCCTGAGGTATCAATTAAGAAGGATAAAGGTTTACTTTTGATTTTGGCTGATGATGATTTTAGTCCATACTAACTCGACCTTATTACCTTTATATCAGTGGCTAAGTAGTACATCATAGTAGCAACAAGCGGTCTATCTACATCATTATAGCTAGCAAGCAGGAAAAGAGGAAGAGGAGGAAGAGGACACAGGATCATCCAATAGCCCCTTTGAGGGCATGTTTCAGCAGATCTAATGACTTTTCACTAGGCCCCATGTACCAAAGGTTCTACCACCTCCCAATACCACAGCAGGCTAGTGAGTAAGTATCCTAATTCGGGCCTTTAGGGGTCATTTACCCACACCATAGTAATGCATGAAGGCAAACCTCACATTCTCACCCTTCCCCCCTACCCCCTGCAAAGAGTTCTGTAAGCATGGAGGTGCAAGCATGGAGAGCAGCTACTCAGTGGATGAAAGTAGACAGTCTGAAAAAGACGAGCTACGAAGGGAACAAAAGGTTAAACAATGCTGTGTTATACAATATGCTGAAATAGGAGGAAAAGCAGACAGCCCTGAACATGAATGAAAAAGACACACAGATAAGATGTGAGCCTTGTGCAATGGGAGGTGCCCAGGGGACTTAGAAATGAAATCAGTAGCACAGCATGGGTTGGAAGCACCTTTCTCTAGAGACTCCTGGGTCAGAATCCCAGATCTACTGTAGAAAAGGCTTACAGTCACATGGCTTCCCTGTGTTCTAGTTTATATAATACATAATAACAATACGTATATTCTACAATATACTGTGTGTATTTTATAAAATACAAAATAGTATATAAAGTATATTGTATGTTATACACACTCTCTCACACACACATATATGAAATGGCAATATGCCCCACTTATATGATTAAGTTAACTTTTGTAAAATATTAAGATTGTTTTCACATGGTTAGTGTAAATGTTGTTTGATGCTTACTAATAGAGTGTTATACTGCTATAGCTGAAAGAATACCAAGAAAACATAGGGGATGCAAAATTAACTAAAATTCATAATAGCAGAGATACACTTTAGGGCAGATGAGGTGGCTCAATGGGTAAAAAGTGCTTGCTGCACAAATCCGATGACCTGAGTTCAAACCCTGGAAGCCACGGTGAAAGGAGAGAATGAACTCCCGAAAGTTGGTCTGTGACCAGCCATGGCACACTCACACAAACATTTTATACACACATACACATGCACACACCTATACATGCATATGTATGTGAAAATAATAATAAAAATAAATAAATTTCAAGTTTTAATTTAACAGTATGCTTTAAATGCAGAGTCACTTAGCTAACCCTGAGCATCTAAAGTTTAACACCAGGAAGGAAAGGATCTTACAAGTTAATTTTAGCTTAATTACAGAGAAATATAGAAAACAGATCAATGCCTACACTCCTCCAGGAATAAACTGCTTTCTCGGTGTTGTTGACGTCTTCAAAGTGAACCAATCATTCTAACTTTTCTCTAAACTATATTTTCAAGAATGTTTAAACACACACACACACACACTTTTTTTTTTAAAAAGAATGTTTACATAGGAAAGGTTTTGGAAAATACAGTGTTCCCTTCCTATGGGGGTAAGGAGAATACTGTTTTCCACACAATAAAGGTACTTGTCATTATAGAAGACTCCAGAATTCTCCACCATTACTCACGCCACAACAGCCAGGATGTCCACTACTATCAGGTGCTCTCTGTGTAGCACCATAGTAACTCATTGAGGTTTGGAGAACTAGGGAAAATGGTAATACTGTGTTATTATGTTAATACTATTGTTGCTGTGAGCGAAACATGGCTCTCTGTGTCTGACCTAGGGCCTCAGGCTTTTCCTGCAAAGATGAATGAAATTGTGACCAAGTAGTTTGTAAAGAGTGACATGTTCAGAATTACCACATCCTATTGAGTATATCTTTTATAACTTAACTATATCAAATGATATAATATCATTCAATGCAATTCAATATTTCAAAAGTGTCTCTGTGTTTTGATATCAGAATATCTGTTATCTATAGTTATTCTATTCCTTATCCATAATATGCTCTTTTAGAAAAATCTGTCTGTAATAAAATAATAATTAAAGGTTTATGCTAGTGATCATAGGTGCCTAAATTTAGGACATTCAGAACACAGCCACTGTCCAGGGTGTGTCAAATAAAAACTCTGTAAGAAACAAGTAAAACACAAATTCCCCTTTTTCATATGCCACCTTCGGATGAGGTCATACAATCAGAATACATGAGCATTCAAATCCGAGGTCAAGACAGAGCCAAAGAAGAAAAGCATCAGTAAATGGTGAGTTCAAGACCATTTCTGCATTGTCAACTCTGACTAGAATATGACACTGCAAGGGGCCACATTTTTTAAAGATTATTTAAAGACCCAAATATTCAGTCAGCTGATGGCCTCGTTCTAAACTCATGCCATGAACTCAGAGAGCAAACAGGATATACTCTCTCACCACCATGGCCAAGGAAGAGGACTAGTGTTCTGCACTCCACCCAAGCTTGCCTCTTTCAGGATAACATGGTTCTGCCATCTGCCCATTCGTGAATGACTTGTAGAAACTGACATCCGAAATAGCTTGGTGGGGATAATTAAACCTAACAAGTCTTGGCTTCTTTCTCACATGTTATAATAAACAGGTGAAATTGTCAGCTAGACATGGTTGTTTTCCAAAGTGGGAAACATAAAAATGTAAGGAGGTGACTTCTAATGTTATGACAGCAACATTTTCCCCAAGTAGACCAATGAAAGGACATGGTGCTGCTGGGAGAGCTCCCTCCCGTCCCCCTGATGCAGGGAGGTGCGTCCTTTCCTCCTCCACTTTCCTAAGTCATTACCAATATACTCACCTTGACAAAATAACAGGGTACCTCTGTTTGATGTTGGGAATGGAGAGATGCCGGGATTACTAACAGAAGGATGTGAGTGGGGGTGAAAAGGGCAGGAAGAAAATTTTCATGTTTTAGACTCTTGGTGACCAAAAGTTATTTTAAGTTCCAGGTGTGACATCTATTCCTGGAGAAATGAAGCCAAACCAACAGAATATGGCGAGACATGGATGGATATTTACAGATTGAACATTTACTCTAGGGTTTTTATATAACCAGCCCACAGCCACTAGTACCTAGTATGTGTCTAAAGCAACTCGGCTACGATCACAGAATCGAAAGGTTAAGTCCATCGAGGGGGTCTTAAGCAAGAGGGATTTAGTCCTCACAGATGAAGTTTTTAGCTCCACATATCAAAATTGTGCCCTGTGAGCAGATGTTAAAGGGACTCAGGTGGGACCCATGGAGGATCACTTAACCCAAAGCAACTCAGATGGGACTGGAGGGTCACTGAACCCAAAGCCTCAGATGAAACCATGGAGGACCATTGACCCCAAACCCACTGGAGGGTCACTGAACTTGGCTATAGAAGTGCAATGGTTTGAAGCTGCCCAAAAGAGACACAGACCGGACTTCTATCTTCATGCTTACAATTATAAAGCATTCTAGGAGTACTGTCTAGCACAGTGTGTCTACGTGACAGATCTTTGAGAAGTGGGCACACAGTCAAACAAAACAGTCATTCTCATACTGCCAGGAAGTTATGCAGCATTCACTGATGGACCCAGAAGTGGCAATACAAGAAAGCCCACTGGGGTGTGACCCTAAAAGCCAATCTCTTTGAAGGTCCTTCACACGAAAATGGAATTGTACTGGGAAAAGTAGGGGTTGAAGCCAAATAGCCAAGCTCTTCTATCAGGAAATGTGTTAGGGTTCAGCTCATCAAGAGTAGCAAGAATATCACAGTGTCTGTGCCCAATGATGGTAGATTGAATTTCCTTAAGGAAAATGATGAAGTTCTGGTTGCTGGATTTTGTCAAAAAGGTCATGCTGTAGGTGATACACCTGAAGTTTGCTTTAAGGTTGTTAAAGAAGCCAAGGTCTCTTTGACCCTGTAGAAGGCAAGAGAACTAACCAAGATCATAAGAGTATAAATTTTGACAATAGAAACACAATAATAAATTTTCAAATTCTGAACAAAATAGTAGTCTTTTCTATATTCATGTAAGTTACATACACTTTTAGCAGCCATAAAACAAGGCTCTTTATTCCATTTGCCTTCTTCTCCTTGTAGATATTGATACTTAGGTGGTGCGGCCAACAGGTAGAGCAGAAAGATTAGGGAGACCATGGAGATAAATAGGATACTTTTTTATTAGTCTACATGAAATTATTTATTATTCTTTCATACCTTGTTTTCTGAGATAAGGTTTCTCTGTATAGCTGTCCTGTAACTCACTCGGTAGACCAGACTGACCTTGAACTCACAGAGATCCACTTTCCTTATTATAAGGTCTCACCTGTAGAATAACAAAGCACCCAGACAATAGGGGCTTAAGCACAATAAAGTTTACTTCTTCTACAATTAAAGTAAGTACAGTGCTCAGCTCTACCCAGTACCGTTAACCAGGTCCGTTGAGTTTCTGATGACTTCAGCTCCTTCCTTTCATTGACACCTTGATTCCAGGATATCACCATTCTGCCAGATCACCAGTTGGCTTCTAAAATCCAGACATAATGCCTTAACCCCAAACAGCAGAAAGAGAGGCCAAGTCACTTTTCTTCAAATAAATAAATAAATTAAAAAAAAAAAAAGTCATTCTGTATTTCCACTAGCCTTCGTGTGCCTACATGAAGCCATTCCTAGCATAGAGCAAGAATATAGCAAATGGTCTTTTAGTTGTCCTCCGGCCCTTCTTGATCAAATTATGGCTCTATGAATGAGAGAGCACATTGGTAGGGGAATGAACAGCCTCTCTACCACAATCAGTCAAGAGAAAAATCCAAGCATGTCTTGGCAGAGCAATTCAAGCATGACTTATGCCCAAATTAATTAGCCAGCCACTGTCATCAGCAGAGATCTGCAGGTATCTGTCATATCACGGGCTCTACTCACTCTTTTATAGTAAGGTTTGACTGAAAGCTGAAACTAGAAAGCTGGAAGGGGGGGTCATCCTTCATAGTAAGACACCATCTATCCACATCAGAAGCTCATATATGCTGTTATGGGTCAGCTTCAGGTACAGGACTGTATACCCCTACTGTGGCTGTAATGCACTTTAAGCCTAAAATAGAATCATTATGGCTTTCTCCGAGCAGTCACTGGCCCCTGTGGGAAACCTTCTGGCCCCCTGGCTAGTCTCCAGAGAGATTCTTGTCCATCTGCCTAGGAGACACATTCTGGGCTTGATGCCCACATTTCCACCTGCTGTTCATACAACAGAGGGCTGTGTCTATGTGGGTCAGCCCTTCTGACTGATTATTCCATTACCTTTAGGTAAGTACACTCAAATGTCCCTCACATACCAACTGTGAGCATCACATGTTTGAATGGTGCTTGCTTGCCCAGTAAACATGACAGAGTATGCTGAGAAGAGACAATGAAATCTGAAACAGAATTGAACTTGGTGCTTCTTGGCCCTGGTGGTGGCATCTTCAGAATTCATGTAGAATTGAGATCTCTACTTTTTCTCTTATGTTGAATGCTGATATTGCTCCTCCCTCTACTTTTCTTACAATTTTATTCTGAAATCCGGTTACAATGAGATATTAGCTGGCAACATACTATGTTTGGCCATAAGAAATGACAAGTATTGCCATAATGAAAATATCAGTCATATGGCTATTGTAGTTCATTTCTTTAATCCCAGAACCTGGAAGTCAGACACAGGCAGATCTCTGAGTCTGAGGCCAACAGGGTCTACAGAGTGAGTTCCAGGATAGCCAGGGCTATATAGAGAAACCATGTCTCTCTAAAAACTCGAAGGGAGGAAGGAAGGAAGGAAGGAAGGAAGGAAGGAAGGAAGGAAGGAAAAAAGGAAGGAGAAGGGGGAGGGAGGGAAAGGAAGGAATGAAGGGATAAAAGGAGAAAGGAAGGAAAAGAAAGTGAGAAAGAATATCGCCAGAGCCAAAATCAGGAGGCCATAAAGGGTTAGACAAAAGAAACTGTTTTTCTCCAGAAATTGCAGAGTAACTTGGTTTGTGAAGCAAATCATGAGGGAAAAAAAATCAAAATTCCTTGGTTTTTGTGAAAAGAGAGATGGCTTTATTTTATACAAGGTAAGGATTGGGCTGCTTCTGCGTGTTAACCATTTAAGGCATTCCCTTTGATCTAGACTTACATCAGCTCCTAGGATTTGGCGTAACAAATTGCTTCCCATATGGGAAACAAAAGTCACTCAGCCCCTTTGACCAGGGCTGGATTTTGCTCTGATCTAACTTTAGACTGTGACTCTGTCAAGGGCTGGAAAACAACATAACCCCCAATTTGACAGCAGCAATCAGAGAAGCCACTTGTTGGCTTCTCTGACCATGTGTGAACTTCCTATGTGACCCATGGCTGGAGCAAAGGCCCTCTTAGCTGTGAGTCATCGTTCCTGATGAGATTAAACAAATTTTATTCCTTTCCCAAATCTGGAACTTCCCTTGCTTACAAAAGGCATGCACACCTCCACACTACAAGAGGAATCTATTCCAGATGTGCAGGAGGCCCTGTGTAGCTGAGTCTGGTTTGGTTATCACAAGGGAAATTCTGGCAAGTGGTCACAAAAGTATTTTGTTCTTCCCAGACTTGACACCATCAAACTGTAATAAAATCCACCTGGATTTCATCCCATGACTTTTCCCTAACAGATGGAAGAAAGTAAGATGAGAGACTTATCTGGACACTCACCAGACCACAAGGCAAGAGTGTGTGTGTTCTGAAACACGGTACATATAGAAAGACTTCAGGCTCAAAGGGTAGCTCCAGGCAGAGCACCCAATGAGCATGTGTGAGGCACTGGGCTTGTTTCCCCAGCATTCATCACACACACTGATGAGCCACTGCTCGCTGTCTCAAACACCACTGCAGGCTGCATAGAGGGGAGAAAGGTGAGAGAGACTGCCTGGAGTCCTGAGAACCTCAAATGACTTATGAGCAACATGGTTAATGAGAGTGAAACTGCCCACATGCTCCCACAGTATCTCTCATCAAGAACCACTGTATGTAAAACACGGGACCACTGTGATCTGCCTGTGTGACTGATGACTCCCCACAGGCCCCCTTCCCTACTTCAAAAGCATGACACGCCTGTCACTGAAACACAGCGCCCACAGCATACTCAATAAAAATTAACTCAAGGAACAGAGCTAACAACAGTAAAGCAAGCTAAAGGCATGGAAGAACTGAGGGATTTAAAATGCTGTCAAACATAAGCTTGTTGGGCTTCTGGAAATGTATTAAGAGTTGATATTTCTTCATTCTGCTGGGAAGAAAACATCTTGTAATATTTCTAAGGACCAATTTGGATTTCCTGCCCTTGTTAATATTGCCTACAATGATAACCAAGCTAAGATGTGTTCTCTACTCTGGAAACCAGTTGCTTTAAAACTTGGCATTCTGTTACTGCAGATGAAGGGGCAAAGTGGTATCAGAAGACAACAACAGAGAGACAAAGTAACTTTACTGCTGTTTTTGTGACAGTACATCTCTAAGAGGAGAGGTAGAGTGGTTCAGTCTCAGCTGAGGCCTGGAACGCAAGGAAACTTCTATAACATGGAGTTAACATAAAGTGTGAGTTGCTTAGATTTTACGCACCATCAAAGGTGGGTACACAGATGAACTCCAATTCTTCAGCATTCCAACTCTTGGAATGATTATGGGAGGCATCAATAAATGTCATCCTAAACAATATAGGTCATGGTATAGTAAATTTTGAAAACATTGATTATTCCCTCCCTTTCTCCCCTCTCCTCTCCCTCCAAAATATAGTTAATGCTAAAAAGAAAGGAGTCTTTCAGTATTGCAGTTGAACACACCCTCCTGGAAGCCTTACCATGACCAGCCTAACTTTTCTTCTGTGGGAGCATCCCATCCCAGAACACAGGCATGGCCTAAAACACATTTAAAAATGATAGCTAATATCTAAGGATAGGTTACTATCCTAAATAGCACTGATGGAAGAATTGAGGTCTAGAGACAGGGGCTTTTGGAGAAACCACCCTGACATCAAATAGAAGGAACAAACAACATTTGTCACCACAGTCTCAAATTGAAGCAAGGAGGAAGTATGAACTTGAATCTACCTTTCTGCCAATCCCCAGGAATGATGCCAGGGAATGCTATCAACAAACCCCAGCTTGAGGAACCACAAGAAATAAATACTCTATGGCCTTCAACAAATGAATTTCATGAGAAAGGTAAGGAGAGAAAGGAAGCATTCATAGTTCAAAATATGCCAGAAATGGACTTAAATCTGCCCATGTTCTGGTTTTGTTAGAATTATGATGAGAACACACTAGCTACATCAAAATATTTATGACACTGTCAAGTTTTAAGCACTCTCTGGATGTGGGATCATAGTAAGAAATTGCTATTAATTATTATAGGTATGACAATGGTACTGTGGCTGTAATTTTGTAAGCCATTATAGTTAAGAGAAAGTTATGATAGTTTTATGTGCAAGATATATATACATATATATATGTACATATACATATATATATATATATATATATATATATATATTCCAAGACTTGCCTAAAAACAAACCTTAGAAGGGGATATCAATGGAAAAACAAAATATTAAATGATAAAGTGAAAAAAGGCTTTGTTATTTTTCTTCTTTTGTATTTTTTTCATGTTTTCTTAATTCAATGCTCTTCATGTGCTAAGACTTTAATGCTCACACATTCTGCTACGTGACTGTGTTGAGGATATAGCCTTTAGGAGCAGAGCTTAATCCAACATAACTAGTATCCTTAGAAACAGAGGGAAGGAAGTCACAGATATCCCCATCCCCCCCAGACCCAGCACACACAGAAGAAATGTCACCTAGGGACATAGGAAATACTGTGACCTCCAGGCAGGGAAAGATGCTTTAGCATTAAGTTCAGATTTCTAGTCTAAAAACTGTGGAAATTCCTACTGTTTAAGACTCCCATTCACAGTGTGTGGTACTTAGGTAAATAATGCAGGTAAAAGAACCAATGCTCTCTGGGTGACTTTTTTTTTGGTATTTTGTCCAGCACTTATGAAGTATTTTTCTTGCTATGTTGGAAATAGACAAGAAAAAATGAAGGTCACCAAGGAAACTGTTCTTTACATGACAATCAGTCAAGGGCAACACTAAGGGGTCATGGTGGAGGTTCTAGAAGAAAGAGTTTATTATACTCTTAGAACCTACAGAAGTAGTGACTGTGTGTCAAGACAGGACCATAGGGCAGGAGTCTCAAGAAAGTGATGGATTCAGTTTGGACGGTGGGCAGCCCAGAGAGGGCCAGGACTTAAGGTCAGGGGAGGGCTTTCGTAGGGGTTCAGTGTCAAGTGCACAAGGCAAAACTGGAGAAAATTCCACCAGTGTATGGACTATGACTGGGACATGGAACTGCGGGGCAGGGACAGGACAGTGGAGCCACTCACCATCCTTGCATACCTGTCACTGAGCAGCTCAGCAGGAGGCAGCAGGCAGAGATAGTTTCCAGTACAAGTATGAAGACCCGATAGCTGCCTCATTTAAACTGTGCTTTTATGGCTTGCTTTCTCATGGCATTCACCTTCCATTTCTTTAAAGGAAGTTCCCCCAAGCCCTGACTCTCGGCTTCAGGGGTAATCAGAAAGCTGGGACAGACAATTGCAACCCTAATCTTTCTCTCTTGTTACTTGCAAAGGCGTACAACCCCACTTACTGCAGCTGTTGGGGGAAATGCCTATCGTCTACATGAGGGCCACTTCAAGATTTTCCTGACTAAATTGATGCTCTCAGTTTTTCCTCATTCATATTGTGTCAGGGGTTCCTAGGCACCCCTAATTTGATGTGATTTGAAGGCTTACTGGAATTCACAGGACTGACATAATCATGGCTATGGTTTCTCACAGCAAAAGGATAAAAAGCTAAGTTAAAAAATAAATGTACAAAGGGTATGGACAGCAGAAACCAGGTCAAAATGTCTATGAAGTCACAAAGACACACTGTTATAACACTGAGTTCTGACAACACTGTGAAGTGTTGTCTGCCGGGGGCACTCTTTAGAAATTCTGTGTCCAACGTTCTTAACTTGGAACTGGACATCTGGTTACCTTCTGTCTAGCAAGCCTTTAACATAAGCCACACACAGCACTTCCAAATTCACTTCTTTGACATGGCACACATCAGCACAGTGTGACCTTGCAAATAGGTATTGGACCTTGAGAGCTTGTTTGGAGGTTCTCGTAGAGGAGCACAGCTACTTCTATACCCTTGCCTCTATTTGAAGAAAGTTGTCCTCTTTAATTGGACATGCAGGCCTGGATGGACATACACAGAGTGGTGAGGGAGGAAGGGGACATCCTCCTAGCATGCCAGATCAGCTGAATCAACCCTGGAGATCAATGGGGTGACAGAGTCGCAGCAAGATCACCCTCACTTTCTGCAAACAGGTATTTGGAAAGACAGCAGCCTCATGCCTCCATACTTTTAGAAAACTCCATTGCTGTTCTGCATTATTCAGGGACCCCACCACTAAGAGATAACACCATCTTCCTGGAAATGCTTTTCTTACCGTTTGATACCACAAAACAATGTATTTTGGTTTCAGACAGCAAAATTCTAAAAGTAGTCCTTCAGTTCAGGACTGAAAAAGAAGAGTGATCAGAACTACAACACACCCCAACAATGAATCTGAAATAAAATACAACCAAGAAACAGCCACTTTAGTTTGCTATCTATTGTATAATAAAAACCATGACCAATACAACTTTGCGGGGAAAGGATATATTTGGCTTACATATCCCTGGTCACAGCCCATTGAGCCCTCTCCTCTAGACTACTGATCTGCTGCTGTCTGGTTTTATTGTGCCAGTATCACCCTTTCATTCTTCTTACTGTGGTTCTGTAGAAACTTGGAGATAACCAGGGGAAAACCTCCGGCATTTTTATTTTTGCTAGGGATTGCTTTTTCTATTCAAGGTTTTACTATTTCTATATGGATTGAAATATTTGTTTGTTTGTCTTGTTTTGTTTTTTGAGACAGGGGTTCTCACTCTGTAGATCAGGCTGGCCTTGAGCTAGCAGAGATCTGCCTGCCACTGCCTCACAAATGCTGAGATTAAAGTGTGTGCCTGGCTGGATTTAAAGATTTTTTTTTTTTTTCGAAACATCGATGCTTCTTATCCATGAGTATTGAAATGATTCCATCTTCTAGTACCTTCTTCAACTTCCCTCTTCAATGGTTTAAAGTTTTTATTGTAGAGGCCTTTTCACTCTTGGTGAGTTTTATCCCAAGGTTGTATTATGGATTTGTTTATTTTTGTTTTACTGGTTTTTTTTTTTTTCCTTCTGTGTGTGTGTGTTTGATTCTTGATAGTTTTCTTGAGGGAAATTGATGGAAGATGTCATTCTGTAAATATGTTTCTCATATTGGTTAGTGAATAAAGCATTGTTGGCCAATAGGAAAACAAAATAGACAGGACTAGGAGACTAAGAGGAGAGAGGAAGAAGTAGGGAGGAGTCAACATGTAGAGACTTAAGAGAACACAGGTCTGGGCCCTCTCTCCGGTAAGATAAGACCACATAGAAATACTTAGATTAATAGACAAGGGTTAGTATTTCAGACAGAGCTAGCCAAAAAGCAATGATAATAACAGGCCAACAGCTTTGTATCTAATACAGTGTCTCTGTGTATTATTTGGGGCTGGCGCAACAGGGAAAAACCTACTCTTAACAGGAAATGAGAATAAGATTTACCTTCAAACATTTTTGCTATTAGTATGTATTAAAGCTGCTGGGTTTTGTGGGTTAATTTTGTACACTGCTACTTTGAAAGGAGTGTATCAGATCTGAGCTTTTTTTTTTTTTTTTTTTTTTTTTTGGTAGAGTCTTCAAGGTTTTCTACATTACTCATCCAAAAATGGACTCTGAGTTCTTCCTTTGCTGTGCCCATTTTAATTCCTTCTCTTGTCATATTGCTCTATCCAGGACTTCCAGCACTGTGCTGAAGATGAGTGAGAGAGTGGGCATTTATCCTGTTCCTGGTCTCAATGGAAACATTGTGAGTATTTCCCCCTTTACCAGAATGGCAGAACTGTTTCTCATACATAGCCCCCATTGTGTTCATAGCCTCCACTAATATCGGTTTCTGCCCTGACCTTAATTATCCCTGTCTATTAATTTGGGGGTTTACTTGTTCTTGGTCTCTAAAGCCCTAAGTGGGCATCAGTTTCCTCAGGTGTTTGTCTGAGTTCTTTCCGGGATTTTAATGTAGGCTTTCAGTGTGTCGTATACATTCCCATTTATTGTATTTTCATTCTCATCCACTTCCAGCATTTTCTTATTCCTTTCTTGATTGCTTCAGTCACTCACTCATCACAATGTTTTATTGTTGCTTAGTCTCCACCAGTTTGTGGATTGTCTAAAGCTTTTCTTGCTGTTGATTTCTAGCTTTATTCCATTGTAATAAAACAGAATATTAGAAGTTATTCACTGTCCCTATACTTTTGTAGTATGTGGAGGGAATGTTCCATACATACTACTTAGGTTCATTTGATCTCTGATGACATTTAACTTTGATTTTTTTTTTGTATAAATGGCATATTTATTAGTAAGAATAAAGTAGCAAAGCACACACAGTTACTGTGTATAGTATTTGTTTTATTAAATTGGATTCTCCCATGTTTGGAGTGTATATGTTTAGAATTATAATGTCTTTTGATGACTAATCTCTTAATTAGTACAAAGTGATCATATTCATGAACTTCTAATTAATTTTGGTTGAAGTCCATTTTGTTCAATGGCATCTGCTTGTTTCTTATGTCTGTTTGCTTCAAAAAACTTTTACTATTCTTTCACTCTAACATTGTGTTTGTCTTCAATGGTTAAAAAAAAAAGTATTTCTTTGGAGGCAATAACTAGGTTTACAAGTTGTTTGGGGAATTTCAATCATTCATATTTGGAGTTATTATTGTTGGCTGTATATTAATCACTGTTGTTTTATTGATTTTGTGCTTTAATGTTTTCCTAGTCCTCGTTTGTTTAACTATTGTTTAGACTCTTTTATTCTTTTGGTAACCTGCTGGATCATTCTCTTTGGTCCAAAGGATCCCTTCAAGTATTTTCTGTAGACATGATTTAGAGTTCCTTAATTTCTTCAGCCTGATTTCATCATGGAAAGTTGTTCTCTCTTCAATTTTGACAGGTAGTTTTGTTAGGTATGGTAATATGAGTTGGCAACTGTGGTCTTTCACAACTTGAAATACATCCTTCTAAGCCCTTCAGGTTTTTAAAGTTTTTGTTAAGAAATCTGCTCCGATTCTAATGGACTTGACTTTACACATAACTTCTACTTCTTTCCCATAGCTTTCTATAAGTATTCTTTGTTCTATATAGATTAACTATAATATTACTCAGGAGTTGCTTTTCTGATCTTCTCTGTTTGATATTCTAAATGCTTTTTGTGTCTGAATGGGCAACTGTTTCCTGAGATTTGAGAAAATTTCTGATATAATACATTGAAAGACTTTTTTTTTTATGCTCATGACTCGCTGACTTGATCTTTTCATTGTGCCCCTTAGATTTTTTAATGTTCTGTTTGTACTTTCTTATCAGTTTATCTTTTTGATGTCTGAAAGCTTAAATTCTTCTGCCCTGTCTTTAAGCTCTGATTCTCTCCTCAGTCTGATCCATTGCATTGGTGAAGCGATACATGCAACTTTTAGGTTGATCCATTATCTGATGCTCAGTATTTCAGTTTGTTTTTTGTTTTTCACTTATTTATATTTCTTTATTGAATCCTACTTTCATATCCTGTTTTAATTTCTTTATTTAATAAACTGTTTATATTCTTTTGGTATCCATTGAGAAGTTTGTTTTTGTACTCTTTGATTTCTATCATCATACCTAAACTCATACTTGAAATTCTTTGTCTGGGACTTCATTAAATCCACTCTCATTTGAAGCTGTCACTGTGAGATTAGTAATTTTAGAAGAGTCCTGTTGCCTTGGGTTTTGTTTTTTGTTGTATTTTTCCATGTTTATTGTTTTGGATTGGCATTTATATATCAGGGATCATTGGCTAGATTTTTAAAGATATATTCTTTCAGTGGAACTAACTATTCACTAGGCATCAATCTACATGTATAACATAATATCATTAATAATCATTTCATTGATCTTTTGCTCAGTTGTGTTTCTATCCTGGGCTACCCAACAGTGTCAAGTGTGGGCCTCAAGTTGAACCAATCTTTGGTTGGTCATTCCCATGAGTTCTGTACCACCATTACCCCCAGTACATCTTGCTGGCAGAACAGATTGTAAGTCAAAGGTTTTGTGGCTGGATTGCTGTCCCTGTCCCTCCACTAGAAGCCTTGCCTGGTTACAGAAGACGCCCATCCCTCCCCAACCATTTTAAGTAGCTTTATCATATTAGTGTTTAACAATTATTTTGGCTATAATGTTGCAAAAGAATTTGAGAAATCAAAAACTGACCTTTATTTTAGCAAGTGCTGAACCATGCTGCCCATGAGAACTTCACCCTGCAAGTTAGGTATAAGTTTCTTCTAAGACATCTTGGGTCACAGGCTGATGGAAGGCCACTTAGTCATTTTAAGATATGAATCAATCATATGGATATACATTTCTCGGTTCTCACTGACACCTTGTGTCTTTTCAAATCCAAAGCTATTACTAGTAGAATCCTAAACAAAAGCAAATAAAACAGAAGTCTCCTTTGTCACCATCTCCTGCCCTCTTGGGTTGGTATCCATACATATTTAGAACAGACCGAAATGAGAATTTAGAAGCATCATTGCTTGGCAATAGTTTGACTCTCTTTTACAAATTGCTTCTGGGCTGACACCTGCAAATTCAATACTGTATCCTTTAATTTCACTGTTTCACTCACAGCATTTTAATTGCCCTACAATTAATATACATGTGGTTGAACTCACAAGAGTGGGACAAGAAGACCGAAGAGAGGTTGGCATGTTCATACTTCACAGCCCAGATGCGCCTCCTTATTTGTGCCTGTGTGAGACTCCTGAATCCTGACTCATTCTGCCTAATAACAGGCCTCCAAGCATACTTGGCACCTCCTCAAATATTACACAGAGGTGTGTATTTGGACACATGTTGTCCTAGCTTGATTCTCTGTTGTTGTGATAACCAGCATGGCTAAATGCAACTTGAGGGGGAAAGGGTTTACAGGTGATATAGTTCATCACTGAAGCCAAGGGAAAACCCGAGAGGCAAGAACTGAGTTAGAAACCCCATAGGAATGTTGCTTGCTGGCTTGCTCTTCTAACAGTTTCAACTACCTGTCTTATACATCTCAGGCCCACCTGCCTAGGATGGTACCTCTCCCAGTAGGCTATGTTCTGCTACATTAATTAATAATTGAAATCTCTCACAGACAAGCCCACTCACTAATCTGATTGAGTCAATTCTTCAACTGGGGTTTCTTCTTCCCAGGTATGTTAAATTGGCAACTATGCTGGCTAGTTTACATCAACATGGCACAAACTTGAAACACTCAAATGAGAAAATGCCTCCTAAGATAGGGCTGTAGGCAAGTCTATGGGGCATGTTGTTAATTAGTGATTGATGGAGGAGGGCCTAGCCTTGTGTGGGTGGAGCCACCCCTGGGCAGGTCCTGGGTTCTATGAGAAAGCAGGGTGAGCAAGCCAGTAAGCAGTACCCCTTTGTATCAGCTCCTGCCTCCAGGTTCCTGCTTCATTTGGCAATGAACTGTGATATGAAAGAGAAAACCATACTATGAACCCTTTCTCCCCCAAGTTGCTTAGACCATGGTGTTTCACCACAGCAATAGTAAACCCCAATTAAGACAACAAACCCAGACAACACACATGTATATAGTCACAAGTGACTTATCATCTCATTGAAAACAACCTTCAGGCCTCACTTTCATGAAACACTTAGTTCCATGAGTTATGATTCCTCGATTTCCCTGCATGCCAGCATTCACCTGATAAACCCATGTCTAGTTGGGAGGTATGAACAGATAACACAACAAAGGGACAGCAAACATTCAGAAAAAAAGTTAGGAAAGGGGGAAAAAAGAGAAAGTTAAGATTTTTCTTTGTCTTTGAAAGGTCCAGCATGACCTTGTTATAATTTAAAATTCTCGGTAGAGGAAGAGTCAATGGTCTACCTGCCCCAGCTTCACTGGTGTTCACTCACTAAGGGAAATTCATGTGCCACTTCGATGCTCTCTTAAAAGGAAACTGAGCTCTAGGTGACCAGGGCCTTCTTGACAACACCAGTCACCTGTCACCCTTGAAAGGCTCCTTGCTGGAGCAGAGCCAGCTGACACAGCAGACCTGGACTCTGGCTATCCAGGACTCTATCATGATCCAGAACGTTCTATGAGAATGTCTAGTCCTATGTAGGCTACCCAAGCAGGCATATTGCTTAAAGTCTTCCACAAGATTCCAGTGACATCCAGTTAAGTCCTCTGATCTCCAAAGTCTTCAGATTTTGTCAAGTGATATCAGATAAACCCTCGCATTATTAAAATTTGTAGCTCACATATGGCTCAGCATCCAATCACAAACTGATTAGTAAAATTTTATTGAAACACTGTCATGATTATTGATGTACATGCTACTTTCTGGTTACAACTACAGAGTTGAGTTTTGTACCAGGGACCACACAGCTTACAAAGCCCTAAACATCTACTATCTGTCCCCATGAGAAGTTGGCAAAACCCTGAAACTTACCTGATTCATTTTCCCCTATCGGGGAAGAGCTAGTAAATGGTTTTGCACTTAGTGGGTCCTCAGATGGATTCAGTTGAAGCCTAATGACTAAAATGAACTAAATTAAATTGAATCTTCCTCAACATATCTGAAAAGAATCCATGCTGTTATATGTCCCTTGAGTATTTGCATGTTAATAAGTAACTCATAAAAAGGCCCCCAAGCTTTTATGTGAAGAAAAAAAGGAATTCCTAATTGTTGAAATCTCAAGCACCTGTAATTTTAACTGTGTCGTTCCATTCCACTCAACTGAGAAATCTCTCCAGGAGACTCTCAATTTAAACTAGGAGGCTGTGACCCAGCTTACCTGAGAACAAAATCCACTCAATTGAAACTTACTTGCTACATGCCTTGGTAGTTCTTACTGGGAAAAACAAAAACAAAACAAAACAGAGCTAGAGAAATGGTTCCATGGTTAAGAGCCCTATGGCAGGTTCAAATCCCAACAGCCATGGGGCCGCACCAGGCATGCAAGTGGTATATGGATATAAACATGAAACACCAATACACATAAAAATAAATATAAATAAAGAAAAACAACTACTCCAATTTCTCTTTTGCTTGCATTTTTTTTCCCATTAACCCAGCAAGCTCTTACTATGAAAACAACTTGGGTTTTCATGAACACTCCACTATGTTCAATGATCTAATTTTCAGAGTTTTCTTCCCATATGGACATAACATTCTGTTTCTTCACTGTGGAGAGCAATGCCAGCCTAACTAGGCTGGCAGATTTCATTATTTGATCTTACTCTAGTGTGTGAGTGTTAGACAATTACTCTGAATTAAAATCTCCCAATGTCATATCAGCTTAACCGGGGAACTTACCATGTAACAGATGCAAAGGCTCCTATTATCCTCCTCACAAACCTTGAAGGTCTGACATTTTAGCCAGGTGACATGAATGCTCATCAAGCATATGTATGAGGGGCCTGAGAGATGGTTTAGTAAGGAAAGGCACTGGCCACCAAGCCTGGTTGACCTAAGTTCGAGCTTCAGTACCCAGTACTCAGTAGAAGAAGAGAACCACTGCCCACAAGTTGTCCTCTGACTACATGTATGTGTACAGAGAGACAGAGAGAGAGACCTGTTATATATTGTGTATGTGTGTTTTACACTCGCACACATATAAGGAAAAGAAAAGAACAAATAAGACTCTCTTTGCACCTCAGGTAACCAGGACTCCTTAGACATTTGGGAGGTCAACCCCAGAAAGAGACAGAGAAGAGCAACTCCCACTGGGGGGTTACACACTGGGGTTTAGATGCCATTTGCCAGCCACTGCACTTGAACAGCCTTCTGAGCTCTCAGCATTAGTTTCCGTGAGCATAAATGAGACACTAGGAGAACAAAAGCATTGTTAGGCACAGCAGCCTGTACTTACTGAGAGCTTGAGGGTGTAGCTCAGCAGCAGAGTGGTGGTCTAGCACACGGAGGCCCTGTGTTCAATCCTCAGCACTGCAGTAGAAAAAAAAAGTAAATTCAAAAAGAAAACTCTGACATGGTATCCAGCAAGTGTGCAGTAGATGCTTTGTTCCTGCTGCGGGGACTTACATCTTTGGACCAGATGACTCTAAAGCATTCTAACCCTTATTTTCTTGAAATAAAAACTCATAGACAAGCCATAATTGCTGCATCATCACAGCATGTGTATTTAGTTTATAGACACAAAATTCTTTAAACGCTCGCCAAGTCAAACAGTACAGTGTTCCGTATTCCAATGCCATAGCTAAATATCTTCACAGCCTCTCTGCATGGAATCTTACTCTGCACTCTGGATTAACACACCCTTTACATGTCCAGAAAGCTTGAATGGTTCCTACTTCCCACACAACAAATTCTACTTCTTTTTGAGAAGAAAGCTTGAAGTTTTAACTGAATTGCAGAAAGAGTAATGTGTTGTTCACCCTAACTTTGTTACCCTGTATCTACTCCTCTCTCCCATATCATGCCCTGCAAACTCTCCCATGCAGTCTCAATTGTGAACTTCTGTCCTGCCCTAACCCTCAAGGGACATCATCCTTCCTTTATTTTTGCCTTGAAGCACACACACACACACACACACACACACACACACACACACAGCCACCACCATGGGACCCTTCCGGTCTCTGAAATGACCATCTGGTTCTTATCATTGGATTTTTGTAACATTTCCATTGCTCGAGTTTTTACAAGTACCCACAGCATTAGAATAAACAGGTAAATATTCCTAATAATAATCTCTTGGATGGAAAAATACTATATTCTCTTCAACTCCTCCAGTATATCTGTCCTAATTAAAGTCTTCCAGTTGTGTCCAAGATTAAAAATATCCGTGTCCAGATCTGGAAATTGTGTATCTTAGCCCTCACTTCAGCTGGATTATGTAGTGTGTGTTGACAATGACTTTGCATGATTCCAATCAGCCAGCACTCACTGCCACCACCATCATCACCATCACCATCACCACTACCACCACTACCATCACCTCCAACATTACTATCACCACCAGCATCATGATCACCATTATCATCACCACCATCATCACCTCATCACCATCACTACTATCATTAAAATCACCACCAATAGCACCAGCACTAGCAGAGCAGGGTCACCACCATCACCACTACCATCATGACCATCACCATCATCCCCAGTACCACTAGCGCCATGAGCATCATCACCACTGCCATCGCACTGTCACCACCATCACTACCCATCATCCATCTGTGCTGGGAGAGCTCTACAGCAGCACCAGCTTCTCTGAGACCTGGAAACTTTCCTTCTCCTTTCCTTCATCTCTATCTGAGAATTCATCAACCTTACCATCATTCTCAGTGTTATTAAATGGCACTCAGCTGGAATACTTTGGAAACCAACACTGGTTATAGGAAATGACTTAATCCCAGGCCTGGGAACACTTGTGCTCTAGTGAGAATAATTCCCACATTTGCAATCCAGAGGAACCTGTTTGCTAAAGCTGACAGCACTCTACCCCACAATTTTCTATGTAACAGAATCCTTTCATCTCTTGGAATCACATTCACCTGCCCAGCTAGGCTCCTGGTGTGCATAAAACGATAATGAGCATTTACACTGGGTATTTTAATCTTCAAAGTATTTGCGAACATTAACTAATTAATTTTCACAACTCTCTTGTAAGATTAGTGAATGCTACTCCTCCCCTGAAATCAAAACAGTATAAGCCAATTGAAACATTTGACAGATCACAAAAAGTCCAGACCCTCATAGTCTGGGAGGAGAAAATTGCTGATCGCCAGTTTAGACATGAGACGGAAAGTAGCAGGTCAACCTGGAAGGAGCTTCAATTGCACACAACTGTAGCAGAGCAGAGGTTTGATTATTAGCACCCATTGCTGTATTAGGTCCAAAGGCAGTAATGGAGTCAAGACTGCACAAGCCAAGGATCCCTGACAAACTCAAGGTCATCAACATGCAAGCAAATAATGTGAGGGAATGGAATTTCTACAATTCATAAATATTTAAATTAATATTATATAAAGGAAGAAAATATATCTCAGAAAACAGGCACATGGGGCACTGAATTTAAAGGTTAGACATTAATAAAGATATTCAAAATACAATTCCAAATGACAAGTGACCATGAATGAATTATAACAACATTACCCCAGGAGTATTTGCTTTAACATGTACCTATATTCACTATAGCAAAGAATGTTGAAAATAGAGCTATACAAATACAGAGAGTGGCAAACACACAACTTTTATCACTCTTGGGGAAAAAATAAGTTCCCTTGTTTAAACATCCAAAGCTAGAGATTATGTTTGACCCTCATGCCTTGACTGGGTAATAAAATAAAGAATTCTAAGTTTTGAAATTTTCTAACTTAACTTTGTCTTTCCCAGATTCTATCACCAAAAGGCCTATGCTTCTTGCTGCCATTCTGGGTTCTCAACCTAATATCAATTATGGCATCTGCCCACTGTCCTACCTTCTACTGAGTATGGAAGTTGAAACTAATGAACACTGTTGGCAAAAGTGTGCTACCTTCCTGGAGATCAGAACAATGTGTGCAAATACTTTGTAGATGATATTGTCTATTAGAGCTGTGTACTATATGTGTGTCTAAGGAGCAGAACCTAAGACAAAGAAGTATGGACATGAACAAAAATGCTGACTTTGAATCATAATCCTGATGTATGTCAACTGTCTTCATTGCTTTTTTATTGCTGTTATAATACACTGTGATCAAGCAACTTATAAAAGAAAGCATTTATTTGGCACATAGAGTTTCAGAGAGTGAGTCAGTGGCCATCGTGGTGGGGATCAGGGAGCAACAGGGAGGCAGACATGGCACTGGGTCAGCAGCTGAGAGTTCTCTCATCTTGGAACATCACCAAGAGACAAAGAGCTAATTGGAAATGTCTTTTGCAACACCAACACCCACTCTAGAGACACACCTACTTCATCAAGGCCACACTCCTAATTCTTCTCAAACAGTTCTACCAACTAAGGTCCAAGTGTCCGAATAAATGAGTCTATGGGGACCATTCTCATTCAAACCACCACATTAGCTATGTGTTCTTGAGCTAGCAGATGATGTAGACATAGATAAAGGTGTAGGTGTGGATGTTGATGATTCTCTGACCCTGAGTCCCGAGTACCCATGAATGAAGATAACGACATAGCATTGGTCCAAATTCCTTGTAAGAAACATACATGTCATCTCTAACAGCCTCTCTTATTCTCTACTCCTCTGAAAGACTCATCATGGTCTCTCTCTCTCTCTTTCTCTCTCTCTCTCTCTCTCTCTCTCTCTCTCTCTCTCAACTCAACCCTCTTCCAGCACTCTTTTTGTCTCTTTTCAAGGTCATCTTAGAAAAATATTATTCTATTCTCAGTCCTCATAGAACCTGGTCCATGGAGCTTAGGGCTTAACTTCCTTCCTGAAATATGGTTATCTTGTCCCTCTGACAGCAACACCTCACTTTCCTATAGCCTCCATGATTTTATCCCCTCTTATGACTCCTCTTTTTCATGTCTGAATCCTAATCTTAATGTCTTGTCACTATTCTGTATTAATGCCTGGCCCCTGGGCAATCTTATTACATGTTTATGGCTTGAAATGGGATACATGTCCAGCTAGGTCACTTCTCTATGCTCCATGTTAACAAATCTGACAGCCTACTCAGCATCTGCTGTTTTGGTTTGGATTCTTTGTTTGTTTGTTTGTTTTAGCATTTATTTTTATATCTATGTGTATAACTGTGTGAGTGTGTGTTTCATCTGTGAGGGAGCCCATGGAAGCCAGAGGATAGGTGGGATCTGATCCTCTAAAAATAGAATTACAGCTGCCCAGTGAGGGTGCTGGGAACCCAAGTTTGAGTCCTCTAGAATACCAAGCACGATTAACCTCTGAGCATCTCTAGCTCCAACATCTGCTGTTTTATAGTATGAAGCATTTGAAACATATTCAATATAATATTAATAATAAAGTTTTCCTACCATCTTCAATCCCGACCTTCCTCACATATTTTCCCTCTCTCTGAGTAGCAGCACCTTTTTATAGTGGTTTATGCTGTGAACCAAGGACTCAGTTTAGATCCCCCACTTCTACTCTTCATCTCTTCCCCTCCACTCACATATCCAATCAGAAGTCTCTGATGACTCTACTGAGATTTCATCCTGACTCTGACCACCTCCCCTATCTCCGCCTGAACCATCTCATCTTTAAATTCCTACTGCCTCTCCACTTAACTCACTGCAATCCATTCTACAAATAACACAATGTTATTTTCCAAAACAACTCATGTAACTTTATACTTATCCTGTAAAGCTGCCAATGACTTCCCAGTGTCCTGATAATAAAATCAAAATTCTTATCCAATCTTAAGAGCTTTTCATCAACTAGCATACCATTCCTATTGACTGTGGCCTTCTTTGTGGTACTTGAATGCAGCAAGAACACTGGACTTCAGAGAGTTTTTCCTTGCACTGGGCCCTAATGGGGAAGTCATCCCTCAGTTTTCACAAAAGTTCCATCCATTCCCAAAGATCTCAATTCAAATGCCAGGTACTTAAGGAGACTGTATTTCACATTGTGTGTAACATTGTCTCTATATACTTAAACACACACAGAGAGAGAGAGAGAAAGAGAGAGACAGAGACAGAGAGACAGAGAGAGACAGAGAAAGAGACATGGAGACAAAGAGACAGAGACAGAGAGACTTTCTTCTCTATACAGCTTTCTCATTTTTCAAAGCATGTGTTACTGTCTGAAACTATAGCAGCCATTTATTGATGTCTTCCTTCACCATTTTCTGTTTCTATAAAGATCCTCCTCCACATTCTACACAAAAAAAGTTTCACATTTTATCCAGAGATTTTTATAATTTTTTTAATAAGTGAAAGTCTAACTCAAATTGGCTTAAGGAGTGTGTAACCTATGAGTTGAAGCACAGGTTTAATTTGAGGCCTGACTGGAACCAGATGCCTATAACAGACATATTAGTATTGTGCTTCTTTCAGTACTGTAGTTTAATCTCTCTATTAACAGTATTCTTAGGCAAATTTGTCACAAAAATCTCAAGTACTATATAAGTACTCAATAACATGACCTTGACAGTGCTCACTTGAAGGAGTACTCCCTAGAAGAGTCTTTGTTTTAACCATCTCTCACCATAACCTGACACATTAGAGCAGACTAAATATTAATTAGCATGCTAAATAAATTTACAAAAGAAACCTTCCTCCCACATCCACATTCCATCATATGTAGGGAGAATAAAGACACCTGAACTGGTCCATTTAAGGACCTTCGGCAATGCCAAGAAACTACCTGGCTGAACGTCCATGCCACAGACAGTGCCATCAAATTCAGTGAAAAACATCTATCAAGGAAACCAAAGATTCTATTACAAATACTGGACTAGTTCAACTGATTTAAAGGTTAAATTCATTCATATTTGTGAAAAAGTCTAGCCCACCACATGGAAAAAGTTTGTTTTTTTGTTTTTTGTTTTTTGTTTTCTGAAAACACTATTTTTTTTCCTAGCATTTGCCATGCTTTAACTTACATGGAGCACAAAATGGATTTCCTATTGCCTGAGTTCCATCTACTAGGAAAACTTAGGACTATTTGAGAAGGAGTCTGTGAAGACTACATCTGAAAAGCCAGTCTTGTCGAGTCCCATTGACCTGGAAGCGTAAGCTCTGATAGGCTTACAGGTCCATCTACTTAGCCACCCTGTGTGCATATTCATGGCAGCCATCTGTCTTTATTCTAGATGGCTATGATCTGAACCTTTGTGATTTCATGCCTTTCAGGGGATGGGAGAGAACACTGGGGAATGGCTGTGCCTGCCTTCACTGAGGTTTTTTTTTTCATTCATTAAAAAGGCATTCTTATTTGTGGATTCAACTATGCTGCAATGCACACATTTCTTTGTTCAACTTATCCTTCCATTTTCCCAAAGTATAGTTTCCATATCACACACTTTCAGTAACTGGAACATCTCCACATTTCTCAGTCACAACACCACTTTTATTTTTCCAAAGAAGTAGAAGCTGTCACAAGAAAACCCCTACACGTTCTTGCTGAAGAATAGACATGTCTTCCTACACATAATTTACTACATCTGCAGGGGAACCATTTGTGCTACAATCAAGAGTCATGTCTAACAGCTGTGCCCTGGATGCACCTAAGCCTTTCCAATGTCTACCCTTGGCATTTATTCTTTTTCCTGTATCTTCAATTTTCCTCTGAGTAGAATACCATTAGCTTGCAGGCACACTTGCAAAATCCGTCATGATTAAATATATCTATTCAGCAAACCTCTCCATTCACTGTTTCCTATTGAAACAAAATGCTTATGGAACTGCTACCTCTGCTTTCCTCAATGGAATCCTTTTCAAACTGGATCCATAAGGATTGTATCATTCCTTGAAACAGCTTTCACCAAGGTCACCGCTGACCTCTATATTGCTATTTCCTGAGACTCCATCAGTATCAATTCATACACATTTGGAACATCTACTTACACCCTTCTTTGTTTCCAGGATATCTTAATAGGGATGTCTATTGCTGTGAAAAGGCACCTTGACCATGGCAACTCTTATAAAAGAAAACATTTAATTGAGGTGGCGGCTTACAGTTCAGAGGTTCAGTCCATTATCATCATGACAGGGAGCATGATGGTGGACAGGCAGACAAGGTGTAGATTACATCTTGGTCAGAAGGCAACAGGAAGTAGACTGTGATTCTAGTCAAAACTTAAGCAAAAGAAAACCTCAAAGCTAACCCCCACAGTGACATGTTTCCTTCAACAAGGCGACATTTCCCAATAGTGCCACTCTAGCTATGAGCTTGTGGGGGTCAATTACATTCAAATATCACTGTTTTTTTTCTCTCTAATTATGTGGTAGAGATTACATGCATGTGAATTCAGTGCCCACAGAGGGGAGAAGGGAATATAAGATCACCTGGATCTGGAGTTACAATGCAGTTGTAACACCCTCGCCCCCCCCCCATTATGTGTTGAGAACCTTTGCAAAAGAAGCTTGGGCTCTTAACTACTGAGTCATCTGTCCAGGTACCATCTTAGCTAGCTGGGTTCTCCCATCCAGTTCTTTCTCACATGGTCAACATCCAAAGTGATCCAGAGCTCCAAACCAAGAGTGCCGTTACCTACTGGCTTAGTTAGGGTTTCTATTGCTGTGAAGAGACACCATGACCATGGCAACTCTTACAAAGAAAAACATTTAACTGGGGTAGCTCACTTACAGTGTCAGAGGTTCAGTCATCATGGTGGGGAGCTTGGCGGCATAGTGCTGGAGTCGTAGCTAAGAGTACTACATTTTGCAGGCAACATGTCTGCAAGCTTATGCTATATCCGGAGATAGGAAACCTCAACACCTGCCCCTACAGTGACACAGTTCCATCAATAAGGACATACCCACTCCAACAAAGCCATAACTCCTAGCAGTGCCACTCCCTATGAGATTATTGGGGCCAATTACATTCAAACCACCACACCTACTTACCCCCAGTATGTGTAAAATCACCCAGGGAAATGACTATGGTACACTAACCACACCTAAATAAACAGTTCCAGACTGCTTTCTTTTGAATTGCCAATTATTTAGGATGTCAGTGGGATTCCCAAATTTAGTGTTTTTTGAAACTTACTCCAACTAAATATTTGACTCCCAGGAATCCCAAACATGTTCCTAACCATCTCGGTTAACGGTAATTTTTTTCCTCCCAGTCAATCAGGAAATTCCAACCTTCCAATGTATCAGAAAATGACCACTTCTTTCCATTCAGCTGCTCTAACTAGGTCAGATCTCAATTTTGCATAAATTACCATAACAGCCCCATGATGTGCTTGATTCTTTCACACAGAAGTCAAAAAGAATTTTTGAAAAAAATGCAAGTCAGGTCATGTTGTTCTTGTGTTCTAAAACAGGGGTTTACTAACTCTTGACAATTAGAATACAAGTTTGCTAGGAGAAGAGCAGGAATGCATAGGATCAACAGGATCTGGCTGCCGGTCACCTTCCCTGGAATTATCTCCATCATTCACTCAACCCTTGTCTCACACCAGACCAACTTCAATTCCTATTACTGTCGTTACCTACGTTATGTGTCTGATCCAGACACATACACTGCCCTACAAACTTTACATTCCCCCTCAAAAAAATCTGTGACCACTATGTCTAAAAGGGTTCTACCCTACCCTGTTCCTTTACAAGACTCATGTTTTCCGGGCTACTTCACCATGGTATGTATACTAGTCAAATGTGAGATGGAAACCACACCAGACATTTCATCAGCAAAATTTCAATATAAAATATCATTAACTAGTAAGAGGTGGTTACCCCAAAAGTGGAAGGGGTAGAGGGCCTAAATGTGGTGTGTGTAAAAGAACAGCCATCAGCTCTATGGTGAAGAATGCAGGAGTACATAAAAAGCAATGCAGCTCACCTCCCTTGAGTCCAAGGCTCACACCTCTTCAAAGAGGACATGGCTAGCATAAATAGCACAAGCAGTCTGAATGCAGGAAACAAACTTGTAGCAGGAATGATATAAACCCAGAGACTGATATTGGGGTTCAAGCTGAAGATCAGAAAAGCAAAGCAGCCAAGCCACAGACAGCTCTTACCTCTACCAGGTCTGGGGCAATCCTGTCTTCAATGTGGCTGGAGACTAATTACCCAAGACTGAATGCCTAAGACTGAATGCGAATACTGAATTCCTGGTCTCACTGAGATCCTGGTTCTGTCTTTTATGTACGGCTCTAGTGCTAGGATTAAAGGCATGAGCTCTGTTTCTCTTTTAGACTGATTCACTCTCATGTAGCCTTGGGTGGCCTTGAACTCACAGAGATACATCTGCCTCAGTCTCCTGAGTCCTGTGAATAATGATATGTGCCACCACTGCCAGGTCTCTACGGCCATGGCTAACTTTGCATTCTGATCTCCAGGCAAGCTTTATTAGATCATAAACAATACATCACCACACAGACTTGCCAATGGGTAGAGGTTACCACTGGTCTTTAGAGGCAGTCAGGCAGTCAGCTTCCCCTGAGAGATGGACAAGCAGAGCTGGCCTCTTGAACTGGTCCATTATGTTTGAGGGGTGTGTCCAGTCCAGCATGCTATTGCTGGAGGGTATGGGCAAGCCAGCAAGATGTCACACTGGTAGAAAAAAGAATGACTTGAAGGATAGTGCTTCAACTTGCATACATGACTGAGCCCCTCACTGAATTTTGAGAATGGAAGCCTGGGCCATTTGAAAGGAACTTCCTTTCTGCCTCTATTACTTTGCCCTGTGTTTCTTATTGTTGCTTAGCATTCTGTGACCCAACAAAGAGAGATAAGCATGGGGTCTTGCTCCAGTATATAAAGCAGCACAAAGAAAGGAGGGTTTGGAGAAACAATAAGCTGACATGTTTTTCAAGGTTGCCTTTTATTTATTTTAAGTTTATTGTATGGGTATTGGTGTTTGGCCTGAATAAGTCTGATGTCAGTGCACCACATTTGTGAGTTGCAAATAGCTGTGAGCCACCATGTAGGTGCTGGTAATTAAACCTGGGTCTTCTGGAAAAGCAGCCAGTACTCTCAATCACTAAGCCATCTCTCAAGCCCTCATACCTATCCCTTTGTATCCTGTTTCTACTCAACCACTGAACTGAAGTTCTTCGAAGGCACAGAGTTTATCGTGTTCATGATGCTACCCCAGCATCTAATACAGTTGCCAAGATATAGGAGCTAGTCCATAAACACCAATTAAATAAATATATAAATATATGGCTGGCCTGGATCTTCTCAGAAACCATTTGTGCTTTTTATTGCCTGGCACTGTCTCCCTCATTTTCTGGCAATCATGTCCTAATTTCCACTGACAAGAGTTACCCTTGTTTTGACTCTCAGGCCATATAGGTGCCTTAAATGCTCCAACTGTGAATCCTGAGTACTGGGGCAATTAATCATTATGTTTCATCCTTCTGCCAAGGAAATTCGAAGCCAAATGTTTTCAAGAAATTGCCCATGAGAAAGAACCCAGGATGTTGAGAAGTAAGCATGGCAGGGATCAGATGTTAGAACTGGTCCAGGTAACAGCCCAGGAGAGACATAGGAAGACACTAGATACAGAGTATAAGAGTCTACATCTCCAGGAACATTAGTCAATAATTCATAGTTTACTTGTCATGTTTGATTTATTTTTTCTGTCACTTAAAGCAGGACAAGTTCTTTTATACTGTCTAGTAAATCTCCATTCTCTTTTGGATCAGTCTCCTTGTCTTATATCTCATACAGCTTCATGAAGCCCTTGACCTCTTCAAGGAACATGTCGGGTATACTTACTAAGTAAATTACAAGAACCTCTGGCATATTTCTGGAAACTGTCTTCCACATTTAACGCTAGGCCTTTGATCTGGAATCATTTCTTCTATGTGCATAACATTATGGATGGGAAAAAAATGAGATATCTAAACATTTGAATTTTCTTTATCATTAGATAATCAAAGATGAAGAAACAGCTTTGAAACGGACTGCAAATGTAAACATAGCTAAAAATTACCAGGCACGCTCATTAAATCCCTGCCTCAACCATGCAATCAGAGCAGAGTGCAGGCTCTAGAGTAGGAACACATCAAGACAAAAATGTACAAATGACAATAAATTTAATCGGCAACTGATTCCTCCCTGGCAGTGAAGTGCATACTGTGGTAGCCCACCCAGAGCGGCAATTCAGAGTTGACAATAAATCCCACAGCTGCTAGGAAGGCCACTCTATGGTTGAGCACAGCTCAGACCCTTAGTTTAAACTATCCTGCTGCAGGAAGCATCTCATTCAAAGTTCCACCCTGTTTCTGGTAGGGATCATAAAAGCCCCACTGCCTTGCTTAATTTGGACACATCTAAAGATCTACCATAATTCCAAGACCCCATTAAGAAAAAGAACTGGAACCATGGGCCTTTACTGTTCCCAGCACTTCCTTGGCCACTCCGTTCAAGATCTCTTTAATAAAAGTGCTGCACAATAACCCTTCCGCACACAATTCTCCACTTAAAAGAGGAAAGACATTAAGAGAAGATGAATAGCCTAAGCCTTTCCCTAAGAAAGGGAGGCCCAGACTACAATGGAGATTATCACAGATTACTATAAAGCCACAATGTTTGGATTCAGATGCCGCTGGCAGGACACCAAAACCATTGACTCTTACAGTAGGAGGAAGAGAGTATCAAAGTCTCACTGTTTAAAACCTCTCTATTTTAAAAACTGGTTCTGTGCCTTCACCATTCCCAACACCAAAACATACTGCAGATAAAGATTTAAACAATAAAATCTAAGATTGCTTCATAGCTAGACACATGGTAAATACATGTTCATGTATTACATCTTCTTCCTTCAGAGAGCTATGATGAATACATTATTGGATTTAGTACATTGATTTGGGATGGATTAAAATTCTAAGCATATGGTATGGATACTTGAAAACCTTTAAAAATTAATGATTTAATAATGACTAAGAAACTATTACAGTTTGTTCTAGCTAGAGTTTTATTGTGGTGATGAAACACCGTGACCAAAGAGCCTTGAGGAGGAAAGAACTTACTTGGCTCACTCCTCCATTACCACTGTTCATCATAGAAGGGAATCAGGGCAGGAACTCTGGTAGAATGTGAACCTAGAGGCAGGAGCTGATGCAGAGGCTATGGAGAGGTTGGGTGCTGCTTACTGGCTTGCTGCCATGCTTTTTTTTTGCTCAGCCTACTTTCTTATAGAACCCAGAACCACCAGCCCACGGATGACACAACCCACAATGGACTGGATCCTTCCCATCAACCACTAATTGAGAAAATGCCCTCCAGCTGGATTTTATGGAGGCATCTTCTCAACTGAGATTCTCTCCTTTCAGATAATCTAGCTTGTGTCAAGTTGACATCAAACTAGCCAGGACACAAGTAGAGCTTGCATTTGTCTAAACATCCCAAAGTGGGAAAAACTAGCATAATGATTCCCTGGGAAATTTTACTAAGGATATTAGAAGCAACAAAGAGAGAAACAGTTTCATAATAACATCAGGTTCTCTCTTTTTCTTTTTTATATTTGCCTTAACTACTCTAGCCTCCATGTTTGTGTTCCCAGCAGGAAACGAAGAGAATAACAATTTGGTTGGAATATGATGGCATGGATTGATAGTATCCAGGATACATAATTGTGTGTGCTTTGTTTTTTCAAACAATTTTATATTAGTAGCATATTTGACAGATACAAACTCCATATAGACCTTCACACCAATGCGTGAATTATTTCCCTATTATCATTACTCCCCCACCAGAGTGACCCAGTTATAGCCAATGACCCCATATTGACAGTGCACATTTTTCAATGCATCACAGTTCACACTTGGTGTTCTATAGTCTATGTTAACATAATTGTGCAGTAGCATGTATCTATCATGGCAGCACCATACATCGTGTTTTTCCTGCCCTAAACTCCACTGATTATAGCTTTGTTCACTTAGCACCACACACTTAAGGTTTCCATGTCTTACAATCCAGAAGCTTTTGAGTATCGTGCAATATTTCATTGTCTGGGTGTGTAAGTTTGCCGCCTTACCTACTAAAGGGTATCTGTTTGCCTCCAAATTCCAGCGATTATGAATAAATCTGTTCTAGCTACTTCATTTTCAGGTTGTTATGTGGACATGTGTTTTCAATTCCTTCAGATATATACTAAGACATGTGACTATAATTCTTATACATACATAATTTACTTTTATAACAAATCTGACCATTGTCTGGCCAAGTGTCTGTGGTGTTTTGCATCCCTGCGGCAATGAATGAGTGAATGTTTTCACTGATTCAGCATCTGGGATCCTTGATTTTTTATATTTTGGTGACTCGCATTAATATGTGTTGTCTCTCACTGTGGTTTTAATTTGTGTTTCCCTGTTGATCTGTAATACAAAGCATTTTCATATACTTATTTGCCATCTGTGCCGTCTTTGGTGAGTTTATGAGAGTCTTCTGCTCATTTGGAGTTGGGGTTGAAGAGTTCTCAAGCTGAGACTGTGGGTCAATGGTAGAGTGTGATGCCTCAGTTCTAGCCTAAAAATAAATACATGCTCTATGTGTATTTTGAAGAATAGTTTTTGTCCAACCTTTTCCCTAGTCCTTACCTGAATTTTCATGCTCCTGACATGGTTCTTTCTTTCTGGAGCAGGGTTTTCTATTTTACTAAAGTCATCTTACTATTTTGTGGTACACACCTTTGTTTATAAGCCTAGCCTTTAACGGCTGGGACATCTCTCCAGCCCCACAGTGCACACCTTTGGTTTTGCACTGAAAAGTCATCATCAAACCCAACATCTTTAAGATTAGCCTCTACTTTATCTTCTAGGATTTTTAGAATTTTGTATTACAATTGGATGTACAGTCTATTTTCAGTTACTCTTTATAAAAGGAATGGGTCTATGTCTAAATTTGTTTAGGAGAATGAAATATTCTCCTAATTAAGTAATTAAAGAAAAAAGAGCTGTCTTGGCTCATTGTATCAATATTGTTCCTATGTCAAAGATAAAATGGTGGCTAGAGATGGCTTGGGGGTTAACAGGACTTACTGCTCTAGGACTTGGGTTCAGTTCTCAGAATCTGCATCAGGAGGCTCACAACAGCCTGCATTTCCATTTCCAAGGAATCTGAAGCCTTCTGGCCTACAAGGACACCTACACAAACATGGTACACATACACTCAAGAAGGCACACATACACATAAACAAAAGTAAATAGAACTTTTATCAAATGAAGATAAATTGGCTATACTTATATAGGCAGATACCAAATTACTGTTTCTAGGTTTTGTTTTCATTTGTTTTAAGTTATGTGATGCTTTAAAGTACATGCACTTCATTTCTATTTTCTGAAAGAAATCAAGATTTCAGATTAAAAAGTGAAAAAGATTTGCATCTTTCCACAGAGTATCTCATAGTGAAAATAATTCAATCGTGGTTACTTCTGACACAACTTTTCTTCATAACATCTGTCTCTACTGAACAGAAATAATATACTGTCATGTGTCTAGGACACACTCACACTTCTATTTTCATATTAACAGCCCGAGAGCTGTCATTGTTAACTTCAGAGAAATGTCACCATTACCTCCAACACACAGACGTGCAGACTGCACACCTACTCATATGAGCATAGGTTAGGGTGCTCTCTACATATCAGCAGTGCCAACTCATTTCAACCAGCTTTTAACTTCATAATCAATATCAGGAACATTTCTGTGTATGCACATGCACCTTTACAACTACATATTTAATTCTTAAATGTGGATAAGATGAGAAAAATATCCATTCACCCTCCCTTCCATGATTCTTCACATCCATACCAAGCTTCAATCTCAAATGTATTTTCTACTCCACCTGTGTTCTTCATTTCCAATTTCTCTGTTAACTTTCTCATTGGACACCCAAGCCAGAAACCTAAAAGCCATTTTTCTCTCTTACTTCCATATCTACCCTATTGCTGAATCTCATCAGCTAAACTACTCTTGAACCTATTCCTTGTCTCCATCCCCTTTGAAAGCCCTTTAAGTCGAGTGCTACATGCTTCTGGCTGAAATTTAAAGCTGAAGTAGTCTATTTCCTCTACTAATTTCCCCAACACATGTTATATTGGAAAATCTCCTTCTTAATACCAGTTTTCTATCATTTTCAGGACTTCTCATTACACAGTACTGTCATCTATATAACATTTAATCCTGGTCATTGTTTAAATTTATCATCTGATTTCATGCAGAGTTTGCACCTGCTCATCTTCCCTGTTACACAGGACCTGGAGCAGAGATGACAGATGTAGTGACATCACACATTTTTACAGTGTGCTAGGGCCAGATAAAAGGACAAGGAAAGAAACAAAAATTTCCTTACAACCCTTGAAAGGAGTACAGTCAAGAGGTGGGTGATAACAACTATCATATATTGGGGTCTTTGAAAACAGATGGTGAAGCTAGCTCTGGACCCTCTGAAATTCAGCTAGCCCTTCAAATAGACCCCAAGCAAGTGTTCTACCTAATATGGCCCTCTCATATGACTATTTCTTTGTTCCCTGCCCATAAGTCAAGCCCTTCAAGAGAGTGACTCCTTGACTCCTTACAGTCAAGGTCTCTTGAACCAGCTAGAGACTCCCCATACACATACAAATCAAGACTGTACACCTGCATTGGTATATGAAAGGTTACCGAGAAAATTTCAGTATTATTGTTGATAATTCCACCATCCACCAGTGGTACTTCTTAATAAGATGTTTTCTTTGGAAATCAGATGGTAACATTAATTGGCAGCATGGCAGGATCTAGAATCATCCGAGAGACAAACCTCTATATCTAACTACCTTAATTTGTAAGAGACCAATCACTCTAGGTGTGGATGAGTACCATACTGTAAGTTGGGATCCTGGACTGAGCAGCATTCCTAAGTATACTCCTCAACTGTTGGTACAATGTGACTGGCTGCCTTACGCTCCTGCTGCTGTGACTTTTTTGCCATAATGAACTGTACCCTCATACTGACAGGTAAACTAATCCCTGATGTGGGATGTCCTTCTTTATGCTATGAATATCTGTTGCTTTTATTGGTTGATAAATAAAGCTGATTTGGCCAATGGCCATGCAGAATATAGCTAGGCATAGATAAAGAAGGAGTAGTCAGGGAGATGTCAAATAGTGGTCAGAGAAGCAAGATGTAAGGTAACATTCACAAGCATCATGGTAAAATATAAATTAAATGAGTTAATTTAATTGTGAGAGCTAGTTGGTAATATGCCTGAGCCATTGGCCAAATAGTTATAATTAGTATTAGGCCTTAGAGTGATTACTTCGGAACTAGGGGACTGGTTGAGAAACCTCCAATTACAACACCCCTCCTCGAAGGGTTGAATTTGTAAGGTATTTTGCCACAACAATAAGAAAAAAATAATAAATACCCCACATTCAGATAGGCTATAATTATATATAATCTTTACACCCAGGAAACACACACACATATGTACACACACACACACACAAACAAAACTCACTTCACCCAGGACCATTTTGACAAAGGCATATTCATCAAAGCAGAAATAAGCAAAACCCCATACTCCCTAAGCTCTTGAGTCCTACCATCTATTAAAAGTTTGTTGCAAAGTTTCTCAAGAAATTTGAAAACCGCATGCCTTGTCTTTAATTATCAGTTTTTACTTCATTTTAGACCTCATAAAATGTTTATTTCATTGTAGTTATTCATACACATGAGGAAACAATAAATTCATCAACCCTATCCATGTTGGACATCACCTCTATGTGACACGTATCTCCAATGTGGAACACATCCCAAAGGTTTGAATCATATACAAAATGTTCTTTGAAAGTCCTTTGAACTAGATAAACATTTCTATGCCTTCTGAGAATGATAAAAGGTAATATACTCTGTTGTGGATGTTTAAATGAAATCTGCCCAATTATTTACAAAAGCTTTGATTAATATCAACACACATGCAACACTTGCAATTCAAAACACAACAAATGTGCATTTCCAAAAGTCTGAGATCAAGAGTCCTGGGAAACCTGAGCTTCCTTGAACTTCACATGGTGACAGTAAAATGTTTATCAACAAAAGCAAGTTAAAACTTACTATAAATTCACTACAATGGCATAAAGACTTGTAGATAGATCTCTTTGAAAATTAAAACAATTCCTGCCCTTGACAATTACCTAAAACTTCATGAGTAGAAACAAGAGAAACTTTCTGTCAATGAATGAAATGGTTAAGTATAGTACATTGGGCATGTAATGGCAGTCAGCTAGGCATGATGGTGAAGCATGGCTACCTTGGAGCCTGCCGTTGATTCCCGTCTCATAACTTCTCCTGCTTGTGAGTGGTATTTCATCTTCAACACATATGAGAGAGTTGGCAAGAGTGTGTAGTTGATGGCCATGACCTGCAAGGGTTTGAATTGACCTGACTGGAATGGCTGGGGAATAAGTAAATACAGACACACATCTAAGTTGGTTGGTCATGTGGTCTGAAGGAGATAAAATAATATCAACCCAGAAACTGAATGGTTTTATTAGAAATAGCATGAACAAGGATGAGGCAGATTATGTAATCTCAACCCTTTGTAAGTATCCATACCAGGGGAAGGATTTTATATACCTTTAAGCCTAATCCAGAGAAGGCCATGCCATTCCCACGAGTCTGAGGTATTAGGGTTCTTATCTTGTCTGTGTTCATGTCAACAATACACATTCACTCAGGGCTTCATCAGCTCCCTACAGTTGAGTGTGGCAAGAAGAGGTCTACCGGGGGCAAAGCTGATGTGTGAAGGAAACAGTCATTAGGCTGTGGTACTCATTTATCAACATCAGGTTATCTTTAGAGGATTTGAAGAGCCAGCTTACCCTCAACAGTGTATTCTTAAAACCAAACAACTTCAAAACAATCTCAGACAATTATGATTATCTCCTATTCTTTGCAGCAGCACCTGACAAGGAGACAGTGAATTGTGAGCCACAATATCTATTTAGAGTCTCCTGAATGTGAAGATAAGAAACAATACAGATTCTTCTGTTGGGTTTTTTGTTTGTTTGTTTGTTTGTTTGTTTGTTTTGGTTTGGTTTGGTTTGGTTTGGTTTTTGGTTTTCCAAGACAGGGTTTCTCATTGTAGCCCTGGATGTCCTGGCACTCTCTCTGTAGACCAGGCTATTCTCAAACTCACAGAGATCCACCTGCCTCTGGCTCCTGAGTGCTGGGATTAAACATGTGTGCTACCACAGCCCTGCTAGAAACAATACAAGTTTGATGCAGTTTTGAAAGATAAAGTTGACTAATACAGAGACTCAAATGGTTAAAGTGCTGAGAAGGTTCAACACAAAAAGAGACATCTCTTTCACACACCCACGAGCAAAGTTCAGGGGACATGACCTAGCAGCAGCTGTGGCTAGCCAAGACCAGCACAAGATCTAGCCAAAGACCCATTGCAGACAAGGGAGGAGCTCACAAACCTTAACTGATGTTAGCAGTTGGTGGCTGCTGGGGAAGGGAGTCAGCTTTGTAAACACATGTGGCTGGTGGTAGGTTGATCACACTCACACTCTAGTGGACGTGACACCCAGATCCTTAAAGCAGACACTAATTGGATTCAATGGTTTATTCAGGGAAAAAAAAGGGACATGACATTAGGAGGGAGGGGTGTGTGTGTGTGTGTGTGTGTGTGTGTGTGTGTGTGTGTGTGTGTAGAGTTTAAGAAGAGGTGGGAGGGGTGTGTGTGTGTGTGTGTGTGTGTGTGTGTGTAGAGTTTAAGAAGAGGTAAAAAGGAGAGTGGGAGGTAGGTATGATTTAAATACATTGCATACATATATGAAATTACAAAAGAATACATTTTAAAAGATTGACTTACTACTGTCCTCGTTGGCTTTTGCAAAGATATAACAATGTGAATATAAGATTTTTCTGGATGGTGAGTAAGCTCCTTTGAGGCGGACTTGGATATGCTGGTTGCTAATATAGTACTGGACCAGAGCACCTGCTATGACATCTCCACAACTACCCTAGAGGTGAAGTCTGGCTCACATTTTAAAGACAGGAAACCCGGAGCCCAAGGCACTTGTTACTTACCCAGAGACACATTGTAACCACTGCTAATCTGTGATGACTTCCTAGAAATGTGACCACTGATATCTGATGACTCTGTGTTAATTTGATGTTCTGCTGGGTCTTATTTGCCATTGCATAATTTAATGAAACATGCTTATGAAACTTAATGAAACTACATTTATCTGGATTTTGTTTACTTATATCCTCTAGGCCTTTACATCTCTAGGTAGCATGTTTCAACTTGTGTTTTCCCACAAAGGCCTCAAATCAAACTTTATTTTCATTATTTGGTATTTGATATTGGATTTCTTTTATAGTAACCCCACATATTTTAAGTAGGAATGACTCAGTTTTGCAGAGTACACTATTGTACACTACTGTAAGACTGACGAGAAAGGGGAGGGAAGAGGAGGTGGAGGAAAAGAGTACTTTCTAAATAATAATAGGACTTGATATCTGTACTGGGAGGAGAGAGAAAGCTGGGGGGGGGGGCAGTTCCATCTGATGCTGAGCCTGGCAACATGCTTATACCAGATGCTCAAGGGTATATTTCATCTCTATAGACTTAGTCATTACCTCTTAAAACACCATTCCAAGATGAGAAACAAACCTACAGCTAGAAGATAACTGCCCAAAATATCACCGTCACCTCTGTACCTGATTGAGATGAAGAAATGTCTTGAAAGGAATAATCAAGTGGTACAGCATATGATACCCAAATGCTGTGTGTGTGTGTGTGTGTGTGTGTGTGTGTGTGTGTGTGCACTTAGGAGGCAGAAGTAGAAACATTTTTTTTTTTAATCCAAGGCCAGCCTGATCTATATTTGGAGATCTAGGCTAGACAGAGATATTTAGTGAGACTCTATCTCTAAAACTAAACAAAGACAAATTACAAAATTGCAAAGAATTTCCATGGGAAGGTCTTGTTGAATTTTATTATCTTTCTTTTCCTTTCCTCCCTTCCTTCCTTTTTTTTTTTTTTTTTTTTTTTTTTTTTCTTTTCCTTTTCTTTGTTTCATTCTTTTCCTTTTTAATAAAAGCCAAAGATCCAGGCTAAAAAGGAGACATTTGCTACTACTTTTTTTCAAAAACATTTTCTGGAACTGAGTGAAAACACAACAGTTAAGGGCACTTGCTGCTCTAGCCAAGGACCTGGTTTCAGTTCCCAGCACTGGAAAGGCAGTGCACACCCATCTGTAAGTTCAGTTCCCGAGCATCCGACACTCTCCTCTGGTCTCCTCAGACACTAGGTATGCCTCTGGTGCACAAGCTCAGATGCAGGCTGCCTTAGTTAGTGTTTCTATTGCTGTGAAGAGACACCAGTACCACAGCAACTCATATTGAGGAACACCTTTAATTAGGGTGGCTTACAGTTTCAGCGGTTTAGTTCATTATCACCATGGCAGATGTGTAGCAGCATGCAGGCAGACATGGAGGTGGAAAAGGAGATACTACATGTTGATGTGCAGAATGTCTCACTGGGCATGACTTCAGCATACATGAGACCTCATAGCCCACCTCCACAGGGACACACTTCCTCCAACAAGGCCACACCTCCTAACAGCGCCACTCCCTTTGAGGGCCATTTTCTTTCAAACCACCATGCAGGCAAAACAAAAAATACACATAACATAAAATTAAAACAAAGATTTGGGTATCTCAGTGCTCATAAAATGGCATAAATTTTGGCTTTCAAAGTGACAAAAACCTTGTTTGTAAGAGTCTTTTAAAAGTATATTTAAAAGTTTATAACTTCCCAGCTGGATGGTGGTGACAGATGACTTTAATCCCAATGCTTGGGAGGCAGAGGCAGGTGGATCTCAGTGAGTTCCAGGCCAACCTGATCTTCTGAGTGAGTTCCAGGACAGCTTGGACTATTATACAGAGAAATCCTGCCTCAAACAAACAACAAGTATATAACTTCTCTTACTGCCAGCTCTTCTCTTCATTTAAAGCTGCTTGAAGCTGGGAGTGATTGCCTCACACTTTTAATCCCAGCACTTGGGAGGCACAAGCAGATCCCTGTGACTTAGAGTCCAGACTGGTCTACAGAGCAAGTTCCAGGACAGCCACAAAGAAACCCTATCTCAACAAACAAAGGCTGCGTGGGTGTCAGTACAATGAATTAGGTGACCTTTATTGAAACCACCTCATTTTTCTTTTTAGACGTTTTACTCCTACTGTGTACGGTAACTCACTACTCCAAGTCCAATACTTGTCAGGAAGACATAAGCTGATCTCTGTGAGTTCTAGGTCAGCTGTGGCTACACAGCAAGAACTTGTCTCAAAAAATAAAATAAATAAATAAGAAGGTCAGCCACTCCTTACCTTAAAATTGGTATAGAAGCACCTTTGAAATCAAGTCATTTAACCCTATTCCTCTCCCCACAACATCTCATGCAGCCCAGGCTGGTCTCGAGCTCTCTAGGTAGTCACAGCTGACCTTTTAAACATCTGACCTGCTTGTTTCCAACTTGAGTGCTAGATTATATGTATGCGTCTGGTTTCTGTGATGCTGGGGAATTGAACTCCGGGCCTTGTGGAAGCTGACACACATCCCTAGCCCTCCATTCACTTTTTTTTTTTTTTTTTTTTTATGTTTATGGAACCTTTTGCTTTCAGAAAGCCCCTATTAATTCCTGCCCACTCCCTCACCTCAATCATTAAGTTCCTTTTTCTCCATTTTGTTACAGATGTGACCTTGTTGTCTGACATCAGTGACATTCCAGCCCATTTCCTTCCCTATGTGTTCATCCCAGTTTGCTCAATCAAAAGTGGGAGCAGTGGACCCAAGTAAAACAGCCCTGAGGGGAGTGGCTTTAAGTCCCAAGGCCACTTCCCAGCCAGCATCACTAGTGGAAGACTATGGTCCTCTCTGCTGCATTTGGCACCGCTTCTTCTCTGTCACGGGGCTCCTGGTGGACAGTAAATATCAAAATAGCTCTGACCAGCCATGTCTCTGGTGACTGTCATAGCCGTTCAGTTTTAAAAGGCTGAAGGGAGACAGCTGCCAAGAGATGTCCCTTCAGGCTCTCTTCCTCCCACATTCATGAATAAGGCCACCCAGTAGATTCCCAGCAGCTGTCAGGAAGAAGCTAGAGTCTGTGATTGGATGAAGGGAGGAGAAGAGAAAGAGAGGGGATGCTCCCAGTAGCAAGGCTGAGCAAGGCCAGCTGGACACGATCTCCTTTTCAACATCCGGGATTGCTTTTGTGTTTAGGCTGGGGAGATGGCTTGGGTGTAAGGGGATGCACTTGCCTAACTAACATCGATGAGGTGTTAGGTTCATTCCCTACTATAACAAAGCAAAGAAAGAAAAATTATAGATCATCCAGTGGCTCTGTAGGTTAAAAGTACTCGTTACACAGGCCTGACTACCTGAGTTCAGTCTCCATGGTAAAAGGCAGATCCAACCTCAAAACCTGTCCTCAGCCTTCCACGCGTGTCCCATACTCACAGATACATCAATCACACACACATACAAAATAACTGTGAATAAAGTTAGAAAAAAATTCAGTGTGTCTCTACTAAATGTTGACACTTTTTTTTTTTTTTTTTTACAATTTTAATGATAAGGGAGCATCAAGATGGTTCAAGGGGTAGGAGCACTTGCTGCCAAGAAAGTCTGGTGGTGCCCTAAGTTCAATCCCTGACACCCAGAGAAAGGTGAAAGTACAGAACTGACCCCACAAAATTGTCTTCTGACCTCCATACACAAGGTTTGGCACTTGTACAAGAGCCTATGCTCACGTGCTACTGTCTCTCTCTCTCTCTCTCTCTCTCTCTCTCTCTCTCTCACACACACACACACACACACACACAAACACACAGGCACGTGCGCGCGCGGAGGCATCATAACAAATAGTTTTTGCTTTGTTTTGTTTACTTTTTGAGACAGGGTCTATTATGTAGTTCTGGCTGTCTTGGGACTCACTGTTCAGATCAGGCTAACCTCAAACTCATAGAGAGCCTCCTGGTTCTTCAGCACTAGAAATATCCTTGGTTCGGACACTGGTGAGAACCCTTTTGACTGTGAGCTTCTATCTAACAGAAAGGTTCACAGTGACTCACGGAGTGGTTCAATCTGCTGAACACCATCACACTGGAAATGCAGCTCCATGGGGGTGTGCTTGCCTAATGTATATGCAGGCCCTGGGTCCCATTGAAAGTTCTATTGGAAAAGCACTCACACAAATTCTAGTCAGATCTTTCTTGAACCACAAAGATACGAATGGAACGTCAAAACTAAGATAATATTAGAAAATTAAAGATTTGTCACTATGAATAAAACTTCATTCTTCAAACTGAATTTGAATCAAGGACACTTCAGATTGGTATTTGGTATTTGATAGCACTTCATAAACTATAACAGACCAATTTGTAAATTTTTGTTTGGTTGGTTGTTTAAGACAGCATCTCTCTACGAAGCCCTGGTTGTCCTGGAACTCACTATTTAAAACAGGCTGGCTTTTAACTCTCAGCAATTCCCCTGTTTCTGTTTCCTGAGTGCTGGGATTAAAATCAGGCATCACCATGCTAGGCTTGAGTTATTTTCTTTAAAGGTATACCACTGTTTTTTGGGAAAAATACACTATGGTGAATTTTTTTATTTTAATTTCTTATATTTATTTTGTGTGTGTCACTTGCTATGACATTCATGTAGAGCTGAAATGACAAGCTTCAGTAGTAGAGTCCCTCTTTCTACAGGGTGGGCTGAGGAATAAAACTCAGGCACTCAGGCTTGGCTTGGCAGCCGGTGCCTCTAACCACTGAGCCATCTAGCCTGCCTTTCAAATTTTGTTTTACTTTCCACTGCTATCCCTTTTTTTTTTTTTTTTAGCAAATTTATTTCTTAAGTGTGGCCACAAATAAAATGAAATTAGCAAGCACACACCCCATTCAGTTCTAGTCTTTGTTTGATTTCCACCCCATCGGCTGATCAACTTGCCTCTTTCTATTTTCTAGGCTGTGGGACGGTGTAAATAATCATGACAATATCTAATAAAAATAGATGTCATCTCGGGAAGCCACAGTGGAGTTTAAACTCAGTTTAACAAAATCAACAACTCTCTCAGAAGACTGATGAACTGTGGTCACGTGTTTTTAACAAAAGCGCTTCTAGCCACCAGATCAGCAAGTGTCTTCTTGACAGAGATGGATGACAAGCACATGTGCCAAAGCCAGTGGAAAATAGGGGCTGTCATCTAGAAAACGACAGAGCCATTTTGAGTCCCTCTAGACTAACACTCCATCTTTGACTGAGGAGTGCACTGTTAGCAGGCCTATTGCCAGCAAATTTGAAGCAAGGGGACAGAGTCCCATTTTTCTGAGAGGCTCGGAAACTTCCAAGGCTCTAAGGAGTAGAACATAAATGATAACACACAACCTCCTGCAAGGCTTGTACTGTGAGGTACCATCTAATTGAAAGAAGTATCCAGTGCATCAACAAGGACATTAATCTATTTGCCATGGACGCCCATCAGTGTTCAAAAGGAGTAGAAACTAGGGTGAGTAGACTGGCTTCATTCAAAATTATCCTGCAGACAGGCATCCAGTCGGCACATCACAAGCTCTGCCACTCATTTTTATAAAAACAATTGAGTTTCTGGAAATTCATCTTCTTCATTTCAGGTCACTAAATAAACACTGTCAAACTGTCCAGCCCACACCTGGGGAGGGACTCTGGGGTTAACAGGAAGGTCCAGAGTAAATTGAGTTTAGCAAGACGATTTTCAAAAGTAACATTGTCTCTCCACAAAGGCTTTCCCAACTTGTCTTAGAGTCCACCCAGGGACCATTTCTTCATGCCTCTGCTCACTTAATAGCTGACGAGAATATGCTGCCCTCTGCCTGGTCTGCTGTCAGGGATGGAGCACCGCTGTCCCATTAACGGCCTGGGACTTCGTAGCACACTCCACACACTGCTGACCTAGTGCCTCTGGGCACAGAGAGCTAGTGTGTGCAGATGGACTGTTGTCTCGTGGCCAGCTATTAGGGCCTATCTGATGTCCAGGGCCCATCACTGTGGTCATGAAAACGTCTCCATGTCTGAGAGGGCTCCTGTCCAAGGGGCTCCTATGGACCTGTCAACAGCTTTGCTGCATTATAACACAAAATAAAATTGCCTTACACACAGTGCTTCTTAATGACTGAAGTTAGCAAGAAGGAGAGAAAACGAAAAAGGGTGTTTACACGTTCACATATTCAGAAGCTAAGAATAATAAAGGAAATAAGGCCATTCTCTCCGGAGATTGCGATTCACCCCTGAGCAGTCAACAAAGGCTCTAACTCTGATTTCAAGTTATGCTTGAGGTGGGGAGGGCTGTATGACACAGAGTTCACTGCCATACACTTACTCCTATCAGGTCGAGAGATGTTGAAAAAGTATTTCTAATTAATGAAAGCAGCCAAATAAAATCCAGTTACATAGATGAAGCTAACGTCAGAAATAAATAGCCCTCTACTTGTTTTGCTTTTAATGGTCTGGCTTGTCTTTAAGCCAAATGATAAGAAAAAGAAAATCTCGATGTGGAGATTATAACTTGCAGAGCTATGGGTCACATTCCAGAAAAGCCTTCCTTCCCTACTTCCTCCAGTCTCCCCTATGACAACCCTCTTCCCCACAACAGTCCACCCAAGCAAAGAGCATTGCGGCTCTTGCAGCTTGGTTTTGCCAGCTCTGACAGCAGGGTCTTATGTTGCCATTTTCAAGATAGCTTTCAAACCCCGGATCACAGCTGGAGCTTCAGTCAGGAGTTCACACCGAGAGGAAGCAGGCAGCTGATGCTCAACTCCATCGAAGACTCAGAATCCCTTTCATGGTGCACAGTGGAAAGTACCTTTCATTTTACCTGAGAAAGACTTCATCCTCCGTGAGTGCTTCTTGACAAAACATTAACAGCGAATCTCCCAGTCTCCTAAGGATGAGAACATTTAGGGGTTTGAAGTAAAGTGACCTTCACTTTTTAAGATGGCTGGACTATAAGTAACTCAAGATGGGCTTTTGAGATGGTTCAGTGAGTCAAAGCAATTGCTACCAAGCTTCAAAACCTGAGTTTAATCCCGGATTCATAGGTTGGAGAAAATGGATCCTACTCCCACTGCTGTCCCTTGACCGCTAACACACACACACACACACACACACACACACACACACACACACACACACAAACACATGCCTTTTATGATTTTATTTATACAGAGTGAATGAAGATGGAAGAAAAGCATTTAGGATCATTTAGGAAGAAAAGAATTAGCAATGCCAAGCACTTTGACACTTTGACCTTGGTTTCTCTATCTCTAGCTTAAATGGACATTCATTCATCAGATGAACTGGACTGTAGACATGTGTAGGAAGAACTAAGGATTTCTTTTGTTTATTCTTAAAGTGCTGAGGTATGGGCACAGCCTTGTTTATCCCAAGCAGGTAGTCTACTAGCAAGGTCTATCCCCATCTCAGAGACAAGGAAGGACTTGAAGAAAACTTGCCTTGTCTTCAGTGTCAACTTCTTTTTTCATCTTGTGACTGCAAATATGCTAATTGTATGACAATTAACAGACTAAGTTGTAACTACTCAAATAAGTCTCCCTCTTACAATAGTGTGGCTGCATCTAAACTTTCCAAATGAGGCAGAGAAATGCTAGATTCGATGCCAAAGAATCACTTTGACCTCAATTATCCAGATAGTATTTCAGGAGTCGCTTTGTGTGCAAAGAGCGTGTAATCTAGTTGTCTCCAACATAATCAGCTTCCTGGAGAACTATCTTTATACATTCGGCTATCTTCCATCTGTAACCAGATGAGAGCTCCAGCTTTAAAACATATTCATCCAGCATCTTATGGTGGAGGATGATCTTTAAACGCCCTATTTTCTGGGTGATTACTCACCATTAATGTTATGTGTAGCAGAAAATGAGCACTTTATGTACCACATTTGTGAACATAGGTGTTTTTGATGAGAAATGGTTGTTTCATAGAGAAATGTAATAATTATCCTATACATATTTCTGTATTACCACATCTGAATCTAGCTAAAAAATTAATAATTAAATATATCATCAGTTACGTATGATGGTGCATACTTATAATCCCAGTTTAGTTGGTTTTTGTTTTGATTTGATTTTTTTTAACTCTTTGCTCTTTGGGGTCTTCCCACCCAGCTCCCAAATAAATACACAAAGACTTATTCTTCCTTATGAAAGCTGGGCCTTAATCTTGGTTTATTTATAGCCAGTTTTTCTTAACTTATATTACCCAGTCTACCTTTTGCCCCTGGGATTTTACCTTCCTTTATTCTGTATGCCTCTCTTTCCTTCTTACTCCATGGCTGGCTGTGTTGCTGGGTGGCTGGCCCCTGGCATCCTCCTATTCTACTCCTTTATCCTCTCTTTCTATTTATTCTCTCTGCCTGTGAGCCCCTACTATTCCTTTCTCCTGCCTAGATATTGGTCTGTTTAGCTGTTTATTAAACCAATCAGATGTTTTTGTCCAATCAGCACTACAAAGCGGAAACCCTGTCCCAAAAGAAAAAAAAATAGTTAAATATTTTTAAATTAACTAAGTGAAAATATAATCAGACAAGTTTACTATCTCAGTTCCCTCAAATTAAAAAGAAAAAATTGGGTAATCTGCCACATGAAACAATGTGAGCATGTTTAACACTATAGAATCATGAAAAATTAAAATCCTTAAGACCCATACTTCAAAGTATAGGAAGTGAATTTGGGGCCTGGGAGCCCAAAGACATATAGCTACTGCCTAACAACATAGGAAAGTTCTCTCTCTCTCTCTCTCTCTCTCTCTCTCTCTCTCTCTCTCTCTCTCTCTCTGTGTGTGTGTGTGTGTGTGTGTGTGTGTGTTTGTGTGAGGTGTGTGTGTTTGTGTGTGTGTGTGTGTGTGTGTGTGTGTGTGTGTGTGTGTGTACAGAATTAGATATCTACATACAGCTTTGAAAGCACAAATGTATCTTTGTAAAGAAAAGCAGACATGCTTATCATTTCATAAGGAGTTTGGCCACCAGCACGCACTGTTTATCAGTTGTGGACACGCTGACAGGGCAGTCAGTGCAGGGTGACCCTCAGGTCAGGGGATAACATTTGAGCACTCATGCTCACGGGGGCTTTTTTCTAAGTGGCACCAGCTGTGAGCCTCCATATAAATACTGAGTGCCTGAAGCAAACCACAGATGTTTCTATGCACCAGAAACATGGACAGGAAGTAATCACTAAAAGACTGAAACCATGAGAGGAAAGGGGTGGGGGGTGGGGAGAAGCAGGTAGAAAGGAGTGCCTTTACTAATGGAGGGTGTCTGGAATAATGGGTTCTAGTCAAAGGATGGGTATAGCTTTCCAAAATGGCTCATTGTGACTCCTCACTCAATATTTCATCTTGTCTGGAAAGATAGGAGTCTAGTATTCTAGTCATGACTTAATGGCTCCCAAGTTTTTATGGAACAAGTGTCCCATGATTTCTTTAAAAAAAAAAAAACAAACTTACGTTTATTATGTATTTAGAGGGGTGGAGGAGGTACACACATGTGAGTGCCAGCACATTCATGCGGACAGTGGGGAGTCAGTTCTCTCTTGGGAATGGAACTCAGTTGTGGGCTTAGCTAAATGGCCGCTGACCCATCTAGCCACCCCCCACATGATGTTATTTTATTTATTTTATTATTTATTTAACAGTATCTCATTATATCATTCCAGTTGTCCTAGAACTCTCTAGGTAGACCAGGCTGGCTACAAACTTAATAGAGGTCCCCTTGCCTCTGCTTCCTGGGTGCTGGGATTCCAGGCAAGAGCCACCACATCTGGCCTAGGCGCTGATGGTTTTGTATTGTTTCGTTTTGTTTTTTAAGTATGAGCATAAATACTTTTATTTGGGTGCAAACCTTTCTTAGCATAGGACCTTTGCCCTCTGCACGTAGGTCCCCCTGAGGTAGGTATTTCCTGCTGTATTCAATAAAAATAACAGAAAGAAAAGCATGTGGAGTTTATCTTATTTTTACACCAGCTTATTTCAGCTTGTTTTCAGAATATATCAAAGCCAAGAATAATATTATTGTATAGCTTTTGAACTGAGGGGGACAAAGAAAATCCCACTCTGTTTTGGGCATTTCCCAGCCACATTACCTTTCTTGAGAAACCAAGGATGTTTGTTTTCCACAGAGTGTTTACACTTAACACATTTGCATTGTAAGTCACATTTGCTCTTCCTCTTAAATGACTTCTCTAATAACTATATTTTTTTAGCTTATAGTCACATTAACAATCTACCCCTAAAGAATTCTTCAGAGCACTGGGTGTTGGATTTTTTTCATTTTCATTCTAATATTTGACAGTTTCTTTGTAGATTGGAAAGGGCATTTGAAATAATATTGGATATTTTGCCAAGTCTGTCAAAGGAGTAACTCTTCCACTTCTACACTCTGTCTCATTAAAATTGTATTCTAATTCTGTCTTAACTCTGGCTCTGTGTTTCATAAGTCATTGCCTGCTCATTACTTGTAGTGTGGGAGATGAAATTTATTCAGCCCTGATAGCTGAGATAAAGAATTGAAAGGCAGGCAGCTGGGAAAGATGAAATTAGCCTATTTTAGTGCTTGCGGGCTGGAATTTTGCACAGCCACTGGTTACACCATGTGTCAACTCACACTGGTGACATTATCTGTGTTTGCTTTGTAGATTCTGTTAATATGACACTCTCAAAATGAAAATACAGAGAATCTCTTCCTTTTCCCCCTCTTTTGTCTCAGTGTTGAAATGCCAGCGAGTGTTGATAGAGGGGAAAACATGGCTTTCTATAATTATAGAATCATTAAAATTTCCCAACAAATATTAATTGTTTCGCTGTGTTACAGTCCGTGTGATGTCTCTTACAGAAGAGAACATTAGTGTCAAAGAGTGAACATTAGACCCTCAGAAAGCTTGCTGGGGAAGTGGATTTAGAGCAGAGTCTGCTTACAAGCAAGTTCACATGAAATACAGGAGGGAGCTATCTTTTCTAACCTAAACACTCCTTCCCAAGCTTTGGATGTCACAAGTATACACCATGGAATTCCTAGTTTTGAATAAAGAACACTATTTGAAGAAAATTGGCTGAAATCATAGTGCTTTTTCACTCTAAAAACTGAGTTGCAAGAAAGTATATGTTCTAATTACTAAACTTTGTATTTTTGACTACTTTGATTGTGAACAGACATTGTCATTAGCTAACTAATTAAATTGACTGCAATAACAAGCAGTGATTCAGAAACATGTTCTAAATCGTTCCCCATGAGAAAGCAAAGCCTCGGTTGATCTGTGTGTGTGAATAATGTCAACTGTCACGAATCTGCTGAGGGGCTTAAAAAAGGGATTGTTGATTTGTTGATCCTCCAGTTCTGATTGTAAAAGATGGAGCTTGATATGGGCTTAAGGATAAATGATGATGCATATATATGTATGTATGTATGTATGTACACATGTATACACACATACATACATACATACATACATACATATATATGAAACACATTTCAGGACTGTGTATATTGTGTATATAAGATTTAGGCTAGGCCTAGCCATCTGTGACTACAGAGATGCCCAACCCAGAAACATGGCAAGCAATATATTTGAACTTAAATGGAAAGGACTGCTTAGAGTATTGAATGGGTTAGCTTATACCACTCTGCTGATCTCACTGTGGTAAAATATTGCAAAATAGGTTATGTGACTAATAAATGAAGTAGGTTAGAAGCAGTGGACCTGAGCCATAAACAAACTTGGGTGTGACAGAAGTGCCTTCTGGTAGCCATGGTGAGATTGGAAAGGAGAATTTCTGTAGATCACTTAACACAATGGGCTTTTAATTTGCTTCATACCCACCCACACCCATTTTTAATACTTGGTTCATTGTCTTTGTCAGGCTTATCCTATTAACATTTTACAAACCTTCCAGCAGAGAAGGTCAAGTTAAAACATAGGACTAAAGAGAAAATCAATAGATAACACAAAGCGAATCCCTAGCTTGATTTAATGCCTTTTGAATAAGGGATTACATAATAAACAAGGCTGTGTACACATAGACATATTGTGGAAACAGGTACCTAACCCCCAAATTGATGAGAACATTAAGAACTGTCATACCTTTGCTCCTAAATATGTGTTTCTGGCTTTCATAAGACAAAACCAATCTGCATTGTAACAAATGTCTAGAAATCACATGTCTGTCTCCAGTCTTTCTGATGCATTCCAAACACTGTGGCTGATACACTGTCTACCATGAAAATGAAAACTGTATTCATTAGTCAAAGAGGATTATTTTTTATCCTGTTTGATCCTCTTTATATCAACTTTAAGTTTCTATCTTAAACTCAGAAATGGGTAGTAAAGGGCTGGCTGCATCAAATAAACACCCTCGAAAATGTGTATCATAAATGCCAGCAAAAGAAGCCAGAGAGAAGGCTGAGGAGGTGTGAATACTTGCTGCTCTTGCAGATAACTTGGATTCAATTCCTAGCACCCCCATGGCAACTCATAACCATGTTCCACTTGAGTTCCAGGAGATCCAATGCCTCCTCTGGCTCTCTAGAAACCAGACATGCATGTGGTACACACACATACATGCAGGCAAAGCACGCATACATAAAAAATAAATAAGTATTTTCAAAAATGGCTGCAAAGAGTCTTGTAGTTTTTTTTTCATTAAAAGGAAAAGCAACTTCATTTTAGTTAGCCAGTCTCTTCTGAATAGAGAACAAAAATACGTACAATATCTATGGAGCAACAAATAGAAAAGTGAAGATTCTTCCCTGGCTTTTATCAGTGCAAGACTCTGCTGTGCCACCAGTCCTAGGGGTAAAGTCTCTTCCTGAGGTTACAGCTTCTATCTGTCCATTGTGGTGTTAGTCATTGCATGGTGGTCGCAATTTATTCAATGGCAATGACTGGTGTGCTCACTGACAATACATTTGGTTGTGTGCTGGAGTTTTATGCAGCTTTATTCTATTCCGTCCAAGAATCCCACACTGCTTATCCTCAGTGGCACATGCCTTTTTATGTGTTCCCACCACATCCAGACATTTGTCCATCAGATCTCCAGACAGCAAATCTTTGAGATAATGGGAGTTTCCTAGGATGGTTTTAACATTGTCCTTCCAATAGCATTAGAACATACTGCTTATAGGTCCATGATATCTCTCATCAGACTCAGCTGCTGTTGTCAAGGCTCTCTGGAAGACCCAGGCTGGCTGTCAGGAAACATCTATTGCACATGCTCTTACTATCAGTCTAGGTTGGCTGACAGGAGATATCTACTGTGCATGCCCTAGGCCAGCTGTCAGGTCCATTGAGACTTAGTTATCCCACACATACCTATCTCTATTACCTATCAGACCTTTAGAAAACATTTGCCCTACAAAACATTTCTCCTTGAATTATTTTTATCTTTTGACTGATTCTAGATGCTAACTGATCTTTTCCAATTATTTTTTAATACTCCTAAATCCAAAGATTTTTTTCTCACTTTGAGAGTTCTAACTAAGCATCAGAAATAATGGGCACTGGTCTGTGAACACAAAAAGCATCTTAGAATGGATATTGATTCAGGATTCTCAAGGAAAGGACCTCTTCTAAGGCCATGTCTGCATCACATAATCTAAAGGTTTTAATAGCCAGTATTTTCCAATTCTCCATTATTCTTTCTTGTTCTAATGAGTCCTTCTTCATCTCTCTCTTTCTGTACCTCTTTCTTTTACTGACATACACTTGTACTTCTCAGATATTAGTTCACATAATGAACAAGAAGATTGAAAGACATGAGGTGGTCAGATGTACTTGTTTTAACAAAATAAATGTCATTCAATGGAGAAGCATATTTTCAGATTTGTTAATAAGAAAGTTTGGGAATAGATACAAATATAGCAAAATGAAAATGAAAAAAGCATAAGTGAGAACTCATATTTCAGTCATGAATTAAGTTAATAAGAAGTTAAGTGGGTTTAGAAGAGAACCCAAGGATAGGCTTTGGACAGTCTAACAATAGATCTGCAAATGTTTATTCTATAGTGGGGGATCCAAGCTAAACCTCACAGGATAGAACTGGTTTACATGTATAAGATAATCAAAATCACTTTAGTATTTTAGTACTTTAGTACTTTTTGATTTTCATCAGCGCACACTCTACTTTCCAAAGTTATAAAAATAAATCAAGGAATCCCTAAAGATTCTGATTCATGTTAGAAGCAAAATCAGGGTTTATCAAATTTTCTTAATTAAAAGTGTGAAGTTTAATCTTTCATTAAATTTTTAACTATATTTAAGAACAATCATTTGTTCATTCAACCAGTGTTGCTTCTCATCTACCGTACTTACCTAAATATGTTCTCAGTGGGAGAAATTATTCAGTTAACCAAACAGATCTTATCATCTTTTATCCTAATAGAAAAAATATGTAACTAAATTAATATGCTAAGTGATATTTAGGGGTCCCCTAAAAAATAAAGAAAGGTAAGGAAGCTAGAAGAAGACTAAGCAAAAGTAAATTGTTGGGATAATCATTTTGTACACTATCTGAAGATGTGACTCTGTCTTTCCTCACCTGCCTAAGGCATCGTCTGATTGGTTTAATATGACCTGAATGGCCAATGGGTAGGCAGAAGAGGATAGGTGGGACTTCTGGAGAGAGATAGGAACTCTGGGGGGAAAAAACTGAGGCCCAGAAGATTTGCCAGCCAGACTTAAAGGAAGTTAGACTTACAATACTGAGAAGAGATAACAAGCCAGAATGTAGATTAATATAAACAGGTTAAATTAAGTTTTAAGAGCTAGTTGGGAACAAGCTTAGGGTAAGGCCAAACTTTTATAATTAATAAGAAGTCTTCAAGTCATTATTTTGGAGGTGGCAGTCCAAAGATACTGATACAGTATTTTATTAAAGAGGATATCTATCAGGCACTCGGGGAGGCAGAGGCAGGCAGATCTCTGAGTTCTGAGTTCATGGTCTAGAGAATTAGTTCCAGGACAGCCAAGGCTACACAGAGAAACCCTGTCTTGACCAAGAAGAAGAAGAGAAGGAGGAGGAAGAAAAATCAATTAAGCCCACCAGCATGGCACATGCCTGTAATTCTAACACATACTTGGCAGTCTGAGGCAGAAGGGGCTCACAGCAAAACTGAGGCTAGCCTGATCTATACAGCCAGTCCCATTTCCATTGGGGCGACATAAAGCTGTCCTGTCTCCAAGAAACAAACACAACCCAAATATTAATTAATAATTAGTTAGTTGGTTATTTAAACATGTGATGCATTTCTCTTGCTACGTTGACATGTATTTCTTTATACCTGTTTTCAGGAAGTAAACAAAGCAGCATTAACAAGTACATATACAATTCGGAACAGAATACCAGTCCCCTAGGAAGGAAGGCAGAAAGGGGAAGGTAGATGTGGAGAAGACAGCCTGCTTTGTGTTGATCCTGTTTAGAATGAGTGCTGAGCTCTTTGACAGTCATCAGACCCATTAGGATCATAACCACCAGAGGTAAAAGGTGTGATCTCCTCCCCCTCATTATTGCCTTTCCTTCTTTCACTGAGCCATGAACTACTCATTAAAGGCTATAACCTGTGACTCCAGAGCCCACACCACATTAAATTTCTGTGACACAATATTAAGGGCCTGTGAATTTCGTTGAAGATTTAGGAGGTGACAAGGATTATGGAGAAAACAAAGTGGCCCTTTGCTATGTGTGTTCCTGGCTGTGTTTTGGTTAGAATCTTCCATTAGTTTTGAACAAGGATTATTGAAACTCCCTGGAAAGAATGTGTGTTTGCCTTCCAGAGCTCCTAGCTCCCAGTCAAGCCTGAACTGGAGTTCTATTACATGCCTACTCTCTGCCTTTCTTTTTACTTTTTCCCACTCAGCAATACTTAGAATCCTTCCTTTCCTCTGATTTCTCAGCTTCCTCTTTTACAGTTTCTAGGTGTTTCTCCCCAAACAATCATGGGAAATGAAGAGAAAAGAAGGACCATTCAGTCCCACTCTCAAAATGCACCAAGCAGTCAGTTTCCTGGTTTGCTGGGGTTGGGGAAGCAGCTGTTGTTGACTGTCCTGTTTTTGTGTGAGACTTGAATGGTTCTTGCTTTTTAAAAAGATTTTATCCAGGGTTCCCCATACTTCCGTGACTCCCTGCTGAGCAAGCGTCAGTGTGATTCTAGTATTTATGTGAACACTGCTGAGTTCATCTTGCATTATTTAGACACACAAAGGAAAATTCCTGACATAGTATGCTAAGAATGCCCTTAGTGCCAGGAAGGAAAAAATAGTTTAAATTATTGTTTTCTCTTTCTGTTATGAGGTCTTCTTCAGTCAAATTAATCTAACTGAATTCTGCCTCAGTTAAGACTGAATGCCTTAGATGCAGTAGTCTAAAATGGTCATTCTGCACAGTATTTGTTTATTTAATAAAGTTTCAGGAAGGAACTTTACTACACAAAGGAAGACACAACAATCGCCATTCAATTAGGCCCAAAGGCAGTCAGTTCTTTTGTTTTTTGTTATGTTTTTCCCCTGTAAGTAAAGTCTTGCCCTTTGACACACCTTCTTTATGGAAATAAATGTAAGATTGAATAAACCAGGGCTGTTCTTTTGCTACTACGCCATGAAGAAGAATGTAGCACATGGAGAATTTTTGGTAGGAACTGATTATAGAAAAACATATCACATTGTATTACTTGTGGTAAAAACTCTCATTTCGAAAAAGACAAAAGGGCAAGAAATGGGGGTGGAGGTAGCTTCTGGTTGAATGTGGAGCTAATGAAGATTCATTCCATCAGTTCCACAAGCCAGGGAAAGATTCCCACAGTCCTGAACAAGCTGTTTCTCAGCCAGTAATTTCTAAGCCTTTGTTTCCCCACTTTGGAATTCTGACTACAGCCATGTTACCAAGCCAACTGGGCTTACTACAAAGACCCACAGAAGCTTTTTTATCACAAGATCAAGACAACAATTGTGTGCCTACAAGAAAAGAACAAGGAAAACCATCCAACAAGCATTAAAAGAACAATTCTAGAGATAGTTGCCTTTGAACTCCAATAATGGGCAACATTCAATCATGAGACTTGAATTCCACCTTAAAAGAATTCATTACCAGTTGCCTTGCCTGGTAATTGCAAGAGCTGCTGCCGAGTGTTCACAGCAGCGTCAGTTTTGCAGATTGTAATATTTTGCAGTCATGTTGAATCCAACACACGGGTCACATTGTAAACTGACGTTTACAGACTTAGTTTTATGAATTATAGAGTTGAGTTAGGAAACAGAAGGCATCTAAATTTTGCCTTGGCTTCACCACAAACTCCAGAAAGTGGAGTATTGTTTTATGAATGCTTCTTCCGAAAGATCACTTCCTGGCTGCAACAGGATGCTGTTTTCATAGATTCATATTCTGTAGGCTTGTGCAATGTCCAGCTGGGAAGAGCCGCCAGTCAGGATGCCCCTTTCTTTTCTTTAGCTGACACTCGTAAACAAGTTTAGTTTCATGTGGAAGGGAAGATGGAAGTAAGAATTTTCATGTGTAAACACTTTGCTTTTTAATGTGAAATTGATACAAGCCTAACCTGAACAGGCACCATAAGTATTGTATTTGAAGAATTAGGTCTTTATCACTGTGGGGGCCCTGAATGTCTCTAGAAATGCCTTCTGGGGGTCAATCATTCTTTATCCTAAAAGCCACCAAGTACTATTGTTTACACATTGTTTTGAATATGTGTTCTAATTTTTTCCTCTCCCATATTTTTGATTTATCTTGCTTATGTATTTTTTGTTTGTTTGTTTTGTTTTTTTGACACAGAGTTCCTCTGTGTAGCTCTGGCTGTCCTGGCACTCTCTCTGTCAACCAGATCTGGCCTCAAATTCCCAGAGATCCATCTGCCTCTGCCTTCAGAGCTGGCCTCAAATTCCCAGAGATCCATCTGCCTCTGCCTTCTGAGTGCTGGGATTAAAGGCACTCAGCTGGATTAATGCAGCCTGGCTGGTATTATACAAGAAAACTGAATGAGTCTTATGTTTGACAAAAACCTGAAATTACCCACCTAGACCTATGCAGTTTATTTTATCCAATGTGAGTTCCTTGCTGCCTCTGGAAAGTCTATTAGGAAAATAAATAAACAAATAAAAGAAAACTCACTGATAAATTAGTGGTTTGGGTCTTTTATTTTTAACTTAAATTTAAATTGTCTATTTTTATTTATGTATATACTATACTGAAATACTTTGTTTATGTATTATGTTATTTATTTTATTGGAGGAGGGACACAACTTGCAGGACTTAATTCTCTCCTTCTGTTAAGCAGGTCCCAAGACTTGAACTCAGATTGTCAGCTTTAGCAACAAGCCCCTCATCCACTGAGCCATCCTGTAGCCCTTAATTGGTTAATCAATTAATTGTTTGTGCTAGATATCAACATGGAGATCTGTCTTCTTAAGAATAAACTTCATTAGGTGGTAACTGTAAGTATTTAGGCATCTGTACTGGTCTATCCTTGAGGTTCTGACAGGACACGCCCTCAGCTGCAGCCACTAAGAACAGAGCCTGTGCACATTCACTATGTTCGCTTTTTAAAGTACCCTGCCCACCTCCCATCCCTCTATTTCTTTCCCTCCCTTTCTCTGTTCCCTCCTCTTCCTCCTTCTCCCTCTCTCCCCCATCTTTCCTCTCTCCTCTCTCCTGCTGCTCCTGTCTCTAGAGGCTGGTCTCCCCCCCTCCCCTTCCCCCTTCTTATGATCCTTTTCCCCAATAAAAAATCCCTCTGCTTGAACCCTGTCTCATGGCATCTTTCTCTCACACGTGCTGTTTTTCTTAAATTACAATAACCTTCATAAATTTTGCAAGTGATTTGCCCTTATTTTAATCAACTATAGTAATTTACTATAAAAATCAGATTATTGTGAAAAATATATATATATATATGGATGCCAGTGGTTAGTAAAACTAGAAATGACTTAATTGTTAGTCAACAGCAAACAATTCTTAGTTAAAGACTGGATTGTTATGTTCATAGAGAAAAAAACAAAACCATTCTTTAATCGCCCAGGTCCTTCTAGCAGGAGCTGTCCCTGCAGCCTTTTGTTTCCCCATCCATACCAAACAAAGAGACAAACATACCCTGGTGGACAGAAGACACCTGGCTAACCACGAAGGAAAATAATTTTGAGAAGGTCCAAACCCCCTTAAAGAATCTGCAGCAACAGAGGAGAAAAACAAAGGAAATGTTGAATACCCACTTAAAATGACTGAAAAAGGATTACTGGTAAAATCCACATACTTAGGATGCCAGGACCCTTATCTCATTCCCTGCATAGAGTAAAGCCACAGTGGATTACAGCACTAAATATAAGATCTGATCCTGTGACAGTAATGAAGGGAGGAGAATCTGTTGATATGTGTTTGGGTGATGCTTTTGGAGTATGTTATGAAGAATACAAATGGCAAAAGCAGAGTTGGGCAAGCCTGCACCAGCATAAAAAGATTTTGCAGAGCAAAGGATGAAAGAATGAAAGAACAATCTATGAACAGAAGAAAACATTTGCAATATGAAGTTATAATACCCAAATATGGAAGGAGCCTAGATAGCCCCTTAGTAAGAAAAGAAAGAGCCTGGTATTAAAATGACTCCTCTGGGCTACAGAAGACCATGCTTTAAAATAAATAAATTGCAAATATTAACATCGAGAAGCCAAGACATCAAAGCCAGTGGATCTGCTAATGGACATCCCACATGTTTGAAAAAAAAAAAAAAATACAAAAAACCCTGATGAGGAAACTTGATGGAATAGAGTGCATTACTACATGCCAAGTCTTTCCCTAAACTTCTCAAACTAAGGGATGTGCTTATAGCAGAGATACAACATGAAAACATTTTAAAAAGAAAAGGGTTTGCTGGGTACCTTTCATTCCAGAACTTGGAAAGCAGAGGCAGGGAGATCTCTATGAGTTCCAGTCTAGCCTGGTCTACAGAGCAAGCTTCAGGACAGTCAACGCTACACAGAGAAACCCTGTCTCCACAAACTGAAAAAGAAAAACAGGGTTTTCGAGCTGGAGAGATGGCTTGGTGATTAAAGGCTAGGATCATAACCAAAAATATAAAAGGAAGGGTTTCAAAGAACATACACAGAAGAGTATTTTTAACCATAAAAATAATTGAAATTGATACATACCACAAACAAGAATAAGCCTTGACAACAGTAACCTTATTAAGACTACACCTTGACAACAATAACTTTATTTAAAATAAGCCATTCATGAAGGAGCCTACATTGAATGATTACATGTGTCTGATATGCCTACAACAGTCAGATTCAAGAGTAGATAGTAGGGCAGGAATTACCTGTGACTTGGAGGAAAGGAGAGAGAGAAGGGAAGGTATTTGAACTGGGGTGTGTGTGGTGGGGGGTTCAATTTAAATAAATTAAAATAGAAAGTTTAAGTTGGGTGCTGATGCTAGGTCTGATGAAGACTGTAGAGCCTAGAAAAGTATGATTGGGAAAAAAGGGAGTGTGAATTAAATGTGGCAAATTAGGGAAATAGCAAAATTTATATGTAGGAGGTTGTTTTTTGTTTTGTTGTTATTTTGGTTTTGTGGTTGATAGAAAGTTTGTTCTTTTGGGGAAGGTTTTTGTCTTTTGGTTTTTGTTTGTTTGTTGTTATTTGATTCTTCTGTGTCTCTGCTAGAGGTCAAACTCAGATCCCCATACATTGCTAAACTTGAATACTATCCTACAGCCCCAGCCCTCAGATTCCCTGTGATGCTCCTGTGTTGTTGTTGGAGCCTGCTGGTGGGAAATGTAAAAGGATACAGTCATGTGGAAATCAGTATGTAGGTTCTCCAAAACCCTAACAGTAAAAGTAGGTGAGACCCAGCTATATCATTCCTGGTGTATTCTCTATGGAATCTATATCAGAATGACACAGAGGTATTTGCATGCCTGTGTTTATTACTTGACTGTTACCAATAGTGAAGATACAGAACCAGTGTCCATGTCCAATGACAGAAGTATGGGGACCTCATGGAGAAATGAGTCAGTCAGTCTAGTCAGCCATAAGGTGTTCATTGGCCTCTCAGCTTCAATCATGCCCTCTCTTATATGTTTCAGGCAGGGGTACTCATCTGCATGGTGTGAAATGAAAGGGAAAGGAGACAAGAAGCCAGAATAGGTAAGCCCCTGGCCAGGAGAGAACCAAGAACTTATTTAGCTTCCAACTAAAGACAAGAGTCAGAACTGTAGCCTTCAAAGTGCCTGCCCTAAACTGTCTGACCAGACGCCATCTCCTGCTTGAAATAGTTAGGTTTGAAAGTGTTAACCACAAAGAGAAAGAAAAACGTCATAAAGAACTCTCCTCTCTAGGGAAGAGGCTCTCTCACTCATCAACCATGCACCAGCACTTTATACTTCCAGTTAGTTTACGACCACCCCCCCACATCATCATCATCCTCTGTCTCTCTGTCTCTGTCTCTGTCTCTCTCTCTCTCTCTCTCTCTCTCTCTCTCTCTCTCTCTCTCTCTCTCTCCAAGGCTTTAGAAGATTTGGTGAAAATCTTCATTCTTAAACTTGAACTCAAAGTGCTCTGGGGCAGAACAGCTTCAGGTGCTCTGTGAGAGCTCTGAAGAAACAAGGAGGCCTACTCAGCTCTCTGCCTTCCAAGTTAGTCAGACACTGCACTGTAATGAGAGGACCTTTGGCTGGCCTTCATTCCACCAGGCAAATGATGTACCAACTATAGATGGATGAAAACAAATGTCTTTCAGCAGAATAATTTTGTCTCAAACTCTTTGCATGTAACAGAAAACAGATCCCCTGGGTTCCAGAGCGGAATCGAAGCAATACCAAGTAAATGGGGTCTGTCCACTGTTTCCCCAAGTTCAAAGAGAAGTATTTGCTAGAACAAAATCCTCAAATTAAAAAAAAAAAGATTCTTATTCATTCATTTAAGTTAATAACACACCACGTATATTTGTCAATCAAATTAGAATTACTGTCAGCCCGTAATGCATTTTCGTTTAGCCAATATCAGTCAGTCCTGATTTATTTGCTTAATACAAAATCTAATTGAGTTTCAGGCTGTTCTCCTCTCAGCTGTTAACCGACCAAGTACGTCTTTAATTTCCAAGAGCGATGGTGTACTAGCAGTAGAGAAGATCTGCATACGGCCCCAGAAGGGTGCCAAAACTCTTCACGCTTTAAACAACAGCCTTTATTATTCTGTAAGTGGATGTGTTGAATTTTCATGCTTTTGTTTCCAGTTCAGTCCTGACAGCAAAGAATAAAGTAGATTTTGCCAGCACCCCTGCTGTGCCCTGGGGGAGAAATTCAATGTGCCTCATTTGTCTTAATTGGAGAACCGCCCTCAGCACCAGCTTTTTCTATGAATACATTAGCATAACAGACAGAAAATTCAAGCCTACTTTTGTAGCAATAGCCCCCGCCCCCACCCCTACACACACACACACACGCACACACACACACACACACACACACACACATTTTTTTTTAAAGACTAATAAAATCTGCAAGAGGAAGAAATGTGGGCTTGGTCTCCTGGATTCCATAGAGTTGTGCTTGTAAAATTCATCAAGCCTGTTCTATCTCTATACTGTTATTAGAGCCAGTCATGAAAAATGTGATAAATATCATACATGACAGGAAGCTGAAGGCCTCTCTTTATTCTTCACAATGCACTAATCCCATAGCCTTGTTCTTTGACTGGTTATGCAGCTTTCTCGGTCAGGAGAGTTGGTTTTCCACAGGCATGAATGTGAAGCTGTTCTGAACAAATTGGGGGTGGGGGGGTGGGGAGCTTGGTGGAGAAAGAAAAATTCTTACTAAGGTGAATTTATTAACAGTAAAACAAATGTGGTTGTCTCCTTCCAGCCAGGATGTTAAACTCTGCCAGTTTATGGGAGAAATATTCAATTTGTCTTCAGGTTTTTCATATGACAAAAGGGCTTCGTGTCTGGACAAACAACCTGGCTGTTTAAATCATTCCCCTGCCCAGATCCTTCTCTATCAGATTGAACTAATGGAATTTAAAGGTGGTTATTTCAAAGGAAATATTTCCTCCCTGTGCTGCCCAAGCCAGAGTTAATTCTTTGCGCACATCTGTTCACCTTGTTTGCCTCAGCCAGTGTACGAAGGAGATGAAAAGCAAGGAAAAGATGTATTTCCCAGTAAAACACAACACATGTGCCAGAAAGGTGTCTGCCTCTCAAAACTTGCCTACCAAGCCTCTCTTTCTGTGTCTGCCTCTCTGTGCGTCTCTCTGTTTCCCTCCCTTCCTGCCCTTCTCTTTTCCTCCTCCCACAACTGTTATTCATCACCTCATTTCCTAGAATGCGTCCAGGAATTTCAAATAAGGTAGGGTTTTGGGTCTGTGTGTCTGTGTGCTTTTGTTCTTGCTGTAATGTGCTTGTTTTGTTTTGTACTATTCTGTATGCCCACTTAAAAATTAAATACATTTTCAGTCAAGTCCTCCCGGGTAAATAGGAGGCAAAACCATTTTTGGAATAATAATGAGGAGATGCAGAAATTCTTATGGCCCAGAGAAAACCTCGTCTCCCTTCTATGAAAACCCTCCCCCTTTTTGACACTTTGAAAAGCCGGGAAGCTTCCTTAGAAGCCTCCAGGAGGAGCGGAGACTGGAGCTGGCGTCTCCCACCCCTGGCATTCTTCTCAACCCAGTAAACAATTGAGAGGCTGTGCTGGGGCTGTGTGTGTCAGGAACTAGGAATGAAAGGTTTGCTTTCTTGTGTAAATGAATACAAAAGGAATCCTTTGGCTTGGTCTGTCCTGTAGAGGCTGTCAGCTTCCCACTTTATTGCTTGTATCATTTACATTACAAGAGTCACAAGAAGGTTACCCGGTTTATCAGATAATTCTTCTCACTTTCCAAACAAACATTCTAGCCACAGGAAAGTTCTTTAATCACTCTGCTCCTCCCCCAGTAAGTCACTACCCTGTCCTGTCTGGGTTGGGAGAACCATTCTCTGTGAACCCTTGCAGGCCCCCTCCTTCCCAAACCTTTATATGATTTTGTTATTGGTCATCAAACTCAGGGCCTTATTTATAGCAGTGTCCAAATATTAATAAGGAAAGAGAAACTATGCAAGAGACGAATTGAGGACTGAGTGAAAGGTGTTTTTTTTGGGGGGGGGGGGTGGTGATTGTTGGGGTCTTAAGCCTCTGTTTGCTAGGCTTAAGGTGCTTGTGAGTTTGCCTTTAGAAACACTTGGGCCCAGGGGAGGGGGCTTCTCTCTAGCCTGCGTGCTGGAGAAGCCCGTTTGCGCTAACGTTTCCTGTTCATTAAAGCCTCTTGCGTTTTGCAGCAACTGGACTGGACATTGAGTTCTTGGGGTATAGACCGAAACTGGAAGACTCCTCATTCTGAGGGTCTTACAGGGGTTATTACAATGTTTTACAATTGAAGAGTTTCATATTGTGAGTAGTTATATAGATGAGGATGTCATAATACTAAGAAAAATAAGCAAGGAAAAGTCATTGTCATGAGAGTTCTATGCCAGAAACAGACAAACATGTTTGTGTCTTTACACAACGTCAGAACTCGTTGAGCAATAAATTCACAAGGTTGAGCAGTTTCAATGCCATAAAAATTCACCACCTTGGTACCCTGGCAGAGGTGAACAGAAGAGGCTCTTTATTACAATCTTAATTACTAATGTCTCTTACATCATGCACTACATAGCAAATATATCTATACATGTTATCTGTGGGTGCAAGGGTTCCAGGATGGAAGCAAGTTAAAGAGCCATAGCAGAGTTCAAGCTTTCAGAAGTGAGCTGAGAAAGTCTGTATTGATAGGATGACAAACTGGACCAGTCTGCTGTGGGGACTGTGGCTGGAACTGTGGGATCAGTTCTGTGAGGGGAGCTACAGGATTTAGCAGGGAGGTGAGAGACCGAATCCAGATCGTCGATCAGCCAGGAGTATGAAACAGTAGATCTGTTCCAGGTCCACAAGGGTGAAGAGATGGCAGGTGGGCAGTGTATTGCCAATAGTTTCAATTCTCTTCAATAAGTTTATGGGGCGGCTCCTTTTGTATCCCCCAGAAGTAAGTCATGTTTCTGTGCTGGAGAATGATACAGTTTCTGGCTTCAACCAGGGGCTATAGTCATCCCGGTTCCTTCCCTTAAAATTGAATTAAAAGTTTCCTGTAAAGTGGGGTTTCCTAGGGCAGCACACAGTCTAAAAAACAGTTTCCTACAATATGTAGTAACTGAGAATATGGCATAAATTGATCTCAATAACCACTCATTTCTTTATATTGCTCTGGTGTCTGAGAAATATCCAGAATTCTTCACAGACATAAACAAATTTATAATTTAAAACACACTAATGGACATGGTGTGTGGCTCAGGCTCACTTGCCTGGCATATGCCAGGCTCTGGGTTACATCCCTAGCACTGCAAAAATAAATGCATGAATCATGTAATATTGCAAGCACTCTTGCCTTGGCCATGTCTGGCTTCTGTGTACTTCCTTGTTTAATTAAATCCTGTCCTTGTGCATGTCTTCCTCAACAGCCTGGCTTTCCCAAGAATCCACTCAGATCCATTCAGGCAGCATCTCTAACCTTCAATAGCTAGTTGATACTGGGGAAATCAAGATCCCCTCTTCAGGGTTTGAGTCTGGTTTAAAACAAACAAGGAAACAAAAAACAGAATTTATGAACAGACTCAAAAGGAAGCATGAAGACAATTTTTATTTCAAATTTAAAGAGAAAATCCCAGAGCAGGCAAGCTGTAAATCTCAGCATTAGCTGAAAAGAAGGAAATGAGAAGAGAAATCATGTCTTAGTTAAGCTGGCATGGGGATCAGTTGCAGAGGACCCCAGGAGCCTTGAGGGGGGGGGCAGGGTCAGAGAAATAGTGAAGTCCAAAGTATTAGGGAGAGCATGCTTGGGAAACAGGAGAAAAGGAAAAGCTAGTTCTCCGGGAGGCTGAGAAAAGTATGTGGGCTTACAAAGCTCATGGCTGAGGCCCTGGAAAAAGCTACATAGAGAGCTGAGACTGTGAAGGAGAACTACATTATCTCATTAGGGGAATAATTATTCCTCCCATCTCTTTAGGATGGCTTAGGGTGAATCTGCCTTCCTGGAGAGTGACTGACCTACCCAACTGGAATGTACTCTACCCAAGCCAGAAGATTACATTCTCTTGACCAGAAGGAACCCATTTCCCCTTAATAAGCCTTTATTGCTACTATAGCAGTAATTACCCTGAATTTTTCACTCACCCTAACCATCTCTCAGATGAGTTCTAACTCCTTGGCTGAATTTCAGCAAGATTCTGGTTAGATTGGTTTTGCAAGATTTACCTCGTAATCATAGCTCTCTCTCTCTCTCTCTCTCTCTCTCTCTCTCTCTCTCTCTCTCTCTCTCTCTCTCTGTGTGTGTGTGTGTGTGTGTGTGTGTGTGTGTGTGTCTGTCTGTCTGTCTGTCTGTCTGTCTCTGTTTCTCCGAGCTGTATTCCCTGAAAAAAGGAGACAAAAGAGACCCTTGGGCATGGTACAGACCTTTTCTCTTACCTCTCTTACCTTGGTGGGCTTTCACTCAGGAGTTAGGGTACTGTAAGTATGGTCACACAAGCCTGCTACTGAGTCGATGGCTCCTGGATTGTATCTTGAGAATTCATGGAACACAGAGGTTGAGTTCCAGAGAACAGTTTGGTATGGATTCAAAGGTGGGAGTTTAAGAAAGGGAAGGCAGAGCTCCTGCATAAAGGAAGAGGGATCCCAGAAAAGGAGGTACCAATGAGATGGTAGTCCTAGGAGTGGTAGCAGAGACTGCCACGAGGCCTGGGAAGGTGGTCAGTCAAGTTGGTGCATCAAAGGGGCATCCAGGTGCCTCTCACTATTGGTCCCCTACTTTCCAGGAACAGGTGCTCATTTAGGGGAAGAGACAAGAAAGCTTGAAAGCCGAACTTTTGTTTAGCATTCCTGACCTTCAGCGAGAAAAAACCTGCTGACAGTACCAAGGACATCTTCAGAACATCTTCTTTTATTGGGAACTCCATGTCCTATAGCTAACTGCCTGACCATTCCATCTTCTGTTCCCACTACCACCAGCAACTCCAGCCTCTCATCCAGAGTCACTGAGAGCTAAGACCTATTTCTGCTTCATGTTTTAATGAGCACCAGGATACTAGTTTTTCTTCCTTTAAGACCATTGAACAAAAACTTTAGACAAAATTAATGCAAGAGCCTACTTGAGTGTTCATGGGGATTCATGAAACTATACAGCCCTCAGAACTAGAGCAGATTAAAAAATCTCCACCTTAGCATGGGACTTTTACAGCCTGACCAAGGAAGGAAAGTAGACTGTTTAATGGTGGTAGCTAAGCACTGGCCATGTGTGGTTATGATCTTATGATCTGGTGGAAACTTTCTAGACAATTCTTTGAGCTATGAGTTTAGGCATTTCTCACTCCATTCAAGTTGACAATCAAGGTTAGTAATCACAGAAGTTAATTCTCCTCATAGCCGCAGAATGGAAATTTGTCCTGAAACCGAATGCAAAAATAGCCCTGCTGGTTTTCCAAAGCATGTGATTTCCGGCCTCGTGTGAAGTAATAATTAAGTGGGTAATGTAAGGAGACAAGTCTTGACAACATTTTCCCCCAAAACAAACCCTTGAGATTATTTAATAAATCTTTTCTCCAGAAGAATGAAATTTGCTAAGTGATGTAACTATCAAAATAGAAAAGTACAGAATAATTGGCTTTGGAAGGCATTCTCTCAACTACACAACTTTATGTTATTCTTTTAAAATGATTTTCAGAGTCACAATAAGAAAGATGGTACCAAGGAAAGTTACTTAAAATGAGATTGCATTGAAGGTAGAATAGTCCAAGTCTTAATAGTTCAAATAATAAGGCCCCAAAATCACATATGGCAACTATTCCTGCTAGCTTCACAAAGTGAAAGGGTCATATAAGCACTAACTTAAGAGCAACAACTTAACAGATAGACTGTGGGTTCCATAGTGATAAGGAAAAAGCCATTTGCTTTGTGCCCTGAAACTTCTCACCTGGAACTTGTAACCAAGTATTGGTTACTGTTTTGCCTGGCTTTGTCTTCTTTGAGAGGCCTTGGCATATATTTTCTTGCTTGGTTGATAAAATCTCTGTATCCAATTCTAAAGCTGTAGCCAGAATCAAGGAGGAGGTAATCTCTCTTTTATCTGTTGGCAGTGTTCAAAACATGAGAGCCTAGAATGTAGAAACTCACCATGTCTGATGTTCAAAGCTAAAGGGATTTGGAAAACAGGATGCAGTTCAGAGTCTCTCTGATCTCTGTCTCTTCCCCTGAAACAAGCCATCTCATTTGAGAGATGTCCTCTGTAGAGACAGGAGACTGGAAGAATTGTTGCACCCTGTCTCTGAAGGTGGAGAGGGACACCAGGGATGCTGAGGAGGCCTGAGGGTGTCCATTGGGCATTGTACACCCTCATTGGGTGTTCTACTCTGTCATTCTGTTGAGATAGGTTTTCTCCCTGAACCTGGAGTTAGTCTGACAAACAGGAAGTCTCAGCCCTCCTCCTGTCTCTGCCCTCCACAGCACTGAGGCTACCAGGACATGTAGCCATGCCCATGTTCATCACATAGGTTCTGGGGATTTGAACCTAAGCACCTATGCTTGTGCATCAAGTGGTCTTATCGACTGAGGCAGTGTATGATGTCTGACCATCATAATCTAGTTGACTTTAAGAGAATTTAATTGCTTTAGACTTGGGATATTACTGGTGCATAGGCTAATTCTTCAGAAGATATTGGGACAGAATATGAATGGTGTACTTTATTCTAGGAGGATCACATAATGCTGAAGAAAAAGGGAAACAAAAACAAAACAAAACAGCCCTCACCCAAATAAAACTCATCAGAATCCCATGCTTGCTGAATTTTTCTCTAAGAATAAGTCACAGATGGCTGATGAATTAGTTTTAATGTATGCCAATAGCTTGAATTATGTGGGGCTCAAAATTCTGTTTAGCCCTATAATAAATGCATATTTATTTACTATCCTGCGTTTTCCTCTTTTAACACTGGGTTATCATTTGTAGACAAACTGTTCTCTAGTTGGGCTATAGGTACATAAACTAATTCCAAGGTAAACAAATAGAGAATCTCACATATAGAACACATATCATGGCAGTGAAGTTAGGCTTCCTTGCTTTGAGAGGATAGAACACTGAGTAGAAAACTCCAAAGACTGTGATTCAACAGTCACTGTCTTTTGGATGTCACTTTTGTTATACATCATAGCCAAAAATGGTACTATCCCACTAGAAAGAGCCATACTTGCAAAACAAGCAAAATGCCCACTTGATGAAAACTCCTACCATCATTGCACATGAAAGGGTAATAATCACTTTTAAGGATGTATGGGGTGCTCTATCAAAACTGATGGTGATCCAATTGGTCAGGGAAAATCTCTATGTCTCTACAGAAGTATTTGCCTGAAGTGTTCTTTAAAGTTGACAAGGGAAAAGCAAGAGTATTGTCATTGACAGGGGCAGAATCTGACCTTGCCTTTCTGTGCCATGAATGACCACTAAGGAATTCCTCAACCCCAATGTGAGAACCAAACGGACAAATCAAGATCCTACAGAGGAGCAGGAGCATCACCTAATTACAGGCCAGTACTACTCCAGTATTTGTTCACTTTAAAGACCTGGGTTCTCTGCCTGGGTCTATGCTGCTTGGTCTGCCCTGTTAATATAAGTATTACATATCTGAGGGGAAAGGTATTCCTAATGAAACTATCACAGCTATGAGGGGAAACGCATCCCCAGTGTAAGTGTTGCAGCTTTGAAGGGAAAGGTATCCTGGTAGTTGGCGGCCAAGGAACATCACATTCACACTGTACAACAATCCTCACACAAGAGATTTATTGGGAAAGATACAAGAGGGTAGCTGCCTCTGCTTGGGCGAGAAGCACCAAAGAAACTGAGTTGGAGACAGGCTTTATATAGGGTTTCTCTTTGTCATAGCTTTCCAGAGTGGGGATTTCCAAGGTAGGGATCGGTGGGATTTCAAGTCCTGACCTTGGGCAAGCTCAGAGAATGAGGGTTTCCAAAACCCGGAAAAGAGCGTGGAGTTCTGATTTTGAGTATAACTTACCTTTGCTCTTTGTCTCCCTGCAGACCTCCTCCTCACAAACCCCAGTGATTTCTCAAGATCCTAGAGAAACAGGGTCTTTGTTTTCTTTCTACAGAAGCAGCTGTCTTTAGTGATGTGAACATGCCACTCCACTCTAACTGTTCTCTAATCCCTGGTGTCCAGGCATATGACCTCAGCAATAGCCATAAGACCTCATGCAAAACTCATGCTAATCATCTTGGGGATGGATGACTAGAGACCCTGATGCAATCAAGAGAAGCCCAAGTAGGACAGAACCCACTTTCAGCTTTGTTTGTTTGGGCACTGAAGGCTAGTCTGCTTCTGAGATGGCTCCTTTAAAGACTATATGGGGGAGAGCCAAGAGATTTTGGGCACAACTTCACAAGTCAGCAGCTGCTCTGCACTCCCAGTCAGTCCCAATTTGCCACTTGGCTGCTTGCTGATGAACTGCTTGCCTGAGTCTTTGATAGCACCACAGTGTATTCCCTAATTCACCCCTTGGCTTGTCAAGCTCTGGGCAGACAGTGTATGCCCCTGAAGGTTGGCATGCCTACAAAAATGCTTGCTATAAAAAAAAATGTATATTGGACTGGAAGTCCAGAGTCCAGTATCAGGTCAGAACTGTCCCTAATTATAGATATCATATAGAAAAAAAGTCACTTATGTTTCTTGGCCTTGGAGTTTTGTGATTTGTTGTTGGCAACACTTCATTGTGTGAGTTTTAAACATATACAAAATGAGTAAAAAGGAAAAAAATTAAAATCATAGCCCCGTGTACAAACATTTTTAGCTAGGGTCTAATTATATCACTTTCCTATTCCCTTTTAGTTTTAACAAGGATCAAATTAAAATGCATTTTCCTTCATTATACCTCACGTTTGCCTTCTAGGTTTGTTTTCCTCCAAATTGAAATGGAAGAAAAAAGGTGGCTTGATCTCTTGGGGCCCCCCAAAACAGATGAAACTTACATGAGTTCTCTCACTCAGGCTAGAGTAAGGTCTTGAGGGAAAAGTTAGCTTGACTTCACCTGGGCCCCTCTAAATAACACAATACATGTATTAGTTCACCAAGATTGACTTGCATACAATGATTTCTTTGTTCCATTCTTGGTGCCTTATCCGGAGTAAACAGATTTTTGTTCCTATCTCTGCAGGATGAGTTCCATAACACAATTATTTCCCCCAAAACAAGGTGTGATGAAACACAGAAGGGTTGGGTTTACAATGAGGGCTGAGACATCAGCTGAACTTAGTATAGCCACCTTTGCCCATCTACTATGGGACTACCTGCCTTCCTGCTTAGGTGGCATTGGCATGATCTATATAAGAGGTGGTAAGATGTGTGACCAAGTCAGTCCAAGCTTGGTCCATTCAGAAGCCAATGGTATCAAGAAGAAGGCAAAGGCCACAATGTTGAACCAAGGAGATAGCTCCATTGGCAAGCACAGCAGACCACAGCAAAGGTCCTTCTCAGACCTGAGCCAGACTGGACATCACAGATATCATCAGGTTGTGGAGATGTACAATAGCCTTATAGCAGCTGCCATCCCAGATAAGGAAACTGGACATGGAAAATGTCTGTGGATTATTGAGTGTTAGATGAAACTGTGTCAAATATTGCTCTTTTGACAAAATAATTGATAGAAGTGATGATAATTTTTTTCATGCTATATTGAGCCTTGCTGACATTTCTTAACTATTGCCTTAAACACCCAAGACCAACTGACTTGATCCTTCAGTGGTCCTTACAATGATTCATCAAAGATCATGCCCCTATTAAAAGTTCTCATTAATGTTGACTCATTAAAGCTATACTCTTACAGATGTGTAAAAGCATGTGGAAGAATAGGAAAACTAGCAGTTTAAAGGTTTTGATGAAAGGGTACTTTTCATCAATTACAAGAGGAAATCCCCAAAGCTATGTGACTGTTGAATGAAACCCCCTAAGCCACCAGTGGACTACTTCCTTATGAGGTGGTCGTCAGAGAGCCCCAACACACCATAAAATATGTGTTGCTCTCAGTTTCCTGATAGTGAACATAGTATGATCAGTTGCCTCAAGCTACTGGCAATAGGATTTCCTGCCATGAAGGACTGCAGCCTGAAACGTCAGTCAAATTAAACCCTGCTTTCTGTAAGTTGCTTCTGTCGCACTAGTGAGACAAGTAACCACTTTAAGTTCCTGTGGTGGTTTGAAAAGGTATGGCCCCCATAGACTCAAGTGTTTGAATGCTTGGCCCATAGGGAGTGACACTATTATAATGGAGAAAGTTTGTCACTGTGGGGTGGGCTTTGAGTCTCCTTCTTTTGCCTGCGAATCAAGATGCAGAACTTGAACACAGCCAGAAGTACCAAGATGTCAGGAGTGGCTGGAAGCATGGAATTATATGGTGGAGAGATGGGAGAGAAAGAAACAGAGTTGTTTGTGCACTATGAAGAGAAGAGGAACTGGAGACATGACAGAAGTGAGGAACAGCCTGATGTGAGAGGCCTGCACTCCTCCCGAGGCCATGGTGATGTCTAGGCCAGTATTGCCTCCAAGGGCCATGTCTGGATCTATGGTCTGCAGCTGAGGTCTGTGTTAATGTCCAAAGTCTGTTACTGTGGAAGGCTATGCAGATATCTGTGATCTGTACTGCAGCCTGGGGCCAAGTTGATGTTTGAGGGCCATGCTGATCTGGGTCCACCCCTAACAGGCCATCATGTGGCGATGTCATTGATGACTTGAGTGCTGAAGAGCTGGCCCCACCCCTCATCAGGGCAGCACAGAAGAGCTTCTAGATGAATAAAAACTAAATATATGTTTCTAATACAAAATCACAACAAACAAATGAGAAGAAAGCTTAAACACTGCCAAAAACATACAGCAGGGTTGGGGATATGGCTGAATTGGTAGACTTCTTACCTGCCAGCATTACGTCACAAGGGCAAAAGGGTACATGCTTGTAATCCCAGCATACAGGAAGAAGAAGGAGGAGGATCAGGTGTTCAGGACCCTAGAGAGCTTGAAGTCAACTTGGGACAGAGCAGACCCTGTTTTTAAACCCAGAAGGCAGAACAAAGATAGCCTCTTTTGTCTCTGCAATGCTAAGGATGAAGGTGAGACTTTCTCGAGTGGTTCATTAATTTCTTATTTGGTACTTGTATTTATTACTTGGTATTCATTATTATGTATTTATTATTTGGTAATTTTTTTATAGAAGTGAATAAGGAGAAATTTATTAGTGACACTGATCCCAATTACATCAATTTGGAATGGGTAGAAATGAATGCACTTTTTAAAAAATAGTAATTTTTGAGACCTTTTTAAGTCACTCTAGAAAATGAAACTAAATGAAACATCTTGGGCCATCAGGATGGCTCAATGGGAAAGGTTTTTATCATCAAGCCTGACCAATTGAATTCAGTCCCTAAAAACCACTCGAAGTGGAGGATCTGGGCAGTGAATGGGGTAGGTGGGCAGGGCCTGTCTATAAGCACTAGGAAGTGAGATGGAGGAGCAGCATGGAGGCTTCCAGAAATCACATGATTGAAGAAGGAAGTCAGCTCCAAAAGTTGTTCTCTGACCTTTATACACACTGTGACATGCATGCACCCACTCCTACACACAACACCCCACCTTACCCTCACACAATTAAACAAATGCAAAAATAAAAATGAAACAAATATTTACTTTTTAAATGGAATATTTCTCAATGATTCTGTAAAAACAAGGTGTGGTTATAACTGCATGACTAAATTATAAGCTATTACTATTCCAAAGTGATTGAATATATGCCATTTCAAACTAAGCCCAAGATAAATGAGACTTTTTTTTCCAAGTTAGGTTATTTACTTTGGAAAAGAAGACAATAATCTTGAGCCATCACTAAATCCTGTAGCTAAAAGACTGATGTCAAACATATTCTAAATATTGAATTAAAGGCAATGAAATTTGTTATGCACTATGACATTTAAAGACTTATGAGCATTTTCAATGTGCTCCTGGTTCAGTATTAAGCACTGATACCTTCCATTGATGAATCACATCATCAACCTGCCAGGATGCCATTGGAGAGCCATTTGTTCCTGGATCCCAATCAAGTGTGCACCCTGATGCTAAAAAAATACTTTGGTAGACCAGATGAACAAACTATCTTTGTCAGACCTGCCAAATGAATTATGACAAAAAATTGAATGCTTTAGGCCCTTGGGCAGTATAACCAGGAAGAAAAAGAAAAATATTTGGAGTTTAAGTTGCTGATGTTATGCAGACAGTTGCCTTATCTGGTGATGAATCTTAGTTCTTGAATTCGTCTATATTGGAAGTTAAGAGAGTATCGATGTCATTTGTCCTGCATAGTTCTTAAAGAAGAATATATTCCAAAGCTGGTGCACAGAATAATCTTTTTTCTTTCAGAACTGCTCTGTGTAGTTTAGATTGGCCTGAACTCTCTATGTAGCCCAGGGTGATTTCAAACTCCCTGAAGCAATTCTTTTGTCCTAGTTTCTAGAGTGCTGTGATTACAGAGCTTTAACAGAAACAAGGTGTTAAAGTCTAATGACTGAATTCAAATTCCAATTCAAAATCAGTTCTGATTGGGTTTGGGTTTTTGTCCTTCCTTTTTTCCTTCCTTCCTTCCTTTCTTCTTCCTCCCTCCCTCCCTTCATTCCTTCCTTTCTTTTGTTTATTCTTTCTTTCATTCTTCCTTTGTTTATTTCTTCCTTCATTCTTTCCTTCCTTCCATCTTTCTTTTTAACTGAGTGTTAGAGATTTTGAAATCAGGACCTTGTATAGATATTTTAGCACTGAGATACACTCTTTGGGCTAACATATTATCTCATAAGGTGGAATAATGGTATCTACCATGAGATTTTTGTAAAACTCATGTTACAAATTGAATGACACACTATAAGCACTTGATATAATTTTTTTATTATTATCTGAAAAGTATCAGTGTCATAGTCACTTTTCTATTGTTGTGAAGAAACACAATGACCGAGGAAATTTATAAAAGCAAAGCATTCAACTGGGGACTTGGTTATATTTTTAGAGGGTGAGCCCATGACTGTGTTGGCAGGGAACATAACAACAGCCAAACAGGTAGAAAACAGAGAGAAAGAGAGAGAGAGAGAGAGACTCCTTGACCTAATGTGGGCATTAAAAACTCAAGCCTATGCCCAATGATATACCTCCTCCTCCAACAAGGTTGCATCATCTAATCCTTCCCAGACAAATTCCACTAACTTGAGACCAAGCGTTCAAATATATGAATCTCTGGGGATCATTCTCACTCAAACCAAAGCAAGCTTCCTTTAAAATTGCTAGCCAAGTAATTAGAAAAATAAACATAGAAATACAATCATTTACACATTAATGGTCTTATAGCTAACTGGCAAATATATTAACTGATCATCATATTTAAAATCAAAAACAGCAACACACAAAATCAACATTAACCACAGTCAACAAATGCCATGAGTCAACCTGGCCACATTTGTTGGTTCATGGTCTAAACTCTCTAACTCTCTTAATAATGTGTAAATAACAGTTATTAGAAATTAGAAGTTCACCAAGTGCTGGTGGTGCATGCCTTTAAACCTAGAACTTGGGTGGCAGAGGCAGTGGGATCTCTGTGAGTTCCAGGCCACCCTGGTCTACAGAGGGAGTTCCAGAGCAGCCAGGGATACACAGAGAGACCTTGTCTCAAAAAGCCAAAGGGGCAGGGGGAAGAAATTAGAAATTAATTTGCTTTGGGGCAAGTTTGTATCTCTAAGTACAATAAGAGCTTTTTAATGTTGCCTTTGAACAGATGTTTCTCTAGACCTTTTAGCTTCTCTTTGCTCTTTGACCAATATACTAGCAATTCTACACCTCTTAGCTGTGTTTCACCCTGCTGGTTCAGAGAACAGTTGATGTCTACAGGAAATGTTAATTTCTCAGTGTAGCTACCTGTGTGCCTGGAAATGCCATCAGGAGGAGGCCAGGAAGCAAACCAGGATATGTTGCATTTCCCTTGGGCTTCTGCTATAGTACTGTGAGAATTCTTCAGGTCAGAGGCCTATGAAGTTAAGGCTTCATTACAACAAAACAAAACACAAACAGACAGATTTTTAGTTTTATTGTATTACTTTCTAGGTCATTGTTACAGAAAAGTTTTTAAAAGGAAGGGTGGAAAACTCAAAATATTTGCTTGGGTTTCAGTGTCTTTGTGGGAAATTCTTCCTTCCTTCAGTTATTGAGAAGGAGCTGCTTTTTTGTAAAGCGTGGGCTTTCTAAAACTTTTATTGGCACAAGTCCAATGGTATAATGATTCTCAATTAAAACCTCCAGTATTACATTTTCTGTATTATAACCACAAATAATCCTTTTTCTGGGCCATGATAAACTCTTCCAAGTAGACTTACAGAAACAACCTACAGGCTACAAGAGCAAGAATCCAAAAGTTCACCTTTTTTTTTTTTTTTTTTTTTTTTTGAGTGTTCAAAAATCATTCTGGCTAATGACAAGAGTTTAGCTCAATGTCAAGGGCTTTCCAGGTACTATGTCTGTAGAGACATGAAGGCTGAGGGTTGTCAGACCAGGCTGGTGGAAAAACCTACTCATAACAGAATGGCGCCGAACGTGGACCTGAGAATTTTCACTTAAAACTTAATAAAAGCTTAAAAAAGAGTTTTAGAAACAAAAGAAGAGAGACAAGCAAGGCTTCTTGGTGGCATCATTTTTCTCAGTTGGACTCTGCTTTGCTAGAAACAGAGATTTGTGCAGCTCCTTTAAGGGAGATTTCCTGACTCAACATAAGCGGCAAAAAAACCACAAGGCTTTTAAAGAGCTCTGCTAACAACTGAATGGTGTGTACAAGAGCTGGCAATGGCAGTGACCACATCTCCAAGCCAGCAACATGCTACTGGATGGGAGTATAGACCAAGGCAGTGAGCACAGCTCTCAGTTCTGGTGGTAAAAGTACCTGCTGCCATCTTGGGTAGACTGCGGCTAAATCAGCTGTGGCTTTCAGTTTAGCAGTGTTGTTGTTTACCAGATAAAAGATAAAGGCCAGAAAACGATAAAGATTTACAGTAAAGACAGATTCAGATTAAGAAAAACCTCTAAAGGTTTTAGGATATGCATAGGGAAAGAAAGAGAAAGGGGATAAAGTGGTTAAAAAAAAAAAAAAAATAGAGACTAGCTGTGCAATGGTGGTACGCGCCTTTAATTCCAGCACTTGGGAGACAGAAGCAAGCAGATCTCAGTGATTTCAAAGTAAACCTGGTATACAGAGTTAATTCCAGGACAGAAAAAAGTTACACAGAGAAACCCTGTCTCAAAAAATGAAAAAACAGAAGTAGAAGAAATAGAGTAATAAAAAAAAAGCCACGTAAAGATGGAAATCAAAGAGAAACTTTGGATACTACATGTTGTTCTGTTATCTTTGTATTGTTTAACTACTGAGGAAATAGCAACAACTGTTAAAACAAATGCTGCTGAATTAATCCAATTTATATATTTTAAAAATGCTTTGACTCCAAAATTTAAGTCTAAGAACAGGTTACTGGGAAAAAGGATTTCTATTTTTGTTTCCACAGAAAATGAAAAGCTTGGATTCCTTCCAGACTGGTTTGATCAAGCCAGACCCCCTGAAACAGCATCCCAGGTGATCCAACCTTCAAAACAGTTGGGACAAAGCAGCCTTGCAGACCACTAAAGCCAGGATTTCTACATTTAGGATTCCCCTACCAGCAGGAAGCAGTTTGGAAAGAACTACATCCAGATTCCCAAATATTGTCCATAAATATTTGTTTTCATTTAAATAAGGTAGGTTATAAATGGTTAATGATCATAACCAAGCTCTTTAAAGATAAAAAGGGGATTATGGTATAGATATAAATACTTTGTTTTGGAATTGATTTTCATTTATTGATGCAATTTAAGGTCAATTTTGTGATATGTATATTTTTCCTCTTGTTTAAATATTGTGTTTATAAAGCTCATTTAGAAAAATACAGATTATAGATAGTTACCTATGATAATCAAAGCTGATAGTTTGGTGAGTTACGTTTTCTAGATATATAGAGATGTATTTGAGATGGATAAGCATTTTTCAAACCTTTCAAAGGCCTACAGAATATGGCATTTAAAATGGTTTAGGGTTTTTCTTGACAGTGAGACATAACTGCTTCTGGCAACACCACCTGTATCACAAAGAAAGATGGACATCGAAGAAACTCATTATGGAGTATACTTCCAGTATGGCAAGACTAGCCATTTGGACAAGATACTGCTCTTAAACTGGACATAGAGGACCCACAGAAAAGTGACTGTTAAAACACGATGGACATTGCTACAGGTTTCCTGCTTCATGGAAGAGTCTGCCAGACAGTCTGCAGGACACAGAGAAAAGTGACTGACAAACTGCCAATACAGGTGGACAGTTTAAAGTTGCCTGTTTTGCTGAGGAGTCTGCCAGATGCACTATGGCCTATAGGCTGAAGATGGAACATTACAGAAGAACTTCAGGTGACTGATCAGGTAGCGAGATGTCTCTGTCATTTCTAGAGTTTATATATTAACCTTCTGTGGTCTTTGATGTAGTTGAAGACAGATAGTCATGGTTATAGTTTTCCTTAGTTAGGATTAAAGATAAGTTACATATAGGACTTTAGACTCAACAAAGATAGGATAGATGATGGAATATTTTCTTTAAATCTTGCTAAATGTTAATGGACTGAACATTGGTAACTTTGGTTCTTATTTGATAACTGATTTTGTTATATAGTTTGCTATGTGAAGGTTAAAACCCTTTTTATTTTAGACAGAAAAGAGGAGATGATAGGAGATGTCCTTCTGTAAATATGTTTCTCTTGTTGGTTAATGAATAAAATACTGTTGGCCAATTGGAAAGCAAGATAGGCAGAACTAGGAGACTAGGAGGAAAGAGGAAGAAGTAGGGAGGAGTTTCAAGGTAGAGACTGGAGAGAGCAGAACGCCAGCCCCTCTCTCCTGTAAGATGAGACCATGTGGAAATACTTAGATTAATAGAAATGAGTTAATACTTAAGACAGAGCTAGCCAATAAGAAACACTAGTAACAGGTCAACAGCTTTGTATCTAATGTAGTGTCTCTCTGTGTTATTTGGGGCTGTCGCAGCTGTGGGACCAGACTGGTGGAAAAACCTACTCATAACAGAGGGTAACTGTGAGTATAGTAGGAACTGTGTGGGGAACAGAGCTGTGCTCTCCAAAGTTCAGCTTGAATAATTCCAGTCAAGAATAGGAATAATTGTCTGTAAATTCATCTGAGGACCAAACCTTCCTCAGATCCAATAAATCAAAGAAATGACTTATAAACTAAGAATGACCACTGTCTCAATACATGCAGCAGGAAATAGCATCACTTTCCTGTGATTTATTTAATCCTCCAGAAACTTTCTAAGAGAACAGTGTTTTAATCTTGCACATGTAGACAAGCCTCCCAGCTAGGGTTTTTTTCATTCTACTTTAGTTTTTCAGATGACAGTGATTTGACAAAGGACTTGACATTATCTAGGATAACCTCACTAAAGGGACCTCTTCCATTGTAGGAGAACTCCACAGTATATCTCTGCCTCTTGCCTTCTGTCAGCCCTCAGGACCTACTTAATTACACAGGACCTACCAATTATGGCAAAAATCTCAGACCCAAAAAAAAGATGTCTCGGTTTCCTCAGACCACTATGCCTAGAAGTAAGGTCTAAGCCACAGGAGTCTAGAACACACACAACCACTTTTTCTTTTAGTTTTGAGAATATAACACAATCACATCATTTATTGCTTTCTTTACTTCCTCCAAACTCTCCCATATGTTTCATCTTGCTTTCTTTCAAATGCATAGCTATTTTTCTTTTATATACTTATATCTGAATATATTTCCAAGTATAACCTGCTCGGTCTGAACAATGTCATTCACATGTACATGCTCAGGAGTTACCATTTGGTATTGAATAACCAATTAGTGTAAGGTGTATGGTTTTTTCCTCCCGCCGCCAGTCTTGTCCCGCCGCCGCACCAGCCCCAATTAACACACAGAGACTCTGTCTTTGATATAATTCTGTTGGCCAGGTACTAGTTTCTTATCGGCTAGCTCTGTCTTAAGTATTAACCCTTTTCTATGTATTTCCACGTGGTCTTCTTACCGGGGAAAGGGACCAGCGTCTTGTCTCCCCAGTCTCTCCATCTTGACCCCTTCATTATTCTTTCCTCCTTGTTTCCTAGTCCCTCCTATCTTGCTTTCCTATTGGCCAACAGTGCTTTATTCATTAACCAGTATGAGAAACAGAATGACATCTCCCATCAAATTAGTGTGCTCTTCCCTGAAGAAGACTATTTCTCGTATTCTCAGCATTCCTTAGTTGCCTGTAGTTATCTGTTTATGGTAGAGGCCTCATGGGCTTGCCCTTCTCCACTTTGGGATGTCTACTGTTGTCCTTGTTCAGCTCATGTTTAGGCAGTCATGTTCGTGAGATGTATTTTGTGATATTATGAGGAGACACAATCTCACAGCAAACTCCCTGTTCTTCTTGCCCTTACAATTTTTCTTACCCCCTTCTCTGCAATGTCCCTTGAACCTTAGGTATCCGTTGGGATTAGGTTCTGCAACTCTACATTTGATTAATCATTTTTATGTAATGGTCTTCCATCTGCAGTAAAGAAAAGTTTCTTTGATGAGAGGTGAGGAACACCTTTATCTGGTTATAAGAAAAATTCCTTGAAGGCAATTATGGCTTATGCTTGTTTAATAAAGTGGTGGTTATAGATTGCCTTCAAAGATCCATGATGTCAGTAGCCTTAAGTAGTTGGCTAGATTTCCTGTATCAGATATGATACCCTTCTTTTTGGGCAGATCTCAAGTCCAATTAGAGAGCTATTGGCTGATTCCAAGGCACATGTTCCATTAATGAAGCATGAGTATGCCATGCTGGTCATTGCTGTGGTTCATAGGCATCAGACCTAGGTAGAACTATTGGTTTCTCCCTTCATTTGGATCATTTTTAAAAGGCAGAAAGTTTTCATTTTCACAAATGAAAATTTGAGTTTTCTCCTTGAACTTGCTTGGTGAAAATTCCCTTCTCATATCTCATAAAGAAGAGTCCAGATGAGACTTATGGCTTTGCTGCTATGTGTTTTACTCAGCACTCTCCATCTCTCCCTACCTATTCCTTCACACTTGGCCCTTCTGTTTAATTTGATCCCTCAATGACCTCTAAGGTGATTTGTGTTGCTGAAAATTTGAAGATGTCTCTAGTTTCCCATGATCTGATTGTTAAGCAGATTTACAGGTGGGTCTCATCAGTCATGTGTCATGAAAAGATGATGAAGTTTTCATAAGCTCTTTAGGAGCTACACAGTTTAGCATAATTCCACTCTTTGATTTCTCCTCATTGCCTACATATACAACATTAAGCTATTTTATAGAGGCTAAATGTGAAAGGGCAGTGAAACCGCAGTATTTCTTAACCTGTTACCAAGATTGCAGTATTTTAATAGGAACGAACACCCAAATGCAAATTTCCAGTCTTCATATAACATTTATGCAGTAAAAGATGAATTGAACACACAATTTTTCATTTCTAAACACTGGGGCTGGTAATACATGAACTGCAAGAAGCAAGCATTAATCTACTCAGCCACAAAGAAATGAAATGTCATTTAGAGGAACTTGTTCTTGCAGGCACAGTATACTTTCATGGAATTCTATCACAGGGGGAAGGGAAAAGTCATTCTTTTTCCAGCCACATTACATCATCACACACCCAGCCTTCTGCCTGAGTCCTGACTTGGTTGATACATCCAGAGTGACAAAGGCTTGAGTCTTTCAAAGACAGCTCATTTTGGTTTTGTCTTTTGTTTTTAAATGAAAAATATTTTTTTTGTTTGTTTGTTCATTTCAAAGAAAAGTTGCATGGGAAAATATTACTCTTTATCAAAAAGATTTATTTCTTTTTATTTTTGTGTGTGCAGGTTTTGCCTTCATATATGTATGTGTGCACCAGAGGCTTTCCTGGTGTCTTCAGGGACCAGAAAAAAGCAATACATTCTCTGCAATTAGAGTTATAGACAACTGTGAGCCACCACAGTCCTCTGCAAAAGCAACTAGTGTTCTTAATTTATAAGCCATGTCTTTGGACTCATAAAATCTTAATTAGCTGGGTGGTGGTGGCACAGGCCTTTAATCAGAGCACTCAGGAAGCAGAAGCAGGCAGATCTCTGTGAGTCTGAGCCTGGTCTACAAAGAGAGTTCCAGGACAAGCCCCAAAGCTACACTGAGAAACCCTGTCTCAAAAAAATAAATAAATAAATAAATAAAATAAAATAAAATTTCTTTGAATAGTGTATGTATTTACAGAGTGTTCAACTTAAACATGAAGCTTATTTTTAATACATTGGTTTAAAAAGACTTTATTCTGAAAAAATTAGAACTTCAAAACAATAACAGAATCTGACATTTTCACCTCTGCCTCATGAAATAAAACTGTCTGTGAACACTTATTTTACATGTGCAAATGCTTCTTCCCATGATTAAACATACAGTTTAAAATAGCAGCTCTTTGCTTGTTTATCACCGAGGGGGTCATTGCTCCACTCAGGGAGATTTTCCATGTAACCCAGGCTCTCTTTTAATTCACTGGATTTTTCAAATGCTTATTTTAAATTATACCACAAGGACTTCTCCTGTCATACACAGTGATATTAAATGTGATTTTTTAAACATAATTTAATCCCTCATTTGTAATGTGGGATCACAATAGTGGTTAATTTGCAAGGGTACTTTAACAAATATTGTTAAAATGTTCAAGTGATTGCTGTAAATGTCCCCGATGGAATCTCTCTGTGCACCGATCTCATGAGTCACCTGAAGCTTAGAAAGGTCCTCAGCCTCAGAGTCAAACATACACAGCTGCCTTGTGTACAAATTTTTGGGGTGGGTTCATGAGGAGATTTCTCAACTAATCTCTCCCTGTAATGTTTTGCTGCCATTGGTCTTCCAATGGTGCTAATCACTTTCCTGGTACCACCGCTTCCTGAGGCTATAAGAGATTCACAAGACTGGTAATATAGGACAGAAATGTATTGACTCACCGTCCCAGAGGCTGGGAAGTCAAGATGGAGATGCTCCTCGAAGGTACCTTCCGGCTGGGCCACCACACAGAATGCCCACAAAGGAGCAAGAAGAGGCCAAACTCATCTCTTTGTACCAACAATCTCTCCCTTAAAGTAGTCCCTCAAAACCAAGTGCATCAGAAAATGCCTCTTCTCCTAATACAGTTATAATGGCAATTAAATTTCAACATGAATTATGGAGGGGACAAACATTTAATTCGAAGTGCAGCTGTCATGGCCTTTGAACTCAGAGAACCAAGGTGATTAGCCTGTCAGAGTAAATTAGAGGTGAGGGGACTTACATATGAGTAAACAGTTTTAGCATGAAGATGATTCAGTTGAGTTTGTGAAGCACGGGCCAGCTGTCCATCCTCCTTTGTGCCTTCCTTCCCACCTCTTAGTAGAATTCCTGATAGCTGAGATGTCCAGGTCTGCAACTCCTGTATGAGAAATCCTGTACCTTGTTGTACCTTGTGAAAGGTCAAGATGGAAAAGAGTCAATAAGACTATCCCAAATCAAATCGTACAGGACTGGGGCATTGTTCTTTAAATAGAAGTGATCTGCAGACATATTTTGATAGAAGTTGAGGAAGAGTTACATCCTACATCTTCCAAAGACCATTGGATTCTGGAGAATCACAAAACCCTAGGTCCAGACTCAGAGGGTAAATTTATTTGCATGCAAGCATGACAACCAGAGTTCAAGCCCCAGAGCCCACACAAAACTCCAGATGCAGTGACGTGCACCTGTAATCTCAGCGTTCCTTCTGTAACAAAGAGGGTACAAACTGAGATGTGCCCAGAAGATTGAGGGCCTGCTCATTTGGAGTTCTCAGTGGGGCAGAAACCCAAGAGACCCTTCCTCAAAACAATGTAAAAGAAAAAAAAAACAGGTTCCCAAGAGGAGTTGTGTTCTGACCTTCACACAGAAGTGTGTGTGCCATGTACACACACACACACACACACACACACACACACACACACAACACTTCATTGCTATTGTATTTAAAAGTTAAACTGAAAAAAAAAAAAAAAAGGTGTCAACACTAGAACTGCCTATCCACGCAGGACTGCCCATAATTTCCACCTGCATGGTCTCTGACCCCCACTGCTGGAGTTCCGGGCCCCTCCCAGAGATCCCCTATCCCCTCAGGGCCTCTCTGAGTTCCTGCGAGCTAGATCCTTGACCCCCATCTGTCAAAAAGGCCTCAGCTGGAGAGTGCCAGGCCCAGGCTAGATCTGCCAATCAGCTTAAGGAACATCCTGAGTCCCAGCCTTTGAGGTCTTTGACCCCCATCGCCAGGCCCCTGCCTGTGGAGAAACCTCCTAGAAAGCTTGGAGCACCCAGAGCTACACACATCAAACCTCTGACCCACCTAAGTCCACCGAGGAAGTACCATACAGAGAAAGACCCCACCAACACCTACTGGAAGAAGCTATGGGAAGACGGCAATACAAGAAAACACCTAACAACAGAAAGACAAGCATAACACCACCAAAATCTAGGGAATCTACACCAACTAGACTGGAACACAACAAAGCAGATGAAGTAGAAGAGAACGACTTAAAAATTATCATCATAAAAACGATAGAGGCCCTCAAAGAAGAGGTAAGAAAATCCCTTAAAGAAATGGAAGAAAAAACAAACAAAAAAAAAATTGGAAGAAATGAACAAATCTCTTAAAGAAAGTACAGAAAGCTAAGAAAAAAACAAATAAAGTGAAGGAAACGGTCCAAGACTTGAAAACTGAAATAGAGAAAATAAAGGCAACACATAGAAAAACTGGGCAAAAAATCAGGAACTACAGATGCAAGCATAACCAACAGAATTCAAGAGATGGAAGAGAGAATCTCAGGCGCAGAAGATAAACTAGAGGAAATAGATTCATCGACCAAAGAAAATTATAAATCCAACAAATCCTGAACATAAAACATCCAGAAAATGTGGGACACCGTGAAAAGGCCAAACCCAGCTCAAAGATGGTGAAAACATATTCAACAAAATCTCAAATGATCTGCATCCATACAACAAATACATGTGCTCAACTATGTTCATAGCAGCACTATTTGTAATAGCAAGAACCTGGAATCAACCTAGATGCCCCTCAACTGAAGAATGGATAAAGATGTGGCACATCTACACAATGGAATACTACTCTGCAGAAAAAAATAATGGAATCTTGAAATTCGCAGGCAAGTGGATGGCACTTGAAGAAATCTTCCTGAATGAGGTAACCTACTGACAAAAAGAGGAACATGGTATGTACTCACTCATAGACAGATTTTAGACCTAGAGCAAAGGATCACCAGCCTATAATTCACACCACCAGAGAAACTAGGATACAAGGTGTATTCTAAGAGATTCAATATAAGGTCCCTCATAGAAGGGGGAAGGGACAAGTCCCCCAAAGCACATGGGAAGTGGGGGGTCAGTGAATGGAAAGAGAACTAGGAGAAAGAAAAAGGGAGGAGAGGAAAGCATGTGCGACTAGGAAGATTGAGTCAGGGTAGGAATAGAAGACAGAAGAGAGACAGAGAGAGAGAGAGAGAGAGAGAGAGAGGGAGAGAGAGAGAACATAAAAGAGGGAGCTATTATTGGTTTAAAGAGAAAATTGAACCTAAAGAAAGGTCTAGAGACCTACAGAACTGATGCCAACTAACAATTTGAGCAACCATGGAAAGTCTACCATAAATGCCCTTCCCTGATAATGAGATCAACAACTAACTTATCCACCATCATGAAGCCCTCATCTAGTAACTGTTGGAAACAAAATCAAACACCCATACATAAACACTGAGTCGAAGTAGAATCCAGATGCAGAGAGAGTTTGCAGATACACATAGAGACAGTAGACCTAAACAAGGAGGAGCTAACAGGCCAGACTGATAGCTGGGAATCCAGCATGGGGCTGACTCAGACCCCCCCTGAATATGGGTCTCAGCTAGAAGGACTGAGCAGTCTAAGGGTCCTCAGACATTGGAACCAGGATGTATTCCTGGTGCACAAAAGGACCTTGAGGACACATCCCCCATGGAGGGATACTGCCTTAACCTAGAGACAGGAAAGAAGTCCTAGTCCCTACTTCAAATGACTTGACAGATTTACATGATCCCATCTGGATGGCATAGCCCTACATGTGGAATGGGGTTGGGAGGGGGGATGGGAGGGGAGGGTGGTTAGGGTGCATGTAAGAGGGGAAAGAGGGTAAAATGGAGAGAGGGAGGGAGAGAGGGAGGAAGAAAGGAGGAAGCCAGGGAGGGGGAGGGAGAGGGAACTGGGATGGACATGTAAAATAAAAAATAATAATAATAAAAGAAAAAAGAAAAAAAGAGGTGTCTACTCTTCCAGATAATGTGAATTATCATGTTACAATATTTACCAAGCATAGCCATGATTGTTCAATACCTCTTCCACCAAAACCAAAGTGACATCTATTTATATAATCTGTTCTCCGTTATTCTGATTGCGAGCTCTTACATTGGGATGATTCATGGTTTAGTCACTTTTCAAGTCACAATTTCAAGCAGCATCATTTGTCTTCTCTTAAAGTGCCACATCTTGGAAAGTCTCCTTTGGTCTGCTCCATTTCTGGAATAAACCGTTCTGATGCCTTTACAGTTTTTACCACTCAAGCTTTCTTGTAGGAATTATTTTACTGTGTTGAGAGTCTGGCTCTCTGGCACAGAATAGCTTCTCAAATACATTCTTTGCAGACTACTGAAGTGCATATCACTGGGCCCATTTATATTTTACGTGTCAAAAGTCAAGATGATTTCAGAACTATATGAGTAAGAAACCAGGCCTTGAGGCAGATACGAGAAAACAAATGATAAATGAGGTGACCTTTAAGAGAGATATTTATAGATGTCACATGCTCACCCAGAGAGTGTGTTGTGCATGTTCTGTATATGCTAAAGATAGGAGGACTCTAAAACAGTCTCTGCTCACACGAGGAACCAAAGCAGGAAGGGACTAAATGACACTTAAACTGTTATAATGCAGAGAAAGGGGACACAGAAAGGACCTAAAAACAAAGACATGCAGATGAACAATTGTAGTTCTTGCTAGAATAGGTGAAATCATAATGTCGGTCAGAGGTGACCAGAGGCTGGGAGAAGACGAAGTGGGGAACTCATTATACAAGTATTGGGTTTAATTACTAAAAGGAATAACCATAAAATAAATAGTCATGTTAGTTCCATAGCCTTGACTGAATTTTATTGTCTCAAATTTCTGGATAGAAGTGCAAAATGAAGGTGGGGGCAGGGACATACTTCCTCTGAAACTTGTAGAATATGCTCCCCTTTATCCCCATTCTCCTAGCCTTGGCAGGAAGCTATAATCCTTGGTGCTTTTGATGATGTCTAGCTAGATTTTTACATGGTGCTATTTCCAAATTAGATGAAGAAGATCCACCCTGATAACTTCATTTTTACTTGATGACATCCCCAAAGACCCTAGATTACATATCCAAATGAGACCTCATTCTGGGTTTCTGAAAAGAACAGAAATCTGTAGCAAACACTGTTAACACTGAGCGTGAAGGTACGTTCTACTTTGTAATAGTGGATCAACACTGCTTATAGGAGAGTGTTCTTAAATTCTCAGGTCAAAACAATTTTTGAAAATTTTGAGCTTGCAAAAGAGCTGAACACATATTAAGAGAATAAATATGAGCTGAGTGGTGATGACATATGCTTTTAATCCCAGTACTTGAGAGGCAGAGGCTAGCAGATCTCAGTGAGTTTGAAACCATGCTGGATATGAGTTCCAGGATAGCTAAGACTGTTATATAGAGAAACCCCATCTTTAAAAAACCAGAGAGTGAGAGAGAGAGAGAGAGAGAGAGAGAGAGAGAGAGAGAGAGAGAGAGAGAGAAAGGATAAATATGGCCAGATAGTTTGAATTTCAAATAAAGATGATGTAGAGGACAATTGTCAGGACTGTGAAAGAAGAAATCTTCCCCTTGTGTGGGGACCATTATGTCCCCACATTCATATTGCTCACTATGTCAGTTACTTGTCTTGTAGCAATGACAAAATACCTGCCAATAGCAACTTCAGGAAGGAAGGGATTCACAGTGAGAGGCATGGGGGCAGGAGCTACAAATGGCTGGTAACATTCCATTCACCAACAAGAAATAGAAAGGGATAGTTGTTAGTACTCAACCCTCTTGCTGTTTTTCATTCAGTCTGGGACCCTACCACAGGCATGTTGCCATCCACCTTCAGGATGGGTCTTCCCTCTTCATTTAAATACCTCTGGGGACACCCTTATGGTTATACTCCGAGATACATCTCCATGGCAAGTCTTAATCCAACTAGGTTGACAATTAACATCAAGCTCACTGATGAAATACAGAGAATGGACACTTTAGAGAGTATTTCAGAAAGTAAAATCCTCAGGATTTTGTGATGGCTTCTATATCCTGTAGAGAGGAGTATAAAGAAGGCTTCTGGCTTATGGCTTACATAAATATGTAACTTACTCACTAAAACCAGAAATGTTGGAACAGTGTGGGGGTGGCAGTGGAGGATGAGATCATGGCTCAACATAGAATGGGTAACACTTGAGTGACCCTTGCCAAAACTAGTAGTAGAACTCAAGAGGTCTGAAGACTACATGTAAGTCTTTGCAGACAGGGTGAATGAAACTGAACCTCAATCCCATCTAGCAAGAATAAGACCACTACCATAATTTTTTAGCTAAATTTGAAGCGAGCTTTATTAAATACTGGCCAGGCCCATGGATACTAGCCCCAGTCTATACCCAGTATGGGCCAAATTACAATAAGCAGAGGCTTATAAAGACAAAAGCCACAAGGATACATACTTCCCACCTTCATCCAATCAGGGGCAAGTACACATTCTGATGTACATCCTGCCTACATATGTCTGCCTACTTGTGATCAAGAACACCCTGTACAGTTGGTGAAGCCATACAAGTTTACAGAAGTGAAAACACGGGGCTTGTTACCTTACATGGACAGCCCCTAGCATTCCACAGAGTTATCTGTCCTTGAACTCACAGGTTAGAGGAATTTTTTATTTTATTTAATAGCTCTCATAAGCACAGTAATTTAAACTTAAAACATAACTTTATCCATCCTAGATACTGATTAGATCTCCCAGAAAGAGTGTAGAGTGAGAGGAATTCAAAAGGCTGAGTTTGCTGAAGAATTCTGAAGACCAGGCAGAAGAGGAGGAGGAACTTGTAAATGAGCCTAATTGGGCAATAAGAGGTAGGAGAAAAGCAGTTGAAAATAAGCAAGGTGACTGCTTTAGATGAAGGAAGGTTAGTAGTGGCTGGTGTTATTGAGAGGTCGAATTAGGGAAGTTGCTGATAAGCTCCACCCAAGGACCATTTCCATGCTGATGATCCAAATAGAAATCCCACTCAGGCTCCTTACAACATGAGGTGTATATTAAATATTTACTTGGCATTTCCAGTTTAACATATTTAAAAAAAAAAAAAAAAGAACTCCTTATTTTTTTCCATGAACTTGGCCCTCCAGCAATCTTCAGGTTCAAAGTTCCCCCACTAATAGCTCCACCGTTTATGCCAGTCAGTTTAAAAAAAAAAAAAAAAAAAAAAAAAAAAAAAAACTTGGCATCATGGCCTCCTGGTCACACTATCTAGTACTGCTCATCCAATTCTCAGCAAGTTTTGTCAGCCTGATTTTCAAAGAATTCAAAGCCCTGCTATGCCCACACCCCTACCCAAATTCCTTGTACAAAGCATCATTGTCTCTTTACAAATAGTTTTACTAAGGAAAGACTGAACCATGCAATTCCTACATTTAATGTGAGAAATTCAATGGTTTTGAGGACATTCACAGACTCTGCAGCCACCGCCATAGTTAACGTACAGAATTTTATGTAACTCCTAAAATAGTTAGCAAAATGCCTCAGTCTTTCCTCTTCCCAGCCCCTAAAGAAACCCTGATCTACTTTCTATCTCCGTGGAGTTTCCTATTCTTAACATTCTGTATGAAAGCATCTCTCTCATCCTGGAACTTCTGGAAATGTGGTCTGGTCCCACCAACTGACACCTGTACTTCTACCTATTCCAATATGGTTTCCAGACAGAGGACACATATAGTAATTTAGTTTCCAAACATTTCTTTAGTCTTACAATATAGTCTAGTATCTGGGCATTATACCCTTGAGCAAGATCTAGAAATTTCTGTTCTCTCAGAACTGGCTTTCAAGTACAGGGGAAAACAAAACAAAACAACAACAACAAAAAAAACAAACAAAAAAACAAAAAACCAACCAACCAAACAAACAAACAAACAAAAAACACTAACCAAACTCCACAGTGCACTCAGTAGCGATAAATGTGAGGATAAAAGTCTAACACATTTATAGAATACCAAGAAAGGGGATGTCCTAGACAGGATAATTTTACAAAATACCAAGAAAGGGAATGCTTCAGACAGGATAATCTCTGCCCCATAAAAAATGTATTGCTTAGAGTTCTGAAGGTAATAAGGGAGGTGAAGGCAAATTTGGTGTCAGGTGAAATCCTGTTCCTAGGAAATGGTGACCCCCTGTGTGCCTTTGTAGTGGAGGGTTCCCCTGGTTCCCTTAAGCTTCTTTTTAACAGAGAGGTGTTCTTGTGATCTAATTACTTCTTAAAGGCCTCACCTTTAGAATATTCTGGGGGTTGGATATCAGATATCAACAAATAAGTTGAAGGGGGGGGGGGAAATGCACAAACATTCAGGCCATAGGCCGGAGGTAGAGAGTACTAACCACTCCACTGAGAAACAGATATCTGGATTAATATTTTAGGAGGTGAAGAACACACACTATAAAGTTTTAAACACCAATATTCAGCCATCCCGATATTGAAAATGAATGTACCAGTACATTGTACAATTTACTTAATATTGGTAGGATTAAACCTTCAGAGACACAGCTGCACTAATGTCTGCCTTGTACTTGTATTAGTCTCTGTGTCAGGACTGCAGGACAGAGAGTGGGATCATGCAGACATGACAGCTTGAGTTGGAGCCCCAGAAAACAGGTAGAAAGAAGGCTGTGGACATGGTGGTGCCCAGCAATAATCCCAGAGTCCTACAGAAAGATGGGATAAATACAGGAGAGGTGGTTGGCCGCACACAGCCCTACTGTACTGGAGCACACAGTGCAGAAAAAGAGAGAATTTACCTCAGAAACAAGGTGGAAGGAAATAGCCAACTCCTGAAAGTTGTCCATTCACTCCCACATCTGCACCATTCAGGCCCAAATGTGCCTGAATTCACACACACACACACACACACACACACACACACACACACACACACACACCATAACACATTCTCCATATTATAAATTAATGTAAAAATTGAAAATTTAATTTACATGTAAAAAAAAGCCAGATGACGAAAAGGAAGAATGCAAATAGCCATCCCAGCAAGGCCAACACGTAACATACACAAGGAACATGCCATAGAATGAGCCATGAAAGTGCAAATCTGGGTATAGAAGACTTCAGTTCCTTCCCTTCCTTCCAGCTCTGGCCTCCTCCCTCTCTTGGGAATACCTTGTTTCTTAATAAACCATCTCAGCCTCTGTTACTACTCACATGTTTTTACTACCGTGTGTGTGTGTGTGTGTGTGTGTGTGTGTGTGTGTGTGTGTGTGTGTACCAAGAATCTGGAGATCTTAATATGCACTGTCTGGATTTGTGTACCCATTAATAACATTGCTTTTCTTAGCACACATCTAATATATTTTCTATTAATTTCCTACTTCATTCAAACTTCAGTAACATGTTTTTGTAAACAAGGTATCACTAAGGTGGAAGAAAGATATCTTTAAAAAAATAAATAAATAAACGACTTTTGGTGTGGTTAACACTGTCAACTACTGTTTTCAGAAATGAGTTGCCAAGGACCAAGATGTCCATGTGTTAGTGATTCTTGGCAAAGTGACCTGAGCTGCTGAAGCTATGAATGTTGGAACTCACAGACAGTGGGAAGTTGCTCTGACATACTGATATAGCTTAGAAAACAATCCTATGCTGTGAACCATACTGAAGGAAAAAAGTACCTGCTGTGTGCCAGCCCCAGGCTAAAGAATTCCAGGCACGGTATTTCCATATGGGAGGTAGCCAATGGGTAAGCAGATACTGTTGTAAAGAAGTAAGCTGGCCTCTGTCCTTGGTTCCTGGGACAATCCCTCTAAACTCTTGGGATTTTGCAAGTGATAAGTGTCTTGCTTTTGATGATGGGTCCCTCTTCCACACCAAAGATGTATTTGAGAAGGTAATCTGTTGTGTGATGTCCTTTTGGCTCTTTAGTCTTTTGACTTTTGGGATAGGGGTGGGGCTACCACCAGCTCCCAAATTAATCACTCATGGAGGCTTATTCTTACTTATGAATACCCAGCCTTAGCTTGACTTATTTCTTGCCAGCTTTTCTTTTCTTCCTTCCTTCCTTCCTTCCTTCCTTCCTTCCTTCCTTCCTCTCTCTTTCTCTTTCTCTCTCTCTCTTTTTCTTTTTTTTATTTTTTCCTTTCTTTCTTTCTTTCTTTTCTTTTGTGTAACTTCGGAGCCCATCCTAGAACCCAGTCTGTAAACAAGGCTGGCCATGAACTCACATAGATCCACCTGTCTCTGCCTCCCAAGTGCTAGGATTAAAGGCAATCTCTGGCCAGCTTTCTTAAATTATCCCAACTACCTTTTGCCTCTGGACTTTTTCCTTTTCTTACTTCCATATAGCTTACTCAGTGGCTGCCTGGGTGGCTGGGCCCCTGGTATTCTCCCTCTTTGTTCTCTTGTTACTCTTTCCCATCTTCATTTTTCCTTCTATTTATGCTCTTTGCCTGCTGGCCCTGCCTGTCCTTGCTCCTGCCTCTCTATTGGCATTCAGCTCTTTATTAGACCAATCAGGCATTTTAGATAGGCAAAAACTCACAGCTTCACAGAATTAAACAATTGCAGCACAAATAAAAGTCACACACCTTAAAATAATATTCCCCAACAGTTATCCATGTTGAGCCTCTAACTAGTATTAGGATGAAGTAGGTATTCCCAAGAGACCTGTTTAAAGAGCTTGAGGTTTAAGCTATGCTTTGCCATCTTGAATTCCTGACCCCAGAAGGGAGAGAAAACCAAAGATTGATTTCAGTCATATATGTGGCCAAGGTTCCATCAGTCAAATCCATAGGATGAAATCCAAACAAAACCTCTGGATACCTGAAGCTTAAGTGCTTCCAGGTTGGTGATACATCACAATGCATTGGGAAGGGAACTTATCCAGGCCTCATGGTAGTCTCATGTTAAGAACCTCTCTGTTCTCAACCTGTATTCTCTTCATTGGTACTCATGTGTATCCTTTATAGCAAAATTGTAACCCTAAATCAAATACTCTCTGGAATTCCATGAGCCAGTGTAGGGACCTAGAAAATGCAAAAAGGTAGAGGGAATCCTTGAATTTGTAACTGGTTGATCAGAGGGTAGATGACTTGGAACCTTGGAACTGACCCCAGAGTATAAAGTGAGAGAAAACTTGCGGGAGAATGTACTCTCCAACTGTGGCTGGACGTTAACTAGCTTGGCTCAGAATCACCCAGGAAAGCCCACTCACCTCACAGTGACTGCTAAGGGCCAAGTAGGCACTGGGGAAGCAGTAGGCAGGCCAACACAATACACCAAGATGGGAGAGAGTTTCTAGCAATAGTCATTTGGGATAAAAGAAAAAGAAGACAATAAAGTCACCTAAAGATACCTTAATTAATGCTTGTATTCTGTTATATTTTTCACATCCTTTTCTGTGGTATTATCCATTTTTGAGGTAATAACATATATACCATGAATTTACTTTTATTTACTATTTCATCAACATCATTCCTTGACACTAAATGCTCATTTGTGGTGATACCTTGTTTGTACTCTAACAAATAAAGCTTGCCTGAAGATCAGAGAGTAGAGCTAGCTACTAGTTAAGCACAGAGGTCTGGAGGTCTGTACAGACAGGAAGTGATATGGCTGGGCAGAGAGAGGAATAGCAGGCTGGAGGAGACAGGAGCTCTGCCTCTTTTCTATTTGAGGATTTTGTAGAGGTAAGAACTCTAGTGGCTGGCTGCTCTGCTTCTCTGATCTTTCAGCTTTCACCCCCTAATATCTGACTCTGGGTTTTTATTATTAAACCAATTAGAACTTGGTGCTACACTGGTGCCCCATAGTTAATATTAAACCTCTGAGTGATTATTTTATAAGTGACCTGGTGGGCAACAGAAAAGCCTCCAGCTATACTCATTATACCTTTTCATTTAATTATTACATACTATGTTATCATATACACATAATGTAATTTATGTAGCTTTTCTGACTTGAGGGTGGATGCTTTTGATTTTGATTTATACACAATTAAAGTGAAGATGAATATATTCACATATAAGGCATAAATTCACACATAACTTCTACATTTCTGATTATTTGCTTACATTAGACTCTTGATGTAGAATTATTTTGTAAAGGATTTATTTTGAATAAGTCCTAAAACTTTATGCTAAATTTATTTGCAGCAATATGAATTTGCATTTCTGCTAGAAGTGTTTGAGAGCACCTAACAGCATTTATTTGCCAAACTAAAATGTTAACTCAAAAACCTGGAAATGCAATAGACACATATTTATTTTTTTCCCAGTGTGTATTGCTCTGATTGCTTGTAAGACTGTTTTAAAGGGGGGTTTTGCTTGTGTGTTTTATGCACATTATTTCATTTTATTCTTTTATTTTAGTGCTTACTCTAAGTATCATGACACCTTAGGTATTTGATTTTATTTGTTAAGTATAGAATACATAGTTTTTGCTAGAGACTGGTAGTATAATGTGATGGCATCAACACTTTATGAAGTTAGCAAGTTAACTCTTCATATTTTTGTTTTTAATTTAATGTTTTAAATTTTTGTTTTGAGGATTTTATGTTTAAGGAATATTTTTAAATATTTTCATATGTAACTATTTGAAGTTTGTGGCTCAGAGTGCCTTTTTAAAGACAACACTATCTGGTGCCCAAGAATGTGCTTAGATGACAGCTTCTACCCTTACTTTTTCCAGACTTTGTCATCATTTTTTAATGTGTATGTATGTGTGGTGCATCCTTAGCCATTGTCTGAACAAGGCAGTAGTACTTGAGAATTTAGCTGTGTTCACCTAATATGGGACTTCTCTCAATGAGCTTTTCCTTAGCAAATGGGCTTGGGACCAGTTACCTCAGTAAATATGTCATGACCACTTGTCCAGTTCCTGAACAAAGGTCATTGTGTATGGGGAGGCAATTTTCAAAACCATCAGTGAGTCATTTGCCTGTTATAGAAAATGTTGTTGATGTGGAAAACCAAATGGGAGGTTCTTAAATAATATACCATCAAGTCTAGTCAAGGTCATGAATCCAAAGCCAGTAACCAAAAAGCACTGAAAGTCCCTGTACACCACACTGGCACTGACTCCTCTACTTTTTCCCCAAAGGGACCTATGGCCATTTATCCAAAGGAATATATAACACAGTAAGAGGACTGGCCAGACACCTTGAAAGAACACTTGGGTAGAGCCCAAGTGATACTTGAAACCACAGAATAATATCAATGTTTCTTCTTGGTAGAGTGAGGTCATGTATGAATCAAGAAATAAGAAAATTCTCTGTAAAGTACAGCTAAATATGTATTCCATGTTTACAAGACTACCTTGTAGCCTATTTCCCAGCAAGAAAACAAACAAAACAAACAAACAAAAAAACAGTCATTTGACTATAGGATAAGAGCCGTTGATATGGAAGGGCAGACAGGTAGTACTTAAACTAGCCACCAACTCCAATCAAAATAACAATCAAAGGCAAAACCTAAAGCTACATATACAGCTCAGTGGTAGAGCACCTGGCTAGCATGTATGAGACTTAAATCTTTCTGTATTGAGGGGAAAAAACAGCAACAAAAGAACTTAACCATGATGTTTGAGTAAAGTATGTATCGAAGGCAGCCACAGGGTAGGGAGGGAAGCTTTTGAGAAAGAGTGAAAAAGCCTAAATCACCAGAGAAAATATAGTTAAGCTATGGCAGTATTAGAAGGAGGAAGAGAGAAAAGGGGTAAGTTATGCCTGAGTCAGGACTCAGAGAGGAGGGCAGACTCAACAGAACCTTCTGGTGGCTCTGAAATGACCGTACCAAGGGCAGAGTTTATGGGAAGGAAAAGTGCATTTTTTTCAATGAAGGGATAATTATTCCCCCCATCTCTTTAGTATGGCTTAGTATGAACATGCTTCTAGAGGAATGGTGCCTTGTCCAGGTGATTGACAAGCCAAACTGGGGAATTACCTCCTCTGAAGTGGTTACCCACAAATAACTTAGGGACCAGGGATTAGAGTCCAAAATACGTTTTGGAATATGTGGCCTGTAGGCAGGACAGAACTAGAGACATTTCTATAACTGGTGTGTTTGGTGCTCCTGACCTGAACTGCCTGTCCAATTCCTGTCTCCTATTTGCATCACCCCTCAATGACATTATCAAAGAAAGACTAAGAACCTTTTCAGACCCCTACTTGTCACTGATCAAGTTCTTAGTGACTCTAAACTACTTCTTGAGAAATACTGGGCTAATTAGGGCTAATCTCCAGGCAGATGCTGACCAAGCAGGACTGATAATCCATTTGTGCTGCCATTGGTAAATTAAAACAATATCATTCTATATATCTATTCTATGACTTTAGTTGTAGAGAACTCACTATTTTCTGTCTCAATGAAGATAGAAGATAAATAGTTTATGCTCACATGGAAAGGAAAATCCTATGTATTTACACTAATGACAAGAATGGTAGGTACTCTGTAGTGAGATATTCACTTTGTCCGCACCTGTGGCACAGACCACACCCACTGGGGGTGGGGACAGGGGTGGATGTTACCTGGGGGAACTAAGTCTGAGGAGGGGGCTCCAGGAGCGCTTTTGCTTGCAGCACAGGGACAGGAGAACATCTGGAGGCATCCTTGGGACCAGGAACCTGCTGGTGTTCATCTGTCTATGTTGTAAGTTATTTCTCCCTGAATAAACATCTATTCCACCTATCGGTTTCTCCTGATCCTTATTAAACCTCAATAGTACTCTCTTTTGCCCTCTCATAATGCAGCCTGAAGAGGTATGGATTACTTAGGCTTTGTAAAGAACATCAACTTGATCCATTAGGTAGATGGCACCACAGTGACATCCAATTCACATAGCACCTAGAAATACTGTTATCCCGGTATTTCTCATATTCCACACACCACAGACAGCTTCCAGCTGGGAAAAGGATGAAGTCCAAGGAAACTGTATACCAACTTCAGGATTTGGTGTGTGAATCTTGTCACTTGGACCTAAAATCTGTCAGAATGAATTAGCCTTGTCAATGATGAAAAACTTAGTGCTATATAGTTTATAACAAGTCTTGGTAACAGATTCATAATGTCGATTAGTAGGGCTCTAGAAAAGTCCATTCTATCTGTTCTACAAAAAATAGTTATCTCAGTCTAGCATGACGAACATGCCTTTAATAGCAGCACTTGGGAGGCAGAGGAAGACAGATCTCTTTGTTCCACACCAGCTGGATCTGAATTCCAGGTCCACCAAGGCCACATAGTAAGACATTATGTCAACAACAATAATAACAATAATATCTCAGTGAAAAACAGTTTCTGGCATAGTGCTGGTTACAATTGAAGACAAAATATTTGACCACGTAACACCACAGTGACTATGTACTGGGTCAGAAAGATAAGTCCTCCTGAACATTACTACTAATGAAGTAGGAAGGGGTCCCACAACATTTCATTATAACACTTGAGGAGGTATATGCGCTCGGCCAGGCTCTCTTGCATGGATGTTGAGGATTGAGCTTATGTTCTCATGCCTTGTATGTCAAGCTTTTACCAACTAAGCCATCTTTCCAGTCCTGAGACATTTTTTTTTCAGGCTCCTCTTCATCTTTCAAACTGAGGTTGTTAATAATGTTTAGGGTAGAGGATGGAGGGATGGCTTAACAGATAAGAGCCCCAGTTGCTCTTGCTGAAGACTTGGGTTTAATTCTGAGCATCCACATGACTGCTCACAATTGTCTATACTTCCAGTTTCAGGTGTGCATGTGAAGATCAAAAGACAATTTGAGAGAGCTAGTTCTCCCTTTCTACCACAGAAGTCCTGGGAATCAAATTCCGAGCCTCAGGTTTGGTATCTTTGTCTGCTGAATCTTCTGGATGGCCCAGCATTTTCAGACTTTTTCAGTTCTCATTTTTCTGCTTTATTCCAGCTTTCTGACTTTTCCTCTCCCAGGTATATGTTCATGCAATAAGACTTCCATGTTGTAATAGCATTTCACTGTCTACTTCCTGGAAAACCAGGCCTATCACAAGGTTTCCTTATTTTCAGGCTCGAACATTCTTCCTCTTCTGATGCTAAAAATATTCACAGATACTTTCCTGTTGGCAACATGACACTTAGAATCATGTTTTTACAGAAATAAACTGAGGTCAGAAGGGCCAGATCTCTTAAGTCCGAAGCCTGCTAGGAAGTGGAGTCTGTTAGCAATCACAGGATTGGGCATAGGAGTAAATGTTCCAGTTGAGACTTGATGACAGCAATCCTAGTGAACAGACTGAAAGTGTAAGATGTCTATAGCAAAAGGCATTTATTGTGGAATAATCCTTCTGTACACTGTGAGGAGTTGTGACGCAGATTGGTTTAATAAAAAGCTAAATGGCCATTAGCTAGTCAGGAAGTACAGGTAGGACAACCAGACCCAGAGGACTCTGGGGAAAAGATGGGAGGAGTCAGGGGAGATGCCATGAGAGAAAGAGAGAGCAGGATGGGAAGTACATCCATGAGAGAAACAAGCTTCAGGGCAACACATAGATTAATAGAAATAAGTTAATTTAAGTTATAAGAGGCAACTAAAGAATGAGCCTAAAGTATAGACCGAGCTTTTATAATTAATAAGAACTCTCTGTGTGGTTATTTGGGAACTGTCTGGCAGGAAAAAAAGTCTGCCTATGGACTTTCTGCTAAGCTGATTCCCAGATTCCTGATTCCTGATTATGATGCCTGTTTGGAATTTTCAACCACTACAATGTGGGGTAATTGGTTATGGAGCTCTTACTTGGGGTTTCTATTGCTGTGATACAACACCATGACCAAAAGCAACTTGTGGGTGAAAGGTTTATTTCTTCTTATAACTCTAGGGTCATATTCAATCACTGAAGGTAATCAGAACAGGAACTCAGGGCAGGAACCCTGGAAGCAAACACTGAAACAGAGAGCATGGAGGAATATTGCTTATCGGTTTGTCCCTCATAGCTTGTTCTACCTGTTTTCTTATACAACACAGGACTACCTTCCCAGTGTTGTCACTATACACAGGGAGCTGGGTCTTTCCATGTCAATCAAGAAAATACCCCATAGGCTTGCCTATGGGCAATCTAGATGGAAGCATTTCCCCCATTGAGGTTCTCTCTCCCAAATGACTCTAGTTTATGTCAAGCTGACAAAACAAACAAACAAAAAACAAACAAAAAAACAAAAACAAAACTAACCAGCACAGGGGCAGCAGATAAAAAGGTGTATTCTCCAGAAAGCTAACACCAGATGCATGTTTACTTATTTAGTTTGCCTGCTTGCTAAAATAAGTTCAACTCTACTTCTCTTACAGTTCACATTCAAACTCAAATCTACAATATAGATCTGCCCTAAATCATTTAAAATGTTTTTTCTTCCAGAATCTTACTATGTGTATTCATACACACCTTCAGCTGCATTTGTCACACTTTTTTTGTTAAAGCTGTTCATTGATGTATGGCGTTTGTGTTGACCTTGTATTAGATTTCTCTACATGATGATTCCTTGGTTAGCATTTAGACTTCACAGTAGGGTATCCATTTTCATCCATAATTCTTCTCCAACAGAGCTATTGCCTTAGTTAGGCTTCTATTTCTATGGTGAAACACCATGACCAAAAAGCAAGATGACGGAGGAAAGGGTTTATTTGGCTTATACTCCCACATTGCAGCTCATTACTGAAGGAAGTCAGGGCAGGAACTCAAACAGGGCTGTAAATTGGAGGCAGGAGCTGATTCAGACGCCATGGAGGGGTGCTGCTTACTGCCTTGCTCCCAGCTTTCTTACAGAACCCATAACTACCAGCCCAGGGATGGCCCCACCCACCGTGGGCTGCACCCTCCCCCATTGATCACTAATTAAGAAAACACCCTACAGCTGGATCATATAGAGGCATTTCCTTAATTGAGGCTCCCTCCTCTCTGATCATTATAGGTTGTGTCAAGTTGACACACAAAAACAGTCAGTGCAGTTAGATTTCTGGAAGTCATGCAAGACTGGTAGCCTTACTTTGGTTCTGCCACTCTCTTTTCCAGTAACTTTGGCAGAGTTCTCTAACATAGACTCTTAATGTGGGGACATTTCATGACCAAGTCCTTGGACTTCTTAGCCTGATGGAGTTTGTCTAATAATGACTTTAAATGCCATATATAATGCCAAATTTTAATGATCAAAATGCTGTGTTTTGTTTGTTTGTTTTGAGGCAAGTTCTCTCTATACTCACTTTCCCTGGAACTCATTCTGTACAACAGACTGGTCTTGATATTGCCTTGCCTCTGGCTCCTAAGTGATAAGATTAAAGGTATGTGCCACTATGCCTGGCCCCTAAAGATCAAAATGTAAACATGAAATTTACACTTCTTCTGTCCCTAAACTCTAACACTTTAGTGTCTAAAATCTTACTGAATTTAACATGATTGTAGCCAGATCTTTGTTGCAAATCTCACTGTCTTCATACCCTTTTATCACATTATAATAGTACCCCATCAACAAACAAAAACATTCTTCCATATTCTATAAACGACTACAGTGTATCAGATAATCATACAAGCTTCCCTGCAGAGTCTCACTAGCTCCTGTACTTCTGTGACCATTGTCCTGTTTTGAGTTTCTTCTTTTCCCTCCAGCATCATGATAGACCTGCTTCTGTTCTTGACCCTACACACCTTACTTCAATACAATAAACCTTCAGTATGAATTTGTGTATTATCTGCTCAAATAGTTTCCATTGTTCTCCTTTCCTTTCTTACAATTTGAATTGTAAGAAGGGTCTTAGAAGTTAGGCATCCCGATCTCAATCCATGGCAGCTCTCAATTTGATATGTGGAGGAAAGGGTGAGGGATCTACTTGTGAGTATCTCAGGCTTTCTTGCCTTGGGTGAGCATACTACCTCAAAAAGAGAGGGGAGGACCAAGATTATAAATAGCCAACTGCCACCCACAGAGATCACCCCAGGCCAGTGACTTGATCCTATCTTACAAATGTAAAGAACGAATTATCAAAGGTACCAGAAGAATGAATACTTAGAGAGGAGTTTACTATAGGCTCACAAATGAAAACAGCTGGCAGAGTTTCTATATAACAAGAGTGGATCTCAATGATGGTTGTTACAGAGGGTTTCCAGAGGTCTCATTTAGGGACTAGCAAAGTGTTTCTTGTTTGAGGTGTTGGTAATGGGCTTGTCAGTCCATTTGACCACCCCAAAGTGTCCAGGGACCTGTCAGTTTTGGTCACATCCTCACATATGTCTTCCAGGCTGTGGTGTTCATTCCATGGTATAAAAGGAGAAGAAAGCTAACAGAAAGCTGGTGCATGAAGCAGAACCCCTAAGCACCCCTGGTATTCTGACTTCTGGCTAGAACAGAACCAAGGCTCTTTCTGGCTTTTAGTCAGGGATGACCATCAAAAATGCTCATTTTGGAGGCTAGTCCCTGAAATGCCTTGCTTGGTTTCAATTTCCTGTCTAGTAGGGCTCATGGTCCACTCCTTGGCTAGTTCTGCCTCCTCCATGGTAGCCTCCTTCTGTTCGTTAGCCCAGCATGCTTCTGCCCTAATGTTCATCACTTCTTGTGCCTGGGCCACCCTTCTCTGTCGTTCTTTCATGGTGGTACTCAAATGCTGCATTCTTAGGTCATGTCCATCTGTGGCCTTAACTTCTTGTCATTTCTATTTTATTTTATTTTTTTGTCATCATTGTCAAGATCCATCTCAGGTTGACCTCAAATTCTCTGTGTAGCTAAGGATGGCCTTGTTCTTCTGGTCCTCCCGCATTCTTCTCCTACGTCCTAGAATTACACATGTGTGCCAACATTCCTGCTTTGTGCCATTTTGGGATCCAACTCAGGCCTTCATTGTGTGCTGGGCAAACACTCTATCGAACGAACTACATCCCCAGCTACCACCTTACATAAAGGGCTAACTCCCACACACAGACTCCCTTTTCATATTTTTCTGTTCTTCTACAGTCATGTTCACTTTTCATATGACATTAATTATTCATAAATGTTGTTTACTGTCTGTCTCCCCTCCTTACCACCACAATAGATTTGGCACTCCAGAGACGGGGACTTTCGTCTGTTTGGTAACTGTTGTCTCAGTCTGAGAAGAGTGTGGAATCACAGTAGGCATTCAATAAACATTTGTTGAATAAATCCAAGAAGAGATGCAATTATAAGCTTATTACTTGGAATTCAGAACACAGTTTCCAAAGAAGAATAAGAAACGTAAAGGTTAAAAATCACATTCCAGGAATAGCCATTGACTTGGGGGGTTAGGGTTGTCATCTATGAAGAAGACAGTTTCTTTATAAACAGTCTTATGCTAGTGGGTTGTTTTTTAACATGTGGATGGATCACTGTGATACATGTTTCATGAACTTTTAAGTAAACCCCTGTAGCTGCAAGATCATGAGACAACAACACTGGAAGTCGAGCTATCTGTAATTTACTTTGTAGTAAATGGATATAAATCTCTTTTGAGAGTGAACTATTGAATCTGCTAATGGCACATACAGATGTTATAAAACAATAAGCATGTCTCTGGTGTTAGTTGTAATTTTCAATAGGACTGTCTCTGTCATGCTTTCAAGTGACTTCAGGTCTCTATGATCAAGTATCATGGCATTACATTAAGTTCCATATATTTCACAATGGCTGTAAAACGTGGAGGGATATCATCATTCAAGACTTTACATAAATGTGATTTGTTGGTTCTTTAAATGTGGGTGGAAAATAATAGAAATAATTTCTTATACACAGATAACTGGCATGTATGAATGCTCACTAATTTGAGGAGGGAGACAGGAAGGAAAGGGCAGAAATAGCAAAAAAATAATTTTGTCTAAGGCTGAAAATGACATAAATTCAAACAATGGTGGCTTTTTTTTTCTTCCTCCAGAGTCTCTGGGCTTGTTCCTATTCAATGTTTGCTGAGCTGTAGGGAAGGCTGAATCCCACCATGGCAAACTGCCATCTTTGTCAGAGAAGAAAGCTGTTTACATTCAAGGCACATAATAAGCACCATGTGAAGGGGGAAACAGTGTGAGCTCTATTATGGCTGATTAGCCCATTGTACACTGTTACAACTAATGTCTTCCTTGTGCTAAAAATAGTGTGAAGTCACGGGACCAAGGCAGCATGATCCATCCCTACTGTACTCTTTCAGAAGATAGGTAACAAAGGCTGCTTCCAAGTTCCCTGGAAAAAGAAAAGGGCGGCTTATTCACTTCTGGGTCCTGCAGAATATGCAGTTTATCTGAGCTGTTAGGAGATCCATCTGAATGACACAGAGAGAATGCACAGCTTCTAAAAACTACACCTGTCTTCTGGGGAAACGTCCTTTTATGTAGGCCAGATCTTTTCCATGAGCACTGGAATCATTTGTTGGTTGTGATTAAACTTGCATTGGCGAGCTCATCCTCATCACAGCAGTGGAGGAATTTGTTGCATATTAGTCCAAAATACACAAGTGTTTGAAATGTCAGAAATGGAAGGGAGTGGTAGGAACGAATTCTGAGTCTTAGGTCATTTCATCTCCAAGTCAATAGCCCTTCTCCTGGAAGGAGGGCAAACAAACTGCTTTCTATTCTATTGAAAGCCTGCAAGAATTTGCACCACAGTAATCCTAAATCCAGAGGCAATCTATTAAGAACCCTGCATTACCAATCCTGAGACTCAGGCGATAAGCTCACCCCCCTATTAATCCTCTTAAAGATTGTGCTAGGAAATGAAAGGGTGCCATGAAAGAGGGCCCCCTTTTATTACAACCATATAAACTGCTTGAGTAAATGTTTCATTAACAAACTGCTGGAGCACTGTTGAATGCCCTTTGCCTCCTCTGTCTGGTCCTCTTGGCTTGGTGTTCTTGGATACAGCATGGCGAAATGTGTGATTTACACATGTTTGAGAGAAACATTCCCACACTTGAATGCTGTTCCACGACAAAAGAAGGGGAGGACTGAAAGAGAGGTATTGAACCTATGTAGACATTTTAATTTACAATTCTCTTTTCATGGGCTTTAGGAGATGAATAACTTCCACATTCTCCGTGCTCTTTCCAGTAAGTACTAGTCCCTGTGTTAAGTGCCCATGACCAGGGCATTTGTAATGTGGTCCTTTGGAGCACATAGTTAGATGCTGTGATAGATACCCTTCGAAGAAAGGGAAGATAAATGAACCCAATGTACAAAGAACTCTTGGAGTTACCGAGTGACCAAAATCTTATCAAATGGCTTCTCTCATGTTCAATGACACCTAGTGTGTTGTAGAAATACACACCCTGAGCGGTTTCTGTAGTCATTTCATTATAATCTGATGTTGTGTGTGCTTTATCTAGTAAATCCTGGCAGGATGCCTGTATTATCACTAAAATAGATGTTCAAGCACACAAGCCATATTCATGGCATCTAGGAAGTAATCAATGTCCAGGAGCCAAGTGATTTTCTGAAACTGACATATACAGAATCAGTCACTTTGCTACAAGCCCATAGTTCCAGCATCAGCCTGGAAGCTGAGGCAGGAGGACCTCCAGTTCAAGGTCAACCAGAGCTACCTTACAAAACTGTCTTAAATTAACAAACACTCCCTTCCCTTGAAATCAGTCTCTTGAGAGCTGTTTAAAGTAAGACATAATACAAAGTAACTTGTCATATATCCAAACAACACAATTGGGCCAATTCTTAGAAATTACATTTACTTTGACTACAGGCCAAGAGATTCCAAATTTTGGAAAATGACTATGTAAGAAAAAACAAAATGGTCTGTTTAGGCCACAACTAGTGTTGCTCAGTTTGGGAAGAATTCTATTTGGGTCAGTGAATACAGTTTTATTTCTGGCCACAACTAAGGTCTCGTTTCAAAGTGAATAGATTCATTTGGGTCAACAATGCCCAAGGGATAAAGGCTTAAATGTATTCAACCTTAGGAGGAGCTGAACACATCAATACCTCTGTAAAGCCACTTTGATTCATATTGACTTCTGCATCGCTGCTAATTCATATACATCATTGTTTGCTTCACAAAGCCTTCAACATGACTTTTGATTTATAGAAACAGTGATTCAATTTCTCCCCAGAAGTGGTGAGCTCACACCTCCTCCAGATCCTTCCCTTTTCTCTAGTGTGACAAAACTGAAAGAAAAATTCTCTTGCCACAGCCTAAATTGCTGTATTACTGTTCATGGGCACTTTTTTTTTTTTTTTTTTTTTTTTTTAAGCTTTCATGGTAGCAGGTAATAGCGAAATAGATCATCTAGAGAAGGAGAATCAGTTATCTAAGCATGTTATTAATCTGTTCAGAGCAAAACTACTGATTCACACTAAGGCAGAGACTATCATCTCACACTTCCCCTCCTGAAGGCCCAAGTCAGGCGAAGGAGGAGACCCTGCCAATGCAGCCACACTGGCTTAGTGGACAGCCCTGAGCAGTTCTAAGCCACTGGAACCCCTTGGGCACCTGGCAAAGTCCAAGGATATCGTACTTGCTCCAAGGAGAGGATGCAAGCCACACTCTGTGGATTTAGTCTGTTTGCAGCCCTATCAATTGAAGACTGAAAATTCCTTTTTAGAATGTCATTTTATTTCAAGCAGCTAAAATAAAAGCTGTTTTAAACCAAACTCAGGGAGATGAAGAAACCAGAACCGGATTTCTGGTTTACCAAGTAATCCCCAAATTTATAGAAGGATTGAAATATTTTGAATGTGCACATGTTGAAGTCTTATTCAGAGGTGCAGTGGGATAAAAGTGTTGATTTTTATTAAGAAAGGTGTTCATTGCTCAAGAAGCTGCATAAAAGTAAGGCTTGAGCTGGCACAGAACTACGAACATAAAAGGACAGAATGACAGTGTGATACCTTTAGCTCCCTCTTTTTGGATCAGCAGGGGCCTGAATGTGACACATCCACGGCCCAGGAAAATTCCACAGTTCTGATGCAGATAAACTTGGAAACCGGAGACAGCCCAGCATCTCACAGTTAATTAAAGAAGTGAGTGAAGGCATCAAGACTTGCTCCCTTCTGCTTGAATAATTCACCGCCTTTATCCATTATTAAAACCCGTGACTTCCCCACAATGATTCCCAACCCCAGATGGATTGGTCTCAGAACCCAGAGATAAATTGTAACACGGCCTACAGCTATATTAATAAATTGAAACGAACATTTATTTGCTCATCTAATTAGAAACGTGGTTTTCCCAAATAGTGTAGCCATGCATTATGGCTTCAGACAACAGTACCTACCTTCCGTTAGATAAAATGAACAGGAGGCCTTTGCCCCACATTTTGGAGTGTCTTTGCATAAGAAGTTCTTTGGTTGATGCTGTTCCTTTTAAACCATTCATTCTGCCAATCTGCTCTGCTGCTCCTGGCTTGCTAGGCAGGATTGATGGGAGCTTAGCTCGTGAGGTACTTCCTCAGAGGGATGCAGAGCCTCTTCCATATAGAACACACATTCTTCTTTTGTGTCTTTTCTTTTTTAAGTGTCGCTGGGGGTGGAAGGGCACTTAAGATCTGCCCACACACACTCCCCATCTCCATTTCCCTTCATTGGGACCACAAAGCCTTATGGCGCAGACAGTCAAAGGCCTTGGGGGTCTGGCTGAAGCAGGCTTCAATCCATAACTGTCTACAGCCTCAGTTTCTTCCTGTATAAGCTACAATTAGTAATTCCATGTGTTCAGGGCTCACATGCAGTTTAGAGAGAACGGCTGTACAGTGGGGGATTTGTAGTGGGTTCTTCATCAGTGACAAGTGCTATTATTAGCCAGCAAATCTCGCTCTTTCCCTGTTTGCAAATTAGATTTTAAAAATCATTTGATCACATTAGCATGGAGAAGTCTATATAACACAGCCAGCACTCAATCCCTGAAGGACTGAAGTGAATAATGCGGTGTTATGTCAACATAAAGCTTGTTCATTGTGAACGATCTCCATAACAAAAGACCTGCCTCCCCCAACTAGAAGCTGAAACACCCACCCAAGGCATTCCTGTCTGCTGGCCACCTGCATTGGGCCTGGGACTCACAGGGGGAGAGTGTCTGGGTTTGCTTTTCAGACTCACCTGCAGTGGACCTGGGATACACAGGCAAAACATAACTAGATTTGCTTGCCAGACTGTGCATATTTAACTTCCTGTGAAATAAACACTTCTCAGTGTGCCCTGGCAGGGAAACATATTGAGGCCACAGAAGTTGCACCCTCTCTCCTACAGCATTTTACAGAGCCAACCAATTGCACACTTTGTCTCTCCAGGCCGTGTTCACACGTTCTCATAAGAGGAATGGACTTTTTTGAACATCTGCAGAAATTCCACTTCCCATATACTCATTTCACACCCAAATCTGGTTGATTTAGCACTTTTCCCTTCATGAAATGAAAATTTAATTTTCCCTCCCCTGGGTTGCCAGAATGGCCATCCAGTGCCTTAATCCACTGTTTGCCTTGCAGGGAAGGTGTGGGGCCACTGCTGATTTCTTCTCTGATTTGATCTGGCAGGCACTGCATCATTAACAGAAACAGTATTGGACTTGGCTAGGGAGAAAAAGCACCTCTCATGGTCCTTCAGCCTGCTTCTAGCATTGCTGAGAAGAGTCACCTTTAATATTAAAGTCTGAAATGCTTCCTGCAAGTTAAGTTTCTAAAAAAGAAAACCAATTCCCAAGGGATTTAATTACTAAGAGATCTTATGATATTCTTTTGCAATGAGTTTCCTTCCAGGGCAAGAGATTTGAAAAATCAGCAATCAGCATCAGGTTACATGTTATTTAAATAATCAAATTAATATTTTTCTACAGTGGGTTCTTGGTCAATAAAAATAAACTAGGACTCAGAACTCAATTTAGAGAGTCCTACAATAATTCCTCACATTATATGCTTCCAGCATGAGAGTTCCTAAAGACAATCCACATTGCAACTAAACTGCTTTGGTAGATTTCATTTTTATCTTTGTTTTTATTATTGTATGGGTGAGCATTTTGCCTACATGTACCGAGGAGCCATCTCTCCAGCCCCTGTCTGTTGTAAATTTTAGTCTTTTTCTATTCAAAACTAGTACAAATTTGAGACAAGTCTATGGTTGGGGAAGCAAGTCCAATGGGAACAGAGGTTATAAAGCAGAAAGCTAATCTTCCTTTCTTCAAATCAGAGCCGCCAATAAGAAAAAAATAAAATAATAAAATCTTTCAGATAGCTGCCTCTTAGATCAGTCAGGACAATGGTGTCTGCTGGAAACTATTCCCATGGTTTCAGTCTACCTTTCCCCCCTAAAACAAAACACCTACAATTGAATACTTTATTTACTTATTTATTTAATTTATTTAAAACAATTTATTTAGCTCACCGTTGTCACAGTCCAAGAGCATGGCTCGTGACTCATGGCCACATGGCTTGATCATAATAATGACAGAACATATGGAAGAGATTGCATGGCAAGACAGCATACTAGATACATAGAAGGAGCTAGTTTCATGTCTTATAACAACCCACTGCCACAGAAAGTAGCTGAACTCCAGTGAGAAGTGGAGTACTCGAATCCAAAAGCAAAACCCCTAATGATGCTGATACAGAACAAGCAGATGTCTCTGAATTTCATGGATGTTTCCTCTCTATATTCAAGTAGGCCATAACTCAGGAGTTGAGTCGTCAGACAATCGTGATCACATATACTTCCATTAAGTCTGTGATCTCTGGGTTTTGCCTCATGAATCCGAAGAATAAGATTCAGACAGTGGGGAGATGCCTTAAGAAAGGAGTGCTACTCGTGGTTCATGGATGGGAGCATCAGAGACAGAAGACAGAGCCCCTGTGCATCAGCACCAGATCCCTGGAAGCTGGATACCATCGAGGCTTTCTGGTGGAGGAACATAGGAAGGTGAACTGGTCAGTCTGGTTGGCCCACACCCAACATTCAGGTGCCTTCAGTTCCAGCCTAGTCCTCAACCCATAAAGATTCCAGACAAGGGTTTTAATTTAAGGAAAGGGAGATAATGAGAAATCTTATTTCTCTCTCTCTCTCTCTCTCTCTCTCTCTCTCACACACACACACACACACACACACACACTTGCCATCTCTGACCTTGGGTAAAGATAATGTGCTCACACAACCAAGGTTGTTCCCTGCTTTTAATCAAGGGAAACCTGTTTACTTTCACTATCCCCCTACCCTAAAAAGGCTGGCCAGTTTCCATCTCTTGTTGTCATACAGCCAATCACCTTCTGCAGGGTTCCACCTCTACAAGATTCTGCCCCTCCCAACATTGCTTTCACATGCAACCAAGATTTGAGGTTCCTCACACCATCGCCCTCTTTGCATTAATTATGTAAGCATGAATGTACCATATTATGATCTTGCCAAAATTGCTTTGTGTCTGTATTTAAACATATGAAGTCAGAAAGAATTCAGGAATAATTTTTACAAGGTTACATCTTTAGAGCAGAGAAGGAGAGCAAGTTATGATTTCCTAAAAGCCAAAGCAACTTTTCCTCCAAAGGATCAGTGAAGTCTCCAGAATAAACTGATAATGGATAATCCTGAGAAAAGACACACAAGCATATGTATAGGGGCATCACAAGAATGGAGAACATCTTCTTCACAGGAGAGGGGGAGGGTTTTAGAGGAAGACAGAAGTTTAAAATAAAACTCATCTGAGCTCTGGGTTTGGACCAACTATATTCTTTTTTCCTACAGGTGAATCTTCCCTGTTTGATGGAATTGGGCTCCTTTTAGAAGCAGTTCACTGCCTGAGGAAGATAAAGGACCTAGGAGAATATGTTTTAGGAGGGAGGATTACGGGAAGGCAGAGGGCCTGGTGGAGGCCAAGAACTGACATTTGGTAGAGACATACTTGATGTAGTTGCTGAAGACCCAATAATCCTAAACTTGCTAGCGAAGTTCAGCTTTTAACACAGAAGACATGGTATCCATGCTTTTCCACTTACCACAGGCCTAGAAGCTCTGACATCATTAACAATATGGTGACTCAAATGAGGTGTATGTGTATTCAGCTTCGAGGACATGAAGCCAGTAAAAGAGAGTACTACGCTCTTCCTTTTCCCCTCCTGTTAGCTACAATGTCCAAGTAATAAAAGTCATTTTCGATCATGGCAGCATGGAGAACACTTTGGAGGTTGAAAAGCAATAAGATCCAAAGCCAAGATGCTGGGCTTGTCCAGCCTATATCTGGGTCTAGACTATCACTTAAAAATAAAAGAAGCTATCCACCCTCAAACTCTCCATATTGAATATTGCTCCAGATTCAAACACATCCCAGCTTATAAAGGCTCATAAAAAGCTTCAGATTTGGGGATTCCTATCTAATTTCAATATAGGACTTGGGCAAAAGTTTCTCTTGTAGTACTGCTATTGTGGAATATTTTGATCACAGTCTGACACTCCCAAGATTGCCAATAAAATTTACTTTGGGTCAAAGAGTAGAACTAGCTACTAGCTGGCCAAAGTTAACCATAGAGTTTTTGGAGAGCAAAGGACATATAGAGATACACAGGAAGTAGTAGGGTGGGGCTTATAAAAATGCTCAGCCCTTTTAGATGGAGGGAGAAGAGAGTGAGGAGGCCACTGGTTGCTTTCCCGCTGCTTCTATGTTCATTTAGATTCTTACCCTGATATCTGATTCCCAAGTTTTTATTCATAAAGAATAATTAGATAAATGCTTCACAGTACCATGTTTTCTTTCATTTGTGTTTATCAACTCTGCATTTCTTGAATAGGCTCATCCCCCTTTTACAGCTTTCTTCTTAGAAATAGCAAGAAATCTAGTGAACACCAATATTCCATATCTAAAAGTCAGTGGAATGCTTTCTTAGAATGCAACAATGATTTTTCTGTTTAATACAGTCAGGACTATCTGCCTTTACTCTCCCGTCTCCTCCATTAAGCAAATTCACCTTTAATATCCTTCCTGGATGTTTCTGTCCCCTGCTGATAAATATCAATTCTGATGTTTTCTATTTCATTCTGATATATTCTATTAAGAATTACATTGGGCACTGGGCATGGTGGCACACATGCCTGTAATCCCAGCACTCAGGAGGCAGAGGCAAGCAGACCTTTGTGAGTTCAAGACCAGCTTGTTTGTCTCAAAACAAACAAATGAACAAGAAAGGAAGGAAGGAATTGAAAAGGAAAGAGAATAGAAGGGAAAAGAAAAAGATTTACATTTGGTTGTGCAAAACAGCGATAGCAAATGTTGTGATTAGTGTATGTGGTGGCGGGGGCATCGGAGGCTCTATCATTCTCTTCACTTTTCAGGGTCCATTATAAAATGGATAGATGATACCAGTGACTATAAGGACAGACTAGACATGAGAGTAAAATGAGCCACTAACCACATCTCTCCTATTTTTAGTAGCTTTAAGTAGCTGCCTCTTATGTGTCATTGGCCAGAAGAGTGTTATGTGACCTTATTAACGGCAAGAAGTCTGAGGCTGTGGTTTGTTTAATCTGTACCCCAAACCACTTCCACCAAACCATGCTTTTGAAAGTCAAAACGGTTAAAGCCAAAGGTGGGGTGGGGTTGTCTAGGAGACTGTTCACTGGGTAAGAGTGCTTTCTCAACAAATAAGACCCTGTGTTTCAATCATCAGCACCTATACAAAAAAACTGTAGGAGCCCATTCAACGCTAGCACTTGTGGGGAGCAAAGCCAGGAGACTTACTAAGCTTAGTGGCTGCCAGTCTAGCTCCAGGTACAGCAAGAGATCCTGTCTCATAGGAATAAATCAGAGAGTGACAAAACAGGACACCCCTTGTCCTCCTCTGGCTTTTGTGTGTGTACTCCCATATGCCTCACATGCATACACACACGCACACACAGAGAGAGAGAGAGAGAGAGAGAGAGAGAGAGAGAGAGAGAGTGAGAGAGAGAGAGAGAATAAAATGTAGCAGATGGTTTTATTTTACAGAGGTTGTGATCCATTCTAAAATGTTACCATTGAGGATTTAACCTACTTAATGACTTTGTATACTTCCACTGAAAGAAAAAGAAAGAAGGAAGGAGAAAACTTTATCCCCTTCCACACATGTAAACCTATCAAAGAATGCCTACATAAAATGTTTTTGGTAGTAAAGTCCCTCACATGAGTGTGGTTTTTTAAATAAATTATAAAAAGGCAGACACCATCCAGGTATTGTAATTTTTTAGGGTGTTACTGAATCCATCTTTTTTTAATTAGTTTTTATTTGCATTAAAAATAATCTTTTTTTTTTTACATATGAATCCCAATTCCCTCTCCCTCCCATCCTCCCATGCCCCCCACTGACCCTCCCATCCCATCCCTTATCCACTCCCCAGGGAGGGTGAGGCCTTCCATGAGGGAACATCAAAATCTGTCAAGTCATTTGGGGTAGGGCTTAGGCCCTCCCCGGTGTCTCTAGGCTAAGGGAGTATTCCTCCATGGGGAATGTGCTCCCAAAATCCTTTTGTGCCCTAGGGATACATCCTGGTTCCACTATCAGAGACCCCATAGACTGCCCAGACCTCCTAACGGAGACCCACATTCAGGAGGTCTGGGTGAATGCTATTATAATCTGCTGTCATGTTTCACAGATTATGATGTTGCCTGTAACTAACAGAGCCATCCGGACCTAGTGCTGCCATTGGGGGAGCTTCTCTACATTCTGAGAGCTGTGTTCCAAGAAAAATGCAAAAAAAAAAAAAAAAAAAAAAAAAACCTTGAATACATTTTTGATCAGATATATATATATGAAGAATGTCCCCTATAACAAGGAATTCTTCCTAGGACACCAACTAATTATTCTATAACCCCAGTGGTTTTCACCAATACCTATCCTGTCTACCTGAAGAGTCAGGTCCTACAGGTCAGGGATTCAGTCTTGCAAGATGGTTGACCACTTGTAATGCCAATGGGAAATCAAGGCTGCCAGCTCTCTCTCTCTTTCTCTTTCTCCCCCTCTCACCCCGTGTGTGTGTGTGTGTGTGTGTGTGTGTGTGTGTTTTGAGGGGCTTCCTACCATACTTCTGGTAGGACAGCATGTAGCTGAGGGAAACACACTAACCAGGTCATAATCGAGTCTATTATATTGAATACAGTTCAAGCCACATGAAGAGATGGAGAGTGAGGCACACACAGCATGTGATGTGGTGCAGCTTTCATTCCCTCTTTGGGAGGACCACCCTTTCCATGTCTCCATACATTTAGGAAATCATCAAACCTTTCTGTTCAGGAAGAGGTTTTATGGTCACATCATTTGTCCTGCTCTCCCCTCCCAGGGTGACGCAGGAAGCTGGGGTGGGGTGGGGGGGCTCAGTCACTTGCTCACACTGTTGACTGAGCCCATTCTGACTCTGCCTTGGAATCTACTCTTAGTCACCTCGTTAGCATCTACTCAGGAGTTATCAAAGATGCTCCTTACACACATCAATGGGTATTTCTAACACAGAGGAAACCAAGACACTTTAGGTGCTCTGTGACAGGAACCAGAGACAAAGACAAATCCTGCTTTCTCACACTTGTCAAGCTGCCTTCTAGAAAAGAGAAGGCAGACCGGAACAGGCTAGTGAGCTCACCAAATTCATTATTTTAGAAACCCTCAGATTAAGGTGAAAATTTTTAAATGGGGGCAACAATAACAACAACAGCAACAAACAAAAAACAAACAAACTAAAAAAAATAACCAAAAAAAACAAAAAATAAAACAAAACAAAAACCTGTGGTGTTTGGAGTGCCAGCTTTCTGGGAATTCAATTTGCTCCCCATTATGCTATGGTCACCGACTGAGGCGTCTTAGTGGCCATCAAGCCTCTCTGCCTTTGAAGCAGGGGGTCAGTGCATTAGTACAAAGAGGGATGAATTCAATGTGCCTGCTCACCAAATAGGACTGAATTCACTGAAAGGGAACGGCCAGGCTTCCTAGTCTGGGTTTCCATCTGGACAATCCGAAGCCTCCCTTATCCTAAACAAGAACTCCATTAATGAATATTCAACGGAAAGTATTACTTCATTGTCAGCGCTAATTGCTAGTTTTACCTTATTAGTAGAGGCTTTTCTGTGGCTGAGCCTGACATGCATTTGTTTGCACACTGTTATTAGCCAAGACTCGGTGAAGTCTTGCAATTAACACCTCCACATTATCTCATGCCGGGAAAGCAAAGACAAAACCAGATGACTCACTTTGTTTCAGCTTTGCTCTTGTTTTCTGATATAGAAGCACTTAAAGAGGAGTGTAAGCTCATCAGAATGCCATATGGAGCCAACAGAGACCATAAAAGGCTTTTCAGGGAATGGTGCATGGAAGTTCATTAAGTCCACTGTACCACGCTCACATCCTGATTCCAACTCTACTCACCACATGGTTCAAGTAACAACACCTGTGCCACTCTCGGCAACCAGTCCAGTGGTTGATGGAGGATCCATAGTCCCAAGAAGCAGAGGAAATAACAAATTCTCTGCAAACATAATGAAGTTAATGATTCACAGGACAGTTAAATAGCTTCCAGAACTCTTATCGCTCTGGAGATAAAGCAGACAAGGCAATAACTATATTTTATTTATTTCTTAACTTTGCTCCCAGCAGCCTATCACTGATATTTCTGCAAAGAATAGGGATAGTGGGAGTGGGAATGTCAACAGTTCATATTTCAATTTCATATTTGGGAAGAGATCTTTCTCTCTGTACTTGGTCTAAGTCGTTTTTCTAGAAAAAAAAAGACATCTAAAAAAGAAAAGTAGTGTTCTTTTTTTCCTTTCAATTTATCAATTTTTCCTACTTTTTATTTTCAGTTTTCTGAATCAGGGTTTCACTCTGTAGATCAAGTCGGCCTCAAACTCAAAATCATCTTCCTGCCTCAGCCAGACCCATGAAGGCTGGAGTTACAGGAATACACTACCAGGCCTGACATATTCGCCCTCCCTCTAAAATATAATTGCAGAAATTAAATACTATATTCAAAAATGGGTACATTTATTTATTCCCAAAGTACTTCTATGTGTCCAATAAACAAGGGAAATGATACTCCATTACTAATCAAATCTGATCAACTAAAATAGGATATTTACTTTTTGATATTCAGTGGTTAAAACAAAACATATGTGCCTATCAGTGAGGCAATAAGACATGAACATTCAGGCTGGGAAGATGGGTCATTTATTAAGAGCACTATGTCCAGAAGACCTGGGTTCATTTCCCAGCACCCACATGGCAGCTCACAGCTGTCTGTAACTCCCATTCCAGGGGATCCTACACCTGTACGAAGATGTACATGCAAGCAAAACATCTATGTACATAAAATAAGAATAAATAAATTATTTTAAAATTTTTCTAAGAAAAAAAAGAATGAGTATTTACATATATCTTCAAGGGGAGCGGTAAATTGCAGGAAACTTTTGGGAAAACAATTTGACAATTAATTTCCTTTATAACTCTCACAATTATTAGGACAATAGGAATAATTATTTAGATGCATAATGGTGTAGTGGCAACTTCTCCCAAAATAATGAAAAACCTCGTTAAATCAAAATTATTCTTTTACAGAATTTGCATTGGATTAATGGTCAGATGGAAAATCTTATTTATAAATGAAAGTGGGCCCAGAACTGTCATGATCTGTCTACAGAATTCCTATTTCAAACATTCCCATTAGAAAAGGCCAACCTAGAATGACAATTTGTCCCCTGACCCTTTTGGAATCACCACCGATAACTTGTCACTGAGCATGTCAGAGTGCTGCAGCCTTTTTTATGTATGCATTTTTTCTGTTGGGGGGAGATAAGATTTTTAAGTGTGAGGAGGGCGGGATACATAAGCACATAGATTCCCACAGAAGACCAAGGAGACTTTGGATTCCTTAAAACTGGAGTTACAGGGTCCTGGATATGGGTGCCGGGAAGGCAACTCCTGAAAGAGCTTCTGGTGCTCTTAACTACCGAGCCATCTCTCTACCCGCTCATTATGTGATTTTTACATGTTCTACTCTCCATACAAGTTGGGGCTGGTTTGATGATCAAATCACACATGTAACTGCATTGTCTGACAAAATTATCAAACATTGCAGATTTCTCAGGGTAGAAATGTCAAGGGTACTAGCCCAACCCCAACAGAGTTGGTATAAACCAGCCAAGGCTTTGGCAGGCAGCATTTTGGCAGCTTATCTGCATTTGACCTCTGCCTAAAAATACTACCATTAAAACATTTTCCCCTTCAGGCCACTGTGTTTTGGCAATAGATAGCTGCCTAGCCCTGCTGGTCCAGTCCTGGCCTAAGGTTCAGGTTTCTGCATATCTATTGCACCAGAAGAAAGCCATCTGAAAATAGAAACATGGGCTGTTTTGTTACTGTTGAATGGGAAGGCTAATAATAGTGTTGCTTCATTGTTTGGCAGGGACTCAAGGCTACCTCGGCCAAGCAGCCGAACACGCTGTGCAGCAGTAACGAAATCATAAAATTCCTCCAGGGAATGGGGCAGCCATTCAGAACATGTTTTATATTCTGGGGTTGCTGGGGAAGGAAATAGTTCAGAAGTTGTTTTGACATAAATGTGGTTTGTTTCCAATTGAAGGAGGGGGAGGGGCCGAGAGCCCAGTCAGGAGGTCAGTTGCAGAAGCGATGCAAAAAAACGTCGTTAAGGAGCTCCTGACAGGTGGTGGTAGGGCTGTCGCTGTGAAGCCTGGGGCCTGGCGGGGAGTTTGTCTCTGCCAGGCTCCCAGGTTGCTCTCTGCTGCCTTTCACACTCCTATTATGTTTATTTCTGTTGAACTTAAAGAGTGACCTTTTCCAAACTGCCCTGCATTGTTGACCCACATGCATTTTTGAGACCTCATTTCCCTGAATGCCTTCCTTGTTCCTGCAGCAAAGAACTCTAAATAGGAGGAGGCTGGGAGGTTGGGGAGTGGGGGGAGCACTGGAATGGAAATCTTTCAGCATTGAATTCTGCCTGCTGTTAATAATTCAGAAGTGTTTTTAATGCCCTGATATGGAAGGAAGGTTTTTTGACACCAAAGGCATCTAAATATTAATTTCAGAGGAATTGGTTGTTACAAGCAGTTAACATCCATTTTGTTAGTTGACCTCCCCTGGAAGGTTAATGTGCTAAAATCTGGTCATTAAGTATAGTAACGAATGTTTTTTCAGGAAGGTTATTACTATCATAAACTCTAATCCACGGTTCACCGCAGCAGCCTCTAGTGTAGGGCTCTGACTAATGAAGAATTAACTATTTCTGAGCAGTTAATAAAGAATTTTTTTCTCCCACCAATCAACATACTCTACATGATTCTTATAATTAGTGAAAGTGTTAAGCCTTGGGTATGAGTGCCCACATGTCAGAGCAAAATCTGCTCCCAGTAAATGACAAATGGCAAACCTAATCCCATTTCACTTAATATTTTTTGTAACATGGTCACTGAAATAAGAAATAATGAAATTCCTCAGCATTAGAAAATGATGGTCTACTCCAAAGCATTTGCTAAATGAGTATTGATGAGGTCTTTAGTCATACTTTATTGTGATGGAAGATTCTATATTCTGCCTTAGATCTCATTAGAATAGAGAAGTTAATTGACTACCAACAAGGGTTTCTTTTCCCCCTTGCTTGCTTGTTTGTTTTGTTCTTGTTTGCTTTAAAGAAAGAAAGAAAGGAAGGAAGGAAGAAAGGAAGGAAGAAAGAAAAAGCACAGTCTCAGTGGCAGCATGGGCGACACTTACACCTCCCTTATAACAGCAGAGGGGAAAGGTGCAAACTAAGCTTTCTAAAGAGCCTAGGGCAGTGTTTTTCTCAATGGAAAGGTCTTCTCGAATTAATTAAAGTCACTTTCCCTGCTGAGGACCAAGCCTTAGCTTTGCTTTAAAGGCTGAAAAAAGTTGCTCATACTGATTTCTTCTAGGTCCACACTGAAGGTGGCACAGAGAAACAATGGGCCAGACTGTTTTGTGTGACTGTGTGGTGTGTGTGTGTGTGTGTGTGTGTGTGTGTGTGTACATTGGTTTTGCCGTGGGTGGGTAGCAGATCCCCTGGTACTGGAGTTACAGATAGTAGTGTGGGTGCTGGGAATTGAACACCAGTCCTCTGGAAGAGCAACTCTTAACCCCTGAGTCATCTCTCTACCCAATGGGTCAGATTTAAGGAGTAACCCCATCTAATATGAGAAATCTGAACTATTAACACACTGAGGACCTAGACATCTGTAAAGCTAGGCCAGAGTTAACCTAAAAACACAGAGGGGACAATCCCTTTACTCTTCCTGAGGTGGATCACCTCTCATTCTAGCAAGCTCAGTCCTCAACATCTACATGTATCACCCACCCCTTTCAAGCTATGCTACATTCTGCCTTTTCCAGAGCTGCCCCTTACAGACTGGACACCATAGTTAGCGGAAACTAAAGAGAGTCCCCTTAAACTCCCCCAAGTATGTTGTTATATATGAAAACTTTAAGAAACTAAAGAGAGTCCCCTTAAACTCCCCCAAGTATGTTGTTATATATGAAAACTTTAAGTGTGCGGTTGGGCAAGAGGGGTAAGTGGGGAAGGGGACTGATACACTGACTGATTAGCTTACATTCACATTCTCAAAATAGCTTCTTGTCCTGGAAGAGTCCATAGTTTGCCTACCCTACTAACCATTGTAGTTCTCTAAGTACCTTCTTGCTGGGTTGAGCATTCTTTTTGTTTGTTTGTTAAGATTTTATTTGTTTATTTTGTATGTAGATGAGTTATGCCTTTATTCCTGAAATGGATATTCAGTCCCACTGTAGATGGTTGTGAACCACCACGTAGATATTGGGAATTGAACTCAGGACCTTTGGAAGAGCAGAAAGTACTCTTAACAACCGAACTATCTCTCCAGTCCAGGGTAAGCATTCTTTGTAGTACTTTGTTTGCTGAAAGACACCGAGTTAGTTTCTCATTTACTAGTGAGATCAAGAGACTCCAAATGGAAAGTGATATGTTATATCTCTTTTGTAGAATAGTTAAAAAAAAATCCATGATGTAAATCTGGAGAAGTAAAGACTTAGGGCACACTGATGTGAGGCAGCTGGGTGCGGTGGCAAAGCTTTGTACATTTGACCTCATTTTATAAATGTGACTGGAATCTTAAACATCTCACCAAAACCCTACCATCCTAAAGCTGGAATCACAGGGGCAGTGATATATTAGCCTCACTTCTGAGAACTGGAACTTTGCCTGAGTCCCACTCATCCATCATGGCCCCATCACTGGACACAAAGCTTCCCCTGTTGCTTCAGCCAGAAATAACCCATCCAACTCCCAAATTCTCATTTGCCTTGCACATTTCTCATACAGTTCTTCACACCCAGCCTTTGCTCAGAGTTATTTGTAGCCAGATCTGGAATCTGTATTCTCAGCACTTGCTGCAGTATCCCCAGAGCAAGTGCTGAACCGGATTTGTGCATTTCACAACCCACTCGTATGTAGTTTATCTGCCTCCCAAGGGGGTGAGCAGATGAGTTCATGAATGGCCTTGGCAATCATCTGTTCTTTGTTTAATACTTTGTAGTGCATCCTCCCTTCCCAGTTTCCCATCTCTAATGGGAATGTGTATCTCTAAGTGCCCGCTGCCTGCTTCTCATTGCCATCTCTCCATATGGGATCAGTTGACAGGCAAAAATGTTTCTCAATGGCCAGATGATTTCTAAGGTGGGTGCTGTCTGACAGGGTTTTCCTGCATGTTGACAAGGATTTTGAATGAATACAATGAGCAGGTAGCTACAGGATGAGTGGCTGTAAAGACAAATCAAATGCCTTTGCAAGTGTTTGTTTCTCCCATATTCCTGCTGTCATTCATTCCCCTCACCATAATCATGAAAACAACAGGGGTCAACTTGCCAGGATTATTGGTGATTACTTTTGACATCCTCTTTAACCTCTTGGGACTTTAGTTTCCTTTCCATAATGATACTCGAACCTACCCTAGCAGCAGCAAAGGCATGGTGAAGAAGCCCATGAGATGAGGTGTGCAAAGAACTTGGTCAAGGGGCTGGGAAGATGGCTTAGGGGTAAAGAGCATTTGCTGCTCTTGCAGAGGATCTGAGTTTGGTTCCCAGCACCCCGCTTGCAGCTCACAACTGCTTATAAGTTCACTTCCACGAGATCTCACGGCGGGCGCCCTCTTTTTACCTCCCCAGGTACCTGTAGACACGTGAAATGCAAATATACACTCAGGTACACACACATACGCATAAATAAAGTAATAAACATTTTTAAAGAAAGGAAACCACACTGTGTACAGAGAATATGTGCCAATAACATTAAAAAGGATACCGCCAGATTCACTTCGTAAAGATCGCTACATCTGCAGTGACTATTCAGAAGGTTGGGGGTACAGAACACATTTGAGACACTGCCACATCAAAACGGCTTTCCTTTTTGATTGTGGGCCGGAATTGAGGCTATTAATGTCCCATCCACCCCCACCCCTCAACACAAAGTTTTGATTGTTACTTAACATTAAGAAAATGGGAATGCTGAACACACACATATTTCCCATCCCTACTACCCGTTTCTATAAAGGGCATACTGAGGAGTAGCACATACATTTAAATATAGAGGTGACAGAGCACTGAGGACTCTCACTTTTCCTGCTCCAGAGGAAGATGGTTTAAAATGCTTGAAAAAACACAGCTGGGAGAATAATTGAAAGCGGATTCGATGTCTTCATCCTCTGACAATGTATGCGCATGCGCCTGCTCAAAGCCGCTCTTTCATGAAATGTGTATGTGTCTGAATTTGAGCTTCCCTGGGCTGTGGGTAAGTTTCACAGAGGGGTTCCCACTTGCAAAGGTTAACTGCAGAAATCAAGGCTCCGTGCATTTCTTGCAAAGGTCACGCTCATCAGCAGCCTCTGGAAAGACCGCTGGGCTGGGACCCAGTATCCTCCCCATGGCTGATCCACGACTCCAGGTTTCATTGCCTTAAGAAGACAACTCCATTCCCTGCTTATGTCACCAAGAGATAAAGAGGACACTCAGTCACTTGAAATCCCTCTTGAAATGACTCACATGGAGCCACCTTCATGGTGTTTGGCAGCTGCTTGCTGGCCCTCTGCATTCCAAATGCCTGAGCTCCAAGAGGCTGTTTAATAAATGGGATAGGTTTTTGATTAATGAAAGAAGCCAAAAATAGAGCGTGATGTAATACATATCTCAACAGGAATCACAGATCAAATTGGATGGTTCCAAGGGACCGTGCTGTACCAGAGTGTTTTCTCCCCGACCCCAAAAGGAGCTTTGTTTTTATAGTACCTTGGAGGGTCAAACTGCAACAGACTTGTATTCAGGTCTTGGAAACCTGCCCTGTGGGCCTTTGGATAGCAATTATAGGTGACCACACAAGAAGCTAAGAGAAAGTTAGACACTGGCCGTTGACTCAAGTGTAGGAAGGCTCTTTTCTCCCTCATTAGAAGCTGGTGTTATTTTAAAGACTGGAAGCAGCGAGCAACTGATAGAAACGATAGCAGGAATATTCTGGCTGCATCTCTAAGGTCAGTTATTTAAATAACACATTCAGTTTCTTTTAAGGGTCTGAAAGCCTCACGTTGCCCTACGCAGAAAAGCACTAATTTAAACTTCTCAGTGGATAAAATAATTGGGATTCAGATAGCTCAGTTCAGGAAAGATTCATGAAAAGCAAACCCCAACCCTTGTATGCCAAGGACCTCTTACATTTGCTGATGAATAGTACAATATGTAAAAGAAACACAGGGTCATTTTTCCTAATGAAGTGAGCAATAATGAAAGGTTAAAACACACTCTGGTGTGTACTAAAAGGGAGAAATAAAAGAATCCAATTCACTGCTCTTAATGACTGTGTACCGACTCTGTACTTTGTAAGTTGGTCAAAATCACTGCAGGAGATCAAAGTACAGTGCCTGTATATGCGCATGCTCAGGGGTCAGGGAGAGCAGTGCTCTTACTACCGATGGATATCAGTTTGTATGGAAAAAAATGCATTCAGTTGTGGGAGTTAGTCAGTGATAGAGTATGCCTGGCATGTACCAGCCCCTGGGTTCACTCTCAGGCACAGATGGGAGGGGAGTGGTTTATACATGTTTTCCGACTGATCAATTTTATCTTCCTGCTATAAGAATGGCCTCACATTCTGGTTGTCCACTTTTTACATTGCCTGTGAGGGAAAAACCAAGATGAACATATTGGGGCTCTTGAGTAATTTTTTTTTTCCTACTAAACTTAACCTGTCATATCAAAGTAATTTTTCTCAAAGGATGTGCAACCAATAAAACCAAGGCCCAAGATTTCTGAAGAATTTTTACACTCAGCCAAACTCCCCTAGCCATTGACATTTGAAGCACACTGTTCAACATTTGCCAAAAGGTGGCCAACAATTAAGTAAAGTTTCCAGCCTCACCATGGCTTCTGTTGCCATTCTACCACCAATGACAAACATTGCTGGAACTGGTTTTGATCAATGCCTTCCAACACACTCTTGAAAGAGTGGAGGAATTACAATGAGTGAAAACATACAGTTGCACAAGTTAAGTCCTAGAGACCTCCTGTACATTGCATTATGGCTCTAGTCAGAAATGGTACATCTCACATTTAAAACTGTGTTAGGAGGGTTTATACCATGTTCTACTCTATTATAGACATAGCCTTTAAAGAATAAACTGTTATGACTTCTAGAAACTCCAAATGTAGCCTTGTTTGGAAACAGAAAAAGGGCAGTTGAGGTATTCTTCGGCTGTTATTACAGATTGAGGACTGTCACTGGCTGTCCACTGATCCCTTTGAGGATCCATTCATGCTCAGATCCTGGACCATTCCTTGCTCGACTGTCAACTTTGTTGAACCAAGGTTGGATTTGCAGATACTTCATGTTATTTTCTTTAAAGTTGATTTTTAAAGATCAGGGGTTTTATTTACTGTATTAGCATATGCCTATTATCTCAGTTTCTGTTTGGAAAGTACTAGAAAGTCTGGAATTCAGGTTTAAATTGAAATTCCCATCAGTGTGATTAAATAGCGATTGGACATCAAACTACAATGGACAAGTTACACAAGCTGAGCCCTCTCTATTCCAAATCACCTGATAACTAGAATTTTGAACAATTTGCACTTAAACACTCCTGGGGGAAAGGTGCATATGTGTTTTTACTTGACTGCTCTTCGCTGCAAACAAAACAGATCTGGCCATTTAAATGCCTGCCTGACTGTCCAGGCCTAACAGAACAATCCTAAGCCAAAACTAATCACTGTCGCAATTCTCATGCTCTGTGGATTCAGTCAGAGAGATGTGTATTCAGATTTGATGGCCTTTGTGCTCACTGCGCTTTGGCTCTCCTTTCTCTGTGCCCTGCAGAGCTGACCCTAACCTCTTTTGAAGTCTGTGATTGCCCTGGACCTGATCAGATGCGGCAGAGTGGGATGGGTAAGAAAGGAGAGAGGTCATTAACTGCTCAGTTCCAGACCATTTTCAGTGAGTCACAATGATTGCCAAGGGAGTTCCAACTCTCCAGTTATAGATACAGATGCTAATATTTTTAGATATCCATGTATTGTTCTGGTAACATGGGTACCAATGTCCTGAGAAAAAAGCTTTCCTCTGATTAAAGAGAGAGAGAGAGAGAGAGAGAGAGTCCATGAATGATATAAATGTAAATATTCCAAAATGTGTGAATATAATCCCCTCTCCACTTCAAGGTCTTCTACTTATGACATTGCATTTGCATTGTGTAGATAGTAACACATTTTTGTGCATGCTACACTGTCCTTGACATAGTGTGCTGTAGTGTTTTGTGTTTGAGTCATTCAAATATTTACAATTAGCTATCTTCCGTGTGTCAGCTTTTCAGATACTAGGAACCTGAACAGTATCAGTGAGAAACACAGTTTATGTTATGATGAAGGAGTCAGAACAAATCAGAAGATAAATAAGAGCTTCAGAATGTCTTAGGAAAAGAAAACAAAAGATAAGTCCATAGGGTTCACAACAAAAACTGGCATTAACTTTACACGGAGGGGCCAATGAAGGCCTTTGAGAGGGTACTGATGGTAAAGGGTTCCAGAATCCAGCAATTCCAACCTTGAGGCATAAAAAGCACAAGTGAAGGAAGGTCTTGAAAACAAACTGGTTTTATTTAGCAATTGTCTCTTTGTGTGCCCTGTTTCCCTTATACCAAAAGATATCATGTCACTTGAAAAGTGGTAATTATGTGTTTATAAGAAAGTGTACAAACGACAGTTGCAAGACCCTTATTAACAACTAACATCTCCTGCTCTTAGCACATTCAACAGAAGTGTTCTAAATGCTTTGCCATGTCAGGTAGCTTAATGAGCACAATGACCTCATGGAGTAGATGGGAAAAGTGAAGTTCACAGCCCAAAGATGCAACTGGCTGGCCTGGAATTTGAATGGAGACATTCTGGTACCCAATGACAATTAGTCACTAGTTCTAAGCTGAATTCTTCATTCCTGGATATTTTCTTCCCCCATATTTTTAGAATACAACCATGTATTATGTGATACGTTTTAGGGTAATGATTTTTGGTTCTGATTTGAGACTGGAACTCACTATGTAACCAGGCTGCCCTTGATTGTCTCTTGCCTCATCCTCTTCCAAAAGGCAGGTTTACAGGTGTGGGCTACAGTCTTGGGCTGATCTAGACTTTTAAAAATCATTTGTGAGCTTCTCACACAGGGCCTGTTTAAATTGTTCCAAGCAGTTTCTCACAAAGCTCTTACAGAAATTGAAATGCATCCTAACACACAGACACACACACACACACACACACACACACACACACACACAAGTGTACACATGCTGAACAGAAAGCATAACTCGGATTTTCAAAGCTCAACTCAAGAATTATAATGGCTTTACATCAATATTTGGGTCGGTTAACGAACTGGCCTTTCAACTCCAAATTCAGCTTTTTTTGCCTGGTCGTTGAAAAATGGATCTGAGCCCTTTAAATATTGTCCCTCTGCCAAGAAGCATGCTGAATAACTTTGACAGAAGGCAAAGAGTACACAGCCCAAGGGTTCTGGGCCCCAGGTCAGGAGTCTCCCATGCTTCTGAGAAGGCCCATTTCTCCAGTCTTTATGACTACAGCAAGAGCAGCTTCTCCCGTCCTAGTAAGGGCAGATTCTCCATGGCCAGGCTCTTGCCACTTTGCAGAAACTCATTTCTGAAGATTGTGATTGCAAATATCCCTAGTAAGGCAGCTTTCCCTGGGAGTGTGGCTTACCAGAAAATTCCACCAGCTGCTTTCCTGTGGTTAGGGACTTTTGAGTTGCCCTGCAGTCTTGGTTTCTCAACTAATCTTAGGGTGGTGACTATCAGGCATGATATATTCTATATCTTTTGTCTTTTTTAATATGATGTTGGGATCAAACGTAGGACCAAATGTATTGTAGGCAAGGGTTTCACTAGTGAGGCACATACCAAGTCTTTTATACGTGCTATCCCTGCTCCTTAGAGAGAGACGCATGTGTGGAGGGGGTTGTGTATGGAAGGTCTCATAATATAGCCAACGCTGGCCTTGAACTCATGGGCCTTCTGCCCTAGTTTCCCATACCTTGTAAGTTCTGCTCCTTCTGTAATGAATGATTCTTTATAGTAAATGTTCCATGTTTGACCTATTGTACCTCTTTTCTCCCAATTTGACTCTGGCTGATACACTACTGAATAATTTAAAATTTTGTTTGATGTTCCAAGTTAGATACCTGTAAAGTCAAACATCATATTACAACATTGCTTTTCCCTTCAAACACATTAAAAAGTCACCCTCTCCCCATACCTGTAATTTTAAGGGATGGGAACACAGAGCCACCATATGTCTCTTCAACTGCGTTGTTTTCTTTTAATGCCTATTCTTATTACGTGTGTGTGTGTGTGTGTGTGTGTGTGTGTGTGTGTGTGTGTGTGTGTGTGTGTTTTTCAATGTGCCACAGCTTCCAAGTAGAGGTCACAGGTCTGTTTACAGGAGTCTTCAGTCCTCTCCTTCTACTATGTGGGACCTCCCAGGGATGGAACTCAGGTCATTAGGCTTTGTAGCAAGCACATTTATCTTCTGGATATTTTGCCAGCCCTGTTTCCCCCTCTCTCTTGTGCAGTCTGATGTGAAGCATCATGTTGATGGTCCTAAAATGCTGAATTGACACTCGTTCTGAAGGTTTGTCTTATTCATTCCATACCTGTACACCTTCATGGCTCAATGCACGCCAGCCTCCTTCACCCTCACACTCAAATTTTTCTGTTATTTGCTTTTTTAGTTTCTCAAGACAGTGTTTCTCTGGAACTCACTCTATAGACCAGTCTGGCCACGAACTCACAGAGTTCACCTGCCTCTGCCTCCATAGTGCTGGGTTTAAAGGCATGTGTCACCACCTCCTGGCTCACTAACCATTTAAAAGGTTGTATCCTAAGCTATATTCACAGCTATGTTCACTGCTTGACTTTGCCAGAGAGAACTACTTTCCAAACTACTCGTGTGCTCACATGTTTACTCACTCATACAAGGCTGGAACTTGATCCTGGGGCTTTGAGCATATTAAGTAAGCATCCAAATACTGAGCAGTATCTCAGCCCTGTTTCTATTTTTTAGTTTCAGACAGTCTTCCCATAAGTCATCCTGGCTGGCATTGAGTTTACCCTGTAGCCCAGACAGGCCTTGGATTTGTGATTCTCCTGCCTCAGCTTCACAAGTTTCAGGCTTATGTCTCCATGTCCAGCTTCTCTTCAGTCCTAACTTTGTTATCAAGAGCTATTGCTTCGTAGTCTAGTACTATAAATCACACAAACACTACATACACATATGCATAGTTGTACATTTTTCGTGTCCGTGTGTAGGCATGTATGAATCTTCCTTTCATTCTCTTTTCTCAATTATTTTATTCTGCTCATTCTTCCTTGGCAATGCTTCTTATAGCTGCCTGCATTTTTTTTCCTTTTGTGCATGTGTGTGTCTGTGTATCTGAATCTATGTGTTTATCTATGCACATCATGTATGTGTCCATGGTGTGTGTGATATGTATGTGTGTATGGTATATGTTTGTGTGTGTGTGTGATATGTATATATGAGTGTGTGTGCTGTGTGTATGTTTGTGTGTGTGTGTGTGTGTGTGTGTGTGTATGTGGTATGTATGTGTGTGTGTAGAAGAGTATAGAGACCAAAGTTTTCTTATTTTAATCTTTGCTTAACAGCTTCCCACCTTTTAAAATTTTTATTTTTATTGTTTTTAAGTATGTGTGTGTTCAAGTACATATACATGTGAGTGCCTGCAAAACAAAAAGAGGTCTCAGATTCCCCTGGAATCAGTTACAGGTGGTTTTCAGCTACCTGATGCTGGGTGCTGGGAATTGAACCCAGGTCCTCCTGAACCATAGTATGTGCTCTTAACTGATGAGCCAGTTCTCCAGCCCCTCCACCTTTATTACTAGGTCTCTCAATGGTCTAGACACTAATAGGATTAGCGAGGGTGACTGGCCAAAGAACTTGAGGAGTTCTCCTACCTGCACTGCCCCTGGTCCCTAACTAGTGCCAGGGTTACAGGAACTTGCTACCATTGGCTTTTTATATGGGTTCTGGGGAATCCTTCCTCACATCCTCATGCTTGATGAACAGGCACTGTACTGCTTAGCCATGTCCCCCAACCCCTCTGCTTTTAAAAACATTAAGGTGCTGGGTGTGATAGTGAACACCTTTTATGCCAGCACTTGGGAGACAGAGGCAGGTAAATCTCTGTGAGTTTGAGGCCAGCCTGGTCTACAAAGCAATTTCTAGAACAACCAGGGCTGTTACACAGAGAAACCTTGTCTCAGAAAACCAAAAATAAATAAATAAATAAATAAATATTAAAAAATAAAAACTGCTAAGACGCCAGAGCTGTCAGCTCGGGTTCTCTCCTTTGGAAGATGCTCGTGGCTGAGCTTGCTTAAGTATCAGACCAGTATCTGGGTCTGGTGTGGCTGTAGTATCCATGAGGGTCATCTGAAAGTGCTGTGTCTCTGTCAAATGCCACTATTTCTAATTCATTAATGACAGCTTGAACATGAAATCTCCTAAAAAAAAAAAAAAAAAAAAAAAAAAAAGTCGTCAGACCATTCCTCACTCACTCCTGTTTATTATCAAGTGTTGGCTGCGTTTCTTTCTGAACTTATCACTCTCTCCTACCTTTCAGTATAAATTTATTCCACTGAGTCCAGGAAAAATGATATAAATTTTCATTAAAGAAAACACCATATTATGACAGCACTAAATGAATCATCCGCAGTCTCTTTTTAAAGGCTTGATTTATTTTCTGCACATGGGAGACATGTTGTAAAAATATTTCCACTAACAAGCATGAAATATTGCAATACACATTTTTGTACATACTATATTTGGCCATGTAATATTTTTCATTTTTGTGTGTATCTGCACTAACGTCTTTATCTATTGTGGGGCTTTCAGGTAATTTCTTGATCACATTTGTTTCCTTGATTAAAGGAAACTCCCAAAGAGCTCAGATGAGTACCCAATCCAACTTGCTGAGGGCAATATTTTCCTGAAGTGACTCATATACTGCCACCCTTCCACAGGAGTTTTCTTCACCTGGTGTTACAGTGCAGTGTCATTGACATGCAGGCTATTTCCCTCAGCCTTGAGCAAACATAGAGGCTGAACTGTGGAAGCATAGGGTGCTTTCTCCATCTAGAAGACACAGTTTGTATGCATATGTCAGTGCAGCTAAGGGGAAATCTAGAAAACTGCTATCCCACAAGAGCCAGGTTGGAAAACATATTGTACCACGGAGTGACTTGAATACCCAAATCCCTGGCAGAGAGTTTCTGAGCTAACTGCATTTGCAAGGAGATCAATGCTCCCTCATTGATTTTCCTCAGTTGCAAAGCCAGGATTACACACATTGTGAAGCTGTATGCCCAGGGTCGTCCAATCTGATTTCCTTGTCAGCACTAAAAAGGCAGTGCTCAACTGTAAACTGGAGGTTATGAAAGTCGAACTGCATCAAATTGGTACTTCCACTCAGCCTGCATGTTAAACACAAGTACCATAGCACATTCCTAACGTCATGGAAGGGCTGCATGGGATAAGACAGATTCTGTTTGTGTGAAACACCTAAATAGATGGCAGGGATGCCAAAGACGAATCAGAGGCGCCTTGCTTACATTTGTGTAACTCCCAAGACACTTCCAAATGAGCCAGAGCTTCACTTGGCTGGCTTGAAATGCAAAGCAAGGAGATGGTTTCTTGCCCAAAATCAGGGATTGACTCTGACCCTCGGGGATTTGAAACTGTCTTAGCATTCATCATTGGAGAAAGTGGGTAGTTGGGGGGGGCTATAAAAATATAAAAATAAAAGGTCTATGCTGTTATAAACAGCTGAGGAGCCCTGGAGGTTGATGGCTATTATATGCAGTTATCCCAGAGTCTTCTCTTCTATGGGCTATCTTGTGATTCATTTTGGCAACTTCAGCTCTTTTAGTTCATCCTTCATATGCATATATGTACATGCATACACTCTAGAGTGTGTCTCTCCACCTGACTGTCTATAGTATTAGTGTGGTGGTTTAGAGGAGAATGGCCCTCATGGGCTCATGTATTTGAATGTTGGGTTCCCAGTTGGTGAACTCTTTGCAAAAGATTGAGAGCCATAGCCTTGTTGGAGGAGGTGTGTCATTGAGGTATCAAAAGCCCAGGCCAGGCCTTGTCTTACTTTTTTTTCTGCTTCCTGTCTGCAGCTTGGGATGCTACTGCTCCAGCGCCATGCATAATGCCATGCTTCCTGCCATGGGCTAACTTTCTGAAACTGTATGTAAGCAGACCCCTAATTGAATGATTACTTTTATAAGTTGCCTTAGTCATAATGTTTCATCACAGCAACAGCACAGTAAGAGAACGGTGAAAGGAAAGGCCCTTAGCTCTAAAGGTTTCCCTCTTCTCTCCTGTTTGAGGATGGAGACTGTGTTGAATTCAGATTCATTCTTAAGAGGCTAGAAACAACCCAGTTAGGGAATGCTTGCCAAGGATGTCAGAGTCTCTGGGATCAATCTTGATATGGTAGTCGGGAGAGATTGTGAAAAGATCATGTAAAGTAAGCCATCTATTTCCTACTAAGACTAGATAAATGACCTCATAGCTCCAAGCCTTTCAAACACAATTTTCTCCAAATCCAGGCTTGTCATATTGTTCCTGTCACTGTTAAGAATGCCATTCTATCTCCTTCTCAAGTGTACTGGTTGCAGGCATTGGCTCTCACTTTCCTTTCCCCAAATACTGTCCAGGATAATAAAGTCTGAGCTACAAAGAGAAGCCAGTCTACACCAAAGACTCATAGGCATGTCTTTACCCAGGCTAAACTGTTTCCAGGTCCCAAGCTTACCATGTAAGTTGGTCTACTGGATCTAGGTTGATAGTTAAGACTTAGAAACATGTTGCCACGTGGCTTCCCCAGGGAACACATTCCTGGTGAAAGAATGGGATCCGGTTCTCTGAGACTGAAGATGAAAATCAGAGTCACAATCTGGGCAGTGGTGGTGCATGCATATCATCCCAGCACTCTGAAAGTTCGATGCCAGCCTGGTCCAGGATAGCCTCCAAAGTTACAGAGAAACTATCTTGAAAATAAATAAATAAATAAATAAATAAATAAAAGGCTGTGTCTCTGCTTTAAATTTCTCCAATGACTTCTCTCTCACTGTGAGCCATTGCCATTAAAATTTTTTTAAAAATTAAAGCAATATCATTTCCCTCTATGAACTTCAAGACCAATTTAGCCTTGCTCAATAAAACACCGGGCACACCTCTGCTTATTTTTCTCTTTCTAGCCCAGAGACAGAAGTTACACATTTTCCTGGGCCTCAGTGGTAACTAAATGTATGCTCTCAGTAACCATGATAGGGCAAATGAAAGTATTTTTCAAAGCATTCTTTATATTTTATAAAGCAACTTTTCTCTCCAGTGAGCAGATTCCATGATATTTGAAAATTAAAGTGGAATGAATTTTTCTTGAGTGGAAAGCAACGGTATCCTGTCAGGGACAGCCTTGCTTCTGGAGCCTTCTCTCTTATATAGTCTTACCTCTGAGGAAGTATTGTTTTCATAACTTACTGCCCTTGATTCTGTGATAGTCTAAGGAAACGTCCTAAAGCAATCTGGTGAAGGGAAGTAGGAGGAGACACCCCTGTTTAACCTCCAGACTCTGCTAATCGAGAGGGGGTGAACTCACTCTACTGAATTACAGACCCTGCTGAATTATGGAGCTGTTGTTCTAGCCCAGTGGGACCATTTCCAGGGCATGGCTAAGCTCTGATCCCAAGGGTGCTCTGGGGAGCCTGCAGTATCTGGTTTCAGGGCATCTGTCAATGGAAATCAGAGTTTGGAAGAAAACCACATTTTCTGTCCTTTCAAATAAGAAACATCCCTCTGTGCTACTTTTGCTTGACTTGTTTTACCTAGGCAAAACCCAAAGACCAATCTTGAAAAATAATTGTTAATAAAAAAGAACTACGATGTGACGAGAAGTTCATTCTGTTGAAATATGCACTTTAAAGGGACCATTTTAACACAGTAAGAAAAAAATACACATTTTCTTTATAAAGCCTGAGCGTGCTAAGATATTATTATATACAACATAAAGTTAAGGCTGTCTGAGCAGGGAAAATAGAAAGCTTCGGTGGCCATTCAACCCTGAATACTAAGGGCATTTCATTTCTTTTTACAGCAACCACATTCAGTAATAAAAGATCAAATGCTTCTGGTTGCTGGACTGAAAAGAATCAAATTCTCTGAACTTTTTAGCACTTCCTGTTCCTTGAGCATTTGCTGTCAGCTGTAGCTCATTGAGTCAGCAGATTCACCAGGGTCTGTAAATTGCAGCGGAAAGCAAAGAGCTTCTGATATTTTCTTGTGATTTATTTTAAATGTGCGAGTGCTCTTTGCCGGCATGCATGTATGTGTACCACGTACATGCCTGATGCCCAGAGAAACCAGAAAACGATTCCAGACCCCCTGGGAATGGAGTTACAGACTCATGGAAGCCATCAGGTGGGTGCTGTGTATTGAACCTGGGCCTTTGTAAGAGCAGTGTTTTTAGCCACTTAACCCTGGAGCCCTAAGCTCCTGATTTGTTGTTGTTGTTGGTGGTGGTGGTTTGTTAAAAATAAATGGCACCAGGCTGAGACACACTGTATTGTGGTTGCTTAAAATCTTTCTTGTATACAGTCATATTCAAAGGATTATATACTGTCACTATTCTGCCAATTTTTCTACAGTAACTCATTTAGTTCTTCTAATATTGTTTCAACGGGAGTAGACAGGTTCTCTAACAAGCCTAGGCAGGGCAGACATGGTGCCAGCAGGTTTTACCCTTACTCCTTCCCTCTCTTTTGCTAAAATCTTTAGATTGCAATCATAAAGCTAACCCTCAATGTCCATTCCCTTACTTGGCCATTGACTCATTTCCGAGACTGATCATCAGGGTCCAACTATCAAAAGACCAATGTCCAACAATCAAATTCATTATTTGGTTACACTGGCTAACCTGTCTGATGGGAGATGTCATTCTGTAAATATGTTTCTCTTAATGGTTGATGAATAAAGCACTGTTGAACTATGAGAAAGCAAGATAGGCTGGACTAGGGGACAAGGAAGATTCTGGGAGAGGTAGTAAACAGGAATCAAGATGTAAGACTTGAAAGAAGAGGTCTGGACCCTTTCTCCAGTAAGATAAGACCATGTGGAAACACTTAGATTGATAGAAATGGGTTAATATTTAAGACAGAGCTAGACAATAAGAAACACTAGTAACCAGCCAACAGTTTCATAATTAATACAGTGTTTCTGTGTGTTATTTGGGGCTGACATGGCTCTGGGACCAGGCTGACAGAAAACTGTCCATAACACCTGTCCAGTTAGGAGTATCCAACTCATCCTAACCCAGACATCCCCTTTTCTCTCCTTAAAAACACACTCCTGCAAAGTGACTTTGTCCAATATTCCACCTCACATGTCCCTCCAGAGCAATACATTTCCTTTGTGCTGAGAACTTGGTGTCTGGGTGTGTTCTGTTCTGACTCCAAAGAGTACCATACAGAGGGTTCAAGGATTGGAAGATGGAAGATTGGTCCTCAATAGGGTGATATTAACAATGTGTTAAGACCTTTAAGATGTGGGACCTAGCAGGACATCATTAGGTACTGGGAATGTTACTTTGGAAGGGATTGATGTAGTTCTCATGGGACCCCAATTGTTCTTAGAGGATAAAGTTGCTATAAAAGAGCAAAACCCAATCTATTCCTGCTCACTAGGTTCTTATCCACATATATCTCATGTAGGATATCTGCCATGATATTATCCTACATAAATGTTGTGCAGCCAAGGAAACTCCCAAGAGAGCCTTATATTAAAAACATGTCCTGATCCTGTGAACTAAGTAAACTTAGTTTCTTCTGGTTTTATTCACCTTTGAGTATTTGAGAAGAAGAACTGAAATTTTTGGGCATCGGTGTTGGAGACATGGTTACAACATGGTACAGAATGAGACTAGAAGAGATGGAGCAAGTAGATGGGGTTAGATAACTGAGCATTTGGGTAATGACAAGACACATTTGGTTACAGAGTTTTACTGGATTTTTCTTATTTTACTTTAGACAAGAGTATAGTACTATAGCCATTCTAGGCTCTTTACACACACCATGAATAGATAACTCTTAAAACTTATACTGTGCTCACGGTCATCACAAAACTTCCAGAGCCAGGAAAAAGAACTGAGCCTTGACCAGAGGATGTCATCTTGAAGTCTACCCATCTCCCCACTCTATTAACTACCTTTTGCTCCTTCCTAAGGGGTATTGAGTGGGGAGCTTCAGATCCGACAAAGCAGGAAATAGATGAGCAAATGTGGTGCAGGTACACACCCATTTCAAGTTCTCCCAATTAGCATACAGTTTTTAGATAAACTAGAAATCTAGCAACTGGGGAGATGGCTCAGATGTAAGAGCACCTGCTGTGCAAACACGATTACCCGAGTGTGAATCCCCAACATGTGTGTGTGAAAAAAGGTAAATGTGCTCACATATATGTGTAACCCCAGCCCGGAGCAAAAGAAAAGGTCTGACAAAGCTTCAGTCATCAAAACAAAGTAGGAAGGCTGAAGAGATGGCTCAGCAGTTGGGAGCTTGTATAGCTCATACAGAGGACCCACACTGGGCTTCTATCAACCACCTGTAACTTCAGGTCCAGGCAATCATATCCTCTTCAGCCCTCCACAGGCAACCTGCCCTCAGTAGTACACATAAACACACACCAACCCTCACATAAACACATAAGTAAGTATTTTTTAAAAGGCCAAAATGGGGCTTGCATGGGCAAATGTGTGGAGGTGCTAAAGAGGCTATCCTCACAGATACAGCTAATTATTATAAGCAGACATTTCTTTCCTGCTTGCCACTTCTCAAATAACTAACACAGAAACTTAATGTCAACTATAAATTCTCAGCCAATAGTTCCTGCTTGTTACTAGCTAAGTCTTACATTTTAAATTAACACGCATTTCTTATTTATTCTCTGCCAAATGGCTCATGGCTTGTTACCTTATTTTCTACACATCCTGATTCCTCTGTGTCTTCTGACATATCCTCTGACTCTGCCTTTCTTCATCCCAGCATCCTGAGTTTGGTTGTCCCACCTATACTTCCTGCCTGCCCATTGGCCGAAACAGCTTTATTCATCAACCAATAAGAGAACCAATAAGAGAAACATATATTCACAGCATAAAGGACATCCCCCATCAAATTATTTCCAATGCAACAACTGAACTATTCTGTGATGGAAGCACAGTCTTTTCAGCAAAAGGTACTGAACAATTATATATGCACATTATAGTTACTAGAGTTTTCCAAAATGTTGGCAAGGCTATAAAGAAACTGCAAACCCTCCACCTGTTACTAGGGATGAAAAAGAAATGTGTATATTATCATGGGAGCCATCTCAGGGTCTCATGTATGGTAAACCGACTAGGAACATAAATCCTCATAGCCACTGTGGAAAATGATCTTTTGGCTTCTGAAATGATAAAGAATAGGATGACTATATAACCCAGAAATTGCACATCTATGTTCTATGAGAATGGAAAAAAATTACCCCCACAGTAACTTGTACATAAATGTTCATGGTGATATTATTCATAATAGTTAAAAGGAAGAAAAACAATGCAAAGTCTATAAAGTGATGAGCAAATAAAGTATGGCAGAAGCTATTAAGGGATATTACTAGGTGACAAAATACCAATGCACATTACAGCATAGAGGAACCCTGAAACATAATAATAAATGGAAGGTGACAAATGACCACATACTGTATCGTTCCATTTACAGTAAATGTGTAAATGGCGGTGATAAGCAAGTATAAACAGACACAGAGACAGGTGTTGCCTAACACTGCAGAGAACATGAACAATGGGAGATGATGCTTAAGAAGAGGGAGTTTTCTCTATGTGTCTTTCTGTCTCTCCCTCTCTCTGTCCTCTACCTGTGTCTCTCCAACATTCTCTTCTCTCTGTGTTTCCTCTCTCTGTCTCTCTCAACTGTGTGTGTGTGTGTGTGTGTGTGTGTGTGTGTGTGTGTGTGTAGCCCAGGCCATCCTCTACCTCATGATAGTTCTATGTTAGCCTCCTGGCAGGATTTCATAATGACCGTGTTACAAAGTTAGATTGTGCCCATGGCTACACAACTCTAAATATACTATAATTCATTCCATAGGGCATTTTAACTCAGTGAGTTCTGACATATGATTTACATCATAAAGTGTTTTTGTTTTTTCTTTTAAATAGCGACACGTAGTTTCTGTTCTCATAGTGTTTACTTTCTAGAAGGGAGTCCTAGTGTATCAGGTGGGGACCAGTGCTATGGCGCTGTAAAGAAAGCTACAAGGCAAGAAGGTGGTAAGGAAAGGCTATTGGTGGGATGCTGCTCCATAATATGGTCAGTAAGGGTGTTTCTAGGAAGCTGAATCAAATCCATCATACGGTGTATGGAATGTTATAAGAACTGTGGGTATTCTTAGTTTTTATATTTTTCTTTTCTTTCTTCTTGAGTCAGGCTCTTGTGGAGCCCTGGATGATTTCCATCTTATTATGGTGCTGATCCTGGCTTTGAACTCATCTTCCTGTGTCTGCCTCTCAAGTGCTGGGAGATCAGGCATGAGACAGAAAATCCCTCAGATAGAACTTTTGTGTTTCATCTGGAATGAGATGTGATGCTAGTTGGAGGAGTCACAGCAAAACCACGCCAGCTATGAATTCTGTTCAAAAGGATACCTCCTGCTGTGTCATGATTGAGTCACAGGTCAGCAGGCAAGAAAGCGATGAGAATCTGGACCAAAGAAAGAACAAAGGTGTCAGGATGAACTAGATCACTCAACACATGCAATCATCCTTTACTGAGATACTTCCTATGGTTGGGGGCTGTGGCAGAAGAATAGAAGACAGAGATGGCTCAGGGTTTAAGAGCACTAGGGGTCATATCAGAGGAACCATGTTCGGTTCCCAGCACCCATATAGTGGTAGTTCAGGGCTATCTGTAACTCTGATTCCAGGGGATCTGACGTCCTCTTCTGGTCTTTGCAAGTACCAGGTACCCACATGGTGCACTTCCATATGTGTAGACTAAATACTTGAAAACATAAAATTAAAAATAAATTAAATTAAATTAAATACAAATCTCTTTTTAGAAAATGGAGGAAAGATCACATTGAAATGGTAAATTACAGCCAAAATTATGTCACAATCAAGTAAAATATATACACACTTGAAAAAAAAAATGTCTATTCCAAAAGAAAATCCAGTCATTGCCAAGGGAGATAAGTAATCAATAGTTCTACTCAGGGGTTAAAGCCTTGAACCAAAATATAGTCAGGGGACAGTAGTGGCACTTATATCTTGGCAGTGACCAACAGCTATCTGATCGGACTTAAGACCCACTCAGAACAAGAGAATTTGTGCCTGGTATGGTAAATCAAGACAATAACTGTGGCTGGTGAGGTCATGGACCCTAGAGAAGTACCCACTACTGTCTCCCTAACCAGTGTCATGCCCAACTTCATTCTATAACTATCCTTCTATCTACTGATAAGTAGAGCTCACCCTTCAGCAAAGATGCTAGTCTTTGCAACAGAGTAATTACAGAAAACCGTAACTGATCAAAATGCCAAGAACAACTGATAGAATAGTATTCAATGGCAATTGATACATCCACAATACAGCCATTTCACCAAAGGCTCAAGGAAAACCGCAGAAAAGGGAACAAAAAGATTATAAAAGTCAAAAGGCCAGGAAAACTGCTGCTAGATTACAACTTCTAAACATAACATGGAAGCTGCATTCATGAAATCTCAACAATATAGTTGTATAAACAATACTTGAACAATAATACCACCAGTGGACAAAGGAGGTCTCATGGAGCCCCAGTGTGAGATTAATGGGAAAAGGCAATTAACAGCTTTTGAGAGAAGGTATATTCATCTTCTCCAGGCATGAGCCCCTTGACAGATTATCCAATAGCAAGTGATCAGTCCTAGACACATATACATAGGAGCAATACTAAATAAACTCAAATATTTTAATTATATTGACTTTTTTAGTGTATGTTTATGCATATAGGTTATATACTCTTCTTTAGTTAATATATATGTTAAAAAAGAAAGGGTCATGAATTTGTGAGAGATGGAGGGCATAAGAGAAGCTGGAGAGGAAGAGGGAGGGGTACAAATGATGAAAATATGGTACTCATATATGAAATTCTCAATTTTTTAAATTTAAAAAATAATAATATAGCTGGGCATGATACTATACCCCTTTAATTTCAGCATCCAAGAGGCAAAGGCAGGTGGCTCTCTGAATTAGAGGTCAGCCTAGTCTACAAAGCAAGTTCCAGGATAGCCAGGGTTACACAGAGAAACTCTGTCCTGAAAAAACCCAAAGTAACAATAATAATAACAACAACACAGTCAGGTGTTGATGGTGCATGCCTTTAATCCTAGCACTCAGAAGGCAGAGGCAAGTAGATCTCTGTTTTAGGCCAGCATGGTCTACAAAGCTAGTTCTATGTCAACTAGGGCTGTTAAACAGAGAATCCCTGTCTCAGACAACAAACAAACAAACAAATATGAAGATGATAATAACAAATAAAAATAAAGCAATGATGTAACTGATACACAATTTGAATATATTCAGAGACACAAATTACTTGAAGAAAGGGCAAGGTGAGGTGAAGACGATAAGTGCAGAGAAGTTTAAAAAGAAAAAAGATAAAACAAAAGCTCCAAATGTAACAAAACACAATAGAAAGTACATGACTAAACATACTTGTTATCACAATAAACAAGAATGGGTTATAGAAGTCTTTCATCAAAAAATAAAAGTAAATAAAAAGGAAAAATGTTTGTTATTTTATTTGAGAGAGAAACCTGACTGGCTTGGAACTTTTTTTTTTTATATTATTTATTATGTATACAATATTCTGCCTGAATGTATGCCTACAAGCCATAACAGGGCATCAGATCTCGATATAGATGGTTGTGAGCCACCATGTGGTTGTTGGGAATTGAACTCAGGACCTCTGGAGTAGCAGTCAGTGATCTTAACCTCTGAGCCATCTCTCCAGCCCCTGGCTTGGAACTTTCTATAAAGAACAGGCTGGCCTCCTGATCTCTATGGCTTTGAAGGTGGTCTGGTCTACACAGCAAGTTCCAGGACAGCCAGGGCTGTTACACAGAAAAACCCTGTCTTGGGTGGGGAGGGGTGGGTGTTATTTTTGTGGGATTCTTAACTGTACAGTTGCATTCATATTCACAAAGTGACTATGTCATATGGTCGTATTTTAATTTTGTATGCTGGGTGGAGAGAAGCAAGGAGCCCTCTGTTGCTGCTGTATACTGGCAGTATAGAGTTTCTAAAGGAATATCTAATACATGTGGCCTGTCTTCTAAGAAGTATAAGACTCAGATAAAAAAAAAATAAAGAACAGGCTGGCCTCAAACTCACAAGAGATCCTCCTGACTCTGCTTCCTGAGTGCTGGGATTAAAGATGTGTGCTACCATAAAGCCATAATTTTTAAATTGAGAGAGAGAGAGAGAGAGAGAGAGAGAGAGAGAGAGAGAATGAGTGTGTGACAGAAAGAGAGAGAGCGCGCATATACAAATGAGTATAGGTGTCCAAAGCATCCAGAAGAGGATGTTGGATCCCTGGAGTTGGAGTTACAGGAAGTTATAAGCCATCATGTAGGTGCTGGGAACCAAACTGAGGTATAGACAGAGATTTGTGTCCAGCCCAGCCCTGCTGCCCTTCAGTCCCAAATAAACACACAATGGCTTATTATATTGATTATAAACTGACTGGGCTCAGGCTTCTTATTGGCTAGCTCTTTCTTAATTATTAACCCATTTGTATTAATCTGCACATCTCCATATGGTCTTAGCTTACCACTAAAGCCTGGGTCTCTTTCTTCCTCAACAGCTACATGACATCGCCCTTGTGACTCAACTCTCTATGTTCCTCTTCCCAGAATTACTCTAGTCTGGTAGCTTCACCTGTACTTCCTGCCCGACTCATCCTGCATATCCATTGGACAAAACAGCTTTTCTCATTAACCAATAAGAGAAACATATTCACAGCATGCAGAAGGACATCCCCCATCACTGGGGTCCTCTATAAGAGCAATATGTGTTCCTTAGTGCTAAGCCCTCTCTCCAGCCCCATATTCTAACAACTTTCAAGCTGATGATAAACTAGTTTTCTGGTGTATTCATTTATGTATGTATTTTCTTGAAGGGAGAAGGTAACCATGTTAGGGATCATATTCAGAGCCTTGTTTACCCTAGGCAAGCATTCCATAAACCATTAACCTTTACTTTTTCCCTTTGCTTTAATCTTTTTTTCACTTATTTACTTGTTTATCTATCTGTTTAATTTGTGGCACTCTGAATAGGGTACATTCATGCTACAGCTTGCATGATGCCTGCATTAGTCAATTTGAAGAAGTTACTTCTCCTCCTTCATCATGAGAATCCAAAGGATTGAACTCAGGTTGCTACCCTTGGTGGAAAGTTCCTTTACTCACAGAGACGTCTCACCAGCCATTGAGGCATCTCATCAACCCAGTCTGTTTCCTTTTAGCAGTATTTATTTATTTGTTTGTTTGTTAATTTTGGAGCACTTTTAGGTTCACAGCAAAACTGAGTCAGAAAATATAGGGTTGCCATATATCCATCATATTCAAACACCCGGCAGCCAACCTTACTATCATTATCCCATTCAAAGTAGCACTTTCATTAACATTGATGAACTTACCATACCAGAAACCTCATTGATTCATTGATATTGAATATTCTATGTTTCCATTTAGTTCGGGGCTTGGGGGCTTTTAGAGAAAGTCTCTCCATGAGGGATGACACTGACCTGAGACTTGTTATGTAGTCAAGATAGGCTTCAAATTCCAGATCCTCCTGCATCAGCCTCCCAAGTGCTGGCATTATACCACCATTGCCTACCCAGAGTGAGTTTTGATAAGACTCTATCTCTTTTATTGTCACACAGAGTATTCTCCTCCCATTAAAAATCCTTTGTGCACCACCAATGGAATGTACCTCACCCCAGTCTCTGGCAACAACCCCTAGCCTAGGCTTTTTGTTTTGTTTGCTTTGGTTTGGTTTGGTTTGGTCTCTGTAGTTTTCCCTTCTCCAGAAAACCATATAGTTGGAATCATTCAGTATACAACTTTTTTGATTAGTAATTAATATTACTCTGCATTCTTTTTTTAACCCCAGAAACTTTTAAAATATGCTTTTAAGTGAAATAATGACATCACTTTCCCCTCTCCCTCCTGTCCCAACTACCATCCCTTGAGCTCCTCCTATGTCCATCTACTCTCAAGTTGATAGCCTATTTTTCTTTGATTATTATTGTTATACGTGTGTATACATGCACATATATGCACAAAACATTAATGCAACCTGTTGCATCCATTTTATATGTGGTGTGCACTGGATAACCAATAAGACAGCTCATCTCTTGGAGAGGTTAATACTCTTACCTTCTTATAACTAAATCTTTCCTTTTCGTGCCAAAAATATTTCGAAATATGAAGGCACAACAGTTTATTTACCTACTGAAGGGCATTTTGGTTTCTTCTGAGTTTTGACAGTTATGAGATGCTGAAATACCTGTGTGTAGGTGTGTTAATAGATTAAGTTTTTATTCCATTTCAGTAAATAACAAAGAGCATGACTGCTTGCTCACACAACTAAGCATCACTAGTTTGAGGGGGGAAATGACTACATTATCCTCCAAGGACTGCATTCTCCAAGGGCTGTACCAATTTCCCTTATCATCGGAATGAGATCTCCTATCAGTCCATGTTCTCCTTGTTTGGTACTATCAAGAGTTTGAGTTTCCGTCACCGTCACAGGTATATTGTTGGTTTAACTGGTAATTCTTCAGTATACATGACAGTGGACGTCTATTTCATATACATATTCGTGTTCTCAATACATGAATTGTGGGATGCCATGTGTTCAGAGCTGTTGCTAATTTTGCTGTATGCGTTGTATTTTGTTTTCTTGTTGCTGAGTTCTAAGCAGTCTTTGTAGGTTTGTGATTATATGTGAGTTTGCCATGTCCTTTATCAGATTTGTCTTTTGTAAACATGACGTCCCAGTTTGTGTTTCCTCTTTTCATTCTCTTTGCACCCACTTCACTTTTTTAAGCTTGAGTTATTAGTTCACTCATGTGACATACAAATGGGAGAATTTAATTATGTTTCCATAAAATGCACTTGATCCTCTACAATTAATAGAAGTCACATGAGTCCCAGTTACCATCTGGTACATCAAATTTAATTCCTTCAAAGTACTGAGAGTGATTTTAAACTCACCTCTGTACAAGTCTGGGTAACTAGATTTCTCCTGAGAAATAGGCCTGCTAGATGCCACCCTTTGAACCTTGAATGCATGATGCAAACACTAAAGAAATCTCCTTACCTTTTCCCAATGTAGATGCTCTTTTTTAATGTCCTATTCCTGATCCTGTTTCCCATTTGCTTCAGCAGTTTCTCCATTCCCTGCAGAACTATAAAATAAAAATGTGAACCTTAATTTCACAACCAAGGTGGAAAAAGAATTGGATGCAGTTGCTTTCACATCAAATACAGTATTGGCACCAACAGCAAAGTGAATTCATTCGCTCATTCGGATAATCATTTTTGAGTATTACCATCTTATGTGTTAAGGAGTGAGTCATGGAAGTTGATGAAAAGGAAGCTCGCAGGAGGAAATTTATTTAGACTTTCAAATGGCTTGGAAAGTTAAAGCCTGAGTTTGAGGCCCAGTGGGATGCTCTGCTCACCAGGTGTGTCTACAGAAATGCTGAGACACACGCAAGGTTTTACACTTCTTCGGGATATTCAAGGAAATCAAAGAACTATGGAAATCACTATTGTCTGGGAAACAGTGTTGTCTTTGAAAGCCTCACCTCCAAAGGTGGGTCCCTAAAGAAGATGAAAATGTCAAGGACTAGGCACAGGTGGCAAAATCCAGATGTCTCACTTGCTCAGAATGATCCAGAGGACATCGTGTAAATGAAAATAACTAAAACCAACTTGCTAAGAGTTTGCATTTCAGGTTCTAAGAATAATGTTCTCATTCAACAGACATTTTATACATGTTCTACTCTAAGAGAGTCAGTTCACATAGCAAGAAAAATGTTCAAATCATATCATAGACAAGAGCAGCTACGTGCAGGAAAAAAAGCAAAGTAGTTGTATGAGTTCTTCGGAGGACAGAGCCCACCTCAACAAGTAGGCATGGCCACCCAGGCCTTAGGGAAGTGAAGATGCTGAGGAGTGGGCATAGGTGGAAAAGGTGGTCAGGATAGGAGGACAACCTGAGGAAAAAGATGGGTGTCAACGTCCATGTCCTCTGGTGCTGTTTGAGGACCAATTAGCTGAGATTCAGACATATAGCAGGCCGTGAAGGAATGTGAACATACATGCAAGCTCTGAGCATCATGAACAGTATATGCTACCTATTGTTGTATGTATGTATGTATGTATGTATGTATATATATATATGTATATATATATGTGTGTATATATATATATATATTCTTTTTTTTTTTTTTTTAAATAACCCATAGCCTCACAGCTTCAGAAAACAATCAACTTTCCATAGTAGTCTCTGAGGGTCAGCCATTCTGGTATACTGTTTTTTGGTCTTCAGGTTTCCCATAATGTTGCAATGAAGGTTTCCCAAGTCCTGTCTGCAAGGGTCTGAGATGTGCCTGTGACTGAGTATCCACTTCTAAACTCAACAGAATAACAGTCAAAGACCTCAGTTCACTTCCATATGGGCCTCTCCACGGCTGGTGACTCTACCTACAGCTGAGGTGGGGATATGGAGAAAGAGAAAGAAAATCTGTCTTGTTTTATGATGTGGTGCTAGCAGCAGCAAATCATTGCTTCTACAAGGGAGTTGGGGACTTTTGAGTCATCTTGGTGTCTAACTATACCAACTATCACATCAGATGTGTGTTCATGAGATCCATGCATCTCTTAGTGTGTGTCTCATGTTATAATTGCATCTGGTCTTTGAGCAATAGAGCACAGACACAAGTAAAGAAAGTCTTATGTCTCACAAGATAGATAAAGTTAGTGGCATTTAAATGTGCGTTTGATGAATGGCAGGAAGAAGATGTATTAGGGTGAACAGCTGGAAAGCCAGCATTGGTGTTCTTGAGAATTAGGACAGTCTGAGCTAGTGGAACAGAGCTGGTAGGGTGGAAAAGAAGACCCAAAAGCTTAAAATGGCACAAAAGCTGGGTCGACAGAACCTACTACCCTTCTCCAGACTACTTCAAGTAGAGATCTGATATGTCCCTTCTTCCAACAACATAGTAGTGCTGCCTCTGTATCAGGCACTTTGCCAGCAAGTAAGCATAAGAACCGCAAAAGCTTTTATTTGGGGAAAAGGTAAGTAAATGTAAGTTGATGCTGCAGGCAGAAAGCAATATGTTCTTGGGGAACAGAAAAAAAGTGTTTACTCCAGAATGAGAACGTAAGTGTGAGTTGCCTTTTTTTTTTTTAGCAGTTGAGCTTTAACATGGAGAAAATGCAGATACATTGCTCGGAGATGTAAAGCTCGTCAGTGAGGATGTGATTTTTCCAGGCAGGGAATGTTATGGGGGAAAAGAGGAGAGGAGCAGGAAGATGAAAGATAGTAACTAGTATACAGTTAGAGAAAAAGTAATTGAGACAAAGGCAGAGATTTGGAGAGACGGGAAAAGTGACAGGATAAGAGAGACATTGGTGCTGAGAACCAAAGACTTAAGCCAGGAGCTACACACAGGCTGAAATGTGTCAGAAAAGGGAATTAAGATAAGCATGAGATGTTTGCAAGGTTTACCCATGGTGCTCATTGGAAAAAACAGATGCAGGCCCTAGCATAGAAAGCTGCAAACCAGCATAAGGCAAGAGAGTGCAGACATTCATCAACAAACGTGACAATGAGAGGAAGGAAACAGAAGGTGCTGTAGCCTGGAGAGGATGTGGCCCTGCTGGAAACTGCAGATACAGCAGAAGGGATAGTGTAAGAGGCAATGTCTCTCCCAGATAAGAAATGGGCTTGGAATCTCATATGGGAGACAGGCTCCCATGTGTAAATGTGAGAGAAAGGGAGACAGCAAAGCAGCATCCTAACATGAAAAGGAGGCTGGTTTGTGAAGGAGCTGCTGAGAGAGTATGCAAAAGGATGAGTTTGATTCTGGCTGTGCACATGTGTATCTGTAATCCTGGTCATGGGGGGGTTAAAGTTGGGAAGTCTACAAGTTTGAGACCAACCAGGGCCACAGCGTGAGACCCTGTGTCAGAATAAATAAATCCCATACTCCAGACGTCTCCTGTAGTAATGAAGAAGAAAGCAGCTAGGGTCATCAAGGAAAGGGGAATATTTGGCCCCCTAATTCTATTATGACACCAACATATGGTGATTTTTTTTTTCAATTTGACTGATTCAGTGACAGTTTATTGAATGATTCTGATGACCTAGATAATGTTTGTGTCAAAGACTAAGGACCAATAAAAGATTCTAACAATCAAGCTGACAGCAGTCTTAGACACATGTTTAAGGCAGAAAGTTCCAGGGAGAATGAAGCAAGAAACTGACCCTGTATGTGTTAGTCCCTCTTCTATTGCTGTGATATAACACCGAAACCAAGGCAAGTTTTAAAAGAAAGCATTTCATTTGGCTTACAGTTGCAGAGGGTTAGAGTCCATGGTGGTGAGGCAAAAATAGCAGACAGCAGGTGGCCGGAGCAGGGCAGCTGGAGCAGCAACTGAGGTTTCACACTTCTACCCACAAGCAGGAGGCACAGAGCACACTGGGAATGACACCAGTTTTTTGAAACCTCAAAGCCAGCCCCAGGTGACACACCTCCCCCAGCAAGGCAACACCTCCTAACCCTTTCCTAAACAGGACCACCAGCTGGGGACCAAGTATTCAAACATTAGCCTCTGAGGACTATTCCATTTCAAACCAGGACACTAGGCAAAGGAGAGACAAGAAGAGCAGGCAAGCTCTGTTGAGACCATCAAGTTCAATTTGATCAGAAATGAATGCTTGTGTCCCGCCACTACTGTAGCTGCTGGTGAGTCAACTCTTGTCACTTTTGCCTCCACTACTCCTGCTCCATTTTCTAGGTCTGTATTTACTGCCTGTTTTCTACTGCCACCACCTACAGATTGAAAATATTGGGTGGGGGAAAATTACTGTACTAAGCAAACACAGTATTGTCTTGCTCATCGTTCCTCAAACAATACTGCATAACCACCAGTTAGCATTTACATTGCATACTGTATTTTAAGTGGTTGCAGGTGGCTTATAGAAGGTATGTGTAAGTTCATATAAATATAACGCCTTTTATACAAGGCCTTAAGATGTTCTCCGATGTCGGTTACCATCATGGGTTCTTGGAATGAATCCCTTGAGGGTGACCAGACAAATCAGTTCTCTATTACAACTAACATGCTTGCTCTGTGAACATGAGTCTGTGAAAAGGATTAAATATTTAATATTTAAGCAGTTGATCAAAGGTGCCATCTTTCTACAGATTCAGGCAATGAAACTGTTTCAAGAACAAGCCTTTATGAAGTCATAGGTTATTCCTGATGGGTAGTCTGGTTTCAAGGAAGCCACAGAAATAAAGTATGGAATACAGCATGTTCCTTTGAATCTCTTCTCTCAACACCAATATGCTTTACCCTCACCTGCTAGAAGGTCAAAGAGCCAGCAAACCCACTGGCCAGAGCCCACACCTGCCACCTACTTCCACTCTCACAAGCCAGTCAGATGGCTGTTGAGACAATGCATGTCATTTGAAAATATTAAGTAGGTCAAGTCGTCCTGTGAAACCCAGGCTGTCAACTGCTTTATTGGTAAGAAGACCATTTATTTCAATTATTTATGTATTCGGCATCTGTTTCTTGAATTGAAGACAGTTTGATGGAGATTTTGAGTCTTTCCATAATGAATCAGAGACACTAGCCTCTGGGGACTCACAGGCGACAGGCAAGAGAGATACAAAGGCTAGCATAGCCTGTGTCATGCAGCACCGATTCTGAAGCACAGGGCTCAAATAGTCCATCTGTGCTTTCTAAGTTCCCCATTGGTAGCAAAGTTCAGAGGTGGACAGGAAAAGAAAAATCTATTTCTGGGCCTTCACTTAGCTGCTCTACTGGTCCATGACAGTATGCATAGTTTAGGTGTCACCCAGATCATGCTTTAAGAGCTTGAAATGTTGTGCACTTGCATATAGGAGGACACACACACACACACACACACACCCTCACACACACCTGTTCAGAAAAAAACAGTTAAGATGTAACTGGAATTACTGAAGGTCACTCATTAATACACTGATCCAGTCAAATAAAACTACCAAAACATGCAGGAAGCAAGCAGAAAGATCAGCATCCCCTGATGGGCAAAGAACTGGAACAGATCAATGTCATTTTACACATAGCTTGTACTGCACATTGGAGATGAGGCTAGGGAGTACAAGCAGCTGCCCTGGTATCAGTCAGGGCTGTGGCAGAGCAGTAAGTCAACAGAGGCCTTGGCAGCAGAGATGGTTTCCAGGAAGAGAACACCCACTTGCACAAAGCCACAAAGAGAGATCCAGGCAAAGTCTAAAGGTAGCTTTAGCTAATCAGTATGAGCCTGATTTTACTAGGTGAACATGCTAGCAAATGGTGTAAATAATGCAATGGGGGTAGTAAGCTCAGCTTATCTTTGTGGATGAGCAGAATAGGAAATAAAGCCAGAATCGGAACCTGTTCCTTTATGATGCTGCAATCATTGCCATCAACCAGTTATTATCTTTTGTGGGCTTTCCCAAAGCTAAAGTTTACACTGCTGTAACACAGGCTTTGGGACTGCCTGCTATCTTGCATATGTCTTCTGCCCAGATGAAAATCTCATAGAAATACCAATTCTTGCTCTGTTTTTATTACTTAGTATAGTACTTAGCATATGGGTGCTGTTACATGCTTGCTAAATTAGACAAAGACTGAATGGCTTGTTGGTTTTTTGTTTTGTTTTGTTTTGTTTTGTTTTATTTTTTGTATGTATGATAGAGGGCTGTAAGCAGCAGAACATTAAGTTAGGAAGACTTACAAATATTTATCATTTATCCTGCATCTTCAATGTCTTCCCTTTTCCTTTAAGGAATTCTCAGATTCCTTCCACTTTTGAGTCAAGGAGGAATAAGAGAAAGGGATGTTTAAGTGTCATGAATGAAAGGAGACGGGGGGATTACTTGTGTGGGAGGAAAGGTACTAGCAACAGAGGGATGGGCAGATAAAGGAGGGTAGTGAGGGGGTCAAATAAGAACAAAGTGTAATGTGTAATGACACATGCATGAAAATATCAAGTTAAACCATTAAAGGTAATTTCAGCTACTTTCCGAACATTCCTTGCAGTAGGGCACTGGCAATGACCAGAAACATCCATTCACTTGATTTTTAATAGGAAGTCTCTGATGCAAGAAGCAAGGCCAGAAATCATCCCCTGAACTGTGGTACGCGTAGCAGTAGAAAACTGAGCATCATGCCTGCAGCAGAAGGTAGTAGTCATGGCAATTGCTAGCCATCTGTGGCAGGAGCAGCACAGTCCTTGTTCAACCAGTTGGGTGACCTGGTTTTGAGTACCAGCTCTATTGACAAGCTCCCAAGCCTGTTTCTGATGCCCTCCTGGCAAGTCTATGATTCATATATTATCATTTTCTCAAATGAATTTTTCCTTTAAGCCAACAAGAGGGTTTTATTGTTGTTGTTTGTTTCGTTTTGCGTCTTGTAATTTGCAGCTGGAAACCCTGACACTCTGTGGCCAAATCCTAGTGGACCAGATTAGAGCTTTCAAATATTATCCGCAGCCATCAGGAAGCCATTAGTGGTTTTTAAAGGGATTGTGACAATCTCAGAACTGAACAAAGATTAAACTGGTAAAGGCGTGCAGCTCCAACTAGAGGAAGATGGTTCCAGAAGCAGACAGACCAGGAAGGCAGCTTTTGCACCTACCTATACAGGAGGGAAGTAATATAATAAAGTGGGGTGGAGGAAGGGGATTGGTAACGCCTAAGGTGGGAGGTAGCAGTAATAGCTCTCTGGGATATCTGGTTCTCATTTCTCATTGTCTTTGTAATGTTATGTAGCTCTGAACAGGCCAGGGCAGCTTTAACAGTGGAACGGATCTGTTTATCCGCATGTGGTGCCAAGACAATAGAGGCTACATTACTTTGTCTCCCATTCTGAAAAAGGCCGCTTTGACACCATTTCCTCATTCATTTCAGTCTCTCTCTCTCTCTCTCTCTCTCTCTCTCTCTCTCTCTCTCTCTCTTAGTAAAGATTTATTTAATTTATCATGTATACAGTGTTCTGCCTACATGTGTGCCTGCAGACCGGAAGAGGGTACCAGATCTCATTATAGATGGTTGTGAGCCACCATGTGGTTGCTGGGAATTGACCTCGGGACCTCGGGAAGAGCAGCCAGTGCTCTTAAGTGCTGAGCCATCTCTGCAGCCCCCTCATTCCAGTGTTTCTAAAACATAAACAAAACTTTTAAAAGAATGTCCTTCAAACCAGGTGAGACATCACTTACTTAACTCTTGTTAATACTTAGTGTGTGTGTGTATATGTGTGTGTTTCCTCTTCATTTCTTTGCAAATGGTTTCTTGAGGGAAAAGTTCCAGAATACAATGGCTAGCTGCTGTTCCTATAATCACAGGATGGATGGTAGTTGGCTATAAAAGTAAGCCTTTCAAACATGATGGAATTTACCCTTAAAGGGACTTCAGAGAAGCAAAACTCTCTTCCATCCTCTTCTATTCAGTGAGTGAAGACTGTGAATTAAATTGCTAAGTGTCACAATAGCTGGAGAAATGGTTGACTTCATTAACACAGGTCAGAGGCAGTGTGAGGGAAAAGTGGAAGACTCTAAAAAGGCTCCTATACCCTGTGACAAAGAGCAATAAAAGATAGGCAAAAGACAAAGGAAGAGGAAGGAAGCTGGGCTTCCTGGAGGGATAAGTTGTAGGAGGGTGAGGAGGACCCATGTGGTAAACAAGTTGCTTAATAAGCCTTGTTACATAGAGTCGCATCCTCTTAAGTGATGAGCTATCTCCTAAGTCAGTCTTCCTTTGTAGCATGGGAGAGTGCTTTAAGAAATGAACATTCCTTGCACAAACCAGACTTCCTGTAATAAAAGGGGAATCTATGTCCTGCTTTTATGCACACCAAGAATCCCTGCATTTTGCTTCACTTTATTAAACATATTTAGTTGAAAAGAGTCTTTGTTTAAAGAGACATATCTCAGAAATGTACATCTGATCCCCTTCAGCTGCCATGACAACATACAATGGGTGGCTTTCACAGAGCTGGCCTATTCACGCATGAAGTATTTGTTACCAGTGTGTGAAATGTATAGGAGACCCAGGTGGAAGTGTACATGAGTCTATAGTGACAGCAGATCTTCTGTGTAGATCTCAGCGAGTACAACAGAAGGTTGGCAACTATGTGTGTTATGCACATCTTAAGGTGGCTTGCCAAGTGTTCTCTGATGAACTCCAAGAACATGACCCCGATTCTTTAGTTATACTTGAATTTGAGTATATGGGATGTTGCTTAAAATAAAGTGGCTGCCCACTGAAAGTAAGAAACCTTTCTATTTTGCAATTATTCCAGTGAAATGGAAAAGGATTTGTACCAAAATTGTAACAATATTCTTAACAGCCCAAGTCGCCCTTTGGGCTCATAAATACTGAGATCACGTATGTGTAGATTTATCTTAGACGATAACAAACTAACACCCAGAAATGGGCTCTTACCATACATCACATCGTGTTGTTACCAAAATTTTAGAAAAACGTCCTACCTATCACAAATGAGGATCAGCTAGCTGTGTGTTACTCATAGGCTTCTGATTTGGCAGTTGGCTGAAAAGAAGCACTTACTGAAGCAATCCCTCACTTAGATTTGGCTTGTTGCTCTTGGCTCCAGCACATACCTGCCTTCAAAGGCAGGTGACAAAATGATCGCTCTAAAGGTTCAAGTATGAGGCCTTATTTCAGGTCATTTGTAACTTCAGATTTCTGTTCCTTAAAAAACATCTTGCAAAGTTAATAGACTTGCTTAGTTTCCTCAATCCACCTGACTAGGGTGTCTCTCAGAAGGAAACCGTTAGGAATACAAGGACTGTGGAACCTTATTGCTGCGCTACAAATTATGTCTCTATAGTTTCCCTCCATTTGCCTGTAAGCAAATCCATAAGCTTTCCCATATCTTAGTAGCCAGTAAATCATGGTCTTCTTGAGGAGTGGATACATAAAATGTTTAAAATGAAGTCTGGTTTACATAAATATTTGCTGACATTATTAAGATTTACTTACAACAAAATAAATAAATCAATAGAAAAACAAGCAAATAAATAAGTAAATAAAAAAATTTGAGGACTCAAATTCAATTCCGGGCACCCATGACAGGTAACTCAAAATTATTGGCGGTTCCTGCTCTAGAACCTCCGCAGATATCAGCACACACAGACACACACACACACACACACACCTCACACAGATGCGGACACAAAATTACAAATAAAGCAAATCTTTTAAAAAGAAAAATCTGAGCATAGTACTACATATCACAAGATTGGTACTCTGGCACACAGGAGGTGAAGGTAGAAGAATCAGGAGTTCAAGACCAGCCTCAGCCTCACACATGGTAAGTGTGAGGCCTGGACTATTTGGGAACCTATCTCCACAAAGGAAAGGAAAAGAAGGAAGGTAGCAAGGAAGGGAGGAAGAAAGGGAGGGAGGAAGGGAGGGAGGGAGGGAGGAAGGGAGGAGGGAAGGAGGGAAGAGAGAAGAAATGTAATAATTTGATTGAACTAACAGCATTCTCACAAACTACTCAGGCCCTAGCTACTTTCCAGAATACAATTCCCACTTATCAACAATCACAAATGACCTAGATAATCAGCTACCGACCCTTCCACCCTAATATCTCTTCTCTCCTTTCAATCAACATCATTAATCTTGGAAAAGTGCCTAGTAACAAACAAATTTTGTTTGCAGGCATCTCCTACAAGATGTGGAAGAAAGGGCATCCTCGTTGGTGCCCATGCTTTAAGGGAAATTGTTTTCCTCAATGGGGATAATGAAATTTTGCTTGATATCTTTTTTGCTTCTAGTGAATCTCATTTGAAACTGCAATGATGGTAAGTCCGAGATGCCTCTTTCTCCATCTCCCTTGCTAAGTAGCTCCAGATTCTGAGAAGGCACCAGTATAGCCTCTAGTTTGTCCTCAAGAGCCTTCCCAAAAGATCCTTTCCTGCTCCAGAAACAGGCTATCAACGGTGACACTTTGCTGATGACTTCACCAGTGTGTTCTGCACAGAAATGGTCACCATATCCCAGGGTTTAGCTACTCTAAATAGGAGGAGTGGGAGAACTGGGCAGCATTCTCGCAGGATGAATAGGTCACTTAAGTTTGTGTAATGTACACACAAGATGAGAAAGACACAGGAGGTTGTAGAGGAGAAAGAGAGAGGGTGGTAGTTGGGAGGGAGACAGAAGTAAGCTATGGTGAAGGCAGCCTAAAGGTCAAAATTGTAATATTAAATAAATCTTACAAGATTTTATAAACCCTAATTTATTGTCTATGTGCAACTGACATTTTAGCTCTTGGTTTAATACCAGACACTTCAAAGTATTCTTGTAGAAGAATGGTTGATAACCCTCTTACACAGTATAATTGGAATTCTGCATGTTAGAACATTTGGTTTCTGAAAGATTTTTGTAAATGTTAATAGCTGTCTTTTAAAATGGTGTAAGTGTGAAATGCTATGAAAAGCAAAGGTTTAAATGTCACTCTGTCTATAATTTTCATATTGTAAAAACTATGTTTTTCAAAATGGAAAAACCTAAAAGCTTGCTGCAGGCGGGAAGATACCAGTGCCTTCCTTCTTCTTGAAATGGATATGACATTTGACTAAATGAGGCAAATTTAAAATTAAAACTAATCTGTTTTTCCTAAAATTTACTACTGAATGTTGATCCTTAACCAAGAAGAAACGGTATTTCCTGAGTTCTCTGCCATGTCCAGCTAGGTTTGATTTTTGAAACTTCAGTGTGGGACTGAAACACATAGGGAAAAACTGAGGTCAGGTGGGCTTTGCCCTCTGCCCTGGAGCTGTACTGGCTATGTCATAACCCAGCCCCTCTGTACAATGTTGGCAGAAGATCTCTGTAGAGCAGTGGTTCTCAATCTGTAGGCTGCAACTTCTTTGGTGGGTCAAAGGACCCTTCCGCAGGGGTTATAGATCAGATATCAGATAAATTAGGTAGTTCACAACAGTAACAAAATTACAGATATAAAGTAGCAATAAAATAATTGAGGTTGCCACAACAAGGGGAACTGTGTTAAAGAGTCATAGGAAGGTTGGGAACCAGGGCTATAGAGCAATAGCCTCATGTTGCAACCATCCACAAGTAGGAAGATGTGGTTGCTGGTGTTTGCACACTGTCAACATTCACACTCAGACTAGAGGAAGACTTTACCATTTTCATTTGAGCAACACTCAGGGAAGGCTTTGCCATTCCTGTGGGTCTGTATCATTGGAGCGTTTGGCCCTGCTTTGCCCAGGTGAAACGGTACTCATTCACTCAGGACTTTCATCACTCCCCACAATTCTCTGTCCCTTACCACTTCACACAGGATTATGGGTCAATGTCTATCTTTTTAATTTGTTTAATGTGCCTGATGAACTAGTTACTGATCCAAGAATACTGAGTGTTCATCCTAAATGGGACCTCTGTATTAACCTTCACACCACCAAAGCTCAGGAAACACTGAAGAAAAAGGGCAGAAAGAATGTAAGATTCCAACAATGGGCAGGAGTGCTATGGAATCCTGTCCTCTGAACAGGGCATGGCTAATGTAACCATGAACTCATAGCACCGATGGTTACCTGCACAATACCTATACAAAATCAAGCCAGACCAAACTCCAATAAACATGTAGTATAGAGATTTCCAGTCCCCCTGCCCCTAACACTGAAGAGCTATTGGCTGTGGATAGCTGCTGGGGATAGGAGAATTATTCTTTATTGAAGATGCAGCCACTGGCATATCTCCTTTCCTCCAATGGATGGTCCCATATCCATGCACATACAGGCATCACTAACTTGGACTTAGTGTTGTGTGTGTATATGTGTGTGTGTGTGTGAGTTGATGTAGATTTGTATATTGTAGTGGAATATATATCATATGTAGTACGCATGTCATTAAATTGGAAGTGTGATATGTTGAGAGAATACATGGAAAGTTCAAAGGAGAAAATAGGGAAACATAAGATTATGTATGATTGTATATATGATTAAAGTCCTCAAAAATAAAAGATTAAAATACACTTAATGAGCCATTCAGAATTTCTATTTTTGACCTTGGGCAGCAAATAAGAGGAGGGGTTGAATACTGTTGGCTGAATAGAGAGGGAGAGTGTTTTTATGAAATTATTTGTAGTTTTCTGATCTTATTTCTCCTTAATTTATAACTTAATAGTATGATCTACTGGACACTGGTGCCTCCTTTCTCTCCATGAGCACAGGATGTTTTTGTTGAGAGGAGTAGTCACTAATGGCTGACCTCTTCACTCAATTGGAACAGGGCAGTGACTCTCAGCTATCAGAAAGTTATTGGTCACCTACAGGACTAGTGATATGGAGTGTAGCGTCTCCATTCCAGAGCTCCTGACCGGGGGTGGGGGGGAGGGGGAGAACTAGGGTAGAACCAAGGGTTTGCATTTCTACCAAGTTCCCAGATGGTTCTGAGGCTTCATTGCCCAGCCTCTGGCAGTCACTGAAGAGGTCTGTTCCCATCACCAGTGCCAACAATTAACTGGGTTAGAGCTAACCTTAGAAGGGAAACTCATTAAGGTTAAGGTCCTAGGTATACATTTCATATCTTCCTTTACCTAGTTTACAAAACAACACACACACACACCCAGAGAGAGGGGGGGGGGGCAGGCATTTCAAGGTGATGTTGGGTAGCAGCCTAGCAAAACTGCTTAAAATGTTTCCCAAGTAAATTGTTGTGAACATGATCTATTTGGAACTTTGATTAAACATCCAATTATAATTCCCCCCTGAAAATGAAAAGCCAAGAGCTCCCACCTGCTCATCTCTTCTTGCAGCGCTGCTGTGTGGTTTCCAGGGGTTGGCCTCATTCTGACCTGCCTGACACCAGGGAGGAAGCTGTGTCCTTCCTATCTGACAGACTTGTAGATGTGGCTGGAAGAGATTAGAAGCACATCTAAAAATAACGCCTTTGGTACTCTCCAAATCAATCTTGGAATAAACAAGACTATTCAAAAGCATTTGTCACTAACTGGCTGGCTCTTTTCATCCCCCTAACCCTCACCATGCTTTGGTGTGAGGCAGTGGTCCATGGAGACAAAGAATCAACTGTGTAATACATTTGCTACTTTCCTGTAAGGATGTAGTCAAGAATGCTATTTACTTCCTTGCAAAGTGCTTTTTCTGCTGGGGAACTTCTCTCCTGTATCAGTGCCAAGGAGAATTATTTTTTTCCTGAGTTCGTTTTATAGACGAATATCTAGGCCCAGCCTCTGCTAGCCATCTAGAGGAGCTCTTGGCATTATCTTCTTTTGTCATCTCTCAGCATCTCCATACTAATACTGACTTCTTAACCAGTTCTCGGTCATGACATGAATAGGCAATTTAAGGATAATAAACTCTGTCTCAATTTAATTAAGCGTGTTTCTTGCAGGAAAATGCCATTGTTCGCACTAAGATGGAAAACAATAGACAGAAGTAGGAAATAACCATGGGGGAAGAGACTGAGGCCGGAGAACCGGGTATAGATTGAAATGATAAATCCAAACCTAATAGATTGGGGTCCTGTAGACTGTCACATGGTGTTCTTTCCAGTCACAGTTTCTCATTCTTAGTTCATTCTCTATCCCCTTTAACATTCTTTTGCCTACCTGTCATCTTCTCTCACAATCAGAGTGTGGTATGAAGACTACTCCTTGCTTGTCTGGTCAGTGAACATTTTGATTTTAGATAGAATGGTAGAAGGAAAAGCCTTTTCTTGGTTCTGCCCAGGACTGAACAATACACAGTATGGGAGAGCTATAACTCAGCTATGTTTAGCTTAGTCAAGTTTTTTCTTTCTTTCCATCCTCCTTCCTTCCTTCCTTCCTTCCTTCCTTTCTTTCTTCCTTCCTTTCTTTCTTTCTTTCTTTCTCCTATTTAAGAAATCTTGAGTATGGAAATACAGCACTTGCCTAGCATGTATGGGACCTTTAACTCATTGATGCAGTGAATGAAAAAAAAAAAAAAAAAAATGGCAAAGAAAAGTCTTAAGTGTTTCCTGGTTTCTGACAATGTTTTTCCAGGCTTCTAAATGCTGACCTTAGGAGGAAAATAAAATAATACAAGAGTCCTCTGAAATGCATTCACTAAATATGAAGACACAGCCAGTAGCTTATCCGTGTAGATCTCTACTCTCCCCAACCAGAGACCTCTTATGCCACACAGTAACAAAGACACAGATGCTACTTACCTTGAGAGGTAAATATGCATCTTGAATGCAATAAAAGTCAGATAAACACAAACTGAGAAATACTGTACAGACCAAATGGCATATACTCTTGAACTCAAAATCATGAAAGATGAAGGTTAAGGTTTGGAATTTTAATCTTTAGTTTTCCTAAGGAGAGCAAAAATTCAAACAATTTTCAAATTCTTTCTGAACTATAGAAGGCTTACTCTAAAGGACATTATTTTGGACCATTGGCAAAATATGAATAATGGTCTACTGCATTGATAGTGAATCGTTTGAATTTCAGCCTTTTCATTTTATCATAGTATTATTGCTATGAGTGAGTATCAGTATCTTAGGACATACTTATCCAAGAGTTAGGAAGAAAATATGCCCACATTTTATTCTTAACTGGTTTATAAATATATAACCGTATAATTATCTTATGTAATAGGAACATAGATGCGTGTTCACTTCATGATTGGTGGGTACCAGAGGAAACACTGACACAAATGAAGAATAGATGGATGGATGAATATGTGGGTGGATGGATAAATTGATAGAGGAATAAATAGAATAGTAAAAAAAAGTCAGTGTTTTTAAAAACTCATGTGAAATAATGTATAACAGTTCTCTGTAATTGTAATGCAGTTTTCTTTACCTTTGAAATTATCATAAACTTGTGTGCGTTTATGAGAGAGAGAGAGAGAGAGAGAGAGAGAGTTTTAATGGAAACAGCCAGAGTGTTTTTCCCTAATAGACAACAGTAGATAAAGTGTGTATGATGAGGCAGAACACTGAGCTAACAAAGAAGGTCACTCATATCAACCACCATATACCACTAGCACCACAGCTAGTGAGAGCCCCATCCTTCCCAGCACTGACTTGGTGAAACACTCAAAGCCAAACAGAACAATAATTAAAGCACTAGTGTTTGTCACTGGAGGCAGAGTTCTCACGTGGTAGCAATGTTACACCAGCTGTCATTAAAATGTGTTTACATCTCAAACAGGCCTTCCTTCTAACCTCTAACAGACATCAAGACATACCAACACATTGCCAGTAGTAGGTAGAGATGTGTATTCTGTTTTCAGACAAGCTAGTGTTATTGTCTTCTAAGATGCTCAGTGGATGTGTGCTAAACATTAGCATTAATTTTTAACATGGAGCAAGCAAAAAAAAAAAAAAAACAAAAACAAAAACATAAAAACATTTGTTCCTTTTCATTCTGAATGTTTTAATGGTGACATCCTCAGTGTGTGTGTGTGTGTGTGTGTGTGTGTGTGTGTGTGTGTGTGTGTGTCTTTCTTTTCCTCAAAGAGCTCATCCAGTGACCTTGAAATCTGCACTGGCATTTTGTTGGCAGGAAGGGAAGCTCTCTCTTCTCATTTGCAAAATGAATAACAATTTGATCATCCTTAAACTTCTAAAAGGTTAATTATGCTCTCTCTGTGAGCACCAAATGAAAACCTGTTTTATCTGTGCCCAAATGAAGCCCACAGGGCTCACCGTCCTTCTGACTCTGCCAGGAGACCAAGTCCTTCCGGCTGTCAATTACCCACTATCAACTCTAGATCTGTGAGAGCTGCAGTAGATTTTTCTCATCTCCAAACCATGACAGCCCTCATTTGCTAGAGCTGGGTGGTGACTTTAAAATTCTCTCAGCAGGAAAGTGTTATCTGGCTTTGGCTGTGATGGAAAGAAAAAGGAAGCCAGTCGAGTGAGCAAGAAAGAAAAAGATTAAAGGGGTGTTTGATGACTACAGTCTCACTTCAAAGATTTCCACCCAGAAACAATAAAATAAACAATAAAATAAAACAAAACAAAAATCCTAGGGTGGCCATAATAAAAGTCATCAGCATAAAAATTATAAGCAAATTTAAAATATGAAAACTCTAAGTGCTGAGAAGCCTGAGATCTTTGCTGATGCAACAGCATCAGAAGCAGTTTCACATCTATAACTGAAGATAACAGCACCTGTAGGTTGGTGCTTACGTTTGGGGTAGTGGCACCTTGTACAGGCAAAGGTTGACATTTACCCTCCCCCCCCCCAAACCTTCTAAGCGACTGCTATTTGGTGGTTATATGCAGTCTCCCTAGTCCCAGCCAGAGATCATTTCTTAAAAAGCGAGAGTAAGAGAGTTACATTTCATTTTTATTATAAGGACCATTCATCTTTCAAAGGAAGGTAAGAGTGGAGAATGGCAGCCAGGATGGGGGTGACTGGGAAATCTTGCTTCTGCCTGATATCCATGGCTTCTTGTTTTTTTAATAACTTATACAATTTCACAAGAGCCAGCCCAACTGTGTGATAAAGAGAATTGGAATGAGCAGTGCATTTTTTTTCCCCTGAAGGAAATGTGTGTCTGCTCAGGTGCTTGATTGACAATGATGGAATTATCAAGACACTATGCAAAGCCTGATGTCTGGGCTAGACCTAAGTATGTGTGTGTGTGTGTGTGTGTGTGTGTGTGTGTGTGTGTGTGTGTGTGTGTGTGTGTGTCCTGTGGAGGGAACAGCATGCCTCCTTTTACAGGAGAAAATGCAGCAGGGACAACATTCCGATGATCGCAAGAAAACTGTAGTAATTAAAAGCAAGAAACACTAGAGCCAAGTATATGGTTTTCTTTTTCCTGTCTCTCTTTTCATATTTGTAATTTATGTTGAGACCCCAGATCAATGTTAGGTGTCCTCCTCCATTACTCTTTAATCTATTCTTTGACACTGTCACTTATTAGTTTTGAGCCCACTGAATCAACTAGAATGGCTGGGCCACGAGCAGCAAGGATCCCCCTGTGTCTACTTACCTGGGATTACAGGTGCAAACTGTCTCCACTAGAGTTTTTTTACTTAGATTCTGCAGTGGAACCTAAGTGCTCATAGACTCTACCAACTGAGCATCTCCCCAGACCAAGCATATAGTTTGTATTGTTCTTTTTCTGGTGTGTGTATGTTGGGGGGCAGGGACAGAGATTGGGCACAGTGACAATGACATAACATAGCAAGAACTTTGCACTTGCAGTTGTGGGAGGCACATTCACAAGGTTGTCCATTTTTAGTCTTTGTCCTATGCAGTGGGTTTTCATCAGCCCAAGCAGAAACCAGCTAAACACTAACTTCCTGTCAACCCTTCCTTCTAGGCCCCATTAATCTCTATTCTACTTCTCTCTCTACCAATTCCCATCTAGACCCTCATAGCAATGAAATCAATGTTTGTCCTGTTGTATCTTCCTTGTTTCACTTAGCTCATTGTTTTCAAGATTCAGCTGTGTTGTAGCCAGCACTGGAATTGCAGTTCTTTTCAGAGGTTGGATATCCCCTCACTGAGTGTTTACCCACTCATCTGCTGGTGACTGGGTTGTTTCCATTCCTTGATTATTATGAAGAATGGCACTATGACCCTGGGTGTGTAAGCAGCTGTTTCAGTGTGTGTCCTTACAAGTGGAGTGATCAAGCCCTTGCTTTTTATGCACAGTTTATTTTGATAGTACAACACACATGTTATGCTAATGAGTCATACACACACACACACACACACACAAAGATTTTACTTAGTAAACACTGGGAATTAATTTTGTTTTGTTTCTACTCCAGGATGTTTTTGTTTTTTATTGTCATTGAATCATTTGGAGGAAAAAAAAATGTCTTATTTTAAACATGGTCTTGCCAATGTAGCCAAGGCTGCCCTCAAGCTCCCAAGTGTTGGGACTACTGGTTTGTACCATCATGGCTAAGATCTTAACTCTTTGGAAAATGGGAGACAAAACTGAATCCATCATCTTATGGATTTTGTTGTGACAAAAATACAGAATTTACATCCAAAAAAAGTAACATGGGTAATAACCAACTCCTTCTAAATGAAGGACAGCAAAGACTTTGATATTTCTTAAGAATTATATTTGGAGGAAGGCAAGTTATACCTCCAAGTTCTGAACATCCATTTGTTCTGTCCCAGGAACATTCTCCACATCCTACCTACTATGTTACTTAGCCAACTACCTTTCCCTCATCTTCTTGCCCTTCTCTAGTTCACTGTGCCCTTCAAGAACTACTGCCTTGCCCTTACCTAAGGATACTGGTTCTCTAGATGGACATAGAGTTCAAGAAAGGCTGGTGACTGGCTAGCTAACTGAGGGCTTACAGTTCAGGTTTGGAACTACAAATAGAAACAGAATGAATTGATCTCTTAAGAGATGAACGTTACATTTACCAACTGAATGGATACCTCATTTGGTAAAACTCTTGAGTTCAATCCCCAAATCTCACACAAGGAGTCAGAGACAGTTTTTGCCTAAGTGCATCTATGTGGGTAACATATGTGCCCAATGCCCTCAGAGGTCAGAAGAGGGTGTCAGACAACCCTGGAACAGAAGTTTTGGAGTCCTCATGTTGGTTCTGGGGACCAAACCTGGGTCCTCTGCAAGGACAAGTGATGTTGACCACTGAACTGACCCTTCAACTCCCTAAAGATTTCGTAACATAACTGAAAGTATCTCCTGTTGCTTTCTCTCCTACATCCACCTCTTTCCAATGTCTCCATTTGTCCTTCTGAGTTTCCCTCTTCTTTATTTTCCTTTTCCCTGGGCCTATGCCTCAGACATACTGATGGACACATCCACATTAAAGAACCTGAAAAGCTCAAGGGAAATAATATAGTATTTCTAAGTATCTTGTTTATCAAGATGTGATATATACATAACATTTGTATCTGAAGTGCACAGTTCAGTGTTACTTCACAATGCTGAGCCCTCATCACAACATGGGCTCTACTTTAGGAACATTTTCATTATCTCCCAATGAACACATCTACTCATGAGTAGTAGTCACTCCTCATTCCCTCCTACTGTTGCTCCCAGGTAAACCATTAATCTATTTCTGTCTCTACAAAACTGCACACCTAGGTCTTTCACATACACACACACTTTGGGGGAGCTGCCCACAGAAGTCAAAGACTGGGGTACTCAGAACATTTGAGTACCACCTGATGTGGGTGCCTGGAAAAATAGTATGCACTCATAATTGAGCCATCTCTCTAGCTCTGTGTACAGTTCTTTCAAGGACACTGAGCTGGGTTTTTTTCTTACATTGATGGAGGATCTCTTAGTTCTAGTGAGCTTAACTCAGTAGCTTAAGGTATCAGAAATCAAATGTCACCAAAGTCACCCCCAGTCACTGGCTTCACAGTTCATTTTCTCAGGATCAGCACGAGTAAGAAAGGTGAACAAGAGGTAAGCAGAGGAGAAAAAGTAGTTTGATTCAGGAAAAGTGTGAAAAGCACCGGAGGGAGAGTGATCTCAAGAAAGGGGATTCTGCTTGGTGTCCTGACTGGCTATTGTAAACGTATGATGGGAATTTGATGGAGACCAAGGTACCATTATTGAGACTGAGCAGTATTTATCACAGGCTGAAGCAGTGAGTGGCCTCCACATCCTGGACTTTTTCCCTTAATCATGTATTATTTGTCCATTCAAAAGAGTGGTCACATGTCATGGTCATGCTTGTCCACTCTCCCTCAATTCATTTTACATGTTATGTAGGCTATTGATGGTGTCACTTGTCTTTCTTGTTTCCAGGCTACATAACTAGCTTGTGATTTACCAGAGACTCCTGTCCTCACTGCCCTTTGAGAGCCAAGTACTGTCTCAACAGGTTTCTCGTTCACTTGGGGATAAGCCTAAAGTATGAATTGCCGGATCACACCGGAAGAGATAGCTTATGGAGCATATGGACCCTTCTTCTGCTCCTTGCCTTCTCTGGTGTCCTACGTGAAGTGCTCTGCAGCCTGGCATCCTGGCATCCTGGCATCCTGGCATTCTTTTCCATTTCTCTTATCTTCTGTTTGCTTCTGTTCTATTATTTGAGTTCATTTAAATGAAATGCCCCTAAGTCCCTTTCACTGGTGGCTTTTCTTACATTCATTTTATGAGGCTTTCTTCCTTCTCCATGTCCCTTAAGCTCAGCTTTTTCCTCACTGAGAGGAAAAGAAGGCCTATGTGGAACATAAATACTTGAGTAGTTCTATGTACAACTTAAGAAACAGAAGGACATGTTCAAGGGTACACAGGCAGAAGACCATAGTAGCTCAGATTTTAATATCCTCACTGGTCAGATTTTCATGGCTGTATTCAGCAAGTCTCATCAAGAAACTTAATGGTCATCTGTATTCCCTTCCATCTGTCCATCCAAAGCACAAATCTGATGTGACTCCCAGGTAACTGCCACAGCTGCAGCTATAAGGTGTGTCACCCTCAGCAGCTCTAACCTTTTGCCTGGGGCAACACATGGGCAGTGACAGGCTGATCACCCTGAGGATAAAGGACTTGAGTAGGTGGAGGATGCCTTTGACTTCTCGAAGCTCTGGTGTTTCCTATTGGCTAGCTCTGTCCCCTTTGCACAATAAACTCAAGTCAGATTCAGAGAGGCTCCAATTTTGTTCAGGGAGATGACTCATAGTTTTGAACTTTTTGACAGCTGACCAATTAAAAACTAGATGATACCATTAACAAGCTCTCAATAAGCCAGGATTTTGAGCAATCGAAAGCACCAGAGTAGCTACTGCCCCCACCATGAGCAGCAGCAGGAGCTTGAGAGAAATTCAAAGATAATTACAGTGATGCGGGTAATGCTAGTGGCCTCAGGGGTACTGGGCAGGACTCAAGTCATTAACTCTGAGGCAGCAAATTCTGTGTTTTAAGCATATCTCCAGTGAGTCTTCTATTTATCCACTTCAGGATTTGTGTGTGTGTGTGTGTGTGTGTGTGTGTGTGTGTGTGTGTATATATATATGTATATATATATATATCTTAAAATTTGAGGTTTTATCCAATTCCAGTTAATGATGGACTCTGGCCCAAAATCCCTAAAGTCATCATCACCTTAATCATCTTAATGATCATGGATGTTTCATTCACACAGCACACTGCCGCTCGGTGAGGCCTTGTGGCCGATTTCACATGTAACTTAGATTGTGTAGTCACATCTGTTTTCAGGTAGATCATGTTAACTTCTCTGTCCATGAGTGATGACGCTGGGCTATGTGTGCAATGAGAAAGCCACACGAACACATTTAAGTCACCATTTTGCAAATGCTATTTAGAGCTTTCTCGGGACTAAATGTGGTAGGAAGAGGCTTGAAGCAACCATGGCATGCCATTTCCCTGAACCCATAATTCTGATAGTCAAACATGTTAAGTGCTTGGACTTTGGTGGGCTATGAATAGTGACGGGGCTGTTTTAGTCTTTATTTTTGTCCTCTTAGTTAGCGAATATACACAGCCCATTCTATTGCAGAGCTAGAGCCCATATTAAACAGGAGGTTTTGAACTAAGTGTGCCTCTTTACTTCTGAGCATGAAATGTATCTCAATCAACCTGTGATGGAGGCTGCTGGACTTTAGCATAGGGGTGGGGGTTACTATTAAATAAAGCAGATTCAAAAGGTTTCCACATAGCAGCAGGATGCAAATTGCTTCTGTAAGCATTGCTCACAGAACCACAAGGACCCCGGCCGGGCCGGCCGTGGGAGTGTGAAGGACAGTAGCAGCACTGTGACTTGAGCTACCTATGGGAGAGGTAGCTGACACATCCACAATTCTGGTAGCAACACACAGAGACCCAGCAATACACACCATGTGAGATCAATCAAGAAGCAGCCGCAAGGGTCCGTGATAAGTGAGACTCGGGGATTTTGAGGTAAGGAGGGGAAATAGCTCTACAAGCAACGTGTTATTGTGTTCTTATCAGAAATGAGAATGTCCAGTAGACTCTGTGTTAACAGGAAAACAACTCAAACGAGGAAACCAGAGCAAAGGCTACTACATCCATTTCCTGCCAGAGAACCCTTCCGTTAACACTTCAGCTCTCTCTCTCCCCCAAGAGCTTGCAGTGTTGAAATTAGGGAAGCCCCCAGTTACACCCTGCCAAAAACACTGGAGCAGCCCATGTTTGAGTGATGCCAGACACAGAGCATTTCCATCCAGCCCTGGCATTTTTACAATCACTGGAAAAATATCAAAAATCTTTCTATTTATTACAAGCTGTCATTTGAATCCAGGGTCTGGTGCAAGTTTCACATTCACTGGGAGCCAGTCACTACAAGTGGGGATCCTCAGTGGGTGGCGAAGGCTCTCAACCTCTCCTTCTTCTCCAAGCAACAGTTTTCTGATACTCACTCCTGTCACCTGTCACACTGAGACTCAGCCCCCTCTGGACAATTGTGTAACTCTGTTTTCCTGTGATTAACAGATATTTACAAAACACTATCATGTGCCTAGTGCTGCCCAGGTGGTGAAAATAAAGTGACCACAAGGCAAGCATGATCCTTGCCCTCATGTTATTAATATTTACTTGTAGAAAGAGTAAGAGATAACAACCATGTGCCACTTAAAAATTATCATCATCATCATCATTATTATTGGTTTTTAGAGACAGGGTTTTTCTGTATTGCTTTGGAGCCTGTCCTAGAACTAGCTCTGTAGATCAGATGGCCACGAACTCACAAAGATCCACCTGTTCCTGCCTTCAGAGTGCTGGGATTAAAAGCTACCACTGCCCAGTGTGCCACTTAAAAATTTAAGATGAAAATAAATAAATGAATGTCTTTATTCATATCCTGACCTCCCTGCTAGCTAACCTTCACACAAAAGGAAAAAGGAGCTCAAAATAAAGTAAAGCAGATTCAGGGTGTAGTTTCTCAGTTGACATTATGCTTGTTTAGTATGCTCAAGAAACTGGGTTCAATCACCCACTCTTTGAAAACCAGGTGTGGCGATGCACTATTGTTCCAGCACTGAGTGGTAGGAACTAGGCCAGAGGGTGTCAGCCTGGGATATCAAGACTACATATACAGAAAACAAAACAAAAACAAATGAACAAACAAAACCCCATCTTCCAAATATTCTAGACTAAAATCCATGCCCTGTCAAGAGTTTCCAGCCCCTGTTCCCACTACTGTAATTCAGTCACACCCGTCTCCTAAGCTGTTCTCCATAGACCAAGACTGCCCCACCCCCCTTCTAGCTTTCCAGTCTATAGGATTCTTTCTTGAGAGCTCTTCCTGAGCCGGCTGGAAGGCTCCAACTCTCAGTGTAGTCTACACTGCAATGCCCCTTTATCAGCTCCACTCTTCAGAACAAGTTAGTCTCAATTCACTCCCCTCCTGGGAAGCTCTACTCTTCCCAGTGATGTTTACTGTCTCCTATCACACTGCCTGTGGAGACTTATTTACATGTTGTCTATTGTGCTCCCTAATCCTCATTGTCAACTCAATTGGAGTTAGGCACACCTCTGGTGTGTCTGTGGAAGGGATTCCAGAGAGGATTAACCAAGAGAAATCCATCATGAAAGTCCCATGGTGGGGATGGCAAGAAAGTTAAGGGTGTGTGTGCCAGCTTTCTCCTTTGTTTCCACTGGCTATGAAATGGGTGGCTTTCCCAACCCCATGACACTTGCCTCGGCAGACTGGGACAAACAGCCATGGATCAAATGCTCCCAGATAAGGAGCCAAAATAAAAAATTTTCCCCTTGACTTCTTTTAGATATTTCAGTCATGGTGACAAAAAAGGAAGAAACACACATATTTTTCTCCATTCACACCTATACACATTTGAACAAAAAACCTGAGAATCAGCTGAGCTGACACTGGGAAACGGTTAAGCAGGGAGAACAACATCTGGGAATTCTAGAAGCAGGACAAACTTAGGTGTGCCAAACCATGGACAGTATGATCGATGGGTTATTTGATTCCACTAAGTCAGTAACACCTAGAATACAAGTAGAGTCAAACTTGAAAGAATCAACACCTCCCAAGTCTTGAAGCAGGAGCAAGAACCACACATGGCTCCAATCTGAGGACTGTGAGGTCAAGAAGCAGGAAGCCCTGTCAGCAAAGTCTCAGAGAGAGGAGCCACTGACCAGCTGTCGTCTTAAAGATCAGATCAGAAAATCATCCCCCAAATACATCACACTTGCTGCTAACATTGAAATTTGCCAGAGAGAAACCGGTTCAGCCATTTTGGCAAGATTCAAGCAAGCTTTTATTAAAATATTAAACACTGACCAAGATGGAATTTGGTCAGGACCACTATGAGGAACTTTCCAGCTGAGTGGCCCCGCTGAGATACATGCTCACTGGGCTTTCATGCGTAATACTCACAGGCCACCATACTTTCCCTTGAGGTTTTGTTGTTGTTTTCCAAGAACTACAACTCCCAGCATTCCAGGAAGTTAGCTGGTCTTTGGGCAGGTGGGGATTATAGCTTAATTTAGGATCTAATATTATGCCACAGGTTTGTACAGTTTTTTTTCCTTTTTATTTATTTATTTTTGTTGTTGTTGTGTAGAGCTAAGTCATGGACTTCCACACTGGCTCTTTTCTTTGTAGTTCTAAGGATACGACCCAGAGTCTTGCATAATTTAGACACTTAACTCTACCATTGTATTACAGCTCAGCCCAGAATACTATGTATTTACAGAAATTACACCCAAACACATCTCCATATCTAAAATCAAGATCCTTCTATATTTCTAGGAGAAGCTCTTCGATATATACTTGTATCCCCTATACTTAGTCAAATGTATTTCTCTGTAGCAATGCTGGGCTATCGCATATTTCTAACACTTTTAACTTAGTTTTCATTGAAACAGGTTTATTTTCAGCTTGACACTTTATTGGTTGCATAAATGTTAATTATATTTTATAATTGTGAGAGCAATTACACCTTGCCTAATAAGCAGGTTCAGAGAAAGCACATGATCTATGGGGAGAGGATGGCTGAGGAACTAGTTAGTGTTCCATCATTAGTTATCCATGTCTCTGTGGAGCCTCTTTTCTGTGATGCCAAAGACCTGGATCTAGACTGACAAGATTAGCCAACAAATATAAACAAGTCAATATGTGCTCTTAAACCCAGCAGTAAACTATTGTACAAACAGGTATTCCTGGTCACTGTCCTTAGGTGACATCCACCTCCTGTTTACTTGGAGTAGTATACAAAACACTTGTATCCATTGTCTCAATCCTTCACAACATTTTATAATATATTATATTCAAGGCTTACACTAGGTTCAACCAGAGGAATTTTAAAGCAAACGAAAGGGTGCAAAAAAAGTTATTGACCTTCATGACTTCTCCTGTGGGCCAGGGAGATGGCTCAGTTGACATAGTGTTTGTTGAACAAGAGTAAGAACCTCTGTTCAGATCTCTAGTCGGGAGGCATGGTAGATGCTGTAAACTCTGGGGAGATGGAGACAGGAAGATATCTGGGGATTTCTGGCCAGCCAATCTAGCAGAACTAGTGAGCCTTGGGTTCAGGGAGAGGCCTATTTCAAAAACGTAAGGTAAAATGTGACAGAGAAAGACACCTGGTGTTAACTGCCAGCCTCCACACACACATGTACTCATGAGCACAGATACACACATGTGCGAACACACATGCACACAGTGTTAACTGCCAGCTTCCATACACATATGCACATATGACCCCCAGACACTCGTGGATGCACAAGCCCCTGGTGTTGACTGCCTCCATACACACATGCACACATGAACACTGGTACATATAGGACATACACATGGTATTGACTGCCAGCCTCTATACATATGCACACACACATGCACACATGAACACAGACACAAACATGTAGACACACATAGACACATGTATACACCACTCACACAATTGTCTCCATTGGCTATCGTACAAACAGTCATTATTGTTCTTAGCTGGCATATACTGCTGCCTACTTGGAGCTCAGTATTATGCAATCACACTGCCATCCATACTCTCAATTTAGCCTCATAACATCAGGTTTTTTTCCCTTACAAGTGTTGGGTGTCACCCTAGAATCCCAAGTAAGGGACAAGTTGTAGGTAGCTCTCACTTCAGCAGTCTTGAGAGAGTCAAGTGAGTCGTGGTGTGACTAAAGAATATTTTGCCTAGAAGCCATAATGAATTCAACTCTTTATTTGGAACTAAAACCCAAATTTATTTTTATATTACTTACTTATTTGGTTGGTTGGTTTAGTTTTCTGAAACAGGGTTTCTTTGTGTAATAGCTTTGGCTGTCCTGAAACTCACTTCATAGACCAGGCTGGCCTAGAACTCACAGAGATCAACCTGCCTCTGCCTCCCAATTTCTGAGATTAAAGGCATATGTCACCACCACTCTGAAACCCAATTTTTATTACATACCTTATACTTAATGAGACTTTTTAGTTTTCAAAAAAAATATTGAATAAAGAGGAAAAAACTTAACAAGATAACACATTTAGAAATAGCCATGAACAACTCATTAATTCAATGCCCAGATTCATCACAGGCTAAATGTCATCTACTGTGTTTACAGTTTATAGATTAAATAATTCACAGTCATTATAAATTATTCTAGAGATACAGAAAAGCAAGAGATACAAAAAACTCAAATCAAAATCAAAATCTCCCACCCAATGACAAAAATGTTAGTTTATATCTCATACTTGACATGTACACAGATAGTGTTGACATCATGTTTATTTCTTGGGAAATAATCACCTCAGATTTCACCTTGTGGAGGGTGAAGTGCCTGCACCAGGAATCATCTCCTGAGGGTGTTTGGGAACACCATCTGTAGGCATAACTGAGTCCCATGTAAAACACCTCTGCATTTAAACAGTCTGACCCATCATCTTCCCTTGTGAGTATATACATGGTCTCCCCAATACAGTGGCTTCCTTTTACGCTTCCAAAAATATAATTGATCAGGGTTTAATTAAGTTGAATTCCATTGATTTATTGCAGTATGCTGAAATGAGCTGAATTAAAAAGAGTCATATGGGAATCGTTGAGCAGTTGTTAACATCTCTTTATTCTGTGACACTTCATGCCTTCAGCACCACGGTCTTTAGAATAGAAGGGAAAGACATAATCTTTTGAGATAGCAAATCTCCTCATATCTCTGTGAACAGTGGTGCTATTTCATCCAAAAGTCCAAAGGAGACAAATTATGCTACCAAGGCTCTCTTGGAATTTAAGTCAGAGAAAAAGAACTACTGCCTTTTTTTTATATAAGGGTTAGGCATGCATACCATTTTTATTTTGAAAATCATACTGTAATCTGTGTCTGAAGTGCCACTCTCCTAAGAAAAGGACTTCTGCTATTAAGTATTTTAAATACTAGGACCTCCTGTTAGGAGATCTTAAGAAGTTTCGATGAAAAAAAATCATCTAGTTGTTCAGCCTGTGTGACATAATGAGTCATTGGGAATCACTGGCAAGGGTGTCTTTTGCTACACTGGTTCTTGGGGGAAATTACAAAAGGATGTCATTGTCCCAAGTAACACAAAAGGGATCTTGTGCCTGGTCACTGCAATGATGGCAAATGTTCTTTATACAGACAGGAGGTTTTAGAAGAACATTTTGGATTTTTTCCTAAACTACTTTCACAGATGTAGGCTATTTAAAATTCTACATCCACATAGAGAACAGAATTCTTTAATATGTGACATGACCAGGCAATTGGTCTGTGTCCTATGGTGGGATTTATACTCTTCAAAAATAAGCAAAAGAAAAAAAGAAAAAAAGTTAAGGTTGATCCTACTGGAAAGCAATGAAGCAATGTCACTTCATAGAAGCAAAATATTTGCATTGGAACCTGTTCTCTGTCCATAGAATCAGACAAAGCAAAGGAGAGAAAATATAAAGGCCTCTGGTGGGTAACTGGCCACCATCTGGCTCCCATAAACCCCCAGGAAGTGGAGAAAGTACTTGAAGTGCTAAATGAGACAAAGGTTATAGTCCATATGTCAGAAACCAGCACATTCACAAGTAGCCACACCCTCATTTACAGTTGCTTGCAAATGGCAGCAGGGACAGTTAATTCCTTCTCCATAGTCACCCTCTTCCTGCCTGGGACCAGAATCTTGAGTCTGGCTTTAGGAGCCACAGGAATCCAGATGCAGAACTTCATTCTTCAGCATCCCTTGAAGTTAGATGTGCTCATCCCTTGAAGATCTATCTGGTTAGTGAAGGGAAACCACATTGTTTGTAGTGTTTACTAGAAAGTTCCTTACAAGTCAAGAAATGAGCCCTTTCCTTCTCCTACTTTGAACACAAAAGCATATGCCCTCTTTTCATAGATGTAGATCAAGGAATGAGAATGAAGGGTCCGTGCTGGTCCTTTATTTATCACCTCTGAGGCTAGTTTACTTAATGAAGAACTAAATATTTTCATCACTCAAACGACTTATCTGAGAGCGCAGTGCTGTTTACAAGGAAGTTAATCTGAACTAATGCAGAGTAAAAACAAAGACAGATTTATATAATGTCCAAGATGGACTGATCAGCCAAGGTTTACACAAACTAACAGAAAATGGTGCCCAAAAATCAATGTATAAGTGAGCCAATAAAGCAAAGAAGGGGACAAGGGGCACCAAGCAGAAGGCAGCAGTCATGTGACTCTTCCTCCAGTGAGCCTAAACACAGCTGCCTAAAACTTCTCAAATTGGAGAAAATGCCATCGCTATCAGTCCTTTGGACCACAAGCAATCTGAGACTTAATGCATGAAGTTTCAAGGAAAAAGAAAAACATTTTTTTTTCTTTTACTTTTATGGTACACTTCTGATAAACACAGAAAAAGGCTTCAAGCCTTTGCCCTTGGGAAAAGGATATATTACTGACATGTGGACAGTCATTTCCCCCAAGCCCATATCCATTAAGAATAGAGAGATCTGAACTCTTATCAGCTGCCGGGTGCTGTAGATACACAAAAGAGGCTCTGTTCTTTGTATGTAAAGCCACTGTCAACCTCTTTTTTCTGCATCAATAGATGAACAGATGACACATATAATGCAAAGCACCCATGGGCTTGCCCATCATGAGAGGAAATCCCCAGCTTGCTATCCATGACTGCCTCATTTTCTATCCCCCTCAAGAAATCACTCAGGACTTCTAGTGGAAGTGACATTATGAAAGATGTAATGAGGTGACAGCTTTGAGTTTGCTTTACACAAATATTAAATCATATAGAATGCTCATAAATAACTGTTCTTATTTGGAGTGTCTGTTACATCACTGATGCAAATGGTGCGAATGCGCAGTAGCAGCTTGAAGAAAGTCATTTCCTCAATGATCTTCCAACCTGAGAGACGCTTCCCCCGCATAGAAAGTAATTCACCAGGTAAACAGCTGAGCAGATTTCCTTGTGCAAATGAATACCAAATAAAAACCTCTTTAATGATAATAATGAGGATGCTGATCAGAGCCAATTATTTCAAGCTTCATAATTTGTATATTAACTAAACAGTCTCATAATTAAGCAAGTTAGCCTAGGGAAATACCATTCATTAAAGGCTCTAGTGTTTCTTTGCTTCTGAAGTCTCTCCTCTCAAACATTCCTGTGAATGGGAAGTAAACTGGTAGGTAATGAGAAGCTGAAAGGGGAAATTTCTAGGCTATTATTAATCTAGCGTATTAGTCATAACCAGGAGTCTGGAGGTAAGCTGACCAGAGCTAATAATACACCTCCCAAGAACTGGGTAGGCTTTTTTCCTTTTCTGTTCTGTGTGTCCTTAGGGTGGGCTCATCTCCTTGGGATCCCAAGATGGCCACTTCATCATCCCATCTTGAGGGAGTAGAGGGGAAAGATTGAGAACAGAGGGAGGAACAAGTTGAGACACTTTCCAATGTGTCAACAAGCTCTACCAGCACCTTTCATTTACGTAGCAGTGATGCCAAGTGTCCTAGGGTCACGTCCAGCTACGAAATATTGTAAAGACTGGTGAGTCTTGAGAGCAAAGAGCTACAGGGTAGGAGATGGAAATGAAAGGGAAGACAAGCACTGTCTTGTATCTCCCTGCACGCAGAATAGCATAGAAAGACTATAACTGACAAATTCTAGAAGCCTCTTTTTAAAAGTCTGTGTTCAATTCTCCAACAAAGTTCATCATCAAAACTCTATTTGGAAAATAATGTGAACATAAAGTTTTATACTTGACTAATCAGCATAAATTGGTCCAGTTGCCCTGGACCAATGCAGAGACAAGTACCAATGTCTGTATGGAAGTATATGACACAAATTTGATCAACAGACAACTACCTTTAGCAACCTAATGGGGTGGAGATAGGGTTTCCATAGAAGGTGAAAGAGGGATAAAATGTTATTTATATTATTGGAAATAGTTCTTTGTTTCTTGTTTATCCCTAAAGCATACTTGCTCATTTGTTTAACATTGTGTTTTTTCCCATGTTCAAAAACAAAAAATAGCACAGGTAAAATAAGCACAGCATACATTTAGCATTTCCGCTGATAAGCCTTGGTTGTGGAGTTGATAGGGTTTGGAGTCACCTAGGAGATACAGCTCTGGGCATATATGTGACCATGTTTCCTATAGTAATATATTGTTTATGATTTACTAAAGCTTGCCTGAGGATTCAGAAAAATAAAGTCAGCCTCAAGCTATAGACATCAGGCAGTGGCAATACACACCTTTAATCCCAGCAGCCAGAAGATAGGAAATAATGATACGTTAAAGGTGATACACACCTTTAATTTAGGACTCAGGATTAAGAGATAGATGGAACCCTGTGAGTTCAAGGCCACCCAGATCTACACAAGAGTGAATCAGTCTAAAAGAGAATTATAGCTCACACCTTTAATCCCAATATTAAGAAAAGTATACAAGACAGAAGCAAGGTAAGTAGAAGGCATTTGTTCTCCAGCCACGCCGAGGATAAGTTACAGTCTGAAGCTTGGTGTGAGCTTGTGGAAGCAGGATCAGCCCATTCAGCCTGTGCTAGAAGTAAAAAGCTAGTGGCTAGCTGCTTTGATTTTTCTGATATTCAGCTTCAAGTTTGAACCCCAATATCAGTCTCTGGGTCTTTTCTTATTCATGCTATACTTTCCAGAGTGGCTTAACCAAGGAGGGAAAACCCACACTTCTAGTAGATGGGGTGGAATCCTAGGATGAATAAAAAGGAGAAAGGAAACTGCTTGCTGAATGCTGACATTTATGACTTGTCTAGTCCAAGCAGGTAAGAGCAAGCAACTGTATGTTTCCCCTGCCGTGATGCACTCTCTCTGTCTTCAAACTGTGAACCCAAGCAAACCCTCTTCCCTTAAGTCACTTTTGTATGGTATTTTTATTGCAGCAACGAGCAAAATAACATATATCCTCTTAACTATTACACATTATCTCCATCACCTGTCTGCAGACATCTAGACTGTTTTCATCTTACTCAGTTGCTAAATAATGACTTCTCATACAGGCCCATCTCCCCAATTATCCTCAAGTTACACTTTTACTTCCTGTCTCTATTTGAGTTTGACTAGTCTGTAAGTGGAATCATGTGGCTGGTATTTTTCCATTCATGACTGATTTATTGAACTTAACTTGTCTTCAAGGTTCACCTGTGTGGTAGTCTATGTTTCTTTTAAAAGCTAAATATCCCATTGTGTGTACCCAGCACACTGTTTATTCATGGTTTATGGTTTACCTGTAGGTACTTGTGAACATCCACTGTATGTACCCATCACAGTTTGTTTATACACTGTCTACCAGTATGTACTTGAGTTGCTTCTCTCTCTCTCTCTCTCTCTCTCTCTCTCTCTCTCTCTCTCTCTCTCTCTCTCCCTCTCTCTCTCTCTCTCTCTCATTTTTGTTTTTGTGTTTGTTTTTCCAGACAGGGGTTCCCTGTGTTGCTTTGAAGGCTATCCTAGAACTAGCTCTGTAGACCAGGCTGGCCTCAAACTCACAGAGATCTGCCTGCCTCTGCCTCCCGAGTGCTGGGATTAAAGGCAAACGCCATCAATGACATGCTTTGAGTTGCTTTTCTTTTTGACTCTTGGAAATCATGTATTTATGAGCAAGTGTGTTCAAATACCTCTTTGAATCCTTGTTTTCAACTCCTCTGTTTCTGTGAATTTTTTTTTAAACAGGAAAGCTGAATGCTGGCGTTCATTTCCTATGTAAGGGCAAAACAAAACAAAACAAAAAACCCTCCAAGAATATTAGGGAAAACATTTAATTCGACTGGACAATAGAACCAGAGTGTGGGCAGTGCAGAGAATGTCTTTGCCTCTGGCCTCTCTGCTGTAAAATATCCCCTCACACTGTGAATATATGTCACCATGAATGGTTTAGCAAGCTGACTGATCAATAGCTGAACAGGCTAATGCTAGGTAGGAGAGCCAAACTGCGAATGATAGGAGGAAGAACGGTGGAGTCTGGAGATGCCAGCCAGACATGGAGAGAGAAGAAGGAAATGAATATACCATGCTATTAAAGTACTGCCACATGGCAGAGTGTAAATAAGGAATATGGGCTAACTTAAAATGCAAGAGCTGGTTATAAACCTGAGCTATTGGCCGAGGATTTACAATTAATATAAGCCTTTGTCTGGTCATTTGTAAGCTGTTCCTAGGATGGAAAAACTCCTCTTAAGCCTCCCAGCTTTCAACTCTAGAAGACTTGGTTGTTCTCCAGTGTCCTTGTTTGTGAAGCAAAGGCACTATGGTGTGATTAGTAAGTCTAAGCACTAATCAGCTGACAGCTGTGGCTGGCAAAACTCATACCATGGTGTTATAGGATGGTCCAGGACCAGATCCCAAATTGGAGTCACTGCTTTCAAAGTTCAGTGGGTTTTTCCCAGTTCTAGAGAAAGGAAAATTAAGACAAGTTTTTAAAAGTAGTAGGGTTTTTCAGAAGACACAGCTGAGAAGAAAATCGGGGTGCCAGTTCATCAATTCATCACAGGTGTCACCCTTGCTAGACGGGGAAACATTCGTCAGTGTGTTGAAGTACTTACTACCTAGCCCTCAAGGTTGCCCACGGTCTTGTCCATCCTGAAACAGAGCTTAACGGGACTAGAGGGGTGGCCTAGCAGTTAAGAGCACTTGCTGCATAGGACTGGGATTTAGTTCCCAGCATCCACTTGATAGAACACAAGTGACCATATCATCAGTCCTGGGACCCAATGGCATCTTCTGACCTCTGTAGACACCAGGCATGTATATGGTGTACAGAAAGACAAGCAGGTACACACGTATACACATTGAAAATACAGCAAAAGAATTTCAACAGTTGCATTATTGAAATGAGATTTTTTTTCAGATTGTACTTTAGATTTTCAGGGTGTGTATGTGTGTGTGTGTGTGTGTGTGTGTGTAAAGAGAGAGAGATTATGTTAGCCTGTAAATTATGCATTAATCATCTTCAACTTCCCTCTACATTTGTTGATTTATTTTACCCAGTTTGGAAGACTACTTGATTCATTCAAATATATTAGTAATTACGAACTTTCCTCTTTGTCTTCTGTTAAGAAAACAGTTTAGTATTTTTTAAACAAGACAAGAAACATTATTTAATCAAACATCAGCAAGACAATCCCTATATTATATTCCTTTTATTCATCTCTCCAAATTCCCTCTTACTCTCGCTTCCATTTTGCAGATTAACACAGAGAAAAGCAATGCCTCGTGTGAAGAAAACAGTTTATTTAAGTCTGTGGTTCTATAATGTTACTGAGCCCTGCCTCCTGTCCAGGCACCGAAGCCAGTTGTCCTGTACCTCCAGTGCCTGGAGAGACATCCTGGCTCTACAACAAACCTGGACCAGCAAAACAGAGCATGCAACTACTTCTCTCCAGAACGGAAGTTATGGCAAACTCCTCTAGCCTTCTACATTCTGTGAAGCCCCACGGGATGCATGGAGACATCGCGCTGTTACCCATGTGCCAACAACAGCTTTCTGGTCTAAAGCTTGACAACACTCGCATCCCTTTCGGCTTCCATTCCTGTATAGCAAGCCTCCATGCACATCCTTTGAGCCACGGCCTGGGGGTACCCTCACAGCTTCCCTACCTCAGTTCTCTCATCTGTAACAAGAGTACAGTAGCAGTGTCCATGCACATTCTGTAAGACAGTAATGGCGCTGGGAACATACCATGTGCATCCCAGGATGCTTGCCCTCCTGTACTGCACACTCATGGCCCTGACCCTCTGCCAGGGATTACCCTACCACCTCTGCTAATGATAGAACACACATATGATGTCTAACTCTGAGCCTTTTTCTCACTCCAGGTCCTCGAAGCTCGCCTAATGCATTCAGGCACTCATTCCACAGCCTGATGGATTTCCAAACCCAGTGCGGCCCTTTCTTATCACACTCTCCCAGGCCTCCATCCTGCTTCCATGTCCAGCAGCCTCGCATGGCTCCAACACTAACACCAGTTAAGGTTTGGTCTTCAAAAACTCTCTTTATACAGCCTGACCCGAGGAAACTGGCTGGGGTGTATGTGGCTTGGCTGCTGTCTGCTGGATAACCTTCCCAATCTTCTGAAACCCCAGAAGACTGGAGACTGTACAAACCCTTGAACGCCTCTCCTTCCAATCTGCTCTGTAATAATTCCAGGGACGAAGCCATGTCTCTTGCCCTGAATCACAGGATGTCAGCCACAGAGCCAGGAGCCGGAGCCAGCTCTCAGCTTTCCCATGGCTCTGTTCTACCCACTCAACTATAATGCCAAGAAGAAGGGGGGAAAAAAAAGCCTCAGACATTTCATCAACCTGTCTCTTGTGTCAAATTGCGTTATTCTCAAATTGTGTAAGATTTATGTAAACACTATCGCTTCACACTCGGGGTTCCGTATGTACATTTGCTGTGTGTTTCTCACTCTGCAGGTTTTCTCTGGATGGGCATGTAAAAATTGCTAAGACTTCAAACTTAAGAAAACACTTACAGGGCAGCCGTCCAGTGGCATTAGAGTCAGCTTGTGCCCAGAGGCACAGAGCAGATTGTAGCAGGACCTGCTGGATGATGCTCATTACCCAGCCCAGGCAGCCCAATAGCCCTGATCATCTCTCTGTTTTGAGGTGTGTTTTTATACTTCCCACCTGCATATTTCTTCTTTCTGTCTCTTTTTCTCCTCATCAGTTTGTCCTCTCCCTGTCATTCACCCTTCACTACAGCCACTGTTTCTTTTTCACTATCCCCTCCCTTCAATCCTTTTCTTTCTGTTAACCAACTCTATTGCAAATTGGTGGGTTTGCTTGAAATTATGTCTAAGAAACAACATTCTCATTTACAACTTCCGGCAAACACCCAAATCCCCTAATATGAAGGAGTCTCTTTATAATTGATGGGTGTCTATGTATGTAGTAGCTGGATTTGTATTGGATTTCATATTATTATAAAATGGGATTTTCTCTGACTAGTTAGTTACTATATAGGATTCATTAAATTAGCTTTCACTGTAATAAAATGAAAGCATTGAGTTGATTATTAAATAATTCAAGGTAGGCTCACAAAGGCATATTGGTATACTTTAATAGGCTGTATCATAGAAATGATGATGACAAATGCCTATCCAGGAGCAGCTTTTAAATGCACCAGCAAATGTTATAATTTATATACACCATGCTGATTAAGACACCAGTTTAAACAAACAGACTTCCCAGCTTACGACTTCTCTATGCAATATATCTAATCTTCGGTTACCATCTTAATCTTCCAGAAGCATCCCTTCATATTCTTTTGGGAATTCTCTGGGTTAGTATAATTGAGAGCAGGAGTTCTTAGTAGCTCAAGTCTAGGCTTCTGGGAACAGGCCTGAGATGGAAAGTCAAGGTGGGGCTCGACAATTTGCATACCTATTAAGTTCCGGGTGAGACTAGCCAATCTAGAGACTGACACTTTGTGTTTGATGTGGCTGACCTTCCTTTGGTGCTATGGCCCTCACCTGTAACTTAAGTGAGCCTCTCTGAGTCTTCCTTCCCCAGAACCTACTCTGAAGGTGAAAGTCTTTTATTGATTCTTATAGGGAAATCTCACCTGTACTAAGATAGTATCTGCAGCAGAAACTGTATACACCTTTCTCCACTTTGGGGGCATCCTACAGGACCTCAGGATTTGGTCAGCCATTAATTTGCCTGTTTTATACACTACCTTATGTTATTACTGAATTATTCATAATGTGAACAACTGAGTATTAAAAAAAATCTTCAGCTAGGCTTACAGACATAAAGCAAATTAGCTGTTCTACAATTTTATTTTGAATGTTGTTTCTGATAACCCTAAAAATGATCATTCAAGTAATCAGAAACAGTTCTGTTGCTCCTTCTGAGAGAATCAAATTGCTTGTGTTGTGGTTGAGTCCACAGAATTCTCTCCTGAGTACTGAGAAAAGATCTTTTACGAATACATCCAGAGGAATGAATAGTTTTCCACACCGCTGTGCTTGTTCTGTATAACGCAATTAATTCCATGAGCCGTACACAATTCTGAGGGGCAGCTTACTTCAGCTTCCTGCCTCAGTTTGCTATATATTTGTAAATCGAGAGGTAGATAGATTTACCACAAAGCCCATCATGTTCATCTACCCCAATGCCAAGTTTATCTGGTTATTTATTTTCATAAAAGTACTTTTATGAAAGTAAAAAAAAAATCAACTTTTTCTTTAAAAGAGCCTAAGAAGTTGTGTCCATATCCAATCCTGTGTGACTTGGATCCAGCCCTAGAGATGGTCCATGTCTGTTCATGTAAAACAAGTTAGGCAGCTAGGTCAGAAAAATGACAAACTCAGAAATGAATGGGCACCCTTCCTCCGGTCATTCCTTTTCTTTAATCTGCAAACATAACTCTAGACTATTTAATCAAGTGAAGATACATGCTTTGAAATTGGAAAAATTGGCAGCCATCTTACTCGTTTCTGAAAATGAACAATGTTAGTTTGTATTCTCATTGATTTTATGTGATTTGTACTATAAATAACATTACTTGAAACTAGGCCATTACAATAATAGTAGCAGTTACATTTGTAAATCAATGTAGATTTGTGATTGTTTGAGACAAAGGTCTTACATTTATTGATAGAGCCATAGTAAAATTCTGAGGATGATCTATAAGAAACATTATTAAAGAGGGACGTAGAGAAGGAAAAAGCTCATATTGTCATGGCCAGATTCAAGAGCTGCAAAGCCTGAGCTAACCAGCAGGGTATCAATTGCTTAAGAAAAAAACATAGGGAGAGAGATGGCGGCCAAACACAGTCTAACTCTTTGCTGCATTGGAAGATGCAGGGATATGGCTTAAAAAGGAGACTGGAATTGGCTTAGTAGGTAAAACCCTATGACCCAGAGTTCCAGAAGTAGCTTCTAATGTGAGTGCACACACACAATAAATAGACAAAAAGTAATTTAAGTTTTTGAAAAGAAAGAAAGACCTGAAAAAACAAAGCTGCCCCTTTGGAGTTTATAGTCAAAGAATGCGATTTACAGATCCTGAAGTATGTCTAGTATTTACACAAATTTGTTTCAAAAACAAAAAGTAGTGTTTTCTTTCAAAGCAGTTCCTTGTGAGCCATTTGTCATCCCAGTGAGCTTCTGGTACTTGACCAATTCTTTCAGAAAATTGCTGTAAAACAAATGGCCATTAAATTCTTTCAATGTCACAATAGAGAACTCTTATTATGATTCATTCTTAATGCAAAATTTGCTTAAATTACTATATTCATTGAGTGAGATTGCCAAACTCCACTTTATAAACAAAGTCATTTTCATAAGCAGTAAATCATAATTTAAATTTCCCTTTACTTTCATCAGATGGGTTTTTGCTTCCCATGTGTAAGATCTTAATTGTTTTCCTTCAAGCAGCAATTTCCATGAACAAAGATGTTCATTTTTAACCCTCATTCCTTAGGGAAAAAAATGATGAAAATAAAGTGAAATTTACATTATTTGGTACATTAAAAAATTAGGCATACAATTTTTAAAGCCAAGAAACACAAGCTGTTAAAACTAGGCTTCAGGAACAGTATTTAGTAAAGCCATTACAACGGAAGTTAAATATTTAAATTAAATAATAGCTGTGTGCTCAGCCCATGAAGCAGAGACACCATTCCATAAATGCTAGTTGAATGAATGGCAAATGGATATATAAACCAAGGATAAAATAAGAACAGCTTAAGATGTTAATCATATTAGCACAATTAAAAAGGCATCCATTAATAATTGGAAGACAGCCATTCACCATATATTTAAGCTGAATTTTTCTGTAGATACAACCTTTAGAAAAGAAAACTATTATGACCCTATGTATGTATGATAGGTACAGTATCTAGAGATAGACATTAAGAATACAGCCAGTGGTCCTGAGGATACTGCTGGGTGGTGGAGTGTATACCTAACACATGTCAAGTCTTTCACGCAATCACTACCACCACAAACATCAACAAATAAACAAAAAATTTAAACCTGAGAAACAAAATCCCAAATCCAGACAGTCATCATCCTTTGTGAAGAGTTTCTAAGTGGTTTTTATTTTCTTATTATTTGTAATTCATGAAATTATTTTAGAAACTCAAATATTTTAAAATTTATCTTCAGAGCTGGAGAGATGTTAAGAGTGCTTTGTTGTTAAAGAGTCTGCCACACAAGCAAGCATTGGGTAAAGAGTTTGGATCTCCAGAAGGACACAAAGACAGACATCTCTAACTCTAGTGTTGCAGGCAGGAGACAGGCAGATCCATTTAGTCTGCTGGCCAGCCATTCTAGCTAATCAGTGAGCTACATGTTCAGTAACAACATGTCTCAAAAACTAATGTGGTGAATGAATACAAAAGACACATAATGTCTAGCTCTGGCCTTTACACAAATACTCACATACTTGTGCCTATCTACATACTCACAGGAACACTCACCCATAAACACAAATATACAACACATACACACACACACTTTTTTTTTTTCCACTTTCTTTTTGAGATAGGATCTCACAATGTAACTTTGTCTGGGCTGGAACTTGCTATGTAGAATAAACTGGCTTCATATTCACAGAAATCTACCTGCCTGTGCCTTCTGAGTGCTGGGATTAAAGGCACAAGCCACTCTGCCCAGCTCATATACAGACAATTTTCAAAAAGCTGCCTTCCATCCTAAAGACTCTTTAATTGTAAGATTTATTTTCTGTTAGAAATCTGGTATCAAAGTTGATAGTCTATTCTGCATTCTCTCCCCAATTTAATAAACTTTTGCTGAAATACACATAAGTACTTTTTAGAATTACTGATCCAGCTGGGTGGTGAAGGCAGGACTTCAGGCAGCACTTAGGAGGCAGAGGCAGATGGATATCTGTAAGTTCCAGGCCAGTCTAGTCTACAAAGCAAGTTCCAGGACAGTCAGGGCTACAGAGAGAGAGAGAGAGAGAGAGAGAGAGAGAGAGAGAGAAAGGGAATTACTAATCCACCCAAGAAAATGTTCATTAGAGAGAAGTAGGAGGTGGAGAGAGAAAAAGGGATCAGAGAAAAGTAGACCATGAGCCTTATCACCAATTTTAAAAGCAATAGGAGCAGCAACAACCCTCTGCATAGGATGCAAATGTTCAAGAAACCAGTAACAGCAGCAGCAGAAACAGAAGCAACATTTGAACTTTGCTTGGTAGTTTGCCAAACTACATTCAATATTTCTGACAAGAAGTTCAGTTTTGAAAAATAGACAAGGATCCCAGGAAAAGATACCTAAAAAAGTTGGACCCATGACCAAATAGGTCTTTATTCAAAAATGATTGTGGAGGTTGGTGATGCAACTCAACTCCTAGAGTGCTTGTCTAGCTCACAGAAATCCCTGGGTTCCATCCCCAGCACTGTATATAAGCCCATATCTATAGCAAGCTTGAGACCAGTCTAGAGAACACATGAGAACCTGTAAACATAAGTAAACAGATAAATAGTGAATTGAGATACTCTATCCCCATTGCAAACGATTCCATTGAATCATAAGATGTCAAGTATGTTAAACATGAGTAAAGCTTAGAAGTTCTCCTGAATGTGATCTGTGTGCCTGGTGGAGTAGGAATTTCAAAAGATGGAGTTGAGATGTGTAGCTATCCCTGTACACCCTTACCAAACCCAGTGGTGGGCCAAAGGGGCTGGCAATAGGCCAGATTTAGGTGGTCATTGGGTTATCCCCATGTTGGTCACCATTTAAAGTAGAAATCCACAGAAGTGTTGGATCAGGACTATTTATTAAGGGGTGAAATGGAAATAACACCCTAAGGAATACACAACAAAGTAGCCAGCTACCTTTTGGTCCACCAGGGAGGGATGGGAAAAATTCTGGACCAGATCATTGAGCCTTGGTGTAAGGAAACCTTCCAAGTCCCAGAGATAGAACATCCCTCTTCCTTCCTTTCTTAAGGGGTCATGTATCCTTAGAGAAAACCAGGTACATTCACCAACCAACATTCCATTGGTCATTAGACTGAATCGCCAAATTCCAAAAACAAGGCTCTCTTCAAATTGTTGATTACATGCTGCAAGGTCAGAAATGCTAACCTAAAGTGTGCTGGGATGAGTCCTTTCTGAAATGGCTGGAATGTGCTACTAAGAATCAGGGCCAAAATGAAATCAGAACAGCTGAAGGCACTTCCTGCAAAGATGGAGCTTGAGCAAAGGCTACTCAGACCCTGCTGGAAAACTGCAGGAGATGCAGGGTAGGGCTGTTAGTGGGGAATCAGTATGTGCTGATTTCAAAGGGCTTGTCTTAGTGAATAAGTAAATATAAAAAAACAGGAATCAGCAGGAAATATCCCTTTTCTTTCCTAGAGTACTGAGATCAATGTTTGCTTGAATTTAAAATGGGTACCTGTTGGGCTTTGGTGGGTCACGATCCTATTTGTCTAAAGCTGGCCCTGTATAGGCTGATGGAAGGTGAGAAAGAAGGGAGGCTAACATCTCTGAGCTGCAGGGTCTAGCAAACAGTTCCTCCAATATGAATCCTGCTCAGGTAAGCTGGACTGAAGCTTAAAAACCTCCCCCAGGTGATCCTGGTTAGAAATACAGGATGACAAGCCTCCGGTCCAGACCTGCTGAATCAGAGCTTGCAAGGGAACAAAACTGTCTGCTGGTCTCCTGTGTACTGTGTAGTCTGATACAAAGCTGCTAAAGGTGATAAGGGTATGCCCCCCCCCCAATGCCACTCCGGCTGGGTTATTTTAGCTGACAGAGTTTAAGAAGCTGCAGGAACACCTTTTTTTTTTTTTTTGGCTAGGAAATAAATTTCCCTTTGTAAAGACAGCCTGTCTCCTAACCAGGATGGAACCACTCTCGACTGAGCAGCCCCTTCTAGCAATATATTTCCTAGTCACCAACTTACTGCCTCCAGGAGCTCCAAACATCCTCTTTCATCTTTCACAGTTCTTCAGCCTTTGGGGAGTAGACATGTAAGCCCTTGTCATCCATCTTTTGGTGTTAACAACTTTTCTGTGAACACTTTGTGTATGGAAACATGCTAATACAGTATGTCTCCTTTTCCTTTTGACTTTTGTCAGTTAATTTCCAGATAATTTGAAAGACGGGAGTTTTAGTTGGGTGTGGTAGCACATGCTTTTAGTTCCAGCACTCTGGAGGCAGAGGCATGTAGATCTCTGTGAGTTTGAAGCCAGCCTGGTCTACAAAATGAATTCCAGGACAGCCAGGGCTATTACACACACACACACACCACCAACAAAAAAAAAAAAAAAAAAAAAAAAAAAAAAAAAACCTCTGTCTTCAAGAACCAGAGAGAGAGACAATAGAGAGAATGAGAGAAAGTTTTGCCTCTCCTGAACTACTTTAGGATGAGTTTGTCATTTACAAAAAGGTAGAAGGACAGAAAACAACTATAAGGGGCTATTCATTTAACACAAACCAACAAAGAGAAACAAAAATGTTTGTTCCTGACCCATAGAAGATTATTTACATTAAATCCACCTCCCAAACCTGAGTGAGATGTCTAACAGAATGGCAGTAGTTCATTCTCTAACTGAATTCTTTGCATTTTGTGAGGCTTGCAGTCAGGAGTCCAGGAGCTGCAAAAATGGCCTTGTGTTCAATTCTTCATAGCCATGGTATGCCATGCATCACACCAACACCGATGGAAAACACTCAGGAAAAGAGTTGCATCATCGTTGAACATGCCCACACTCTTTTTGTTAATAACAAAATGCAAAAAAAAAAAAAAAAAGAAAGAAAACAATAGGCTGTGATAACTGTCTATATCTCGTTTCCATTATGTGAGGTAACCTAGAAATGATTTAAAGGATTGGGGAGGATGTGCAGGCATTTCATACAAACACTGCTGTTTTGTAGAAGGAATATCAGCAGATGTGGGCACAAAGAGAAATAGGGGAGGTTCCCGGAAGTGGTTCTCTCCCACTCCCCACCTCCGGGGATATCAGAGCATGCCTGCTTCCGAATTTAGAACAGAAGCTCTGTCTTTCTACTCTTCTAGACTTCCTGCTGGCTAAGAGCAGCCCCTTGCCTCGAGGTATTGATTATAGCCAGAAATAAATCAGAAACTTCTGTGCCTGCTTGAGTTAAGAGAAATCAGACTTCCCACTCCTGACAGCTCTGCCTGGGCTGAGAGCTGCACCCAGCCAACACCAATCATTTATAAACAGAAATGAGAGCACAGTCTCCCAGCAAGGCCTCAACCATTGAGAGCATTAGTGAAGGCAGGACTCAGTCCCAGAATTAGCAGCAGCAGCACTTGGCCACATCCAGACTTATTTAATCAGAAACGTAGGGGGCAATGGGGCCCAGTAATCAGAGTGTTAGCCATGCCTCCAGCTGATTCTCATGCAAGCTAATCACCGAGCTAATGAAGACTCTTCCTTTGAGCATTGAGCCCCTCCCATGAACCTGGCGCATTTTGCCTCTCAGTGCATTTAATCTTCACACCAACCCTGCAAGGTAGGAAACAGTTGAAGCTGTTTCACAGATAAAGGCCTGAACAAAGCCAGGCATGAGGCACAGTCTGTAATCCCAGCACTTGGGAGGTGGAGGCAGGAGAATCAAGAAGTGAGACCAAGCTAGCTCATATTTTGAGACACTATCAAAGGAAGGTTGGGGGTGGGGCTGAGGAGATGATGGCTCAGCAAGTAAAAGCACCAGCCACACCAGCCCGAAGACCTGGGATTGGCCCCAAGAATCCATATAAAGGGCTGGATATTTTGACACTGAACACTAATCCAAGCACTCTTTCCAAAGCACGGAGGCAGAGCTAGAACTACAGCCTAGAAGGTCAAGCCTGAATTATGCTTTGAAGACAAGAGTCTGCCTCAACTAGGTAAAAGGTGTTAACAAATTCTAAAAGTTGTCCTCTGGCCTCCACATGCTCACTATGGCTTGCACTCCTGCACATGTACACATATCACACACACACCAGATAACTCGGTGGTTTTTTTTTTTTTTAAGGAAAAAGAGCCAGATGTGGTAGTGTACACCTTTAATTCCAGCACTTGGGAGACCGAGGCAGGTGGATCTCTGAGTTTAAGGCCAGCCTGGTCTACAGAGTGAGTTCAGCCAGACATACAGTGAAATTCTGTGTCAAAAACAAAGGGGAAAAATGAATTAGAAAGTGAGGATGGGAAGCGAGTCGGTTCAGCATTTACAGTATCAGGCACTGGGATATCATGGTGGGTGCCTTGCTAGTGAAACCTGTGACTAGGAACTGCTAAGAACACTATCAAATGAACAACCACAAAAGATGATGAGGTGCATTCGAGTATGGAAAGACAAATTCCAACCACTCCGAACGCTGCAAGGTGGCTTCCTCGTGTAGACACCTGGATGATGCTGCCGCTGCGGAGGATATCTCGGCTTCTCTTCACACAGGCTTCCTGACCAGTCTTAAGACAATGGTAAACAATCCAAGGGAGAAGGTAGACAAAGCCATATGTACTTCACAGGCTTCTAAGATTTCCAAATGAAAGTTCGGGATTTCCACTTAAATCTAAATTGCAGATAATATGTGTAAATATGGTGCATACAATATAGGAGGCAGTTTTACTAAATTCTGAAAAGTTTAAATTAACTGGGCAGACTGAATCACATTCTGCAACTCAACCTTTGAGCTCTTGCTTCAGAAGCCACAGGGCATCAATCACTTCACTGTGATCCACTCTGCTGCCCTCGGATTCAGGAAGGGAGATATGACACATATGAGTCCAAATACATGAAGGACAAGAAGCAGACTGGAATTTACCACACCACATCTCTACCTTGCCATTCGAGTCTCTTTCTGAGGATTCCTTTAATTTCTCCCACCCTTCTCAAGAGGGGGAGTAACTCTTAATGTAAATAGCAATTTTCAGAATACTATAGTATTAGAACATAAGGAAAGAACAAAAGGAAAAGCATTGTAAGCCTTTTTTAAGCAATCAACAAGATCAACGTTTGTAGATGGCTCAGGCTGAATGTTTGTTCAAAACTGCATCTTTGCCTGCAATACGAAAGGCCTTCAGCACCAGCATCCCTTCCCTTCTGTCCCCTTTATGGTTTTATTGATGACTGGCGTGGGTATTTTAATCCCCTTCTATGTGGATATTTTCATCTTCCATCACAAAACAGTACATTGCTTTCATCTTCAACTCCCCCAAACCATTATGAGCCATTAACTTCTGCCCTAATAGTATCATTAAATGGACGACTTAACATTTTTCCATATCAATAATATGCTTGACGCATAGAATTCTATCAATAGTTTAGACTTAGGAAAGCAAAAGAAAAGAAGTAGAAATAGAAATTTTAATTGATGTTTGGGAACTTTTCATCTCTTTTGAGTCTCATTGAAAACCTGCCATGTAGGTATTTTAGCATGGCTGCCTCTTTCTCATTGAACTTTATCCCACCAGTATGCAACCGGAAGACATCATTTGGTAAAGGAATTTCAGAGAATGGGATTTAAATGCCTGTGTCATTTTGTCCAGTTGCAAGAGGTGTCAGAGCAGAGGTGGGAAACAATTACTGATTTTCCTAGCTGTTTGACAATTGAGTAACGGGTCAAAAGGAAAGGCTGCAGCCTTTGTCAAGCTATTCTAAACCTCTAATTAGAATGTACATTTTGGCAGGCTGGTGAGACAGCTTGAAGGGATGAAGGTGCTTGGTATCAAGGCTGATGGCCAGCCTTCAACCCCAGGTACCCACAAGATGAGGGGACTGAAGCCCACGTGTCCAAATTGTGAGCCAAAATAAGCCCATCTCATTTCTCCCTTATCAACTCAGAGCCTGGCAGAGTGGGTGCAGTGATGCCCTGTGACTTCTGAAGCAAGGGCTCAAAAGTTCAGTTACAGAATGTAATCCAGAAACAAAGACAATATATTAGAAAAACTGTGTCTCGAGGACAACTGTCATAGTGTTCCTTTGACTTCCACATGCCTCCTGTGGCACAGAACTCATACACACTCACACACATACACTCACATACACACACATACACTCATATACACACACACATACACACACACATACTCCTTCATACACTCATACACACTCACACACATACACTCACTCATACACACACACACAAACACACACACATACACACACTAAATTAATTAACTGATTAATTTTTAAAGGAACTTATATTAATTTCCTACCTCATGGAAAAGTAAAACCAAATTTGGACTATGTGGAGTGATTATATAGTCCTATCCTCATAAAAACTCTGGAAAATGGGCTTTCTTTCCCCTCATTCCACACTTGGGGTAACTGATGCTCAGAAATGCAAAATAAGGAGCTCAAGTTTTTAACGCCTGGAAACTCACAGTTGTATGGTGACTCCTGGAACAGCATCCCCATCTCATCAGGTCCACGTGGCAGATCCTTGTGACTCCAAAGATCGTGTGCAGGCTTGCACTCATCATTTCTTTGTTAACTATGCAGTGTCTGTATGTCTCTGTACAGTGTTTGCATATCACACTGTAACTACTTACTGATTCAATGAAGGCATGTTCCTGTTTTGTTTTGTTTTCATCACTATGACAAGAGAACACAATTTAAGAGACAAGGTCTTATTTTTGGCTCCTAACTTTACAGTGTGATACTATCCTTCAAAGGAAAACTTGTTGGTGACCTAATTCTTGCCGTCAAGCCTCACCTGCTAGTATTTTCACCATCTCTCAATAATGTCCTTAAATTATGAGTCCTTCAATGGGTTTGTCCACTCATAAGGTCAGATGATCTAATAACTCTCCAAAACCCCACTTCTGAGCATAGCTTCTATTATATAGTTTAGCATTACATGGTCAAACCTTCCACATGCTTTACTTCTTGGAGGGTACTTCATATTGAGACTGTAGCAGAAGAGTTAGACACATAACTTCAGAATTTTAAAAATCTAAGTACTAAAAAGTGGTTAAATATACTACATATACCAGTAAATGCTTTCAAACCGTTGAGATAGTGTAATGAATGACTGAGGAATGGGTGTAGGCATTTTTGAGTTGTAGTGTTGCTGACATCTCAAGATAACTGAGACCTAAAAAGAACCAATTCCAAGGTACTAAGGTGAAATCTCTGAACATGGAGGTAGGAAAATATATAGTGCACCATTTATATTAATATTTTTCTCATGCAATAGGTGTGCAAATAATCTCAAGAGTGTAGGCAACAGGAAATAGGAAGTGGGGATTTTAGATGTATTCTCTTTGTTTTAATAAAACTTATTTAATTATAAACTTGCATAATTTAATTTCTCAGAAAATGACTATTTAACTACCAACTTGCAACAACCTTAAAAATAATAATAATTAGTTCTTAGGAACAATTCATTCTGCTTGTTGGAATTTTCCTGGCTTGTTTAATGGCCCTCCAGATTTGTCCCACTGGAGAAATTAGTAATGAGCAATGTGGCTTAGGACAACCCTATCAGCATTCTGATATTTAGCATTTAAAGAGAGAGATTTAGAGAAAAAGAGAGAGATCAAAACACATCTGCCTCTGCTATACAAAAGATCAGGGCATATCTCTCAGGGAAAAATACCAAAATCATTCAAGACATATTGGATGATTTTAGAAATTTGGTGGGCAATTAACATTCATGAAAATATTTCTGAGTTCGCAAAGTATCACAAAAGACCATAGTGTCCCTCAAACTTGTACATGTTTATTTAAATTGACAGATGAAAACAGACTCCAGCCAATTTCCTGGAAACATGATGGCATAATTTAACCTATTTGTGGTTATGGTATAAGGACTGCGTTTTAATATTATTAAATTTGCATATTGAACTATAAATAGCTGAAAACATCCATTATGTTTATGATCTTCTGTTAGCTGAAGTACTTCCTTAAATGAATTTTATATAATAAGATGAATTCAAAATTAATAATAGGAGTAATTAGGAAAGTGACACTATAAATGGAATTCTCCTATTCAAATGAGTTCTTTGCATGTGCAGACAGCCCCTCAGCATCCACAAGGTCTATGTGCAATCTTCAACTGCACACAAAATCACAACATGCAAATTACAAAACTGAGGTTGACTATTTATATAAGGTTTAAACTATATTAGATGTTATTAGTTATCTAGAGATGATTTAAAGTACGTGGGAGGCTATGTATAGGTTACATGCTAATACTAGGGCCTTAAGCAACTGTCAGCCTCTGAATTGATAGGGAGATTGGGGGGAGTCCTGAACGGAGCCCCATAGATACTGAGGGACAACAACTCTGCCTCTCACTTTGTCAAACCATGCTGTCCAGAATGTTAAGATACTGGTACCGTTTTGCTGATATTTGAGCCCAGGTCCAAGCTGGCTAGCCTTGAATGCCAATATAGGACCTTGAACTTCTGATTGTCCTGCCTTCACCTTCCAAGCACTGGAATTCCAGTTGTGTGCCACCACACCAGATTTGTTTGTTGTTTTGCAAGATAATTGACTCTAAAATTATCTGTTTGAATGAAACAGAAAGGAATCCCCAAAGCAATCATCCACTTCAAAACAAAAAGAATACTTGAACAAGCTTACTTTTCCAGGAGGGCTGGCTTTGCTCCTTGTTTTTCCCAGCCGAAGCAGAAGTATCCTTGTACTTGGTGAAGGTCATTATGTCAATTCTCACGCAAAAGAATGTGGGCTGCTAGGGAATCTTTTCTGCTACTATCAAAATGAAAGAGGATCTAAAATGTCCAGAAGACCCAGGGTCTATCCTCTGGGACTGCCCAATGACAACACCACAAACATGAAGACTTTTAGGGCCCTACAAAGGGAGCTGCTGGCCTTAAAGGACACCTTTGGCTGAAGAATGATATTGAGTTCAATGTTTAGTTCCAAAATGGGACAAAGGGCTGAGGTGCCTATTTATATCAAATTGGACCTGGCTTCTAGGTTCTCCTAGCATTCCTCAGTTCCTAAAGTTACGAGGCATGGTTGGCATACCCAATCCCTACCCAGAACTCTAGCCCAGGATCTGGGCTGCCCTCTCCCCAGAGGCACTTCCCTATATAATCCAGACATTTTGGTTACCTGCAGCTTTTTTGTACCTTTGGTCTCCTGCATGCTGCTTCTGGTTCCCCTCTCTCTTCCCCTCCCTATCTCCTAGACAGCCCAGCTCAGTCTGGTCATGTCCACTCAGGCCTCTCCCAGATGTCTCTGCCTCTACCTACACACTCCCTTTTATCTACAATAAATGTTATCTTCCACCATACCTAGGAGCAGTCATGTCTTATTGCTGTTATAAAATACCAAGACCAAAGCAACTTGGGGAGGACTGTCCCAATCACAGTCCATCATTGAAGAAGTCAAGGCAAGAGCTCAAGGCAAGAACTTTGAGACAAGAACTGAAGCTGAGGCTACCAAAGAATGCTGCTTATTGGCTTTCTCTCCCTGGCTTTCTCAGTTTGCTTCCTTATTCACCTCAAATCCATCTTCCCAGGAAGGCAACACCCAATTAGCTAGTAAGTAACCGTCAATCAAGGAAATGCTCCACAGGCTTCCCTGCAAGCCAGACTGACAGTGACATTGTTTCCTTTGAACTTACCTCTTCTCTGATGACTCTGGCTTATGTCAAGTCCACAAAACAAAGCAAGCACTTAAGTAAACAAGATGATGTCCTTGTCCTCACTGCAGACTGGCAACATAATTAGACCTGGCTGGTGGTGTAATCTGGGCAAACCTGGCTCCTCTCCTTGGGATCCTGGCACAGAGCATCACCCCTCTGCACATGGCAGGCATAACCTGGTCCTTTAAGAGGAAACTCCACCCATTTCCCTCTCATCTCTGAGGAAGCAGCTCTCTCTGTCCCCCTCTGTCTCTGTGTCTCTGTCTCTCTTTACCTCTTCTCTCTTTCCTCCCCTTATTTTCTTACCTCCCTCATAATAAACGTTCCACATGTCAACAGGTCTCTGTCTCTCACCTGCTGCAGTCCTACCTCACATCTTATTTCGCCTTCACGACATATTCCTAACAGCTGGGACGTTACATTCTAAAAGGGTCTTAAATGTTTGTTTCTGGTCATGACTTCCAATAAGGTAATAGAATCACAGGAATGTATTGACAAGATTGCAATCTTCTCTGAAGGTCTGGTGTACTGAACTATGATTTGTATCACCCTTCTAAAGTGTAACATCTATTGGATTCTGACAAATGATTGTCACCATCACAGAACTTTAAGCTTGCCTTGTATTACTGATCATACTGTCTTGCATTATGAATGGCCATTTTAATCATGTAACCATTCACTATTCTGCAAATAAAAGCTTTAAATTTGTTCAGTGTAGACTCTAAATATTTGTTAATGTTTATATGCCTAACTTAGCCATACTTTGTCTACAAAAACCTTATCATACCCATCAAACAAGCCAGAGCATTCCAGGTTCTCATTTATGAGACCTTATCACAATTAAGTAGTAGGCTTCATATATAACTTTATTTAAGAAAAAAAATAAGAAAAAGAAAAGAAGAAAAAATAAGAAAAAGAAAAGAAGAAGAAAGGCAAAGGAGTATAAAGGGGGTATGCATGTTATATTTTCTTTATTAAAAACTAAGTTGTATTTCTCTTACATTATGTTAATCGCACTCTTTCTTCAATATGCCTCAAAATTACTGTTGCAAGAAGTTAAATTTCATGAAGTAGTATGCTAGTAGCTCTAGACCTTGACCCCATTCCCACTTTACAATGCTGGAAAATGATAGTTACTGAGCTTTCTCCAACCCATTGGATGTTTACATTATAGCAATCGCCCACATTAGATAAATTGATCCCAACGTGAGAGAACAAATCAGTCACTGGAATGAAAGGTCAGGCAGGGTCCCACAGAAGCATTCAGTGAAGATTTTCACCAGTAATAGTAGTGGAAGACACATCCATTCAGAGAATATTTCCTCAGTTCAGTTCCCAGTGAACTCTGTGACTTGGTGCTGCACACTTCATTTTCCATGATTATATACTCATCTATGAGATGAGTACACATGCATATACATCACATATCTGTCATATATAATACATGCATATAGAGCAAACATACTCCATGAGGGTTGCTGGAGAACTCAGTGTGAGTAACCTGTTTACAAGCAGGTCCTCTAGACCCCAAAGATGTTCAATAGCTTCAATTCTTTCTATCCCCCTTTTCTTAGAAATACGTTTCAAAGTCATTTGTAGCTTTCAACATCCACATTTGCCTCAAATGAATTTGGTGAGATGATCAGGTGGATGACCCTTCACCAGTGTATCTGAACACTGTATAAGTCCATCCCCCTCTCCTTGGGTCTTCTGTCTCATGGTTTCTTATTTCAAGTAAAAAAAAGCTTTTGTGGTAATTCTCCCATGTGAGCAATGGGAACAGCTTGTCTTCAATATAAAGCAAACTGGAAATGACTTAAGTAAATGTAGTGACTGTGTAAATCATACAGCACTTTCTCAAGTAGCAGCCACTTTGTGAGTCTGTGTACAAATTTGACTGTTTTTTATCCCATTGCTTTTTGACAGCAATTTGAAGGGACTTAAGAGAACAAGATTTGACTCCAGCCTTCAAAAATTCATCACTGAATATTTGCTAACCTCACTCCCTAAGATGGCTGAGACGCAACGATAATGTCCCTCAAATGGAGATGAATTACAGTCTTTCAAAAGATTATCACCGTCTTAATCAGGTTTGCTCTGGCAGCTGAACAGCCTGTGACCTTGTTAGCTACACAATACACAGAACTCTTGTGGTGGTGGTGGTGGGGAGACCTTTAAATCTACCTGTTTTCTCCTTCTGCATGTGGAAATTCAGATTTCCTTTAGTCAATGCTTCCGTAGGTTCTCGAATTCTATTATCACATTTTTTACAATGCCAGGAATTTAACCTGGAGCCAGTCCACACGCTCAATCCTTGGCATATTTTAGAAGAATGTTTAGAACAAATTTGTATATGTAGAATAATTTTTTAAGGGTGTTTTTCATGGCCTAACTTCAGATTCACAGAGAAGCAAAAAAAGTCACACTCACACGCAGACTATTTGGATATCCCTTTCTCAAATTCCTCAAACGTTAACATTTTATAGATGAGAATTTCACACAATTATCTTGGGAGGATCGAGAGGCCCACAGAACAGAGGTAGAGAGCTCTCCTACTATGTGCAAAGCCCCGGCTTCAACCCCCAACTCCACATAATGAAAAAAGCGATAATATTCCAAAGAATATTAAAGAGAGCACATTATTAATCTCTGAAATATAGCAATAACTCTTTAAGTGTCAACATGACAGTAAATTTATATGAGCGGATTCTAACATCTGGTCCAGTTTTTGAAAAATATAATTATGACATCCTGAAAAGCTAAAAGTACATTTCTCCCGGATGTGACATTACCAGAGCCTGGGAATGTGCACACTGGGTGTTGCAGAATGCCAGCACATCAGTGGTTATACCACAGTCCCTTTCAACAGAAGGGACCGAGATCCTGAACAGTATCAATTATTAAACATTAACATTTAATCTTAGATCCTTATTATCCGTGCCAAGAGAAAACATCTGCGGATGCTTAGAACATGCAGATCTGGAGCTTCACACAGACTCTTATTAGGTTTTCATGAAGCTTCCCAAGGAAGAAGGCGATTTGGGAAGCTAGGCATTACCTCTTCCGCTTACTCTTATAGCTTCTCCATGAGGAAAAAGCCATGAACTAAGGAAAACAGCTTCGTGACTTGCCTCCTGGATCTGAGAAGAGAAGGGGAAAGGCTGCTGCCTTCCCACTTCAGGCTATCAGATGTGAGATCCATGAAGGACACTCGGTACCACTGCATCATCACTCAGGTCAAGGCCATCATCCCTCAGTCAATGGCTATCCATTTCCGCCCTGACACCTTGGCTTCTCTGTTGTACTATTCCTTTGTAAATGTCCCTGACATTTTGTTTATCTTTCTCTTAAACATTCTGCCAAGATTATGTTTAAAAATGTGTAAGATGGGGAGAAAAAAAAACCTTCCTCATTTTTCATTTGTTAAATCTACTGTAAGGGACATGACTCAGTGCCAATCTCTAGACACTGAGGACTTCTCAAGACTCTGAAAATTCCCCCACTAACTTGATAGGGGGAATCACAGCTGGATTATAAATGTGAAAGCAGTGGACAGGGGAGATTTCTCATCATGAAATCAAACTTTTGATACTCTATTCTCTCTATCGGCAAGCAACGGTAAAGAAGAGTAAACAAATACATTTTCCGTTTCAGCTCCCAAGTCTGTGAAAATGTGTGTGTGTGTGTGTGTGTGTGTGTGAGGGGGGAGGGAAGGAGGGAGGAGAGAGTGTCGGTGTGTGTTTCCTTGTGTGCTATTTTAGAAAGGTCTTTAAAGATAAGTAGTGTTATGACAATGCAAGGGGAAACTTGGCGGATTCCCTGGTAGTCGAGATTGACCGAGGTGTAGGACAAACATGACAGGCACACGGAACTTACTGAAAAGTTTTATTAGAAAGAGAAACAGGGGGGGGGGGTAGAAGGAAAGAGAAAAGAGGTAAAGAGACACAGAGACGGAGAGTGGATAGAAGAGAAGAAGGAGACAGGAACAGTCCTCTCTGCCCCAAGGGCACAGTGGGAAAGAGGGGACTGCTGTGGAAAAAAGAGTATATGTGGGTGGAGTATGTTTTTAAAGGGGTCCTTCGCACCTCGTGCAGACAAATGTCATGGAACCCTGGTCTGACCAGGGTATTGCCTGAATGCATTCTTCCAGGTGACAGGGGCAGGCCAGCGTAATGCCTGAATACGTACAGTGGAGACTTTAAAATACATTAATAGTATTACTTTGGATTGACAGTTCACAATTATATGTTCTATGGGGAATAATGTAGAAGTTGATATGTGAATGAAAGATGGCTTGGTTAAATCAAGTCAATTAACATACCCATAAGCTCCACGACTTATCCTTTCTTTTCTTTAGACATTTGAAATCTAGTCTTCTTTGGAAATGCACAGTGTATGGCTATGGACTCTAGCCATGTCTCAGGGAAGACCCCCAAACTGACTTCACTGACCTAACTGAAACATTGCATCCTTAGGTCAACAACACCCTATCGCTCCCTTCCTTGTCCATCCTCCATAATTATGCTTCTACTCCAGACTTCTGGGAGATGAGCCTCTGAGCGACCTAAAGATGGGCAGGCATGGCCACATCATGGCACGTCATGGTTATGGGGCTGCAAAAAGTATTCAGTACCCATGTGCAAGATTCCCCTTTTTAAGCAAACGCTTCTCTCTCTCTCTCTCTCTCTCTCTCTCTCTCTCTCTCTCTCTCTCCCTCTCCCTCTCCCTCTCCCTCTCCCTCTCCCTCTCCCTCTCCCTCTCCTTCTTCCTCTCCACCTCCCCCTTCCCCATTCCCCTCTTCTGATCCTAGTGTCTCTAGGTCTCTTTACATCTTTCCTCTTCCGTTCCCTCTCACTCCCCTTTCTAATAAACTTCTCACTCAAGCTCTGTCTGGCTGACTGCTTGTCCCTCTGCCTCAGTCACATGCTATGGAACCTGCCATGGTTCCCAATGTGGGACACCTCCCCTCCCTCAACCTTATCCTAAAATTTAAACTAAAAGAACAACAGACATCAGCAAGCAGCATTTCCATGTGCTCATTATTTTAGACTGAAAAATGTCATCCATTTCAACAATGGATGCCCCAACTGGAGGGTCCTGGCATTCTGTCACAAAAGGCTTCAGTTTACCAAGAACGAGGAGCATGTGAGGAGGCCAAAGAAAACATCTCTCAGAGAAGCCAAGGTCGACTTTTAGATTTCAATTTATTTCACCATTGTGAATCTGATTTCACCATTAGCTGGAGGGTAGATGTCCCGCCCCTCCTCCCACCTCTGACCTTCCCTGGATCACTTCTTCTAATATTTGAATCATTGCTTTCTTCCCTGATCTGGGCAATACTTAAAACAAAAACAACAGAATAGCTAGAAATTTTCACTGACTTCTATATAACATGTGTCTAACATTTACAAGTTGACAAGTAATATGTAACCCTGATTTGCAGGAGTATCTCAAGGAAAGGCAAACAGCCCAAACAGTATTCCCCCATCTTACATGCCTCTGAGCACCCAAGTGAACTACTTCACTTCAAATCTTCCCCTCTGATTTCTTGTCCTGTCTCTGAACTCTTGAAAGCCTCCCACCTCATTGCCCCATGTGACACTCCCTCATCCGTATCCCTGCTAGTGCCTCATTCCTAAATCAACCTTTTCCCCCCAGTTACAGACAACACATTTATCCTGTTCTGTCATTCCCATTGAAAATGCATGTGTTCATATTCTTTCTTCTGCACTGACAAACTTGCTAAACTTGCTCTACCTGGAGCATCATTAATTACCCTTTTCTCTCACCCTCCTTCCCATAGCTATTTTAAGTCCTAGAACCCTGTGCAAAACTCGATATTTTGAATCCTCAAGGGCTGTTTCTGCTATTTCCTTTTTCTGTGATAAAGAGGCATTGGTATCAATTAACCATGACTCCCAATTAGACCTGTAACCTACATATTCACAAGATTCACAGAATATTCCTGACTTCTGTAGAGGCTTGAGTAGTACCACTGTCTAGAAAGAAATCAGTGTCTGTCCTGAACCTCAGAATGTTATCTCATTTAGAGGAAGACCTGACTGTGAGGGCTGGAGAGATGGCTCAGTGGTTAGAAGCACTTGACTGTCCTGAGTTCAATTCCCAGCAACTACGTGGTGGCTTACAACCATCTGTAATGGAATCAGGTAGCTGGGCTGTGGTGACGCATGCTTTTAATCCCAGCACCATGAGTTTGAAATCAGCCTGATCCACAAGGGCGAGATCCAGGACAAGCTCCAAAGCCACAGAGAAACCCTGTCTGGAAAACAAACAAACAAACAAACAAAAAACCTGACTGTGAGATCCTACTAGATTAAACTTGATATTGATCTAGTGAATGTCCTTGGAGAAAGGGAAGTGGATCTAATGAACCACATGGAAAGCTTGTGAAGAGAAAGATTGGGTTTTGAGTTAAGCTGTTACAAGCCAAGGCAGAAACACCAGGCACATCCACTAGCCAGAATACGAAAGCTAATTTCTCTCCTGCATTCTTGCATGAACCCTGGCCCTCTGGATATTTTGAGTTTGGATTTTTGGCCTCCCTCAGAACTATGACAGACTCATAGTGGATGGAATGCATGTGAAGGAACTAGTTAGTACAAGACCATGCTCAAGTCTCTACTTAGTTACTCTTGAGAGAAAGCACCATCAACCTCTCATCGCTATGTCACTTGTCACCATGAAGAGCGAGGGAAATGGTTTCCAGTGCCCTTCACTGGGGAGCTTTTGTGATGAACACGTAAATTCATAAGGATAAAAATTCCAGCACGTAAGCAACATCAAATAAGTTTATCTACTTCTTCTCGTCCTTTCCCTCAGTTTATGGGAGAGCCATGATAATGGAGATCGCTATTTTCCTTGAGATAGGGTCGCATGTAGTCCAGCCTAGCCTCAAACTATGCAGTCAAGGATGACCATGAATGTTTGCCCTTTTGCCTTTCCCCTCAGAATGCTGGGAGGTGGCACCACTCCCAATTTATGTATTACTGGTCAGAGTAGCAAGGGTGTCTCTCATGCATGCTACACAAGCATTCTACCAAGTTAACTCTACCCCCCCCCCAAGCATAGTGACTTCATAACATGAATGACCTGTTGCACATGCCGACTCTAAAGAATTGGGCTGTATTTTAGGACTGGATCATCTGGAATTTACGTAGCTGGAGTTTCCTGCCAACATAATTTTCAGAAATGTAGCTGTTGGCAATGTGAATCCAAAGCACGGTAGTTCCTTGTACCCCAAGCTTGAAGTGAGAGAGTATTTCTGATGCCTTTTCCTTGGCATGGTGTCACTTTCCAGTAAAAGTAGAGATGAATTATTTGGGCATGGAAATAAAAAACTGGGGGGGGGGAGGGAAATATTCAGCAATGAAACAAGGCTACAGGTGACTGTGAACAATCTAATACATTTCAAAGATCACAATGTTGGCAGCTATCACTGAGGCTATAATTCCACACATGGGGTCCACAAAGACGACCCAAATATTTCAGGGCGATCAAACCAGGGAGATAGTGGGAGGAAGCAACCATTGGTTCTGGGATTTTGTGTTTGCTACAGGTCTGGGGATGGGAGGCAGCTGGACTTTATCATTGCCCTTCCAAGGTGAACTGTGGAGAGACTGAAGCCATAAACCCACAAAGCCAGAACCTGTGAAGGCCACCAGTTTCTCACCAAGGTCACCACCTAACAGGACTGCAAAAGTCTTAGCAAGTTACCAGGAGAGCAGATAAATGGTTAAGGATGGCTATGTTGGCTTTGGCTCTTGTATAGGCTTGAATGGCCTTAAGGAAAAGTTTTGAGTGTACCAACTGTAATAAGGAGATTAAATAACAATAATAACAATAACCTCCACTACTGCTTTTTGTAAAACTAAGTGGTTACATAAGAACTTTGAGACATTAGGACAGAAGAAGAAATTGATTCCTTCCTTTAAGCTCCTATAAAGTTGACTTCCCAAGGTAGAGAAGCAAGCTCTCTAAGCCGCTTGAACTTTTTCTCATTCCATTAGCATCAAGATTCAAAAAGTTCTTTGAGGCTCTGGAAATGGAACGTTGGCAGTATCTTTAATAGACAACTGGATTTTGGAAATGAGTAACCATATGACGCTTCCTCTCTTTTGGTTATTTGGCGACATACTTCTAGAGTATAAACAGGAGCTGGAGTACACAAGTTATCCACATACTTCAGTGCTTCTGAATGCCAGTTTTCTGTAGACCAAGAGTAGAAAAGAGAAATGATTTTTTTAAAAAATGGCAAATGAATAGGTACTAAGTCATTTGAGGGCCATAAAGCTAAAAGAATAGAATAAAAAAAGACAAGGTAAATGGTCAAGAAACTAATAAAAGATCCCTAAAATTGAGGGATGGATTAAGATGTTGAATGAGAGGTTTAGACTTAAAGAAGATGGATTAGCTAGGTGGACTTCAGTTTCAAGTAACAGAGAAGTCAGTTCAAAATTGCTCAAGCAGTAGATTTATCGGCTCATATGTCAGGAAGCTCAATCAGAGTGAGGGCAACACCATTGTTGGACACAAGTCTCAGTTCTTTCACTCCTGGGTCAGCTTTTGCTCAGGACAAAGGTTTATTTCACCTCAGTCACTGGAGGGTCATAATGGTTCTCATCACCGTCATGATTTTTGTCCATGTTTGATGGGAAGGAGAGTCGCTACACTTGTAGAAACCTGGTTCCCTTGAAGTATTCAGGGTGTGGCATATTTCTCATATCTGAATGGAATCAGGATCTGTTAGGAAGAAGTATGAATGGATCCATAATAAGCTATTGATCTTTTTGCACCCCAGAGTATTAGAACAGAAAGCTTTACTGATTTCATCGTGTCCTTGCTTTCTCAAATGTAGGGCAGAAGTGCATAATGAGCAACTGAATAATGAAATCAGATCCAGATAGTTCAAGGTTATAACTTTATTTTGTTGGTGGTGGACTATTTTATCCTAGCTACACTTCACACTGTAAGTGTGGACCTCCAAAAACCTATTGTAAACTGAAAATCCCATCCATTGAAAATGTATTGACACATCTACTATCATGGCTCCAGCCAACTTAACTCCTCACCACTAGAACCTTAGATTACCCTACAGTTGTGCAAAATCATCTAATACATACCTTCTTTTCAAGTATTGAATGCTCCATGAAATTTGCTGATGACAGAATACTGTGGAGTATGATGTTTAGCTAGTTCCTCCTCCTACTGACTGAACAGCTGGGCAGGAGCTGAGACTAACCACAAATGCTCAATGACTGGAATACTTACACATCCCAAGAGTATTGCAAAGGACATCCTAGCCTGTGCAACAATAAAAATTCAAATTTAGACATATGGGGTATGGCCTGTAGTGTAGTGGTTGAACGCTAGCCTAGCATTTGCAAGAGCTCATCAGACTTGGTCTCCAGCATTGAAAGAAATAAAAGGGGGGCTGAGTGTCTATTGACTGTCTCTTGATTTTGCACCTTTGTAGAGCCAGACCATGGTGAGTCAGACTTTGTTAAGTTAAAGACCATCTGGAAAGGGAAACCTCCCCTCCCTCCCCATTGCAAGCACAGGAAGGGGCTTCTGACTCTGAAGTAGGGCTTAACCAGTGTCCCAGCCCACGTGGCACAAAGTGTATCCACTGCAGTGGGACATCCTGGAACTTTTTATCACATTTTCATAATCTGCCAGGGCAATAGGATCACCTCGGGTACTCATTTAAACACACCAAAAATTCACAGAGGAAAAAGTTGGTATCTATGTAATTTTTGTACAGCGGAATTTTGTAGAGCAGAATTTGGAAACTGGGTAATTGAAGACAGAGATGGGAAGAAGCAATCGTTCACAAGTTTGCTTTTTAAAAAATCATGTGTATTTGTTATTCTCAGCTCTTCCTTTCCTCCCTCCCTCCCCACCTCTGTGTGTGTGTGTGTGTGTGTGTGTGTGAGAGAGAGAGAGAGAGAGAGAGAGAGAGAGAGAACATGCTCACACATGGACACCCCATGGTGCATATGGAGAGGTCAGAAGACAACTGGGGAGGAGGCCAGCTCTCTCCTCTCACTATGTGGTTCCTGGGGATCAAGGGCAGATCCTGTGGTTCAAACACCTGCCCACTGAGCATCTCCCCAGCCATCCCTTTAATGTGCCCAATGTGTCTGGAGCACAGACAAAGCCTAGAACTACTAATCTATAAATCTCCATCTCTAACTGAACACTCTAGAGGCCAACTGAGTTCAGATTAGTGGTTCTCAACCTGTGGGCCATGACCCCTTGGAGAGGTCAACTGACATCCACAGGCATCACATATCAAATACCCTATATATATTAGATGTTTACATTGCAATTCGCAGCAATAGCATACTATTAAGAAGTAGCAACTTAAATAATTTTATGGTGGGGGCTCACCACAACATGAAGAACTGTATTAAAGTGTTACAGCATTAGCAAAGTTGGGAACCACGGGTTTAGAGTCACTGAGAGTTAGTTGTGTGAAAGCAAGCTGTCTCCTAAATGAAAGCCTGCACCTGAACACCAGCTCGCACTCCTGATTGAGATTCTGGGCCTCTTCCTTCTGGTTTCTGTGTTGACCATGGTCTCTGATACATTGAACTTACCAAAATGAAAGCAGGTACGTGAGCAGAGTGGTTTCCTTAGGTAGTATTTTGTTTAGTTACCTCTTATTGTTTGGTACTTGGAATTGAACTCTGTCTTACACAGCTCAACAGGCACTCTGCCAGGGAGCTACACCTGAAGCCTCTACCAGTGTCTTGTTGCTAAAAGGGTGAGGGCTTCCACAGAAAATGCTCAGCTTCATTTGAAGACAAGAGTCAGTAAAATCCTTTGTAACTGGAGGCCTCTGCACTGTGCTTGTCATCATCTGGTAAAGAGGTCTCAAGGACAGAGACCAGAGGGGAACTATGCTACATAACTTAATGCTTCAGTGAGATGAGATGTGGTGGCGTGGGGGGCAGGGGATAGAACACTTCCAAAAGCCTCTTTGAAGTCATCAGAGACCTTGTTCCTCCTTGGCTTTATAACTCTAAGGAACAGCAAGTTAAAGATATTACAGAGTCGATGGAGAAAGATGAAAGTGTCTATCACTCAAACGGTAGACACTGTTTGCAGAAGGGAACAGCCCAGACTCTGCCTTTCATAGCTGGCTGTGGTCTGAAGGAACCACAAAGGAAACTCAGTCCAGCCTAACAGTCATTTCACAAGAATGAACCGGACCATGAATCCACAGAGCAGTGAAACCATGCTTTAAGTAGGATGCATTTTAAACTGAACAAACTCACCTAACAAATCCCTCCATGAGTCATACATGTAGGGAAAGTTCCCCCTAAAAGCTCATAGGAACTGTGATATTACTGTGTGTATTATTTTGCTATTGTTTTTTTACCACAATTCCTGGCTTATTCTCCCTTGGAAAGGCAGGCTATGTTGGCTAAATCTTCTCATCTCCAGAGTAGGTTATCAAAGCTCAACTTTTCCCTCACCTTTCTATCTTGGAGATCCTGCCTGGCTGCCTAGGAGAGAGCCACAAATCCTCAATGATAAGACCTTTATCTCAGAAGCAGGCCTTGGCCCGTGCCCACAAGGAAGGAATGTTACACAGAAAGAAGTCCTACAAGAATCTGGACAGACAGGCCCTTCTGAGCTTTTCATTTAGGTCTGTTTACACCAGACCCTAACCATTCTGTCATTCATTTCAGCCTGGTCATCCATGCTTCAGTCACAGCTAAAGCACAGAACTGGAGAACCCGTAAGGACGAACTCTGAGATAAACTGTGGTAGGGTAGAGTAGTCCTAAAGGAGGATGGACTTTATGTAGGCCCTCTCTCATTCCTCATCCTGTCCTCTGTATAGTGAACTAGTAAATGCCCTGCGCTCCGTTCTCTGAACTGCTCTTTGAGGGAATTGGGAACTCTCATGCATGGTCAGTCCAGATTAAAAACAATGGATGGTCCCTCAAGGTAGAGGCAATTTGATGGATAGAGATCTGAGGCTGTCTCCAGGTATACCTGGACTTCTTTGCATTAGAGGCTCCCAGCAGGGGTCTGCAGTCAACAAAACAAACTACTTGCTTGATGGTATAAAGAAACGCTTCCACTCTATGACATCATAGAAGTGACTTGTGAACTGCATCCACACATACACAACCCCATAAGGTAACTTAAAATACTCAGTAGTAAAATCCACTCCATAGCAATTTCCTACCAACATTCATTTAGTATTCCTCGGGTGATGATGGTTCTTTCTTTTTCTTGGTTTCCTGGAAACTGCTGGTTTTCTCTAGAAAGGATCACTTTGCCTGGGCCCAGACTTTCCAGCATGCCTCTTCCAGTCTCCAAACTGCTTAGGCAGAACTTCTATTCTCAGTCTATCTGTTTATCAGAAAGTCATTGTGTTCAGATGTTATGGGAGCCTGAGCAAACAGCCTATTCCATCACAACTCCCAGCCCCTGAAAGCAGGCATTCTCAAGTTGCTGGCCAGTTGCTGAGCAAACAGACCCAGGATCCAGTTATTGACACTGTCTGGCTGAATAACACATTCTGTCCCCTTTTTCTAATATCTACAGCTTTTGGGTTACTTCAGGATGCAAAATCATTAGTAGTCTTAATTTAAATAGGAAACCTTTGGACAACAGTCTGTGGTTATAAATCAATAATAAAGATTTATTCTGAATTATGGTGTTTTTACCTGACTCCAAAATTGGATCTCTCCCCCATCTTTAGTTTTTCAGCTTTTAAATGTGACTTAACATCTGCCTCTGTCAGGTCCCTGTGGTGAACTGATAGAAATGAGAAGAGATGGGGTCCATTGACTCAGAAGACCTGTGCCATTAGTTAAGTCTTCCCTCTGTTTCTGCAACTGGCCTGACACCCTCTTAGTCACCTTGGTTTGGCACTTACCTGCAAGACACTAACACTTAAGAGAGCAGAACTCAGAGATTGGGAGGTAAATAGGAATTTTCTGGTTGAAAAGAAAAAAAAAAGAGATGTGAAAATCAATATTTCCATTAGCATTTAAAAGCAGACTTTTCAAAGAACATTTATTTGTTTAGCTGACAGTAATGTACCCAGAAAACCAGGTCCTTTAAAGACCACAACATCCATGACTACCACAATGGTGGTGCCCATCTTTCTTTTCCAATTTTGCTTAGAAATCTCATCAATAGAATTCAATGCTGAAAACAAGCAAGCAAGCAAACAAGTAAAGACCTGCCTAGCAGAAATATACTCACATAAAGGGTACATTTTCTGTTTTTGTTTTGCTTGTTTGTTTGTTTGTTTGGTTGGTTGGTTGGTTTCTTTTTTTGCGGGGGGTGGGATGGGGTGTTTCGAAACAGGGTTCTCTGTATTGCTTTGGAGCCTATCTGTCTTGGAACTAGCTTTGTAGACCAGGCTGGTATCGAACTCACAGAGATTCAACTGCCTTTGCCTCCCAAGTGCTGGGATTAAAGGTGTGTGCCACCAACACCTGGCTAAAGGATAGATTTTCTAAGAAAGAAAATAGTATAAAAGGCCAGTGATAAATGTCAAAATTATTAATAATATACCCTAACTAAGAAGCTGATCTCTCAAAATTTGCTGTAACAGAAATTTGAGCATCATACACACACACACACACACACACACACACACACACACACACACACACATTATGATTTGTACAAATCATATATACATATAGTTTTTCAAGACAGTTTTCTCTGTGTATCCCTGGCTGTCCTGGAACTTACTCTGTAGGCCAGGCTGGCCTCAAACTCACAGAGATCAATCTGCCTGCCTTCCTCTGCACACACACACACACACACACACACACACACACACACACACACACACCAGTGCTGGTATTAAAAGCAAGGGCCACCACCACCCAGCTGAACACCTCATTTATAAGATGCTCCAGTTTACATTTCTGTTGCTGTGATAAATGTCTTGACCAAAAGCAACACAAGGAGGTTAGGGTTTATTTCATCTTGTACCTTACACTTCTTCATCAAGGGTAACAAAGGCAGGAACCCGGAGCAGACATTAAAGCAGAGACAATGGAGGAATGCTGTTGTCTGTCTTGCTTTCAGACTTCCATTCCCTTTATCTACTTCTCTTAACCCAACCCAGGACTGATCCCAATGGGCTAGGACATGTTCTATCAATTAGCAATCAATCCTTGCCTCATAGACATGTTTACAGGCCAATGTGATAGAGATAATTCCTCAGTTGACGTTTCCTCTTCCCAAGTATGTCTAGGTTTGTGCCAAATTGACAAGATTATGACATAAGGTCATTACTTTTGTAATGCACATAGATGAAATGCCTTTATTTCACTTTTTTGGCTTTTATATTTATTCATTTTTATCTCATGTGTATAAGTGTTCTGCCAGGACAAATGGATGCACACCACATGCATATGCCTAGTGACCACAGAGGCCAGAATAGGGCATTGGAACTAGAGTTGTGAACAGTTGTGAGCCATCATATGAGTGCTAGGAATATAACCAGGCCCTCTCAAGAGAACCAAGAACTCTTAACTGCTAAGCTGTTTCTTCAACTATTTTGTATTTTTTGTGTTTTTATTTTACCCTAAGATTCAAGTGGCAAAGTCACTGTGACAAAACGATTAATGTATCACTCAGTTTTCTTCCATATTTCCACAGCATTAGCAATAACAAATAGTGAGATTGCATGCGTGCTTAGCACAGGCCTGGTACACAGCACGGTCTCCATGTATAACACTACCATCTCCTCCCCTTGTTCTTCCTTGTTCGAAAGTTCTCCTATCTGGGTCCTTTGTCTCCTCTGTTCCATCAGAGGTGTGTCTCTGGGGAAAGGAGACCACAGAAGGTGCTGTTGGTTTCAGTCACTGGGAAGAGAGTGACCTGTAGCCTTCAGTGTGAGGAGAGTGGGTACCTCTCCTGAGGTCACTTGGTCTGATGACATTTCTGGCTAGTGCCTGTGCAATCAGAGCAAAGCCCTGTGTGGCCATTGCTAAGCATATGGGATTTGGGATTCCTCCTGATCTCTGAAATCAGATGACAAAGACAAATAAAGAAATGAAACCTGTCAGCTTGGACACATTTATTCTGGACTTGATTCTGACATTCAGGAGAGAACAGCTGTAGAACAAAGAAGCGCTAAGCTTGGGCTAGGGAAGAGCAAAATAAAAATTCAAATAAGAAATAAAATTCAAATTGTCCATGCATCCCACAGCATGAAAAAAAAAATAATTTTTTTGAAAGTTCAAAGGAAACGTGTTTGGTGCCAGGTCCAGCGAGTTTTTGTTTTGTTTTTGTAAAGAATCCAAATAGGCCCAGAAGGAAGAGAAAATTAAATTCTAATGATACAATAAAAATTATTAAAGATGGAAGGAAAACTAAAGAAATCAATGCGGTTGCTTAGGGAACTCTTCTTTGAGCTCAGCCTTTTAAAAGCATGCCTAGGATCTGAGAGAACCTGCAGCCAAGAACAAAAGCACTTCAGTAGCACACCCCTAGAAGCATGGTAACATAAGAATAAAGTTTTACTCACCAACATTGCTGCCTAAACATGACCTGAACAAGGCTGACACCAATAGACATGCTAACATAGAAAGAAAGCTCGGAGGCTGCAGCCCTAGACAAAGAACTTCAGGTAACTAAGGAGTCCTGTGATTAGGAGAAAGTCTTCCCCAGGGAATAGTACACCCATGGGCTATTCAATAGCCAATGCTCAGCCAATACTCATATAAGTAACTTTATACAGATTGAGCAGGTGGTAGGTTTTATATTTAGGAATACACACACATACACACACACACACACACACACACACACACACACACACACACGCATACCCACCTGTGAGCACAGAAATGAAATAATTAAGAAAAAGATGCCATGAATTTGGAAGAAAGCATGGGAGAGTTTGAAGGATGGGAAGGGAAAAAGATACAGGCTAAACAAGGACAAGCTGGTAAGCAGGGCTCCTCCATGGCTTCTGCTTCTCTTCCTACACCCAGGTTCCTGACTTGACTTATTTCATAAAGGCCTGTGACTGGAACATGGAAGCTGAGATAAACCCTTTCCTCCCTAACCCCAAAAAAGAATAAATGTAGTTCTTTTGCTCTGGTTTCATTTCTTTTTGTTTATGTGTTTGTCTGTTTGTTTTTTAAAGATAAATGCAATGGTGAGTGCCTATAATCTCAGCATATGGGAAACAGAGCCAGGAGGTTCAGAAGTCATCGTTGACTACATAGTAAGTTCAAATCCAGCCTGGGCTACATGAGATCCAGTCTGAAAACCAACAAATGAACACAAAAACTAAATAATGAAGTTTAAAAAAAAATGTAGTTGGGGTAGTTGGGGGCAGGAGAGATGATGGCTTAGCAGTTAAGAGAGTTTGCTGTTCTTCTAGTGGTCCTGAGTTCAGTTTCCTGCATCCAAGTCAGGTAGCTCCAGAGATCTGATCCCCTCTTTTGAACTCCATTGACATCCACACTCTGGTGGCAAATATACAAATGTGCATAAAAATATAAGCAAACTAGACCTTTTTAAAAAGGTCTGCTAACAAAAGTCAAGATAAAAATGTTGACTTTGTATATTTTACCATTGTGCTCAAACTATGAATAAGAAATTGTTAGTAACATTTCTAAGAAATCGAGCTGGAACGTTAAGACAAAAAGAAAATAGAATGATTTCCCTCTGATCTTGCCCCTGGCAAAGAGTGACCTTGAACTGCAAATGTAGATACCTGGGAGATGTTCCTGGCAGCTGATGACAAATCTGATTTCTGTCTCTCAGGGCATTCCAGTGGCTCTCCATGGGAGCGTGCAGTGTGGTTTGCAAAGGTAGGAAACTGAAAGCCAGAAACAGCAATTAGCACAATGGCACATAGACCAGGCAGGACTGAGGGAGGCCATGCTACAAGACAGAAAGACTCGAGAGAAGTGAGACTCAAGAATGTAGAGTTGACTAGAGAAATGAAGGCTATGCTCTCTGAGGGGAGTCTTGAAAAGGGTTACAGAAGGAGAAAGCCAGAAAGAATGTGGAAAATAAGCTGGGACGAACTATACCCAACCATGATGGAGACAGAAAGCTGGGTTGTTTTTTTTTTTTTTTCCCGCTTTGGTTTGGTTTTGGTTTTGTATTGTGATTTTATTTTTAAAAGACATATCATTTATTCAAATAAATGGGTTTCATTGTGGCATTTCTATACATGCAGTGTTGTTCTCTTAGGATTTGCCCTTGCTTCTACTCTCTTGCCTTCTGTCCCTGTTCTGTGTTGAGGGATGTTTAAGGCATGTATGGTGGCCTGAATTCAGACCTGACAGAAGCACATGATGTAATCACAGAATTAGCCATGTGTAAAGGGGTGATAGACAAAAGACTAGAAAGACTAGGTCTAAGGGACTTAACTCCTATCTGAAAGTCTATAATGTAAGCTCCATATCTGGTCAAGATCTAGACAGGATTGGTTTTGAGGTTTTTGTTTGTTCTGTTTTTGAATAAGGTTTTGCAATATCCCAGTTTGATCTGGTACTCAAGATCATCTTTCTTCAACCCCCAAGTACTGGAATTGTAAGCAGCCATCACTATGTTCAATGAGGTGGCTTTTTTAAGTAAAAGTCATTTGTGGGATGAAGACGTAACTCAATTGGCAGGGCACTTGTCTGACTTGCTTGAAATCCTTGGTTCCACCTCTAGCAACCCATAAGCAGGTGTGGTGGAGCACATCTGTATTTCTTTCTAGCCCTTGAGAGGTAGAAGCAAAAAGGAATTAAAGGCCAACATCAGCAGCAGATCAAATTCCAGGCTAGCTTGAGCTAAATGAGTCCGTGTCTCCAAAAATCCCTCCATCGTCTAGCTTCTCATCATGTAGCTAAATGTGTAAGCAGAAGCTCTTTAGCCACTCAGGAGACAGAGTGGGGGGGATCTCTGAGACTATCAGGCAAGCCTGGTCTATATAGTGAACTCTGGGCCAGGCAAGGCTGTGGTAATATCTTGCTTGTACAAATAAAGCCTATTAGAGATCAGAGAGAAGGAGCAAGCAATGGCCATACTTTACCTCCTTAGCATCTCAGCCCACAAGAGAGCCAGTTCCTGTTTCTTCCTGCTTATATCCTGTTTCTGCCTATCTCACTTCCTGTCCATCTGTACAGACTTCAGACCTCTATGGTCAACTAGTGGCAAGCTCTATTCTCTAACCTTCAGACAGGCTTTATTTGTACAAGCAAGATATCACCACACAAGGCTACATAGTGATTCCCTATTTCAAACCAAAAACAGAAACAAAGAATCAAAAAAGCTATAATATACTTACAGAAGAGGAGTGATGGTTAGTTTATCTGTCAACTTGACCCAAGCTGGGGTCATCTGGTAAGAGGGAACCTCAACTAAGAAAATGTCTCCATCAGATAGACTTGTAGACAAGCCTGTGGGGCATTTTCTTGACAAATGATTGATGTGGAAGGATTCAGCTTACTATAGGAAGTGCCACCCGTAGGCCGGTGGTCCTGAGCAAGCAATGGAAAGCAAGCTAGTAATTAGCATTCCTCCAAGGTCTCTGCTTCAACCCACACTTCCTGATTCCTACCTTGAGTTCCTGCCCTGATTTCCCACAATGATGGACTGTGATTGGGATGTGTAAATCATAGAAACTGTTTCCTCCCCAAGTTGCCTTTGGGTATGGCCTTTACCATATTATTACAAACCAAACTAGGATAGCAATACAGAATTCACCCAGAAGAATGTATGAATCTCTTTCAGCTTTGTGCAGTGATTAGCTGCTTAGTTAGCTAGTTGATCTACTAGTTAACAGTAAAAGTGCTGCAAATGGGCAATGCTATCCCTTGTTCCCTATTAAAGGCAAAAAATTGGAATTATTAATTATTCAATTGCTGGCTGTGAACCTTACTACTGGAGCTTATGATGAAGCTTCCAGAGAAAGACTGGAGGTAAGGAAGGCTCTCTCCAGGAAGTGACAGATGGTCTGAAAACTTGAAGATGAGTAGAATTTAGCCTGGAGCAGCAGTACAGGCATTCTTCGAGTTAAGATTCATTCAGATCCAGCTGTCTCACTTTAAGGAGACATATTGCCAAACTGGAGTTCCCTGATATGAGAAACCAGAGACAGCTAGCTAGGAGTTACTGGCAAAATAAGAAGAGCTGTTTCATCAGCTCTCTGTAGCCTTACAGGAAGAATTCATCCAATTGTGAGGCAATCTAGCACAGCAGGCAAGTCTAATAACCTGGATTTGATCCAACAGGCAGAGTGGTGGAAGAAAAGAAATGACCCCATCAAGATGTCCTTGGTCCTACACACACACACACACACACACACACACACACACACACACACACACAAACAAACACACACACTATATATATATATATATTCTTTTTTTAAAAATAAACATTTCTCTCAAGGGTTGGGGAAGCTTGATCCTGCCGTGAATTATACAGCTTCCCAGGGATAGTAGCATTTGTGAATAGTGTGTTTTGCACAGATTGTCGGGAGTGTTAAACGAATATGTTCCTGTCAAAAACGGGGCTGGGAGCAGGTATAGCTTACTTGGCGCAAAGCTTGCTTAGCATGTGCAAAACCCTGGCTACAGTCCCTAGTACTGCATAAACCAGGAATGGTCGCACATAACCTGAAATTCCAGCATTTAGGAGGCAAAGGCAGGAGAATGAAAAGTTCAAGATAATTCTAGGCCTCTTAGTGAGTCCGAGGAAGGGGTGGCAGTGTCTAAACAGTACCTGGAACATAGCACTCATTCAAAACATGTCAACTTTGTTATTAGCCAATGACTATATAAGTTGCTATAAAACAGATAAGCATAGGTCATTGCATATCAAACCATGTTTTTGCAATTGAAGTTATTGAATGATACAACTTAGAAATACCTGAATCAGATCAATGCTAGAGTGTTTGCCTTGCATACACAGGGATCTGGCTTTGACTCCCTAGTAGTGCAAAAATAAAATAATATTCAAATAAAGAATGAAGCTCCTGATATTTAGCCAGAGGTTGGATGGTTCCCTGGAAGAAGCAGGCAGTTGTTTGCTGCTTTGGATAAGCTAATGCATTAGATAATCCAGCTTTCCGACTTGCAGACTCAATAACTTCCCATGGACTTCATTTTGACTAACAAATATGCTCCTGCTAGTAAATTATTTATCAAATGTCCTGAGGAACATCTCTTGGCAGGAGAAAGTATCTGTTTTATAGAGTCTCAGGACCATAAGCCTTCAGTCACATCAGAGTCAAACATTTAAATATCTGTTGAGTCTAGTTCCCAGGGAAGCTACCTGTTCAATTTATAAGGTCCAAACAAGAGCCTTGAGCTTTCAAGAAATCTTCATTCCAAAACATTTGGTGAGAGCATTTTTAATTTACTATGGACACTGCTCCAATCATTTCTTAAGCATTTGTCATTAGTGACCTGACTGTATTTTACTCAACCTCCAAAAAGACTGTTAGAACTATAGCAGTTTCTCTGCTCTGAATTTGTATGTTATTGCTGCTGTTATTTGGGTTTGGGAAGGCTTGGCAGTTTGTTTTTCGGCTTTCAGAGGCTTTCTTCTCATGCTGTCGATGAGAGAGAAGCATTGATGAAATAGCAAGTGACTCATCTGGGCTCTCAAACACAAAAAGGATCCTCAGAGCCCTTTACAGGGCTGTATTGGCCCATTTTGCTAAGAATGCAGCCAGGCTGATTTGCTCCATGGTGAAAGAGTAACAGCAACTACATTAACCACCAGAATGGTCAGTGCAATTAATGCAATTAAAGTAATTAGTCCTGGCAGCTGTAAGGTCAAACAGAGGTAGCTGGGTAACAGCAATCTGCCACTGCAAAATTACTGACATTTCCAACCAAATTATATTCTCTAAATGGTTGCCTTAATGATAAATAAATAAAGTTATGCTAATGTAGGGACTGATTACAGATTGAAATTAGCACAATTGCTTGTTATACAGTCTGCTAGGGTTAACATTTTTTTAAAAACATAATTAATGGCCTTTGCTTACTGTCTCTGGTTATAGATCCTGCAGCTCATTTGCATTCTTTTACAATATGCTGACAGTGCTAAATGTCTAAGAAGGGTCTCATCTGCAGGCAGAAAATGCGTTTCTCTTGTCATCAAGCAGAAATTCACTATGGCCTCGGAACTGTGTCAATCACAAAAATGACCAGAAGTGAAGAGGACCAGCTAAGAATGAGGCTAGGATCCACTTTTTCTGTCTTGTGATCCAAGGCTTTTCTGGAGTCCATGTGAAATGTAATTGCTCTTTTGACTCCTATCTTCTCTCTCTCCGGGTCCGAGGAAGAGCTACACTGGTTGATTATTGCAGGAATGAAAGGCACTCTGACCTTGTCGACCGAATGCCTTGCTGCTTTCAGTGTTGCCCATTATACCGAGAGCAAGCAACTCCTGGAGAGAGGCTGAATCTAGAGCGAGCTGCTCCCTGGGCAGCCTGCCAGAAAAGGCTTCCGCAGCTGCAGTTCAGACATTACCAAACAGCTCAGGCAGTGAAGGAAACAGCCCGCGGGGGAGGGGGGGGAGGAGAAGCCAAGTATATCAAAATATTGTTAGCACACACCTAAAGGGCTCTCGGTGTGCTAAGACTGCCCTGCCTCAGGCCGCTGAGCTGAATTCTGACCTGAGAACATTTGCTGGGGAAGGAACGGCTACTGAATGTAAAGTGCAGTTACGGATTTGCTGAGAAGCCTTCCTAATGCTGTAACCCTTTAATAAGTACCGTTCCTCATGTTGTGGTGACTCCCAACGATAAAATTATTTTCATGGCTACGTCATAACTCTAATTTCGCTACTGTTATGAATTGTAACGAAAGTTATTTGATATGCAGAATATCTGACATGCAACCCCTGTGAAAGGGTTGAGACTCCGGGTTGAAAAACACTGGTTTAGACAATTGCTCCTGCAGAAGCCCTTGTGGTAATATTCCTATGCAAATCAGAACATAGCATGATTTTTTTTTTTCCTGACAGAAAGTAGGTCCAGGTATTCAGTTACAAAGATGCACTAGATTCTAAATTATTCACTACTCACCTGCTTGGACTATTTTTAGAATTTGTGGTTGGAATCAAGGTTAGGCTAGAACTAGTCACAAAAGCACCATGCCCCTGCCTTCAAGAGCTATAGTGGAAGGAACCTTTGTGTAAAATCAGTTGAGGTTGGTTTGCATAACTAATTTGGCTCCAATCAAGTCTATTCAGTGGGATGTTATCAGGCATTTAGGCATTATGGGAAATATATGTGAAGTATAAAGTATACCTACTGATAAAAGAGCCCAATCAGATGTCCATATTGCACCATTCTCTTTATCTTCCTACTTTATACCCAAGAGAGCACCAGAGACTTGCACGGTGTTGGGTAAGTCTGACAATGTTTAGGTTTGTCTTGTAATTCCCACTTTCAAAGGGGTAAATTTATTGTGACACTCTAGACTTTACCATCTGAATTAGTCTGGCTTGAGTTTTATCCGCCTTAGTCTGTGCTCTATTGCTATAATAGAATAGTCAAGAGTGAATGCTATAGAAGGAAACGTGTATTTTGCTCACAATTCAAGGGGCTGAAAGTCCTTAACGGGGCATCTGCCTGTACTCAGGTCCTGTAGTGAGTCTTACTGCCATGGCCAAGCATGCACATGGTCCAGAGAGGGCTGGATTAACTTCTTCAGGAGGGCATTCAGTCACTCCAGAAAAGCACTAAGCCACCCATGAGGACTCTAGCCCCATGACTAATACTTCTTAAAGATCCCATCAGCTCTTGACAATGTTACATGGGCAATTAAGTTTCACATGGGTTCTGGCAAAGAAAAGCTGTGTCCAACTTGAACTCTCAACTCTGTGACTCCTCAAACCTGTTTGTTTGTTTGTCTGGCTTTGGTTTTACTTTCACTTGATATAAAAATATATATTTATTTTGTGTGTTTATTTATATATATATGTGTGTGTGTGTGTGTGAGCAGTTGTTTGTGCACATGCCTGTGGGTGGTCACTGAGGCCAGAAGATAGAGGTAGATCCCTGTGGGTCTGGAGTTGCAGGCAGTTTTGAACTATGTGACTTGGTTGTTAAAAATTGAATTTGGGTCCCCCGAAGAACAAGAAATGACCTTAACCACTGAGTTATCTCTCTCCAGTCCCTAGGGTTTTTTTTTTTTTAATTCTTTGATAATTTTATACGTGTCTATTCTAGATTTTGGACATTTTCACCTTCAGTTTTCAATCTCCTATTCCTCTTTCCCAATGTAACCCTTCTTCCTCACAAAGTCCCTCCTGCTTTTATGTTTCTTTGTCTGTTTCCACTGAATTTGTGATGACTGCTCTCATGAGCATGAGTGGAGGCTATTTACAGAAATAGGACAAATTTATTGGTGGTTACACCACTGAAGAAGATAAGATACCTCCTTTCCCAGCACCCATTACCTGCCTGTTCTTCTTCAGTAAGCTGCTGGGTCTCTTGAGCTCCTTTCCCCTGCATGAAATAGTGATGTGCCTGACCTTATAAATTCTTGTGTAGATAACCAAATTTTGGGTGAGAGTTTGCATGCAATGAAAGTGTCATGTCCAGACTGGCCTTGTTGTATGTAGCTGAAGACAACCTTGGACTTCTGAACCTCCTTGCCACACCACCTCTTCCACCTCCATTGTGGTGGTGTTCTGCAATGGAGATCTGATGAACTTGAGGCATTTTTCTGTCCTTAGAGTTCTATATATATAAAAAAAAAAATACTGTTGTAGAACCACAAATTCTAGATTTTTCTGGAACATTTGAACCTTAGTGTTGTAGCCCACCATGCACACAAAAATGGTTATCCTTGCCAATTATCAAATTCAGAAATCAAAATTCCACTACTTAAAAACATAAAGAATTACCATGGGTGGTAAACATGATAGTTAAAGGCCAAGGATAAAAGTGTTATAAGATCATTTTCAAGAGAAGGGTAAAATCATGACCTTCCTGAGGATATAAAAATGAACACGTGTTCAAGATTTGATCCTAGTCATTAATCAACGAGGAGCCAGCAGACACTGTTCCCTCTTCAAGCAAAGGGAAAGTGATACACGGAAATATAGAATTGAAATGAGGATGGGACAGAACAAAACAGCGGGTTTCTTTTCTTTTTATTCCCCCAGTGATAGAGGAGTGAAGTCAATTAAATTTTTACCAGACAGGGAAGATTTGCATGTCTATAAATTACCCACAGAGATGTAACATAGCTCCAAGGAAGTGAAAGATGAGCTTCACCTGACAGAATGGGCAAGGCATGCATTGGTGCAGAGTTTCCCACTACAGCAAGGCATGGAATGCATAGGTGCACAGTTTCCCACTACAGCAAGGCATGGAATGCATAGGTGCATAGTTTTCCACTACAGCAAGGAATTCATAGTTTCTCAGAGAAGCACAATTTCCTTTCTTTTGGAATGGAAAAGGCCTTATGGGATCAATGGAACACAAACCTTTGGAACATTTTTGATATACTAAACATTTTAAACTGAAGGAATTGAGAAAGTAGAATAGAAAGATCTCTCTCCTGAACCAGGTTATCCTGGGAAGGATTTCTCTAAAGGTCATAGGGTTCCCACATGAGAACTGCCCTGCTACCTTGATGAAAGGGGTGAAAGACATAAAGATCCTATAAAAATCCAAACTAACAAGTGTCTTGGCTACTTGTCTCTTGCTGCAATAAAATATAATAACCAAAACACCTTAAGGGAGGAAAGGTTATATTTTGACTTCTGATGTAGAAGGACACAGTTTTTTTGGTTTGTTGTTATTGTATTGCCTGGGAAGACACAGCAGCACACAAGGAAAGGCATTATTGCAGGGGCAAGAGGCAGGCTAGGCACATGACACATGGCATCCACTCTCTGGAAACAGAGTCAGCAGGAAAGTAGGGCTAAGCTGCAAGACCCCAAGGCTTGCTCTAGTGACCTATGACCCACTTCCTCCAATGAGGCTTCAACTCCTAAAGTTTCCACAGCCACCCCAAACAGAGCCACCAGCTGGTGACCAAGTGTTTGAAAACACTAGCTTTTGCAAGCATTTCACTTGAAAACAAAAAGACAGGCCTCTTGTTACCAGTAAATATTACCTTTTCGTCCTCCATTCCCATTTCTCCACCACAGCATGCCTGTCTTTAACTCTAAGCACAAGACTAATACAAGTTAACCCATTTTTTTTCATTTCCTTATGAAGGCACTTGTGTCACATAAAATGTACAGTGAATCAGTGTGCTTGGGTTTTGCTTTTGATCTTTTTTTTTTTTTTTTTTTATACAAGCCTTGACTATGACACAAATGACAGACAAGACAAGAAAATGGATGTGTATGTTTGTGTGTGTTATCTCCTCTAGAACTGGTTCTGACACTGAAATATATCAACACCAAAGAGCAGCGCTGTTATCTTGGCTAAATCCTTGAAACTACAACATCAGAGGAGGAAGAAAAGCCCCTTGCTTCGTCTATATGACACAGGACAGATGGCCAGTCAACTTCCGGTGGGCCTCACTCATTGTGTTTGCTAAGTCCAAAGGTTAAACAAACTAGCACCATGAAATAAATGTTAGTAGGGCCTGCATTAAGTCAAAGTTTCAGATAAATTGTCCCACAAAATAGTTGCTTTCCTTTTCATTGTTTGAACCTCTGGGATAAAGAAAAATGCATCAATGTCTCAATGTTGGTTTTGGGTTTTGTTTTTGTTTTTTGTGTTTTGTTTGTTTGTTTTGGGTTTTTTTTTGTTTGTTTGTTTGGTTGCTTGTTTTTTTGAGAAGAGCTTTCTTTATGTAGTTTCAACTGGCCTCAAACTTGTGATTTTCCTGCCTCAAGCTCTTCATTTTTGGGATTATAACTATAAACCACTGTGTCTCAAAACCTTATTTTCTTTCTTTCTTTATTTATTTATTTATTTTGAAACAGGGTTTCTCTGTGGCTTTGGAGTCTGTGGCTCTTATAGACCAGGCTGGTCTCGAAGTCATAGAGATCTGCCTGCCTCTGCCTCCCAAGTACTGGGATTAATGGCGTGTGCCACCACTGCCTGGCTTTGAAATCTTATTAAAAGAAAAAAAGAAAGGTAGGAAGGAAGGAAGGAAGGAAGGAAGGAAGGAAGGAGAAACAAAACAAGCAAAAGACTGTGTTAACTTAAAGGTACCACATCCTAAAAATAATAATAGAAATAGTTGAAGAGAAAACTAATGATCCCATAGAAGATTTCCTCTAATCAGACATGAATAGGATTCAAGATGTGCTACCCCAGAACATGGCACTGTGGCCATGGAGGAGTGCTGCTTACTGGTTTAGTCAGCCTGTCTTCTTATAGAGCCCAGGACCACCAGCCCAGGGATTGCACCACCCACCATGGGCTGCATTCTCCACCATCAATCACTAATTAACGAAAATGCCTTACATGTTATGGAGGCATTTTCTCAATTGAGGTTCCTTCCTTTCAATCAACTCTAGCTTGTGTCAGCACAGGCAATTTTTCTTTCTCTACACTGCATTATTTACAAAGGAACTTTGCAGTTAGTATTCTTCTGGTCTTTCCCAGAACCTCCTAGGGGTAAACCATGCACCGACATTGTGTTTCACCAAAATGTCATATTTTAAATTGTAACATATACAGGCCTTCTGAGTTTTCAAAAGCCCATTGAATGCTTAAGTAAATGCAAGTTAGCAGTAAAGAGCACACTTCTAAATATAGCAACATAATTACTGTCATGTAAATTACTTCCTCTATAAAGCCCTTGGAACCGTGCAATAAAGGGCTTACCTTGACAAAGCTGGGATAAGTAGAGAGGTGAATGAGTTCAGAATGTCCATGGTTTCTACATCCATGACATGGGGTGGGGATGCCCCTTTCATTTCCTTTGTGGCTGGAGAGTTTTCCATCATGTGCTCCTATGCTATTGAGATCATGGTTTCCTGTAGGAGTAGATAAAAGTAGGATTGCTAATGACACATCTCTAGGGCAAGAAGTCAAGGGAGTTCTTCCTTCTCTCCAGTAATGTCCTCGAATCCTTATTTCAATCCTCTCTCTGCTTCTTCTCATAATGATGGTGAAGCTGTTTCCAAAGTTGGATAAAGGCATTGTAAATTGAATTCCACCAATTCTTTTTCTAAAGTTCCATTCAGACAAAAAATTTGACATCATAATGATGCCTGACCAGTCTATATTACCTATTGTTTGAAAAATCCAGGGCAGTTTAATTCAACTATCACTAAGTAAAACGATCACAAAGTATTAGATATTTTCTCTATAGTGTGGAAATAGTAAACAACACAAATGCCCTGTCATTTTAAAAACAAATTCTAAATAGCAAGGCAGAAAGTTAATCTAGGCTTCCTGGAGCCAGCCAGTTCAGGAAGAGAAAGAGAGGTCAAGAGTTCAAGATCAACAGGAGCAATTCAGGGAGACTCTGCTTCAAAAACCAACCAAACAGGGGTGGAGAAATGGCTCATAAGAAAATGTACTTGAGAGCTCCACATTTGGTTCCCAGAACCCACATTGTAGTTTGTAACCATCAGTAACTCAAGTTCTAGGAGATTCAATGCCTTCTTCTGGGCCCCTCCATGGGCCCCATTCAATGAGCTTACATGCATGCAGGAAAACACTTTTACATACATACAAAATAAGTTTTTAAAAATCAACCAAACAATAACAGATAGTGATAAAACTGTAATTCAGAGACCAGCTCAACGATTAGAATAATGAAGTGAGATTGGTAGCAGAGTGGTAAAACGGGACAGAGAATTGTAGGCTGAAGTTAGAGAGTGGAGGTGACTTTGTGCCTTGTGTTGTCTTTGGGGAAAAGAAGGGATCTGCAAGAGTGCTCATGGGGCAACCATTTCATGTCCCAATAGAAGCCAAAGACTAGGAGCCAGTTGTGGGTGTTGGAGCTGGAACACAGAGACAGGGGTATGACGAGCTCAGGAATGTAGATGTGAAAGAACCATCTTTTTCTCCCCCTGTCTGTCAATCATTGCATCTGCTGAAATAATGTAAGGAGTAGACAAACAGCAGTAAAGGGTGCAAATGTGTTACTGGGCAGTGTGAAAAGTAACCATTGAAAGAGATTTAGAAATTTTCTTACCTTCTCCATAAGGGAGAAGTAGGCAATGCTACAGAAAGAGTAAGTGAGTTTGGGGAGTCCTGAAGCAGGATGATATAACCTCGGGTAAATTTATCTGGGTTCTGGGAGTGGCATCAACTCCACTGTGTCCTTAAGATACGCACCAGTCTCCCCTGCTAATGAGCCACTTTGGGAAGAGAGTCACAGCAATTGACTGTCTCCAGGAAGATCTGTCCTCTGAGGTCCAGGAGGAAACTTCAGAGGAACTCCTTGCTTGCCTCTGGTGCTCTTCTTTTGAAGTTGAGAGAGGTCAATTTTCAGAGATCATTTTTCTGAGCCTCAACAGAGTCTCTGCCAGGCAAACTGGGCGATTCACTTTTTTCCTCCCCCTTTCATTACAAACTTTCAAAGTCTCCATAACACGGAAACTGTGAGCATGGCCAAAGTGCAGCGAATGCTAGTATAATCAACATCCCCTGGCAAGGGGAATACCGTCGTTAGTACTATCATTCTCATGTAGTGAAAAGGAATATGAGAAGGCAGAGTAAGAATGACGCTGTCTCCAGGGAACCTTGTAAAGGTCTCGGGGCAGGAAGCACGTCTTTGGCTGTCCAAACTAGGGAAGGTTCAGTATCTCAATTTCCTGCTACCCCTAGGCCACGCCCTTCCCAGGGGCGATGAAAAGTGGAGAGAACAGCAGCACCCTAAAACTAAGGTCACTCGACTCTCAGTCATCCAGAAACACGATCACTCTGGGGTGACTCTTCCCAGGCTCCTGCTGTCCATGGCAGCGCAGTTATGCTGGGTCTGACAGTGAAGTCCCTAGGGCTCTTAAGCCTGAGCTTCTTCCTACACAGGCAGCCAAAGTAACTGTGAAATAGTTTTATAATGATAGGATGAGGCCAAGATTCCATCCGAAGATGAACGGATAATGAAAACAGGGTACCTTTACCCAAGGGACATGCAAAAACGTAGAAGAATATCCAGAAAGGTTGTATTAAGGGAGGTGACCCAAACTCAGGAAGACAAAGAAAAAAAGAAAAATTATGTTCTCTCTCATATGTGAATCAGAGTTTGTCATGTAAAAAATATGGCTGTGGGTGAAGCCAAAAAAAAAAAAAAAAAAAAAAAAACAGGAACCAAAAAAGGATGCGAAAGAGAAGCTGAAGAAATGCAGTGTACCTGTGTGACATGAAGGCAGAAAGGACAATGGGGTTGAGGCAGGTGATGAAGGGGAAAGCATGTCAACTACAACATCCAATGATGCCCAATAACCTGTATGCTAATTAAAAATAAATAGTGGTGTGAAGTTGCCTCCCCTTCCAAAAGATTAATAGTAAGTTTTAAATATATATAAGTATGACATGGAGCATTGGTGACTATGAGGAAATCATTCAAAAGAAAGGCAATGTCTACAATGAGAAAACCTCTTAGGGCTGTGGCTTGTAGGTGAAAGTGCATCAATGATAACTCTTAACATGACAAGTCAATTAGGGAAGGGCACCTAGCACACAAAACATGTTCTAAATGTATTCTTTTTAAAAAGCAAACCATCATAAAATGTTCTAAATGCAGACCACAAACAAAAGCCGTGGTCTGACAGTATTACTGGCGTGGGGCAGCACACGACCCTGAAGATAGCACTTGGGAAGATGAGACAGGAGGATGACCAGTTTGAAGTCAGCCTGAGCTGCACAGTGGGACCCAACAACTCAATAGAGAGAAAACAAACAATAACATTTTTAAACCCTTTGTTCTGAAGCTAGGAAGCCCATTCCTTCAGATAAGGGGCAAACATCATTTAATTACTTCAAAAGCCAGCAACAACCAAGTACCAGCAAGTTCACACATGTTAGGAGACTGGGGAAACAAGCTGGAACCTAATAGCCTTTATTTTTTCTGTGTTCATAGAACAAGGACATTGCCTCAGAAACAGAGAGAAAGACAGAGAGAGACAGAGGGACTGATTACATATGAGAATATATACACAGAGGAAGGCAAAGAGAACAGACTAGAAATAAATAGAAAGGATTCCTAACAATAAGGAATCCATAAAACAGAATAGGAGCAGGTCAGTGTCTATTTATTATTATTTTTTTTTTTTTTAGACAAACTAAATTCTGTGTTGAGATAATCCACAGTCTTAGTCTGGAAGAAAATTACTTTTATTGGAAAAATGGTTATATTCTTTAAAAGCTAAGCAAAGAAAAATAATTGAAAACCTTGAAGTAGCTAGCAAGTTTCTAAATCACCGCTTGAAAATAAAGAGAATTCTTAAACATGTGCCTGCTCAGGTCAGTGGGTTAAACACAGTCTGTGCTGAATTGGTTCAGAGGCCCTGCAGTGTTCCTAGGGGCTTAATTCTACCAATTGGTGATGCTAGAAGATAGCATTCCTGCACAAAACTCTTGAGCTCCCTTAATGAGAGCTTTATGAATCTCTGAAGGTGCAGAGCAAGTAAAGAAAGACCACAAAAGCAAATTTCTTAAAAATCTTACATACTCTAACAAAGCTAGTTACTAAAACACTATTAGCATCCAGTTAATAAATAGACACTCAATTTGGCAAACATTTCTAGGCATGTGTAGACCCAAAACACAATGGAGGATACAAGGCACAATGACGGCAATGGTGGTAGTGTTGATGGTGATGGTAATGGTGGTTGTGGTGGTGATGGTTGGTGGTGGTGATGATGGTGGTGGTGGTAGTGTTGGTTTGGTAACAGCAGCTAACACATTAAGTCAACGGATTAATTGGCATCACATATCGAACAAAGCCCCTGATATGCCTCCATCTCAGTAAGTGCTTGTAGCACCCATCTTTGGATCTTTAAACCCAAGTACAGATGTGATTACTCCCTCTGACTATGAGACATAAGATAATGAAAACTAAACTTTAAAGAAAAGCAATCCCTCCACTCTGCCTCCTTCTCTTTCTCCCCTTTCTTTTATCTGACACAGTCTGGTTTTTGTTGTTATTGGGTTTTTTGTTTTGTTTTGTTTTGTTTTGTTTCCTGAGACAGGGTTTCTGTGTGTAGCCCTGGCTGTCCTGAAACTCACTTTGTAGACCAGGCTTGCCTTTAACTCACAGAAATCCACCTTCCTCTGATTCCCAAATGCTAGGATTAAAGGCATGTGCTGCTGCCACCCTAGCTATCTGACATAGTCTGTTCTAAGACAGGGTCTCATGTACCCCAGTCTACAAAGTTGAAAAATAGCCAAAGATGGTCTTGAACTCTTGATCATCCTGTATCCACCTCTCAAGTGCATGAGCCACCATGTCCTGCAGTAACAGCCTGTCTTTTTGGTTCTTTTTTTCCTATTTATTATATTTTATTTAGTGCATGTGTGTGTGCACAAGCTGTGTCGTGAATGTGGACATCAGAGGACCACTTGTGGGAATCAGTTCTTACCCTCTACCATGTAGATTCCTGCGCTAACCCTCTGATCATCAGACTTGGTGGCAAGCACCCCCTGCACTTGCTGAGCTCTCTTGCTGGCCCAGAATCCCATCTTACTTTAAAAATGTTTGGGGAGGGAGGGAGCAAGGGAGAGGGAACTGGGATCGACATGTAAAATAAAATAAAAAAAAATAATAATAATAAAAAAAGAAAAAATGTTTGGAGGGAAAGGGAACTCAGAAGTCTTCAGAGAAATGAAATTATCTCTCAGCTGAAATCTAAATGGTGACAAAACGGACCAATTTTATTATATTACACTATATTTAATCCTTTTAGATTTATGGATTGTCATAAAGATATATTTAGAAATATCGCAGCTTTGAAAAGCGTTGTCTCTCAATTGTTGATTATGCTGGTTAGTGAGAACTGTGGAAGCCAGCTGGAAGCAGCTATATTCAGTGTATCTTTTTTTTTTAACATTAAAATATCTGATGATAGCGTGAGTGCTATTGATGACAATATGGGTGTGAATGTGTAGAAAAACACATGGTTGTTCACATTGTAATTGAATCTATTCTTTTCAAAAAAAAGCGGGGGCGGAAGAGATGGCTAAACAGTTAAGGCTCTTACAGAGAGAGGGAGTTTGGATGTTAGATCCATGTTGGATAGCTCACAACTACCTGTCAGGGATCCAACACCTTCTCCTGGCCTCTTTACCCACACACACACACACAGAAATATATATACAATTTTAAAAACCTCTAAAAGAAAAAAAAAAAAGAAGAAAGGATTTGCCTACTAAAATATGCATATTTATGTTCTAAGAGAGTTTCTACTACCCACATTTCAAAAAGTTCTTTCCACATTGGAGCTATTCCTTCATTAACATGCCCAGCTACCATTTCACATAATTTCTGGCATTAGGTTTCTTTTAACTCCATCAAGCACATGTCTGCTACTACTTGCAGCCTCATGAGGGGAGTACACATTTGTTATGCCACCTAGAGAGAAAAGCTTGTCAATTTCTCCAAAATGCTCTGCTCAGTTTATTAACGTCATCTAAATGGTGACACAATCGGTGTCCATTTGCTGCTGCTGCCTTGGAAATATTGAAACGTTATTATAACTTAGCCTTACATCTCAGCTTTATCTCTAAAATTAATGCTTTTAGGCTCCATTTATGTCTGTCAACAAGTAACGATCATGGATGTGAGCTGGCTCATAATCCAGAGGTACTAAGTTGCAGTGGGTTACCATGGAAACTGTTTTATTGCATTTTTCTCTTCTTGATTTAAGGCATTTGACAATCATAGCAACTGTTTGCCAGTCTTCACACATCATAAAAAATTCAAAAACACAAACAACCAATAAGAGGAAGAAATGGAAGAAAACTGAAAGAGGAAGGAAAATGTTCAACTGTTCTTGGACCTCAGTAGAAACATAAAAAGAAAAGAAAACCCCGACAGCCTAATATTTAACATGGACCTTTCGTGAATGCTCTATCTCTCAGACAGCCCAGGCGTGTTGGAAATTCAATCAGTGGTTAGTCACCGAACAGTCCTGTCTGGTTCGTTTTGTTTATCACATCATGTATCTTTTATGATCTCTGGGACTTTAGCCTGAAACAGCATTTTCTTTAACAAGACTGTTTCTCCTTTAATGTTGTTTACTACACCCCAAACATTGCTCTTTGGTATCATGGTGCATTTTCCAATGAGCAAAGGTCTAAAACAGAATCTGGCATGAATGTGTGTACTTAGGATCTAGAGGGGTTTTGTTTTGTTTTGGCCTTGGTTTTAATTCCATATTCGGTTCGTATAACATATTTGCCAATTCAGCTGAGGTCATCGACACAGCCTTGGCTGAATTAAGGCAAACACAGATTAATCACGAACATTAAACCTTGGAAATGGAGCAGGTGAAAACGATCTAAAATTAGACGTTTGTTAAAACACAGAGGAGAGACAGGCAAAGGGGGTTTGACTTGCTGCACTTAGACATAGGTGGGCTGCTTTTACTATGTGTGGTCATATAACCCTATGAACTCTTGGATCCCCCTTTTCCTGTTTCTGGAAGTTTATAGGTCAATCTCAGGTCTTTCCAAAGATCTGAATGAACATTCACTCACCAGTTTTTTTCAGGACATACACAACAGCAGGTACCACCTAGCTGTTGTCTATGTAAAAAAATGGAGACACATACCTCTTCCTCACCTCCTCCAGGAATTATATGGTCCACCCAGGTAGGCTGATGCCAGGCATGTCCTATGGGAACAGGTTTCAGTGGGAAAACAGAAAAAGATTGATTCAATGTGATGGGAAGTCAGAAAACATTTTACTGGAAGCTGAGGAAGGAGAAAACAATCAAGCAAAGGGGATTGAAAAAAAAAAAAACCTAGGGAGTGCTAGCAGGGTACATGGTGTTATGTGCTCTCCTGTTGTCATAGGACAGGTAGGGCACAAAGTCCCTGTTTAAAAAGTAGAAGAGAGCTAGGCAGTGGTTGCACACGCCTTTAATCCCAGCACTCGAGAGGCAGAGGCAGGCAGATCTCTGAGTTTGAGGCCAGCCTGGTCTACAAAGTGAGTTCCGGGACAGCAAGGACTACACAGAGAAACCCTGTTTGAAAAGCAAATGTAAAAACAAACAAACATGCTTTGAGGAGAGTGGCCTGAGATAGGATTATAGAGAAGGTTCGAAGCCAATTTGCAAACTATGTACCATAGTTAAGAGCCATGAGAAGTCGGTGAACAATTTTATGTGGAAAAATTAGGGTTAGCCTGGTTGTATTAGACACTGATTGTAGTTTGAGGTCTGGGTAGAGTGATGGCAGAGCAGGTAGTGAGGGGCTAGAATCACTGTCTCCAAAGAAGAGGGGACAATCATGCTGAGATGTAGTTTTAACAGCTTCACTGGGACCACAGAATGGAGAGAGGAAGGGGGACTGACTGCATGGGAAATGACCAATTGCCTGAGTTCCTTGGATGGAGCCAGAGTAGGGGGTGTGAAGGGAAACCATACTTAGGTGATGGCAAGATAGTCTATTGAATTAAATGTACAGATGACAATGCTGTTGGTCAAGGCACACACAGGGTCAGGAGAATGTTTAAGTAGTGATTTCTATTAGGATGTTGGACTGGGTATTAGGGCACCGATGACTGACAATGGTTCTAGATACATTGACTTACATCTCATAAGAGAAGATGAGGATGTTAATGCCATGAAGAGAGAAACAAATTGAGCCCAGGAAAGGAATTATGGAAGAGAAACTATTTTCTGTTTGTGTGATAGAGTTTTACAAAAAGGATAGATGAGGAATTTTTATGTTTTTATCTTAGTAAAGTGGGCATGTAGGGCAATATATTCTGAAAGACAGAAAAATTGAAGTATAAACATTAGATTAAAATATTTTACAGTGTTTGCCTATACATGTGAAGCAATCTGTATTTAAGATGCTAGTAGGTTCATATTTAGAAAGTAATGTTTCAAATAAGAGTCTTAACATTATCTTGAGCCATGGCTGTTTTAAATGTTCATAATATGCATATTTAAATATGTGCTTACATTGTATATGACAGATTCAGACACTTCCTGTGTCAACCATCATACACTTCCATTAAATATTTATTTATTTTTAAAATACGTTTTATACTCTCATAAAAAGGGAAAATTGAGTTGTAAAACTATACACAAAGTTAGTGTTTATAGTTTAACCACAACTCACCCAAAATTATTCAGTGTTGAGAAGTGTGTCTCTTATTGATGCTGAGGAGAAGGAGATTGTTTTTGCTCTTGGATCTTTGCAATGGCTAGATTTTCTTCAGACCTCAAAAGACCAAGTAGAAAGGTGAAGTGACATTCATTAGTATTAAAAATTTCAGAATTAGTTATTGTCCGGTGGAAAGAAACGAACTACTGAAATGTATGGTAAGATCCAGATGAGGAGTCTACTCATTCCAATGAGTATGTTACTGTCTTGTATTGTAATTCATTCTTTCATGTGGTAATTCATTTATTCAACAGGCATTCATTGAACTGTGATATTCTAAACTCAGTACATACTTTTAAGGTGTGTGTGTGTGTGTGTGTGTGTGTGTGTGTGTGTGTGTATGTGTGCATATGTGTGCGAGCCTGTGTAAACCATAGAATGTGTATAGATGGGAAGACAACCTATACAAATCACTTCTCAACTATTATATGGGACCTGGACATTGAATTTTGACTTGGCAACAGGCATCCCTCATCTCCAGGCTCCACAGTCAGGTTTATTTTATGATTTGTTGTGCAAGCTATGCTTTGTATAACTCCTTGAGATGCTATTAACATACAGGTTATATAAACCCTGACTTCAGCCAATTGGCTTCTCATCATTCTGGCATAGGACCATGTGAGTTCCATAAGAAAATCTGTCCATTATCCCCAGCAGTAAAGGGATGGGGCACCCCTCAGATTAGAGTTGGTGTACTTGCTTGGAGCCTTCAAACATTTTTAAAACACTATTTTTTAGTAGAAAAAAGATTGTTGACAGATATGTTTTGATTTCTAGAGATACATAAAAGAAGGAGTTCAAGGGCTTTTTTCCAAATATAGAACAAATCATATGTTTGATTGAAGACTGCCTCAGACGGGGTTCTATTGCTGTGAAGAAACACCATGAGCAAAGCAGCTCTTATAAATGAAAACATTTAATTGGGGCTGGCTTAGGCTTAGTCCATTATCATCATGGTGGGAAGCATGGCAGCACACAGGCAGACATGGTGCAGAAGGAGCTGGGAGTTCTATATCTTGATCCACAGGCAGCAGGAAGAGACTGAGCTACTAGGCCTGCTTGAGCTTCTGAAATCTCAATGGCTACCCTACTAGTGATGTACTTCCTCTAACAAAGCCACATCTTCTCAGCAAGACCACCTTCTAGTAGTGCTACTCCCTATGAGCTATGGGGGCCACTTTCTTTCAAACCACCACAAGAAATTTAAAAGGCACTGCTCTCCTCCTCCTTCTTTGTGTATCCCTGGAATTCGCTCTGTAGAGCAAGCTGGCCTGAAACCCACAGAGATCTGCTTGCCTCTGTCTCCCTAAATGTTGGGATTAAAGGAGTGCTCTGCCATTGCCTAGAGGGATTGCTCCTTTAAAGAAGAAAGCAGTCTCACCATACTTTGATGTCTCTTGAGCCATCTTGTGATTTAGGATATTCAGTATGTGTATGAGCACCTTTTTTTCACTTACACACTATTTAAGCTCAGGGGTGTCTTTTGTGAGATATACTGGGGTAGATCCCAGTGAGATATTTAATCTTGAATGAGGTTAAGAAGGAGCAAGGAGATTAGTCAAGCACACCTGTGTGTCTTTTGAGGGAGTTTCAAGACAGACTTTCACTAAGGATTAATCTACTCTAAATGTAGTAGCATCACCATTCCATAGGTTAGAGGCCCTCATGGATTAAACAGTAAAATGAAGAGAGCCAGTTAACTCTAGCTACTTCCAGACTGCTGTGATGTGGGCTACTGTTTTGGCTGCCTTCCCACCCTGATGGGCCAAAACTCTGAGCCAAAAGAACTTCTCTGAAGCTTTTTTCTCTAGTATTTTATCACAGTGCCGAAACCATCAGATTGAGTCGGGAGACCTCAGTTGGGATCCTAGCTCCAGCCCTTTGGTTCCTGTGAAATGTGAGCAGCTCCCCAACCCAAACAATTATTTATTTGTTGCTACATTAAGAAGCAGACCCAAATTGAGCAAGTTTAAAACAATATCCATTTGATGGCTGGGGATGATGAGGGCCAACAATTTAGAATTGACTCCACAGGTGCATCTTGTTATGTTGAGGTCAGGCATGAGGTCAGAGCCATACAAAGACTTTGCTGAGGTTGCAACGCTTTAAGTTTGTACTTTCAGTAATGTCCCATTGACCAAAGAACCTCTGGTGGTCAAGCCTAGATGTAAAAGACAAAGAAATTGTGCCCCCAATGAAAGAAAGAGGGCACACAGGAGAAAGAGGAGGATGAGATGAAAAGGGCTAAGGAAAAAAATACCCTGCCCCTGACTAGACCTGAAATCTTGGCCAAGGAACTTGACCCCCCATCCCCACCCCAGGACCAGGGCTTGAAATCTCACCAATCTCTAAACTTGCCCAGACTGGGCTGCAGGATCCTACCAATCCCTGAGTTCCCCAAGCACCAAATTCACCAATACCCAACACCTGAGCATGAAATCCCACCAACGCTTAAGTTTGCTGCAGAATAGGGCCAGAAAAATTCACCAGTCCTAACCCACCCTGGAAAGCACCCTCCCCCTGAAAAGTAACCCTATAGAGAAGCTCTGTACCCTGTTAAGTTTGGTGCTGTTTCTCACCCTAGAGGCAGCTACCCTTCTGGATTCTTCCTTCCTAATATATCTCTTGCATGGGGTTTGTTATGGGGTGTGACATTTTCACCAGAGTGGAACCCAGCTGTAACAACTTTAGGGAGAGCAGAACTGTAACACTTTCTCTGGGGGAACAGGGCAGGGCTGGAACACTTCTTCAGAGCAGATAAGAGCAGAGCTGTAACAACTTTGCTGGGGAAGCCCTGCTTTGCTAGAGCAGAGTTATTACACTTACATTGGGCAAACCTTTCCCTGGCTCAGGGCTGGAAGCTGAGATGTTTACAGTGACTTTGTGGTATTCCTTGGCTCCCAACTGCCAGGATAGGTTGATCAAAAGTAACAGATATGGCTATAAAGAAGAGTACAGAAAAGGGAAGGATAACAGGGAAAATTAAATATCCAAGGTAGTAGAACAAAAGTCATGGCTACTGAGTTGACAGGTGGGTGAAGAAAAGGGGGATTAGAGGTAGCACTTGGCCCCTGAGATTTAATGGTTTTGTAGGCCGGAAGAGAAACCAGCTTAAGAGGTGCTTATTTGGCAGAGAAATGAGGCATCTTGTGGAGGTGTCTGTCTGGAAGTCTCTGACATCTCAGAATGATTCCTTTGTGGAAAAGAAACTGTTGTTTAAATAAGAATACTCCCCATAGGCTCATAGATTTGAATGCTTAGTCACCAGAGAGTGGAATTCTTTGATAGGATTAGAAGGATTAGGAGGCATGGCCTTGTTGGAGGAAGTGTGTCACCAGGGGCTTGGGGGATGGGCTTTAAGTTTTTAAAAGGCAATGTCAGAACCTCACTCACTGCCAGTGGATCAGAACTTAGCTCTCAGTCACTGTTCCAGGTACCATGCAAGCCACATGCTCCCCACTGTGATGATAATGGATTTAACCTCTGAAAACCTAATACTGTAAGTAAGCCCCTAATTAAATGCTTGCTTGCTTTTTTATTTTTTTTTTTTTTTTTGAGACAAGGTTTCTCTGGATAGTTCTGGCTGTCCTGGAATTCTCTCTGTACACCAGGCTGGCTGTGAATTTAGAGAGCCACCTGTCTCTGCCTCCCAAATGTCGTGATTAAAGGCATGCACCACCAACACCCATTTTAAATGCTTTCTTTTATACGAGTTCTGTGGTGTCCTTTCATAGCAAGAGAACAGTGACTAAGATAGTGACCAGAGTGTTGACACTGGAAGGAATTTAGACAGCTGTAGCAAATGTCAAGATTCACATAATGTATAGAGTAACATCTTACCAGGAAAATGTTTTATTATACAGATCTTTTTGTGAGATCAAATTCCAATTTTGTTTCTTTGTTTATTGGATATAAGAATGGTTTAGACAAGTTCACGTGTGTGAGCGGATCATTTTCTTTTGTGTAAATTTAAGGATCTTTGTCACACTGACAACTGTTTATCACACCTGCCAACCCCTGTGGTTTTTTTACCTGAATTTGGTCTTCTTTTTTCCCTTTTATCTGATGACTTTTGCCACAGTTACAGTGTACGTGGTATTTCAGGTTCTATTTTCAAGCAGCTGCAAGCTGCCCAGCACAGTTGGGAACAATGTTGTCTTTCAAGGTTCTTACCAGCACTGCCAGCATCCATGCTACCATCCACCCACCCTTGGATTGTGACTGGTCCCACCTTGTCTCCCATCTTATTTCCTCATGCCATCTCTTGCCTTCTATCTGGTCCATAATCCACTCTGTAGATAAGAGCCCACCCAGTATTTTAAGAATGTAAGTCAGATCCTATCATTTCCCTCTTAGTATTTTCCAGTGGTTTCTCTTTTCACTTAGAATGAAAGCTAGACTCTTACGTGTGGCTGGAAGAGCCTGACTGACCTCATTCCTATCCATATCTCTAACAGCAGAGCTCTCTTACCCTCTGTATTTCCATGGCTTCTGTCCTCTTTCTCTGCCTCAAGACACCAAGCCCATCCCTGCCTTGAGGCCTTTGCATGGACTGTTCCTCTGCACAGAGAGCTTTGCCCTACATTTCAAATGTTGCCTTCTAGCCACCCCTGCTATTCAATGGCATTTCCATGCTCCACCCTTTAAAAGGTGTTTTCTGCCCTCTATCAAATGCTGCCTGAACCAACCCTCTCTGCTCTTTATTATTTTATTGTTCCTTTACTTACTAACACTCAAAATTATCTCTTTCACTCGTTTTCTCATATTTAGGATCTATTTTCATCCACTCTGTCACAAGACAGAGAGTTATCAAACTTTGGCTTTCCATTTTGTCTTCAGCATCTAGAGCTAGAGATAGTCCGAGGAGCTCCTGATCAAATGCAGTTCAAGTCATTTCAAAATCCCCCTGATGCAGGGTTTTAGGATCTATCACTCCAGCATCTACAGCTTGGTGCACCATGCCATGTTGTCTTCTAAGTCCTTCAGGGCTTAGCATAATCCTCCTCCTGGACTTGATGACAGTTAGAGGACAAGCATATTCCCCAGTTGCTTCCTTTTCCTTGGTGTGGTCTGATAGCAGATTTCCAATTAATATGGAACTTTTGAAAAGTCCCATTGCTTATGATTTTCTCCCCTAAACTTGTCCCAATACAAATCTTGATTTTGTCCCCTCACTAATACCATACATAATTTTTGTCCTTGTTCATTTTTCTCAATACTATCAGTCTCATCCTAGTTTGTCTAAATCCACATTTTATCAAAAAAGATATCTTCTTGCCTTCCTAGTAGTGTGTCAAATTTAATAATTACTTTCCTTCCCCCTGGCTTCTATAAAGTAGATGACAAAATATTGGCCAGGAGGTCTTAGTACCAATGTCTGCCACTCAGAGACCTCTAGAGATCTCTCTGGAGCACTAACCATTCACAACTCAACTCAAATCACTGTTCAGCTTTCATCACCCACCCTTTCCTAGCATGTTATCAGAATTTGTATTTACTACATTAACTTTTCTTTCAACTTGATTAGCACTATTCTGACAAATAAAAACAGAGGAAGGGATGTAGCTCACTGGGAAAGTGTATGTCTACTACACAATCTCTGGATTTGATCCCTACAGATGAGGAGCACTTTGGTTTTTCTGTATTTTTTATTTTATTATTATTATTATTATTTTAAGACAGGGTTTCTCTGTGTAACAGTTCTGGCTGTCCTGGGATTCTATCTGTAGACCAGGTTGACCTGAAACTCACAGAGATCTGACTGCCTCTGCTTCCTGAGGGCTACAATTAAAGGCAAATGCTTAAATTAACCCATATTTTTATTCATCTATGTTCTACCATGTGGCTTTAACCTCTACCCCATTTTGTGTGTCTGACTCATTCCATATCTGGCTAGCTTCTCCTTTCTTCTTCCCTGCCTCCTCTCATTCCCCAAAATGGTGTCTAAACCAGTGTGACACACAAAAAGTGTACCAAAAAAAATTATTCCATAACAAAAACTGGTCTCTGGACTTTTCCTCCTTCATGGCCCAACTTCCTCTGAGTAGTTTCTACTGTCCCCTTTTCCACTTTCTTGGGTTCATCCTGACACCACTCCATCAGCTCTTAGGAAATTCCTCCGTGGTCCTCTGCTTGCCAAGTTTCAAGCTCACTTCTTTCTCTGGCTTACTCTTACCCGGTTTTTCTTATCCTATTAATCTTTTTCTCAAAATGCTTTTCTTCTTTCATCAGTTTGCAAAATGTCAGGTTATGCTATAGAAACTGGAGTGAAGGGAATAGTAACCATTATGCAGGAGAATTTTGAAATGACCTGGGCTATGGTCATAACCAATGTTTCTCAAGCCACATAGAGCTTTGTGCCTCCTTCACGGGTGCCCCTGATGCCTCTGCATTTTGTTTATTGCAGTGGACTGTCTCTTCCATGTAACACAGTAAGCATTTATCTTTGCATTTGTTAACTCTCCCAGTCATTTTCTTCCTATTATGGTTTCTTATTTTTCATGACTGAATTTAGACAGCACCTTGTCACAAAGACCTTCACTGGCCTCTCCAAGTAAGACACTTCATTGCCACCAACTTAGTCATGAAAGTCATTTGTGATAGGTATTGTCTAATCATGTCCATAAACACAACACTCAAGAGGGTCAAAAGCTGGAAGCCAGCCTGAGCTACGCATTTGGAGGTGGCCGGTCTCGCACTGCACACTGAATGTTTTAAAAACAAATAAAAATGGTAAGTGTGAGTGCCACGCTTGATCTGTTTCATTCCCTCTTCCGCCAAAATCCAAGTTTCCTGAGGTTTGTTCAGTTTAAATCTCCAGTGCCTACCAAGGTGCTTGACTCATAGTTGATGGGAAATAGATGCCCTTTGACACAGAAAAAAAAAAAAAATGCATAAGTGAGTGAGGGGGTGAGTAAATGTGTGAGGACTGAGATTCTCTTTGTTTCATTGAAGCAAAACATTCTTAACAAAACAGTTTTAAAGGAAAAACAGCTCTTTTGTATTTAGCGTGTTCCAGTGTTTTCCAACCACCAGGCCAGATTTGGAAACATTTCATCATTGGTGTATAAAACCCTACACCTACTAGTCATTTACACCCAATTCCCTCCTCCCCTAGTCACTAATGACTGCTATTCCACTTCAGTATCTCTGGGTTTAACTATTCTGCATACTTCATATAAACGAAATCATTTAGCATATGACCCTTTATGTCTGACTTCTTTCATTTAGTATAATAGTGTCAAGGTTCATCTACATTATAGTGTCTATGAGTACTTTGTTCCTTATTACAGCTGAATAATATTTCATTATATGTGCATGGCATAATTTGTTTAACCCTTCATTTGATGGACATTTGGACCATCTCCACTTTCAGCTGGTAAGAAAAACGATGCAGGAACATCTTGCACACTTGTTCCTAAGGTGGTGTCATTTTGGAATCTGGGCCTCAAGCAATGCTTCCCAGAGCATTAAGGCCCTTTAACTCTTCCTCTTCCTAATTTGCTGGTGTGTCTCTTCTCCAGAAGCACTCAGAGTGGTTGAGAGTAGCTTTACAAAAAGGATCTGCCTAACCCACATAGCAAATCAAGTTCTTTTCTCTGTGGATTTGGTCAGCAGGTCCTAAGCTTACCAGGGCTGGCGCTAGAACTAGGGGTGGATGGAGAAAAACTGAGAAGGGGAAAGGAGGGATGGTAGCTACCATTGTGACTTTTTAAGAATATGCCTGTTATAAGTTTACTCATCCAGCAATGAATCCCGATTCTCTAAGAAACGTTAGATAGAGCCAATGTGTTCTGAATTTAACACTTGGTGGCCCGTGGTGGTGTGTTCAATACCATCTTGTTAGAAGCTTTTAATCTGCAATTAGATATATATTAAGCTATTAAAATATCATTCCATTTTAATGATTTGAATCTATGAAAACATGTAAATTAGTACTGGCTTATTAAACTTTGCAGTTTTGGGATATTGTTAAAAAAAAGAATTCTACATAGAAAATGTTAGGGATGGGGGAGGGGAAAGCCTTTTGTGTGTTTTATTACATCACTCTTCAGTGAAGCTGACAAGAATGAAAATGTCCATGCTATTAATAATTTTAAAATAAGCATATTAGTTATTACTAGCAGAAAGGACTCAGGTGAAACCTGAGACGCCGATGCTGTTTAGGTCTGAGCACTTTGTCTACAATCCCTTGCTCTAGCTAGGTTCTGGAAAGCTCCACTCAATTTAGAACATACATTTCAAAATGGTTTCCTCCCTGGAACTGTTGGAAAGCCTGTAGTTATGTGGTTACTTAAATATTATTTCCATAGCTATGATGGCTTCCAGCCCCAGCTGAAATGCATATCCACAAGCCCCCTGTGAAAATGGGAAGGGAGGGGAGGGTCCATAGAGGACCCTGACTTTCCTTCCAAGGAGGTATAATGTCTTTATAAAGTAATAATTAAAAGAAAAACAATTACAGGAGCCTTATCTGGACCAGGCAGCTGCACTGCTCCTTTGGCGTTAGCAATGTTTCTAAGGTTATGACAAACCATGAAAATTGCATCTTTAGAGGAGTTTTATTCCTTTTCCTATGATTTGATTGAAACAGACAGCTACATTTTGTGTATATATAATTAGGCAGTAAAATGGGCTTTGAAGGCAGGTTCCGTTTAGTATGTGAGTCACACGCACAGCAGCTTTTCATTCAGCAGCCAAAGACTGATCTTTTTAATGCCTCAACCCGCTCAACGTGTTTTCTGGATGCTACATCTTGCACACAGGGAGTTGGGGGGAGGAAAGGCAAGGAGAAAAAAAAAAAAAAAAAGAAGGAAGGAAGAAAAAAAAAATCAGCTTTCGGCCCATATTTCTTTCTTTTTTCATCATCTTCTTTCCAAAAAACCTATCTAGGAAGTCTTTGGTGATTTAACCCTACGACAACGTGATTTTATCATCTTTTTTCCAGATTGTCGTCAGGGGCACCGCTGAACGCTGCGCCAGCTCCTGGCGTGTCTAATCCCTCTCATAAAAGGCCATTGTGGCAGTAAACTGAGACCAGTGGCCTTTTCTTTCTGTGCCTCTCAGCTCTCAGAGTAATGGCGCTGAGTCCCCTCACAGCGCCTTTTCCTTCAGAGGAATAGTTTCTCCCTTTAACTAGGGCGGGGAGGTGGGGGTGGGGTAGGGGAGAGTGGGACACAATGCCATTTTCCAACGCTGTCCCTATATGTGGCACTAAGTGATTTCCCCTGCCCCACCCCATCTTAAATTGGGAAGGGCTTTAACACGGAGCTGTTATTTGAGATGCAGTCTGAATCCCCTCCCCCCCCCCCAGAGATTCTCCGCTGAGATTTCATGAGTACAGTGAGACCAGGCTTGGATGTAGCCCCGCCCCAATCCCCCTCCCCCTCTTGCCTCTTGTATTAGAAATTAAGCCTATCAGCTGAACATCACTATGTCGCCTTGGTCGCCTTGTCTGATTAAAAAGTCATTGCCTGCTAATCTCTGTGCTTTAGTTCGCTGTAAAATCCTCATCATCTCCTACCCCTTATTGACATGCCCCTCCAAAGCAGAGGAATCATAGTAAGCTAGCAACTTGGTTGATGTATGCAAGCAATAGCCTGCTGTTTGTACAGTGTCTTTCTTCTGAAGACCCAAAAGGACCTTAGGAATACTACCACATTAACAGGGCCTGCCTCCAACATAAAGGCATAAAGCCAACCAACCTCCATAGTCGTGACAGTCTAAACTTCTCTGGTGACTAGCACCCTGGTAACCAGGAGAGATACCTAGGTTTTTTATTGTTGATGGGAATTTCAATGTCCATACAAGAATTTCAATTTTCAGCTCAGGCCTATCACTGGGTAAGCCACTCAGTATTCAATTTACTTCCTGGGATGTCCCCCCGGGGAGTCTGCTCCCCAAGATGCAGAGCTTTACATGACAGGCAGGTGTATATATTTCCTCAATTGGCCTAATCTAATAAAGCCGGACATGATTTATATGTGCAAAATGTTGCCATGTTAAATAATTCAGAGTGAGACTGCCATTTCTACTCGCACTGCAAATAGATGTCAATCTGCATTTGATGGAGTCAGTATCCCACAGGGATTCCGGATCAACTGAAAGAAAATGCATTGCTTGCCCTGGTTCCAAGGAGGAATACTGGGGACAGCTCTCTAATGAAAGCCTATGGATTTTGGACCAAGCCAAGTGTGATTTTCAATGTCCACCATCTTTCCTGCTACTGGTTTTGTTCGAGGTAAATAGCTTCCATAGAGGGCGTGACAGCCACCCAGATCTCTATGTCAATCTGATAGCAGGACTTCCTTGTCAGAGGCAAGATGCATCTGTGGTGAAGACCCCATAGTGAGGTAATCACTACACCTTTCTACATAGTCAGCCTTCCTCTCCATTCCCACCTCACAATCTTTCCCGTTCCCTATTGCTTACCCCAAAACTGTGTGTTTTTTACATATTTTTTTCATAAAACAGTATCTTTTAAGTTTTTAATTCATTATGTTCTTTGAGGCAAGGTCTTGTTATGCATCTCATGCTGGGCTCAGACTTGATGTCTGCCTGCCTCAGCTTCCTGGGTGCTGGGGTTATAGGCAAGTACCCTATGTAGTGCATGGCAATAGCAGCATCCTGAACCGAGTTCTGCATTAACCGCAGTGACACAGTAGGAAGTTACAGAAATAAGGTCTGCACACTTCCAGAGCAGTGCTTGTATGAACTGCAGTGAAGGCTTATTGTAATCACATGCTGACATTATATATATATTCCCAAACATTATACTGCAACTTCATTAGAATATAAGTCCCATGAAAATAGAGACTTGGGTATCTCTGGTACTCTATTTATTTTATAGTATTATACATAATTAGTATTGATTGCTGGTAAAAATGAAATGAGAACATTATGGAGATGATACAACCAAGATTGAGAGTTTCCTGGTAGTAACTTCAGGACACCAATATGGACTTTTCAACTTGGCCTAATATTTTCTTTTAATTTTTACTTATTAATTAATTTATTTTCCAGCCCAGCTTCAGTCCCTGCCTCCATCCACTCTTCTGTTTCTATTCAGAAAGGGGCAGGCCTGTCATGGATATTAGCAAAGCATGGCCTATCAAGTTGCCTTAAGACTAAGCACCTCTCCTGGTATTTAGGCTGGGCAAGGAGATACAGTAGGAGGAACTTGGCCTAATAGTATGGCTGGATGTGTCCTTTACTTTTACTCAGCAGACAATAGTAGTCAGCTACTTCATCAATCTTTAACAGTGGATTGGGATCCAGGCTTTGAGTTACTCAGAAAGGAGATGCCTCAAACAGTGCAGGGAACCTTAACCCTGTGCATCCATGAGGCACACAGAGTCCACGTATGCTTTCTCCAGAGTTGGCCCTCATGAAGCAGGAAATTCTAGGTTAGTATTCCCTTTAATTAAAGCATAATTTGGAAGTTTGTTTTAAACACAACTCTTTATTTGGTTTTGATTTTTCGAGACAGGGTTTCTCTGCAAAACAGCTCTGTCTGTCCTGGAACTTGCTTTGTAGAGCAGGTTGGACTTGATTGAACTCAGATATCCTCCTGCCTCTGCCTCTTGAGTTCTCGGATAAAAGACATGCACTACCACCATCACTCCCCACCCCCACCCCCCGGTGTTGATATCTTTATACACATATACTCAGCTCTAGAGAAAAGTGAACTTAAAATATTTGCAGGAAAATGGATGGGCTTAGAATGGATAATATTAAACAAGGTTACACAGTGCCAAAAGAAAAATAAAAGCATCTTAAATGCATGTTTTCTCTCATATGGAGAATCTAGGCAAATACATACATATATATGTGTGTATATGCATATACACATATATATGTATATGTATATATATATATATATGCACACTTAGTACAGTATAACATAAAGGAAAAAAAAAACAAGAAAAGCTACATATCAGGAGAACAGGAAGAACTGAATGTAGGTAACAGACACCAATTACAAAAGAGACTACGAAGCTGAAGCTAAGTGTTTTTCTAGTTCTAATTCTGTCATTAGGACTTTTGGCTTTGCTATTGAGTAGGTGCAGGAAATGTACCCTATACTGAAAGAAAAGGGTTCAGTATGACAATCCACAGCTTCTGTGTCAAATGCTCATCCTATGTAGATGATCATTGAGTTGTATAGACTCTGGGTCTGGTTGATGTTGGTATGTGATGTTTTGAGTTATTTTTATTATATTTTTATAATAAAGTGTTATTGTTTTGTTTTGTTTTTTGAGACAGAGTTTCTCTATATAGACCTGGCTATCCTGGAACTAGCTCTGTAGACCAGGCAGGCTTAAATGCAGAGATCTGTTTGCCTCTGCTTCCTGAGTGCTGCGACCAAAGGCATGCACCACCACTGCCGCTAGGCTGTAATAAAGTTTTTTAAATAAAAAAAAAAAAAAAAAAAAATTGGAGGCTTCTAGTAGTTTCCAGGCGCTGCCGGGCGGCTGGGACCGAGCAGTCCTGAGGCTGTGGCTGCGGCTGCTTGGGAGCTGGTAGCGGTGCGATAAGTGAGCTGATGGCCAAGTGGGGTGAGGGAGACCCATGCTGGATCGTGGAGGAGCAGGCAGACGCCACCAACGTCAACAACTGGCACTGAAAAGCTGAAAACTCTGTTCCTGGCGGTTCGAGTAGAAAATGAGGAGGGAAAGTGTGAGGTGACGGAAGTGAACAAGCTTGATGGAGAAGCATCCATTAACAACCAGAAAGGCAAACTGATCTTCTTTTATGAGTGGACCATCAAACTAAACTGGACAGGTACCTCTAAGTCAGGAGTGCAATACAAAGGACATGTGGAAATCCCCAATTTGTCTGATGAAAACAGTGTGGATGAAGTGGAGATTAGTGTGAGCCTTGCCAAAAATGAGCCTGACACAAATCTCGTGGCCTTAATGAAGGACGAAGGGGTGAAACTTCTAAGAGAAGCAGTGGGGATTTACATCAGCACCCTCAAGACAGTTCACTCAGGACATGATCTTGCCCACAATGAATGGAGAGTCTGTAGACCCAGTGGGTCAGCCAGCTCTAAAAGCTGAGGTGTGCAAGGCGAAGTCTGCTCCTTCAAAAAGCCAGGCCAAACCTGTTGGTGTCAAAATCCCCACTTGTAAAATCTCCCTTAGAGAGACCTTCCTGACATCCCCAGAGGAGCTCTATAGAGTGTTTACCACCCAGGAGCTGGTTCAGGCCTTTACCCATGCTCCTGCGGCCTTAGAAGCAGACAAAGGAGGGAAGTTTCACATGGTCGATGGCAACGTCACAGGAGAATTTACTGATCTGGTCCCTGAGAAACACATTGCTATGAAGTGGAGGTTTAAGTCATGGCCAGAGGGGCACTTTGCAGCCATCACCTTGACCTTCATTGACAAGAACGGAGAGACAGAGGTGTGCATGGAAGGCCGTGGCATCCCTGCTCCTGAGGAAGAGTGGATGCGGCAAGGCTGGCAGCGGTACTACTTTGAGGGCATCAAACAGACCTTTGGCTATGGTGCTCGCTTGTTTTAGGGCCAGCAGCAGGGGTTCCAGCCTGTTTGACACTTCAGTCCAGCCTGCTCATGATGGGCTTGAGATTCACAGGATTGCACCATCCCACTGCTAACTTGGGGCTGGGGCCCCTCCTTTCCACATATACCTTGGGTTTGTGCATGTTTTCTGCTGGGTGGGCTCTGAGGGTGATTTCTCTTTTATGTGTACATACGCTAACTAAATAAACAGAATTTTAAAAGCAAAAAAAAAAATTGGAAAGCTAATTCTGAGGAATATTTTATATTATAAAAAGAAGACCCTCGTACATATTTTAAAGAAAGGGAAGCAGATAAAGAGATCAATTCCTTCTGCCCCACCTCCTTTCCTTATTTTTCCATATCATTTGTTGCCATCTGAAATTGCTAAATTTTGTTAGCTGTTTAATCTTTAAATAGCAGTTTTATTAGAATTTAAGTCCTGTTAAAAATAGAGATTTGGATATCTCTGGCATCTAGAATGGAGCCTGACATACTATGAGCACTCAATTAATATTTATTGAAAGAATCAGTTAATTAATTGCAGATTTTAAACATGTATGTTAACACGGTAGAATTTTATTCTAAATTTCATAGATATTTAACTACTATTCAAATTACTTAATTATTGTTTTTTATAAACATTAACCCTCTAGAAGTAATTGTTTGACAAGATCCAACCACCACCATTTTTTTTAATGTCTGCAATGAAATGGAAACATAAAATGCAAATAAATAACCTCAAATCAACAGGAGAAGTTAACTATAAGCTAAGTTATGACTTAAAGGCAATTTTACATGTAGGTTCTGGGTAACATTGTATTCAAACTCATTGACAGTTTTCAGGAAGCCCACATTGTATACCTACCAATGAGTCTTGGCTCTTCAACTGTTGATGTTAGAAAGACCCATCTTCTAGTTGTCTCTCCATACCTCAGTGATGGAATTTGAACTTCTGCAGAACAAGGTCCAGCTCTCGCATAATGCCTTGGTTTGCTCCTTTACCAAAAAATGGGATCAATATTCCTACTTCTTCTTCTTTTTGAAATTTTAAGCTGAGAATTATGTGAGATGCTTAGTAACATGACTAGTAGATATCACTCAATAAAACTAAGATTACTGGAAGCATTGTTGTTTCTGTTATTTACAAACCCATCTTAGCTAGCTAGACTGAACTTCTGAAATCTATTCGTTCTGTCTACATTTCTCTGGCTCAAGGTCTCCCTTCAACTAGCATGGATGGCTTTGTTGTACAAAATTTTCTTGGTTGAAGCCTGGTTATGGTGATACTTTGTTTATGAGCTAATAAAGCCACTGAAGATCAAATGCAAAGCTAGCCTCAGCCATGGAAGCTTGGCACTCATGGTACACATCTTTACTCCCAGGACTCAGGAGACACAGGCAGATGGATCTCTGTGAGTTCAAGATCACCCAGGGCTATAGGAGAGTGAATCAGTCTAAAAGAGAAACAGAGCTCAGGCCTTTAACCCGAGCACTAGAGCAGGGCATTCAGGACAAACTGTCAATTAGTCTCCAGCCACTTTGAAGTCAGGATTGCCCTAGCCTTGGTAGAGGTAAAAGCTCTCTGGTAGCTTGGCTGCTTTGCTTCTCTGATCTTCATCTTGAACCCCAATATCTGCCTCTGGGTTTTTATTATTCATGTTACATCTGTTCTTTCATTGGAATGATTCACTCAACCACAGCTGTGCCTGAGCTTCATGTCATGTCTGCACCAGCATCATGCATCTTGTTCAGTCTCGGAATCAGATTCTAAATCTAGCTACCACCTTCCTTCAGTCTCTTATTTTGGACTTGGAAAATTATGAATTGCCTAAACATCAGAATAATCTTGTCACTATCTTTAATGGGTAGTCGTGGACAAAGCACATGCTAGCGGAGTTCCACCTTTTCTTAAAATGAAAAGAGTTGAGTTAGACTCTCCTCAAAGGGTGGCTTAGTGTTGAAGCATTTTTCTAGCATTCCTCTTGTTCAGCTCTCAGCAGAAGAGCTGGGGGAGGAGGAAATGGACAGGGAGGAATAGTGAATAAATCAAAGAGAGTTCTTTAAAGTTATTTCCAACTAAAAATGTTTGACCCTAGTAATACAAGTAAGCGTGTGACTTCCATACCTTGCATGTTAGATAGTCAGATTTCTTCTGTAGCAAGGTATCACATCTCCCTATTTTCTCCAATGTTAGACAATCTAAACAATGTGTCATATGTGCTGTTCTATATCTCAGCATTTTTTTTTATGGCTGTCGATTTCTAACTGTCTGGAATATGTATACACATATATCCAGAATAACTTGACTCCTCTAATGATTCATACCAGAAGTGCAATTTCAGTTTTCAGTATTAGTCCACAGCAGTTAAGATGGAATGCCATCTGATTGTAGGTTTGATAGTTCTGCTAGGCAACATAAAACAACAACAACAACAAAGGCAATGCATTGCCTCTGTGGGCAGGTTTGTTAGGACTCAGAAAAATATCTCCAAGTGAAGGTCCTGGCAGCAAAGTATTTGTGAGCCCTTCCTGTCTTCAGATTTCTAACCACTCCTCTTTCCCTGAAGCACCTCCTAGAAACTAGAACCTTCTCCTCAAAGCAGCCATAAAATCATGACTCTAACTTCCAACTTTCCATAAGTGCTGGCCATAAAAAAATACTTTGATCACCCTTGTTTGACTGTATGTGATAAGACCCCATTCCAGGAAAGAGCTTACTCCACAATGAGGAGGAAGAAATTCTACCAAAAGGAGTCCAAAAAAATCTGAACAGACAGGCCTTTCAGGTTGGCCCACTCAGCCTGACCAATCCTTTTTTGTCCATTCTCATTCTGCACAACAGACCTAAGCATGGCATAGACAATTTCCCCTGAGCCTTCCTCCTAAAGGCTTCTATGTCAGATAGAGCTCTGAGTGACTAAATCTGGTGTGCTTTTCTTGTTAGCTTGCACCTGGTTATAGAGGTGTCAGCTGTAACTCTCCTGTGGAGGGGGATGGGGGAAGCATTGTCACCTCTAAAGCTTTATGACTTAAAGTACATTTAGATACACTGGCTCCTATGACCCTCACAACCAACTAATGAGGTAAGTAGGACAAGCTTGTTGTCCCAATTTATACAAGAAAAACTAGGGCATAGCAGAAAACCAAAGTGGCTTGCCCTAGGCACTACAGTTGATTAGTAACAAGTAGGACAGGAACCCAGAACTGTAAGTCTCAGTTGAGGGTTATTTCCCTGTTGCCTGCCCCCATTCTTAGCAGCTGACTCACCCCAGGAAATGCCCATCACCAAACCTTCACAGTGGTAAGAGAACTCTCCTACCCACTGGCTACATGACTTCCTTGATACAGAACTGGTCTTTGAGTCCGTTACGTCAAAATACATACAAACATATGCTTCCATACAAATGAAAAGCTAGTGGGGGTATATAGACATGGTTTGCAGCTATAGATGCCACATGTTACTAGAGATTAAGACCTTGGCTATGCTCTGCTTGTCTCCTCTGATTTGTCCCCTAATGTGGGAATCAATGCAAAAAGCAGCCCTGAGCAAAGCCAAGCACAAGGATTTAGTAAAGGAGCAGGTAGTATTGCTGTTTATGGGAAAGGGTGAGAAAATGATCACCATATGAACCGTGGAATTCTAGCCGTGACCTTGAATGAGCCATGAGGTCAGATGTTCACTCTTGCTGACTAACACATACGTTGCCAAATTTCTTACTGTTACAACATGGGGAGTTGCTATTAATCTCTTTCAACAAAAGCCTAGAGATTTGCAATGTTTCATCACCTTTTCAGTCTTGTGTTATTGCTCTCCTTCCCTCTCATGTGTTGTAGCAGTTTTATCTCCAGGTCTTTTGAGTTGTGGATCTGTAAAACCGGGCTGAGTCTGTAACCCAGTGGTAGAGCGCTTACCTTGAATGCACTAAGAAAGTCTGAGCACTAGCTCAATAAGCAATAAATAAACTAAATACATGCTAAATACTAAAATCAAATTTTATTTATAGATTGCTCAAGCAGTCTTCGACATGTCTAGCCAGAGTTTAATTCTTTTGAAAGAAACGTAAATGTTGTAAAAAGTAACATTAAGTGTTATGGGTAAAGTGTAAATGTGCACTTGAGGTCTTGAAAGGCACATACATTCAAGAAAGGGCTTATTGCCCTTGTTGCCCAGGTATAGTGGTACACACCTGTAATACTAGCATCCTGGGTATTATAAGAGGATTGTAGATCTAGGACCAGCATAAAAACAAACAAAATCAAATAAAACAAGTACACATGAAAATATGCTTGGTGTTAAATGTTTATAGCTCCCCAAACTCACATATTGAAGTCCCCAGGTTAGTTATGTCTGGAGAGGGGGCCTAAGGAGGAAAATGTAAGTTAAATAAATTCATAAGGCTGGAACTTGGTCCTATCAGAACAGTGTCCTGTATGAAGAGATGCCAGAGACCTTCTCTCCCTGGTCTTCTCTTTCCCTTCTCTACTTGCAGAAACAGGAAAAGGACCTCATAGAAATGAACCATATGCTCAGGGAAGATGGCTCTAAGGTTAAGCCGGCTTTTTTTGCAGTGGACCTGCTTTTGGTTCCCAGTACCCATGTGATGGCTCACACTAGCCTGTAACTCCAGTTCCAGGGGATCTGAAGCTGTCTTCTGAACTCCACAGGAACCAGGCATCCACATGGTTCACTTCATGTAGGCAAACACTCTAAGACATAAAATAGGGATATGTGTGTGCGTGTGTGCGTGTGTGCGTGTGTGTGTGTGTGTGTGTGTGTGTGTGTGTGTGTGTGTGTGAGAGAGAGAGAGAGAGAGAGAGAGAGAGAGAGAGAGAGAGAGAAATAGGCTATCCTGGAACTCACTCTGTAGACTAGGTTAGCCTTGATCACACAGATCAGCTTGCCTCTACTTCAGGAGTGCTGGAATTAAAGGCATGTACCGCCACCACCCTGCCCATAAAATAAAAGTTTTTAAGTCTTTCAAAAAGAAAGTAACAAAGGAAGAAAGGAATGAGGGGAGGAAGAAAAAGAATGGAAGGAGCCAGAGACATCGATTTGGGAATTGAAGTCTTCATAACTATACAATTACAATAGTATAACAACAACTTCTTCTATTCTGTCTTAGCAGCCTAATATTATTCATGAAACACTTATAGAAAAAAAAAAAACAATGTCAGTCTATAAACAACTCAGACTACAATGACTTGGATTGCAGAAGCTATTGAAGGGAATGGCCATGATTTTAGAAAGATAACACATACTCATGAATTTAACAAGGAGGTTTAGGTTCATATTCAAGCTTGCCATATCTATAATAATAACTGGTATCATCTGAATGGTCTTTTGTGTCCCAAACCATATCACATTCAGGCTTTTACTCCCTTCCAACCCCACTCTCTCAAGAAGCATTACTATTTAATGCCCAACACAGATTAAGAATTTTTAAGAATAAATTTTCACCAGGTGGAGATGGCACACACCTTTAATTCCAGCACTCGGGAGGCAGAGGCTCTGTGAGTTTGAGGCCAGCCTGGTCTGCAGAGCGAGTTTCAGGACAGCCAGGGCTATACCCAAAAGAACCCTGTCTCAAAAAACAAAAACAAAAACAAATAGAGAACAACAACAAATTAATAAAATCAATTAAGTGAGTGAATAGTAGTGTACAGCCCCTAAGGAAATAGAGGGACAGAAATGTTATATTCCTTGGCAATGGCAACATGGCCTATGCCACCACCAATATAAAATAGAGCTACAATCTAAAGGCATAACGACTTAGATAAAAAGAATACTTTTCTGAGTTGGTGTAAAGCAAGAGGGTGAGTTTTATACCTGACACAAAGAACATTTTTACATAAATATCAGAAGAAATACCTACTCTCATGGTAAACTAATATCAATTAATAAAGAACAAGGGAAAGGGCAGACAGCTCCTTTTAGATCATAGGTTCTCAACCTGTAGGTCATGATCCCTTTAGGAGTCAAAAATCAAACATCCTGTATACCAGATTTTTACATTACAATTTATGACAGTAGCAAAATTGCAGTCATGAAGTAGCAATGAGATAATTTTATGGTTGGGGAGTCACCACAGCATGAGGAACTGCATTAAATGGTAGCAACGTTAGGAAGGTTAGGAACCACAGTTTAGATTTTTCAACAGTTCAAAGCTATGTGTTCAGAGATGACAAAACTTTGCAGGACCCACAGAAAGCAAATATTTGATATGATCTTTGCTCTCATGCTCAGCCATGGCCACTGTTATGTAGTTTTTTGTTGTTGTTTTGCTTTTTTCCTACCTAATAATGTTTATCTTAAGCATAAGGGACACAACTAAATTGGTTTTCCGGGAATAGTCTCCATTTTCCACATAGAGTTGTGATCTAATAAAAGTTTCTATTGCAATCCAGGCTATTATTTGATGCTCTCAATTAATACACTGCCTTGTGCTTTGAGATGTTGAATCAAATCATCAAAGAGTTTTGGAGATAGCCCAGTATAAACTCTTGAACTGACATCTCTGAAGTGAGATATTTCATAAGGTTGTCATAACAGGGCTTACCCACGCATCTATAAATACAGCAAGGTGACACCTTGGCCAGAGGATAAATTAGGGATACACCCTTTTTTGGCATCAAGCCTGGATTAACATGTCACCAATAATTTGAAGACAGAGTCAGAATTCAGAACCAGAATTAACTCCCAAAGGAGAAAGGATGCAGTTAAATAAAGAGAAATTAATACTCCAAAAGATTTGAGGAAATTTTGTATAGGCAAAAGGATTGGTTGCTATGAAAACAAGCAAGAGCCTTTAAAATAAATATTAAGATTATTGAAATAGAAGTTCTTTGTGAATAGGAAAACCTGTGGATGGAAGTTTCTGCACCGCCCAGTCACACAGCCCGTTAGTCCCAAATAAACATACAGAGTCTTATATAAATTATAAACTATTTGACCTATTGTTCAGGTTTTCTGCTGTCTAGCTCTCTCTTAATTATTAGCCCATAACTAGTAATCTGTGTACGTCCACATGGCCTTATCTCAATGGAGAATGCCTGGGCGTCATACCTGTCTCTGTCCTTGTTTGGATTTCCTGCCTGGCTAAATCCTGCCTGCTCATTGGCCAAAACAGCTTTGTTCATCACCAATTAGAGAAACATATATTCACAGCAGACAGAAGGATATCCCCCATCAAAAACCAGCATCATGGATAGGCTTATGATCAAATGAGTGAGAAAACCGATTGCAGTGGTCTGCTAGAGTGCAGGAGGAAAGGGCAGTGTACTGTCCTGACTGTGCATACCCTGAACCCAGATGCACAAGCCCTCTTATGTCAATGTGTGAATGTACAGGAACAGGGCCATTGTGGTTAAATGAGGTCCTAAAAATGTGCTTTGTTCAGTCTCTCCGTCACTCTTAAAACGGGATGAAATCTGAAAATGTGAAAAGGCATACTAGATGTGTGTGTTCATAGTGAAAGCATGTATGTGGAGAGCAAGAGAGGGGGCATCCAGACACACCAGGCTGACTGGCACTCCCAGCTTCCAAGAGACAGTTTCTGTTGTATAACCTACCCAGTCCATGGCATTTTGATCGTTCAGTCCTAATAAAATAACACAGGCAAAAACAACCAAACAACAAATCATGAGAGGTATGAGAAAATGGTTACAAAGCACAGACAATGCACCTCAATTAAAAAACAAAAATTCAATTAAGATTTCCAGGAAGCAGACTGGACAGATGGCTCAGGACCCAGGTTCAATTCCCAGCACTCACATGGCAGCTAGAAACTGTCTGTAACTCCTGGTCAAGAGTACTCTATACCCTCATACAGATTTATATGTAGGCAAAACACATAAATTTTAAAAAGAAAATAAAGATTTCCAGGAAGGTAAAATAAAGATAGTGAAAGAAAGAATATAATTAGGAAATGGGGAGCAAGTCAGTGAACAGCCTTGTTCCATGGCATCCGCTTCAGTTACTGTCTTGAGGTTCCTGTACTGTTTGAGTTCTGCCTTGGCTTCCCTCATTGAGGGAATGTGATAAGGATGTGTGAGTCAAACAAACCTCAAGTTGCTTTTGCTCATGGTCTTTATCACAGCCATATGCATCAAAACTAGGATGATAAGTAAACCAGGAAAAGATCTCTATCAATATAACTATTTTCCACCTATGTGCACAATGAATTTCTTGTATGGAGTCTTACAGAGAGTTCTTGAGCCCTCCATTTTGGTTTCCCACTGCTACCTTCATGGTTAGAGATGAATCAAGTTTAGACTGTATTTACTCCAAACCTTTTCACTGAAATGAAGCAACTGAGATGCTGCTTAACTAGCAGATGACCTTAATGGCATATGCCTCCACCACCCAGCACTCAGGAAGCAAAGGCAGGTGGATCTCTGTGAATTTGAGGCCAGCAGGTCTACAGAGTGAGTTCCAGGACAGCCCCCAAAGCTACAGAGAAATCCTGTCTTGAAAACCAAAACAAAAAATACCAGGTGGCTTAAAATTTTGTCATTTAAAATTGTTTGACATGTTCCCATAGAACCTTACAGAGACAAATCTGTTTTCTCCCTTTGAATTGAGCTTTTGAAGTGACACATTTGGCTCTAATAACCAACTATCTGGGAATCTTCCAACAGTCCACTCTGAACCAACAAATTAGGAAGAGGAATAACCAGAAATGACTGATGTATGAAATTTCCAAGATTGGCTCGTAAAGGCCATGAAAGTCACTCTCAGACATCTAAAGTCCTGAGGCTGCTATGGTGAATGGTCACGTGTGCCATTTCTGCAAGGTGCCAGATTGTGAGGGAAGTTGCCATGGACCCTCCAAGGGTGCTCTATCTCACAGCTACTAAATAACCTCCACTGGCAGCATGTTGAACAGGAAAATCTCCCAGTGAGGTATGCTCTTACCACTGACATTCAAAACTATGAAACTCATCAGAGAAACTGTAAATTAACCATGGAGCCTGGTGGTGGTGGCTCATGCCTTTAAACCCAGAACTCAGGAAGCAGAGGCAAGTGGATCTCCAAGTTCAAGGCCAGCCTGACCTACAGGGTTCCAGGACAGCCAGAGCAACACCTGTCTCAAAACAAAACAAACAAACAAATAAAGCAAAGCAAAAACAATAACAAAAGAATTGACCGTGGAAGGGCGTGATGGTTCCAGGGTTAAAAGTACATTTTGCTCTTCCAGAGGACCCGAGGTCAGTGCCCAGAATCCCAGTGAGATGGCTTACACCTGCCTGTAACTCCAGCTCCACTGATTTCAATAAGTTCTTCTGTACGCTTTGGTCGCCTGCATTCACTCAAAAACAATTACCCATAAGGACTGGGGACACAACTCATGGTCAGAGTGCTTGTCTGACAAGCGCAGAGCACAGAACATTCATTTGATCCTTAAGATTACAAAAAAGAAATCTGAACAGTGGAGGCACAGGTCTTTAACCCCAGCACTGGGGAGACAGAAGCAGGTGGATCCCTATGACTTCAAAGCCAGCCTGGTCTATAGAGTGACTTCCAGTTCAGATAGGGCTGTTACTTAGAGAAACCCTGTCTCAAAAAAAAAAAAAAAAAATTACAAAAAAAGAGGGAGAACCAACCATAAAAGGCAATTAAGGCAATGACTAGTAAAAAGTAAAGAGGAAAAAAAAAAAAAAAAAAAAAAGAGAGATACTAAACAGTTGGAAAGCACTTTTTAGCCTAAGAGAGATTGAACCCTAAGACCACAAACAACAAAAAACATTAGAGAACTCCGGAGCTCTACTGTACATTTGAAAAGCTAGAAGAAAAGATTTGGAAAGGTTTTATCATAAAGACATAACTCTTTCAGGTGACAAATGCATTTACCCATTTCCCCCAATTAAAACATCACATTATGTGTGAATGTATAGAACATGATAGTCAGTTAATTTGCACAATTTGCAGGATTTCATTTATCAGTTCAAAAACCAAGAACATAGGGATAGCATGATGGGGGATGTCCTTCTGTACTGTGAATATGTTTTTCTTATTGGTGGATGAATACAGCTGTTTTGGCCAATAGACAGGCAGGATGTAGCCAGGCAGGAAGTATAGGCAGGGCTACCAGACTGGGAGAATGCTGGGAAGAGGAACTGTAGAGAGTGAGTCAAGGGAAGAGACACCATGTAGCTGCAAAGGAAGAAAGAGGCCCAGGCATCTCCAGGAGGCCAAAACTATGGACATACATAGAGTAATAGAAATGGCTTAATAAATAAGAGAGAGCTAGCCAATAAGAAGTCTGAGCCATTGGCCAAACAGTTTATAATTAAAATTAGTTTCTGTATGTTTATTTGGGACTAAACAGCTTCTGGACTGGTTGGACAGAAATGTATGTCCACAATAGCAAGTAGAGTATGTAACATCTGAAGTTATAAAATATAATGAAGCACAGGAGTAAAGCTCTCACCCTACACCCTACACACACCAGCACACACGCTCAAAGTTGTGATGAACATCTTCGAAGCCAGTCACGGTGGTGCACACCTTCACTCCCAGCACTCTGGAGGCAGAGGCAGGAGGATCTCTGTGAGTTCAAGGCTGGTATGTTCTGCAGAGGGAGTTCCAGGACAACCGGAGGTACAAAGTGAGACCCTCTTTCAAAACCAAACCAAATAAAACCAATATCTGTGTGCTGTAATAAATGGTGTATGTACTGTTAATGTGGTGTATGTGCACATGTGTGCACATTGGCATGGAGGCCAGAGCTCTGTGTCTGCTGTTCCCCTCAATCACTGTCCCCTCTACCTTCCTGAGATCCATCTCTCAATGAATGTGAAGATCATCTATTTGACTAAGCAGGTTGGCCAATGAGCTGCAGGGATCCACTGGTCTCCTCACCACTACCCCAGAGCTGGGGCTACAGGTGTTTATCACTAGATTTTTGTATAGGATCTAGTGGTCCAAACTGAGCTCTCTTTCACTAAGTCAGAATAATGCCTTTTAAAAAGGCAATGTTCAGCCAGGCGGTGGTGGCACACTCCTTATGTCCGTCCCATTGTACTCACATGAGGGTCAGAGGACAACTCTGTGGAGTTGATTCTCATCTACCTTTATGTGGGGTCTGGGGATTGAACTCAGGTCATCAGGCTTGCTCAGCAATCTTGTCAGCCCCATTATTTTCTAATCATAACTGTTATGTGACTACTATGTAATACCATGTAAATGTGGTTTCTAATTTTACTATTTGAAACCCACATGCCACTATAAATAGCCGTGCAGTTTCTTTTTAGGGTAATCGTACTGTTCTAAAATTACATTGTGGTGATGGTTACAAGGCTGAATGTTAAAATTCATTTAATTTTACACTTCCCTGAAATAAAACCAATGGAGTCTTTTCAGACTGCAGATCACTTGCATACCCCGAATTGTGTGCAACTGGTGATTGTTAGCTCCTTAGACATACTCCCAATTCCTTCCTTTTATTTTCATTAAATTTACTTTTCTTTTTATTTTTTCAAGTCCTTATATTTTCTTTTTCTTTTCTTTTATTTTGAGACATATCTTATATGCAACCCTGGCTAGGCTGGAACTCTGTATAGATACTACATGGACCAGGTTGGCCTTGTAATGTTAGTGGTCCTCTTGCCTCTATCTCCCAAGTATTAGGGTTATTGGTGTATATCACTACACTGGGCTGCTCAGAGCTTTATATTTTCTGCCCCAACTTATATATTTGTATTCTCTGATGATCCATTTTCGATCTTATGTTCTGTTTAATGACTTAACATACACTTTAATAACATTTTTTTTTTTTTTTCATTTACAGGGAGTCCTCACTCTTCAGGTTTTCATTGACAAAGCCCCTCTTTTGCTCTGGTTAGTTTAATTAGGCTGTAGAATAGTCTAATCGAATTTTGCATCTTCTGATTTTAAAGTTTCTAAATGTAGGATTTAAATCCAAAAAAAAAAAAAAAAAACCAAAAAAAACCAAAATGTGTTATCTTTTTTTCTTTTTTTACTTGTTTATGTGTTTGTCTTGAGACAGGGAAGGGTGTAGCTCAAGCTCACCTCAAAGTGGCTTTGTAGCTGAGGATGACTTAAGCTTCTGATCCTTCTCCCTCCAGCTCCTGAGTGCTGGGATTATAGACACGTGCCCACATGCCACCATGCTGAGTTCATTCAGTGCTGGGAATCAGATCCAGCATGCTGGGCAAATACTCTACCCACCCAGGTACATCTGAAGCCTGATTCTCTTCTCCCGTTGAATGCACTCATCAGCTTAAACAATATCTCAGTGCATTCTGATTGCTCACTGCTCATTTTTTTCCTGCTACGCTTCTGAAGAATCTATACCAAACATCTTTTAATAACTTGATTTCTAAGAAACTTGTCCAGGCATGTATTATATGATGCATTTACTAACTTCTCAGACCTTTTCAGAATACTTCTTATATATGTCAATAAAAGCCTGCAAATTACAAGATATTGAGGTGTTTCTGGTAGTCACTATTAAGGGTAGGCTACCACCCTGGGACTAACTGAAACACGTCTTTGCAGGACTAGTGACATCATTCAACCATACCTTTAGTTGACATAGCACAGTTTCAAGGGCTCACTAGCAAGCACTGGGAAAGTAGATGGCAGCTTCCATTGCTCCCAAAGGAGACTTGAGTATCAGTTCCTAATAGTCATATCTGAAATACGACTTCACTCCATACCCTGTTGCTGTCCTTCAAGACGTCCAAGACTCCGAAGCCCAATTCGTTCCTCCCTCTGCAGCAGTGCTCATGTGCTCGTCAGGCCTTTCTTTCCTCCATCTCTATTTGAGCATGGCAGTCATTTAATCTGCTTCTTCCCAGAGCCAGGACAGATTCCTTAGATAAAGCATGCCTTTCTTCTCCCCCCAAGTCATACTTTTTGTACTTATTACCACAAGTCAATTCCTTTTCAATTTAGCAAGCACCTTCCCTCATCAAGAAACCTGAATCATCTAACACAAAGACAACACCCTCTGTCTTTTCGTGTCTTCCATGGACCTCATAAATAGCTGCAGAGGTTGGCTGAATTACCTTCTGAATACCCCAAACTTAATCATGGAAAATGAGGTAATATTTATCGAATGTTTAGTGTAATTCCGGGCACAGAGTGTTACACAGGTGTTTGTTAAATAAAGAGAAAGGTTGATAGGACATAAGCTTGGATTTAGAAGGACTATTGTTATTGTAATTACTGAAAATGGTGTCTATAATTTATTAACAGACCCAGATAATTTCCTCTTTATTACCAGACTCCTAGGAGTGTGGAACTACGGATGGAAACTGGGCTTTTTTTTTTTTTTTTTTTTTTTTTTTTATATTCTGTTCCCTTTTCTAATTACATATCATTTCTCTCACAGTAGTACTTAAATCTCATTATATTTAATGATTTATCCATTTTCTGCTGTAACAGTTTTATCAGCGACTCCTTGTATTATAATCTCATTATTTCACAAAATGATATCCTATTTGTTAAGAACAGTAACTGTTACCATGATTTTATCTCCAATGCTCTTTTCGTGTTAGCCTCTTAGTCCTCTTTGTGAAAAGATTAAACCTCTTTCTTCTCTTCCTTTAGTCAAATTCTGTTCAATGTTGCATATATAAGTGTCTTTTGTGTTGCTATTTTATTTGAATAATTTAATTCTTCATCTGAACTGTGCAGGCCTCATAATGCTATGTTTTAGGGGAATAAGAAGGCAATGTTGAGGAAATCTAAATTACAACCCCCCCCCACTTATCCTAAAGTATAATATACCTGTAATGAAATACTGAATCTTTATTTCTTAATTTCTACTGACTTTATTTCCCCTATGGAGCTGATATTTTTACTTTTTGATTGAAATGTACTTTGTGGAGGAAAGCTATAAAATGTTCAGAGATGCATGCTGAAAGTACACATGAAATATTACAGATTTCCACCATTTATGGGCTTAAATGTATATTTTACTAACTACACACACACACACAAACCTGCATCAATACAGGGTTAGGGTTCAGATGCAATCTTTTGCTTGCTTGCATGTGTTATAATGCCATTTGAGATGATTTAAGATCAGGGTAACATGAAAAAGTTTGCAATGTTGTTGTTTTGAAGCCAGATTTTGGTGGTGCATGCCTTTAATCCCAGCACTAGGGAGACAGAGGCAGGAAGATCTCTGTGAGTTTGAGGCTAGCCTGGTCTACAGAGCTAGTTCCAGGACAGGCTCCAAAGCAATACAGAGAAATCCTGTCTGGAGCCTCGCCTCCAAAAAAAATTGTAGTTTTGAATGGTGTTTCCCCTCCAAATCCTGGTAGCAGTTTTTTCCTGCAAACTTTAATATGGAGAATGTCATGCATCCACTATGTGAGAAATGCTGGTTATGATTTATTCTTTGGCATGTGTTTATATGTGTATGTGGGCGGAGGGGTTGGGCCAGGGGTCTGGGACATGTGCAAGCCAGGCATACCTGGGAAGAGCAGAGGGTAGCTTTGGGGAGTCAGTTCTCACCTTCCCCTGTCTCTCTTTTTGTTGTTAATGTTGCTGCTATACTGCATAAGCCAGGCCTGAAATTTCAAATAGATGCTCTAGTCCCTGCCTTTTATTACCACAAACCAATGTTTCCATTAAAGATGTGAGCCATCCTAGCTGGCTTTTTCCAAGGGGTCTGAAGGTCAAACTTGGGTCTTCAGTCTCATCTTTTTACCTATTACAGCCATCTCTCTACGTTATTCTCTGTGAAATACAATCATGTACGTGCACACACACACACACATTCATAGGTCCACATTTCTGAGTCTTCAGGCCAGAGATAATATATTTTCTCAAAAACATTATGCTACTGATCACTGTCATGCTTTCTACCTGACATAATGTAGATCTTTAGTGGAAGCTTTACCACTTCAGTTATCTTTGCTGTAAAAATGTTTAAAATTCTTTCATGCAGGAAAAGAATTCACCCGTCTGATGTTCCTATGTGTGACTTAAAAGGGTTATGATGTCAGTACACACTTTTCTGGTAGGCCAATACAGCAGTGAAATACACAGGATTCCTGAGTTAAATCGCAGTTTCTTCATCTAATTTCGAATTGTATTTAGCTTGCTGGTCCCTCATAAAGAGTAAATACCTTAGTGTGCATGAGGAATTAATGAGAGTTTTTGGAACATGAAAGTCAGACATGTTTCCAGTTGCTGTTTTCTTGAGTTACAATCCATTTTTTGTTTGGTTGTTGTTATTAGGTTTTTGTTGTCGTTGTTTTGAAGACAGAGTTTCTTTGGGTAGCCCTGGCTGTCTTGTAATTTACTTTGTAGACCAGGCTGGCCTCAAACTCAGAGATCAGCCTGTCTGTGCCTCCCAAATGCTAGGATTAAAGGGATGCACTACCACTGAATAGCTAAATTCAAGATTTTTACGCTAAAACATTTCAAAACTTAATATATAATGTTTAAAATTAAAGCAAATGTTTATTTGTTCTACTAACCTTTGTGGGAGTCCTCTAAGAAACCAGGACCACATAATGAGAACCTAAACAAACAGAAAACATTAGATGAGAGGTACATTAAAATCTATTGGGGAGAGCATGTCTCAGTTGTTAAGAGTATCTGATGCTCTCTATAGGACCCAAGTTTGATTCTCAGTTCCCAACTCACAATTGCCTGTGACTTCAGATCCAGATCTGAAGTCTGTTCTGGTACCTGCACACATGTGGCATACATTCACACAGAAACATTTCATGTTTAAACAGCTTCCCAATAAGATGCTTTATGTTTTACAGGGTGTGTGTGTGTGTGTGTGTGTGTGTGTGTGTGTGTGTGTGTGTGTGTGTGTGTGTGTGTAAAAATGTGGGTAGAGAATGGGGGATGAGGAAGAAAAAGAAGGAATGATTAAAATATTTTTATAAGAAAAAGACCCATCCAACAGGCTAGCCTGCCAGCGAATGTTGAGCTATAGAAAGCTAAGCTGCACAGCCCAGGCCCAGGAACCAGCCAATCAGGAGGCTGAGAGCTCCATTTCCATAACGATGATTGGCTAGTATTCTGGAGGCTGGCTGAGCTGCAAGAGGATGGTGGGGGGGGAAACGCTCTCCTGAGAAAATAACAGAACAACTCTCTGTTGTTTACTGCATATTCTCCAAATGATTGTAGCGATTCGTCCTTTAGGCAAGCTTGTTTAGAAAACAGAAGAGGCACAGTTTTTCTCAACAAGCAGAGGCCTTCGACGGCCAAAACGCTGAGCAGTACGGAAGAAGTCCTCTTTCAAATCAGTGTTAGGCTCCTTATTTCTTCTAATCAAACTGTGAAGACTGTTTAGGAGATGCATAAAAATTCTACATCAATAAATAGGGTTTGCTGGTTTTGATGAATGCCATTATTTTATTACATGTGTGTCAACTTAATGAAATCTGAAGAGGGTAGCGTTCACAAAGTGTGAAAACCCTTTTAAGTATACTGAACATTTTTGTAGTTAAGGGTGTTACACCACACTCAATAACAAAGTTGCCCTGTTTTGTTTTGTTTTTCCTCTGCTGTAGTCACATATGCCCGAAAATTTTAGAGCTGTATTAAACAGTGAGGTTCATAATGCTCTCACGAATGCTTATACCTACAACTATTTGTCTCAGTAAATCATGGGGACAAGGGGACAAGGAATATAAGGTCTGTACCCAATAGCCTTTTGTCCTTTTTCAACTTGGTGTTCTACTCTGTTGTTTTAAATTCACACAGAGCAGTGATAATATTTCACCTACACGTTTTTAAATTTTACTTAACAAACATTTACCCGCCATGGACTCTCTTTTTCTGGCAATGAGACTAACACCACAATGCAGATTAAGCAGAAGTGTTTTTGCAGGCTTTCCCAGTGACCATTCCTTGGCTGGCTAACAGACCAGCCATTCAGAAGCAATTTTCTTCAGGCTGAAATTATGTGCTGACCGTAGCAGATCACTTCCCATAATAACCCTTCCCCCACCCAGCGCTAAATACAATCTGTCTCCTACTCACTGTAATAACGTGCAAATGACTGTAATTTTGCAGACAAGAAACAGCCCAAAGTGAAACGTGTCTAAACAGAGGTCGATTTGAAAAATCAGGGCCATTACCTAAATCTGTAAAATACATATTGTAATAAAACCAGCAACAGCAATCTCCAATAAGTAGTTCTAAAAACACAGCTTGTGTTTTGATCTTTATGTACCCAGTCTTCACAGGCATAAAAGAGAATCCTAGAAATGGTTTCATTGAATGCGATGGAAATTGCCTAACTTTGCTAGCTGATCCCAGATCCTGCTAGGGCACCCTTGCAGACATAGCCCACACCATCCTTAAAGTGCCTAGGGCCAAGCTGGGGTATGATTTCAGACACTTAACACTGACCTGCATTGCTGTTCTCTCAATGCAAGCAATATAAGAGTGTTTTCCTTTAAAAAAAAAAAAAAAAATGTGGTGTTTTGCTAGCTTCTCTCTAAGTGAAACATAGCTGGCTCAGGTTTCTGCCTTTTCTTCTCTATTAAGACATTGGAACTGCACAAGAAAACAGGAGTTATTTGAGCATACAGGGAGAAGCTACCCCATCTTTCTCTCTCTGTCTTGGTATTGAACCCATGCCCTCAAGCAGGCTAGGCAAGCACTCTACCATGGAACTGTACCCCTAGCTTTTTATTTCTCTACTATTAAAATTCATTGCAATGTTAAATCAATTGAAACATTTGCCTTCTATCATCTCCAGTTGTTTAAGCTAAGCTATATTACAAAGAGCTGTCAAGACTGCATGATTCCGTCTATATTGTGAGTTGATTTGTGAGATGTTAGGCTAAAATGAGTGAACAGGACATAAACCCACCTGAACAGCTAATGTAGAAATGTTAGACGGTGCATAAGAATATCTGTATTTGTAGAATGTCTACTAGAAATGTTTTTTTCCATCAGGGATTATCATCAAGTCTTTCTCTAGACCTCACCTCTTCTACCCGTCACCTCCCTCTACCCCTCACCTCCCTCTAGACCTCACCTCTTCAAGCCCTCACCTCCCTCTACCCATCACCTTCACCTCTCACCTCTCTCTACCCAGGATTTGAAATTGTTCTGTATACAAGATCTTTTTGTTCCCTTGACACTTTATTTTGGTCCAAGTTTACTTCAGAATAATGTAAAACATCAAATGTTTGACCAAGAGAACACTTGTTCCTTTGGTGACAAATATCCAGAGATAGTCATTGCTGAAATTAGTCTAAGGAAACTTGAGTAGAGTTTAGTATGCAGGTTCAAAAAAGGGCAGCCGTTTTCGTTTGTTTGTGTGTTTTGTTGTGTTGTGGTTTTTGTTTTGTTTTGTCTGCTTTTTCTCCCCCCTTAGTGGCTCTTTAACAACTAGGAACAATTATCTGTGGGTGAAAAGAGTGAATAACTTCTAATGTTTGTGTGGGTGTTTCATTAATCGACCCTGTATTCTTTAGAAGGGAACAGGTTGCCTGCCTACCCACTGCCTTCAGGTAGACAGACCACTGCTTAAGGGCTCCAGGCAGACGAGAATCTTTCCCTGTAGTCTTGTTGGGTAGCCAATACATTTCTCATTACATCTAAATTAGATTCCCTTTTCTATAAATTGAGCTCATTTCTACATTCTACATTGAATTCATAATCTAAGCTTTCATTTTCTAGTTATTCTCTTGGTCTCCTGAACTCCCAAGAAGCCTCAAGTGTGTGGTGTGTGTAGATTTAGAAAAGCTTCAACTTGTTTCCAGGTAAACAAAACCTAAGAAATTATGTCTGCTGGGCATAATGGCACATTCCTATGGTCCTACCACTTGGAAGGCAGAGCATATCAAGTTTGAAGCTAGCCTAGGCTTCCTAGTGAAATGCTTATTTAAAAAAAAAAAAAAAAAAAAAAGGAAGGAGAGCCTGGCAGTGGTGGCACATGCCTTTAATCCCAACTCTTGGGAGGCAGAGGCAGGCAGATCTTTGTGAGTTCAAGGCCAGCCTGGGCTACAGAGTGGGTGCCAGGATAGGTTCCAAAGCTACACAGAGAAACCCTGTCTCAGGAAAAAAAAAAAAAAAAAGGAAGGAGGTAAAACTGATTTCTGGCTGTTAATAACATACCCCCAATCAGAAGAAAGGGTTACAACCACCTCATTTATTTGCTGTGGTGCCACTTAAAAGCCTTGGCCTCCTTTTGAGTACTTTGCAGGTAAAAGGGAAAAAGTCAAGCCCAGTCTCCTGCCGGGATCTTTCCACCTCCTTGATAACTATGTGTTACTTGTAGTGCTGAGCTGATTTGGGGCCCCACGGAGGGGTGATGGTGACTACTACTGCAGGTAGGATGACCACTTTAATTACCTCCTTCAAGCTAACCTCATGTCTCCCTCACCCCTCAGTTCGGCAGGCTGCTCTTTTCCCCAGACATCTCTGGGTAGACACCAAATGAAATGTAAAATTACTAAGTGCACATACATGTAGAAAGAGTTTGCTGGTGTAATCAAGTAAAAGTAGTAGATAGTGATAGGAAGACAGCAGCACTCTGAACTTGATAAGACATGTAGGTAATAAGAAGAGGTCACGAATTTGGAAGGGAATAGAGAACACAGGAAGAGTTGGAGGGGCAGAATGTAAGGGTGGAGATTATGGAAACACAGTACTCATTTATGAAAGGCACAAAACGATTAAATGAAATAAAAATAATCATTTCTTTCGGATCTGTAAACAGAACCAAGCTTTCCACTTTTATAAGGGAGGAGAGTTACTCCAATTCCCAGAGCTGGTAGCAAATTATCTTTCTTTCAGTTTTCTATTAACTGTGAGGCCTCTGATTGTCCCCCACCCCTTGTCAAGCAAAACAAAACAAAACAAAACAAACAAACAAAAACAAATACACACAAAGCCAGTATAACAATAATAGTCTATTCAAAAGTTTCCTGGACGAATTTGGGGGCTGGGAGAGATGGGGGTGGAGAATAAAGGGCTGTGGGAATGCTAAAATGGAAAGAAAAATGCTTTAATTTGTCAAAATAATTTGAATTAAGACTATAGTCAAATTGGGCATAAACCTTCATCTTGACCAATGGTGTTTAAGATTTAGGTCTGAATGTTGAAGTCAGGGCTAGGCTATATTACACATCTGGGTGGTTAAATTTTGGACCTGGTTTTACTAATAAACCTGTGGTCCAACTCTGTGATTTCGTTAGTAAGGGGATGTTTTGAAAGAGCTTGCTCTCCCCTGGTGTTGCTAAATGGTAATGTTTAAATACGTGAAGTATTTTTGTTCTAAGAGATAAGCATTGATTTTTCCAAACTAATATAATATGGGGTAACCATACTCTGAAATGGAGACAACACCCCCAGGGACACAGGAAGTGCAAAAGCCTGAGCTGGTCTTTCGAGGAACCACACTTCCAAAAGAACTTAAGACTCTCCATATAGTGCTAGGCTGTTACCAAGGATCCAAACACAATGTAAAACAATCAAAAATACTACACAAATGTCAGTGTTGAAATGGAAGGATGAGTGGACATTAGACATCTAATTTGCCCCAGATTATTTGTTAATGTCCAGCTTCAATTCGAGTGAAAAGGAGTTAGGGCGAGCCACATACTCCTATAGATCACTTTGTCTGTCTTCCTCCAATAAAGGTCAGAGACTGCTGTTTGTTAATGTTTGCAACATCTAGTCTAGTTCATCTAGGGCAGTGAAACAACAAATTGGCATTTTTTAATGGACTAAATATATTAAAAACACAAACATTAGTCAATAGCCATTACTTATAACATGTAGCATAAATGTTTTTATTGATCTGCAAAGTCGCCACCAAACATTTACATCACAGCCGTCTTCTGCCAGAGGTAATTTCCTCTGTGTTCCCATTTGCCTAAGCTAAGGTACATCTAAAACTCCAATTGTCTAGTGCAAAATCCGAATAGTAAGCACTCCCTCAAACTTGGGGCTATAATAGGTTTACTTAGAATTCATAGACTGACTTTAAAATCTCCATATTGTAGCTCCTAAAATAATTGAAAATGAATAACAACACAAAATTAAAAATAAACTGTGTTCTAAAGGCTTACTTTGTAAGACTACATTAGCTTAAATATATTAACGAGTTGTTATTTCACATTAGCCTCTTGTCCTGGAAAATGAATCCCATTAACTTGCCTGCATTTGTCTCACCATAAAAGTGAGAACATTTTGTATGTTTGTGGGTTGTGGACAGAGCATTCAGAATCTCTGCCCGCGCCAGAGTTTCTGGTGGCAGAGATTTGGAAACAGGATTCTGACAGATAATTCAGATGGTTAAAAACTGGGGACAAGGGGCTGCTTAAGGGGTTAATATGCCTAGTATATGTTATCTTCCAAAAATCGATTTATTTTTCAATAAGGCTGGGCTGAGGCCTTGTTTTATATTTATTTGTCTTGTCAAGTCGCCGAAGATCAGGTGGAGAGATTTGTTGCTAATTTAAGAGGAGAGTCATTCATAAGGTTGGCTCAATGGTCGTCGGGATCCACACGTTAATGCTTGCAGAACCGAAGCCTGGAAACAAAAGAGTTACTTGCCCCCCCCCCCATTACCGCTCCCCCCTCCCGTTGATTTTTCTGAGAGAGAGACAGACAGAGAGAGAGAGAGAGAGAGAGAGAGAGAGAGAGAGAGAGAGAGAGAGAGAGAGAGAGATTGATTTTGCAGGAAGAGCAAGGTGGCGGGGGAGGGCTAAGAAGCAGAAGCTGCAGAGCTGGGCCGCCGAGTCCTTGGGACATGGAAGGGACAACAGGAAACCGCTCGGGTGGGTTTCCACCGAGCGGCGTCCCCGCTCTGCGCCGGTGGCTCAGCTGGCTTCCCTCTGCCACCGAGCGAGCACATACATTATTTCCCCCAAGATAACACAATCAAACTTGCATTTACCGACATCCTCTCTTCGCAGCCTGCTTGAGATGTGTTTTAATAAATAAGTGTTTTATGTGAATGATGTAGTAATTGAAACAGGCTCCCCATTTCCCCCCTCCCTTCGTCCTGCGGGAGGTTCCGCAACCCCAATCTGCTTCGAAAATAAAACGCTTTGTCTCCACCGCCACCCCCCCATCGCACCCCCACCCGCGCTCAGTGTGTGTTTTATACGTGTGTATATCTCAACCCCCTACAGTAGCCAAGAGAAAGCAGCTAGCCAATGAGAGAGCCCAGTTTCATAAAAGCTGCTCTCTGATTGGCTCTATGCGAAAGGGCATTGGGAACAAAGAAAAGTCCCTTTCAGGTATACAGGCTGAGAGCGCCTTTGGCTGCACTCCCCCTGTGCGTGTGTTGTGTTTCGGCTCTGATTCCACTGTTCCAGAGCAAGCTTGGTGTGTGTGTGTGCACCGGGGGGATCCCTGTGTTCTGCTTTTTGCTTTATTTTGCTGTTTTTTATTTTTATATAAAAAATACACGGGACGGTCTGTGACATTTGCTGGTCCATCTTTAATAATAAAAAAAATTGAAGAAATTATAATTTCCAAAATAAAGCGGCTGCAACCAAACACACTCAATGCAGTTAGAAGGAAAAGGTCAACTCGCTCCCATACAGACCGTAAGTACGGTTGCGTGGTGTGTCGCTATATAGCACTTTAGTGGGGTGTTCATGCAGGGGAATGTACGAGTTTTATGCATTGAAATGAGGAACTAGTTACAGGGTTTGGCTTTGCATTTAGAACAACCCAAGAAGGGTGAATTTTATTCAGTGGAGGGTGAAGCATTTGTAACTTCTTTAGACAAATTAAGCTTGACCGGGCACTTGGGCTAACTTAGAGTAAATTACCTTTTGGGCTCTAACCCAAAGGAGACTAAGAGTGATTCAGTTACACACCCTGGTCCGCCTTGTCAGTTCTATAACGCACCTTCCCCCTCCTCCCTTTTTCCTCCCGGAGCTGAGCAGACCCCCGCCCAGACCGAGGCAGGCAAATGGGAACCCGGGTAGAACAAGCCGATTTCTCTCCTGTCACATCCTCCTGCTCAGTAATTTAATAGTAAACTAGGGAATATTCATCCATTACATGTAATGGCTATAACTACCATTTTCCACCTTCTTAAAAAGAGCAGGGAGAAAAAAAAAACATCATTAAGAGAAGGGGGGAGCCCCACCCAACCCAAACAAACCCACAAATAGTAACAATGGTGTGTTTATTACAAGCCTGGGTTTGGGGGCTAGAAAATGTTTTTCTTTGTTTAATACACGAAGGGGGGGTGTCCCTAAAATCCCAGAAGCTCCGAGGTACCCTGCCCCCTCCCCCATGCGTCCGCGCCCTGGCCCTGTTGGGAAAGCCGACAAATTGGAGATCTGTTGAGGATAGGTTTATAAGGTGTTTCTTTAAAACATCTGCTTTGCTCTTGTGGCCATTACATTTCCCTCTTTCCGAACTTCCGAGATCCTAGATGGCTGAGAAATGTTTCACATTCATAACTTGTAGCTTCGCCCACTGCAGGGCGTGCTGGGGGAGGGGGGGCAGCTGGGGGGAAGGGAGAGACCTTCAGCTTTTTTTTTTTTAAAGACCAGATCAGTATTTTCTTGATACGCTTGTCACCATTTTTGTTCTCACGACAACCAATTGAGCCCTTGATCCTCACGTGATGTGAAAGGCTTGCACTGTAACAAAATCGCTCCTTTTAGATGGTTGGTGTTGCTAACGCGCCCATCCCCCCTCTCCCAGCCCCGACATTTCCAGCAAAGCGACTCTCCACTTCCAATCCATCAACAATTCATTACTGCTTTTAGCTTCCAAACGCCAGCTAATTAAAAATACTAAGCCAAGCTCTGAGGCCATCTGACTAAACACAGGAGGGGGTGGGCGAGAGGTGGAGAGAGGAGGGGGGAAAAATAGAGACGCACTGTTTGCTGCGTGTAGAGAGGGAAAAATTGTCCTGGAAAAAGGTCGCCTTAAAAAAAAAATCTTTTGACTCTAATTATCGAATTACCACATGACAGATCGGCTTGCGCGGCGGAGGATTTTAACCCCTCCTTGGGGACTATTCTAAGAACTCGGTTCTTTTTTTCTCAAAAACAACATAAAACAGGAAAACATCACATCCTTCAGGTTTCCAAGACAGCCCCTTTTAGACGCCGTTATTTTCCCCGCTCCACCGCCCCCCGCCCTGGGCGAAAGCTGCTCTAACTGGTTTATCAGCTCCCTGCATCGTCTGCTCCCTCCTCCTCCACACCTTTCTTTTTCTCCTCCAGCCCAGCTTCTCATCCCACCCTTTCTTCCTCCTTCTCCTTCCTCCTCCTCCCCCTCATCCTTTCACCCCCTCTGCAAGTTAGTTGGAGAAATCAAATGTCAGGAGGAGCGGAAAAATGCCACTTCCCGACTAACAGGCGGAATCCAGCCCAGATTTTCAGTCCTTTCTTCTTATTCTTTCTTCCCTTTCACTAATTTATCCCGATGTTAGCACATTCTGTCTCGTTACTAGAGGACGCCTGTAGGTTTGCTACATGAGATCATTAGTTACTGATCACGGTGACTCTGAAGTCTGCAACTGAAGGCGGAATCCGAAGTTCGGAAAAGTTTTTTCTCTAATCTCTCTCTGTCTCTGTCTCTCTCTCTCCCTCCTTTCCCTCCCCTCCCCCCCACTCTCTCAACACCCTATTATTCTGAATGCTTGTTAAGAGGAAAAACACCCTTCGGTGCTTGGGTTGTGAATGTGAAGCATCTCCCAGCTGCACAGTGACACGTTTTTTTTTTTTTTTTTTTTTTTAAGGAGAAAAGGACTCCAGAGCTTTTTTGCCAAAAGGGGGATGGGGAAGTGGAATTATGTTACTGAGTGATTATTTTGGCTGAGATGTGTTACTTGGTTTTTTTCTTTTTGGATCATTTGGTGTTTAAGTAAAATGAGGCACAGGCTTGTGTGCCGACTGGAGTGAGAAATACCTTTTGATTTTCGGGCCTAATTAAAAAAATGATAAAGGATTAAAAGGTAAGCATTCTCTCTCTCTCTCTGTCTTTCTCTGTGTGTTTTTATTATTTATTTTCTTGACAATCAACTGTTTAAAGGGGGCTGATCCCTTTAAAAAAAAAAAGCTGTTTTAACTGCTCTTTGTCAAACACACACTCATCTGTGGTCACTGGGGCCACGATCACTTAAAGTGTATGTCTTAATCAGTTTCCCTACAGTCAGTGGCACCATATTTTACAGGCTGAGCAGTTCTGTGACCCAGGGGTATGGCAGGATTGGCTAAATGAATTTTCCTTTTTTCCTCAAAAGGCAGATATGTAACCTTTCTTCTCACACTGTCTTTATACTGAGAGAAATTCTCTTAGGTCTGTATATATATATATATATTTCAGAAAAAATTGTATGGTTGGGGGGAGAAAGGGGAGGCATGTGTGTGTGTGTGTGTGTGTGTGTGTGTGTGTGTGTGTGTGTGAGGCGACACTGTTGAGTGGGTTTTTGTTTTGTTTTTTGTTTTTTCCCCTGTTTCTTATGGGAAACAAAACCTAGATTGCCCAGGCAATTTGTAAGAAGTATTAAAATGAGAAAGAAGGAAAACTTAGTGACATCATTTTAAACATGAGTCTCAGAGAACTTTCAAGGCCTGGCTATTTACATTGCAAGAGCCAAGACATGTTTAGGGACGTTTAACACCGTGTTTTTCTTGTCTGAGTGTCCTGGATCTTTTCCTGGGGTTGAAATATCCCATGTGCTAGGCAAAAATGTTCAACTTTTTGAAAAAAAAAAAATGCCACAAAAGTCTTTCTGTGCTTGAAGCAGATCCTTGGAGATATTTTAATGCTTTTAAAGAACTGGCTATAACCCTGTTGTTGAGAGGGAGAGAGATTTTCGTTTCAGCTTCTGTAAGATGCTAATTGTCAGGGGGTACTGTTCAAGTCTGGCTGTTTTCCTTAAAATCTGGTGATGGACTGCAGAGACAATAATGAGCCCCTTACTCTTTTTCCTTCCCTGCACTCTTTACTGATTCCCCAGTATTGTTTTTTTATTCCGGTAACACCCAGACAAGAAATATTCGATTTTCTTTCCCTCCACAGGAGATGGTGGACCTGGAGTGAAGGGTGTGAGATCTCTGGACACATTTTCAGGGCAGGAAAAAAGCAGAGGACGACTGGAAGATTTTTTTTTTTTCTTTAAGAGAAAGCCCAGCGGAGCTAAACGAATGTCCCCTCACCTTCCAAGGAAAGTTCATCCGATTTTTAATCTAGAGAGCTCATCTTCAGGATGTCCGTGAACGTTTCGACTGCAGGAAAAGGTGTGGATCCAAATACAGTTGATACTTATGACAGTGGCGATGATTGGGAAATCGGGGTTGGAAATTTAATCATTGATTTGGACGCCGATTTGGAGAAGGACAGACAGAAATTTGAGATGAATAATCCCACCAACACCAGTACCAACAACAACACTAAGGATTGTGGAGGTCCGGCCTCCAATGGGACCGGTGCTACCTCAGCCTTAGCTGATGGCCTAAAATTTGCTTCTGTTCAGCCCTCCGCTCCCCAGGGGAATTCACACAAAGAGACCAGCAAATCAAAAGTGAAAAGGGCTAAAACTTCTAAGGATGCTAATAAATCTCTGCCTTCTGCTGCCTTGTATGGAATTCCCGAGATCAGCAGCACTGGCAAGAGGCAGGAAGTCCAAGGGCGCCCTGGAGAGGCTACTGGCATGAATTCAGCGCTGGGTCAAAGTGTGAGCGGCGGCGGCGGCGGCGGCGGCAACCCAAACAGCAACGGTACCAGCACCGGGACTTCGGCTGCCACCGCGGGGGCAAGCTCTTGTGGGAAAAGCAAGGAGGAGAAGCCAGGGAAAAGCCACAGCAACCGTGGCGCCAAACGGGATAAGGATGCTGCAAGGTCCCGAAAAGACAAGCATGACCTGCTTCAGGTCCACCAGAATGGCAGCGGAGGCCAGGCCCCCTCTGGTAGTCACCTCTATGGCTTTGGGTCCAAGAGCAATGGAAGTGGTGCGAGCCCCTTCCACTGTGGGGGCGCTGGGAGTGGCAGCGTCACGGCTGCAGGGGAAGTTAGCAAAAGTGCTGCGGATTCAGCACTCATGGGAAACTCTATGTTGGTCAAGAAGGAGGAGGAGGAGGAGGAGAGCCACAGGCGAATCAAGAAACTGAAAACTGAGAAGGTAGGATAAGGTCGCCTTCTTGTGTGTCCCACTCTGTGTGCATCTGTTTGGGGATATGGGATGTGCCTCCGGGTGCTTTACACTTCCTAGTGCTTTTGGGTTCTCTGTGAGATTTCTATGACTGTCATCCTTTAAGAGTGCTATCCTGAGTGTAGTGTTTGGCTCTTGCTTTTGCAGCTTGTGGTACCAGCTTTGAAAGGTCATAGGGTGGGAGGCTCTGAGTGTCCTAAGTGCCTTTTGCCTTGTAAGGGCTCCCAGGGCAGCCAGCAAGTTGTCCATGTGCTTTGACTAGAAAACCTGGGGCTGTCCTAGCGTGACTTTCGTCCTGGTTTCTTCCCTAAGGAGAATTGTCGTCTGTGTTATTGTTAACAACGTGTTTAGGAACAGGGTTCTAGTTCCCTCTGTGGAAAAGAGTGTGAAGGATTATGCACACTCATTGTTCTGTTACTTTCCCCAGAATAGTTCTGTCAAAGGATGTGTACTCCAGGCTTGGAGTGTTGGTTACTGATTTCAGAACCGTGCAGCCAAAGCATGATGGTCTTGGTGACAGTGAGGACTCTCCCTTTGCTCTCTCACCCATTTGCAGCTAGAGTTGAGACTGCTATCACCTGGGTGTTTATTTAGTGCGCCTGGGCAGCTGGAAGCTCAGTAAGAACTGGAAAGCACACTTGGCTTGTGTTCCTGAAATGTACCTCTCTAACCAAAGGGGGCATGGTGGCTGCAGCAAAGGGGGATACTAGAAATGAGTGCTGCACTTAGCAATGCTTGCCTTAGGCCATTTGGACCCCTGCACTGCTCTTGGTCATTGTCTTAAAGTCTATGGTTAGACACTGCTGGAAAAACAGTCCCCAGTGTTACCTTGGTTAGGCATGGAGGCTTGGGTCTTGTTTGTCTGGGATGCAGTTGCTTTGGGGGTAATGTCTGGCAACAGATGGGTCTGTGTCTGCCAGGAACATTGGTTGGGAGGTGAGAGTGGTGTTTCTATGAAATTAATCTTTAGATTTATCCCACAAGTTGTAGCATGCAGATGTAGTATTTCCACCAAGTGGTTGTAGCAATGTGATTTCTTCTAAATGTGTTTATTATATGATGTGATGTAATTTTTTTTTTTTTTTTTTTTTTGCCTTTTTTTGTCTTGATCAGACTTGTGAGTGATGCTAGGAATCTCCTGGGAATTATTTCTGCATGGAATGGTTCACAGTTCTCCGATCCTTTTCATTTTCAACTTCATGTGCTCAAGATTTAAATGATAACATAGGAATAAACTTCTGATTGTAGACAGTGATGGAGGTAGAGAAAGGTGTAGACAACAAAGTCAAACTTGCAAAAGACCACTGATTACTTTTTGCGTCTAAATCCTCTTAGATAGCCTTTTACATTGATGAATTTAAATGACTTAAAAAATTATGCTCAGGTTTTGCTTCTTATAGTTTAACTGTGTGGTTTCACATGATTTCTGCTAAAAGACGTTTTGAAATCTTCTTATTACTTAGTACAGTGGGGCATTTACTTTTGTTGCCAATAGTCTTCAAATTGCAGCTCTAATCTGCTTTAACTGTCTGGATGAATTGCCCTAATCCAGTGCTCACAATGCTGTGGTTAAGGAGTCAGAGCTGTTTGATTGGATCCACTGGCTGCTGGGAATGTGGGAGGTTCTGCCCTTTTGCATTCCCCTTAGCCTTTTAATCTTCCAGCCAAATGTTCACATTCAACAATTTTGTTTAGCTGGCGATCGGAACATTTCAGGATCTCAAAGGCTGCTGTCATGGCAACTGAGATTAGTCCGTGGTGTCCGATCTCCAGTTTTTGTGTTCTTTTTCCCTTCCCAGTCACAGAGGGAAGTGGGTGAGGAGTGGAAGGGCTAAATTATTCACACACAAGCAATGCATCTTCAGGCAGAGCAATATAAATGGAATCATATGAATTCCATAAGTGAAGAGCAAACAAGTCATGGTACGGGCCAAGGTGGGGGAGGGAAGCCAGACAACACTGCCTTGCAGAAAGGAAACTGCACCAACCTCAGCCACTAGAGTTGGCTCAGAAACCCTCTTAGGGTGGTTCCCAGGGGCCTGTATCCCACAGTGTTGACCACTCTTGTCAAGATGAGGTGTTGACTTGAGATCTCAAATATAATTCCTTAAGCACTGTCCTCTCTACCTCCCAAACGACTTAGTAATATGTCCGTCCTTGGCTCCCAGAGATGACAATACCACACAGGAAAGCAAACCTAATCCCACTAACTAATGGTTCTGTCAAATGCTTTGGGAAATACTTCTCCATGGCAGAAAAAAAATGCCTGTTTAGGAAGTAAAAACTTAGTAGGACCCACTTGACTTGAAAAAACAAAAACTTCATATCTGAAGTTTTTTTGGTAACATTCTAAATGCTTTAAGTTCAGCATTGCTTGGAGAACCAGGTTATTGAAGAACAAGTGCCCCTAGGGTAAAAATGATTAACTTATGTGTGGCTCTTGTGTGTGTGTAGGGGGAACACATTAAAAACCTAAGGGCAATGTGTGTGTTGTCAGTATTTTTTTTTCCCCCCTGGTTGGAAGGTTAGACAAGATTCATAAGACTTGCTGTCATTGGTTAACTTTCACGGTGTGCTTAATGTCTATTTTTGGTCTTTTTCTTCTGTTTCTTCACTATACAGAGTCATGTAAAACATGATGAATTGGACCTTATGAAACCTAATTAAATCAGTGAGTGTTCTGGTTCCTTTATGTGGAAACCACAAGTATGTTGTAAAAGTTGACACTCCCTTAACATGAAAAAAAAATCAAAACATGCTATAATTCCAAAATGCTTGCACTATATTTCTATAGCCCATTTTGTGGTTAAGCCACCAGTGACATATCTGAGTAAGTAGATTTGATGGGTTGGTTGGCTTTTGGTTGTTAAAACCTGACTCTCCACGTCTTTCACCTTCTTTTCAAAGTATAATGGTCCTGCATTGAAACGTTTCCATATCTCCCTCCATCATCTTACAGTTTAGATTTAGTGAGAAGGAGCCATTGGGCTGAATTAAACAGTTATTGTTGAATACTGTTACATTCAATGGGGTTATTCAATCACTAAAATATCGGGAAACACACAGGGAAAAGTCCTAAAAAACAACCAATACTTAAACAGAAATAAATGAAAGGCACAGGTCAGATAGTTGTGTCTTAGGGTTCTGTGCAGTACATGTTCCAAGGAGGACTACTTCTGTAATATCAAAAACCCTTTTCATTTTCATGGGCCTCATCTTTCTAAAGATGGTGTTTATAAATGGGCCGGTCTATAACAGGACATCACTCATTCTGTTTTATTCTCCTTGTAGAAGCCTTTTTACACTTCACTAGGGAATCCTGACACATTCGCTAAGTGAGTGTGAGCAGTTTAAGAACATATTTTGATTAATGACTTTTGTGGATATGTTCCTCCCACCCCCATAATAGAGTGTCCTGTGAATTAGGGAGTGCATTTGATCTAAGTAAGGCGCAATGAAAGGGCAGGAAGGTCACTTGCTTTAATGAAACAACTGAGTTCATTGTAGTTGGACACTGCGCTGTTTTGAAAGTCACACGTGGATTTAGCTAAAGGTGGCTTTCTGTCATCACTGTTTCTCCCCCCTTTCCAATAGACACCCTGGGAGAGTGTCAGAGAGGCTGTTCAGCTGTATCTGAGAACACATGGGTCTTGGAGTATTTGTGTGGTCAGGCCCATCATTGAATTCTGAGGTTAGCATTTGAAATCTGTTAGATTTGCTGGAGGAAAAAGAAAATGTCGAAGAAGTGTGCACAGGCTGAGCTAAAGAAGGTGATGTTCAGCTACTTTAATCACTTGCCAAATAGCCTGCAATATAAACGGGAAGAAAGGCAAGAGGGAGGGCTGGTTGTCCAAATGTCCTAAGGTTGGGAATATGCTCTTCAAGTGAAATTGCTTGGGTGCAAGATGGCTTTAATTAGAATATTATAAAGACTTATTTCTTTTTCCAAGCAGCATTTTATAGTTAGTAAATGAAATGAATGCCGAAAGTGCTAAGCAGAACCCTCCCTAGCCACAGAGGTGTTCAATAACCAGATTCAAACAACATGCAAAGTACCATCTGTTCTTCGTTTCCAGCGTGAAACACGGGGATTGAATGATTGGCTGAGATTTGCCCCGATTTTGACAGTCTGTACTTTTTTTTTTTTTTTTTTTTTTTTTTTTAATTTAAGAAAGTTCACCTGGTACTTCATAGAGAGTTGAAATTGCAGTAATACAAGCACCATTGTGAAAGCACATGTTCCCACATTTCTTTTAACCAGTTCCACTTTTATTTGGAGGATTTCCAGAAGTTCAGCCATTGACCACTTTCTACAGGCCCTCACTACGAGGGGCCAGTTCTCCAAAGATCTAAATGATTCTGTCAATTTTCTTTCTGGAGGCTACGGGGGTGGGGGTGGGGAAGAGCTCCCCAGGGCTAACCCTGGTCATCACTCTTCATTAATCTAATTTTGGGTGATAGTGCCAGGGACTGGTGTTTACTATAGATAGGCCATACTCTAGCATCCTTGATAAGCAGCAACATACTCCTCTCCTTTAAGGCTAACTTTTGAGTCCTTGACTTAGACGCCAGGATTCTTGGTTCTGGGCTTAGTGGGAACCCTGGGTAAAACATTATCCGGCCTTTGTTTGAGGTCTTTTATTGAAGCTAATGACTGGGCTTGTGCCTTCCTGAGATAAATGACATTATCTCTGAGTGGGCTGACAGGAAACAGACATGTTAATGGTGAAGCTGCAGGGGAGTATCTGCTTGGGTTCTGACAAAGGAGTGGAGAAGGAACCCCTGGTTGTGGTCATTAGCACATAATGCATACTTGCTCAGTCTAAGAGGCCCTTGATAATTGGAAAGCTATTTTAGCCACAATCACTTAAATCATAAATTTGCTACTTTTAGTTCCTTTTCAGTTTTTTAAAGAGTAGCAAAGTAAAGTGTTTTTGTTTAGAAGTCTGTTGTGCTCTTTGAAGGTTGGGGCTGTTGTAATAAATGGAAGAATTTTGGGAGAACTGCAGGTTGAATCATTTGTTTTCAAAATCAGGTGGGCACCCCCTTTGTCTTTCAACATTGTTCAGCTTTCCTTCTGCATTACAGGCAAAAAAAAAAAAAAAAAAAAAAAAAAAAAGTAATCCAAAATCCAAAGCTTCCAAAGCTTCTGGGAATTCAGTTTTGTATTTGAAGATATCTCGTGGGAGGGGGATAAAAATCTCTTTTTTATAAGCTGGAAAAGAGATTTTGCTCAGTGATTTGAGTGTGATGAAACCTGCCTTTTGAAGTGTATGTTTAAAAAAGTCATGGGTATAATTGAGTTTCAATGCAATTTAAACTCTGCAGCTTGAACGAAGATAATTGCCATGTTGAACACACTCTAGAGGTGTAGAAGAGGTGGAGGGATCATGCTCTTCTATTCTTTAATATTAAGCATTGGGAAGTTTGTCATAGTAATTACTGTAGCACAACATAGTTTTGATTACGGAGCTCTCAACTTGCCAGTGATCTGAACATCAAGGGTTTTGCTTGAATACTAAACAGTTTATTTCTAAGTTACCTGGATAGCATTCTCCTGTCATGTAGAAGCCAGAACTAAGGAAACATTGGATTACCCTTGGCAGCAACATCACAGTGAGAATATTACTTCTTTATTAGGATTGTTACCAGCAAGTAATACATGCCTGATGCCTGAGTCATTGACTATGGTAGGGACAGGAAACAGGTGAAACATTTGCTTCTGTAATGTTTTAGGTGATCACCAGGTAAGGATCACATTGGAGCCCTGTAAGGGGTCTTTCATAGAGGTCTGTGAGTCTAAATGATGTGATTGCATATATAGAGATTGCTTTGATAGTCTAAGATGATGTGAGCTTTATTCTTAAAATGCAAAACAGACAAAAAAACAACAATCAGAAATCAAAACCCCCAAAATTTTGAGATGGTTCAAAGGATGAAGGCACTTGCCATAAAGTCTAACGACTTGGGTATTTCCCTTGGAATCCACATTGTGGAAGGAGGGAATTGACTCTTGTGATTTGTCCTCTGACCCTTTTCATGTGACCTCTCCAGGGGCACCCATGAATGAATGAATGAATGAATGAAATTAAAAAACAACATCACCACTGATTTTGCATTTCATTCTGCTCCAGAGAAAGGAGGCCTCTCCTTCCTTCCGTGTCCAGTTCTGTCTCTCCACTAAAATTTCACCACTGCCTGCTTGCTTCCTGTTACAAGTACTTCCTAATTCCAGCTAGAGGTTTTGGCAACTGGAACAAAGCCATTGCAAGGAACTAAAGGTTGTTAAACCCCCTTTAGCTGGCTGACCAGCAGTTGTGCTGTTTGTAACTGTTGCGCTGCAGGTTCTGAAAGCTGTATGTTACAGGTCTGCTGACTTTTACTTAGAAACACATAGTATAGAAGAGATTATGGATTTTGCTTCAAGAACTGAAGCAATCACAAAGCAAATACTTGTGTTTGGTAGGCCAAGGGGCCTTAAACTACCTTTCGGGATCTCATCTGATATTCAGGAGTTTTTACCCAAACCCAGGCAAGTTAAAGGAACATTTAAAGTCTACATGTAACGGTAATGGAGAATGCAGCCGTTAGGGTGTTCTGACAAGCTAGTGTGTTAGGACAAGTAGATTTGAAGTGGTGAATGGACATTACTGTGAACTTTTTTGAAATCACTCCTTCTTTCCCGTCTCACCCCAACATAGTCTGATTATTATTCGCCTTTCTTCCTCCTAGAACTCTTCAGTGTCAGTTAGTACCTTTAGAAAAATGTACTGGGGTGGGGGTAGGGGAAGGTGTGTTTAGGCATATTCCAATAATGCCATATGACTGTAGGCTTCACAGTTTAGGAGTAAACAAAATATATTGGCCATGTTTTGTGCTGTTTATAATGATTTTAGAAAGCACATATTTATGGTTGAGAATGGGTTTATTATGTTAACCAGAGAGCAGATGGCATGGTGCCACAGACGTATAATTTTACTTAAAGGGACTTTCAAGGTTTTGATGTGTTTTCTTTTCCTCTTATTTCCCTGATGGCTTCTTTTTTATTGAAGGGTAACTTAAGGAGACCTGGTAGCAATTTTACTGCCTTCCCTTGACAGTTTGAAATAATAGCCTGGTCTTTGGTTATACCGATCTTCTACCAGTGAGCTTGATTCTGGTTTCTGTCATATGGCTGTGTGTGTGTGTGTGTGTGTGTGTGTGTGTGTGTGTGTAAGTAAAGTGTTTGTAATATGTTTTAAGAAATGGACTCTTTTATACGCGTCATTTAGCAACAGACGACAAAGTTCCAGTTGGTCACACTTTTGTAAACTCCAGGAAGTTACTGTTCACTCTTTTGATGAAAGAAAAATCCTGGTTTGGTAGGAAAGTCTGCCTGCCTCTGGCTGGCTGAACATCAGGTCCAAGTTGTTCCTTGTTAGCTTAGCAACCTGTGTTGGAGGGGTAAGTTACTGCCTCATCACACTTTTGAATTCCGCTAGCAAAGAAAAAAAATCACCGTTTATGTTCCTGGGTATTACAGTTTAGCTCATTCTTCACTTAAAATAAGAGGGGAACTTGGAGACTATTCCTCCTCCTCCCCCCTCCTTTCCTTTCTCAGACTGTTCTTAGCCAGACCAGCTTACTTTTGAATTTCCTGTCATCTCCTTCACTGACTTTATGAATAGCTCATATTAAAAACAATAATGTTTGACTTGGAAGGACTGAAACCTTGGCTTTTCATTCTTCGCAGAGAACTGTTTATTTGCATGTGGCTCACCACAGTACATGGATAATGCTATCAAATCTGGGCTTTATTATGGGTTCATGATTAGCAGAATGGCACTTGGTTCTGTGTTCCCAGGTTCCAGTTCTTTTGTGATGGAAATGAAATTAGGACTGAATCTAGGAAGCAAAGGGAAAAATGGGCAACAACAAATAGAACCTGACCTTTGACCTAGTTCAAAAGTAAGTGGTGATTAAAAAAAAAATCCTTGTGAGAGAAACAGAGTAGTCCATTTTAACTCGGCGTGAAGCTGTGTGGAAGTTGGGCAGAGCACTGATGAATGGTGGACACCCGGTCAACAAGGCAGACGGCATTGCCTGACATCTTGGTAACTGATCGAGAAGCGCTGACATTACCAAATCTGTCAACTGCTGGAAGGTGCAATCTCAGTTAAGTCCCCCATGTGTGCTGCCGCCGCCCAAAGGGAGGAACATGATGTCAGAAGGGAGCAACTGGTCTCCCTCCACCCACTGCATCCAGTTCCATTTGGGCAATTGTCTCCATTTACATTCCTTGCCCAAATCCTCCCCCAGCCTTTCCCGTGAGGGAGCCGCAGACGCCAGATACTGAAGTCGAAAGCCAGCAGCTGTTTCCATTACTTCATGGCTCTATGAACCTTCACAAGCTGCTTCCCCTTTTCCTCCCTTCCCCCACCCACAAAGAAAGGCCCTCTCCCTTGGACCTTGGGCATCCACCCTGGTGTCATTGTGAAGGTCCCTTTATTTTGAGTGTGAGAGGGGACCAGATACTGACTTGCCTGGTTCCCTAGGGGCGTGGTCTGGGCTTTCAGAGGTCGCTCTGCGCGCTCCTGGACTGCGGGGACGCGCCCTCCTTGCAGCCAGGGACCCGTTTATGGCCCTGAGTGCAGTAAATCTGTCAGCTCTTCGGGACGCCTTCACCTCTTTCTTCATTTACTCCAGCTTCTAGTTTGACAACGTTCCCCTGAGGCGGAATTCTAATCTGCTTCCAATTAGTTGTAAAATGTGACTGAAATTTCCACATCATGATTGCTGTTTTACTTACACGCACACATCTAGAAACAAATTAATGCCCTTCAATATCATTTATTTATTTATTTATTTATTTATTTAGCCCTTGGATTTACTCGAAGAGGAAGTGTTCCTGACTATTAGGAATGACTTCCAGGTGTCACATCTCCCACTTCTCCACTCTCATGGAATATAGTAAACCAAGAGAAGACCTTTGGATAGGGTTCCTACTCCTGCAACCATCTTTTAAGATTTCCCAGAATGTATTGCATATGTTTAAGTGTTACAAAAAAAAATTGTAGAATTTCTAAAATAAACAAAACAGGATATTTGGCTAAGGAGGGGGCCCTTGTGGAGTGTTTTAATAGAGCACAAATACAAATTTACTACTAAATATAGCACAGCTATATTTGGCCCAGACACAGTTACAGGCTACATTTTAAAATTCTTTCATTTTAGGGCCAAAAGCTGTAACCCCAGATAGAAGAATTGGATCATCACTTGGTTTGATAAATAGGACTGCATTAATGATGTCATTGTAGTTGCTAAGAAGTACCCTAAATTGTGTTCAAGTCCTTCGAGCACAACCTCTTGGGGCTGTTGGTGCCCTTGTATTGCCATTGCTGGAGTGTCCCCAACCCTCATACAGAAGAAATGCACATCTATGAGAAAGGACTGGGTTCTGGCTTTTAGGTTGGTTCTACCATGGGAGAAGTTTTTACACAACAATGTTCATTACTCTAGTTCCTCCTTTTCAATGAGTTTTCACAGAGTTGTTGGTCCACCTGGAGTTGTTGGTCCACCTGATTGGTGTGAATATTGGAAGTGTTTAAATCTTGGCCAAGAAAGAAAAGTTAAGAATGCTATTTCATTACATCCCTTGGAGGTTTCCAAATACTGTACTGGAGGATTTTAGTACACATGGCAATGGACCTGTGTCTTATCTGTGGTGGAGAGGTGGTACACCTGCCATTAAAGGATGTAAACAGCATAATTTATTGGCACATTTTATAGGAGAGTTCCGTCCTCAAGCATCTTGGCAGATTGATACCAACAACAGTAATGGGCTTTAAAGAGGTGTGAAGGTTTTTATTGATGGTAAAGTGGTTATGTTGATCCCGGCATTCAGTCTCTAAGTAACACTTTCACGTGTAAATGGATGCACCCATTGTCTTTTCAAGGTCATTGTCATAAAATAGTAAAAGCCCCAGGTTGAATGATTTTTTTTTCCACTTTCCTTTCTATGTGCAATTTTCAGTCTCTGTAATCAAGAAGGAGGAATGTTTACTTCACTGCCTTTACACAGGTCTTACTTTACATTATTAGTTATATATGGAATAAATTACTTAGATGATTTTATAAAAATTAATTATTATCTATGAAATATAAATTACTCAAATGATTTCTACAAAAGTCCTTTATTTAAATTATATGCAAACTCCATAAAAGCAATAGGCAAGTCTTTTGTATGGCTTCTTTTCTTCTCCCTTAATGTCTGGTAGCAAAAAAAGGAAAACAGGCAGGTTGAAATCCCTAAAATTGTAAAACATGGGCTGCTTAGATTGTGGAGACCTCCTATTGTAAAAAGCACTTCGAAACCTCACAATAGGCATGGCTGTGGTAGCCCTTCCACTAAGGGATTCACTAATTACCCCTTAATGAGGTCAATCTGCCCCAGTCTTTCTCCCTATCTTGGGAGGAAAAGCACACAGGACAGTTGGATTTCAAGTGGATCTTGCTGTATTTGCAACTTAGCATAACTTCTTTGAAGGCCCCCAGGGTGCTTAATTGGGGCCTGGCATTTGTATTGCGGGTGGGGTGCTGCTGCACACAGCTACTCATTGTGTGTTTGGAAGCCACTGTGCATCTTGGAAACATTACATGCTTTTGTTGATGGTGCATAGTTTTCTAAACTCGGAATGAGCTTATTCCCTTTTAACCGTTGGGAGAGCAAAATAATGGACCAACCTAGAAGTTTCTGGGGCTGGGCATCAGCCAAGCTGTTGAACAACAACAACAAAAAAGGACTGATGAAGGCTTGAATTGCAGAGCAAACCATTTGTTTACACACTAAGACCTACTCCTCACTATGGACTTAGTAGGTGACAAAATAAGGCTGTAAACTAGAGGTTGAACGCACTGGGTTGTGTTTTGTGATCATGCTGAAGTGTTCTTCCCAGGTCCCTTCTTTGAATGTAAAGGAGGCAAAAGAAGGAATTATTTAATTATTTACTGGGAAGACTGTTGGCCAGGAACATGTCTAAAACTATTAAGAAATGAGGTAGGAGCTGGGAAGGCAGGTAGGTGGTTATTGCTTCCTTGCCTGGTCAAGATGTTAAAACCCAAAGATTCTTGTAGCTGAGAGGAGGGTTTGAGGACCCCTGCTGAGTTTCATTTTCTATTTTGTTGAGATGGTGGTGGAGAGGTCCAAGCAGGGAGATGGATGTGGTGGAAAGTCAAGAAAGGTTTGTGCAAGAAGATGGGTAATGAAGGGCCCTTGGTCTTTCTCAACACATTCTCCAGAATTGCTGGGACATTTGTTAGAAATATCCCCTATTTCATTGAGTAGCAGCATGGTTCTGAATAGAAAGGGACTCTCCAGGAAGGCAGTGAAGTGGCTTAGCAATCAAGGGGCCAAAGAGCTGTTGTCTGGAATCTGATGCTAGAGTGATTCTCTTTTAGAAAATGACAGATGAACTTTTCTTGGTACAGTAGAATACCAGAAACAATGGCCTTTGTTCTCTTAGTAGCTGGGGTTCAGCCTTCTAATCTTTTGGATAAAAAGCTTTGGGGATGTCTCCAGTAAACTACTATTTTCCGGAAGTGTCCGTCTAAACACTTCCTCATTCACTACTTACGTTTTTACATCAATCTTGTGAGTGCAACCCTTTATTTCAAACTGCTCTTTTGTCTACAAACTGTCACACTTTCTGATAACTCCAGATCCAAATATTTTTACAGCCTCTGATCTGTCTGACCACAATCAAAGCCATCCCATTGGAACATTAAAACCATTTGTTCCCTACTCCATGAGTTCTTTAATCGTTTATATGCATGGGGGTTTGGGCTGCAATTGCGTCTGTGCACCACATGCAGACATAGTGCCCAGAGGCACCAGAAGAGGACATTCAATGACCCGGAACGGGAGTTAGGGATGCTTGTGATTTATTTATTTATTTATTTATTTATTTAGAGACAGGGCTTATCTGTGTAGCCCTGACTGTCCTGGAACTCACTCTGTAGACCAGGCTGGCCTGGAACACACAGAGATCCACCTGCCTCTGCCTTCCAAGTGCTGGGATTAAGACATGAGCCACCACCTCCCAGCAAGTTGCCACCTTCTACTTAAGTATTCAGTTTGCCAGGCCTTCTATTCAAGTATTCAGGGCTTCTATCTACTCAAGTATTCAGTTTGCATTCACAGATTGGATAAAGAATGGGCAAAGGTGGGTGCTGAGCTTTTTGCCCCCATAACTTAATATGAGAGTTCCTTTCTGGCCTTACTGGTCCCATTTAGCCTGTTTCACACGCTATTTTGATGGATCCTTTTCGTTCCCAGTATAAAATGTGTATGGGGGAGGAAGTTATTCTGAGATGCTCTGAAAATGATTTTTATAAATCTGCTTACACCAAGTCTAATACTTTCTATCTTAGCTTATATTAAAGGCTTAAGGTGAGCTCTGAAAGACTACCACGTGAATCCGTCAGCTTGCTGCAAGATTGCGTACATTATTTCCTGCTACCAACCAATCTTTTCCATGGCCCGGAGCTAGTGTAGCCACAGTTAGTTCCAGAGGCTAATCCTGCCTGGTCTTAGAGTGACAGGAATTCTTACTAACTGCAGTTATGTACCAGTGATCGGATGACAACACGAGATCATTTGTCTAAACACCTTGAGTGTCTGACAGTTGTGGTAAACACTAAAAACAGCAGGCTTTTATACTTGAACTGTTCATTTAGTCCACATCCTTTCTATGGCACAGCATTGAACATACAGATTCCTTGAAGTAGATTTTATAAAAGGATTTATTTATTAAAATTGTGGTGTGTGTGTGTGTGTGTGTGTGTGTGTGTGTTTTCCCGTGGAGGCCAGAGGCATTGGATCTTCTCCCCTGGAGCTGGAATTACAGCAGTTGTGAGCAACTTGGCATGGGTGCTGGAAGCTGAACATAAATCCTCTAGGTATAGGGTTTTTTTTTTTTTTTTTAACTGTCAAGCCATTTCCCCAGCCTCTGAAGTTGCCTTTTAGTCTGGTGAGTGGCTTGGCACTACACACCAGTAGAAGGTGAGAGTCAAGTGGTGGTAAAGAACTAGGTGATGATTTCTCTTTTGTCTCTGTGAATTCTAAAAGGTTTCTGGAGTCTTCCTCAGTTGGAGTTTGTTGTTGCTTGTTTTAGGGTGTAAAGAATGAAACTAACTGGATAAATAATTCTGTGCAGTGAGGTATGGTTGCCTCCATGTTGTTTGAGCCTGAATGTGCGTGCATAATTGGAGAGATTATTGGAGAGAGAGTGTTTTGCTGTGGTAGATGTGGTTTAAATCCTAGCGCTGAGCATAGCATTTAGTTTCTCAGCTTACCCACAAAATCTGTGACTCATTTAGTGAATGTGAAGATTTTTATCCAGATGGTTAGGTTTAATTGTAAAAACTGGAAAGATTTCAGAGTACCCTTTGGGGGAGTGTGGGAAACGAGTAAACAACAAAAAAGAATTGGGAGTAACCATAAATCACTAAATATAGTGTATATGTACACTTTGTATTTATAAACACACACTCATATAGACTTAAACACACACATATATGTAGACGCAGGCAGGGTAAAGCTTAAAGGAGAGATTACAGCAGCACAAAGGGTCAGGATGTAGAAGAGTAGTGATTCCAGTATAGTCTGATCCTAGTATTAGTTTATCCTTCCCTAAGCTCAGAGCAAGTTTCCTCACAAGGGTGACAAGGTCCCACTTCCTTATCACTAGGGACTCTTAGTTAAGGTCATTGGTTTTTAAGTCATTAGACATTAATGTTGATTGTACTCTTACCCAGGACTTGGCATAGAAGCCTGGGTCTGCATGTTCCACAGACACTGCCACTGTGTAGCCCAGAGATGTAGGAAGTTTGACCTGAGCATCCATTTCTTCTTCACAATTCTTGCATATGACAGTCATGCCAGCATGAGTAAAATAGTCTGTGAGGATACTTTCAAAGCTACTCATGACCTCCTCTGTCCCATCACTTCTTAATACCGATGGGCACTGACTTTATAGACATTGGCTCTCTCATGCTTTGTAGCCAGGGTACGGATGACCTAATTCTTGACTTCACAAATTATCTTTCTTTTCCCCAGTAAATTTTGTTTGAAGTTGGTAGGCTAATAGACTCTATACCAAACTCTTTTTGTATTACCTAGATTTATAGGGAGAGAAAGAAATGATGCACCAATGGCTTCAGGAAATAGCCAGACAGAAGGGGAGTCTGTGTGGCAATTGACTATGTTTGTTTTGTTTGAGTAAAGTGGACATGGGCTGTGGAAAATTGTCTGTCAGGAAGCAACACAGGTACATTTCTTGCACAGGAATAAAAATGTACCAGACATCAGGAAGTGTAAAGGAGTGTGCTCAGAGAGCTAAATCAATGTGTTATACCTACCATATACCAATTGCTTTCATAGCTGATGATAGCATCTTTACAACAGCCCAAGGAATGAGACCCGTGTTGTTTTGCATGAAAGGAAGATTAAAACAAAAGAAGACAAGAAAGAGGCTGGTCATGCTGGCATGGTGATTTTCAGGTTATGAAAAGACATGTATGTATAGGAGGAGTCAGGCAAGTGCTTCCTGTGTGGGAGTAAGTTGAAGTCTGCCAGGCTGTTACACCCATGACATTGAAGAGCAGGGTTAGCTGAAGGTTCTCTGCCTCAACTTGGAAGTGATCTTTGTTTTGCTCTCCTTGGCTAAATTTCTGCACAAATATCTTTCTCCATCTTCTGATAGGCTCCTATCTGTGCATAGTCTGATTTTTCTCCCTCTGTTTATCAAGAGTTTTGACCTCTGTTAGCAATCCCTTGGATGGCTCCTAATAGTGATTTTGAGCTAGTTCTCTCTCCATGGTGAATAGACTGATAAAGGCCAGGATATAATGAGGCTCAAATGTGGGGATGATCTGGTAGGAAGACAGGCTGGAGGGTGTGGTCGCTGTCTTCTGTAACACCCTTTGAGGAGTCCTCTTTTCTTCCTATGAGTCAGGCTGATTTTACAATCAGCTCTGGGTTTTTTTGTTTTGTTTTGTTTTTCTGGCCCCCTCTCTTTCTTATTACTTTTTCCTTCCCCCCAACCTAGGGCCTCATTCATACTAGGAAATGCTTTGTCACTGAGCCACATCCCTTATCCTTTTTGGTAGAGATTTATTTTTATATAGCATTACATATGAAAGTGATAAGATTGAAGAAGAATGTGACATTTCCCCCTCCTGAACTTTAAAACCTTTTATAACTTAATGTAGAGAGTATGATTTAAAAAGAGATCCAGTAAGCATGTACTGTCCTGAGGATGGACACTTTCATTCATGTGTATTATGAGACAACTTGAGAGTGGTATTTATGCTGTTTATTTATATGTTTTGAATTTCGTGTGTGTGTGTGTGTGTGTGTGTGTGTGTGTGTGTGTGTGCGCGCGCGTGCGCGGGTGCTGTGGTTTCTAGTAATTATTGCAGTTTTCTTATGAACCTGGTACGTTAATTCCAGGAATGGAAATAAGAATAGTGTACATTACTGATGGGGTGAGGATTACCTTATACAGTTCAGGCTTCAGGAGTCCCAAGGACACAGTGGGTTGTAAGGAAACAGGATTTCTGCAAGTAGTGGTACATTTTATTTCATCCCAAGTCTTGATTTGGGCAATGGGAGTTAGGGTTGATAGAGCACACGGCTGCATTTTTTTTTTCTGTTAGAAGTTCTGGACTATTATAAGACACATTGTTGTGGAATATTAGTTGAAGATGTGTTACATTTGTTTAATTGTGGAACACTTGTTTAATGATGCCAGGATGTGTTGCATTCTTTTGTGTTGCATTTGTTTAACTCTGTGAAGCCATGTTACTGTGCCTGTCTAAAATACCTGATTGGTTTAATTTAAAAGGCAGGAGAAAGGATAGGCAGAAATGGCAGGCAAAGAGAATAAACAGGAGGAGAGGTCTGGGAAGAGAAGATGGAGGATCTAGAGAAGAAGGAGATGAGAACTCCAGGGGTTAGCCACCCAGCTACACAGCAAGCTATGGAGTAAGAAGGAAAGAGAGGTATACAGAGTAGATAAAGATAAAAGCCCAGAGGCAAAAGATAGATGGGATATTTTAAGCTAAGAAAAGTTGGCAAGAAATAAGCCAAGGCTGGGCATTCATGAGAAAAAATAAGCCTCCATGTGATTGATTATTTGGGAGTTGGGTGGGCCCCCCCCTGCCAAAAAAAAAAAAAAAAAAAAAAAAAAAAGAGCCAAAAGAGTAAAACATAACAACCAACCACAGCACAGTGGAAAAGAGGGTTTCTGGGAAAATGTTGATTCGTCCCGCTGGTGAACTACTGAATGTTTCTTTAAGGCTTTCAGTGGCAGGGAGTTGCTCTAATGGGAGAGGTTGAATCTCAGAGGCCGAGGTAGCCACCCTTAGAAGTTGAAGTCGTATTGCAGGATAAAGAGCCCTGTCAAGTCTACGCTTGGAATGGGAGAAGAGCAGTTGGAGTCTAAAGAGCTGCACCAGCAGATTCAGCAAGTGATGCTGACTTGAGGGGGCTTGAGCTTGGAATATGGATTGATTGGACTGGATGCAAGCACTGTTTTTTTGGATGTACTTCCCAGCCTTTGTCTTGGCTGACTGCACATGCTGTTAAATCCCCTCAGATAACACACAAGGCATGTGTTCAACACAGACCGTGTCCAGATTGGATTGGGACCTGAGCCTAGCCCGGTCATGCAGGGCCATGTAGGCCATGGTTAAGGAGTTCCCATTCTAGTTAGAATAAAATGAGATTCCAAATTTTAAGCAAGGGAATAACATTACTTAGTATTTTTTTTAAACTTCCTTCAGATTGCTGTTCAGTGTGGGGAACTGATCGCCAGAGGTGCAGTGAAATTGGTTACAGGACTTTTTCAGAAGCCTCCATGAGATACAGTAGATGTCTTTGTTAGTTATAGAGTTTGGTCGAAAGCAATCATGTTGTCCAAAGGTAAGGAGTTGTGACATAGTGAAAGTTAAGGACAACAACTGGTTGGGGGTGAGAATAGAGTCAGTGGAATCAAGAGTTAAGAGTAGCTTTTAAAACGCTGTTTCAGTTTTTGAAACAGGATATCATGTATTCCTGACTGGCTTCAATAAACAGCTGAGGATGATTTTGAACCTCTGAACATCCTGCCTCTACCCTCTGAGAATTGTCAGTATGGGCATACAACAGTGAACTCAACTATGCCTGTGACGTTCATTTGTTCAATTAGATGGTTAGGGTTGGCACAGACTAGGATGAATTTGAACAAGTTGACTTGGAAGTTGGTGAGCTGTGAGACATCACCCAGGGAGTGAGTTGAGTGTCCTTAGGAAAGACAGAGACCAGAGCTGAGCCATGGAGTATTAAGAGGAGCCAGGGGCACATGTGCTGTGGAAGAGGAAACCCCATGCAATCTGGTGTTTCTGGAAAGCAAGTTTAGAAATTCCATCCAGGTGGCTCTGATCATCTGTGCCAAATGCTGCCAAGAACTCAGGTTAAGATGAGATGCAGAACCTAGCTGCTAAACTCAACAATTGTAGTCTTTACTGAAACACAGGAGCAGGGAAACATGAAACGTCATTGACAGACTTAGGTTATTATTATTATTTGGTTCTTTTCAAGACAGGGTTTCTCTGTGTAGCATTGGAGCCTGTCCTGTCACTCACTCTGCAGACCAGGTTGGCCTCGAACTCAGATCTACCTGCCTCTGCCTCCTGAGTGCTGGGATTTAAAGTCATGCACCACCACTGCCTACAGACAGGTTATGTTATAGATGGTGGAGGGAAAAGCCAGATTATATCAATACTTTTTAAATGGATTAACATAAGGACAGAAATATTAATCTAAATATTTGTTATTTACCAAGGAGGGGCTACAGCTGTGGATGTAGTTCAGTTTGTACAAAGCCCCGAGAGTGATCCACAGTGCCTTCCTTAGCTGTAAAGCAAGTTCAAGGACAGCCTAGGATACATGAGACCCTGTCTTAAACAGGGGCAGAAAAAATAAACATATATCATTTTCAAAACGTAAGAAACTTTTAATAGTGTGTTTGTGTGCTCCTGTGGATTTGGGTGGGGTGGGGTGGAGATATAATTATACTAGAGCAAAGGCAATAAATGTTCTTTAATAGGCATGAAGGTCAGGGTAGGGAGCTTGGGTACCTAGGGACTGCCTTGAATGTTTGTAGTTGAACAAGTCCTCTATTGTAGCATGAAAGATGGAGTATGTTCACACACACAGAGGGTTGATAGAATTTGTGGCTAAAAAACAAAACAACCCCTTCCGATTAAAGCAACAGCAACATGTACAGAGTTTTGCTGGTGACTGCATAGGCCTTGTACATGCTAAGCATGCTGGGGAACTACGCCCCTGGCCAGGAAGATTTTATTTTTTTACCATCTGTGCCAGTTGTTACAGTGTTAAGGGACTTAGACATTTATTTAATAGAGATGTTGTAGACAACAGTTGTGTATTCAATTATTTTTTTCATTCCTCCTGTGGTTTATGGATCTTTGACTATTTTGTGTTCAAGATGTACATGCATATCCGTGTCTCAATTTACTTTTTCATCTATGCTTTTCTCCATGTCTCCACTGAGCAAGTAGTTTTTGAATGCCTGGGTCTGGGTCTCCAAAGCACGGTAGTGATGAGCAAGAGGATTCTGCGCCCTGTGAGGCCAAAAAAAAAAAAAATCTATGGACAAACCCTTTTGTTTTATGGTGGTGTGTGTTGTAAGGGAACACCCAGAGGGGGAGGGGGGAAGAGTGAACTGATAGAAGGGACAGTTTATATGTATTTATGCTTGAGTAGGACCTGAGTACTGTCAAGACCTATTTGACCTGTGGATGGAATGAAGATCTCAGGGTATACTAGTTCCTGAGGGGGGGAGTGGTTGTGTGCCTGAGGAGATACAGTCTCCAGGGTGCCTCGAACTGGATGATGGAGAGGAGAGTACAAGGTGCCATGGTGGAGGTGGGGGTGGTGTATGTGTGTGAGTGTGTGGCAGGGGTGTGGTGGGGGTGTGAGGGGGTTAGCAGGTCATGATCTCAGTGATCTTAGCTATCCTAGTTCTTTTGATTTTTCATTTCTAAGTGGTAAAAGGGGACGGAGGCATTATCTTGTGTGAATTATGCCCACTGATTCCATTCAGAACACTGCCAATCCTGAGGGATATGGGGAAGGGCAAGCTAGAACCTTCCTTAAGACAATATGAAGAAAGGATCCTTTCCCAAGTGTTTCCTAGAATGTGTGTGTGTGTGTGTGTGTGTATATAATACACTTTATAAACACATATGCTCTCATACGCAGCAGCACATGCACACAGATTTTATAAACACATAGATGCGCACACACTTCATAAACACACACTTTCTCACATACAACTACATTAAAATTGATTATTACATTCACAAGCAACAGAATTAAAAATGATGGGTGATGATCACTTGTTTTACATCCCTATACCTTCACTCCCTTGGAGTCTCACCTATCTACCTGTTGGGTGTTATCACACAGCTTGTTAATCCCAGCACTCAGAAAGCTGAGGCAGGAGCATCACAAGTCAGAGACCAGCCTGGACAGCACAGAGAGGCCTTGTCACAAACAAACAGACTTAAAACAAAAGAGCGTGTCTCTTAACTTTATTGAGGTGTTTTGCAGGTATGGCCAAACAGGAGCTGGAGCTGAAAGCACTGACCTGCAGGTCTACCCCAGGTAGATTTAAGGCTAGGACACACTTGTTCCCGCTTCCTAGAATTCTGGGTCATTAACTTCCCTGCGCAAATGAACTGCTTAGGTAGATGAGCCACACTGTGCTTTGCCAGCCCCATTGGTTGTGTAGTGCAGACACTGGACTGTGGCAAGAGGAGAAAGAAGTTCAGAGAGTGTCCAAACACTCAGTTGTGTGGGTGTCCTCTGCAGTCTTCCCTGCACAGGTCACCTCTTCTGGTCTGCTGTGCTTTGACATCTTTTATGATGATGGGCAAAAGCCACTGTTTGGGCATCCTGTTTTCTGTTTCTGCTTTTCCTTATTTCTGGTGCCCTTCCATTTCCCCAAGAGCTGTAACCCCCTGCCCAGTTTCTGTTTTCAGCACTGCAGATGAGAAAGTCTTTTATGTATACGTTTTCCATCTTGTTCTGTGATCTGTGCATGCATATTTCCCCTGTGAGCTGGGGACCCCTGAAGACATTCTTACTTATTTTCACCCCTGTCCGTACTCGTTGAGCTGTGTGCTCCTTTATCTAAGTCATGGGGTAGAAGAAGAGGATCTTCAAGGTGGCTTCCCCCGATGAGATCTTTCTGGTTTTTTTTTTTTTTTTTTTGCTCTTATGAGATCATAGGCAAAGATACTGTTAGAAATGATCTAGGTTTTTGTCCGTCTTGCATGTATGTGCATTTTCAATTCTTTTAAAAGTGCCATTATTTGTGTAATTGGTTGGATTGCATCTGCTTCCCAAGTCTAATAAGGCCTGTCTGTTGGATCTGAAAGAACAAAAATAAAGATGATGTACGCAAAGTTTATACTGTGTCAGAATAACAGATTGCAGTGATGTCCTGTGTGTTGGAAGTTTTATGTCTGATGGTTTCTTTGTTAGCCACAAAGCGCCCCAGGCTAAAGTGGACAGCCACTCTTTCAAAAGTCAAAAGAAAATACCCTCAATATTCAAAGAAAAGAAAGAGATGTCAGTAGAAAAATTTACACCAAAGCAAACCTGATCTGCAAAGGAAATAAAAAGGAGGAGATAGGAGATTGGGGAGATGGTTCAGGGGGTAAAAAGTGTGATATGTATGAATGAGGACCTGAATTCAGAATGTCAGCACCTGCTTAAGAAGCCAGCCATGACAGCACTCACCTATAATTCCGGCCTGGGGTGGTACAGACAGTATTCTCTGTGGTACTGGCCAGCCAGTCGAGAAGAAATGAAGGGCTCTGGGTCCAGTGAGAGACAATATCTCAACTAAGGTGGAGAGTGGTTAACGAAGACACCCAAAGTCCATTTCAGGCCTCCCTATATGTGTGCACATCCGAACACATATGTACACCAAATCTACACCAAATCTGTGTATATACATTTACACATAAAAATAGTCAGCCCTTGTGTTTGAAGTGTGATGAAATCTTAAGAAATCAAGCATCAATTTAGCCTTTTCTGTCTATGCTAAAATTCATGGAAGAACTTGGAACATTACCCAGTTTGTTTCTATATGTCATTATTGTTTTTGCTCCTATGCAATCATTAGCCATAATGGTTGTTGAAAGAACAGTGGTTTTGGTTGGTCATGCAGGGTAGACCTCCAGCTTCTGCCTTCTGAGTGCTGGGATTAAAGGCTCATGCCACTACACCTGGTTTAACAATTTTTTTTAAAAAATATACTTTCTAGTATAAATTTAGTCGATCAAATTTATGCATGTTTATGATTAAATGTCTGTTGTAGCTGAATGAATTCTGCTGCTTCTCTGTTGCGTAGAAATGGTTGTGGCTCTTACAAAGCCTCTACTGCTTGCTTGTCTTTCTTAACATCTAATGTGTTTAGTTGTATGAAGTGGCCCACTCCTGTAATCCCACCTATGGGGAGGCTAAGATAGGAGCAGCCTTTGCAAGTCAGAGGCCAGGCTGGACTACATAGTGGGACCCTGTTTTGAAAAACAAAATACAAATTACAGGCACAACAACAACAAAAAAAAGATAATTTGAGCAAAACTGACGGAGAAGAGAATTCTCATACCTGACTGTAAACATTTCTTGGAATGTTCGCTGTAATGAAAAAGTGGCACAGACCTTGCCTGAATTACCTCCCCACTGCTCAGTTGCCTCTAGGTTAACAAGTTAGGGTTTTAACTGAGCATCTCTGGGTCTTGTCTCTGGGGATTAGGAGGAAGGAGGAAGTGCAAACCCGAGCTCCTGTGACTGCCAGGCTGCTTTCCCTCCACAAAGTGTTTGAACTCAAATGCAGACTCCTTGATTTAAAATTGCTAGTCAACAAGCCCTTGAATTAAGTGACTTACTGGGGACCAAACAGCCCGACTATGCAGAAGTAACAGGAACCCCCTGCTTCGTTTCCCTTTCCTAAAGGTTTCCTCACCACCCCCTGCTGACTTTCAAATGAAGAACAACAAATGAAATAATAGGAAAACACTTCGTAAATACAGAGTCTTTTACAAATGCAAGCACAAACAAATCTGCAAGTGGTGGGGAAGCCCAGGCCACACATTTTGCCTAGGCTTCTGTTCCTATATTAGGGTGTCTGCTGGAACCCCACTAAACAATTAGTTGCCAGCTGTTTGCTTTAATCTGATCATTTACAAAAATACGCCGTCCTCACTGGTCGCAAGTTAAACACTGATAGAACTAAAATGGATGCTATGTCTCTGATACACACTTTTGTAAATGCCTACCTATGTGGGTAGTGAAAACGGGTTTAATTGTAATTCCAGAAAATCAGTGTATTTATTATACCTGTTTCCCTGAGAGAGCTGTTGAGAAGACATTGAAGTCTCAGCACACATTGTGATTTCTTTGACAATGGAAAGCACTGTGTTAATTTGGAGAAACTCATTAATGTGTAGGTTAGTGCTAGTAGTGTCTCTTAATTAAATTTCAGTGGATGGAAGAAATATTAGGAACAGAATACATAGGAGATTTTACAGAAATTCTGATTGAGGTAAGCCAGTGGCTATTTCTACTGTGCATGCTAATTTAAAAATAATTCAATAACGATTCAATTTGTGTCATCCTGGCATTTGCAAGGGGACATGAAGAAGTCTTGCTTGTCTTTATTCACCAAATAGCAGTTTGCAGACCCTTACAAGCTCCCATATGTTAGTGAAAAACATTTTCCAAGAAATTGGCAGGATTACACTTTGTAGCTGATGCCAGCTTCTTCTTGGGCCCAATTCAACAGAGAAGAGAGAAGGCAAAGGAAAAAAAAAATCCTCTGTTAGTGGCTGAATTACTCTGACAAGCTTTCGCATCGCCCCTCCTCTTATTAATATTCTTTTTGATGTGAGCTTGTAAAACAGAGGATTGGCTGTTAATCTCCAAGATCTCAAGGGCTTTTGGCAGTGGCCCATAATTGATGTGTTCACATGGCTGTTGTCTGACTAATGATTAGACAGTCATGTTATCTACCAGCTAAATCAGTGTTGCTTATAAATCACACTTATAAACTGGAGTTTCATTTCTTCAAAGAGTCCGCCCTGAACTGCCAGGGGGCATTTCATGATTCTCTGACAGCTTAGATTAGGTTTATTTTTCATTTCTGTTTGACAAAATATTAGACTCCCTCACGAAAGTGAGAGAGAATTTGTTTTGTTTCTCTAACAAGGCAGTTGGAGGACGCTAAGCAGTGAAAGATGACCAGTTCTCTCCTGAAGGATGTACAGATTGGGTGCCAGATGGAATTTTCACTAGTGTTGCCATCCTTCAAGGTGAGTAGAGAGAGGCTCATGGCACAGTGAAGGACAAAGAGCAGGGGAAATTCTGAGAATGTGGGCCTGTGCTCAGATTGTGACATGTGACCTGAGCAGGGCAACCAGAACTGTGAGGTTACTGTAACCATTCAGTCACAGTGTGTGCAGAGCTGGTGTGTCAGGTATGATTTCCTTCTATGGAAGGTCAAGAGGAAGAAGCCACAAGGTTTTACAAGATGAGGTAATAGTCACAGAACTTCTGTCTACTGCCCTTCACCATTCCCTGGGGCCACTCAAGGCCATAGACACACCCAAAGTTCCCCATCTGCTCTGGAGATGGGAACCTGGTTGCAGGATGAATCTTCACAGTGTGCTATGTCTGGGAACTTCTGCTAAGTCATGGGTGTTTACTTGGCTGCAAACTCCTGTGGTGCTGGGCTTACTTCCACCATAGGTCATCTTGTTGCTCTTCTGTAAGTTTTGCATATCATCCTGAGTTGTTACAAAGCATCGAGGTCCTTTTTGCTAAAACATCACACACACACACACACACACACACACACACACACACACACACAGAGAAAGAGAGAGAGAGAGAGAGAGAGAGAGAGAGAGAGAGAGAGAGAGAGAGAATGTATCTCTATGTAGCCCTAGCTTTCCTGGTGCTCCCTATGTAGACCACGCTGACCTGAAACTCATCAAGACCCCTCTTCTGCCTCACACCTGTACTAACATGCCTGGCTTGTACCCATAAATTAACACCCTACATTTTTAGCTTTCAAAGAAATGGTTAAATCAAAATTTTGATATTTTCAAATTGATGTATTGTGATTTTGAGATAGGGTTTAATTCTGTACCTTAGACCTGTCTGGAACTCACTTTATGGTACAGATTGGTGATTCTTCTGCCTCGGTTTCCTGAGCACTGGGATTACAAATATGAGGCACTGTATCTGGGTAAGGAACCGAGTTTTGTTTGCTTGTTTTTTGAGACAATGTCTTCTTATATGGCCCTGGTTGGCTTGGAACTTACCCTGAAAACTGGTTGGCCCTGAATTTTCAGTCTGTCTGCGTTTTTGGTGTTGGGATTAGAGGTGTGTGCTACTAACGCCTTGCTGAAAAGAATTGAAACATATTACTTTCAAGAGAAACTTCCTAGTTTTGAGGTGTATTAGAAGTTGATTGCTTTACCAGAATGCATAGCTTTTGGGCCAGTGAGTTGGCCTGTTTGAGTAAAGGCAGTTGCCACCAAGCCTGCAGATCTGAGTTTGATCCCCAGGAGAGGAGAGGAGAACTCTCGAAAGTTTTTCTTTGACCTCCACATTGTACACGTATCGATGGCTTATACTCCCCTCCCGCAATCCAAATAAATAGTGTTTTGTTTTTTTTTTTGTTTTTGTTTTTTAATGTGTAGGTGTATTCAAGGTAAAATCATGTGACAAATATTGGGAAAAGGATTTGCTCATTTCGATTAGTTCTAAGAGATGTTAAAAAAAAAAAAAAAACCCAAAAAACCCCAAACTATTTCAAAGCATGAGATTGTACTTAATATCAGTCTACCCCACCACTCAAAATACAACTCCAGATCAAACCAAACCAAAACTATGCATATCTCAGAGTGCTAAGGGTTTTTTTTTTTTTTTTTTTTTTTTTTTTTTGAGATTTAATAAGAATTATGTGACTGTGTCTCTATGCACATGGGTGCTAAAGGAGGGAGTTAGATCCTCTAAACCCGGGATTACAGGTGGTTCTGGAAACTGAACTCAAATCCCCTGAAAGTACAAATTCTTAATAGCTGAGCCATCTCACCAGCCCAGTTTTAATATTTTAAGCCTGGGTGCCATGTATTCCTTATCTGCTGACAATGGCTTGCCATGAGCATTCCTTTTTTTCTAGTAAATTTTAATGCTGTAATTAAAATTAGCACTACCATCAAGGACAGAATGTTTATTGGTAAGTGTTAATGCTGATTAACAAAGGTACTTATCGCAGCTACTTATCTCAACATGATCAACGGATCAGAGTCATTCCATTTTTTATTTAAACAAAAACAATTTAAATGTAAGTTGTTTGGGTAAAGGTTATTAGATTTTAATACACTGGAAAGAATATCCATGATTAACTTTGAGAAGATAGTTCTTTGGCTATTTAAATAGATGCTCCATTTAATTTTGATATAAAATCAGCTATGTAGGGTTTCTAATGGCATTAAGAGGTGTGGAATGCAGTTTTCATTATAAAAATGTGTATGTAGAAAGACTGAGTTAGGATAGTAAAAATAAAATGAGAATATTTGAAGAGATTTCCCTTCCATCTAACCTATGAATTTTATGATGTGTATTGCCACTGTGGCAAAAATAAGCATGGATTCTTTAATTTTAAAAGATAGCAGTTTTTCTTGGCTGATGATTTAAATGACTCAAGTCAGCTTGATTTATATTTAGCTGAGTCTACTGCTAAAACTGCAGGTGTTTCTTGTCTAACTGGAAGAGTGAATAGAAATATGTATTTTAAGGCAGATAAGAGCAACTTTGGTGGCCACAAGAGTGCTAAGAGTTTGATAATAGAGTATGGAATAAGTCCTTGTCGTCTTTGAAGGGGCACGTCTATAAAATATGACATGTTAAGAATTCCTGGACATTTGGAATAACCCTCTGAAAGGTGTAGCCTTGTCTCTCCTGCTTGCATGTGATTTTAGATTTTAGAACAGATACTATTTGTTAGGTATGAATGAGGTCAGGTGAATTGACCCTGAATTAATACCCCACCCCTGCTGTATTTGTGTGTGTGTGTGTGTGCTCAAGAGTGTTCAAGTGTGTGTGTGCTGTCAATTTCAAGTATCTTTCTCAGTCATTCTCTACTTCATAGTTAGATACAGGTCTCTAACTAAATGTGGAGCTTAACTACTTGGCTAGACTGGCTGGCTAACAAGTCTCAGGTATCCACCTGTGTTTGCCTCCCCGCAGTAGGATTATGGGCTTTTTACCTCCATAGAACAAGTAGAACAAGAGACATGAACTCAAGTCCTTATGTAGTACTTCCTGACTGAGCTTCCTTCCCAGCCCCTGGAATGTCCTAATTTCATTTTTTTTTCCCCCTGTTGAGATTTACTTTTCTCTTTTATGTGTGTGCTCGAAAATATGTGTATGTTTTTGTTGTTGGTCTTACTATATTGCTCTGGCTGGCCTGAAACTCTCAATGTAAACAAGGCTGGTTTAGTATTTACAGAGATCTGCCTGCCTCTGCTTCCCCATTGCAGGAATTAAAGGCATACGCCATCACACCCAGCTCTGCATGAGTTTATGTATACTCTGTGTAAGTAGTGGCCGTAGAGGCCAGAACTGGAACTGGGGTTACAAGCAGTTCTGAGCTGCTCCATTGGGTCCGAGGAACTGAACCAGGGTTCTCCATAAAAGCAGCAAGCTCTCTTAACCACTGAGTTATCTGTCTAGTTGGCAATGAGTCTCTGTAACTTTTCATGACAATCTAAATTCTCTTCTGAAATAAAACATATCTAAAAGTATTCTTGAAATATGAATGTCTGGAGAATGTGACATTGTTTAACATCTCTTTCATCCTTTTTTTTTTTTTTTTGGGTGAGAGGTCTCTATAAACAAAAGGTATACTAAGTGTGAAAGTAAACACTATCTGGTTTTCATTTGCATTTGTGATTCATAAGGTTTTTTGAAAAAGGAAAGAAAAAGTTGTGGAGGTGCTATTCTAAGTGCTATTTTATATATGACATCAGAAGAATCAGGCTAGTCTTGCTAGGGTTCAGCTACAGGTTCTAGAGGATGAAAAACAAAACAAAACAACAACAACCCCCCCCAAAAAAAAACCCAAAAAAAACACCCTCTGTCAAAATCTTATCATATATCAAATTCAAAGTAACTGGAAATATTTAGTTATAGATCCATTTTAGGTATTTTAAAGCTTTTCACTTTACATCATTGTTGGAAAACAACTTCTGGTTTTCAGAGGCCAGAGCAGGAAGTCTGTCACATGCTACTCTCACTGTGTTAGTTAGTCTTGTGACAAATTAGACTCTGTGAGCTTGGTGCCCTTAGGGATCTTGGGTGGGGGGCTACTAGGGGGGCTTGAAATAACTTGATACCCACGGGTTCTGTGACTCCTTAAGGTGAAGGCCACATTATCTTCCCTCCTGGCTGCCAGTGATACATAAAATGTTGAGCATTTAAGGGTTTCTCAAAGACGGTGAGTCACCGATGGTACAAAGGGTGCTGACACTGAGTCATGCTTTTTAGCCTGGATTGAAACAGAAGGCTCCCAGTTGGTGAAGGGACCACACACCAGGGTGGCCTGTGGCTGTTATGGTGAAATTATGGAAAATGCTTTAGAAGGCTAGCATCACCACTCTTCTGGTAGGTGAGGGACAGAGGGAGGTTTTCTGCCAGTCCCTGGTGTCATTATACATCAGACCCTGAGACCAGCTTCCTCTTAAATCTAGTCTCCACCTCCTGATGGCTGGGACCACACCACCATTCTGAGCTTTCTGCCTTTCTTCCTCCACTCTCTTGGGGTTTACTGGATTCCTTGATTCTTTCCTTTCCTTACATTCCTGTCTCACTGAGAGCATCTCACCCTTCAGCTGGCTTCATATTTCCTGCGTGCAGTTAATTACTGAAGTCTAGCTCATTTGCCTTTGGGCCCTGTGCCTGCCCAGCAAATATTTCCCCACACATAGCCCTCTGCCCAGGTTCCCTTTCCCAGAGACTGACTGACTCTCCTAACGGAAATGGACACTTGAGAGTCCATTTGAGCTTTTCTCATTCCCACCTTCTCAAGTCTTGGCTGAGTCTCTTCCTCGACCTTCTGCCATAGCCTCATAAGGCACATTCCTACTCTCTATTTTTCTTTTACTCTCTGCCCACCCTTGCCCTGTCCCATCCAATGTAAGTTTTACCAGATGAGCCAATTGAGGTTCCCATTCTCCTACTGGAGAGACACCCATGCTATTTTTTAGGCTCAGAAACTTCTAGGTTCTCATTCATGCCTGGACTCTTGAATTCCTTCTAGCTGTGCTTGATTCTCTAAACTGCTAGTCCATTAACTTCTGCTTCATTCAGGGTAACTTCCATCTACCTTAGCCTCTTCTCCAGGCCAAGTCCTACATAATCTTATAAATACACCTCAGCACACTCCCTGCCCCACCCCCTCGATGCTCCCATAATGCCTTGGGCTTAACTGACCATCTGAATCCTGACCATAATCTCTCCTCTTCAGTGACATTCATCTCTCCTGGAACAATGCTTGCCACGTAGTGGCACCTGACAGAAAGATACTGGATAAGAAGATGACTTCCCTAACAGTGAGGCAGCTTTCATTAGCAACTCTTTCAAAGGGGAGGGCAGGGGTCAATACATGGTGCTCCTGTCACAAAATTAGGCCCTTACATTTCAACTCACTCTTGCATAGGTAGCTAAATAATAACCTCTTGTTACAAGCCTTTTCCCTTAGCACTGGATTTCATTAGCTCTTCCATTCCTCCCTTCTCTTTTTTTTTTTCTGAGACAGGTTCTCACATATAGCTCAGGCTTCATGGAACTAAGGATGATCTTGATCTCCTGATACACCTCCCTCTACCTCCCAAGTCCTGGAAAGACAGACCTATGCCCCTACACCCAGGTGTTGGCTTTTATTTGAAGCGAAATGACTTAGTATCATTTTTATGAAAAGGATTTTTCAAACTTTCCATTTATTTATTTATTAAACTGAGTATATTAGCTCACGCCTGTAATCCCAGTCCTTTGGAAGCTGAAAAATTGAAGCTAACCCAGGCTACATAGCGAGTTCTGGGGCAGTGTAAGGATATAGTGTGAGACGTTCTGAACAACAAATGAGAGAATTTTTTTTTTAACGTGACACAAGTGCCATTAACATTGAGGACTATAGTTGATGAATCTCCCTCTGCTCTATGAATTATCATATGGATAAAGTTCCTCGGAGGACACTTGAAAAATGTTAGAAAAAAATGTTCTCTCTAGAGAGAGACCTATTGGGTTTTCAAATCTGTCCTGGTCTCAGAAGGGAAAATAATTCTGAACTTGGGAACTGCAATTTACTTTGTGAGAATAAGGGTTTTTTTTTTTTTTTTTTTTTTGGGGTTGTATTTTGGGGCTTGAAGCCCTTGGTGAGTCTGATCCCCAATAACAAATACATAATAGGATTTATGTTATAGTGAACTTGGTAGAGGGTGTTTACAGACATTACTGGGAAATTCATGGCTGCTGGTTTGTTTGTTGTTGTTTTTCTTCCTTTCTTTTTTCCTTTTCTGTTGGTTTCTGACCTGGACAGGTAGCTTCTTCTTTTTTTGTTCTTGCTTCCTTATTTCTCAAAATCAAATGAGGAGACTCACATCTGCCTTTTGGTGGAGGCATGGTAGGAATGAATGTGTTGCAATGTGTCCTTAAAAATAGGTAGGTATTGATACCAAGACAGACAAAGTCAAAATTGTTACCCTCTGTGCTTGGCCCATGATGCTTTGGTAAAACTGCCTGAGGGCCTGATGTGACTCAATAGACAGTCCCTTGTCATTTGTCACCAAAGCACATATTGCATAATGCAAATGCCTACATTTTTACAGGAACCTGCTTGGGTAGTTGGAAGAGGTCACCTAACCTGGGTAGAGAAAGAAAGGAATTTAGTGGTGAATAGGAAAAAAAGGATTTTCTCCAAGTAGACTTTCTTGTCCTTTCTTCCCCATCTTTTCAGCCTTCGAGAAGTTGTGTTCACATCTGGCAAGGTGAGGTGAGACCTGGCCATTTATTCTCCCTTTTGCAACCTGACTTCATAGGAATTTGGGAACCCTGGAACTACAGGCAGTATGTATATCCGTGACTTCTAGCCACTAAAAAAAACAAAACAAAAAAAAAACAAAAACAAACAAACAAACAAACAAACAAAAAAAACAAAACCAAAACCACTTGCCTTGTTCACCTGAGTTGAAAGTGTTGGCTCTCACAGGCACTCACTGCCTGCTGAATAGCGTTTGACTTCACCTCTGAGCTGCCTTTGTAAAGGAAAGGGAATGAAACTTAATTGTTAGAAATGGAATTTGGGTGGAACTTTTCTCAGAAATTGACTTTATACCAAGTAGATAGTAAAAGGATTCTTCCCAGGAAGGCTTTCCTAGTAGCTTCTATAATCGCCACTATCTTTCCCTGTGTTTTGTTTTTGTGTTTTAAGCATCTTTGGAAATATGATGAGAGGAAACCAGAGAAGCCCTTTGAACCAGATATGACAACACCAACCATTTACTGCGGCTATTTAAAGCACTCTGAGCAGTGAAAAATGTCAGTGGCAGTTTCAGACTAGATTAAGTGTCTGTGGCTCAGCAGCAGGGCAGGAGTCTTTCAGAGAACACAAATGAGGCTAAGGATGTGACAACTGATATGGTGTGGTGGAATGGTTCTTGAGGCCCAGATCCCTGTGAAATTATACCTTGCGCATCTTTGCGAGTAGATTTAGTTTAGCATCAAAACAAAATTTAAAGCATTGGGCGGAGTGGTGTAATTTACACTGTCTGTACACACTTATACCTTGGATGGTGCCTAGAAAACAGCCAAGGCTAGACGAGGAAGTTTAAAGTCATGCTGTTGTTTCGGCATATTTTCTACTTGTACTTGCACACGGGGCCACTTCTGAGGTGATCCCTCATGGACAATGACACCCTTCCCCCCAAGCAGCATCATGGAGAGCCTAGATTGTTTGGCATTCTGTGTGTCCAGCATTCTGTTTGTCTTGGCTGGAAATGGGAACAGTCTTCTTGGCCCCAGGGGACCAGAGCCATGGTCATGGTTAGGCTTTGGTTTCAGGTGGCTATTTCTCTAGATGCTGGGAATCGAGCCCAGGGTTTCATATATGCTATACCAAGTCAACTGTCATGGAACTAATCCCCTACCGTGTGTGTGTGTGTGTGTGTGTGTGTGTGTGTGTGTGTGTGTTATGTGCCCCTGTATGTATACAGGTGTGTTTCTGCATACCCTCTGAGGGACTCTCTGTATCACTCCCTTGACACAAGGTGTCTTACAGAACCTGTGTTTGATTAATATCCAGAAAGCCCCAGCTGTCTTTCTCTGCATCCACTCACTCCACCACCACTGGATTTACAGGTGTGTGCTCAACCATGCCCAACAGTTTTTCATGGGTTTGGGGAATTTGAAGTCAGGTGCTCAAGTACAAAGTGCTCTTAACTGCTGAGTCATGTCCTCTTCCTCTCTGGGGAAGGAGGAGGCGTTTTTGAAGTGAGCACAGTCTTTGTGGGAAGAGCTTCAGACTGGCTTTTAAAGTCCTTCAGGTGTGTAGCTTCCTGTGTACACGAAGGGCTCAGAAACCCCCTTTGAAGGAGCCTTTCTCTCCATCTTATGCTTTGTTTTACATTTAGAAGAGGGTACTTTTGGTTGACCTAGGTTGGTTCAAATTCTAAGAGACCCTTCAAGGCTACTCTCATCTCCTCACAATGTTGTGAAGATCAAATGGGTGGGTGGGGGGTAGGGGGAGTGCACAGTATAATCCTGCCTATGATGTCTGTTTGAAAACAATTCCAATCTCTTTATGCTGTGTGTGTTAAACAGTAGCTCAGAGTGTGAACGCCATACAAACAAGCCCAAAGCACCATGCAGGCAGGCAGGGCTTTGGATAAGGTGCCCCTGCTTTGGGATCTGTTTCTGCCCCTTTAAAGTGGTAGTGATGGAGATTCTGGGTTAGAAGAGAGCTGGTCCCTCATAGCATGAGTTTGCTCTCCCTGTTCCTTTTTATTTTTTTGCACTGCATGTTCTAAAGCACAAATTGTTTTGGTCCTGGCTCTCAGAAACATGTACCACGTTTAGGAGAGGCCGAACTAACAATAATGGCGGAAGCTGGAGCTCTTATGGTTTGTCCACCGGGGATGGACATTGAAGCGTGATTAATTTTGGCTGGTGGTTCAGTGTCAAAGGAACGAGTTTTTAAGCCGCCCCCACTCTGCTAATGAATCAGTGACGTCAAGCAGACGCATAGCACAGATTTGCTGCCATCAGCCAGCAGTGATCACCTTCAAAAAGCTGGGATTTCCACTTATAGCAGAGCAGTCGTCTGCCTAATGCTCTTAAAATTAAGAGGTGACTGGAGCATCCAATAAAAGAGCCAAATACCAAGATATGAAGAAAATGTGAGCCCTAAGTACCCATGTCCCAGCATGCACAGAGAATCAAAACATTGACTCTGTGCAAAATGAAACACCACTCCTCCTGCCTCTGGCGGTTGGCAGTCTGAGAATCCCAGGATTGAGGGGTTAACGACAAAACCCGTGTGAAGATTTGTGAGAGCAGATGGAAGAAACCCAGGACACGTTGCCTTGTCAGGGTTCAGCCCTGATGCGGACCAATGGAGGTGGGGGTGGGGGTGGTCTCTGCTGTGAGGAGGCTCCCCTGTCTGCCGTCCTGGGTTTTCCTTTCTTACTACTCCTGGCAGCACTAGCCATCTCCTGCAGCAAAGCCACGTGGATGTGTCTTTGTTGGTGTACAGTGTGTGCTGCAGTGCCCCTCAGCTGTGCCCGGGAGACCCCTCTGTATTAGATTTAGGCTTCCTGGTACCTTCCCTGGCTGACACAGTCAAATATGCTTGGTGATGAGAAGCAGCCACCACCATCACTCCAGCTTTGGAGCCTTCCTGGCTCAGCATTCAGGAAGCCCTTGAAATAAGGTGAACTGAGAAAATACTGCCAGGACCTCTGCAGAGTCGTCATCCCCTTCCCTCCCCCTACCTCTGATTACACACACTAAGTGCCGCTATCTGTGTAAATAACCTTCTCTTCCTCACCTCCCTCCACCCTCTCAGTTCCCCCCTCCAACCCCCCCTCCACCCCTTTACTCTTAGGCTCTCTGGCGTGATAAATAGCCAGGCTACTGCACAGCGTGCACCAACACCTGGGAATAATCATGCAAAAATAACAGTGAGAGACTGCGGCGCGTCTGTTCTTGACATTAACTTTCCTCAGTTTGACAGGCTGCCACCACCAGCTGTTAGACTTACGAGTCTTTCTTTCTTTCTTTCTTTTTTTCTTTTTCCTTTCCCCAACTGGAGATGGCTGCTTTCCTATTTTGGCCTCTATTAGGTTGCATCAGTATCCCATCAAGATGACAGACAAGAGTGTTGACAAAGGAACCCTTGCTAAAACTGCCAGTGCTTTTGTTCTGATCTTTAATTCTCGTTATTAGTCCTATATAACCCCCAGTGAGTTTTAAATGAGGACCATCTGATTAGGAGTATGTTTCTTCCTCTAGGAAGCTATGCAGAATAACCTCACTTGAATTGCTTTTGAATGTAGTGAAGCCTAACCTTTGGGTTCATAGAACCAAACGACCCATCAATTTCCTTTCATTCAGGTCTCAGATGTATTTGCAGTTACCATAATATTGATGGTAAAGACTAGCTTGTGCCTAGTGAGTGTCACTCTGTCCTATGCCCTGAACTAAGGTTGCTTGTACGGCTCTATGTCACCTTAGCTAGGTGAAGACAGAGGAAGACAGAGTTACACAGAGATCAAGTGCTTCGCCTGAGGTTCTGTAGTGAATGGCCAAGCTAGGATTCCAGCTCTAAAGACCATTTGTCTGCACCTCACAAACGTTCAACCTTTTCCACTTCTCCCTGGAATGCATCTCTCCAGCTGAAGTTGCCTTTCCAATCAATTTCTGATTGTTTAATTAGTGTTGATTGACTCCCTTGGTGCCTTGGGGTACAGGAACTTGGGGCCATTCTTTTTGTAGCAGGTTGCCCAGAGGTTAGCAGACAGAAGGAGCTCTTCAGTGGGTGTGGAGGGGTTTGGGGGTGAGCGGAAGGAGGGAGGCCATGTGAAAAAAAGAGGGGTAATTGGAGATTAGAAGAAGAGAGATCTTGGAGTAATTCAGGGCACATCAGGACCTCTGGGGTGCCCTCATCTTTGCTATGAAGCTATATAATGGGGGTGGATTATGCCAGTAGACTGCTGCCAGGTCTCAGTGTTTGAAAGAGGCTGTATTTCCCCAGGCTGAGCTTCTCTGGGTTAAGCACCCTTTTCTTACGCCTTTAGCACACTTTAACCACACTTAGCCATGCATTTGGAGGGGATTACAGATTTCTGTTAAATATAGTAGCATATAAAAAGCAGCTGTGTAAGGTTGTGTGCACGGTTTAGAGAGCTGGAATATCAGACCGGGGGCTCCCCCACCCTTTAAGTCCGTGTTCAGTGAGCTGTACCTTGCATTGAGCACTCCCTTTGCATGAACTATTCCCTGCAACCCGTTGGGAGTGATGGTCGTTACCAGCCCCATTTCTTAGATTCTGATCATTGGCTCAGGGTCCTCACAGGTCATGAACTGGTGGAACCAGGACTTGAACCCCGACTTCCTGCTAATAAAACCCTAGATCCTGCTGGCCTCAGTTGGCCTGCTCAGAAAGAAGCTGCTGCCTCCTAGCAGGCAGGTCTGTGGAAATGGTTGCCAACTTCAGCATTAACCAGCTTCATTGGCTGAAGAAATTATGGCCTCAGTGTGGATCAGTGACCCGAGAAATCAGGGCACATTGGAGTTGATTTTTTTGGGGGGGTATAACTACTGAGGTTGGGTGTGGCAGCGAAGTCTTGAAATCCCAGCACTTGGGAGATGGAAGCAGGAGAGTCCCCAGATTGAAGCCAAGACTAGGCTGTTTAAGGAGCCCTTGCATCAACAAATATGAAATTGACTCTGGAATATCTTTTAAGGCCCTGCTTTCTGTACAGTACATGTGCTCTGTGTATAACACCATGATACACACAAGAGAACTGAAACCTTTTCAGAGGAACATTTCCACCCAAGCATTAGAAAATACTGGCCATAGTCTGAATATTGCAGTCTGATTTAGTCTCCTGGGATAGCTGATTCGCTTGTGAATTCCCCACTACAGCATGTTCTCTGCTCCGCTGGCAAACACAACTGCTAGTTTGTTGTTCTTCTACCAAAAAAAATGGGGGGAGACACACGTTCCCCTAGCATTGAATGGGTTGGTCCAGGTGGCCTCCTTGCTGGAACATTCGGTGACAGTCTCAGACACACAGGGCTGCCTGTGGCAGAGATGAGGAATGTGGACTTCGTGAAGCTGGGTCTCCAATCATTATTTGAGCCAATGGCCATTCAGGTTATTTTCTGAGCTCATAAGTATTAGTAAATAAGAGGAATGCTTTTAAAAATAGCGCATCTGCCAAGTAAAACACTCAGGAGTGGCTGTAATTCCCACCCCAAAAGCCCTCTTTCTCTTTGGTGACCTCTAGGGAGGAGGGTCTGCTGTAGGCCACATGGGTGGTCTCTGTGCCCCACCTCTGCAGGACTCATAGGGCAGTGGGGGAGAATGCATGGTAGGGCAAGATGTAGTTCTGCTGAAAATAGGAGTTTCGAGTTCCAGGAGGAAAATGAGGATAATAGGAGAAGTGAGAGAATACTTCACTTTGCCAGTCAAAGATATGAATATTTGAGATACCAAGTGTTAAGGGTTTTAGACTATTATTACTATTAGTTTTCTTTTTTGGTTTTGTTTTTTGAGACAGTGTTTCTTTGTGTAACAGCCCTGGCTGAGTTGGAACTCACATTGTAGACCAGGCTGGTCTCGAACTCACAGAGATTATTCTCATTTTACGAGCAAGTTAGTATTTATCGCCAAAGTCTCTGGACCTCACTTCCTCATTTGAGAAGGTGTTGGATGGGGTTTCCATGTGGTCACCACCAACTCAGCTTTGGTCATTACATTTGGATTGTGTTTGTGGATAACCATGACTAGCTTATTTGGAGGCCTTTGCTTTCAAAACACCGAAATTCTTCAGAAATTTGGACTTTGGGCTGGGAGTGTCTCTCAGTGCTAGAGCATGGATTGAGCCTGCTCCAGGCTCTGGGTCTGGTCCCAGCAACAGCAGCAGTAGAAGCAGCATCCCTACAACTAAAATTTTAGAAGGACAGTTGATCTTTGGAATTTGCAAAAGTATCATAAATACCGTAGGGCGTGTCACAGATAGCTCTGGGTATAAGCGGAGTTGTGTTGAGTTGGGATTCTGAGCTGACACTGGCGTAGTAAAATTTGTTAGCAGTATTACAGGGCTGAAGACTCTATTCTCCAGTTGAGGAACAAAGGCCTCAGAGAGGTGAAAGGACGAGGGAAAGTCACAGATTGTGTCAGGCCTTGAGCCAGAAGCCCAGTGTGAACACTTGCTACACCCAGACAGGTCCCTTCCACTGTCCACTCAGCCCTCAACTCCCCAACCTGAATCCTTGCTCTCTTGACTCCTCACTTCTTTTATTTTGGTCCAGTTTCTTATAAGCTGTCAACTCAAGCTGTCTTTGTTCTCAGCATGAATGTGGGCTGGAGCTCAGGCCACCCGAGGCTCTTTGCAGAAAGCAGTTACATTTGTCCCATGAACTTCATATCACCTAACATCATCTCACAGTTTTTTTTTTTTTTTTTTAAAAGTTTGGAAGGTAATTCTAATCTCCCACAGGTTTTTAGCTGCAATAAAGACTGAAGTTAGGATGAGCTCTTTTTCCCTCCCCCACACCTAATTTCCTTCCTCAGCACCCCCTTTCTCATTTGTGAGCCCCCATTTTAAAATAGGAGCATTCAGTGGGAACTTTGCTTCACACTCTGCAACGGTTCCCTGCAGGTCTAAATCATCACCTTATTGGGAACTTGCTTCTGCTGGGGGCTTTTCTTTCTGAGTCTCTGCCATCAGGACCAGGAAGGCAGGACAATAAAAAGTATGGTGCAAAACAAGTTTTATGGCAGCTTTGTGAGCAGGAAATTAAGTTTCTTTAGCATGCAGAGGGGCAAAGGGCTGTTCACTGGTATCTAGAATCACTCATGCAAGAGGATGTCAGTTCATCACTTTAGGTGGAATGCAAATTGTAGCCGCTCTTCTGGTCATTTCATCCTGGAGCCCACACAGACAGGCTGCCTCCACCGTTCAAGGAGCCCAGGTCCTCATCTGACTCTATTGAAATACTTATTTTATTAGTTCTTTTCCTTAAAGCAACAAAGACTTACATATAATATTAAATCTGTTGCCAAAAGGCTGCAGGGAGACTTTATGAAGCAAGGGACATATGCACAGCAGATAAGATCAAGTTTCACTGGGTCAACCATCTGTGAATCCTTCTTAACATTCACTGTTTGTTTGCCCGACCGATAATGAACGCAAGATGCTCTCCCTTGAATTGAGGCCCTGTCTGCAACACAGTGCGCAGGTAATCTGGAGTCCTAGTGCACAGATGTGTCCCTCTGAATCTTTCCCACAACCAATGACCTGTTTCCAAGATCAAATCAAAGCTGTTCAACAGCACTCCTAGTATTGTTAAGTGAAGCAAATGAATGACTGGCAATCTGTCTAGGACACATGTAGGCTTTGATTTCAACACAGTCTGGTGTCTAAACTTGGGAAGAACACCTTTGCTGTCCTTCTGGGGTTAGGGAACATTCTTGTACCTCAAGGCTTTGTACTTGGCTGCAATATCCATTTCTTTGGGTTGAAGGGTGGGGGACTACCAAGGCTCAGTCGGGTGAGCTCCTGGGTCGTCTTGGTAAAGTGCATCGCTGAAGGCTTTGTGGGTGGGGAGGCTCAGGTTGTGTGGAACACTTATTTATCCTCTTACGAATTTCTGCTAAACTTCACACTAGAACACTTAATTAGGAATTGGTTCTTAACACAGGCTAATATTCAGCTTACGTGCTTCACTGTGTATAATCAAGTTATAAATTTTATAGATTCAGCAGAGTAAGTTAATATATTTTAGTAGTGATTTAATTCATTATGGTTTATAAAGTTCTCTGGGAACAATTGTAGTCCATCTCCTTCATTTAAATGTCCAATAACACAGATATTGTTCTTTATTAGTATTTATCAGTTTCTCCTTTAGATAATTTATAATTTTGAAAATGAGGTTCCTGTCTGAGTGGGAAATAGTGGTAATTTTACAAAGCATTTTCATTCACATCTCCGGAGGCTGAAAGGTGGTCCATTGGTGAATTTAGAAGGCCTGCTTCTTGCTGGGGAAGCTAGCAACCCCCCTCTTCACCTTCTTGGATTTGAAAACACAAAATGCTCATTTCTGGTCTGCTGCTAGTTTGACACCCACAAGAGTACTCAAAGCCTATGGTAATTGCAAATGGAATGTAGAATGATGATCTGTTCTAGAAGCCATGTAAGAAGATTGCATTACAGAGAACTCCCAGAATGCATCACCCCTGCAGTAAGCCTGTCTGTCTTTCAGGTTGACCCCCTGTTTACAGTGCCGGCACCACCGCCGCCGATTGCCAGCAGTCTCGCACCTCAGATTCTGCCCTCCTACTTTCCCCCATCTTCATCCAATATTGCAGCACCAGTCGAACAGCTCTTGGTGCGGACTCGGTCCGTGGGTGTCAATACGTGTGAAGTTGGAGTAGTGACAGAGCCAGAGTGTCTTGGGCCCTGTGAACCTGGGACCAGTGTCAATTTGGAAGGGATCGTGTGGCATGAAACAGAAGAAGGTAAATATCATTTATTTTTATTTATCTCCCTCTGCCCTCTTCTCCATGATGTTCTCTCTGTCCATCTGTCAGGGGGATTTATTTGTTTTGTGGTTTGAGAGCCCAGAAAGGTGGTTGTAGGCCCTCTGACTGGGTTTAAAAGGCGATGCTTAATCGTTGGGTTCCTGGCTGCCTTTACCTTAAAGAGCAGTAAAATGCTTCTCCATACTGAGGGCTAATGCAGAGGAGCTGTGAGAAGCTGGGTAGGAGCGACTTTTCTCCTAAAAGGAATCGAGGAGACAGAGCTCAAGTTCATTTTATTTGTGGTGTGCCAGTCAGTTTGTCTGTTTCTGTGGTGTCTTCTATGTATCTACTACCTACCTTCTGAATCTAGCCGTGGCCCTTGGGCACAGCCAGGGCCATCATGATCAAGCTGAGGCTGGTTGGCACTCACAGCTAATGAAGCTAATGTCAAAGGTTTAAGGCCCGGTTGAGCCAGTCATCTCTTCTACGTCCTCAGACAGAACGTTTCCTGCCCCTTAACTCAGCAAGCCGTTTGGCAAGTACAGTCCATTAGTTACCGGGGAAACACTGCCCGGGGAAACTGGATCCATCTATCACCGCCGTTGGGAGTATAAGTCAAGAGTACCAGCCATGCAGATAGCGGGTCCAGATCAGGTTGCCATGTCTCGTAGCACATGGTGTGTGGAGTGCTTCAAGTGGCATGCATCATTAACAAGCCAGAAGATAGTGGAAAGCAACTCCCAGAGCCTGAGAGCAGCCTGCTCCAAGTACAGTGAGAAGAGCAAGGGAGATGGAGGAGGGAACACACTAGTTTCAAGAGGAGGGGTAGACAAAGAGTGTGCAACCTCTCTGTCCCTTTGAGGTAGGTTGCTCAAGGGAGGCAAGCTGCAAATGTCTGAGCATCTGCCAGGAGAGTAGGGACAAGGCTGAAAGTGACAAGAGCGGGCGGAGACCGAATCATTAGTCGGACTTGTTAAGGGGGAAGACGACTATGCACAATCAAAGGAAGAAGGTAGATGACATGCCAGGGAGGCTTCAGTGTGCCCCTGGGAGGGCTTTACTGCCGGGCAGAGAAAGAACTATTTTATTTCTGGCTGTCTCAAGAGAAAAACAAAGATTATTGGGGGAATCTTTGGATTCCACTATAACATTACTCGTATTCTTGTATGGTCTGTTTCTTACCTACTAATTAAAAAACAGATCGTAGCTGATGCCAATAATGAAGAAAAATAAGCGATTGTACAGTAAAAGGGAATGAAAATAGCAGCTACAGGTTTAGTTCTTGTTTAAGGAGAAGTGATACCTACAGTTTGACTCCCACCCCCATCTCCTCCATCTTTGAAGTTTTAGTCTGGGTTTCTTTCCACCCTGGAAAGCTGATTAACACCATACTATGAGAATATGGGACATAGAGAGTGATGTGAGAGCAGATAGATAGAAACTTTTCTTATCCTGCCTGTTTGTTCAGGATCCATTTCCAAGGCCAAGGGCCAGTCTCTGACACCCCCACCCCCCATGTTGTATGTAGTACAGGTTTCCTCCTTAGGGTTCTCCCTAGTGAGCAGAAGTGGTGGACAAGGGGTTTGGATTGACCCCTCAAGACATTAACAGCATCACAGTTCATTAGTTACATACAGATTTTCAGTAACAAGAAAAGAAAGATCTGGATTTGGAGAAAAAAGGGGTTGACTTCCATAAACTCGAAATGGAGATTTCCTGGAAAATCCACTCATTAAAGTGAGGTGCTGTCTTCCTGTTTCCTAATGGGTTTATTGCTTGTCCTGATTTTATTTATGTAAGTGTGGAGCAGGACAGGCTTCCTGCGGTATCATCTCACTGGGTGGTAGCTGTTATAAAATTAGCCACAAGCTTTCTGGGACAGTTTGGGTTATTTTTCACTTTGCCTAGATGTCTGTTTAGTTTTGACTTTTAACCTTGGCCTCTTATAAAAGTGGATTATTTAGAACACAGGGGTTGAGAGGTTGTGATTAAAAGCTAAGGAGTGCATGAACTGAGGTAGAATTCTGATACTTTGGTCCTGTGTTTAAAGAGCTTGACGATATTGCTTTGAGAATACATAATTAAAGCCATACTACTTCCATCCTAGCCTCTGAAAGATAGCTTTTGATTTGAAACAAACAAACAATCTTTTCTGGGGCAAAGTTTCACTCTGTGCTGGATGTTGGCCCTGAACTCATGATCCACCTGACTCTGCCTTCTGACTGCGGGATTTGAAACATGTGCCATCATGCCTGGTGATCTCCAGATCAACTGCTTTTCTATGCCTCCAGCCAGCCACATGGATGGGTGTCTCTGCACCAACTCATAGCCATAGAAGCAAGGCATAATAGTCAACTATGGGCGGGGCCAATCTCCTTGCTACCTCACATGTGCCAGGACATGGCATGTGTGGATGTTCACTATGGTGACTTAAGGAACCAGAGCCATTCACAGGATTATTTTTGCTAAGCAAGCTAAATTTCTGATGTCTATTGTTATTAAAGAACTAATCTTTAAGAAGGACTGGGTCCCGAGACATGTATTCCATACAAAGCCCATTTTCAAGAAGGGGGTATTTACTTTTTTCTTTCTTTCTTGGTGCTTAAGGTCTTGGCACCAGTTTAAAAATTAAACTCAGTTGACTATTAATTTCTTCTTTTCAAGAAAAACAAAGAGAGACACAAAACAAAGACATTTGGAGCCAATTATTTTGCAGAGTTTTTTTTTTTTTTTTAAAGGACAATTTTAAGGAAAGGTGAGGGCAAAGAAAGATACAATAATTTTTTCTATGTGGTTTCACTAAAGAAAGAACTGCTTGTCTCTACACTTATAAAATTGTCAGAAACCTGTATAACTGAGTTGAGTCAAATCCCTCTATTGCTACTATAACGGGTAGTGTTATTCCCAAATTTAATTTGATAGTTCATTCACATGTGGGGAGGTTGTGTATGCCTGTCTTTTCAGGCCTTAGAATTTCAAGAATTCATAGTTACAGTCTCCTGGGGATATTGAATTCTCTTGCAACCTCTTGGAGGTTGGGGAGGAATGGGTGAGACTGGAATTTGACATTGGGTTAAATACTTAGTTACCTCTTGTTCTAGGAAGCCCTCATTAGAGTTGGCTTTCTTTAGGTGGTCTTTGCTCCTTGTTACTGTCCGTAGTGAATTTCTAGTTGTTCATAAACCTAGTTGTGCTCAGGAATAAAGTTTTAATAGTATAGTTGTTTCTGGAAAAAATTAGCCGGCTTCAGAGATGCTTAATAGGAGAGGAAAACTATTACTACTATTACTATGTGTGGATGTTTGCTTATTCTACTCTGATCTTTCTTTTTTTAAGGTGAGTGTTTAGCAGCAATGATGAATTGTGCGAAATTACTCACAGATGTCAGAAGAATTTCCATAGCATTTCACCCATAACATTTGGCACACACATGCCTAAAGTATAAGAGCTTGTTTGAAAATTTGCTCTTCAAAAGGAATGGGGGGAAAATGGTGAATTCAATACTGTGTGTAAATACACGGGTTGAGCTTGGCGTTAGGAGTCTTGAATGTATTTTCCTTTACATTTTTTTGAAGTGGGTGGGTTCAACGCTTATTGTATACTTTTAGTTATATGTACACGAGTGCATCTCTGAATATATGCACATGAGTGCAGGTGTCAGAGGAAGCCAGAAGAGGGTTTGGAGTGCGAGTGCTGGAGTTTTAGGTGGCTGTGAGCAACAGAGCACAGGCTGTGGTGGGAACTGAATTCTTGACTGATGAACCAGCTCTCCATCCCATCCCCTCAATTGTGTTTCTTATGAGCCTTTTTTTGGGTGGGTGGCCACATGTGAGAGAAAAGACTTGGTTCATATGTGCCCTCTGCCCATTCTTAGAACTGTCATTCTCCTTCCCTTTAGTGTCCTAATGGTTAATGAGTAAAGCTCCTCAGAGAAAGGAAAACTGCCATTTGACAATGATGGCCTCTTGAACACCCACACAAAAACAGAGCACGAGTTCTCAGCACTGTGCTATTGACTCACTCAAGAAGGATGGCTTTTAGAACCATCAAATACCCAGGTACCACTCTAAGTACTGAGTTAGTCTGAGTTGGCATGCCTGTAGGCATTGGTCTGGTTTGGTTGATGACCTGCCCCTGGTGGTTTAATATTCCAAAAGTGATTGTAGATGGGGGGGGGGGGAGGAGAGAGCAGAAGAGAGAACACTAGGTCCTTTGCAAGTTTGAAGGAATTACATATATTTATAGTCTCGAGTCCCTAAGCATACAATGGACAGGGACACTTGCCTTTAGCTGAAGGTTGCTAAGACCTACCAAGATGCTGAAATATGTCAGGGGAACATACTTGTTCAGCTACTAGTGAGGGCAGGTGGGGGTCTTGAACATCCGTCCAGAAGAACCACGGAGGATCTGAGGGACAGTCATCAGGAACAACCCACTGATACCACTCTTCCTAATTCAGTGGGAGGCACTTACTGTTGAGTTCCAAATGAGCCAGGCACAGTAGGCTTATTTCTTTGTAGTAGTCTCTGCTGAATTAATCTTGAAATAGTCCAGAAACCAATGATAATGATAATGTATCCTGGACAAGATGGGTCTCACTTGCAGCCCCAGCACTAAGGAGACAAAATGAATGTGAGCTTGCGGCCAGCTTGGGTTCCAGGGAGAGAGACCCTATCTCCCAACAACCAAGCAGAAAAACCTTGCTTAGATCATCAGTGGGGGATTTCCTGGGAGACAGTGGCCCAGTAAATGTGATTGTAATGACACAGTCTCGGGAAGAATGCCATATAGGGACTTCTTTACCAGTGCCTTTAGTTTCCAAGTTTAAAAAAAATGAAGGGGAAAAATAAGACAAAGACTTAGGAAATGATTGCTTTAAAAGGTAATTAACTGGAGAAATAAATGACTCATTTTTAAAACCACTGGAGATTTTCCTAAATTCTGCTTCTTTGGCTCTCTAAAGTCATAAATGTGCAGTGTAGAATTTCAAGATAACTCATTAAAAGCAAATGATCTGCATAATTGAGGATAGCCCAAAATATAGCATTATGATTCCCAGTCTGCCATGTTTACTTCCTGATCCCACTACTTCAAAGAGAATAGTTTTTTTCCCCCACATTTCTGATTAATTTGAGAAGTGATTACACACTAATCCAGGCTTACGTCGTGTTTTCTGTGACTTGAGCCTGGAGTCTGTGCAGTGCTTTGCTGAGTGAGAAACTGTTTATTGAGGTACCTAGCTGTGTTGTTATGAATTTGACTGTGATCCATAGTGGTGGGAAATGACATTGTGGACTCTCATGCTTCATTATTTCTCTCCTATCACTGATAACTACGCAGTCACAGCAAATGTTGAGATGGACAGCGGCTGGAGCCAGTGCCCAGCTGAGGTTTATCAGTTCATATGTTTGTCAGAAATAAATAAATAGTCATTTAGTTACTATGGTTACTATGTTAGTGAGAAAAAGGGTCTAGCTTTGACCCTCTACAGAACCCCACAGAGGTTTTGAGGGGCTGCAAGAACTACTAATTATAATTAATACCACTGCATGCCCTGGCCATGAACTCTCCCATAGTTTTTCTTGCCCAACTTACAAGGAGGCTGCCAATGAGTGTGCAGATGGTCGCTTGAAAGCCACCATCGCTGTTGGCAAAGGAGAGCAGAGCAGAAGTTGTCTCTTCCAGAGTGCACATTCACATGGAAGGGAAACCCAAGTCAAAAACACAAACCATTTTTGCTTACTCTTCTCATTTTGAGAGCAGGGTGGTTGTCTTGTTTTGCTTTTAAGGTAGATTTTCTAAGTTGTCCTAGGAACAAGGCATCCTCCTGCTTCAGCTTACGAAGTGGCTGAAGTTTCTTTCAGGTGTGAATCACTGTGTTGGATCCAACATCTGTAAATTATGAAAAGATTTGTGGTTGTGCATGCCTTTAATCCAGAGGCAGAGGCAGGTGGATCTCTGTGAATTCAAGTCCAGCCTGGTCTACAGAGTGAGTTCCAGAACAGCCAGGGCTACAAAGAGAAATCCTGTCTCGAAAAACAAAAACAACAAACAAAAGGCTTTGTGATAATAGAAGCCTGCGAGGTGGTGCACGCACACTTTTCCATGAAGTCACGTGTGCGAACTGTGGGTTCAATGAGGGCTGGGACTGTGTGTTTTGTTGGAAAGCCTGCACAGTCACTTTTCCTCTTACCAATGCGAATAACAGCTTCATGGTTTTAGACCAGTGTTTAATTTTTGGTTATCTGTATCTGTATCTGTCCTTTGGTGATGACATCAGGTGTTGAAGGTAATGAAGCAGAAGCTTTGAACTCACTTTATAGAGACATTAAAAAAACCTTTTTTGTTGCTTTATGTCAAAGACAAACTTCTCTATTTGAATATAGCACTCTAGGCATTCAGAAGTAAATTTTTCCTAGGATTTAGATGTGAGAAAAGATGAGAAGTGTGTGTGTGTGTGTGTGTGTGTGTGTGTGTGTGTGTGTGTGTTTGTAACTGACAAACTCCCCCCCCAAGAATGAATTTATAAAGAAATTTCAAGAGTCTTAACAGTGACTTTGAAATGAAGATACATTAATAATTACAAGATGGAAACTATCTCACTATTTGCAAAGAATAGCTAGCTACTGACCCATCTAGACACATCGATTGAAGCATTTCATTGATTTTTTTTTTTTAACAATTTTCATAGCTTTATTGAAATGTAACTCTCATAACATGCAATCTGTCCTCTGAAACTGTATAATCCATTGGTTTGTCACTGCATTTAGAGTTAGGCAGTCATCATTACAATTAATTTCCAAAGGTTTTTCATCACCTGAAAATGAAACCTGGGCCTTTACTCCTCCCCTGTGATGTTCTTATCTTTGTTCTTGATTCTTTGCTGGTTCATGGGTAAACGTGGGGTTTGGGATAAGACAAAGGGTTGATGATAAGTACTTTCTTTGTGTTTTTGGCCTTTGTCGGGTACTTACTTCATTTAGAGCAAAGCAAGCTTGCCATTTGCATCTCTGCTCTATAATAGAGACCTGGGACTCAGGTCAGCTGTGCCAGGTAGCACGCCTGTTGAGTGGGAATCTGAGTTTGAATTCACTGCAGCTGGACTCTGATACTGTATTTGTCACAACACCCATGCCTTCTGAATTTCTGCTTTCCTTCCCTTAGCATTCTTGTGTATTTCCCAAGATGCTGGGTGGAAAGAAGGAGGGAATGTGGTGTGGTAACTGGTGTTTCATTTGACGTGGGAAGGAAGAGTTCCTTTGCTGTTCTCCAGTCTGGTTTGGCAGTTGTTCTCAGACTTCAGCTGGACTGATATGTACACACGTTCCTTTCCAGCCCCACTATCCTGAGAGAGCTGCTTAGATGTGAGTCACTGTTCTGTCAGTGTCAGATCCTCCATGTTTGGCATAGAACAAGCCCAAACATGCATATTTGTTGACTGTTGGATAAATTCATGGAACAAAGTGATACAGGCTAAATACCTGTATAAGTTGGAGTAGTGGAGTTTCCCAGTCAGCAATATGTGATTTTTTTCTAATTGTATTTGGTTTAGACAATGAAAAAAAATATCTCTAGAAATAAATTATTGTTGATTTTTTTTAAAAAAGCTATTGAAAAATCAGATTTAAAGAACATAATTCTGCTTCTAACTTTGCTATTATTTAACTAATCAGAACAAAAAGAAAGCATAATCAACATTATTCACTCAGTGATGGTGACATAATTCAGAGGGTGGGGGCACTTGCCTCTTGAAGACCAGAGTTCCATCCACAGGACTCACATAGTGAAAGGTCAGAACAAACTCCCAAAAGTTGTTCTCTGACCTCCACATTCAAGTCATGGAATGCCCATCCCCCTATACACATGTGATGCACACACAAACAAGCAAATGAGTACAATAGTTTATACATTCATTATTATCCTCAAAAAAGGTTTTTTGACCCTTAGTGTGTCACGTATCTTTCTTAGCATTTTAAGATTGTTAGCTATAGGCAGAAGAGTTTTTAGAATAGAATCATTTCTCAGCTCTCATCAGTTCTCAGGGTTCATCCATGCAGTCACACACAGCAGGATTCACTTCTTTCTCAGAGTGATAGTTCACAGACACACACACACACACACACACACACACACACACACACACACACACACACACCTCATTTTCTTTATTCACTCTTCCCAAGGGCCATTATTTCTACAACTTGATACATTAAGGGGGTTAAATAAGGGGGAAGGCAAATCCCACCACGGTGTCCTGATTGCAATGCTTGTGGGGGGGTAAGTATCCAAAAGTGTGACTATGATCTTTTGATTTCTATATAAGGTTGCCATGCCGGCAGGCATCAGGTGGCATCTCATAGTGGGTAGATTTACATTTTCTGGATGGTTAGTGTTTGAGCAGCTTTTCACGTGCTTGTTGGCCTTTTGTTCATGATTTTCGGAGGACTGTACGCTCAAGGCTTTTGATTTTGTGGAAAGTTGATGCATCTGAGGTTTTTGCTAGTGTTCTTTCTTTGCTGGTCCAATGTAGGGTTCACAGCTGCTGCCTCCCACCCCTCCCGCTGCCTGCTCTCCCCACGAATGTCTCCCCTGTTATGAGGAAGCTTTTAGTTTTACATAACTGTTTTGCTTTTTGCTTCCCACAGGGCTAGCATTTTTCTGTGCATTCAAAAGAATAGTTGAGCTCATATACTAAATACACTTTCTATGGATTTGGCCAAATGTTTAATATGTTCTTTAAAAACCGCCTTTGCAAAGTGTTTGAAACATTTTTGCATTCTCACCAGCAGTGACTAAAAGCTCCTGTTGCTCTACACTCGGTAGCACTTACTGTTCTCAAATTGTGAATTTTGACCAATGGAACGAGTCCCTGGTTGTAGGTGAATTTCTCTGAGGAGGTTGAGGCAGTACTCCCTGGGCTTATTTGCCACTTGTATATTTTCTGAGATGGTTTGTGTCTATTAAAATGGTTAGGGCATTTGAAACATGGCTCATTTTCTTGCTACTGAATTTGAAGAGCTCTTTTGCCCATTTTAGATAGCAAATACTTTCTCCCAGTTCTTCGCTTATCTTTATTCTTATTACAATGGGTTTTCCCCCCTCTCCTCCCTCCTCCTTTTTATTAAGTTCATTTAGATTTTCTTCTTGCTATCTTTCAGTTTTATAGTTTTGCATTTATGTTGAGGTCTGTAGTCTATATCAAATAACTGTTGTGAAGGGTATGAGGTTTGTGCCTACATGGATTTTGGATGCATCTGTTGTAGGACTTTTCAAAATCTGTTGCTTTTGCGCCTTTGTCAAAGTTCAGTTCACTATGTTAACATTTGTTTATGCCTGGGTGCTGTTATGTTAGAATACCTTTATTCATTTCTGGCAAAACCATCATCCTGATTACTATAGCTATGCTATAGGGAGGTGGTTTGCCACCCCTTTAGGGGTTGAATGATCCTTTCACAGTGGTCACCTAAGACCATTGGAAAACACAGATATTACAATTCATAACATTAGCAAAATTATAGCTATGAAGTAGCAACAAACGTAATTTTATGGTTTGGAATCACCACACATGAGGTGCTGTATTAAAGGGTGACAGCATTACGAAGGTTGAGAAGCACTGGTCTAGAGTGTATACTTTATGTACTCTTAAGTTATCTTTGAGGTCATGCAGTTGTGGTCCCCCAGTTTTTGTTCTCCTTCAGCTTTGTATTGTCTAATTTTTTTTTGGGGGGGGTGTGGGCTCTTTGCCTCTCCATGTTAACATGGAATCAGTTTGTCAGGGTCCATTAAATAACTTCCTGGGGTCTGGATTAATATTGCACTGAATCTATGTATGAAATGGGAAGAATTAACATTTTGAGTATAAAGTCATTCCATAATTGTAATATCTTCCATTATCTAATTATTGGATTGCTCAAATTTCATAGTTTCTCTTATGCAGGCATTGTGCATGTTTAGTTAGAATTATTTTATGTTTTTGTGACCCCGATGAAAATGGCATGTGTTTTAAATTTAATCTTCTTTAAAACGTCCCTTACATTTATTTTGTGAGCATGTGTATGCACTCACATTCGGTGAGCTCACAGGCATAACATGGTGTGCATGTGGAGTTCAGAAGACAACATGTAAGGAGTCAGTTCTCTTCTTTCCCAGTGTGCACTCAGGGATGAAATGCAGGTTGCCAGGCTTGGTGGAAATACCTTTACCCGATGAGCCATCTTGACAACCGTATGTTTCAAGTGTTAAATTCCACTTGCTTATTGTTGAAATCTGTAGTATGACTGTCTTTTGTGTCCTCTATCTTGACACCATCACTCATTAGTTCTACATAGTTATGTTGAATGCTACTTTCTCTACTTTTTTTTTCTCTTCTCAATACATACAATTAGGCACTTAGGAGGCAGAGGCAGGCAGATTTCTGAGTTTAAGGCCAGCCTGATCTACAGAGTGAGCTCCAGAACAGCTAGAGCTAACACAGAGAAGAGAAATCCTGTCTTCAAAAACAAAAAATGAATGCATATATGTGTGTGTTTATAAAATTGTTTCTTTAATCATTGTCTGTAACGAGTACGGTTTTTCTGCCTGCCGCTTGGTCTTGTCCTGCTGTTGCGCCAGCCCCAAATAACATAGAGACTCTGTATTTGATATTATCCTGTTGGCCAGTTACTAGTTTCTTATCGGCTAGCTCTGCCTTAATTATTAACCCATTTCTGTTGATCTATGTATTTTCACATGGCCTTCTCTTACCGGGGAGGCGGCTGGCGTCCAGCTCTCTCCAGACTCTCCATCTTGACTCCTCCTTCCTACTTCCTATTTCCTCCTTGTCTCCTAGTCCCTCCTATCTTCCTTTCCTATTGGCCAACAGTGCTTTATTATTAACCAGTATGAGAAACATATACAGAATGACATCTCCCATCAATTGTCTTTATTATTTTCTTTTAAAAACTAAACTTTTTTTTTTAAAGACTAATTTTTAGCTGGGTGGTGGCACATGATGTTATTAATCCCAGCAGTTAGGATGCAGAGGCAGGTGGATCTCTGAGTTTGAGGACAACCTTGTCTACAGAGTGAGTTCCAGGACAACCAGGGCTACATAGAGAAACCCTGTTAAAATATAAAGTAGAATAAAGTAAAATGAAAGACTAATTCTCCCTGTTCATTGTTTAGGTGTAGGGCCAGGTGTTGTCCTTACTCGGGTCTTGTTTAGGCAGCCTTATTGTTGTGGTATCTTGGGTATAGATTTGCCTTTTCTAGGAAACACACTCTTACAGTAGACTTCCTAATCCTCTGGCTCTTATACTCTCTTGAGTATGTGAGATTTTCTGCTGTTATTGGAGCCCCTTGGAAGCTGAGTGTGTTGGAGCATGACTATACCAACTCAGCATTTGAGAGGCTGGAGCAAGAGAATCATGTATTGGAGGGTATGCTACACTGTGAGACTACAGTTCAGAAAGGAAGGCACTTTCTACCTCCCTAAGAAGCATTTTTTGTGGGTGCAGGATATTCTATGGAACAGATATAATTGGCTTAATTAACATTTCTTCAGCATTTATTCACATTGCTTTTTTGACTGAGCATAAGTTCGTAGGATGGTTTTCTTTGTGAAAGGGGGATTGCTTGCTTGTTTTGTACATTTGGAATTTCAGTGCTGGTATCATTTTCAAGAAGCTCATTGCTAAGTCTATGAAAGCAAGCATTTGTAATGTACACATAGTTTATCGTCTTCTTGGAACAGACTGAACCCAGGTGCACATCCTAGATGGAAGGATGTGAGTACTTTCCTCCTTATTTGTAGTGTCTTATTCTCCAAGAAAAGCGAAGGAAGTTAAAAGAGACCCCAACCCACACACAACAGGGAAATACTAGTCCAATCCCCAGTCCCTCTGAGTCACAGCCATTTAGGCTTGTCTTCACAATGTCTCTCTGTTCAGCTTTGTCTCCTCAGAGACGGGAAGAAGTGAGGCCAGGATATTCATAGAAAACCCCTTTTGAGTGTCATAACCTGTTTATAATACACAGCTTGTCACTTGGCATATTCAAGCAGTGTATAGCTTTCTCTCTGACACATCCAAGCCCTGCCATGTGCCTCTGCCTGCCTCCTATGCTTTCTCCCTTGACAGGTGGAACTATCAGGACACCTTTTAACAGTGATGTCAACCAAAGGACACACCCTCATGCCCTCCTTCCAGCCTTCCTGTTCAGAAAGAAGCTTGGCTGATATTTTCTCGGCAAAGGGAAAATAAACTGTAATGTGGGAGGAGGCATATCATAGAGCAGATAGCTGTTCTCAGCAAAGAAAATTGCATGAATTAGACTCGTGGGCACAATTGCAGAGTGTCTAGCAGGGTCTGACATCACCCATTCAGGAGACTCAAGAGAGGGGCAGATGAAAAGTGCAGCGAGGTAAGCAAAACCCTGATTGCTCATTTGGTAATTTTTTTATAACTGAATACTAAATCGAGCAGTCATATGCATGTTCATATTTATTCTTTCCATAATTAAGCCTCCTGACTCAATAAGTATCTGAGGCACTTTTGTGGCATTTCAGTCTCTGACTGTTAGGAAGGTGGCACCTGAGCCTAAGTGACACAGGACACACTTGGTGTCAATGCTTGCACCCTTAAACACTTTGGTCTGGGGAGTCCTTACTGTTGAGTTTGAATCTGCCATGCCCCTCTGTCAAGCACATTCTCTGAGTACCTGGCTCCCAGATGGTGTTGCCATTTGGGTAATTTCCAGAAACTTGGGGACATAGCTGGTAGATATTAGCCACTAGTCATGGGACTTTGAAGGCTGTGCCTGCCCATAGCTTTGGTTTACCCTCCTGCTTCCTGCCAGGGGCCACATGTTCTCACTGCTGTGATGGAATGAAACCCCCCGAATCCTTGAGTCAAAACAAATCCTCGTTTATGTGGCTTCCTTGGGGTGTTTTGTTACAGCAACAAGGAAACTAGCACACATGTGCAAAGCTCTGGCCAACTAATTGGCCTCATGTCCTTTATGTGGAAGGTTCCCATAACAAAGCGCATTCTTTTTATATATACTGTTTTAGTTAATTCTTGGCCAATTTCATATAGGCATATAATGTCATTTGATCATATTTACCACCACCCTCACGACTCCCAGATTCACCCCTTCCAATTTCATGTCTTCTCCTCCCTCTTCATCTCTCCAGGCCCTCTTTTTTTTCTTAAAACCCACTGAGTCCATCTTGTACTGCCTGTAGATTCATGGGTATGGGCCACCCCTTGGAGCTCGATCATTCACCAGGGGCCATACCTTTAAAAGAAAGTTGATTCTTCTCTCCCTCACCTGTCAATAGCCCTTCAGGTAGGCATGGATGTTCATGTGTCCTTCCCCACTCCTAGCTAGACTGTTGACTGGCTTGATCTTCTGGAGGTCTGGGTCAGGAAATCACAGCTGCTGGATTTCATGAGAACAGTAGCCCTGTCATTTCCAGAAGACTGTGTTTTGCCCAAATCCTCCCTAACCTGTGGCTCTTAAGTTTTTCCAGCCCCCAGTGATGGTCCCCAAGCCTTGGAGGGAAGACCGTTGTTCTAAGAATTGTTCTATAGAGTAGCAGAACATCCACACAAAGTGACTATTGGCAGCATCTTTTTCAGACTCTCTAGTTCCTAACTAAAGTAATTAGTCTTCTCTGGTTATGAGCATGTGGATGAATGCAACTAGTTTTTAAGAACTGCCAAAAAAGCAAATAAACACTTTCCTGTCTGTTAAGGTTTTGGCTGATACTTGGGAAACTCAGTTTGGCTTATAGAGAGAAATGTTTTTTAAATTTAATATTCACTAAATATTTTTACAAAATACCCCAAATGTAGTTTTCAGCTATGTGCTTCATAACAAGAAAAATCAAAACAACCATTCATTTTTCCTTTCCTCAGAGAGGGGACACCACATGGTCTCTTGAGCTGGCAGGAAGCTTGGACCCTGCCAACTTCTCAGAGACACCCATGGACATCGAAGTCTGTGTTTTGCCACGTAGATGTCCCCTTGGCATCTACATTGACAGACAACCTTTGAAGTCACTCAGGTCAAAAGAGCTCGTTGAGAACATTTAACACATCTTGTTTTACTGGAGCAGCAGTTTTGAGAACAACTTTTAAACGAAATTCAACCAAGGCAGCTCTCCTCCATGTTCCTTAGCTTCCTGAAGAGACATGGTCATTTTTCAGAATATGAAAGCAGACCTGCTCCAGACAGCATGGGGAGTTAGTCATGTCTTACCAGCACTTCTCTTGTAAAGGTACAAAATGACTTCTTGTCCTAACAGGTGTGTGGGAGTAGATACACAAGCTGGGTGGAACCAGAGTCAGGATCAGTCATGTTGGCTTGGAGCACTGTGAACCTGTCACCAAGGTGGCTGCAACAATATGGCTGTCTGTGAGGTGTCTTGTTTTCAATAAATGCTTGAGTACTCAAGTACAGACTTGGAATTTTCTGTTCTGCAAGGCACCAGAGCCACACTGAACTCTTTGTAGCCTTCCTGCTTGGTAGGAAGACTGGAAGTCAATGCATTCTGCTAGGGAAGGTTTTGTTTTGTTTTTGTTTTTATTTACTTTTGAATTGATGATGGGACACATAAACCTAATGGGACTTGGAGAATAAAGGATCCATGTTCAAAGAAAGAGAATGTTATGAGCTACTTAAAATCATATTGACTGGGTGGTGGTACCACACACCTTTAATCCCAACAGAGGCAGGTGGATCTCTATGAGTTAGAGGACAGCCTGGTCTACAGAGTGAGTTCCAGGACAACTAGGACTGTTTCACAGAAACCCTGCCTCTAGAAACAAAACAAAAAACAACAACAAAAAGAATTATATTGACTGACATGAACCTTTAGTGACTTAGGAGGAGAGGGTTGCTTTAAAACCCAAGTCAGTTACTCAAGGATTCCCAAAGGGTATACCTTCCAGGAGATCTCATTTTATGCTTAGCTTGTGGATTAAATATCTTCTGGAAATAAATATCATGAGCTGGGCCAGTCCTCCTGAGCCTGCAGTTTCTTGCAAGCAACACGTTTTCTAAATATGGAATTTCAATGAAGCATATCACGTATCAGATGTAATTGTTAAGTCTTCGAGGCTGATTTAAAGTCACCATCTTTATTTTCTCACACTGAAGAAAATAAATCGGTATGGGGAATTTATGCCCTGTTGTGCAGTCAAGACGGGATCTAAAAGGGAATTGCGAGGCACAAAGTTCCAAGGCTTCAGTGATAGCTTGGGCGGGATCTCTGTATCCTGCTCTAAACCTACTTCAGAGTTCCAGGTGAAGGTGGGCTGTACCACGCTGCACTCCTGTGAAGAGTCAGCCTGGCAGCTGAGCCTGGTCCTCGGGAGCTCAGTTTCAGGTTTGCTGATGAGGAGTTACTGCCCCCCTCTAGGGCTGCCTCTCCTGACCACACTCTTTATGTTGTACTTGATCTGTGGGGGATGTAGATATTCCAGCAAGGTGGAGGTGGTCTTCTCCACTAACTGGGAGGAAATTGTGGGTGTACTTTGCAGAAGAGATTGTCAGGGAGTCTGATTTTGTGTTCTTGGACGATGAATTCTGGCATTCCAACTTGTTATGGTTCAGTGTTGGATGTCATTCTCTTGTATTTTCTTCTGGTCATTAATGAAAAGTGATGAAAGTGTAACGGGCATGCCTGGCCTATTGGTAGGCACAGTCACATTGATTAGAGTGCAAAATGGACACATGGAAATCCCTCCCAGGGAGCCAGAGCCATTCTCCCACTGCATGTGGCCATATGGCTCTTTAGAAGGTGGCCATAAGCTGGCGGCACATCCTGGGTCTTCATCTTCTGTGAAAACTACGAAGCAGGAGTATTTTATGCTTCATATAAAATGTTTTTTTTTTTTTTTCCTGTTAAGACCCAAAGAGGCATGATTCCATAGCTCAGGAAGCATCTATAACAGTTTTGATTTAGAAATCTTTGTTGTTTGTTTGTTTTGCTTTTTTCGAGACAGGGTTTCTCTGTAGCTTTGAAGTCTGTCCTGGAACTAGCTCTGTAGAACAGGCTGGCCTCAAACTCACAGACTTGCCTGCATCTACCCTCCTGAGTGCTGGGATCAAAGGTGTGCACCACCACTACCGGGCTTGATTTAGAAATGTTTGTTTTCAATATCTGTAGTATTCTACTGTTTCCCCACCCAGCACATTTTTTAGGAAAAACAAGATATTATGGTAAAATTCTCAAAAGTCCTTAGGAATGCAGTCCTGACTACTCCTAGATGCATGCCTTTTCAGAAAACATGGGTAGCTAGACCAAGGGAAAACAAATTAAAGTGACAAACGAACCACCACAATAAACCAAAACTAAGGTGGTGGAATTGCCACAGCCCTAGGGCAAGCATAATAGGTTGGTTTTAAAGGAGAACACAGACAAGTTGTGGGGGTTCACATCTATAACCTCAGCATTTGGGTGGCTGAGGGCAGAGGATTGACACAAGTTTGACACCAGCCTGGCTGCGTAGTGAGTTTTGGGGGCAGCTACAGCATGATAGCCTGCTTCCAAAAAAAATGGGGGAGAGGTGGTGGTATTGGAAGATGAGGTTGGGGGCCGGTCTCATTCTTCTGTCCCCATTTGTTACATTAGTCCCGTGTGTATAATAACCTGGTGAAATACTTTGAATGTATACTGTTGTGCACACCCCCCCCCCCCCGCTTTTGTAGACATGAGCCCCTGTTCACTTTGACAGCTACTGCATTTTTTATAACTCAAATGACAGGATGTGGGTCAGACATGCCTTGAGACTTGGGAAGATGAATAAGGCATAACGAATGAAAGGCACTCTGGAAAACAGCACTGGCTTAGGTGTCAAGAACCCAGTGCTCGGTTTGGTGGCACATGCTTGTAAAAGCCCAACACGTGGAAGGTTGAGACAGGAAGATTTTGAGTTTAAGGCCTGCCTGAGGTACTCAGAAAAGAGAAAAAGGACAGAGATAGAGATAGAGATACACAGAGAGAAACACTGGGAGAGAAAATGCGTGCACTAGGCTACAGCCTCAATTTTCATCATTACCTGTGTTCTCTTGGGCCTGTTTTCCCTCCGGTGTGAAATGGAGTGAGCCAGAGTGCGCGATCGTCTGTTCTGGTAGCAAAGGAGTATAATGATCTTAACTGCTCATGCCAGAGTAATCACAGACTTGAAGGGTTCTACAGGGAATCTGATGGCATTACTCTCAAATGCCCTCTGGCCTAGTGCCATGACCTGTTGGATGGGGAGGCTTGATTTGTGTCTTCAGAAACTGGTATTTCTAGGACTCCTTATTTACTCAAACCACATGCCAAACTGTTAGGTCTCCTGCAGGAGAAGTAAATTCTGTAGCTCTCTTTCTTTGAGGAAGAGCTCATTGAAGGTCTTACCTAACAAGCTACATCCTGGGCCATGACAGCTTCACTGGCCTAAGGGACCTGTGCAAGCACTGCTGTGAAGCAGAGATATGTTACCTTAACAGGACAGTGAACACATGAGTGCAGCTTCATTTACTTTCTATCGGCTATCCAAGTTACACACACACACACACACATACACACACACACACACACACAGTTCAAAGGCCATTGATTTCTTTTGGCGTGGGTGGTTTTGAGACAGGTTTCTCTGTGGCTTTGGAGGCTGTCCCAGAACTAGCTCTGTAGACCAAGCTGGTCTTGAACTCACAGTCATCTGCTTCCTGAGTGCTGGGATTAAAGATGTGCGCCACCACCACCCGGCTAGCCATAGATTGCTTAAGCCGATTAAAAAGAAAAAAGCAGTAGTTTCATATCCATGCTTTCCTTTCACCCAATTTCTGTTCTTCAGAAGCAACTAATTTACTCTGAACTCTTAGATGACATTTTCCTTCCTTCCTTCCTTCCTTCCTTCCTTCCTTCCTTCCTTTATAAATATTTTTTGGATTTTGCTCTGATTTGGATGTTTTACAGTACTTCTTATTTGGAAACATAATGACTAAGCTCTTTTTCCCCTCCAACACAAATATATTGTATACCCCACCCACACTCCCAATATAATTATGAGTTATGAGTTCTCTATTGCTGTTTGACAAATTATTCTAAAACATCGAGCCTTAGAATAACAAACATATATTATGTCACAGTTTCCCTGGTTCAGGAATGTGGAAGCAAGTTAGCTGGTTGCTTCTGACCAAAGTGTCTCCTGAGGTTTCTGTCAAGCTGTAGCCAGTGCTCCTGACGGCTGAAGACTTGGCTGAACCTGAATGACTCCCTTTTGAACTCACTTAGATGGTTATTGGCAAGCTTTTATCTGTTGTGGGCTACTAGGCCACCTAGCCCCTCACAGCATGGCAGCTTGCTTTTCTATCAAGAGAGAAAGGAAGGAAGGAAGGAAGGAAGGAAGAAAGAAAGGAAGGAGATGGAAAAAGAAAGATGATATATAGTAGATAGATAGATAGATAGATAGATAGATAGATAGATGATCAATAGTAGATAGATAGATATTAAGTTCCAAATGGAATCCATCCTTTTGTTAGACCTGATAGATGTACACACGTCAAGCAAATTTAGGGGCCATTACAGAGGCTGGCCACCACAAGTTTTCTGCTGAAAATGTTTACATTATTGTGGTTATGAATATACTATCCATGGCATAGCAGTGTACTGTGATTACCTTTCTTTCTCATCTACCTTTCTCCTAGAGTTAATGTTTGACTTTTATGTTGTTTGCTCAGTATTCTCTGAGCCCATCACTAATTCACCATGCATTATCCTGCTGGAATTAAATTGCCTCTCATTACACTGAAAGGCATCAAGCATCCCACACCGTTTACATATTGGACTAGTTTCCCCCAGTCTTCTGACCTGCTCAGTCTGGACTGATTACAAGAGCATTATTCATGCCTATTCAAATCTCAGGTTGCTATTTTACAGCATGCTAAAGATACCATCGCCAGTTACTTTGCATGCCCTCTTCTCTTGGTCTGCCTTAATCTGGTGGGGGGTGGGAGAATCTGTCTCCTGGTAGTGTTCATGGGAAATGAAAGCTATGAAATCCTGAAGGCCTCCAAATGTGTTCCTTCCATCCTCACACTCAGCTAATGCTATGACAGCTGAAGAGCTGACAGGGAGTTGCTTGACCTCAGTCCTTTGAAGGGGGGCCCTCACTGCTCTGAGTTCCCCTGTGCTGTATTGGGGATATGTAACGTCACCCCAACTTGAGGTCTTGTATCTGATCCCTGCCTTGTCCCCTAAGCCTTCATCTTCCCTTTTTCTAGAGCATTGTGACGTCCTTTGTCACTGAGTCCTTTTAAAATCTGTAGTGCTAAGCTTGGTCCTTTGCCTGGAATTGGGTGCTTTCAGAGACTGTGAAGACAGACTGCCATGGGGTAACTATGATTTGCATCCCACTCTCTTTTTAAACCTTTCGTTTAGAACCTCCTGCTAGATCCTCTTTTCCCCTTCTTTCTTAAAACTCTGCTTTATAGGTCTTTATGTATTTTCTAATTATAGCACTTTCCCCCAGATTTATCATTGTTTTTTCACTGACAAACCTGGTCTCATGTATCTTTCATTTCTAAAAGCTTAAAAAAACAAAACAAAACAAACAAACAAAAAAAAACCAACAACACAGTATTGTCCCTTTAAGCCTTTCATTCTAGTTTCATGAATAAATCTCTTTTTGCTTCTTCTAAAATACTTTTCTTTCTTTTCTTATTTTTCTCTCAGCATCCTTTTTAATTCCTTTCCCTTTTGATTGTGTCTAATTTGGGCTTTTCATTTCATTGTGGTGGTGTTCCTTAAATGTCTGTGGGTTTTTCGCTGTCCTTGGTGGGACTGGATGATGGGATAAAAGGATCTAGAAGGGTCATTTCCAGAGTGCCCCTGGGCTGTGGATCATCTTTTAATTTTAGACTGCTTTTATCTACGCTCCTGTCATCTTTCTTGCTATCAACTTCAGGGAACCTAAGACTTTCTCTTCATTATGCAAATTTAGCTTAATCTTCTTCTTCTTTTTTTTTAAAGATTTATTTATTTATTATCTATACAATCTTCTGCCATTGTGTATGCCTGCAGGCCAGATGAGGGCACCAGACCATGTGTAGTTATAAGCCACCAGGTGGATGCTGGGAATTAAACTCAGGTCCTCTGGAAGAAGCCAGTGTTCTTAACCTCTGAGCCATCTCTCCAGCCCCAGCTTAATCCTCTTGACTTTTGTTTATTTATTTATTTTGACTGTAATGTTATTTTCACATTGGAGGTCCTTAGCTGAGAATAGCCACCATGAGATCATTTTAGTTGATATGGAATATGCCACCACAATTATCCCTTACATACATCCATCAAGTTTTTCAAGATTATTGTTATTCAGTGTTTGGTTTTGTTTTAAGCTGAAGCCTTTCTGTGTACCCTAGAGTGGTCTGGAGCTTGGGGTCCAGGTATCTCAGGCTTCAATGGGCTGGCATTGCAGTTGGTGTGTTATTATGGATTTATCCCCACACATGTGGCTTCTTATTGTGTTCCATTTTCATACAGACTCTGAGTTTGGAAACTTAAAAAAGGAAATGAAACTTCTAATGTTACCAAACTGCTTTGTTGTTGTTTGTTTATTAGTTATCTGAAGCAAGTCTGGTGGCTTTTGGAATGAGCTTTCTGCAGCCCTTACCCCGACTTCCTGCTTATGGATCCTTGCCAGTCATTATTTCGGCCAGGGCTCTGCTCTTTTATTTTTACTGAACAAGAAGAGTTGCTCATGCCATAGATACTTTTTGTATTTCCTCAAAACTCTCTTCAATATATGTTGTAAAAGTCTTACTTTCTTCTTTGTTGAACTTCTAAGAGGTTGTGGTTGAGATGGGTTTCATAAATACTTTCTTGCTCCAAGGGAAAGACAGGCTGAAGAAAACCAGGTTCCCGTGTTGTATTCATTAGTAAAACCACACTTGGGTGGGATGTGTTTAGAGCGTCTCTGGGCAATGTTGCCCTCTTAACCACAGCTCATGCAACTATTTACATTTTCAAGTATTGTTACTTATCTAGAAAAGTCCTGTTTGGTTTAGTCTTCCCACTGCAGAGTAACTATGAATGATGATATGAATATCCCATTGATGTCTCTGAGGCAGAGATATCTGTCGTCTTTACCAATGCAGAGAACATATGGGAAGCTCTCCGTCCCAATACTGTCTGCATGGATGAATAGTATCCCAAGACTTTATTCACCAACCTAGATGGTGGTGCTGAAATCTGTTCTTCCTTCCCATACCTCTCTTCCACCCTGTTCAAGTCTGTGTTGGCACGGAATGGGTGATTGGATTTGGGGAGTGGCGGGTAGAATGGCAGGCTCAGATTCTTGCTGTTCAGTCAGTCAACAGTCAGTAAGCTGCAGGAAAAGCTTTTATATCCTTAAAAGTGTTATCTTGGAGAAGCATGGCGTGGAATGCTGGAATGAAGAGAAGGCACTTTTAACATGGCCAAGTCAGCGCAGGCAAAGCTGCTAATTTGTTTTCAGCTTCAAGGAGATTTAGAGCCTTGGCCTCCCTGGCAGGCAGGTGTACAGTGGAATTCTTTTCCTCTTCCTTCATTTAAGTGTGCTGCCAGGCTCTGGGAAGGCTGTGTGTTTCCAGAATGGCAGGACCGAATGCTTATTTCACTGATAGACATGGGGATTTGTTGCAGAGAACATTTCTGAATAATGGAGTTTGGGGGGAGAAGTGCACTCATCTTTTTCATATCTTGGGGCAACCACAACTTGGTCACAGGAAGAACTGGAAGCCAAGCCCCAACCTGCTGGGATGGGGAGAACCTAAGGGGAAAGATTTGGGTCCCAGCTCTGAGCAGAGCTGTCACCAGCCTGGTAGAAGTGGACAACAAACAGAACATAGACATTCCAGCTGACTTGCTAGTTAGGTACAGCCCTTGAGTGGTAGCTGAGTTTAGCTAGGCTTGGCCAGCCAGCTGTTCAAGGACTAAAACTGGTGGTACTTGAGTAGCATGCTCAAGGCCCTGAGTTCAATCCCCAATACCCTGTACTGGGCATGGTGGTTCATAATGGTAATCCACACATGAACTGGGCATGACTGTACATACTGGTAGAGTACCCATGAACTGGGCATGGTGGTTCATAGTGGTAATCTCAGTCTTGGGAGGTAGATGCAAGAGTAGCAGGCTTTCAGAGTCATCCTCAGCTTCATAATGAGATCAGGGAAAATCTGGAATATGCCAGACCTTGGTCTGTTTTGGTTTGCTTTTTTACTTTGTTTGTTTGTTTTTAGAGGTTCAAGTGGCAGGTCCTCTTGTGATGTTGTGATGTTGTTAATCTGCCTTTCCTGGTTGCCAGTTAAGTCCCAAGTCCATCTTCGACTATATTTACCTGCTGGTGGCATTGAGCAGGGGAACACAGAGCACAAAATTTAACAGTTTGTGTTTGCTTGTCCAGAATCTTCCTTGGTAGTTAGATTCCCATTATTAGTTCTACTGTATTATACTTTACTCTGCTTTCTCCTCCATTGCGTACAGGCCTTTAGGTACTGAGGAGAAAGGTTTTTAACTTCTTGGTAATGCCTGGATCAACATTCTAGGAATTGCTTCATTGCTAGCTTTCCTTTTTTTGGCAATGAAAAATGCATGAATAATTCCTTCTTTGAAGGTTTAACATGCACAATAAGCTAAGAACTCCTTAATTGAACTTTACAGGCTAAAGGGGCTGACTTAGAAGCAGCATTTGAACCAACTTCTTGTCACCATAATTTAGTAAGCGATGGCTGCCAAAAGTCCTGGGAAGCTTTATTTGATCCATTTATGAATTAAGAGCCTGCAGTAAATTAATTACCACATATTGGGGCTAATAAAGTCTAGCAAGAAGAGAATGCCTTTGGGTTCATATGCAGAGAGTAACCAAGGCTGAGAGCTGTTTCCTGATGTCTCAGGATTTCCTGGCTGTGGTCCTTCCACAGTGCCAGGCAAGGATGCTAGTACTTGGGCCCCATGTCCACCAAAGAGGCATTTAAGCCAACTTCTGCCTCTGAACTGCTGGAAGGCTCTGCTTTATTGATCATAATAAGCTGTTTGGTCTTATTAATGTTGTATCATGGAGTCTGGTTTTTAGGAACCCTGTTGTGAATTAGTTGCAGAAGAAGCGATTTGCTTGTATTTTCCGACAGTTAACAGGCCAAGCAGATGGGACAGCAGACCTGAAATAGTTGGGTTGGCTGCCTGCCACTCTTCTGTGAATTTTGATTTGCATGGATATATTATGCTTTTATTGTTCTCTTATTATTTTTTGGAAGTACTTTGCCTATGAGCCTTGAGAAAATTAATCTTCAGTTTTCTGTAAACACACCATTCTAAGAGAATGCAGTTTCAGTGTTCCTCGAATACTCTGTTCTGTGTCATATGTCAGTTAGCTGAGGACACCACAGAATGCTCTGTCAAAGATGTAGTGGTTCATGCCTTTAGTTACAGCACTTAGGAGGCAGAGGCAGGAGGATCTCTGGGAATTAAAGGCCAGCTTGGTCTACAGAGTGAATTCTAGAACAGCCAGAGCTACATAGTGAGATCCTGTCTCAAAAAGAAACAAATAAAACAAAACAAGCAAAAACAAGTAAAACAAGCAACAACAAGAAAGATATACACACTTGAATTTCTCCTAGCTGAATCTTTTCATTCACATTTGATTCTGCATTTTCTTTTCATTCCACAGAATGGGAATGCTTTTCCTTTTCTTGACACTGTGCTCAATAAAACATAGAATAAATACAAGAAAGGCATCTATAAGCTTTAATAGAGGGATTTCAATGCATGGAATAAGCAGGCGTGTCATTTGTGTCATAATCTGGATTCCTGCTAAGGGAAGAATCTAAAATCTTGTTTTATTATTGCCAAATATATGCAAAATATTGTTTAAAATATGCATCATGTATAAGGAACAGCATGAAAACAAATATCTATCTTCCACATAGGAATAAGAATGGAATTTTCCAATTTCTGAAACTTCTGGATGAGCCTTCTTCAGACGTTGTCTTCCTCTTTCCCTGTGTAATCATGTAATCTCTGTTCTAAAATTTGTGGGTTTTCCCCTATATCTTACCACAGACCTCTAAACTCTACACAAGATACTGCATAGCTTTTCTTCCTCAGAATTACACCAGGGTCTTTTCTTGGCTTGCTCTTTTCACTTAGCGCTAAGCTGGAGCCCATCACTGCCTGAATACATCCTTATTATTTCTTTATTCTTGTGCCCGTGGACTTTTGGATTGTGGCCAGTTCTTTGCTGGTTCAAATGCTGTCGCTTGGTTTCCAAGCTCGTGTTTAAACAAACCAATCTCCTTTAAACAGTATGCCGCTGTTTTTCCTTAAGGTTTGTTTGGCTAAGAGGGTACGTCACCAGGTATTTCAGGTATTACCAATTATGAAACAGTCGCTTATTACATACTTCAAAGAGAGGCGTGCATTTACACAGCAGTGGAAGGGCACCAGAGTTTGGCTTCCCTCCTCTTTGCAACCATCTAGATAAAAGCCATTGTTTCTGTAAAACGTGTTGCATTAATGTTTGCTTGGAGATTCAAGTGGAATTTTAAGATGAAAAAGATAAATAGGGGGAAAGAAAAGAAATGCTTTCATCTCTACAAGGGTCCACAGAGCATTTGTTCATGCGTCCCTTTAGAATTCTGCTCATGACTTTGTGGGCTTTCACCAGAGGCATTTTGATGGCATCTCTTGGATTTAGCACCCTCTGTTCTGCTGCCTGTGGACCTTAGCATTTCATGACTGTCTGTCTTATAGCTTTCAGCTCTTGGCTCTGATATTATTTCCCCACTGAAGCATTCCTTGACTGCCATCCCCCAAATCCCTTCCCAGACCTCTGGTTGACTAATTTTCTTCTGGGCCATCATGCCTAGAAGTGCCACTGTTCCCTTAATGTGAGAAACTGTCTTGTTGCATATGACTGTAGTTCATCTTCACTATACTGCCTAAGCCTTCAAGAGAGCAAGGTGTACAAACAAGCTTAGGAAATTACTGGCACCTAAGTAACACATAGACTGAAGATATTTCTAAATAAATGATGGCTATAGTCTCATAGATATGAATCTTGGTAGGGACAAGAGGTGTGTAACTAAGCCATTAAACTACCTCTGTCTTGTTTTATCTACAAAATGGGTTAAGGATTTAGGAAGCACTAAATGGTAATATATGAAAAGTAAAACTTTGAGAACAGTGGAAAAACTGATGTGTAAGGTGTACAAACAGCACGCTAACTCTTCAGGTCACTGAAGGCTTTTAGGTAGAAAGTGTTGCAGACCTCATTTTCGGGAAAAGGGGATTCTTCAAAGAGAAAGAAAAGGGCACCTTTGGAGGCTTTGGAGGGCGCTTTCTTCCAAACCCTTCACTCTAAGTGAGTCTCAGACATTTTCATGTAGAACCTGGACACTTTTAGATGCTCTATGCCCTTAGCTAAGAGACAGAAACACTTGTATGTTCTTTCCAACACTTAAGGTATTCCAAGCTCTATAGCATGTCGAACTTTTTGATGGAGTATTTGTACTATTCTCTTGTTCTTTGACCTTGGTATGTTATTTACCTGATCAGATGGGCTCAGTTTCCACCACAGGAGAAACTATTTTTTTTTTTTTTTTTTTTTTTTTTAATGCATTGTATTTGGCAAGGCACAGTCTTCTGCTTTGCAAAGAAAATAGTTTGGGTAACTAATAAATTGTTAAGTGTATTCTATAAACCTTAAAATCTACTATGTTCCTTTCAATCTGGGTTTCACATTCAGCTTATTTTATGAACGTAAGTATGCTGTTCTGTTTGGTTCAGACTTCTGGGCCAGATATTTTTGTTCACTTGGTTTAAGATGGAGTGATCTTTTCTCTTCCTTCCTTCCTCCCTCCCTCCTTCCCTCCCATCTTTCCTTCCTCCCTCCTTCCCTTCCTCCCTCCCTTCCTTCTTCCTTCAAATTATTACAGTCACCCTGTAACTTCCTGCTTGTTACGAAGCTGAACTGTCAGAGCTGACTACTATTCATCTAGACTAGGATGTCACTTCTTAGATGTGTCTGTTTTCTCAAATCGCCTAGAGATTAAAACATGCAGTTGTTTAGAGTTCCTCCTCACACACTGGTTGAAACTGGGTGGGTATCATAATATTTTAAAGAGCCCAAGGTGGTCCTAATGAACAGCAGTTTCTGAGTCATTAACACTCAGATGCAGGTTTCAGAGCCAAACATAGATATGACCCCTTTCCTGGTGTCACCTGTCACTATAATTTATTTATAATGCTTTCAGCCATATTCCTGGACATTCCTCTCTATCCAGAGAAATACTAGGAATTCCAGGTGAGTGCTCTCTCTCTCTCTCTCTCTCTCTCTCTCTCTCTCTGCTTGTAATGCAAATCTGAAGACCTCACTATATTGTGATTATGAGCAAATTCTTGCATAATTTACTCACTTTGCTTCTGAACTTGGAATCCTGCTTTGCAGACACGTGCTACCTTTTGAATAGTTAAGATTAAAGACTTTGATATTTAGGGGGGAAAATACAGAAAAGCAACAGAAGGTGTCAATTATGCCATTTCAGGGAACTATTCTGATTGCTTTTTTTTCTGTAGTTAAATGATCATAAACTACATGCGACATAAATTCTTGAAATAAACAGCCTATTTTGAGATAAGTATTTGATCATAGGAATGACAAATTCTTAGTTGTATTCTAAGTAGTGCAGCTATCACAAGTAATTAAAGTCAGAACTATGAAAAGACTCATTATATTTGAGGGTTCTCCTTCCTCCCACCTCCTTCCTTCCTCTTCCTGTTGTCTTTTTTTCTTCTTAGTTTGGAGCTATCTGGTTTGTGTTTTACTCTATTTCATTTTTATGACTTCTGTTGTGTGGGGATACACAGTGTGTGAGAGAGAGAGAGAGAACAAAACAAGCAAACAAAAAGCAGTTGTGAAAACCCAAGAGTATTCAATAGCATTTATTGAATTATTTTATATGTGACATTGTGTAAGCAACTAAGAAATTAAAAGTATGTTAATATCTTGTTGGTGAAGGCTAATTATAAAAGTGCCTGTACAATAATATATAATCCATTTTTAACTCACCAACTTAAGTTATTGTGTATGGAGCTGTCCTGTGTTTCTGATCATTTATAGGAAATCTCTAATCACTTATGAAGATATTTAGTTCCCTTGGTGTGTGTTAAGAAATCAAGATTAGAAGGTGGTTGTGCACACCTTTTATCCCAGCACTGGGAAGGCAGAGGCAGGCAGATCTCTGAGAGTTCAAAGCCAACCTGGTTTATAGCAGGACAGCCAAGCCAGCACTACACAGAGCAACTCTGTCCTGAAAATCAAAAAAGGGAAGGAGAGAGGGATAGGAAAAGAGAGAGAAGAATACAAGTTCGATAACAAGCATTCTTAGCTTTATGCTAAATCTGAACGGATGAACAATCTGATACTGGGGAACTGGGGGATGCTGGGATTCATTATATTAAAATTCTTTAGTAGATGGTGATCTTCAGAAACATAATTGCATATGCTCAGTCTCTCCGACTATGTACTTCTTCTAGGATGAGTGTAGTCTCCCTTTCTTCCAGATAGTTCTCAGAGAATCTGCAATTACTTAGTAAAAATCTTACTGTTAAGACCATATACTGACTACAAATGGGTTCATGCTTCTTTGTAGATAGAAGAGTTTCAGGAGACACATTTGTTTTTGCTGGACTTCCTCTGGATGATGTTAAGTTCTGAGATTTTTGCCTCTTGGCATTTAAGACTTCACATGAAAGGATATTCCTTCAAAGAATTCCATATTGCTATATTCAAGTGGTAATTACTTTCTCCCAGTTTGTTTCTGAGCTTGATAAATTGCCTTAGCTTGGTATTTTTATTTTATTCATTTATTTATTTTTTTCATATTATTTTGTTAGTACTGTGAGATGAATTTTTCTGAATGGAAACCTCCTTAAGACAGATGAATACTTGGGTTGAAGATCTGCTCCAGTGTTACTCATTAAAAGTGTTTGTTTATGTTCTAATGGAAAAAAGCGAATAACCTTTTGCTTTTTATTATTACTCATTGTGTTGAGTTTTTCATTTACATGTTGGAAGATAGTTTTCATAGTCAATGTAGCCTACTGCAGTAACGGAGAACACAGGTTCACTTATGTGGTTTGTTTGTTTGTTTTTGAGACAGGGTTTCTCTGGTTAGCTTTATAGACCACCTGGACTTGAACACACAGAGATCCGGTGGTTTTTTTTTTTGTTTGTTTGTTTGTTTCTTTATGATTTTTAATAATTTATTTATTATTAATTGCTTGTGTGGTTCCCACAGAAAGAATGGAGGCAGGTGGGTTTCAGCCCTGCCCACCCATTAGACTCATGTCTTGTTACAGCTGACCTGGAACTCAGGCCCACAGAGTCCTACTACTTAGGGATCAGGCCATGTGATGATGATTAAAAAAAAAAACAAAGCCCCATAAGTATGACACACAGCACAAGTGGAAACCAGCTACCGGACGCAGTTCTACATTTTGTTCAGCTGGAGGCTAAATGAAGCTCATTTAACCAGATCTCTGGGAATATTTTCTGTTCTGTTTCTTAGTTGAGTTTTTAGGGAAAGCATAGTTTTCTAGGGCTTTTGCCTGTCAGTTTCTTGACTCATGATTTGAGCCTTTCTCTGTAGAATTGGGTTCTGAGAACTGATGGTTTCTGTATGTATTTCATTGTTTTTTTTTTTTTTTTTTTTTTTTTTTTTTCCTTTCTAAAGCCTGTGGGCATTTGGATAATATGAGGCATCCATTTCCTAACCACAAAAGAAACTCCATGTAAAATATTTCTGGTTAAGAACAATTTGCCTTTTGAGGACGAGTGTGGGCGGAGGTGTAGGGATTGGCTGTGCCGCCATTGCTGCCTGCTGAGGTAGCTCTTGGAAATTTGATGGAGAGTGGGGTTTGTTTTTGTGGTTTCAAGTGACCTTTGGCTATGGTAAGATATTTAAAACCTCAAGCAGGAAGGTGAGTTTTGGCACATCTAGGAATTAGGTTGGCAAGGTACAAATAGAGAAATCCTTTTGTGGGCCTTCCCTCCCTTTATTTATCTATTTCCTGCCTATTTAGCTGGCACTTCCTTTGAATATTTTATTATCTACTTGGTTTATAATCAAGACCACCCACCTGATTTTAGCCTGCAGACTTTTCCCTTGCCTTTTTATTCCCTCCAGCCCACAGTGCATGTGTATTCATGTTTTTGCTTTCCATTCACGGAGATCTCCAGCTGGGAAAATATAGTGTGTACAATACTCTCTGCCTTCAGCTGACATTGCTCATAAATTGCCACAGAAACACTGCTATCAGCAGCTTAATAGCAGGTAGAATACAGCTCTACATATCAAGCCTCAGCGGGATGCACAATCTATGGTTACCAAATTTCCAGAGGAGCTGGGGAGGGCTGGAACGTTTTCTGTTTAAGAGCAGCTATGAAAGCATTGGGCAAGCGTTCACTGAAAGCAGGGGTTTGGAAAGGCCTTGGACGCCTGATGTGGCTGCACCAATGGTGCATCTTTTCTGAGTTGTTATTTCTGTAGCACTTACAAGAGATTTTTGTGGTGGAACTGAGTAGAAAAGGCGAGTTTCTATTCTCTTCCACCCTTTTCAAAGGAATGGTCTTTGGCAAATGTATTGGAAAGGGCTCTGGTTCACAGATTTCCCAGGAGGCTGAGTTGGTGTGGCCAGTGTGAACTCACTTCCCACACTGGCATTCGGCAGAGGTCTGGTGCCCAGTGTGAGTGTGGAAAGCAAGCAGCGCTGTTTGTTTTATCTCAGGGCTGGTTTATCATGCTCCATGACCCATCCAGTTGTATGATTTTTGTCAAATGAGCATGCAATTGCAACAGTACAATAAGATGTTAGTATTTAGACATTGGGTCTTGGGTAATGGCTTGGTCGCTAAGCATGTTTACTGTACAAGTACAAAGAGGTCATATTCTTAACAACTACATTAAGAAAGTTGGGCATAAGGCCAGGAAGATCTCTCAAGTTAGGTAAAGGTCTTTGCCATGAAACCTGAGGACCTGAGTTCAGTCCTTACAACTAACATGGTAGATGGAGAGAAACTGCTCCCACAAGTTGTCCTCTGACCTTTACATATATGCTGGGGCAGGAGTACACACACACACACACACACACACACACACACACACACACACACACACACACTAAGCCAATCAATCACTAAATAGGAAAAAGGAAAATCTGTTTCCATTGGGCTTGTTCATCTGAAACCCGGGCACTGTGTGAGGCTGAAATGGAAGCCCCCTGGGACTTGCTTGGCTACCAGCCTAGCTCCACGTTCAGTGAGAGACCCTTCCTTGTAGGAATAGGGTCAGAGTGACAGAGCAGGACATTTGACACCCTTCTATGGTCTGTGCATATGCTGGTGTGCATGCACACACTACAAGCACTGACATGAACATGTGTGTTTGTGTAATAGGTCTGAAGAAAACAGGCATGCTATAGATACATTCCATTCAAAATTGTTTGGGAGTAGAATGGGGAGCTTCTACGGTGTAAGATTTTCTGCAACTTTGTTTTCATAAGTGAGGTTGTATTAATATTTTGAAAACTTCCAAATCCCTATCCATGAAGGAAAGGGTAGGCAGTGCTCTGTCTTCCTCCTTGAGGAGCCATTATTGGAATTCTGCCTCTTCCCGGAAGAGATCAGTGTGGACAATGGAATAATTCTCTCCATAAATCAGGTGAAGCTGCCATGCAGCCACTCCTGCCAAAAGGCTCAGGCAGCTAAACATTCTCGCTTCTGTAAAAACATCTTAGTGACTTTCCCCAAGGGAATAGCAAAATGCTGTTCCCATCCTCAACCTGAGAGTATGGGAACGAAACTCATCAAAATCATGGCTCTCCCCCCCCCTTTTTTTCCCCTGAAAATGTTTGGGTCTGGTATGGTAATCTTATTATATAATTTTTTCTTTAAAGACCATTGGCCTGGTGAATCTAACAGCCACCTTAGATCCTTTAGAGTATAGCTAGCCATTTGTATCTTCAATAAGCAGCCAAAGGGATTGTTTAGAACCTAGAGAGCTAGAGGAAATTATGCAATATGCATAGAGCTAGAATACAGATACACCATCAAAGAGAAGGGATTCACATTCCTTGTAGTCCACCCAGGATAGAACTAGAACCTTGATTCTCACCATGTGGAGAAAGCTAGAGCCTTGACACCTATCGTGTGCACATGCACTGACACTCCCATTTGGCTTGGCCATGGTGAGCTTCACACTGCCCTTCCAGGCCTTCAGAGTAGTTGCAGGCTGATACTGGCTCGTCACCATAAGAACATCTGTGTTTCCATTTTTAGAACACTTGAAAAGTGCATTCCCAGAGGATGCGACCCCTACCTTTCAGCCACCAGTAACCATTTTCTGGATGTTGTGATGAAATAAAGCAAGAGTGAGAGACTCTCCTGGTGTAAGACAAACCCTGCTTCCTCATGCAAATTTTAAGGACAGGACAGTTTCACAGATGTCTACTTCAGAGTTGTCGTGGTTGAGGTCATGAAGTCCTGTCTCCCAGAGTTGCTTTCTCTGCTTTTGTTTGCTTGTTTCTTGGAGTTCTAAACATGACTTTAAGCAAGTTGAATTTTGTTGTGTGTCCACTGCAATGAATAGTGTCTGGGCTCACCTTTCTAAATATTACATGCCATAAATTTGACATAACCCCCTTTAGTTTTAGCTTCCTAACTGAGTCAAGAAATTAAGGATTTATTAAGTGAAGGCTCCTGTGTCACTTACCATAGGACTTCAGTCCTACCCAGTGCATTTCTTTGTTCCATCTTTTTCTTCCTTTCTTTCCAAAAAGATTTTTTTTTTGAGACAGAGTTTCTCATATAGCCTGTCTGACTCTAAACTTGATATATAGCTGAGGATGACTTTGAACTCCTGATTTTCCTGCTTCCACCACCCAAGTAATGAGACTGTAGGTGTGTGCCACTCTGCCTGCCTATGTGCCACTGGAGATGGAGTCTAGGGTCTCATGTGTGCCAGACAAAGCACTCTCCCAGCTGATTTATGTCCCCTGTCCAAGAAAACCCTTCTTGGGTCTCCTGTTCTTCAAAGCAATTTCCTGTCACTGTGTGCTAGCCTCATTAGAGCTCAATTCCCGAGGGTTCTAGCTGTGGGCCAGGCCTCTTCAGTGTGTTGGACTCTAAGCAAACTTCAAGTTCAGAAGGAAACACTTGGAGTTCTAGATGGGTGTCTACACCCATGCAACCATGTCAAGACAAAGGACTACTGGAAGGGAAGAACTTGGGAGATGCCCTGGTTGTCTCAGTGCCCCGGTTTCAGCTCTGTTCTTATTAGTTTTGGGAATTCAAAATCAACCATTTATTTCATCTCTCTGGGCTCTTAAGGTATTTGTTTTCTTCTCAATAAAAATCCCTAAGATGCTTTGTGCCTGAAAGTTACTTGGGTCTTTGTTTGTTTGTTAATTTATTTTGGGAGGGCGCTCCCTTTTACATTATTAGTAGGATTGAGTATATTAATATTTATGAGATTCTTTGAAAATTGCTTGACACATAGTTAGCACTTTATGTCCTCCATTAAATTAAACAAACAAAAGTGCACACCAATGTTGTACACAATAGTGTTTATTCTAGACACATTTCTGTCCCGCCAGGTCCCACAGCCCTTCTCAGTCCCAAATAAATACACAAAGACTTATATATTAATAATAAATCTTACTGGCTTAGCTCTGTCATAATTATTCAGTTTCTGTTAATCTAAGTATTTCCACATAGTCCTATCTTACTGGAGAATTCCTGATGAGTCCTCTATTCCTGGGCTCTTACATGGCAACTCTGTCTGCCTACATTTCCCAGAATTCTCCTCATCTCCTAGCCCTGCCTATACTTCCTGCCTGGCCAATCAGCCATGCAGTGTTTTATTCATCAACCAGTTAAGAGAAACATATACTCAGAATGGCATTCCCATCACATTTCACTAGCCAGCCAGCACACCCTGTGTTCAGATTTCCCTCAATTTGAAGGTCATTACAGTGACTAACTAACAATGGTTTCTAATGTGTGTTTGTGTCTGGCTGAGGTGATGAAGAAGAAGCTGTGTTTGGGAGACACAGTAGCAGACACGCAGGAAACAGTGCTTGTGCCTGGGATCTAGTTCTTCTGATTGTACCCATGTAGCTATTCTCTGGATCAAGGTGAAATGTAAATTGCAAGAAACCGTGATTGCTGGCACAGTTGACAGCTAAGTGCTTTGTAAAAATCACATAAGATCCTCAAATTTATCCTGTTATCATAACTTCCAAATGCACAGGTATGAATTTCTTCATTTTCATGAGAGGACTGGGGTTCCAAACACAATCCAAGAAGAGGTGATTTTATAAGGTTGAGCTGAAATCCACCATTGTTTTGAGTTTGAATTATTAAGTAAATGGAATTTGCATTTCTGTAATCTTCTAGAAGGAGGACAGGGCAGCACAGATCAGACTTACATCAGCATCTGCACTGGGATCTTATGACTTAGAAGGACAGGATTCACTTCAAAAATGCTTATTTTATGTGTTTTCTGCCCCATCCTGTGTAACACATGCCTGGATGTCAAGGTTTCTATCTACATACTGTTTCTATTTTTTTCAATATGTGCCCATATAAAATTAGATTAATTCAGTTAATTTGCTGATTAAGTATCAGAGGGCATGATTTGGTAAACACACACACAAACACACACACACACACACAAGTAAACCTAACTTAATGTTCCTTTACTATAGTGGACAAGAATTCTTACCCATATCTGTCCCCTATATCAGGAGCCAGGTACAGGACAGGATTCCTAAAAAGTTGGCCACCTGGCATTTAAAATGAAACTATAATGTTTGAATTATTTGGAGCATAAGGTTTAAGTTTCCCCGGAAGGAAACTCTTAAGGAAGTACCTAGTACAGGTCACAGGCACTTGTTGAAGACAAGCTATGACTGTGTTCACTTCTGTCTGGCAGGGGTACACTCGCCACGGGCTCACAAAGCCATCTGTGCCAATGCTGGTCACAATAGGAAAGCACCCCCCCCCCAAGTTGTTTGACATGGATGCTTGTGAACATGTGATCTCCGAGCTTCACATTGCCAAGCAACAAGCTGAATAATTTTGTGTCTCCTTGAAATCAATTTCTGCTGATCACACATGGAGGTGGAAACCACGGCTTTTGAATATTTACATCCAGCAAATAAAATTTACGTTCCCTGAAAGGCAAAGAAGGCTGCCATTTCATGCTTCCTAACCTTCATTGTGTCTTTCCCTTTGGTACACCACACAAGCAGCCTAGTAGGCACAAATGCACTTGCCCATTATGGAGACGGGAGCTTTCTGCTCTGTCAACTTTGTTTTAGGTAAAGCTCTGGTTTCTTTATTGCCTTTATCTATTACATCTGTAAAATTTATTTAAGCAATGACAGATCTCTCTTTGGGGCTCCGAGTCTGGGAGAATAGCCACTGGCGGGCTATTGGGATGCGATTTGTTAGATATGACTGTTCATTAAATTGCAAGTAGTCTGAGAGGCCAACAGTCTGGATCTTCCATGCCTGGGCGGGTTATGGTCTGTGTTTAGAGCCCCTACGTCACAGGAACAACAAATGTACCTCTTCAATTGCTTTTGGAATATTTAAAAAGGAGAGAAAAGAAAAGAAAAAAGAAAAAAGCTAATGCCTTTTGAAATTCCAGAGGAAAGTTTCTGGCTTCTTTAACTTGCAAGATTGTTCATTCCACACAAGTTTTTATTAAAAAGAAGCTGCTGGGGGGGGGCATATGGAAATCCAAGTGATTTCTGTCTGAATTATAAGATTGTTTGACAAGTGGGAAGTGTTGCCTGGGGTGGGATCCTGCTCTGAGAAGAGACATATACCATTCCAGGGCAGCATCTGAGAGCTTTGTGGGTATGCAGCTTCCATCCTTTATGACTTCATTCCTTTTAATATCTACCTCCCCCCTTTATCTGTTTAGTGAGTGCTCACTCTTAGTCAATACCAGCAGGAGCTGGCTGGTGAGTTGCTGGATCCTGGGTCTCATAGGAAACAGCTTTGGTAGGAATACCCCAGCGATGTTGAGAGGGTTGGGCAAAGGCTTTCTGAAATTCAGTTCTCTTGAACTTGAATTCCAAAGATCAGGCCAGACAAGGTGGGCCATAGCGCTCCAGGCCCAAGATAAAAACAAAGGGTTCATTTTTTTTTTGGGGGGGGGGGAAGCTGGGTCCCAGAATAGGCACCTTGAAATGTGAGGCAGTAGAAGGTATCACACCTGGAAGCTGTCCATGGTGCAGATAAAATAGTGGCATCAGGAGTTACGAATAGGACAGGGTAGGCACATCCTAATGACCAATGAGATGTGAGAGTGTCCTTAGAAAGAGGTCTCTGGACTGTGAGTTTTGATTCCTTTGAAAGGCAACCCACATTGTAAGATGTTAGAGTTCCAGTCCACTTTGAGTTGTGGAATCACATACCTAGGTTTTAAATTATCTCCCAGGTGGTTAAACATAGGCTTAAAAGGGGGTTGAAATTCTATGCATTTTCCAGACAACATTATGAGGAAAGAAATGAACCTGGAATGCCACTGTAAGCATCGACCCTATGGTCCTAGCATGGATGATGCAGAGGAAAGCCCTGCTCTGATGTATTTGTTGATTTCAGGGCTGTGCACATGTCATCACAGCTTCTAAGATGATTTGTGCACCTGCAACATGTGTTTCTGGCACACCTCTGGCCATCATAAAGACATCCCTGTTTACCCGAGGGGGATCTCCATCCATGCTGTGTAGCTCCTGTGTGAAACTGTGCTATTTATAAAACCATGTTTCTATGACCTAATACCAGTGGGAACAGGACAACAGAAATCAGATGTTGTTCACGTCTCTGACTTTCTAACTAGGGGACATCAGTTAAGCATCCTTAGAGTTAATTTGCTCATTAGCAAGATAATAATTATGGAACCTGACACACAAGCTCTCGGAAAGCAAATGAGATGATCTGTGTAAAATACTGATTCTTGTGACTCATGCACGCCAAGTTCTCTGTCAACATTCCTTGTATTTGTTTCCCGTCTTTCCTTCTGGCAACAATGATACAAATGTTAACCACCTGATATGTAAGATAATGTCACTTTATTAATTTTAAGTTGAACCCCAGGTTCAACTATATCAAATGTCAGGAACAAAACCTCCCATTCGTTTTCCTTTGGGTTTCCATCTTTAGTGACATGTTTAGGTCTGCCTTAGGATACTTTGTGCAGCTACAACAGAATGCCTGGGAGTTGGTAATTTATAATGTGTAGGGAATTATTTTCTAACAGTCTCAGACCCAAAGAAGTCTAAAAATCAAGACTCTGGCCTTGAGGCTGTGGAGATGGCCCAATTGGTGAATTGTCAATCATCAGATCCAACCAACCACACATAAAAAAATACTAGCCCCGTTCGAATTTGCTTCCGTTGCTGTGATAAACACTGAGATCCAAAGCAGCGTGAGAGTACAATGGGTTTATTTGACTTATACTTCTACATTATCAAGGGACGACAGGGCAGAGAGTGACACAAACAGGAGCCTGGAGGCAGCAACTGAAGCAGAGACAATGAAGGAGTATTTCTTACTGGCTTGCTTCCAGCCTTACACAGCTCAGGCCCACCTGCCTAGAAATGGTACTGCCCACAGTGGGCTGTCCCAAGAAAATGCCCCCACAGACATGTTCACAGGCCAGACCGATGGAGGTAATTCTCCAAGGTTTCCTCTTCTTAGCTGTGTATCAAGTTGACAACCAAGATACTAGCTATCACATCATCTAAAATAACACAACTCTTTACATAACTTTTGTTTAGGCATTATAAGCCTGTGAGGGGATGTACAATGGTTTTATACAAGTACCGTGTCCCTGTATGTAAAGCTTTTAGTGTCTGCAGTGGAGGAGGGGCCTGTCCTAAAAGCAGTCACCAGATCCCAAGGGATGACTTGTCTGACTTTATTAAGGCAGCTACTTGGTATCTGCCTTACCCCCCCCCCCCCCCGCAACTTACTTCTAGCCTACAACAACAAAACCAAACCAAACAGCCCCGAAAAGGACTTTTTGAGGAAGCTTCTTATGTGAAGACAGGCCACACAGCCATTCTCAGTTTGAACTCTTCCCAAAATATGTTTTGACCTTGGCGGGGGCTGGTTGGGGGGAGGAGTTCCATTGTATTTGTGAGTTCAATTGCTATGATGATGGGTAAACACACAAAGGATTTATAAAACATGGTGAAGCTACAGGTGCTACCTACTATGTAAAGCCAAGGGTTTGTTACCAATTGGAGTTTTCGTTGATCTCATTTTTCTCTAGTGTTTAGTCAAGTTGAGTGCCCCACAGGAAAGCAGAAAAAACAGCAGCACCCACTGTTCTCCAGACGTTTTTTTTCCTAACTGTTTTGCATATGTGGGTTACCAGTGTGTGCACACACAGAACAGACTTTAACATGGGAGGGGCATAGTGGATTCCTGGGAAAACCTTTCCTTGCTGGAAAAAATAAACAAATCTATGGAAATTCATGTGTACTGACCCATACCCTGGAATACACTACCAGAAACATAATAATCCTTTGGCTAAATGTCAACAGCTTTTGTGCCCCCCTCCAAAAGAAATTCTCAAAGACTTGATTTAGCCATTCAAATGTGTTAGCCACCCCCTTGCAAATATATTACCAAAATGCCAACATATGTTTTTTTTTTACCCCTCGGATTCTGCCCTGTCATTTACCATTTTCAACAACAAAAGGTGTTTGGTAGGGCTGTAAAGGGCCTGGCAGGGCCTTAGTGGTTAGCAGGTCTGATGGGCCAGGCCAGGATGCAGAAGGAAGTAGGCCTGGCCTGGCCAGGGTGCAGTAAGAAAATCAGCCAGGCAGGGCCCTCTGGTGATTACCTTCCATCAGCCACTTGCTTTCACACCCTCTCCCAGAGCAGAAGAGATAATAGCTTGCTTGCCTTTTCTTTCAAAGAAAGCCAGGAAGCCTTTGGCCCAATAATTCTGCAGCAGCTTTAGAGGGCTGAGATTCTTCAAACAAAGCCGAGTGGCATCTTGTTCTCTTCACCCCAAGGCCATCTCTCTGCTGCTAGCTGCTCATAAATACAGCCCCCAGTTTCTACTGAAAACATCTTTAGTTATTGTAAGCAAAAGACATCAGAAGGAAATAATAGGCCTGCACCTCATTCTTCCACCAGGCATTTTCCTGTCCTGTGTACTAACCCCCCCCCCCCCAGCTATTTGTTATGAAAACAAAACAAAACAAAACAAAAAAACCCTATCTATTGCTTCCTGTGCCAGCTTCCAGCCTTAGATCTGCCTAGACAGACAGTTTGTATGCAATGTGGGGTAGAAATAAGATCTCCCTCCCTCCCTCTCCCCTCCCCCTCTGTGCCTCTTGTCTGTATGCATGCATGTGTCTGTCTGTGTATCTGTAGTATGTCTGTGTGTGTGTTCAGTCTTGACAGAAGTACAAGACAACCTGGGAAGACATTTGAAATGTTTAGTCAGGTCTTTCAGTGTGAAGAGGTGTATAAAACACATCCCAGTGACGAGCACCAATTAACAGTGCATTACTTTCTGGAAAAGACTTCAAGTTGGCTGCCCTGCAGGTCAGAGTCAATAAAGACTGAGTTACTAACAATAGCCTTTCTCTCTTGCCGATGATGCCTTGGACTTAACCCTAACTTCATCAGGCCAGAGAGGAGGAGAGTAATGCCAGCCATAGGAGTCTTGGGGATTGACTTGAGCCTAATGCCCAAAGGCTGTAAAAACTGTCAGAGAGCTTGATTGATTGGCTCCCATGCCCTAGTCCTCTGCACAAAGGACTAATGTCTCTGCCTCTTCTCAGAGGGCTTGATGTGCCACCTGGGGTCACAACTTATCAGCCTGTGGGGCTAATGTTTCTGATGAGGCCAAAGTGCAGTCAATAATTTACACAGAAATGTGTGCTTGTGCTTACATTTGCCAGGAAAGTGGGTTTTGACTTGAATCCCTTCCTCCATCTGAAGAAGTGAGAAAGAACCTCATCTTCCTGCCAACAGCTTCTTTGGGTGTGTTTGATAACACTTAAGACAAAAAGGAATTAGAAAGGAGATATTTAAAAAATCATCGTGGAGTTTTTAGTCAGCAGTTGGCAAGGAGGTCTGATGTTGGGAGTTTCAGAATCCATCAGTGGAATGGGAGACGGGAGAGGCAGCAGTTTTACAGGTATTATAGACCAGCCCCCCTCCCCCCCACTTCTAGAGTGTAATAATGGCCACACAGTTAAAATCAGAGTGACTTTGAAACAGTTCTGAGTGACACTGGGCAGTCTTCATGGTACAGGTTCTGAAGGCTCAGGGTAGTGGCCACACAGAGAAATGTCAGGCAATACCAAGGACCCAGGACTGGGACAGAGCTTTGTATCAGAGGGGAACTGGTTTTGGCCAGATGCCTGAAAGTCCTGTCTGGTTAGCAGAGAAACAGAACCTAGAGTTAGCCTCGATGGTTGTGCGTGACCACACATGCGTAGGGTGCATCACGATGTACATACAAAATGGTATTCACACAGCCCCTAGAAACTGGCAGTAAGGCGTTGAACGACATGGAGCAGGGCTGTCCGGTCAATAACCAGCCAAGTTCAGTCCTCCTCCAGCAAAATGACAGTTTGCTCCATTAAGTGCCAACAAAGGCTCCTTTACCTTCGTCCCACACTAGGAGAGAGCACTGTTAGTCACACTTCATTAGGTTTGTTTACAGAAATGAGCTGGTCTCTAAGCAGGCAATTGAAACCCTTGTAACTCCATAGGGCCTTGGGAAAAAACAACAACAACAACAAAAACTTTCCTCCCTGAAAGATAAGAACGTTGGAATGTGGGGTGGGGGAGGGTGCAAAGGGACCTCAGACCATTGTGGAGAAAACGGGTTTGTTCAGATGGGAATTGGAAAGTTGGCTTTTAAGGGGCTGCACCCTCTGAACCAGGTCCTGGGGTCTCTTTGCTGTCTTCACTGAACTGGGAATTTGGCCTTTTTGTGACCTTGAAAAAGTGAGGTGCTCCTGAGACCTTGCAATGAACTTTCTTTACCTTAAAAATAGTCGAGAGGAGTGGCTTCTGGGATTTCAAGTTGTAGTTGAGAGCCAGATGAGGAAACATTAGCTTTAAACAATGACTGTGTTTGTGAGGAGCGATAAATCCCTATTGGCTGAGATTAGCAGTGTGTATCTAGAAGCAATAAAAGGGTCTCAAGGTTGGAATTTGCAGCCTTATGATTCTGAAACATAGATAAGTCACATCTGTGGCCTACTCTGACACTAGGAGTATATATATATAGGCTAATGGGCACAGAAGCCTGCCTCTAAAGTTGCTTCAACTGGAAGGAATGCAGGAGGACCTGCTTTCTTAGTGGGGAACCCTTCTGTTTTAACATTGCCTCCCATTCTATCGCCTGTGGGCTGAGTGAAGGGAGAGCTTAAAAGATGCAGTGGTGACATGACAGTGGTTGTGCGGAGTCTTATTAATAGAGTATGAAACTGGGGCTCAGGAAAGTACAGGCGAGCTCTGGAGGGGACTGAGAGGGGGGGGTTCTGTATTGCTGCATTTGCTGGGAATGGGGCAGGGTACTTCTGGTTAACATCCCTTCTTCCTGCCTAGTCTTCAGAATGGACTGCACATCATCCCACGCCACCCTTGGAAGACACTCCTTCAGCTTCCCACACTACTTTCTGAATATGAGCCATAGTGTGTGACACCATTACCACAGTGAGCAACTCTGGTGTTGCCTGTGGAATATGGCTACTGCAGCTAGGAATGGGAATGGGCAAAACCCTCCATCAAGTGGCATTCCTTCAACAAGAGGGTACCGAGTCTAGGAGTCTAGTTTTTCTATATCCTGTTCTTTGCTTCCATTCTAGATTGGCCAAGATGGTGGCTTTTTTTGTTGTGTAACAGTTAACCTCTTTGTATGCTTATGCTTGCAGACTCTCTCTCTCTCTCTCTCTCTCTCTCTCTCTCTCTCACACACACACACACACACACACACACCTGCAGTTCAGAGAGGCAGCTTCCTAGGTTGAGCTGCTGTTGTAAATTGCTATTTTAAATTTCGGCGAGTGGAATAATAGCTGAGTGATCATCTCCAGCAAATGTTGTTGGCCTTTGTAAAGAATGGCTCCTTCAGAGGCCTTATGATTTACCGAGGACACAGCTGGTGGGCAGCAGAGCTGTAGGAATCTGTGCTCTCCTGGGCCTGGTGAGCTACAGATGAAAAGGGCCCGAGCTGGCACAAAAGCAAATAAGCGCTCTGACTTTAAATAAAGCATCCTAATTTATAGGAAGCCTAGCTCTTCAGTCCCAGCGAGATATACGGATCAGTAGCAGCCTTTTGATGTGGAGCATAATTGTCAATTGGTTCCCACTGTTTCCTTATAACTTAGGACCGTGGCTGGTAAAATTTTTTCTTTAAAACACAGTCCCATAACGTAGAATTTTGATATGCATACTTTGACAAGCAATTCAATAACGTCTAAACACAAAACTCTGCAAATTACCTGGTCCTGATTTAGGAGAAAGGATGGGTGTCTAAAGGATCTCTTCCTTCTCCCCTCCCCATCTCCATCTTCCCCTGAGGCCCCCCCCAGGTTTTCATTCTAACCTCTCCTTTCCTGTGTCCATTCTTTAGAATCACTGTACCTTTCTTCACAGCCCCTTCCCCCACACCGTCCCCAGTGCTTGATCCAGAAAAATGGGCAAGTTGTCTGTCACAAGACCCCTTAGTCACTGTGCACTCCCCAGTTTTGAGTGTCGAGGACTCTCCTTTAATAGGGAATGACCTGGAGGGGGCCTTTTGGCCTTGAGTATCTATTTCCATCTTCCTTGGCTGTTGGCTTTGCCTGCTTCCCAGCTGCAGTCATGACAACATGGAGAGCTTGGGTAAGGAGGAGTTGTTGATGCAATAGGGTCAAATGATGTGGAGGGAACTTTGGGAGTTGTGGTTTGATAGGCTGCATCCTTTCAGTTGCCCATCTTCAGTGGCCTTGACAGTGATAGAGGGGAGGCTCTGTCCGTCTCACCTTGGCCATGGGCTGTATTCCCAGGGCCGCTTGTACATAGCTGTGTCCCATGATAACACTCTTGCGAAGGAGTGGCTCTTAGGAGGTAATAATACTAGAGCTCTTAGTAAACCTGATTCAACAAACATTTATAAAATGCCCTTCCCACACTCTTCAATGCCTTTATTTAAAGGAAGAAAAGTATCTCCTAATGAACTAATAAAAGTCTGTGGGAGGGGGAGTGGATTCATGCCTTCCCGTGGGGGAGGGGTGAGAAGGCGAGAAGCCATTCTCATTCTTCAATGAGGCTTCAAAGACCAGGCTGCATTGGAAATCATCATGGAAGCTCAGCTTTCACATAAACCGCAGAGTACAGACTTAGGCACCGGAAGTCAGAGTGGCATTGGGCTACTTATTGGAAAGCTCACTCAAAACACCAGATATGAAGCCTCTTTATACAATATACACTGTACACATGTACACAAGCAAACTGGCATTTGCTTGTTCTGTTTATGCTTTTATATCACTACGAATGTTTGTCTCAGAATCCCCATGTCCCCAGTGTCTCTTTGTCCTTTCATTCCCACTGTGTGGTGACTGAGCCTTGGTGGGCTGTGGCCTGCAGGGATTGGCATGTGCCAGTGAAATGTCTCTGGCTTGCCACCCTGTAGATGCTACCCCAAGAGATGTCCTCTTCTAGCAGTATCATCTCAGACTTCCAGTTTGTCCCCCAAGTAGGGGCTCTGGGCAGTTTAGCAGAAACAGAGAAACTTGTTAGCAGTAAGAGTGAATGTGGTGATGTGAGTGTTGCGAGTGGAGAGAAAGTATACTCTAAAGCCATCCATACTGCTTTAGGTTATCCATCTCTCTACCATAAAAGCAAATGCTTTTGGTGCTGATCATGCTTCAAACTGCTTTTTGAAGATCTCCATGTGTCATTTTCCTCCATGGCACTTTCCATTACATTTGAGGCATATTAGAAAACCTATGGCACTTTGTAAGAAGGAAACATGCCTGGATAACATAGGTCCTGGCTACTGAAAAGAAGTAGAGCATCTCTTTCTGCAATCAGCAGGAATTTATCTGTAATGACCTGTTAGGAAACAATTTCAATTTCAGAACCTCCCTTGTGTCACAGGCCGGCCTTGAACACAGTATGTATTTTAGGCTGATCTTGAACGCTTGACTTTCTTGCTACTATGTCATCCTGGGTACTGGGATTGCAGTCATGTGCCATCACACCTACCGTTGGCCTGCTGTTTCTCAGATGGTGTGTTCTTGAGCCGTTGTGATGTTCATTTATACTTCTACGTGGGTGATTTTCAGCCAGAGGACATTCTGTCCCTGTCTTCACAGGCAGCCAATGCCGCTTTTCAGTGTTTCTGGTGACCCTGACAGAAGCCTCATTTCTGCTCCTTGGTCTTCACCAGTAGACTTCTTAAACAGGCCATTGTAATTGGTGGACATGAGAGAGGATATCGTTACTAGGGAAGCAAGGCAAAGAAAACTAGCAAGGGCTTCCTTTAGCTGGCCAGCCAGCTGGATATTGACCACCTGTCTTCCTGGGAAAGAAATAGATGGCAGTGAATAAGTGAGAGTCGAGTTTTCCAAGAAGCTCAATGATTTTCCCAAATCAATACAGCTCATCAGGCCCCAGAACAAAGGCTGCCGGGGAGGTGACAGAGATGGAAGTGGGTGCTGTGTTCTTTTGTGTATTAAACCATAAGGCCCATGGGGAAACAAGGTTTCTCTGGCACCGTGTGTGTGTGTGTGTGTGTGTGTGTGTGTGTGTGTGTGTGTGTGTGTGTGTTAAAGACTTATTATGTATATTTGCAAGAGGGAAATCCTTCCAGATTAAAAGAAAAAGAACTACACAGATTGTATATAGATACTCAAATATTTTTACAACAGGGAGTAGAAGGTGGGGGCTACTTGGTCTTTTAAAAGTAGATTAGAGTGAGTCTGAGGCTTTGCTTTTCGGTATTGATTGAGGTTTCTTTTTTTCTTACATATGGTGGTGTTTATAGGAGCTCAAACAAATGTCTAGATGTCCACATAACTCCTGGCAAACAGCCTTAACTACTCTGCCATCAATGAACCCTGCTTCAAATGCCCTGGAAATAGCATCAAAATGGAATGCTGGACTGTCATATAGAGGTTATAATTAACAAAGGTACAGTGATGCCAACGTATTCCAGCCACCAACAGAGATCCGCCTAGACCAGCGGACTCTAGCCCTTTTGTCCTTTAATCCTTGAACACCCTCTGCTTTCCCAAGGTAGTACATTAACGCCTGAATAGGGTGTCTCTGGGTTTACGACTGGGGTGGCAGTACACTAGGGCATAAAGTATTTCATTATACTTCCTTTTGTCAGCCCTGCCCTATCTCATGAGCTCCTTTGCCATACATTATTTGCTCAGATAAAGCCCAATGTTCAGGGTGACTAATCGCAGAACTGTGTTCCAGATGGTTTGATTACAGGATGTGGTTAAAATGACTCTTCAAACATTCAGCCCAGCAGTAGGGCTCCCTTTAAAAAAAAAAAAAATGTTTCATGGTCATGTGACAACATTGACTTTGTTGCACCATGCATCCTTGGTGTAGATAATAGAAAAGCCCATTTTGCTCTTTGGCTAGCAGGTATTTTATGGACAAACTTAGTTGTAAATTTTAAGATTTCTCGAATAATCATAAACATTGTCCTAAGAAAAGCGGTCTAAAGCCAGAACCCACTCTATCAGCTTCTGCTTTGGCGGCGGGGGTGGGGTGGGGTGACAACAACAACAAACCACCACCAGGATGGCACTCATCAGAAAACCAAGGAACTGTTTGGAGAGGGATTCTGTACAAAAGAATGCTGATAAGCTGGGACAAGGTAGGGTAACAAGGCATCTGAAATAGTGACATTTCTCTTATCATTGTTGTTTCTCTAGAAAATAATAGTAATAATAAAGGAAAGGATGTGTAACCATAGCAGAGGGGAGGTTGCAGCAGAAGCGGGTTATGATTTGGTGTTGTTAGAATGAGGTTTGTGTTTTCTGCCCGAGTGCACGCCAAGTTTGTCCAGATGTGGCAGCCCCAAGAAGAGTTCAGAAAAACCATGTGATTCCAAATCCAGCACTTGCAATGCTTGGCAATGCCCTTGGTCCCAAGGAAGAGGCTCTTTTAAGACTCAGACAGTCGTTAAACTGTAATATAAACAAATTTATGCAGAGCCACTGGGCAATCAGCATTTGCCCAGTTCCTGAGGAAGCAGCTGCACAGATACAAGAAATAGTAACTCATAAGCCATGTGTCTAACCTCTTTGGAGTAGAATCTCTCCACGGAGAAAGTCTGTCTCCTATAAACTAGTAGGTGGGAGATTATACTTACTGAAAAAAAAAATATGACAACATGGAGACCTCCACAAAAGGTGCCGGCTCTGTTAAGAGTCCTGCAGGTAACAAAGTGTTTGGTGAACTTGCACTTGAGGTGCAGTGCTTCTTAGGGCTGTGTGCAGACAAGGGTGCTGGAAGAGACCAGCTCAGTGTGAACATGTGTGGAGGCAAAGAACTGTGCTATCAGGGTACGGCACACATCCTCAGCCATGTTAAAACACAACATGAGTTTCTCACCGAAGGACTGAGCATTCCTAGTGAGTGGAAAGCTTCCTGTGCCTTGAGTTCCCACATGAGGGAGACTTTGCCACCTTGAGCTTGTAGCCTTCAAGGTCACTTCAGTCTTTTCTATTGCAGGCAACAGAAAGGTGAGCAGGCTGGAAGAATGTCCTAGCAGCTCATACAGACTATGCCCTTTCATGTTCTCCTTTAGTAGACTGTAATCACTCATCCAGTGATAGGAGGTCAGGTTTAGTATTACTGGTATGAGAGCTTGCTGGTCTAAGACGTCTTTCTGAGCAGGTTGTAAGAACAGAGCAGGAACCAAGAGCATCACTCCCAGGTTCTAATCTAATGAGAATGATCTAGACTAACAAAGAGCCCACTAAGCACAGGTAATATGCAAAACTATGCTTCTACTCCCAGATTGTGATGCATGTCTGTCCTGATTGTAAGACTGTAGAGCCTGTGTTGAACAGAATTTCTTCCAAAGTATGATCCAATAGCACCAAAGAGGTCCTTAAAAGGCATAATGGACATAGCCATTGCTTGATGAGCCAGAGTAGAAAAGAGAGCATGAATCTTCATGAAGCCCCTCCTGCCCTGGTGTGTGTGTGTGTGTGTGTGTGTGTGTGTGTGTGTGTGTGTGTGTGTATTCCAGTGTCTGGGACAAACTGTCAACAATGTGAAGAAGGAAATCATATGGGTGAGCATCCTGATCCATCCTTGTACATTTTTTTTTTTCTATTTGCTTAGGATTAACAGTAATATACCCAGATATTTTTCAGATAGCCTTAGTGGAAAGGGAAGGCCAATAAACCCAGTGAGATCCTTGTTCTTATAAACATAAAAAGGGCTTGAGAGAGAGCCCTAGCTCCAAACCCACAGGCAAGGCATTCAGGAGAATAAGTGTGCTAGCAAAGACAAACCTTCAGGGAACTAATGTATGTATATGTCTAATTTATTTAGAGAGAAACTTAACTTTATGCCTGGAGTTAACAAAATTCAAATATGTACTTTCTGAGGACTAACTGCCATCTGATTTACATCACTCACTTAATGTGGCCTTGGGTTATAAAATGCTTGAAATTATAATTTCATCAAAATAATGAAATAAATTGTAGAGTTGACTTGTTGATTGAGACATTCACTCTGTAGTCCAGGCTGTCCTCCAGCTCACAGAGATTCACCTGCCTCTGCTGGAAAGAAATGCCTGTGCCATTCACAGCAATTTTCACATTTCAGAGCTCTTTACAATGGCATGTTTTCTAAGTGTGGACCACACACACACACACACACACACACACACACACACACACACACACACCAAAAACCAGCACATTGCAGTTCCCAGGGGAAGATTCCTTATCCTCTCCTCCAACCCAGAACCTCAACTGAGTATCTGTATTCACTGTGAATTCCAAGCAGATTTAACTACTAAGGAACTGCACAAGTAAAGACAGACCGCCACAGGCCCATGAATCTAATTAGCACTGCTCGTGGAGACTGAAAAAAAAAAAAGAATTAAAATAAAATAAAACAAAACAAAAAAAATCTCCCTGGAAGTGGAGCATTTGTTTTGAGCACTTTAAGTTCAGAGGGCTTCTAGAAAAATTAGGGTGACTTATTTAGCTTCTCTGGAGTTGAAAGTGGGCTTTTCTTCACAGAATTTTACTCCTCCCAGTGCAGACAACAACATAGTCCATCCACGTGGCTTCTAAGCAGTAGCAGTTGTGAACTGCTTCCCCCCCCCCCGTGTGGAAGTTGCAACTGCAGTTCGGTCTTTGTGACCGTTTCAACCTGTGGCCCAAGATAACCACTGATTGATGGCTTGTGTTGGGTCCCTTCCTTTTTTTTTTTTTTTTTTTTTTTTTTTTTTGAGCATTACCCTCGCCTGGCTTGAGGCCACAGGGTACAGGGCAGGCTGGCCTGTTGGCTGTATGCACCCCTGTGGTAGTAATGACGGTGGTAGTGAGCTGGGGTGGGGGGCTGCTTCCAACTATCAGAGCCTTGGTAGGGGCCCTAGCGACGCTTCAGCTCTCCGCGGCAGAGAGCATCCTTCCTAAGGCCCGGCCATTCTCCTTGTCTGCTTGTGCTCGGGCCAGCTGCATCGGGCCAGCCAATCAGACGCGAGCGTTCTCAGCAGGCACTGGCCAATGGGCGTCCTGCGTTCGCTGGAAATGCGAAACCCTTAGGGGAGAAGCAGTAACAAAAGCCTTTCACTGCAGACAAATGTTAAGTGTCTGTGCAGACTTTTCCTGTTTTTAATTTTATTACTGCAAGAATGGAGGGTTTGTTGTTTCTTTCATGTTTCCTTTCAAGCAATTTTAATTATACATTTGTGCTACATCAGGGACTCTGGAACGCAGTGATTTCAGCCTATTGCCTCTGAAGCTAAAATGCAGTAACCTTCTGGCAATACAGATACATTCCTGCACTGTAAATATAGCTGACATGCTAAAGAATTTTAAGCAGCTGCAGAGGTCTGTGACACCACACACAGTGCCCCAGAGAGCAGATGATGAGAAAGCCAGCTCAGTTTGCCCCTCTCCTCCACGCCCCACCCCTCTTTCCTGAAGGGATGTGTGCTCAGAAAGAATCCTTTCGGATTGTTCTGTCTTGTGCAATTTTTGACCGAATGCCTAATTACTATTGATTCTCATCACAATGGGATTTTTCATACTCAATGCTTAAGAACTACCCCTGCCCCAAACGGGAGAATCAAAAGGAATCAAGCATGATTTGATGCAATGCTTGCGATTCTTTTTTAGCTTTTCTTCCCCAGCTGGATGGCTGCTACAATAGTAGGCGGAATTTCTAGTGAGTAAATTCAGCTGTCACGTAACTAATAGCAGCCCCGACCATATGGGAAACAAATTTAAAATCTCCTTTTGGGACTTTTGAGAGAAAAATCTCCCTTACCCAGTTCTCCAATCCCAAGCATTCGGATGCTATTTAAGGGTTCCCTAGTAAAAAAGAGTTTTGCTTTGTGAGGTTCCCAAAATGGTAGCTAGTAGGAGTGAGCAAGTCACCCAGTTAAGACTTGGAGGAATGGTCCCTGAGGGTGGGGAAGCAGGCACTAAAAGAAACAAAGACCCGTTTAAGTGTTGCATTTACTTGCCTTCCTCTTGGGTACATCTTTTCCAATATGCTTTAAGGATGTGATTTTTTTTTTCTTTTCTTTTTTAAAGTACCACTTGTCCCCCCAGAGAAACAAGCAGGGTGCTTTGTGTTGTTCCTGGGTGATATCAGGCATCCCAAGCGCACTTAAGCTCAGTAATTCACAGATGCAGTGCTGAATTTAACATGTCTACAGAGCTGTGGAGGCAAAGCAGGATGGCTAGAAGGAAACACGTGTGCTGGTTTTGAGTGTTCTCTTCTAATCCTCTGTAGCAAAGCTTACAGGTTGACTGACGATAACCCCAAGAGCAAATGTGTTGTGCACACTTATTTTCTTAAGAGAGCTATTTTAAGAGCCTCTGAGACACGACTGAACAGCGAAACAGAGCCCATTCTGAGCTCGATTGCTGCTGTCTCACAGTCAACAAGGGGAAGGTCAAGAAGGGGGAAAAAAAATCACAGCTGCCCTAAGGCCCTGCCTTTTCCACCCTGCCTATTTTTACATATCTGCAAATGTCCCCCCTCCCTTTTCTTTAAAAAAAAAAAAAAGCTACCATTGTTTTATAGTGTTGAATTGGAAACCAGATTCCTTTCAGTCATCCTTTGGCTTAAGCACTGGTAACTCGGGCTTGGTTTACATTGGCTGCCTGCCAAACGAAAGCAATTATGTGTAATAATAGAAAAATTAAGAGGTGAATGTTACTGTTTTACAGCAGGACATGGCAAAAACCATTTCCTTCTGTCAGCAATATCTTGATCACACTCTCACACACTCTCACCCTTTTGCACCACATTCGTGAATGCATGCACACGTGTGCGCCAACACACACACACACACACACACACACACTCACTCTTCCTGTGGGTTTTAACTTGAGGTCACTGAAACCAGAAAGGGGAAGAATGCAAACCACAGCTTTTGAAAGCCGTGTGAGAATAGAGCTTTGCTGGTAAATGTAATAGCAATAAATGAAGTGGAAATAAAGTAATAGGTGTTAAATGTGCTCCCCTCTGACCCCCTCTCCCCTACAGGTGTCCTAGTGGTCAATGTCACGTGGAGAAACAAAACATATGTGGGGACCCTACTAGACTGCACCAAGCATGACTGGGCCCCTCCCAGGTGGGTACCTTTTCTTTCTTGCTCCTTCCTCTGCTTTCCCCTTTCCCATTTCTGCAAAGAAACTAAAGAAGGAAATGAATAAGATATAAAACTCTTCCTGTAATTGAAACCAGGCAAAGGAGAAGTGAGCCATTTAGGCCTTAGCCAGTACCGTGCAGATGCCAGCTTTCTTTCCTATCAGATCTCTCTTGTCCTCTCCCTCCCCCTCGCCTCCTTTGTTTTCTTCTTCTCTTTTTCAAAACGGGAATTTGAACTGATTGAAAAGCTGGCTCTTTGAGCTGCTCTCCTGTGATTCTCTGTGGGTGAGTGGAAACCATTTGGTAGCCCGCCCTTGAGCCGATGTACCCATGCTAAAATAGAACGGCCTTCCCTTGGCTGCACCCTGCCCTCCAGCCCCCAAGGTGGCGGTTGCTCTGTACTCCCTTGTGTCCCTGTGATCTCACCTGGCTCTTTTGGAAAATCTCGTTATGACCCCCATTACTTGCTTCCCTAGGTTTTGTGAATCACCCACGAGTGACCTGGAGATGCGAGGGGGCCGGGGTAGAGGGAAGAGAGCAAGGTCTGCTGCAGCAGCCCCCGGCTCCGAGGTCAGCTTCACAGAGTCCAGAGGACTACAGAGCAAGAACAGAGGAGGGGCCAATGGGAAAGGGAGGCGTGGCAGCCTCAACGCCAGTGGACGAAGGACACCCCCAAACTGTGCTGCAGAGGACATCAAAGCCAGCCCTTCTTCAACCAACAAAAGGAAGAACAAGCCCCCGATGGAGCTGGATCTGAACTCCAGCTCTGAGGACAGTAAACCCGGGAAACGGGTCCGCACCAATTCCAGAAGCACCCCCACCACCCCTCAAGGGAAACCAGAGACTACATTTTTGGACCAAGGCTGCTCCTCTCCAGTGTTAATCGATTGCCCCCACCCAAACTGCAACAAAAAATACAAGCACATAAATGGCCTGAGGTACCACCAGGCACACGCACACTTAGACCCAGAAAACAAGCTAGAGTTCGAGCCTGATAGTGAGGACAAGATCTCGGACTGCGAGGAAGCTTTGAGTAATGTGGCCCTCGAATGCAGTGAACCAAGCACAAGTGTGTCAGCATATGACCAGGTGAAGGCGCCTTCATCCCCCGGAGCTGGGAACCCCCCTGGGACACCCAAGGGAAAGAGAGAGCTCATGAGCAATGGCCCCGGTTCTATTATAGGTTCGAAAACTGGGAAGAATTCTGGCAAAAAGAAAGGCCTTAACAATGAACTCAACAACCTTCCAGTCATCTCCAACATGACAGCCACCTTAGACAGTTGTTCAGCGGCAGATAGCAGTTTAGCTGCCGAAATGCCCAAGCTGGAAGCCGAGGGACTGATCGACAAGAAAAGTCTGGGGGATAAAGAAAAGGGCAAAAAAACAAACAATTGCAAAATGGACAAAAACCTCTCTAAACTGAAAAGTGCCCGGCCCATCGCTCCTGCCCCAGCCCCTACGCCCCCACAGCTGATTGCTATACCGACTGCAGCCTTCACATCCACCACCACTGGGACCATACCTGGACTGCCCTCCCTCACGACCACTGTGGTCCAGGCTACACCAAAGAGCCCTCCATTGAAACCTATCCAACCAAAGCCCACAATTATGGGGGAGCCCATCACCGTGAACCCAGCTCTGGTGTCACTCAAAGACAAAAAGAAAAAGGAGAAGCGGAAGCTAAAGGACAAAGAAGGGAAAGAGACTGCGGGTCCCAAAATGGATGCTAAACTGGGGAAGCTGGAGGATGCCAAGGTGGCTGGCAAAGATTTGTCGGGGCATTTTTTAAAGGACCATCTCAGTAAGAGTGAAGGGCTGGCAAATGGATTGTCAGAGTCTCAGGAGAGCCGCATGGCCAGCATCAAAGCCGAGGCCGATAAGGTTTACACATTCACAGACAATGCCCCCAGCCCTTCCATTGGGAGCGCCTCTCGGATGGAATGCAGCACCCTGGTGAACGGGCAGGCGCCTGTGGTCCCCCTGCATGTGTTGACACAGAATGGGGCTGAGAGCTCAGCGGCCAAGACCAACAGCCCAGCCTATTCAGACATATCGGATGCTGCTGATGATGGTGGTTCGGACAGCAGGTCAGAGGGCATGAGGTCAAAGGCCAGTTCCCCATCAGATATCATTTCTAATAAAGACGGTGTCGTGAAAGGTCATTCTTCAACTTCAGCACAGTCATCTCAGCTGAAAGAGTCCCATTCTCCCTATTACCATGGCTACGAGCCTTATTATTCTCCAAGCTACATGCACCCTGGACAGGTTGGTGCCCCCACAGCTGGGAATGGTGGGAGCACGCAGGGCATGAAGATCAAGAAGGAGTCGGAGGAAGATGCAGAGAAGAAAGACAAGGCAGAGCAGTTAGATTCTAAGAAAGTAGACCACAATTCTCCATCCCTACAGCCTCAGCACCAGTCAGTCATCACACAAAGACACCCTGCCCTGGCTCAGTCACTTTATTATGGCCAGTATGCCTATGGACTCTATATGGACCAGAAATCGCTGATGGCCACCAGCCCTGCCTACAGACAGCAGTATGAGAAGTACTATGAGGATCAGAGGCTGGCAGAGCAGAAAATGGCCCAGAGCGGGAGAGGAGACTGTGAAAGAAAGGCTGAGCTCCCCTTGAAAGACCTGGGCAAGGAAGACAATAAACAGAAAAATGTGCCATCGGCCACTATCTCAAAAGCTCCCTCTACTCCTGAGCCTAACAAAAACCATTCTAAACTAGGGCCATCAGTGCCTAATAAAACTGAGGACACAGGTAAATCACAGCTTCTGTCCAGTCACCAGCAGCAGCTTCAGGCCGACAGCTTCAAAACTAAGCAGATGGAAAACCACCAGCTTATTAAGGAGGCTGTAGAAATGAAGTCTGTCATGGACTCTATGAAGCAGACAGGTGTAGACCCAACCTCGAGATTTAAACAAGTAAGATTGTGGAGTGTGGCCCCAACAGACAGGGAGCAGTCGGAGTTGTGCACATGTCCTGGGCTTGATCTTGCTAGACTTCTTACCTTGGGAGGAAACCATCAATAGGGATTTTTCCTCTTCTCTTGCAAAATATACTTAAAGATCCTTGGGAGTTCCTGTACAACTCTAATATGCACCTTACCTACTGTTTTATCTGTCTAGTGTGTAAAGGGGCTCTGGGCATGTGCCCTGAGTAGGTTTCCTAAGTCTAACTGATGGGGATTCTTGGTTTCTTCATGAGCTTAAGGTGAAGGCACTTCACTGGAGGGCCTCAGAAGTCTCTAGAACCCTGAGATTTCATACACCCCCTCTAAAATCCTCGTTCTTTTTTATTTACCAAATTCCTGCCAATGTTGTCTAAGATTTTTAAACCCAGGTCACTGAGTTCCCACGTTTCATACATTGTTTAGTGAAGTTTGTGCGCCAGATATCTCCCACAAGGTGTCTCTGATGCTGAGATTTCTATTTTATGTTCCGTTTAGAACCCAAAGTAGAACTCTTGTGCTGTGGGTTCTCAGCAGTCCCTTGAGCCAGCCTGAGACTACGTGAAGTACAGTCAGCATGAAACTGTAGACATGCAGTTTTGTCTCCCTGACTCACTGCTGTCCTGTGAGCACTAATTCTGGTATTCCCCAGCACCAATGCCTCAACTTAGCTCCCTGTGCTTGTCCCCTAGTGAGTCAGAGCAAGAGTTCTTACTGCTATGTACATTTCCGGCCAAAGTTGGGACCCAGGACCAACTTCATATTCTCATTCAATACTTGAACCCCGAGGTGGTTTACACCATGAATGTGCAGAGTCATCAAGGCAGTTTAGATCTTTAGTTCCCTGCCCTCCATAGCTAAATCAGGTTCTTATTTCCCAGGGTTGCAATAGAATACGGCAATTTGGGAGGGCTTATCATTGGGTTTGTCTTCTAATAAATAAACCATAATATATGCCACTGATTTGATATTTTTGGTTTTAAAATGTTAGCATATTAAGGAGAAGCCAGCCAGCGTAGCAAGCATCAGCTGTAGTCAATGAAGAAAATGTGCTAAGATACCAAGAGTTTTCCGTTTTTCCTTCTAATTGATGTTTGGAGCTGTAGTACTTACTAAATTTTCTACTATCAGCTTGAGGTAGAGTTTTTGAAATCCCCTTTACCTATGTGAGATAGTAAAAGGAAAGTGAAGATTGAATTAAATATATCTGAGGGTATTATTTAAAGTCCCAGTTCTTCAACCTAGCTGTCATGTGACCTTAATGTGGGCTGAACTTTAAAAGCATTGGGTTTAGCCTGTGGTACAAGGATTGATGATAAAGCCTACCCCAGGCATTATTACTGTATCAGAGTAGGAGGAAAAGGACATGTTAACCCAGTATGAAATAACAGTAAGCAGTGCTGTGATATAAATTAATGGTTTTACTTTGTAGACAATGAAATCTTAAGTTAGATCTTTATTTTAAAACCAGGATCCAGATTCAAGGACATGGCATCATTATGTATACCAGCCCAAGTATCTAGATCAGCAAAAGCCAGAAGAACTTGACAGAGAAAAGAAATTAAAAGAGGACAGTCCAAGGAAGACACCTAACAAAGAGAGTGGTGTGCCCAGCCTTCCTGTGTCATTAACAAATATCAAAGAGGAGCCCAAAGAGGCCAAGCGCCCTGATTCTCAGTCAGTGGAGGAAAGCAAGCTGAAGAATGATGACCGGAAGACACCGGTGAACTGGAAGGACTCTCGGGGGACAAGAGTGGCTGTGTCCTCACCCATGAGTCAGCATCAGTCGTACATACAGTACTTGCATGCTTATCCTTACCCACAGATGTATGACCCCAGCCACCCTGCATACCGGGCTGTTTCTCCTGTCTTAATGCACAGTTACCCTGGTACGTGTTGTGGGTTCTAACTACACTGGAGGGAAGAGGCTGTGTTCAAATGATAGCTATTAACAACTGAAGATAAATTAGAAGCTTCGGGAATGACATTTGTTTTGCTTGTTTTTAATGCTACTTAAAGTCCCAAAGATGAAACTGATTTAATGTGAGATTTTTATATTTTGTAATGAAATGTCAAGCGTCCTCAGGCTCTAGCTTCCATAGTTCCTGATGGCTTACTGTAGACGTTTAGACAGACAGATACTTTATTGCCTGTGGAAATATTCTAAGCACTTACTGTCATAATCATTATAGTTACTGTTTCTTTCACTTAAGCGGACACATAAATGGATGAAGTAGCTGTAAGCTCAATTCTGTTTATATCCTCCGTTCATCAGGATGAATTAACCAGTGAAGAAAATCGGGGAACCTAGACACAGATAAACAATGATGTAGCCCGTTCTTAATGTAACCCCTTATTTTAAGATGTCTGACTCAGTAACCAAAAATTCGCGAAATCCAGCTGAGTTTTGTTTTTAAGATGTAGCCTGTAACATGATGTGACATTTGTTGTTTATCTGCAGGGGCCTACCTCTCTCCGGGATTTCATTATCCTGTTTATGGGAAGATGTCTGGGAGAGAGGAGGCAGAGAAAGTCAATACCAGCCCCAGCATCAACACAAAAACAGCCAGTGAAGCCAAAGCCCTGGACCTGCTCCAACATCATGCCAACCAGTACTGCAGCAAGTCCCCTGCTGTAAGCCTCCTTTTGTTGGTAGTTAAAAGGCCATGTTTGGAAGGGGGAAGGGAGGACAAGCAACGGAAGAGTCTTGAAAAAGAAATGGTCTAGGAACCCAGCTGGGATTTCAGAATGCTGTGCTATTCCGATACATAAAGAATTGGAATGTTGAAATATAAGATGTGGTCACACACGAGGGGGAAAATGTCATTGGAGCCTTTGTGGGAGTAGAGAGCTTTTCTGTTGCAAAAGTATGGTGTTCTTTGCTTACCCAGGAGGAAGTGTGTGAGTGTGTGTGTGTGTGGGGGGGGGTATTTAAGTTTATAGTGACTTCTTGTGGAAAATGTTTGTTGTTAAAACATTAGCAAAGGAAGTGCCAGAGGACTATTTTATACTGTTCTTGTTACGAAATGGTTCAGAGGTCACTGTTGACCTATTAGACAAAATGAGCTTTTGCAAAATGTTTTCTTAAGGATGGGGGTTGCAGCCAGGTGGTGGTAACACATGTCTTTAATCCCAGCACTCAGGAGGCAGAGGCAGGTGGATCTACGCAGCTAGTTCCAGGACAGCTAGGGCTGTAACACAGAGAGACCCTGTCTTGAATCCCACCCCCGCCCCCACCCCTGGCCCCGCAAAAAGATTGGGATTGTAGATCAATGGTAGAGCACTTACCTATCATGCACCGAGGTGACATCTCTAGCCTGAAAAACAAACAATAACAAAGATACAAATTAAAAACAAACAAATATTTTCCTCAGAAACAACTTTCAAAAATCAAAGTTTTCTTCTACAAATTCAAAGACTTGTTTCCTATTCAGACAGTAGCAAATGTAGCCCACAATTATGTGACAGTGGTTGATGGGAAAAGAAACCTAATCTAGGCAGTCTAGCTCCTCGTGTATATAAGTATGTACATAAATAAAGGTGGCCAGACAGACATCACCCTTGTCCCCTGTGGTAACCTAACCACAGTAGAACTGAAGTTTCAGATCCTTCTGTCAACCTGGGTATTCCCATGGTCCATATTCACAGTCAGAATTCTGTTCCTGTGGAACAATACAGAGGGTACGTGACACACAATGACAATTAATTGTCTACAGACATTCATTTGAGCCTTGTGCAAAGTGGGGCTCATATGCAAGCCTTAGTCACTTGGCTGGGGAATAAGGCTACATCTGCTGCCTGTTGGCCTTGATGGCATTATCCTGTCCCTGTCATTCCACAGAAGTAATACAAAAAAATGTCTTTGTGTGAGAGGCTCTCCCAGCAAAATGCCAACTGCTGGTCCTTTAAAGAGAGCAAAGAAAAGTGATGGTTCCCAGTTAGGAAAAAAAGAAAGGTGAAATGATTAAATAGAGTGTTTACAAGTTAAACACACAAGCATTACAGAGAAATTAAAAAAAAGATGATCCATGCATGATCCCTTTTTTGTAATTCCTCTGTTCAGTACATACACAGAGTTTGTTCTAGTGAGAGAGCCCAGAACAGGAAAGGGTTGCTAGAGTCTAAAGGGAGAAATGCATTTGACACACAACCCTTAACCTTTTCTGAAGGGGAAGACCTGCAATTTCTGATGACATCTCAGAATCTGTGGGTAGGACAGTGGTTTCCTGTCAAGTCTGCCCACCCCCAAATGTGCAGGGAATTCGTTCCTGAGCCTCTTGGAAAGTATCAAATCTAAAGATACCCCATTCCTCTTTGTAAAACAATGACACAGTATTTGACATAAACCTACATCCATTCTTGTATTTTCCGTTATTCCCCAATCACCTCCAAGTATCTAATAAAAGGAAAGCACTATATATAAGAGTTTTTATATTGCGCTGTTTAGGGAATCATGGTGACTAAACAAGTCTTAATATTTTTAGTATTCCAATTTCCTTCATAATATTTTTGATCCAGGCCAGCTAAATCATGCAGGTGGAGCTCATGAATACAGTCAGAAAGAAGTATGAAGTGATTAAAATATGTGTGCTGTGTGAACAAGTATTGTGTGAATTTGAGTTTGGGTGTGCATTTTTGTAGGAACACAATGGATACTTTTTTTTTCTTTCCACACAAGTTCACACGTTTCCTCTGTGTAGTCCTGAAAACCCACTTTGTAGACCGGGCTGGCCTCAAACTCACAGCTATCCACCTGCCTCTGCCTCTAAGAGTTGTGGAACTAAAGGTGTACGGCATTATAGCTTTTTTTTTAAAAAAAAAATCTTTTCAAAATTATCAGATAAATTCCCTCCACAAAGTACAAATACAAGTAAAATTAGAAAATGTAACCTTTAAAAATAAATATCAAAAACTCATCCACCAAATGGATTCTAAATGACAATTTTGAATAGTGAATCTTGAAATCATTTTTAGGAAGTATTTGCAGAAAACCTTGGTGCCGTTTAGCTCACTTTGGTAGGTTCTCTCCTGTGAGCTTAGTTCTATTAAGACAAATGCACATCCTTTGACGTTATCTTCCACTGGTACAGGGTTTCCAGTCCCTGTATCTTCTCAAGGCTGTTGGGGAAAGGGGATTTGGTACTTCTGATGTTTGTCCTTGAATTAAAGGAAGGCATTTCTCTTTCTAGCCTGTGGAGAAAGCTTCCACGGAGCGGGATCGGGAGACCGAGCGGGACCGGGATCGCCATTCCCCCTTCAGCCAGCGCCACCTGCACACTCATCACCACACCCACGTTGGCATGGGCTACCCTCTCATCCCTGGTCAATACGACCCTTTTCAAGGTCAGCAGCTCATCTCATCGGTGCCATTGTGCTTTGGTTGACAGTTGCTATGTCTTCCCGTCTCTAATTCAAAATGAAAATAATTGAATTTTGAATAACACTAGCCAGTGGGGACTATTCCTAGCACTTATTTCTCAGTATTCCTGAGAGACACACCTAAGGCTGTATTCTACTGAGACTTGAAGTGGCTCCCACTTAATAATTGTCACTGGGAGATGTTATCTCACCAACTGAGGGTGGCAGCCAACATCTGGTGCAACAAATAAAACAATCAGAGAATCAAATAGCTATTTCTGGGAAAGTGTAGAGAAAACAGAGCCATGGTAGGTGGCTTTGGTGAAATCATTTATTCTGATATCTCCAGTTCTTTTAAATTGCCTTTTCCCCCACACAAGTAACCAGCATGGCCAGGACTAACATTCCATAACCCCATTGAAGAGCACTTTAAAGCCTTTCACTGATGGGACATGTTTTGCTAAACATGAGAGAGAGATAGCACATTCAGGGACACATGAGGTGATCAAGTCTTACCAGTTCTATCTCTGTCACCTCATAAGGCATTGGTAGCTCTCGCTATTTTGTCACAGTTCTGGAACTTGTACCTGGAGAGCCTGGTGCCAGTTGTGTCTGGTACCATTTCTGGTGAGGCCTTTCTTAGAGTGGGGGAGGGACTTCCCACTCTTTCTTCATGGCGCAAGGCAGGGGAGCAAGGCTTCTGGGATCCGCCTCTACAAGAACATTTAAGCCTATCAAATCAGTATGTTGCCCCTAGGACTTAATTTTAATTACTTCTGCCTAAGCTCTTGAGTCCAAATGCAATCAAATTGGGAACCTGGGTCTCAACATGGGATCTTTGCTGGGTAGGGGACAATTTAGCAATGGCAAAGGCCAAGGTGCTTAGCAAGATGACGTTGGAAAAATGCTTCCAAATGCAGAGAACGTACAGGAATTGAGCTTCAGTATTCGTTTGTTACTTGGTGTTAAAAGAAAGTGCCCTCTGTTTCTCTCTCTCTTCTCTCTCCCCTCTCCCCTCCCTTTCTCCACTTCCACCCCCAATAAAACATCCCACTTAAAAAACAAAAAGAAAGTGCACAGATAGAGCATATGACTGACTGACAGATAAAGCAATTTCCTACATCACCAAGTGTGAGAGGGAAAAGAATTCTATCTCTAACATATCACAGATGTAGAGGGGTCTATGTGAGAAGAATAAGAATCTTGTCATTTTTGTATGTTGCTTTAATGTCTCAAATTATCCCTGGAAAAACAAAACATATCCAAATAAAAACCATGGAAGGAGAAAAAAAAAATCTTCTTGTTTGCTTTATTGTGTTTTCCTCTGGATTTTTTTGTTTGTTTCTTGTATAGCATTTCCCCCTTTCTTTTCTTTTTAATTATACGTTATTATTGGTGTTTTGTCTGCATGTGGGTCTGGGATAGAGTGTCAGATTTTGGAGTTATAGACAGTTGTGAGCCGCCATGTGGGTGTTGGGAATTGAACCCTGGGTCCTCTGGAAGAGGGCCTCTTAACAGCTGAGCCATCTTTCCAGCCTCTGCCCTGCCCCTTTTCCTTCTTGTATGGCATTAGTCCAGAAAGATCTGAGGCTGGCCTTGAACTCTGCCTTGGGAATTACTGGCATGCACTGCCATGTCTATTTCCCTTGGACCATTTTCTATGGGACTCACATACTTCTTTATTTGAAGTTGTCCGGGTCTCTGCTTCCTTTGTCTTAATAGATTAGGACTATTTATTTAAGCTGCTATAGACTCAGAAAGTGTGGTTTTTCTGATTTCATTATCTGAATTTATCCCATGTACTTTATGGGTTACATCATGTTTAAGTCACTGGGGAAAATATTACAGCGAAAGAAGTCATTATAAAAGTTTTCTAAACAAAATAGCATGTTGTTTCTATAATTCTCTGGCTTCTGCTTCCTATTGTTAGTTGGTGAGCTTCCTATTCAGGAATACATGCAAATTGCTTAGCGCCATGCAGAGCCAGTAAGATGGAAGGCTGTGTTCTTTGAATACCTATTAAGAAAACCACCAATTATTCAGTAAAGGAATAGATGCTGGCTACATTGAGCAGTTTGTAATCTGCCCTAGGCATGTGAAACATTTTACATGAATGTTTAGGAAAGGACAAATCACTGCTACTGGTTTTGTGCCCTTTACCACTGGGCCTGTGTCTACACCTGCCTTTTCCCATGGAAACCCTGTGTTTTTTTTTCCCATTAGGCTTGACCTCTGCTGCCCTCGTTGCCTCTCAGCAGGTGGCTGCACAGGCATCTGCATCAGGAATGTTTCCTGCACAGAGAAGGTAAATATTCTCAACACCTGAAATTAGCCTTCCAGCAGATGTGGGCTGATGGTTGCAAGGAAGACAAAGATAGGGTTTGAAAATGAAAATTTTGATGCCTTGTGTTTGATTTTATTGTTAATGAATGAACATATTATGGCAGTATGCTTCACATGGGACTTAGATTCCATGAGCCTCATTCTACAAATATGATGTACATCAGTAAGGAAATGACTGATTTTTTAATCTTAAAATGAGGGTAATGTCCTTAGGTTAAGAAAATGTCATCCCTTCAACTTTTTTAACAGTATTCACAGGCTAGTGTAGCTCAGTGGCTTAGTTCTTGACTAGCACGCCCAAGGCCCTCGGTCCTAGTCTCAGCATTATACAATAAAATACCAGGACCCAAATTCTTTCATTTTTACTATACTTAAAAAAAAAAAAAAAAGTTGCAAGTGGAGAAATGAGTTATTATAATGCTGACTTTTGTGCCCTGATGTTTTAAGTTACCCTACAAGCTGTCCTAAGGAGGAAAAATAAATTTAAAAGAGGATTGTCAATATTAAGATTAACACTCCCTCAAAATGTAGTTCCATACGTTGTATGCCTTTATTTCCCTGGGAAGTCCACAAATGAAGCAGAACTAACAGAGCCTTTCAGTGTCTTTAGGTTCCTCCTGTCGAATGTTGAGAGAATGCGATGCTAAGATACTCTCTTCTTTTGCAGAGAATGACAGGATCGGAAGTGTCCGGTGTCATGTGACTGGATCACATGGGGAAGCGCTTTATCAGACATCAGTTCCATGGTGTTAATTTGAAATGCCTTAATGGCAGGCAAAAACCAGTCATTTCATTTTGTAAATTACAGATTTTATCACAGAGTAACAAATGTTGCTGTAATTAAACTTCTGTTTTATATATATATATATATATACACGTATACATATCTGTATATATACATATATATATATACATATATATATATATATATATTCTTTACTTTTTTGTAACAGTAACCAGGCTCGCACACACAGGGTCTGCTGCCAAGTTGCAAACCACTCAGTAAAGGAAATTTAAAAAAAAAAAAAAAAAAAAAAAAGTATTTGTCATGTTGAAAGTGTTAGCCGCAATAGGCTGCTTACTTTCCCTTCCTTTTAAATTGTAAATAAATAATGTTCTGTATCAGTGTGCCTGAACCTTGCATATCCTTCATCTCTCTCCCATGAAGTCCCTCAGAAAGGCGAACTGTGATGATGACACTTGGTACAATTTAGATGTCGAATTGGTGGCTCCTGTTAAAGACTCATCAGTGTAAAATGTTCCTGTAGTCACTGTTTGTACTTGTTTATTGTGGAAATAAATACTTTTGGAAGGCATGGGGTTGCCAGAACCACAAAAGCTGTGTTGTATATATAATGTAAAAAATTAAGATGGGGAAATAATGAGCATCTGTGAATAATGAGGTGTCATTTTTTGATAATCTTGAATGGCAGATAACCCAATAGCCTGCATACCAGAGACATCTGTGACCGCTCTATTACTTGAATAGCCCTGCAGTCTTTTTTTTTTTTTTTTTTTTTTTTTTTTCATTTTCTTTTCTTTAATGTTTACAATTATCCAGTTTTAGAGGAGAAGGACTTTAACGCCATTGCCTGGTTACTTGTTTTATGCTGTAATCTAGTTTATTTTATGTAAAATGTATATTGAATGCTTTCCTTTTTATACCTGCCTTAAATAATTTGGCAATCAGAATTAAAAGGTTTTGTTTTGTTTTTTTTAAAAACAATGGTTTCTTGTGTGTCTGATGTTACTTCTCCTTGGCTGGGAGTGAGTCATTTAGAGAAGCTCTTCATACTATGAATTCATAAGGCAACAACACACAGACACCAACTCTTCATACATATAACAACCAAACACTTCATTCAGTTCTATAAATATGTGCCTAAATACAGGGCATGTAGTCTAGACATAGTCACAAAGCACCCCTAATTGGTAGACACTGGTGGAGTAGTGTGCTAACCATATAAAACTTTCTTGGTTTTTTGTTTTTGTTCTCCCCCTCCCCCCCTTTTTTTTTTTTTTTTTTTTTTTTTTTTTTTTTTTTTTTTTTGGAGACAGGGTTTGCCTGTGAGGCCCTGGCTGTCCAGAGATCCATCTACTTGCCTCTGCCTTCTGAGTACTGGGATTAAAGGCATGTCTTATCTCTGCTTCCTCCCAAATGCTCCTATTAAAGACATCTACCACCCATGCTCAGCTTAAACATGTAAGTCTTGTAACATGTGAACCGTAGATCAAACATATAAAAGATCAACCAGTTGTCACTAGAGTGACTATGAGGGTTTGAGGAAAAGGTCTGCACCTCTCCTTTCCAGCCATTGAGCCGGGTACACCATCCTAAGCTAGGATAGATTACAATGAACAAAACAGTGAACAGTGCAAACATACGGTAAATTATATGCACACAGTAGGTTGTCTGATAAATGCTATGAAAAAAAGTGAAGGATGCTGTGTATGTGTGGAAGTTTGTAAGGCTGATTAGTCTGGGAAGATGTCACTAAATTGATGGTCAGGAGGTTCATGGAAACCCGTGGGGGAAAAGGCCTACAGGGAAATGGAAGGACTACTGCAGAAGTCTGCCATTGCTAGTTTACTTTGTCTCAGACTGGTTGGATATTTTTTTTTTTTTTTCTGGTGCTGGGGCTCAAACCCAGGACACCATGCACACTAGGCAAGCTCCCTGTTACTGAGGTACATACCCCAGCCGTTGAGTTTGGCTTGGCTCATTTGCGGTCATTAGTGTCTGACTTGCCTCTGATTGCTAATAATAGTTTTACCAGTTGGTTCACTGAGACGTGTTTGAATGGACAGACCTTATCTGGGTGTGTTTATTTAGCCTGACCTTCACAAAATGATCTTTGTCACTGCAGAGCAATACTTCCTCTGCTATGGCAAAGGTACCTGGTGTGTCATTTGCTCCCGGGTCTAATTTACCTAGTTCTTGTCTTGTCATCAAGCCACCAGATCTTTTTATTCCTTAAAGACTTGGTGCTGTCTTCTGTAGTTAAAAGCATGCATGTTTCCTCTGTTCAAACAGTTGCTTTCTAGTCTGTTGGTGGCTTTCCTGTGACTCCAGTTCCTGACCAACCTTGTAACTGCCAAAACATCAGAACAAAATTCAGGTCGGCTTTCACCTTCCCAACTATAGCAACATGTTCCTGTTGAGGGCTGGGAGATAATGTGTGTTTCTGAAGATTTCACAGTTCTCAGTGCCGTGCATTTTTCAAATCATATGCAAGTAGCCAGTCTTCTTCCAGCTGTATCATCCTGCACGTACACTTATCAGGCTTCTGATCACTCCTACTTAGGTGGCTAAATAGATTATGAATAAGTACATTAGACTATGCTTAAGTCTGCTTTTGCAGTGAATGGAAATATGAAGAGATGCTGATAAATATGGAGAGATGCATGACCCAAAGCACAAGGCCATTTCAATAGCCTTCCTCTGCTTTTACTGGAATGTTATTCATGACTGGTTTACAGTGATCACAAAATGAAATTTTTGTTTGCCCCCCCACTTATAGTTACCATTGGTGTCTTTACTCAAGTCATGAATTGCCAAAGGCCAGAGCTCCTTGACACTGTGTGTGCCATTTCTCTGCCCGAGTCTGTATTTAACACCGAATGGTAAATTAAAGATTCCCCAAAGACAAGCATAGTTGGCTCCATTATATTACTATGATGAATCTGCCATTAATATGCTTCTAATTGTTTTACTTTTATAGACATAAAATCAGTCCCCTTAGTGACTAATAATAGGGTTTATTGATTTTACTAAACATTATTCATTCCAGGCCAGCTCATATCAGCTTGTCCTGAACATATGCAAAAAGCCCGCAGTGCTGGCAGAGTGCAAATTAACTTCATGGAGAAATGGGAAAGAAGAGCTGTTTACAGCTGCGGTCCCATTGAATACTGAATATTAAAAACAAGGCAATAGGCTCTATATAGAAGCATTTATTTCTAGGTTAGATTCTCAGATGGCTTTTTCATGGAAGCTTGCCATTGATGTTCAGCCCAGGTCATTAACACATGCAGAGTGAAAAGGCTGGCCTTTTCCATTCACACTGGCTCTGACCCTGACTTCACATGGTTGCAGCCCAAGGCTCCATGAATGACCTGAATGAATAGAGCTGATTGAGACAGGATGAAACAGCCGTTTAATGATAATTACTGGTCAGTCCAGTCTCTCTCTGACTCTGAAAAAGAAACAAGACAGGCAGAGCCATTTATGATTGTTTTTGTCACTCACCGCAGTCATTTTATTCCCTCTTCCTGCAGCCCTCTGAGTCATAAATGCTGGTTTCTTTCAGTTAACTTGGGAGAGAGAAAATGAAGCAAAGCCCCGAAAGCTGACCATTAGCCAGGCCCCCACCATGAATTCTCTTTTATTTCTGTAAACAAATCTTATATGTGAACCCTGGAATGGTTCTTAGCCCCAGCACTGCTGATATTTTTTGGACTAGGTAGTGCTTTCTTTGGGAAACTGGCCTGGGTGCTCTGGGATGTACCACACCTACCCAGGATGATATGCAAACAACCTCCCCACCAAGCTGTCATCACCACCTGGCACAGGGAGTCTAGAATTCCTGTCCAGTCCCAGCTGCACAGTAGATTCCCAAGTTCTTTGTCCTTTGTTACTTTAGAAAAGAAGAAAACTGGGGGGGGGGGGGGGGGGGGGATGGCCCAGTGAGTAATGTGTTTGGCTCACAACTGTGAGGGCCTGAGTTTGAAGCCCACAAAAAGCCAAGCACTTGGTGGCACTTGTACTCCTAGAACTCTTAACTGCAAGGTCAGAAACAGATAGGAGAACGCACAGAAGTTCACAGGCCAGCTAGCCTCATATACACAGCTGCTTCAAATAAGAAAAAAACCTTTCCAAGTCCAGGTGTGGACCAACACCTGAGGCGGTTCTCTCAATAACTCACATGTACTGTGGCACATGCACACCCACACACACACACCAGTATGTAGGAATGTGCGTGCACACAAAAAATAAAACTCAATGGCTCCAGATAACACCATACAAACATAATATTGTCGATTCACTAGTGGACGAAGTTGGGTCAAATCTACCATACTTGTTTTTGTGAGAGAAGTTTGCTGTGCAGCCCAGATTGTACAGGTTTGATACAGATTGTGTTTAACAGAACTGGATGGTTCTGATTATTGTTTAAAGCATGTGGCATTTTATTTGTTCATTATGTGCACATATTACATACCCCTATAGTACATGTGTGGAGATTATGTATTTATTGCTTTCAGATACACGAGCACACAGAGCACAATACATGTGTGCAGATCAGAGAATAACTTGCATGAGAGTTGGTTTTCTCCTTCGCTATGTGGATCCCAGGGTCTGAACTCTGGTTGTCAGGCTTGGTGGCTAGTAGTTATACTCACTGAGCCATCTGGAAGACCCTGGTCTAAACTTTTGCACAACCATTAGTATTGCTTTTCACAGGTGGAAAATCAGTGTGATTTTAAAAACATGCCTGAGGCTAAATTCAGTTTGCAACCCATCAATCTGCAGTATTATTTGTATTGGCCTTCCATTATATTGTCTCTTAGCATGAAGTTTGCTAAGTTGGGAAAATGGGCAATTAAGTGTTTTTGCTCGATTTGAACTTGAATTTCCTACCCGTGGAGACATTCATTCCATCTACAAAAATAATCTTTGAGAGATTTTCAGACACAGTATATGCTTTGTTAATTGCTCCCCCCAACCTCTTAGACACACACTGAGAAATCTGGGAAGCAGAGGTCTTCCAGATTTTTCTGAACACAAGAGGCATGGATACCACCCATGCTTACACAGATTCCAGGCCCAGGAGGAGGGTCCGCTCTGACTATGGATCAAGTCTTTTTCACATGGGATAGTATGTAAGGTGGTGCATTAATTGTCACCTGAGTGGACATGGTCCCAGCAACACTGTCCACCTAACTGAGGTGTAGCCCTGTAGCCAGGCCCTGGGAACAGACCAAACTTGACACACAGCATGGAGCCTGTCATACCACCTCTGCAAGAGACTGCTCCAGAAGAACAGATGGTCTCTCTACCCTATAGCTTTCAAGAACACCCCCACCCCACTCTCAACCCTGCCACTACTGCCCCTGGTTAATCGTTTAGTCAGAAAAGCGAAGGAATCAGAATTATGTCACAGTGCATGTGTAGAGGCTTGAGGACAACTTTTGGGAGTCAGTTTTCTCCTTCCATCATGGATCTCCAGGATCAGACTCAAGTTGTCTGTCTTGACAGCAAGTGCCGTTACTGATTGAGTCATCTTTCTGGCTCCTATCTTCAAGTTCAATTCCCCTTTACCATGTTATCTAGCATGCCCAGATATTCCAGGGCTCAGACACTGATGCACCATTACTGTGTCTATCACAATGCCATGCAAAATTTTCCTTTTGCCTAGGTAATACTGCTATGTCTTTTTAAAAAAAAAAAAATATATATATATATATATATATAATATACATTATATATATATATAATTTTTCCTTATTTTACACATTGATCCCAGTTTCTTCTTCCTCCTCTTCCTCCCTCCCAAGCCCCCTGACTCCCTCTCCCACCCCACCCCCACTACGCAGGAAGGGGTGATGCCTTCTAGGAGGGATCATCAAAATCTGTCAAGTCATTTGGAGTAGGGTCTGGGCCCTCTCTTCTGCCTTTGGCTAGATACTGCTATGTCTTATAGAATGTCATAACTGGTAGGTGACATTATAATACCTACAGTGTTTAGTATGTATGCACAGAATACTATTCTAAGCGTTGCAGATACAACTGCTTGTTTAAACCTCATAAGCATTTTATATTGTGAAATGTTTCCATTTTAGATTAAAGTGAAACTCAGCAAAGTGCCTTAATCTGTTTTATGTTGCTGATATAATGCCATAACTAGTTTCTAAACAAGATTACTCAGCCTATACTTACTGAGTCTGGAGAAGTCCTCCATGGTGGGAACCTTCTTACTGCATTGTTACATGGTGGTAAATTGTTACATGGTGAGGGAGAGGAAAGAGAACAGACTCATCTTCATGTCCCTAATCCATACTTGAAGAATCCCACCCCATGGCCATTAACCACATCATCTAGGGCACAGCCCACTTAAGGTTCACCTCCTAGCACTACTTTGTTGGGGACTAAACTTCTGGATACATGCAAACCACAACACAACGATCACTTGCCCAGGTTCTTGCTGGAGTTCCTAACATCTTCAATCTACTGCTTCAGAAAACATGTCATAAACCCCTGGAGAATTACGGTCAAATCAGCTCGCCTTTGCTAATGCTTTTCTTTCAGAGAGTCTGGTGAATGAAGCTCAGTCTGTTCCTCCAGTCATGAGAAAACGTGGCAAAGCCTATATCAGAGCCAAGCCTTGACCCCTGTTAAACTCTAAGCTCAGGCCCAGGCCTCCTCAGGAGTTTGGGGACAGGGGAGTGCTCAGAGCATTGCTGTAGTTGCTATTGGGAGATGAGTGCTTGTCCCCATCATTTTCGTGATGTCTGGTGCTCCATGATGTCCAACAGATAACTAAAAGGCTAGAATGCCAATTCTGACCAAGAGGAAAAAGCTGAAAGGTTTGATTCTAGTAGGCTGCCACAGGGTCCATCACAGGTCATTGCTATGTGCTGACAAAAGAGTTCAGCTTTGTACTTAATTATTTCCAAATGATGACATTCTTCGGGTCCCAGAGGACTTGTGAGTAAGTTAGGAAAGGAGGATGTTTAAACCACAACTTTAAACTTATTTCCTGTAACTAGATCTTTCCTCCAGTACATTCAGTATGCACCAAGGGAAGTAAGCAACGTGAAGCATTGATTTGTACAATGTAAATGTTTAAACTGAAATTTCCTAACCTTGAATAAGAACTGCTTTATTAGGACAAAAGCCTCAAAAAAAAAAAAAAATCAACAAAAACCGACCTAAGACTTTTCTCCTCCTCTTCCCCCTTCTCTCTCTCTCTCTTCCTGCATGTCTGCAAGCATGTGGGTCTATATACATGTGACAGCTGATGTGCATGTACTCTCTGAGTTCTTGCAATCAACATCAGAGCTCACAGATTAGCTGTCTGGATGACTGGTTCTAGAAATCCTCCCCTATCCCAAAGGCTGGACTTGTAAAGCAAGTCACCATGCCATTTCCATGGGTCCTGGACATCTAAGTTCCGGCCCTCTTGTTCACTACCCCTTGAACAACTAAGTCTCTATAGCTCCTTTCTCAGTCAATGGAAAGTCTCTGTTTTAAATGCAATTTTCTGGAGCCACAATGTGCTAATTGATTTCTTTTTTAAATTCTTCCTATTAATAGGGTCAGGGACTAGAGTCATCCTGTCCCTATTCAATCACTACAGACAGTAGGTCAGAAACAAAAAGTTCTCCCACAACTCTTCACAGAGAGAATAGCTGAGGCCACTCGTGTGACAGGGATGACATTCAGCATGATCATGGAAATGGAGCTTTGTTCTAACAAGTTGACTAGATGGTTGGATTCTTTCATGTAACTGACACTGTAACAACATTTCTTCTCCTATAAGGAGAGCTTTTCTATCCCCAAGTATGAGGCCAAAACTTGAGGAGCTCCAACATGTTCTTCATACAACTGGCTCTACTGCTAGTATTCAGGCATCTGTACTGGCCTGCCCTTGGGGTTCTGACAGGATACCTCCTCAGCTGCAGCCACTAAGAGCACCACCTCTGCACATTTACTATGTTCCCTTTTAAAAAGGTCCTGCTCAACTAGCATCTGTCTCCTCTCTCTCTCTCTCTCTCTCTCTCTCTCTCTCTCTCTCTCTCTCTCTCCCTCTGTCTCTCTCCCTGCTTCTCTGCCTGTCTCTCCACTCCCCCATTCTCTGCCTCTCTCTTTTCCACTGCTCCTATCTCCAGAGGCCTGCTCTCCCTTCCTTTTACCATTACCTTTGCCCTAATAAAAATACCCTCCAAGGGAGGTCTGTCCCATGGTATCTTTTTCTCTCCCACCACCTTTTTATAAATTTCAATATCTACTCCTCTGAAATACCCTGCTTAATCTATGCTTAAGGTAGTTTTGGAGCACATACTCAGAGATAACATTCTAGGGAGAATGTTCTATCTTCCTGTCTGTCTTTCTGTCTCTTAGAAAGGAAGAATAAACCTTTCTTGATCACTCCCTAGACTATCACTGATGAGAATGATTGCTAAGATCTCTGCAGGCTAAGTATGATGTGACTCTATCCTGGATACTTTGTGGATGGTTGAACTGTAACCCATAACTAAGGATGCATTAGGATGAGAGAAGATAGTAGCCATTGCTTTATTGCTTTACCTACATCTTACTTGGAGGCCAAAGGGATTAGTTGATTTCCCTAAAGACTTGCTCTCACAGCTATGACTCTTTGGGGAATGGGGCAGGTAGCAGTTAGTTGAGAGAGCTCAAGTGGGACTCACAGAGAGCCACAGTTGTGGCAGATCTTCCTTCAAGATGCAGGAGCTGAGTTCCCTAATGAAAAGGAAGGGGTAATTCACAGACCTGTCACATTTATATTTCATTTTATTTCATGACACTTAGGACTCTATTTGTGAGAACATAGATGCTAGCCTAGTCCCCACCACCACTTCCTAACACCTGTCTGTCTGTCTGTCTCTCTCTCAAACACACACACATATAAACACACACACACACACACACACATACACACACATGAATCTACACATAGCCCTAACTTCTGCATATAAAGTTGCCTCAGAACTATAGTCTATAGGAAGGAAGAGGGTCATTCCTTCTCCAGAGAGTAAAAAGGAACCTACAGAAATAAAGACAGGAGGGGAGGAGTTTGGATGGATGTTAGGGAACACATGTGTTTTAGCACACCAAAAATGGGCAGAGTGAGGACAGATTAGTCACTGGCAGGAAGAGAACCTTACTGTATCAGGAACAAGGAAGATTCCTGGAGAGGAAGAGTTTTAGACTTGGAGTCTTCTATAGGCTTGGAGCAACTTCAGGCCTTAGGTCAAGGAAGATCCTTGCCTGGATCTCAGAAAGCAATGACACTGTTGATGGAGGAACTATCAGGAGGAAGTCCTAGGGGGATCTAGTTACAAAGGGGATCTGTCATCTCTACCTTCACACTGTGGCCACGAGTGGCCACAGAATGAAGTCTCTCAGGTAGAAAAGAAGACTAAGGAGTAGCCAGTTTCCTGCCCTTCCCTAATTTTGTCTGGACTTCCTACACAATGGACTAACACTCTTACAATAGGAAGGAGGACTAAGCAATCACTTGTTGAGTTTCTCTAGCCTGGGCAGATAGTCTAGGGCTCACCTACCACACCTAGAACTCAGAATCTTTGGGTGAGAGAAACATTTTTTTTTTTTTAAGAAGGATGGCCTAGCTTGCTTTCTGTGCTATGATGATGACCCCAATCAAAAGTAACAGGAGAGGGAAGAGTTTATTTGGCTTATATGTACAGTTCATTGAGGGAAGCCAAGGCAAGAACTCAAGGTAAGAACCTGGAGACTGGATCTGAAGCAGAGGGCATGGAGGAACACTGCTCACTGGCTTGCTCTGCTTGCTCAGTTTGCTTTTGTGTGTATACCCTAGGATCACCTGCCCAGGGACGGTCCTGTACTATCCACTGTGTGCTGGGCCTTCCCACAGCAAGCAGTAATCAAAGAAATGCCCCATAGGTTTTCCCACAGGCCAATCAGATGGAGGCATTTCCTCAACTGAGGTTTCCTCTTCTTAAATTACTCTTAGCTTGTGTCAAGTTGACAAAGACCTAATTGGAACTTTGGAAATGGATGACGTCATGAGACAGATTCCATCCAGGACATGTTTCCTGTCTTCCATGGAACACAGAAAGTCTAGACATTACCCTATTGACTTTCATACACAGCAATACACAACCCTCTCCTCTGGCAGAATCTGAATACTTCTAGAGAGTCAGGCAAAGCCAAACCTGAAGACCTATTGTGTGAACAAGTATCTACTGGAACTCTGGTGGAAACTTAACTCTGGAGCTTCAGAAATTGCCAAATACCTGTACACTGGATATTCTCAAACCCGTACAACTCTTTCTTTGATAAAACACACAGCTGTCAGCTAAGTATCTGGAGATGCAGCTTAGTGGGTAGAGGGCTTACCTAGTGTGCATAAGACCCTAAGTTTGGTCCCTAGCACCATATAAACTGAGTGTGGCAGTGCATGCCTCTAGCCATAGCCCTGAAGAGGTAGACACAGGGGATCAGAGTCATCCTCCTATGACACAAAATAGTTCAAGGTCAGTGTGGGTTACAGGAGATCCTGGGAGAAGAGGGAGACAATGAAATAGGGTGTGTAACTAAAAGATGAATTTGGGCAATAGCTTTGTTGGAGTATTACTAGGTAACGGTGCAATCAGTTGGTACTGGCCACTGGGGAGTGCCAGATGTGTCCAGAAATAGAAAGTCATGGAGGCTGATTCTTACACCTCAGATGAAGTCTGCTGGACATTCTTGTTTCCTTCTCAATGAGGCTTAGGCTCAAAGATAAGTACATGCCACACAGTCACACTTCCCCCAGGAACCAGGATGGTTTCAGCTCCAGTCTTCCCACTGCAGCAATATGTTGGTAACCTACGGAGCCAGGGACAGTCTTCTAACTCTGGTGAGCAGGGCGTTTTGGAAAATGGGAAGCTACATTAGAAGGTTGACTTTGTATCTTGCAGGGATGGGCATGGATGCATCAATAGCAAATATGAATATGGCATTCTCCTGGAAGGCAGAGTAGGAAATATCACTCGACTCAATGGGAACAGTTGCATGGGCTCTGCTGTTCCTTCTGCATGCTTGGCAGGGCTTCTTGCTTATTTTTGGCTCACCAGTGCCTCCACACCTTAGTCAAGTCTGCAGGTAAGTAGCAGATCCTTAGGGACACAAGCAAAATAGATCAATCCCAAAGGCTGAGGGGTTCTCATGTGATCAGGTGCAGAACGTGTGCTGAAGTTCAAAGAGGGCAGGACCAGAGCCTGCTGGGGTCTGATGAGTCCCACAGGATGGGATGAGCCTGCCTGGTGAAGGGACACAGTGAAGGACAAGAATCAGCACTAGGCTGCTAGATAGTTCCTAGTTTGGGCTTCTTTGGATCAAACCTATAGCACTACAATCTAAGTCCTTTGGCCAAACAGCATTTATAGCCAGAAGCAGAACCCCATTCAAACTGGCTTATTTACAAATTAGAGTTACTAAAAGGCTGTGAGAGTATCTCACAGTATTGAAGGGCAAGAAGAAAACTGGCAGGCCAGTTATGGTGTTTCAAAACCCTTAAATCTTGGAGTGTGGCTCGTTCACACACTTCCAATTCTCTGGAGGCATTGTCCTTCCTACTGCTTTCAGTTTCTCTGCTTCTGCAGTTGGAAGAGCCCTGGGGTAGCACTGAAGCTCACTTTGGCTCACTCGGGCTATCATCTCACTGGCCCAGCTTTCTGTGCTCACTCCAAAATCCCCTGCCAGGTGTAATGGGTTTCTGTCATTGAAATAACCAAACGTGGCTGGAACAGGCATGGGAAATGTTGGCAGCATTATGTAACCCAGCACATTCGGCATGCCTGTGATTTAGGACATTCCAAGGGCTTTACGAGCCCTGTGACAGGAAGGGGAGTGGTGTAGGGAAAAGAGCCAACTATGTAGTTTTGGAAATTACAGATCCAAACTAGAAATGTCTCTGTTCCCCTTAAGCACTTCCAGCCCTCTTTGCCCTACTTTACTGGTCTGTCATTTCCCATGATCTGATACAGTCTATAACTGTTCATAGAGTTTTTATGGTTTTTCTCCTTTTCTTTGTTGGGTACACACACCACGAGTGCAGTCAGATGAGTGAGGATAAGTAAACCCTCTCAACTCTAGCTTTGAGAATAAGCCCTCTCAACATCCTGACTCCATTTGTCATTTGTAAAGAACCATACTTCTAACCATACCTAGATTCATGCTAAGGAATTGAACCTCAGATTAGAGATTAGTCAACAGAGTAATCAATCACATGACCAGTAGTAAGTTAGTAATTAGAGGAGGAAGACTGGGTATTGAGTTGAGTTACCAGTCATGTCTAAAGAATGGGGTTCCAATATAAACTTCAGTGGAAAAGTTCAAAGAACTTCAAGGTTGTTTCCATACCATTGGCCTGGAAGCTGTTGTTCCTGGGATGTTCATCAATTAAGAATTCTTATTGCTCTTGCAGAAGATACAGGCTCATTTTCCAATCATCTACATGGCAGCCCACATCTGCTTGTAACTCGATTTGCAGGGGACCATGCTCTCTTCTGGCCTTTATGGGCTGTTGCCCATATGTGGGGTACATAAATTCACACAGGTGCATACACACAGGCACATATAAGTCATAAATAAATAATCTTCACAACACCATGTAATTTTACAGAGCACTTTAGGGAGGAAGGGAAGAGGAGAAAACACATGAAGATTCCAGGAGAAAACATCTCTAGTGGAGGAAAGAGTAAGTACAGAGACCCTGAGGGAAGAATGTGTTTGAAGTGTTTCAAAGAAAGCAAGGAGATCGGAGTGGCTGGGCTCCAGGCAGAAGATAGAGATGGATGGGATGCTGTGTGGTACAGAGCTCACTTGCTGATGCCTCTCATGCATCCAGCCAGGCAAGCCATCCCGTAATCAGAGAACTCATAGATCAAATGCAGGGGTTACCCAGTATGCTGAAGTGATTTTGGCCAACACATAGTGCAGAGAAATGGAGAGGATTAACTCGCTTCACCAGTTCGGCAGAACACCAGGGTAATACACGGTGCACTTTTGTGCAGTGCAGTCATTCTTACTGATGGTGTAGTTACTAGGGCCAGAGTGGAGGGTGAGGATGGTTCAAGAGCCTTCAGTCAGCATCCCCTTACTCTACTGAGCTCTCTGGCCAAGGGCTGGAGGGTAGGACCAATGAGCAGTTTGAGTTTATTTACATCTCCAGGGTAGAAGGCAGGCGTGTGTGTGTGTGTGTGTGTGTGTGTGTGTGTGTGTGTGTGTGTACCTGTCACCATTGAGTGGTTAAAGTAAAACCTTGAAAATATTGAGTATTTTATGCACTCATATATATTTAGGTTATAATGAATATTCAGTCTTTCAAGCATTTCATGTATATTTAGTGTATCATAAATATTTAGTGTTGACTTGGACTTCTTTTTCTATTCCTTTTCTATTTAAGTTTATACACCTATGCTCTACCTACTCAGTTCCTCTGACATATTTCTCAGGTGAATAATTTAATTAGCACACTTAATATACATCCATCAATCTCACTTGTTTTTGTTGCCTTTCACAGAAACATCCATTGTCTGATTCCAAGAATTGGGTGGAGAGGTGGATGGGAGAGCCATGTATTAACTAGGACCTCAAAATTTCTTAGAAGGACTTCATGTTTGCTCTGCATGCCCTGCCTGCTGTAGATGAGTCTTTACACCTGTGAAAGAGCTGAGGAGAGGCAGGAAGTAGGATCCAGGACAGGGCCACCGGCTTTAGAGTTGTGTCATGTGGGAGGTGACTAGAATGTGGCCTGGCCTGGCCTGGGAGCATGGATACCCTACCGGCCACTGTGATTTTGCCATGCTGGTAAAAGAAACAACAACAAACAACTGTGAGATAAGGCAGCCTTCCCAGAATGGGAAGGACAGGGCTAGGCACTGTGTGGACAAAGACATCCATCAATCCATCAATCTCAGAGACACCCAGCCTGGAAATTTTAATGGGGAAATGGGAAGTATAGGAGATAAATTAATACCTTTAAGATCAAGGGATAAAGATCAAGAGTCTTTGCATTTAACTTGACCATCCCTATGTCTTGTTATTCTTTGTAGGTGTCTTTGGGCCCATTGTGGTAGATTTTTGAATAGCATGCAAACAAATTCTTTAACTATATGTACCCTCAATACCAGTGAGCTAGCACATATACTGAAATATTTTCTACTTTGCAAAAGTATTACAGTTTCATTTATGAAACGGAACAGGTCTGGAAGCTTGTTTCCACTCCTCTGAAGTCATTTCAAAATGCTTTTGTGGGGCCATCAAAATGGCTCACTGGGTTACAGCTCTTGCTGAGCTTGATCCCTGGGAAGCACATAGCACAAGGAGTGAATCCCCAAGTTGTCCTCTGCCTCCACATATGTGACATGGCACACACTATAAACACACACACATACACACACACACAGAGAAAGAGAGAGAGAGAGAATAAACACAATGTTTTTATAATCATTAAAAAAAACTTTGGACCAGCAAATTTGTTATGTTTTTCCTTTAAGCATATCTTCACACACTGGGGAGCTATACCAAAGTAAACTAGTCTAGAATCCCATTTAATTTTCTACAACAAAATGAATTCCAGATGGACCAAGCTTTAAGTGAAATATCAAAGTAATAGAAGCAAACATTGGTGTGCTTATTTATATTTCCATTGGAGTGGTACTTTCATGCAGGACATAAGGTTCAATGGCCATTTTTAAAAAATGGATGATTTAATCACATTGTTAAAAGAAATTTAAGTTGCATTTGGGAAATAATATAAAGAAAGTCAAATAGTAAACAAACAAACAAAAATAAATTCAGGAAATATTTGTAAGGTAAATATTTCTTAGGCAAAGAACCAAATTCTTACTCAAGTTATTTGTTAAAAGTTTTAAACTAGCTCATGGCTTTAATCCCAGCACTCTGGAAGCAGAGGCAGATGGATCTCTGTGAGTTCCAGACCAGCCTAGACTGCATAACAAGTTCTAGGCTAGCCAAGGCTATAGGACTGTCTAAAAAGAATAAAGGCACTAAACCAAGTAGCCCACAGGCTGAAAGTATGAAAATTAACAATGAGAAAAGAAACTATAATAACTGAAGAAAATATGAATGACAGTGGTAGTCAGAGAGTAGACAGAAAGGACAATAGGTTATTGCTCATACAGCAATATGACAAAGGCTGAGTGTTGGCGACCATGTGGGAGAAAAATCCTTACATTGTTAGTGAGAAGTATTTTAGAGGCACGTTTTTGTGCCATGTCACAAAATGTAAGTGTGGCTAGAAAAATATCTCATCTGTCAATAGCATGCACTGCTTTTGCAGAGTACTGAGTTCAGCCATGTCAGATGGCTCACAAGTGCTTATAACTCCAGGTCCAGGAACCCTAATGCCCTCTTCTGGCTTCTTTGGGCACCTGCACTCATATGCACATACCCACACACAGACAGATAAACATACATACATAAAAACAAACACATCTTTAGAAAATATATAACTTTACATAGTAATTTCTTTTTGAACAACCATTCTCACTGCATAAAGACATTGTACAAAAATACTCATTTTAAACAGTAGAAAGCTACTCAAATATTTATCAGTGGGACCTATCCATGCACAACCATAGTAAGTTATATTGAAAACAAAAAAGGAGTCTCCATGAATTCACAAATATTGCTAATAATTGATTCTTCTGGTATAGGGTATAGGTATACATATTTGAATTTATAAACAAATGTGTGGGTGCAGTACATTTGTATTGATAGAAAAACCTAGAAGGTTACTGTCTTGAATTATGCATAATAACTATTTATGATGAGTAGAAAAGCAGAGAAAGTGCCCAGAGAAGGAAGAAACTTTAGTTGTTACTGAATATATCTGTGAACCAGTTGGTTCTTTTAATTTGATAGACATGAATCATTTTAAAAATAAACTCACATTTTTTTTCTCCACCAATAGTATATGGCATGTTGTAAATTTCATCCTCTTTCTCTTGAAATCACTCTCTGCCTAATTAATCTTCACTTAATTAATTTAGCATGACTTCAATGAAAGGAAGAATGTTTATCAGCTCAAGAACTTTTAACAGTGATATTAATTTAAAATACACTTTACACAGTTTGTTCCTTCCCATTAATGGATGATGTTTTATTTTGGGGATAACATGATGTGCATTATTTTACAAACTTTATGAGTAAATGACTCAAAACAAAACTAATCAAGTATTGGAGGAGACACAAAGGAACAAATACCCTCATTGATAACAGAGTAAGTACCTTCATATGGTACTTCATATCTCACAATTAAAAAAAAAAAAAAAAAAAAAAAAAAAAAAAAACAGTGCAGTGGAGACATCTAAGTCCAGTTCTTTTAAGATATGTCTTATATAACTTTGAAATGTTGGAGAGCAAGCCTTGCTTAAATTGAGGATGAGGACCCAGTGTGCTCATCAGCATCATGAGGTATGATGGGAAAGGGTAATTCAGATGCTCTTAGGGCAGAAAAGATACAAGACTCAGTTGTTTAGCAAGACATGGAAGAGTTTGATAGTGTCCACAGTGGTACACAGGCTTTGTTTCTTCTCCCTGCCTTGTTTCCTCAGGCCTACAGGAAGTGACTAGAACAAGACCCAGAAGCACCCTCCAAAAAGCTCTTGCAGAAAACACTCCATTTCCCATCTTAGACACTCATCCATTTTTTTTTTTTTTCATGGTAATGGAAGCTAGGTGGTATTTTTGATATTTTGCATTGGCCTGGAGTATCTTTGTCCATTTCTGCCTGAACGTTGCTTTTATGAAGGTTAGAGAGATAAGTTTCTTAGAACTCCAATCTGAAAATTGCTTCCATGAATAAAACTTAATTCATTTTTGTTGGTGGCTCTGGAAGACAGTTTGTTTCTATTCTGTTTATTCTTTTGTTGTGATTTTTACTTGTTTTCATAAACACAGTTCCTCTGGTAGCTGCAAAGTCTACAAATGCAAAGTGTACAAACACTTTGTATTTTTATATACACACTTTACATGATTCTTTTGCTTGTGTTAAAGATATACTACCTCAAGAGGGGCTTCAATTAATTGGTAGAATGAATGATTAGCACATGTGTTAAAGATATACTACCTCAAGAGGGGCTTCAATTAATTGGTAGAATGAATGATTAGCACATACAAGGCCCTGGCTCAACACCCAGCACTACAAAAGAAAAACAGAGAATTGCTCAAACAAAGTCTGTTTCAAACAAAGGTCACTTAACAGAAAGGCTGCTGGTCTTCTCTGTCCCATGCTGTTTTCAGTGATAAATTACTGTATATGATCTTCCTTCCCTGTGTATGTTCCTTCCTCCAAGTTTAATGTCATATTTTCTTTGTCATCTTTATAGTGTGCCAATTACACTTTTACTACCTACTTGCTTTGTCAGTGTAAAGAACTTTTTATATTCTTCTATTTTCTATCTTATTACAAATTTTGTTTAATTTTGCAATATATATACATATACATATATATATGTGTGTGTGTGTGTGTGTGTGTAGGTATAGTGTGTGTGTGTCTGTCTGTCTGTCTGTGTATGTGTGTCTGTGTGTGTTGCATGTTCCCATTCCTATGTGCCCACTTAGGAAGAATGAGGTGATCAGGTGTCTTTTTCCATCCATCAGTGCCTTATTACCATAGGACAGGCTCCCCCATTGAACCTGGAAATCAAAATGTTTTTTTGGTAGGCTGGTGGCCAGCAAGTTCCAGTGACTCTCCTGTCACTGACTCCTTGGGCACTGTGGATTACAAATATGTGGTCATACCTAGCTTTTTCTGTCTTGTCTAATTGAGACAGTCTCTCTATGTAGCCTTGGCTCTCTTGAAACTTATTATGTAGACTAGGGTGGCCTCAAACTGATAGGGATGTGCCTAGGTATGCAACACCATGCCTGACATACCTAGTTTTTTACACCATTGCTGGAATCCAAATTCAGGCCCTCCCAGGTGTAGTGGCTCACATGCATTCATTTCTAGCATTCAGGAGGTAGAGGCAAGTGAATTTATGTGAGTTTGAATCCAGCCTGCTTTATATATCGAGCTCACGTCCAGCCAGAGCTATAGTTTCACAAAGCTAAACCAAACAGAATAAATTAAAAAACAAATACAGCACTCATGCTTTCTTATAGCTCTTTGATTTTACTTAATTACATTTAAAGTACAATAAAAACATCTTCCATACTCTAAAAATAATCTTATTTTAAATGACTTGATTGTTTTTTTTCTTACAATGCAGATTATTATTTATTCTTTAATCTCCAAAAAATGTTAGAATACACTTTAGTGTAGATTGTTCGACTTAATTTTCCCTGGCAACTTGATACATCTGGGTATATGTGTTGGGGGAGAATGTAGCTCAGGAATGTCCCACTCTCCCACAGGCTAGGCAAGACCTGTATGACTGAGTCATGATCCAGCCCAGCCCAGCATATGCTGACACATCTCACTGATGGGAGATGTTTCTCTTATTAGTTAATGAATAAAGCCCTGTTGGCCAATAGGAAACCAAGATAGGTGGGACTAGGAGACAAGGAGGATTCAGGGAGAGGTAGGAGGAGATTCAAGATGTAGGACTGAGAAAGCAGAACTCCAGACCCTCCCTCTGGTAAGATAAGACCACACAGAAATAGTTAGATTGATAGAAATGGGTTAATATTTAAGACAGAGCTAGCCAATAAGAAATGCTAGTAACAGGACAACAGCTTTATATCTCTGTGTGTTATTTGGGGCTGGCACTACTGAGGGACCAGTCTGGGGGGAAAACATGCTCATAACGTCTCACCTCAGAAAACTTGATTACTGATCATTTGAAGCACCTTGTTCTGTGCTGGTTTGGTTTTTGTCTGCTTGATACAAACTAAAGTCACCTGGCTTAAAGGGAGAACCTCAGCTGGGAACTGCCTCCTTCAAACAGACTGACCTGTGAGCATGTCTGCTGGGTGTTTTCTTGATTAATGATGGATGTGGGAAGGCTCATCTTACCGAGGGCAGTGACATCCCTGGGAACATGGGCCTCGAGTATATCAGAAAGTGGGGAGCAAGCCAGCATTCCATTGTGTGGCTCTACTTAGTTTTTGCTCCAAAGCCAATTATTACAATTGTGCTGCATGGACATGCAAGCAAACATTCCTCTACTAATCACAGATAGACTACAAGCAAGTATCCTATCTAGAAATCAACATTTTTAGAGTTGATGTATCTAAACTGTAAATAAACTGACAAAATTGGAGGGGAAAAAAATGAAGAGCAAAAGTATTTTCTTCAATTGGTTGTTCCTCCCTTTTACTCCTACATTTTATTTTTGTTTGTTTGGTTTGGTTTTTTGTTGTTTGTTTTGTTTTGGTTTTTTTTTTTCGAGGCAGGGTTTCTCTGTGTTGCTTTGGAACCTGTCCTGGAACTAGCTCTGTAGACCAGTCTGGCCTCAAACTCACAGAGATCCACCTGCCTCTGCTGGGATTAAAGGTGTGTGCCACCAACACCTGGCTTGATTTTTTATTTTTTTTTTTAAGGTAGATTCTTCCTAAGTAGCCCAGGCTCTTCTGGGACTCTAATCCTCCTGTCTCTCCCTCTCCAGTGCTTGGACTGAAGGTATGCACTACCACATCCTGCCTCTCCTATCTTTTAAATATGCAAACATATACCCTGAGTGTGCCTGAGCTAAGAGTCATCTTGGACGAAGCTGAGGGCAGATGTGGACAGGGTTGTTGTGACTGTAAAGCCCAGGACAGAGAACTTAAAGGGTATATGCCTGGAGCACCACTGGGTGCTGGCCAGGCCTGCTCCGGGTAGAGCAAACAAACCATCCAGACTTTGCGGGGCTCAGAGACTGACCCCAGTTCACAGGTCATTCTTTATCATGTTCTATTTTGTTCCATATTTGCTTATTACACTATTATGTAATTAGGGCAAAGTGAGTGGTTCAATTAGTCCAAGAATGTTTATCTGCCTCAAGCTATCTGACTCAAACATTTCTATTCTCCTGCATACACACCTAATTTCCATCATTTTTAAGATAAACAGTAATTCACCTGAAAGAATTTAGGACTGAGAGTCATCACCACCTTTGACTGGGAACGGAAAGTAGGCAAGGTAAAATCCTAGGCTTAGTAAGTCACACAAAGATCCTTCCAGTGCTGCCTAGGAGGCATTTCCGAGTACCTGGGTGGTGGTCCACAGGACCATCGGGCAGCGTGTCTTCCTCAGCATCCGAGGTACAGCTACAACAGGTCAAAGTTGAAGTCATCACAGGAACAGAGTCTTCGGAATTGTTTCCGTGGCTCCCAGTTCCCATTGTATCGTTGCAGTTTTTAACCTGCTTAGCTTTGCTACTCCGATCTCTCAGGTTGCTTTCATCAGGGCATGGTATATAATCAGACATGGCAATGTCTTTGGAAACCTGCCAGGCTGCTTGACTCTGCAGCCCTGCCATTGATGATTCCGCGATACCCCCACTGTAGACGTGGCTGTAGCCACACTGCCCAGCCTCCTCCGATTTTCTTAAATGTTTGCCTCAGTTTTCTGAAAACTGCTTCTGTGGTAGGGGACAGACATATTTTCCCCAGACACAGGAATAGCACCGATCGGATCTGGGTCCATGCTGAGCCTCCTTCCGGAGTAGACACTGGTGCTCAGCAATTCTTAATATATAAATTTTATGAATGTTTTCATAGTCCTGCTATTGGTGATATTTTAGTGATATTATTATATAACTCAATATATAAGTTTATGAATTTTTTTCATAGTACAGGCTGGTTGTTGATATTTTATCTCCTGGCTGGTGATAAAAAGACAAGTGATGCTTCAAACCAGATTGTCCTTTTGTCTGTTCCATAAATCCTTGTTCAATTATACAGCTAGTTTTCATTGCAGAAGTCATGTATGACTGAACTGAAATAGAAGAAATGTCTCCCTCCTTCTTTTTCTGACTTTTATTGAAAATATATGGTTCACAGCAAAATATTTCTCTATATGTGCATGAGAAGTTGTATTATGCATAAATTCATGACTTTGATCTTATCTTTTGTTAATATCCAGGCTTTTTTCCCTCTCCCTTCTTCCTTCCTTCTCTCTCTCTATTTCTTTCTCTCTCTCTCTCTCTCTTTCTCTCTCTCTCTCAGTTTCTGAAGATAGGGTTTCTCTGTGTGTAGCTCTGGCTGTCCTGGCTTTGAACTCACAGACTCACAGAGATCTAGCTGCCTCTGCCTCCCAAGGGCTGGGATTAAAGGTGTGTGCCACCACTGACTGCCCTTGATATCTCTTATGAAAGTGTTAGCATTTACTTATTTACACACACACACACACACACACACACACACACACACACACACACACACCACTGTGTATTCTAGGGCTCAAACTTAGGTAACCAAGGTTGGTGGCAAGCACCCTCACATGCAGAAATACCTCACCCTCAGAGATATCTTGCTAGCTGAGTTTTAAAAGTATTTTTATCTTTTTACACAGCTAACTTTTTTTTTTTCAAATCACAAGAATAATTTTAATTTAAATACATTCAAATGAACATTTCCAAGGTAAATGTTCTGAAATACTTATTCTCAAGCAGTCCCTTTAATGTGTAAGCATGCCCTCTGATCCTAACCATAAAAGAGGTTGCTTTAGGATGCATCAATTTTCCTCCTTGGCGATCACATATGTTCCTATATAAAGTTAGAAGATCAAAGCAAATTTGATATTTGCTGACTCTATCGTCAATCTGAGCACTTAAATTACACTCTGCACAAAGCTGTGGTTCAGAATACTCATTTTCTCCTGCCAAATAAAGAATGGGCATCACTTGTGTGGCCTTTGTTTAGTTCTCTGCTAGGAAAGTTGGTTCTGGACCATCTATCATTTGAGCAAAATAGGAACTGGCACAGTTTGCACTTGTAAAGCTCAGTGATGAAAAAGAACCACATGAGAAGATGGTCCCATCCTCAGAATTACTTGCAGAGATGATGCTTCTTTGAGAAGCATCCCATGCTCTCAGGTGGGCGTGTCTTACTTTCTTCTGGATACCTCTCTCTAAATCCTCATGCTAAAGTTTATATTAAAATATATCTACTAAACCTCAACTTGACCCCATTCGAGAAAAAACAAATTATTGAGAAGGGGGGAAAGATGGAATGAAAATTAAACCTATAATTTTTGCTTTTAGAGTAGGTTTGGGTGAGCGTGTGCATGCCCCATAGAGCAACTTCAGATCTCTTCCTGTATTTCTCCATTTCATATTTTAAGCCAGGATCTGTTATTGAACCTGGAGCTTGCTGTTTCAACTAGCCAGGGAGCCTCTGGGATCTGCCTATATTGAGCCCCTCAGTTCTGGGGTGCCTGAGATTTGAACACTTGTCCTCTTGCTTGCACTCAGCACTTTTGCCTACTGAGTCATTTCCACAGTCCCACATGATGGTCTGTTCTCCATGATAGTGATTGAACTCTAGGGATGTGTGGACCCTTCTGAAGCAGTAGGCAGCCTTTTCCATGCTGTAATCACATGGGCACTTTTCTAGAAGAAATGATCTTTAGGTTTAATTGGATCCCAAAGTTACCATATAAAAGTTTTAAAAGATTGACTAATTTTTTACTACATAGCTTTCATGTGACAGTCATTTGCTGTTGTCTCTGCCCAGCACCTATTTCTCCATTTGGTATCTACCCCAGTATTTCTATGAAGACTTCCCTCCTTCACAGTCTTCCTATGGGGGAAGGGGCACAGATCAGATAGAGAAGGGCTCTATATGTGTTCCTGAAGGGGCACAGACACAGATGTGGCTAGGAAATACACTGCACTCCTGACCTCAGAGGCTGGCTCAGGAGTATGTAAGTTACTCACAGACGGTCTCTGATAGTTAAGTCTAGAATTTGCTGGAACATTGGGAAAGAAGCTCTGTCTTCTCAGACAGTTGTTGGACAGACCTAATAGGAACGTGGGTTAATTAGCACTTCCATAAGTGAAGGTTTTATTGGGGGATATGAGAAGAATAAGCAGAAGAAAGAAATAGAGGAGTCCAGGCAAGACCTATGCTTGAGCCACCATGTTATCTAACAAACACAGGTTCTTCCTGTTGTTTTCCAGTGACTGGAACAACAGTCCCTTCCCTACACCTTTTGTTTGCTTAAATGTTGCTTAAGCATTTGAGTGGTGGGATCTCTCCAGGTCTTTGTTCTGTGTACATGTGTGTTGATTGTGGAACAGAGATCAGCGGAGGCACATTCTGGCGTGCGCTGCATCACACCAAGAGGATACAAGGATGCAATTATTTCTTTGCATGCTTGTGTGTCTTACAGGATACTTGCTGTTTTGTCATCATTTTATTTCTTGTTTGTTTTTGAGAAAAAATTTCACTCTGTGGTCTAGACTTCTGCCTCAGTCTCTCTCGGGTGGTGGGATTTCCAGTGTGAGCCACCATGCCTTGCTATAAAACACCTTTTGAGACTCTTATCAGAAAAGAGAGAGAGCCTTTATTTTGCTCACTTGCCATTATAAGTTATGTTTTATTGTTGGCCTTCCAGTTATTGCTTTGGGTGGGTATGGGGGATCCTTCCTGGCAAAAATAACTTAAATGTCCATTTAGTTTCACCCGATGTCCTCAGTAGGCTGTACAGAAGAGAGCAGAAGAAAAACTACAAACTGCAGGCACCCAACTGTAGCCTCAGGATTGTTCTTATTGCTTCCATTCACAGTAAGAAAGAGTACTTGTTCTATATGAGGCTGAGAAAGAACAAAATCATTTTTTAAAAACTTGGTCACCATTCTAACAAAGTGGATTCTCTTTATGTAACTCTCAGTCACAGCAAAGACAGAAAAATTCCTGTATGTACTCGAGTACTTTTTCAACATTTGAACAAAATCAATATCATATTCACACCACTGCTCGCTTGGATAAAATATCGACTGTAGACACGTTCCTCTGAGTCCTTGTGGAAAAGCCCATCTTAATCATCAGAGTCCTTCTAATTGCCTCCTGTGGCCTCTCTTATGGAAAGAGTAATGAAAGGACAGCTAAAAGTAGAACTATATGGTTATTTTATAACTGGCACTAACAAATTTCACCAATTACAGAGTCCATTCTGTAAGCAATGAATGTGTGGCTCCCAATTAATCTAGTGCACCTCCAGGCAAGGTCTAAATCAGCTGGATACAGCGAAAGCAATTTGCACACAGCTAAAAGCAAATTGGAAAATAAGTGTTCCACTCTGCTGCCTATCTTTCCAAGCCAAAGACACAATCAGTATTCTGGCAGCACCCTTCTGTCATGTTATTTGCAGCTATCAATTTTAATTATAACAATTATTGATTAGTTAGGAAAGTGAATAATCTGAAGCTCAGAGAGACTCCTGTATTTTGGGTCTCCTTCCTGACTCTTAAGTGATGGTGGTGCCAATTCTACTTAGAGAGCCCATCTGGGCATCTAGACTGCCTCATTTCTACCCCCTACCCCACCCCCCACCCCACCCCACACACCAAGCATGTGATTTTTAAGTCTGTAGTTTGGCTTAAAGATTTGCTCTAACCTGAAAGCAAGCTTGGTAAGAACTTTTATTTCCAATCACAAACTTTAGGAACAATTTGTGAAAAGCCAGCCTCTGAGAAATTGGAACTGATGAATCTTCTTTGGTTCAGGTGGGGGGAGAAGGCAATACTGAAATTAAATAGGCAGAGAGGAAAGTAGGACTGCATGTAGGCAAGAAAAAGAAGAATGCTCAGTACGTTGTTAGGTGGAACAAGTCTGGCAATACTATCTCATGGATAAAGGAAATACAGGAGGTTGGGGTAAGGGGTATAAATATTTGACTTGGTATTCCTAGTATACGTCCTAACTTTGAGACCACAGGAAAATCAAATAACCTTCCTAAAGCTTTGTCTTGGGTTTTATAAAGTAAGGATGACAGCAGCATACTGAGAATAATATTTACTCCATTAATTTGCTTTACATCTTACATAGGGAGTAGGGAAGGGATGGCACCATACACTCTATGTGTTAGGGTCTACAAGATGGCCATGCAGTTACAGTGTGCTTTCCCTTACACAGTCTAGTGAATTTGCTGAATTAACCACTTTCTCCTCTCAGTCAATTTGCTCATGTCAGATGCTGCAGGAAGAAAGCCCCAGAGATGTAGGCACATGTAGAGATGATAGATATCAACATACATAAATTCATTTCTCACTTTATGAAATGCACACTAGTAAATTTGGCTATAAAGTGAATATCTGCAAAAACAAATCCCATTTCCCTATTGATGTCTATTATAAAATCAGATATGTAAGCGTGGAAAAGAATTTCCCAAGATACTAACTCAAAAATGGTTAGAGAACAACAGCAGTCACTTTGAAGTGTGTTCAGAATTTGGAAGTATCTGGCATGAGTCTCTCCATCCTGGGTTATACCTGGAAACCATCTTTGCAGAAAAGAATAGTTAATGTCCAAGAAGGATCAACAGCTGGTGGATAAAACCTACTTTCTCTTCTGGGCCAGTTATTTACCAAGTTCATGGGAAATGGTTAGATTCTGAGCTTTGTCGTTTTATGATTCTAAAAATGGAGGGTATATTAGCTTATTCATAGATGAGTAGAGAGTCAGAAGGAGCCATGGCTATTATTAGGAATTCTTGCAGGGTTCTCCAAAGTCCTGGGGTACTTTGACCCATGAACTGGTTTGTAATATCTGCTTGAGAAGTGGTCAAAGGTCGTATACTTCCTGATTTATCTTCCTTTGCTTCTTATGGGAAGAGACACATGTCTGGGGTCCCTGGACTTGGCTTTCAGACCTTAGTCTGTGTTAACTGTGATCTCATCTCCTTTTCTCTAGTGGTTAAAAATGACAATGCCCCTCCCACAAGGATTCCAATACAAAATTGCAAACTCCATCCACATTACTGCCATCAGCGAGAGGTCCCTTGTCCTTAACCCCTATAGTCTGGAGTGTCACAACCTCTACTATAGCTTCCTCTGGGCACTGACTGAAGGTCTCTTTTCCTCTGGCTCAGAAGTGTGGTTCAGATCACACCTATATATATCTGAGGACTCAGTCTATCACTGCAATACTCCCTCCATTTTTTTTTTAAATGACGAGATGCCTCTCATAAAGTGGATGTAAACAAGCAAAATAAAACAAAACAGAGGAAATAAAATAATTAAGTTGTTCTTGATATCTATTTTTTCCAATGTCACTTAAAACTATTTTCAAGTAATATGGGATGCAACCTACTTATTTTTTTTTTTCTCTTTCACTCTAATTTAAGGAAACCCATGACCTACTTGCTAGTTTGTTCTGTACCAGAGAATAGATTAAAAAAAAAAATAACGATCATATAACTGCTAGCAAGTCTGACACTATATTTCAAGGGAATCTAATTATCAGTTTAGTAAACATTTAAATTAAACACCAGAGTATAAAAAAATTTGCAATGGTGATAGAAACAATAATAGTTTCTATTCCAGGTCATTTTCATTTTAAATATCCTAGTCAGGTGCTCATGGATGGCCATTCTAGAAACACATGGGAGTAAGTGTTTAATAAGGACTTTGTCCCAATTTTACCTTTGAGTCTTTGTTTTAACTTACAAAACAAGCAAAACTTAATTTTACAATCTAGCACTTAAACTTCTAGAACAGTTTACCAAATTTTAATCTGTTGACCTTTATTTTGTGAATGAAACTGGCCCCCAAACTTCTTTATTTGATAAGAGATATTTAGTAAGAATCCTACTTGGGCTGGAACTATTCTTGGATTATAGAGCTACATTTAACTTTCAGCATCAAATGCAAGGTGATATGTGGTGTCTATTTTGTACCTCAAAGGATGAGACAATATATTCTCTATATAAAACAAATCTTGTTTGATTCTGAATTCTGTGTCACTGGATGAGTTAGTTAACCTCAATGACATCCATTATCTCATCTAAAAATGTGAATAATGAAATCAACTGGTGTTGAAGAAAATTAAGTAAGAAAATAAAGTTTGAAGAATGCAATAGCCATTCCCTGTATTTCACTTTCTGTTTGTTTGTTTGTCTTTTAATATACTCTTCAATTAATAAAAAAAAACAAAAATATTAAGCAGATCATGAAAGGGATAGGTTCCCTCACCTGGATAAATGAATATATCTGCAAGCTTCTGATTTCTTTGCACTTGCATTCAGTCAAGAAACAAATGGAAATTGAACTGAAATAATACCATTAATTAAAAAATATATCAAAATGTTTACTCTCATTCTTAGCTAATCACAACCCTGGAAATCCTAAGCTCGGCCTTGTGTGTTTATAGCAGTATTATTTCAGCATCCCAGACTGGATGTCAGAAAAGGTCTAAGCAATCCATTGTAAATGCCCACCTGGCAGTCTCCTCTTACTTTGAGGAGAGCCAACCACTGTGGTGAATGTGTGGTGTGTGGGTGGGGTCCTTAGACTAGAGTTTTATTTGTGGAGCAGTCTGGTAAACTCTAGTCGGATGACCTTGGTAAATGTTTCTTCAGGAATGGGTCCAATCTATGAGCCACTGAGTCTCTTGACAGGTAAGTCCCATGTGAGTACTTCTAGACCTGTTGATGACTCAGGGATCCTCCACCTTGGGGAGCTTGCCACCCAGGATGGCTCTTGGTTCATTGAGGGTGGAGATGTTTTGGTCCTCTTGTTTTCTGTCCTTAATTGTTCTCAATCTAAAGCTCTAGCCAACAGGCTAATTTGAGCCACTAATTTATAATGTTCTAATGATAATTTCTTCTCTGGAGCTTTCCTCTCCTTAAAGGTGACTCATAAAGGGAGGTGACTCACTATAGTGTCCTCATCAGCAAGAGGAAAATAAGCCTATGTGGGACTTGGGCAGCCTCATGGGAGAGATTTCTTGGGAAAGCAAGACCTTGGGAGAACCCTCTGCCCAGCATGCTTCAAACTCACAACATACTCTCTTTCCCTCTCCCCAAAACGTTAGTGAGGGCCTTGTTCATGAGCACTGGATGTGGTGTTTATCTGTTTCCAAGCTCCTGGAAATTCAGTCCTTGTTTCTACCTAAGACAGAAATAAACTAGCAATCTCTAGTCTATCCATGTTTATCTCCAAATGCCTTGGCTTTGCAGGCTTTCTACAGAGCACATGTGAGTCTACCTGGCTAGCGGTCAAACCTAGCACCCTTTTATCTGGCTGCACCTGGTTCAAGAGACACATCAGGGGAACTTCTATTGCAGGGAGAGAAGAAATTATTATTGTTAATACAAGGCCTTACTTTTCAAAAGAAAACACAAAACTTCATTGGCAAAATTTCATTGAGAAACACCAACCACACCTACAGAAAATGTGTGTGTTGAACTCAGGCTCATGTAAAAACGTGGAACAAATTATTTGGCAAAACAATTATGCTACTATGTATGCTACTCAGCAATGTGTTTGTCTCATGAAAAGTGGGACTCCAGATGACTATGCTACCTGACCAAACTTCCAGAGGCCAACCCCCCCCCCCCAACTCGAACATAATCTTTTTCTGGGCCCACCTGTAACACGATTGTTTAATGTTTATCTAAATTGAAAAACAAATAACAAAAGGTATTTTTCTTGTGTTTGAAAGGTATGGAGTGTTTGTAATATCATTGCATGACTTAATAATGGCTTGCCCATTTGATAAATACTTTTTGTATATACCCTGTGTTGGTGGAAACCTCAACCCTTACCTCAACTAATATCACACCATGATGTTTATTCACTAAACACCAACTTGACCTTCTGTAAGATATAACTGACAAAATGGAACTAGCAGACAAGGAAACTTTAATCATCTCTTTTCTCTTCCCTCTTTCTTTCCTTTCTCTTGTTTTCAATAAAGGGAGGGACGCTATAATTTATATCTGGAATGTCCCACAAAGACTCATGTGTTCTCCAGCACATTGTGCTATTGAGGAAGGGCAGACACTTCAAGAGTCAGAATCTTATAGGAGGAAGTTATGTCATTGGTGATGTGTTCTTGAAGCAACTATCAGAACATAGGTTCTTCCTGTCTTTGTTTCCAAGATGTTATAAGAGGAGCCCTTTCCTGATCCATAATACATGGCTCACCACAGGCTCAAAATTGGAGAGTCATGGTGATGGATAGAAACTGTGGAACAAAATGAGCTCTTCAGTTTTTGAAGCTGATTGAGTTTATGTATTTTGTAACAGTGATAGAAAGCTTTTTTGCTTTTTCATTTTGTTTACTTGGTTTTGTGGTTTTGATTCCTTTGAGACTGTCTCATGCACCTCAGGCTAGCTTTAAATTTGTTATTTAACAGCCAAGGCTGAACTTGAGATCCTTGCCCTCTTTTAAGTGCTCTCTCTGTCTCTGTCTCTCTGTCTCTGTCTCTCTGTCTCTCTCTGTCTCTCTCATGTGTGTGTGTGTGTGTGTGTGCGCGCGCGTGTGTGTGCTTTTTTGTCCATATCATACACATTCCTTCCCTAGGAGCTAGCTGTGTGCATCCATGGGATCCTCTCCTCCAATTACCCTCCCCAGCTCCATTGACCTAGACTAGATCCCATATTCAGTACCCTGGTTTAGTCTGATCACCCCTGCTTGTGCTGTCATCAATCTCTAGGTTTCTTCTGGGATCCTCTATACCTGCTCCCAACCTACAGGCCTCTCACAAGCCACATCCAATCTTTTCACTCAGCCAAATCCTACACATTCTTCCTTAGGGTATAGCTAAGGTTCTTTTCTTCTTCCACCACCCCCACCCCCACAAACTCTAAGCTTGGAACATTGTATATACCTGCCCAGTCTCTGTGTCTACTTGACTTCATTCCACTTAAGGTTTATTCAACCTGTAGGCCCAACCAGACCCATACATCCACTCTTCTGCCCCAACTTGCTCTGTCAGACATAGAACTGAAAAAAGGAGTTCACATGCCTAGATCTTATCACAAAAATACAGACAATATGAAAGATCCAGACAATATCTCATCCCAAACCACCTGTCCTATAGAAATGTCTACTGATGAGAATTACCTATTTGGACCCTGGAACACAGAATTTGACAGAAAATCACAAACTTCATCAAATAATTCAAGGAATTTAAAGGAACAGCTCAGTGAAGCTAAAGAGAGAACATAATAGATTCTACCCAAGTGATGCCAAGAACACAGAAACACAAGGCCTATGGATATGATAAAGAAAATCAGGCTTGAAAATGAAATTCACTAAAGAGAAAAAAACATTGGAGAAGACTCAAACAGAAATGAAAATTAAATAAAGGAAAAAAAAAAAAAGGCCCAACTAGAAAGCTTAAAAGAAAGTTTCACAAGTAGAATAAACCGAGCAGAAGACAAACTACCAGGACTCAAAAATAGAGTAGAGCATTTAGATGAAATAAAAGATCATGAAAAAAGGTTTAAAACACAGAAAAGGAACATAGAGGAAATGTGCAACACCATGAAAAGAACAAACCTTCAAAATGTAAAAATAGATAAGAGAGATGAATCCCAGATCAATGGCATAGCCAGACCTTCAACATGATCATAGAAGAAAATTCCTCACACTAAGGAAAAATATGTTCATACAGGTGCACAAAGCACACAGCATATTAAATGGACAAGACCAGAAAAGAAAATTCCCACAGCACACACATCATAGTTAAAACACTAAGTATACAGAACAAAGAAAGGGTATTGAAAGCTGCAAGAGAAAAAAAAGAATCACATACAAAAGGAACCCATCAGAATAACAGCTGACTTCAAAATGGAAACTTTGAAAGCCAAAGGAGCCTGGAGCAATGCATTCCAACTCCTAAAATACTATGATGGTTAATATAATCTAGAACACACAACAAGGTGAAGAAAGAAAAGCTTTCCATGATATCAACTATCTAAAAAAATTATATTCAACAAACCACAGCTAAAGAAAATATAGGAAGTAGTATTTGAGGCTGAAGAGAGGAAAGAAAATCACCAAGAGACTGGAGAAAGAAATATGAAGCTATTATTACTAAAACAAAAAGTCCCACAGAGACCACCATCACCACCAAGGATACAGAACACAATGATTAATCAATAACTTTCAATAATAACTTTAGATATTAATGGCCTTAATTTTCCAGTCAAAAGACACAAGATGGCTGAATGGATAAAGAAACAAAACCCATCTATCTGTTGTCTATAAGAAGCACAGCTTTAAAGACAGGCAACAGCTTAGACTAAAAGGAAGCACAAAAGTCAAATATGACTGGGAAGCAAGCAGATGTCTCTATCATGGTATCTGGGGGGGGGGGAAATAGACTTCAAACTGAAGATACTCAGAAGAGATAAAGAAGGACACTTCCTTCTAATCAAACGAACAGTTAACCAAGAAGACATTACCATTCTAAACATATATGCACCAAACTCTGGCACACCTAATTTCCTAAGAAATGTACTACTGTAATTAAAGACAGAGATTAATATCAAACTATTAGTAGGTAATTATAATCTCCACTTTCTCTAATAACAGACCACCTGGGCAAAAATAGGTGTATGGGTGTTTTGTCTACATGTATATCTGTGTACCATTTGCATGATTGATGCTCACAAAGGCCAAAAAAAGGCATATGCTTCCCTGGGACAATAATCACAGGTAGCTGTGCACCATTATGTGTGTGCTGAGGATTGGGACAAGGTCCTGTGAAAGAGCAACCAGTGCTTCACTGGTCCCCAGCCACTCCTTTTGAGTTCCATTGTCAACTCCGTCTGAAATGGTTTTCCCCCCCATTCATTATCCTCAACAATCTTAGATGTTTACTCCTTTACCTCCAACTATGTAATGTTGTCTTCCCTACTGTTTATCATTAAAGTTAATGAACTTTCTATTGTCCTTGCCTTTTGTTCCTTACTCCACACTAAATCTTCTGCTTTTGGAACTCTGTTGTGTTCTCTCATCCTTCCACTGAGACCCTGGTGACTGACAGATTAAATGATACTTACCTGAAGACCATGTCCCTGACCATCTGTCACTTTCTCAATTCTCTGCTCCCTTGGTTTCTAAAATCAAGTTGAATTTTAATTCTCCTCTTTGCTTTTTGAACCTTATCTCCTTAGTGACTCTTCACAAACTTTCCCTCTCTATCACAGATCTGTCCCCTAAGCCACTTCTGTCTTGGTTTCCTTTACATTTCTTCACACCTCTGGACTGCTATCATCTGTGGTATTTGCAACCTGTATTTTCATTGAACTCCCTCCCACATGTCAGACTTATATGTCTGTTTTGTTTATTTGTTTTTACAACATTAGAATATTTCTATCTAAACATCTTGCTTGTATTTTGAGATACACTGTGGTCCATGCTGGCCTTCAGCTCATGGTGATCCTCCTCCTTCATTCTGTCATGATCTGGATTACAACTAGGAGATGTCATTTTTTTTTTCTTTATTTGTTTGTTTGTTTAAGACAAGGTTTCACTGTGTAGACCTGGCTGTCCTGGGATTCACTCTGTAGACCAGGATGGCCTCAAACTGAGAGATCTGCCTGCATCTGCCTCCTGAGTACTGGGATTAAAGGCACATGCCACCACTACCTGGCACCACCAGCTTTTGTCTCCTGGATTTTGTATGTTCTTTCAAGTTGCTACCTCCAACATATCCTCCGGCTCCTCCGAGTGTTCTTAACTCCTTTTGAACCCGCAGGAATTTGTCATTTCTGCTCTTCAGTGCTGGGATGATGTGGATGCAATAGTAATGTGGTGTTGGGGATCAAACTGGAGCTTCATACAGGGTAGGTAAACACTATTCCAACTGACCTTCATCCCAGCCCCAATTCTCCACATTCTTTCCGGTTTTCACTGAATGGCTTCTCACAATTATGTGTGATACCAATTTCTTTCATTCTCCAACACTCTACATGTTGGAGGAGAAACGTTCTAACATGAACAAATGAGTCAGATATGAATGGGAAGTGTTGATCATTTGGCTTTTAACAAAGATACCAAAAGCATACTTTGGAGAAAAGACAGCATCTTTAACAAATGACACTGGGGAAGCTGGATGTCAACATGCAGAAACAAGATTGGATATCTGTCTCTCCTGTAGAAAAGTCAACTCCAAACACATCAAAGTTCCTTAACACAAGACATAAGACTTTAAATCCACTAGAGGGAAAATACTGCAAGACATAGACATAAGCAGGCACTTTCTGAATGAGATTCCAGTTGCTCAGGAAATGATGCCAAAACTGACGAATGGGAATTTATGAAATTATGAGGCTCTGTACAGCATAGTCAGTAATTAATTATTTGAAGAGGCAACCTATAAAATGTAGGAAAATAATATAACAGTAATATATCTGTTAGAGGATTCATATCTAGGATATATAAAGAACTCAGGATACTAAAGCACAAGAAGTCAAAAACTGCAATCAGTATGTGGGCTGATGAAATGAACTGACAGTTCTCCACAAATGAAATACAACTGACCAATAAACATATGAAAAAAAAAAATCAGTCCCACCAGCTACCAGAGAAACGCAAATTAAAGGGCAGATGTTATAAGACGATAAGTAACAGTGAATGCTGCTGAGAGTATGAAGAAAACAGAAGGCTGCACCTGATAGTGGTAGGTGAGAACTAATGCAAACACTATGGAAATGTGTCAAAAATAAATAAATAAAAATAGATCTACCATGTGACCCAGCTAAGCCACTCCTCGGTATCTATCAAAGGCCCTGGAATGAACATATCACAGAGACACTTGTATATCAATGTTCACTGTAGCACTATTCACAACAGCTAGATTATGGGCCCAACCTGGCCCAAATGACAGAGGAATAGATAAGGAAAGTGCAGACATGATGCGAGGGAATGTCTTTTATTAGATATGAAGAAGAATGCAGTAATTGCAACAAAAGTGATGCAACGGGAGATGTTCATATCAATCCCATTATGTCAGTCTCAGAAAACCAATATCGCACGGTTCCTACATTTTATAGAGATAAACAAAATAAAAAAATGTAGGCACAACAGGCAGTAGAAAGGAAACCAGTTAGGGGGTAAAGGAAGACTAACAACATGGAGGAGGGGAGTGAAGTGTGTGTTAATGGCATTATATAACCCAGGACTAGGTACAATGATGGTAATCTGGAGGAAAAATAAGAAGAAAGAAAAAAAGACCCACTAGGGTTGCCTAAATAATTTCTTTTAACTTGAAAGCACAGAAATATACATTAATCTCACTCCTTTGGTTCATTGATTGTTTTTGTTGTTGTTGTTTGTTTTTGCATCATCACTTTGGCTTGAGTTTCTCAAGTGCATGGTTTCTTTGGTTTGGATTTCTTCTAAACGGGTCAGTGGTGATGGGGGTGGAAAGAGGAGATGGAGCAAGTACTCAAAAATTTATTAATCTGCTTGAGAAAAAGAAAGTGTATGCTATCCTAGCAATCATTTATAAATTTCCTCACCTACACCTATCTATGATATCAAAAAAAAAAAAACTCAAAGAAAATACAATTCTGTTTCTTTTGTCACTCTTGTCTATTTTAAACACTAAATGTATGGTGCAATTAACCATAATAAAGACGTCATATATATATATACATATACATATACATATACATATACATATACATATACATATATACATATATATATATATATATATATATATATGTAAGTTTAGGAGCAAATGTAACTTAGTAAGTATGAAGTAGAATCATGATGCCCCAAAACCATTGAGTTATTCTGTTTAGAAAGGAGTTAGTTAGTGAAGAGATGAGCCATCTGTGTGTGGTGGCTGAGAGCCAGGATTTGGGAAAACAGCACCTAATCTACAGGTTTGGTTACTTGGGGGTTATTTAACAGTATCTGCTGTGCTGTCAAATGAGCTGGGACAAATATCTTTGTTTCTGGAAGCCTTCAGGAATACCTCAGACGGTTAAGATAATTGACTTCCTGGAACCCTCCATTGAAGTAGGGGAGGGAATGATGTTGGAACAATACTAGTCACTCTGCAGCCACTCATATCTTGGCAGCATAGCTACTGGTCAGCTGTCACTAAAGAAGAGGAAGAAAGGAAGGAAGGAAGGAAGGAAGGAAGGAGGGAAAGAAGGAAGGAAGCCACAGGGTTTTCGACTTCTTTTTTTTTTTTAACAAAAACTTTAAAAATTCATATATGCCAAAAACTTAAATGAAGACATTTGTACACATCTTATTTTAATGTGCAATTTCCATAGCAATATCTGATTTACTGCTAAATTGTTCAGCAAAATAGAGGTCAGTTGGCCTATAAACAGTTGGGTAACATGCAGGGTGAGCTACGGGAATTTCATTCTTGTATAAGATATGAAATGTGATATCGAGTCTTTCATCCCACCCTGGGAACTGATGTCATAACTGACAAGAGTCATTTTGGGAGAACAGAAATAATATATCTAGAATTATAAAGGGAATTGAGGGTACGAAGCAATGGATTAACATTAAAACAACCACAAAACCCTTCCTTCTGACTTAGAGTTCATTTCTGAGATGATTTTACCTGTATGTGTATAAGGAGCAAAGACACCCAGAATCATCCCCTGAGCATTTTCAAAAGTAAAAAACTTCATCAGTAAGTCTCAGACTCACTCAACACCATTCCCAGATTCTAGAAGACAGGCTTCCTCTTCAGAATGCTGGCTCACTCCTTTAGCACTTGTTTTCAGAACTTTGTGGTCTGTTGCATAATCAGAGGCTTGGATTTCATTGGCATGCAGAACTAGCTCTGAAGAATTCTCACAGGACTCTGAGGCCAGGCCTGGAAAAGCCTTCGAGGGCCTGTCCCTTGGACCTGTGTCAGTATGTTGTCACCAGGAGTTCGGAAACATTTGACAATGCGGCTCTGAACTCTGCTGCACGGATGACTTGTCTTTCCGAAGGGAAGATGGCCAGCATTACTGTGCAAGCAGAGGAAGCTGACGTGATCTCATTCACTGGCCTTTCTTGTGCTGGTGTCGAGGGACTCAGCCTCTGCAGAATAGAAAGCCTTTCTCCCAGCCACACATGCTTGTCTGCTTAATTTTCCTCATTCTTAACCTTTGCCTCTTCTTGGAGTGAAGTGTGAAATTCTGCCAAGACTTCGTCCACTTTCCCTACATCTTCCTCACAATAGTCCTGAGAGGCTGTGTGAAAGATGTTTGTACCACACACAGAAAAGAACTCCTGGCTATAGATCCAGGTCTGCCCCTCCAACAATGGTGAAAGACATTACACACAAAATGGGTTCAGAGAAGAATATTTGTTTCTGTCTTATACGATATGAATGGTATCCTCTCCAAAGGTCAAGTTTAAATTAATGATAAAAGTCTCACGTAAATAATTAAGTCCCCAAAGCAGAATTTTTCATTTAGTGGCACAATTGCCTTGGTATCAGACCTTCACTTTAAAACTCTTTTAGCCTAAGCTCGACATTAATTATTGAGCAATATTTAAATAATCGTGAACTAATAATTTAATTTCTAGATTGTATGTAGTAGTGATTTATTTTCTTTTTCTTTTAGTCTCAGTACATGCTGCAGACTTATTAGGAATTGTGTAGAAAAGATTACTCTTAGAAATCTAGAGATAATGCTATATCCGTCTGAAGCCAAGAACTCCCTAATGATAAGACATTTAAGGTCTTTATCATTGTTTCAGCTAATGGCCTCATTGTGAGGACAGCATTTTATTTTCACTGGCTTACTTAAAGAGAGAGAGAGAGATAGCACTGTGTCTAAATCAGTGGAGCTGACATCAACTGGCAGCTGGCTTTATTGCCAGCATTTCATTGCTTATTTCTTGTTTCTCATTCTCAGAGGAAGGAGGGAGCCATGCATACTCCATGTAGTTTTGGAGAATAGGCATGAGGCTGAGTCTCATGCTAATTCTACAACTCAACCACATGTCGTACATACATCCAGCTTCCATTTCACTCTCCTCTTCAGAACCAAAGAGGACAAAATTGTGATATTCATGTTTCACTAGACACTTTGGCAGCTTAAGGGCTTCTGGGGAACTCCACAGCGCTCTGAACTCCTGTGGCATCTGTTTAGAAAAAAACCACTCAGGGCTATTTGAGTCTTTCTTCCATGCTGTATTATTAGAGATTTGTCCCCCCCCCCTTTTTTTCTTCTCTTTACTCTTTAATAATGACATAATAGCTTTTGGAAATAAAATAGAGGGAAGCCCTGCTCGTGAGACAGCTGGTGTTGTTGTATGTTTGCTTGTTTTAAATCTACTGCCCTTCAGCCTTTTCCAATGGCTTGATCATTTACAAACAATGATATATTCACCACATAGACCACTTGCTATATTTCCTACCCAGTCTTCAGAGTTTTAAAACAAGGCGTATAATGGTTCATGAAATATTCAATATCTAAGACTCCTTCTGTTTAAAAAGTTTCAAGTTTCTGATTCCTTTTTTTCGTAAGTATAATGCAATTCTATCATTATTGTAATTGCTTCTATAATTATTATATAGTATGTGAATATCCGTACATAATATTTGACTTTTATTAATTCACATCACTTCCTTCTGCTTTGTTTTTAATTAATTTTTTTAAAAATGTGTATGGCTGTTTTGCTTGAGTATATGTCTTACACCACTTTTGTGCCTGGCACCTTTGGAGGCCGGAAGTGGGTGTCAGTTTCCCTGGAACTGGAGCTACAGAGAGTTTGTGAGCCACCATGTGGGTGCTGGGTATTGAACAATGCTCTGAGCTGTCTTCACACACCTCCTACTTCTGTTTTTTTTTTAAATGTCTTGCCTGTGAATATTTATTTCTTATTACACTCGCTAATTTGCTTACTATAAAGTAGGTCATGCCAATCTATACATAGAAATTATGAAGGGACATTAAAGTTTCTTCTTGGAGCAGGGCAGGTCATATCCATCAAATCAACACCATGTTGCAGCCTAAGCAAGAAGCAGATGAATAACAAGCATCTGTTCCATGCTCTGGAAAGAGAAGTTTGGCAGCAGCAAGCAGTCTGGAATGATTATTTGGAGAGAACAGCAACACCTTTCTCTGCCGAGGCAAAATGGATGACATATTGTGCCTAAACATTACCCCATTTACTCTCTTAGTCTCTATTGTGTCCCTACTGCTTATTCATATTTTATAGTGTGCATTATTTTATTCATAAAGATATTTTGATAAAGTCATATTTTTATAGAAAAGTTACTCAAGTGTGGAAGCAAGTGTCAGACTTCAACTTGACTGATTATATCATCCCCTGCTCAAAAACCTCACTAGACCCCATTACCTACTAAATCAACTGAATTCTCTATTGTGACATTACAAGTCCTTCCTTCCCAGGCTCCAAACTTCCTTTCATCTTTATCTCTCTCAGCAAGCTGCCTGTACACCAGCCAAGCAACGATACTGGCTGTTCTCTAAATAACACCCACTGTTCTTACCCAGCCTCCCCTTCCCCCAACCCCAGCTACCCGCCTTGTTTTGTGAAAATCTCACTTGTATTTCAAGGTGTTTACAGTTATCCACACCAGGAGGCAGATGTTTTGCTCCCTTTTAAGCATTCCTTGTCTTCTAACTGACAATACCTGTGAGCCCATCAACTCCATAAAGTTGGAATTTAAAAAGAAATTACATTTGTTTATTTCCTATGCCTAAGTGTAGGCCTGTTTGATTGTGTGTGTGTGCCCAGGTAAACACACGTGCATGTGTATATAAGTGTCATCATGCATATGTTATGTTTGGGTCATCTGGGTCTCTTCTTTGGCCACAGGGGTCGTGGCAATGCAACTCAAGTTGTCAGCTTAATGGCAATTGCCTTTAACCATGGACTCATATTGCTGGCCAGGAAACCCTTATTTAGGGGGAGAGGCAGGGGTTGCATTTATTAACATTATTATTATTATTATCATTATGTTTTGGAAAAGAAAAGGTTTATTTTAGTTTACAAGTCCAGGTTGTAGTCTATTCTACAGGGAAGTTGAAGTGACAGGAAGTTGAAGCCATTGGTCAAGGTACAGCCACACTGTAGAGCAGAAGATGCCTGCATGCACATGTGTGCTTAGTGTTCAGCTAGCTTTCTCTACTTACAAAGTCCAAGAGATGATGCCCTCCATCCATTGTTAGATTGGTCCTTTGTTGCAGTCTTGCCTGTAACGGTGGTCATACCCCTTTGGAGGTGACTTCAAGGACTGAATCGCAAAGAAGGAAGCTGGTCTCACTTGCTTGCATGCTGGGGTCTTTGCTCTTGGGTCAGCCGATCTGGTAGGAACAACCGAGAAACCCTTCTGTGGTTCCCCAGTAAACACCTATTTGTCATCTATCTTGGGTCTAGTGAAATTATTACACCCTTGCCATCAGTCCTTCCTACACAAATTAACACAATCAAGGAAGTCCCCCCATAGACTTGCCCATAAGCCAGAAATGACAGTTGAAAGCATCCTAACAGCTCAGAAGTGTGCATGAGTGCAGAGCAGAAGGACAAACCCTAACTGGTTGGGTGGGAAACAATAGGCACATACATGCTCCCTGGGATCCCTTCTTCTGAGCGTTGAGGAGAAAGAATTTCAAATCCATTCATTGTTTTACAGTTTTGCATTTAGGTCAAAATATAGGATGCATTTTTTAACCTTTTATTGACAATAGATTTTTTTTTTTAACCAACATATTCTGATTACAGTTTCCCCTCTCCCCTACCCTTCCCAGTATCTCCACAACTGCATCCCATTTGGTTTCACACTTTTTCTGTTTCTTCTTAGAAAACGGAACAGGCATTTAAGGAACAATAACAAAATAAAGTAAAATATGATAAGACCAAAAAAAGCAAACCAAACCACAACAAAACAAAACAAACAAAAAACTAAGCAAGTCAGAATAAGACAAAACAACCACACAAGAAAAAGAGCCAAAGAAAACTTAATTGTAGTTTTTCCCTCTGCCTAGCAATGTGTCTTCTGTACAGTAGCTTTTTAATAAATATTTACCTAAAGCACATGGTTTGAGCTTGAGAATAGTTTCATCATTTACTCTTTGGTAGTAGCTGTCAGAATCCAGAAATAAAATCTCAAGCGAAAGCCATGAGAGGTCTGCAGTAGCAGGAGACCTGATGTGCACTTTGGGACATTCACGTGCCTTTAGATCCACAGAAGATGCAATCAGGACTGAAAATTCAACTCACAAAACAATGAAGATCCATGTGGTCTGCTTCAATTCGGGTATGTGGTGTAGGTGGCCATAAAGCAATAAATAATCTTATTTACTGTCCATGACTGGCTTCTGGTCTGTCCGAATTCAGTGCTCTTGGACAGGTTCCCATGTCCTTTCATCACAGGCCTCTGGTGTTCCCAGTGCTGGGACTTGGCCACTAGTGTAGTTCTTCTTGATCCTTGCTGACTCTCAACCTTGACTTTTTTTTTTTTCCTGATAGGGACAGCCAGTTCCAATCTATGACTGTTCTCTAGCCAGGTAGACTGTCTTGTCACACAATCTCCCACAAAGTGGACAGGTGCCAAAGCTCAGAGTCCTGGTCCCACCTGAGCCCAAGTGTAAACCACCTGTGTTCAGATGACTGAGAAACTGAACATTTTAGCTACTTTTTTTTTTCTTCCATAGGCACTTTTACATGTGACTGACACTTTGGGTGTCATATCTCTGAAACAGGTTTTGTATTGCAACATTAAATTAATCTCTAATTGCATGAAGCTGGTAATTCATGTTATATATAAACTCTATTAACCTAAATTTTGTATCAGCTGGAATGCATTCCATTATGACAGGCGTTAATGACAGCCTATTCGGTAAGTGCTTATTTTGTAAAGCACTCACCAGTGTAAATACAATGTCCTTCCATCTTCCAAAGAATTTGGGAAGAGACTTTTTATCTTATGTCACAGATGAAGAAACTAAGTCTCAGCTCGGCAGTGTTGGTGCCCACTTTTTATCCCCGCACCTGGGAGGCAGAGGCAAGTGGATCTCTGTGAGTTCAAGGTCAGTGTTGTCTAGAGCTTGAGTTCCAAGACAGCCAGGGCTACGCAGAGAAACGTTGTCTCAAAATAAAACAAAACAAAAACCTCAGGAAGAATCCTGGATGTGACTCAAAGCTGGTTAAGTCTCAAAGTCAAGCATGGACAACGTGGAGTTGAATTATTTATCATTCTGTAGGTTTTAACTTCCCATCTGAGGCTGTGTTTAGCTATTTTGCCAGTGAACTTGAGAGTAGCAAGAAGGAAGGTGTGGGGCCTGTCAGTACTGTCAATGTTCTTGCTTATTCCACTGGGAAGGTCCCCTCCCCAACTCTTCACACTTCCATTCTCAAATATTAGGAAATGACCCAGAACACCTCATGAGTGAGAAAGACTGTGCAAGATGGTGACAGGTTTCTGCTAAAGGGCTTTCAGGAGGGCGTTGACTGGGAACAAACCTTGTCCTGATTTTAAATAGCTTTCCTAAGAACAGGGGAGCTCTTGAGCTCACTACAGCTTCTAGAAGCTTATGCAAAACAGCCTGAACACAGGGACTTACATTTTCGAAACTTGACGCTTTTACTGAATAAGAAACTAAAACATGATCTCTCTCTTTCGCTCTGCGTCTTTCTCGCTCATAGGTGAATTGAGCTTGCATTTGTGTTTCCAAGTTTCTGATTCCTTTGTTATTTTAAAATAGTTTCCTATACTCCTGCATTCCTTTTATCTGGAATTGCAGGTTTCTCTCTTTCCTGAGATTCGCAAAGGAACATAATCAGCTAGTTTATATTTAAGATGTTTTGATTCTTTTCTCCGGCTCTCGCGAGTGTACTTAACACCGAATGATTAAAAGCTGTGTGTTCGGTTGGAACTGTTAGAGTGTTTAAACAAGGAAGTCTGTGTTTGTTTAAGAGAATGGGGAAATGGTTATCTCGACAGATTAGACTGAAAAAACAGGAACAGGACAGCCACAGTCTAGCACAGATGTCCGCATTTGCCACTTGGCTGGCTTTTGGAGGTATTCTAAACAGAACTTGCTTGCGTGCTTATGTCTTTGCTCTCTCTGACACCTGACTGAGAAATGGGATGGAGAGCCGCAGCCAATGGCCCACATGCCTCTACGGACAAGTATTCCCAGGTTGGCCATTTCTCAGAGTCATGAACTATGTCATAATTAAACTAATGGAGCACAAGAGGAATTTCCCCAACTGCCCCAAAGACCCCATTCCAATGGAATTTCCTCTCACATTGCACGCAGGGCCCACAGCGTTACTTCACAGTTGAGGTGAAGCTGAGCAGGACAGGCCACATTCATCAATTTTGTGAAATGTCATCTTACAAACTGCGCCAAACAGAAGTGATCGTTGTGGCTTAGTGGAAATAGCTCTGGGGGAACATTCAGGAAGCCTTCACCCAAACCCCAACTCCCTGCTTGCTGTTTAGCATTGGCCAACCCTCTCATGACCACTCTAGGGTACTGAAATTGTTGTTCAGGACAATGGCACAATTGCTGTCCTTTATCCAGTCTATACTTTGTACCAGGAAATGTTTATCAGCTTGTCCCTATTTTGCCCTGAAAAAACCTTATACATGTGTACAATTTTGACAACACATAATGCTAGCTAAATGTTTGGTCCCATGTCTATTTGACATTTTTTGTTTTGTTTTATTTTTGAGACATAGTTTCTCTGTGTAGACATGCTGGCCTAGAACTCAGAGATCTGCCTGCTTCTGCCTCCTGAGTGCTGGGATTAAAGGTATCTGTCACCACTGCCCAACAGTGTTTTTTAGTTAATTAATTCTTATCTATTTATGTGTATGTAAATGTATGGTACCTGAGTGCAGGTGCCTGCAGAGGGTAGCCATCAGATTCTCTGAAGCTGGGTTACAGGCAGTTCTGTGCCACCTGAGATGGGTGCTGGGAACTGAATCTAGGTCCTCGGGAAGAGCAATACTCACTCTTATCCATGGAGCCATCTCCTTTTCCCCTCATGAGCATTCACAAATCTTCATCTCAGACCACATGGCAACATGGTATTCAAGGTAATTTCCAGTTATGACATGTGAACCCATCAACATCACTTCATATGCGTCTACAAACAAAGAACAACAGCTGTTTACTTAGCTGTAGTTGTGGCCATGCACAGATGTCTGTATCTGCCACCCAGTTGCATACTTGTTATGAATATTAATATACTATTATTTTATTGTTACCTTTATGAAAATAAATAATGTCTTCAGGAAGTGGTGTTTGTTTCTTCACATCTTGGCAGTCTGAGATTCTGGCATGTGAAACTATTGTATTTTATAGAGAAAGAGCGTCAATATACAATATTAAACTAAGTACCCTGGAATTCTTGTTATATCTTCAGATTTTTTTTTTTTAAGACAGAATTTTTCTGTGTAATAGCCCTAGCTGTCCTGGAAATATCTCTGTAGACCAGGCTGGTGTCAGACTCACTGAGATCTGCCTGTCTCTGCCTCCCTAGTGCTGGGATTGAAGGTGTGTATCACCACTGCCCTGCTGTTTCCCTCTCTTTTGTATTGACTACTGTCAACCTATACTTTATTTCATAATGTGCATGAGGGTGGAGTGTGATCAAGCTGAATTTTATAATATTCTTTGCTGTTAGTGTTGGCCCAAGCCTCTAATCCCAGCACTTTGAAGGCAGAGGCAAGAGAATCTCTGAGTTGTAGGCCAACCTGGTCTACATAGCCAGTTCCATGCCAGCCAGGGCTACTCAGAGTGAGACTATTGCAATAAATAAATAAATAAGTAATAAAAATTAAAAAAAAAATCTATTGCAGTTTATTGCTAACAAAGAAAGACTTGTCTTGTCATACTTTGAACATATCTAACCCTTTCTTCCTAACCTATTAGCAGCCGATGTGAATGTTCTTTCTGAAACTCAATAATGCAGTTTTTATTGAAAATAAAAGATTCAAAATGTCATAGTAGCTAGTGACATCTGCCTTTCCTGTCTGCTCTCTCAGTGTTGCTGGGGTTGGTTCCCAGATCTTTGGAAAACTGAACAGGATTGTATTCCATGGATGCTATTCCTCTCCTTTATTGAAACTCAGCAGAGTTCCTCACTAACATGAAGTGAGAATAATTGGCTTTAAAAGCCATGTGTTTACCAATTGTGATCCATCTGTACATATTAATTACATAAAATACATCTTGTAATTTATTGTGTAGTCATTGGGATGACTTGTGGCAGAGATGAGGCTCCTACATCCTTGATTTGTCTTGAAGACCAGCAGCCTGGATAGCTCCAATCCTCTTCATTCACTTCTGTGTTGCAAGCCCAGCCCCTGGCTCCTGCTCTCTGACATTCACAACAGCTTCCCAGGTTCCATCTGCTGTTCTTGTTTCCTACCAACTCAAGTAGAATGCTAATCTCAGCCGCCAATCTTTCCTGGTATTTATCTGATGATAACAGGACTTTACTCAAAGCCTGTTTTATTTACCACAAAAATAACAGCCTGCTTCTTCCCAAATAGGATCTATTGTTTCGTCTTATCTCTTTCAGAATGTATAAATTGAAAGATCAGGGTCACTTATTTTCCCTTTGCTGATAGAGTGCCAGGCAACTGATATTAATAGATAACAAAGGAATGTCTGCATAGTTATTTCTTGCACACATTCTTGGCAAAACGTCATGTAATTTCCCTGGTTGGCTGTCCCTGTGAATACCTAACGAAAGGAATTTAGATGAGTTTCTGCTAACATTTAAGATTGCCAAATTGGGGCTGTGATCTCTATTTTATACATAACTCAAAGATAAATAGCAGTAATAAGCCTGAGTATGCTGAGTCAGGTTTGGGAAAGCCAGGTCTGTGGTGGCTAAAGTTATGTTTTCAGGTTAAATTACTGTGCTTAGAGATCTATAAACAAAAAATGCCTTTAACCTGTAAGCCCACGGACAGATAACTTCTTGGAATGCTGGGGACGGTTGTTAATGGAAGATAAAAAGCCATGTGTAGTTAGAACAAGCTTGGTTGTTCTTGTGTGCTTGATCACATGTAGGCAGGAGGGGCACAGAAGGGAGGTACTTTAGCATGTATGCTTGCCCTTGATTGGTTGGAGGCAGGAAGTACGAAACTTGTGGGTTTTGCCTTTATAAGCCCCTGAGCAATGTAATTTGGCCAGTCTCCATGGACCTGGCCAGTATTTAATAAAGCCTTTTATTTATTAAAATTTACTCATGGTCAGACTATTGCATCTCTGAATGACCCCAAATCCAGGCTGTGGCAAAGTCAGGACAGGAACTCAAGCAGGGCAGGAACTGATGCAGAATCCACGGAGGAGTGCTCTGGATGGCTTGTTCAACATACCTTCTTAAAGAACCCAGGACCATCAGCCTAGGGATAGGACTACCCACAATGGACTGAGCCTTTCCCCATCAATCACTAATTTAGAAAATGCCTTACAGCTGGATATAATGTAGGCATTTTCTCAATTGAGGGTCCCTTTCAGATAACTCTAGCTTGTATCATGTTGACATAAAACTATCTAACCCAGAGGCCATTTTACAAATAACAAAACCAAGACTAAGAATTCTTTGGAAATGTTGTGATACAGGAGAATAAAAGACAGAATCCAGAATGAGGGCAGGACGGATCAGCAGAGGGATGCCAGGGGTCTAAAGATCATTTTTATCTTGTGTTTGGTAATTTCATTCATACACAGTGGGGTTTTTTTTTGGTTTTTGGTTTTTTCTCTTTTTCCCACAGATAGTTTTTGGAAGTTAGATATTATATTGGCTAACAAAATGAGGTGTACCTCATGAGTTAAACTTCATCTTTGGCTTGAGACTAACACCAGCTGAGTGAAGACCCTTTGTGAATGGAACCAGGTGGCACACCTATAGTGGCTCATTGCTTGGTTCTACTTGTCTGTACGAAGCTGCTCTCCAAGCTGGACCATGATGTTTGCCTTCCAGATGGAACAAAAATCTCAAAATAGAAATCAAAACACTGGACTGTAAAATATGGATTGCTGATTCAACCCCTCAGAAAGAACGGCTACACCGTGGAATGTGGCCTTCATTTTCAGTCATCTTAAGGAGTATTCTCCCCCTTTCAGATTTGGGAGGCAAGACACACACACACACACACACACACACACACACACACACACACCTTTCATCTGCCCCGAAGATCAAACTGTGCAGGTCATTTGGGAGCCATGTGAAGCAAGTCAAGAGGACATAGTGCTGTTCTTCTCAGCCTGGAGTGCGGGACAGCAGTCTTCCTCCGGGTGCATCTGTCCATCACCTGTCTTAGAAAACAAGGGGGCCTCACTTAATCCATCAGAACCTTCTATTCAGCTCTGCCTCTACTCTGCGCGCTTAGTACCTCTTGACATCCTTATTATGTCACCTTTGGGATAGGTGGGTGCTCAGGCATAGAGTGTCTTGCGTTTGGATCTTAGCCGTGACTTTAAAATGAAATGGTTGTTCTGTGCTTACAATGCCCAACTCTAGTTTTCCTCTCACATGTTCCTTCCGGCCTTCCCCCTTCTGCTGCTATCTCCCATGTGTTAGCCCATAGGAGCATTTCTACCTAATAGGTTCCCTTGTTTCAGCAAATGTTGTTTATCCAGAATTCATTTAGTAATTTCTCATAGGTAAGAATGATTGCCCTTTTCAGGTCTGGGGGCAGGGGTCAAAATCCAAACTTCATTCATATATTCAATGAACATCTTGCATGTGTGTGACTGTGTACCGAGGCAGACTTACACACACACATACACACACACACACACACACACACACACACACACATACACACCCAGACACACACTCAGTCCCCTTAGGAAGTTTGCAATCCCGCCTGGCAGAAGACAGGCAGGAGTATATTAACAGTTACTCAAGCTTGTGATAAGAATCACAATGAGCTAGAGAGATGGCTCAGTGGTTAAGAGCAAGAGGGTGTGACATTCTTCCCCAGTACTGGAGTTCCGTTCCCAGCACCTGGGTCTCATACCTGCCTCTAAAACCAGCTCCAGGAAATCCAGTGTTCTTTTCTGGCCTCTTGGGGGCCCCACCCTGCTCCCCACACACAGATAAAATAAAAATAAATAAATAAAATAAACCTTAGAAATCAAGACTATAATAGATGGAGTTAAAAGTGTCCTATAGTGGTACAGATAGGGTAATAGTCCATGATTGTTTAATGTGATTTGTTTTTCTAAGAACTCAGCCATAAACACTTTCTAATGAAAGGGTCAGACAGGAGGATGATGACTGTCTTCTAACTGCAGAGGTTTGGAGGAAGAAGAGAGGAGGGGAATTACGAAGAAGCATACCATGCTTGACCTGAGTGAGTAAAGTGAGGGTAAGGACGCAGAGGTCTGGTTTACCTGTCCCTTCTGATGTTTATCTGGGGGCTGCGGGAAGTCTGTGAGAGTGGCTGCCTCTAGCCATCAGACAGGAACCAAGAAGGTGAGCACGTAGTCTAATATATTCACACGAAGTCCCGCAGCCTGTCTCTACAGAGTTTTCCTTCTTTCTACTGCAGATCCTAATACTGAAAGATGTAAACTACTTGCTGTACATACATAGGTATGCATCTTCAGACTCTAGTTGCTCACATTAGAACTGGGTACTCGCTCTCCTAGTACTAAGGAGGCAGAGACAAGAGGATCCTGGGGCTCCCTGGACATCCAGTTTAGCTGACTAAGCCCCGAGTTAGGTGAGAAATTCTGCCCTACACAAAACAAGATGGAGGGCAGTTGAAGAAGACACTGATATTGACCTGTATCTTCCAGAGGTGGTCTCTATAAACCTGACTAACATCTTTTGAAGTTTCACATTGTAATGAGAAATGGCTTTGTCAGGTCAGTCTTCTTGTTCTAGATACTTGGCACCCTCCTTACACTGACATGTAGACAAGATGTGCAGAAACACCCTAGACGCTGAATGTAACTTCATTGGGCCACTATTCCCAGTAGTATGGACTTTCTTAGCTCCGTGACTCATTTATGCATTTTCTTGGGAAGGTTTCTCTTTAAAAGTGCATTAGCACCGTTGATTCTGTGTTTAAGTGTTGGGTGATTATGTGTGAGTATGACATTCTTAGTCAAATGTGCCTTACTAAGTGAAGAGATTACATTCCTTTTTGGACAGCTGAGGTGATGAAAGGCAAAATCACTCCAGGTCTTAGCTCTTCAGACAACTGCATGAAGAGGAGTTATTCCAGTTCTCACTGGTCACTCACTGAAAGGCACGCCTACAGATGGCTGCAGTCCCCAAGCTGAAACACGCAATATCCAGCTGGGAGAGTCCTTGAAAGTGTATGTGTTGGTGGTGTGAGCCCTAGATTTTGATACTATTGAGATGTGGTGAAAGTGGGGGTAGTGGTAGGTTACACCGTTGGAAGCATGCATTTGAAGGAGGGACAGTGGGCCCTTCTTGTTCCTCTATTTTGCTTCCTGGCTGTCATTTACTAGGGTGTGTTGCTCCATCACATGCCTTTGCTGTGATGTGTGGAGTTGCCATAGGCCCAGAGCTGGAGAGACACACTATCACAAACTGAAATTGGAAACCAAACTCTCAACTTCCTCTTTCTCTGCCACCTCCCTCCTCTTCTCCCCTCTTTCCTCCTCGCAATTCCTTCTTCTTTACCCACCTCCCTTCTTCTTCCTTCTTCCTCTGAGTTTAAATTCACTTTAATTTTAGACAATACAAATGACATGTTTCCCCCCCCAAACACTGTACAGGAGCTAGGGGGTGGGGGCAGTTAAATGGTTAGACTGTTTGATGTTGCAAGCATAAGGATCTGAGTTAGAATCCCCAGATCCCATGTAAAAAGCTCTACCTGGAAGCCCAGTTGTTATGGCTGTAAAATGGCTGCCTGCCAACCTAACTCCAATTTCATGGAGAGACCCTGTATCAAAGGAATAAGTGATAGAGTAGGCCAGCCTTTGACCTTTCAGTGACCAGGCACACAGCCACGCACACATACACCATACTCCAACTCACACACACACACACACACACACACACACACACACACACACACAAACTAAGACAGCAAGGAGGCCTCTGATCCAAATGAAGAATAGATAAATAAAAGAGCTTTTGGGGACATCAATATCACTTATGTTCTATGAATGTTCTATGAATGACAAGCAGCAGCCAGTTATGGTGGCAGGTGACAGATGCAAAGTAATTGCTCAGTTTGTTAACACGTCTCCACTTCTCAACCATACTTTAACGAAAATCATGTTTTGAGTCACACAATCATCACAGTGGTCCAGGAGAGAGACCAGGCCATCTGGATTCACATTCTCCCTGGCAGTTACTGAAATCAGCAAGAATGTGCTTTACTTGTTCGACGGCCCCTGTCACAAAGGGCTTTGCTCTTTCTGGCCTTGGTTCTTTGAATTTCCTCTGAGTGTTTTAATGTAATCATTGAAGTACCTTCTATATGCCTTTTTAATGAAACTGGTTTTCTGTAAGTGATAACAACCAACAGTATCAACATGGGTGCTCACTGTGCGTTTGGCTCTGACTCCTTTGGCCTTCAGCCCAAGCATTTCCATCAGTGACTGAGTCATCAGTGTTACCCTCTATCCCGATGACCATCTTACCCTCTACCTCCAGGCACAGTCAGTCTGTGGTCTGGATCTTGGAGATATGGGGGGACAACTCACTGAGAATGCAGCTGCTGAAGGCTGGGTAGATAATCATGATGGCAGCTGGAAGGAGCCAAAATTGGTTTTGGCCTGAGGCCTCGGAGCAAATCTGGGCAGCTGGAGAAGCCCTCAAAAGCAGGGCTTCTTCCTTGTTTTTGATTATTTCAGTTATTTTTCCTCATCAACAGAAAGCTAATAAGCACACTGGCCATAGAGCTTTATTTCCTTCATGCTTTTAGTTTTTTGACTTGTTTCTTTATAAACGTCCATTACCTTCTTATAACCATGGATACAAGTATGACTTGAATATTTGAGGGTTTGTGCTTGAGAAAATATGTATGTTTGTTCTCATTGCTTATTTTATTTCAGAAATTATTTTATAAAGCATATTGCCACATTTTATGTAGATTACTTGAAGAAAAGATAAAAATTAAAGAATGTGTTATTTAGTTTACAGTAATTTATTATAAAATTTAAAATAAAATTTGAAAAGAATTTAAAATGCTTTTTCAGCATAGTGTTATTATTATTACTATTTACTTTTTTTTTGGTTTAAACTTTGGTATTTTGATTTTCTGGTACTTTAACATTTGGGATTTTGTATTTTTAAATGAAGGTCCAAGCTTTTTTTGGTTCTTACAGGACTTAATACAGTAATATATTATTATACATAGGTTTTTATTTTATTTATTTATTTATTTATTTATTTATTTATTTATTTTTGGTCTTGAAATTTTAGTCTTCTCACAGGTAGCTTAACTTGTGGTGCTGGAGTAGAATCAGGGTGCCTCTGTGCTAAAATAGGTAGGTAGACCTTATGGCTTAAGCTGGGACTCACTAGGATGTGTGTAGTACCTAAAAGAGGCCTAGGACATTAGGTTTGTCTAAGCTAGAGGCCAAGTGGCCAGTGTCACCAGCTGCACATAAATGTCACTGTGGCCAGGCAGCACTTAAATGGTGAGGCTCTTTTGCACTTGGGTCAAGTGCCTAAGGGTCTGGCTCCATCTTCCTTCTTCCCCATGCCTTCAACCAGCTGCGTGTTCCACAGAGAAGTGGAGTAAAGTTGTCTGACAGATGTGCCTCCAGCCAGTCTCAGAGAATCAGCATCATTGATAGGACCAGATTTAATGCCGTATCCGGCAGAACACTCAAGAGGTGACAGGCACACCATTCAAAGACACAGCATAAAAAATCAGGTTTTTCTCTATATGATGCATTGTCTTATCTACACACACATACATACACACACACACACACACACACACACACAGAGAGAGAGAGACAGAGACAGAGACAGAGACAGAGACAGAGTTCTTACTTATGTGGTGTAGTTGTTTATGTCAAAATTCTCTTGTTGGCAAAGTTCAGAAATTCCCCAAGGCTAACCCAGGGTAAGGAATTATTAAGGATCCCAAAAGGCAAGGCAATCTCATGGATATACATAAACTTTGGGAAAGAAGTGATAGGCTCAAGGGAAGCAGAATGGAAAATTAGGAACCCAAATTTACATTTCCAGCTTTTCTGTGGTCACAGGTTCTCTGTCACACCCAGGTCTCTTTCCTTGTGAAGCCATAAGACACAGAGCTGTCAAGTCTTCCATCAGTTAGCAACTTTGTTCTAGTTTTTTAATTATTATTATTTTACATTCAAATTACAAAACCTCAGTAAAAAAGGATAATAGATCCAAAGGTAAAACATGAAACCATACAATTTCTAGAGCAAACAAAGATAGTTTTGTAACTTTGTATGAGGCAAAGAATTCTTGGATATGGACACCACAAACATAACATGTAAAGAAAAAGTGATAAACTGGGACTTCATAAATGTTATTTCCTCTCTGTAAAATACACTATTAAGAAAATGAAAATACACACATTGAAATACCTGCACCATATATACTTAAAAAAAGGCCAGAGGACAACATCTGGTCATGGCCCTTGTCTTGAGCCTTATTTGAGACAAAGTCTCTTGTTGTTATACTAGGTTAGCTGGTCAGTTAGCTTCCCCTGGCCTCATCTCACAACAGAAACACTGGGATTGCAGATGCACATTACTGTGCTCAACTTCATGTGCTTTCTGAGGGTTTGAACTCAGGTCCTCACACTTCTGTGGAAAGCACTTTCAGCAATTTCCCTATCCCCTTCTCTGGGTTTTGACTTGGGAAGTAACAATGGGCTGGAAAGCCAGATGGCTTACAAATCAAAAACCTTATCCATGAAATCAGTCTATAACATCACATCATTGAACGGGGCAGTGGTGGCTCACACCTTTAATCCCAGCACTCTGGATGCAGAGGCAGGAGGATTTCTGTGAGTTCGAGCCAGCCTGGTCTACAGAGTGACTTCCAGGACAGCCAAGGTTATACAGAGAAACTCTGTCTTGAAAAATCAAAACCAAAACAAGCAAACAAACAAAAACCCAAACCAAACAAAAAACCATTACATCATTGAACATTACTTGGTGGTCATTTCCCCAAATCATTAAAATTATTCTGTTTGTAAAGCACTGAAAATGTTCTACCACTAAAGTAACCACAAAGTTTTAAAACGTTGGAAAATATCTCCATAAGGAAGACAGGCCAAGCATCAGGACAAGGCTCAAAAGCATATAGCCTGAGCAGAATCAGAACTCACTTCTATTATCTGAGACCTTTGCAACAGCTACATTGTGTATAGCACTGGGATAAATAATCTGAGTGGCATACAAGTACAGAGTACTGCTCCAATTCCAATATGCCAAGGGTTCTCTAGTAAAAAAGTACTACTAATGCATGGGCAAAGACAGAGGCACTCCTAGTTTCTACTAAATGGTTCCCACAGTCCCATTCAAAGGCTAATAAAGTCATATAGTTAAAGTATTCTAAAAAAAAAAAAAAAAAAAAACCCACTGAAAAGAAAATATCTTTGAAGCATCAGAATCTACACATCAATATTGAAATGTACCAATATGTCTCAGGTAGAGGCATGCTATTATTATTTATGGTTTCAAATAGCATTCTTGATTTTTTTTTTTATAACCAACTGTTTTTGTGCAGTTGCTGAGTATCTTCAAGGCACTTCAAAATCAGCCTATCTATCCAATGCAAGCATCAAAGCACAGCAATTAAGCTGAGAGCTGCTAGCTGCTACATAGAGTAAGAAAGGCCCTTTTCCTGTCATATGAGAGATGGTCCAGGCTTTGTTTGCTTCCTGCTGCCGCCCCCCCCCCCCCCGCCCCCAAGAGTGAAGAGCAACATAATTGATGGCATGAGACTTAAATCTCGTCAGGAATGTTGCTTCTGAGTCAAGACTGAGTGCAGAGGCCTGGATTCAGTGTGTGCGTGTGTGTGTTTGTGCATGGGTGTGTGTGTGTGTGTGTGTGTGTGTGTGTGTGTGTGTGTGTGTGTGTGTTTAGGGATGGTGACTGGGGAAGGAAGCATAGAAAGTCAAGGAAAAGGCTAATCTCTTCCTATAAGTCTCTCTGAGTGGCAAATAAAAGAATACCCTGGTACTTCTGATGAGCAACTGTTGCAATCATCCTGTAGAAGAAAATGTGGAGATTTGAGTAAACCCCTCTCATCAGGCCTTGCAGAACATAAACGGATCAGTGAAAGATGAAGGGCCAATTCAGTAAAATAAAATAGAGTCCTGAGGTGATTCAGAAGAAACACAGTGATTGTTTGTAAATGATGCCTAATGATAATTTTTCATGAGTTGTGATTTTTGTAGCTTGCATATCCTGATGAATTACTCCAAGGCTCTATTATAATTTGTGACCTATACACAAAGACATCAAAGTGAAGTAGTTATCTGTATTTCATTGTCAATAAAAGGTTTTCTCCCACACCAGAGACCCCCTACTAATCTGTCTCTCAGCAATAGTTCCCCTGAAGATTATGATTACATTGACCAACAAAATGATTAAGTAGTGAGAGAGAGCTACTTCAGATACTTACAAATGCTTGTAAGGGCTGACAGGGTAGGCTTAAAATTTAAATTGAGATTTATTTCCATTAAAAATTGTTGATAGGAATTTTCCTATCTCATGTCAAAAGACCTGTGCAGCATCATGGCTGACAGCGGATTTATCCAGAGACTGACTTAATGCTAACAAACATGCTGTTCCCATGGTCAGCAGAAGTAAAACAAATGAGCTTAGCACATTTCAAATGGATCTTTGGCATAGCATCAATCAATTAAATTCTGCCTGGCACTCTTAGGTTAATATCAAAGTGTACAATAAGACAGCATGCACTTTGTTTAACACGGTGTGCGGTCCTGTAAAGCGTCCTATGCAGTTTTCCTGATTCCTCCACATCTAGACTTGAATGTCTAACAACAGTAAAGCAAAAGCTAAGGAAATGTGACCAAAGCTTGTTCTTGTAGCTTTCTTTTTCCTTAAAACAACTAAGTCCAAGTGTAAAGACAGGGAAGGCAGCAAAAAGCAAGAGCTGGGCATGTTAAAAAGATGGGTAGACAGTCTAGAAAACTCAAACTGTATGTGAGTTATGTATGCAGGGGAAGTTGACTCCATACAGTAATAATGAGAAACATGTAAGTGGCCTTGAGGACTCAGACTGGAGTCTGGAAGCTTCTGAAATGATTCTCCACTTGTGTCTGTGTATGTGTGGATATTTCCTAGACCCACTGGATGACTGTGTGTGTGTGTGTATGTGTGTTTGTGTGTGTGTGTGTGTGTATGTGTATACACTTATGTACATACGTATATATCCTAACACTGGGGCTGCACCGATGGCTCAGTGGTTAAGAGCACTGACTGGTCTTTCAGAGTGCCAGGGTTTAGTTCCTAGCACCCATATGGTGGTTCACAACCCTCTGGAACTCTAGTTCTAGAGGACCTAATACCCTATTCTAGCTTTCTCAGGTATCACACATGCATATGATGCACAGGAATATATACGGACAAAACATTCATTCGTATAAAGTAAAACAGCAACAAATGAGATGGGTTTACACTTTTAAAAACACATTAACAATGAAATACAAAAATCATACTGGAAGGTGGTGGTGCAAGCAAGCCTTCAATCTCAGCACTAGAGAGGCAGAGGTAGATGAATCTCTGTTAGCTCAAGGTCAGCTTGGTCTACAGAGCAAGTTTCAGGACAGCAGAGCTACACAGAGAGATCCTGTCTCAAACAACAAAAACAGAAATTATAAAATGCTATTATAATCAAAGTGATGTGGGTGTGGCCTCTCCCTGAAGGTCTTATTGCAGTGTGCTCTTCCCTTTGTGATGATATGAGGCAATGCTTGAAGGAAGCACTTCTTGGTTTGCTCTTTGGCACTTCATTGCCTTGCACTTTGAGACCGTTATTAAGTTAAACAAGGTCTCTCTGAACACATTGTAATCTGACACCTGAAAAAGCTTATAAGTGATAATTATGAGGATAGTATAACAGAGTGGAAACAAAAGTTACATAAGGGAGGAGTCATGTCCAGACCATATTGAACAGGACTATAAGCAAAACTTCTAGGGTCCCAAGGGCAAAAGCGTGTGAAAGAGTTCACATATACACTTTTTTTTCAACCAGATACTTAGTGATTTATGTGTACTTACTTCGTGGGCTTTATTATTTTTATTTTAAAACATGTCAACAAATTCTGTGATGCAACTCTTTCAACTATTGCTCTCTACCTCATTGTTTGAGACAGCATCTCTCACGAACCTGGAGCTCACTCATTGGCTGGATCTCTGCAATCCTCCTTTCCTTGCCCCTGATATTGAGATTTCAGGAACAAGCTCCTACTTCCAGCTTTTTGGGTGGGTACTGGGTATTTAAACTCAGTCCTCATGCTTATGCAACATGCTTGGCTTTACCCACCAAGCCGCCTTTCTTGCTCTAAAGAGGCAACATCTTTACCCTTTCTTGAATCTGGACTAGATTTTCATACAACAGGGTGAACTGATAATTAAGTTTTGTGACTTCAGAGACAAAGTTATAAGTGGCAATCACTTTCTGTTTGATTGGCTGGGACAGTTTTTTATTGGGAGCCCTGAGCCATTACAGACGTTTAAATATTATAGGGCTACCATTTATAGGAAACCCAGGTCACTCGGAAAGGCCATAGGTGGATCACCCAAGACTTGTCACCATATGCAAAAGAAAAGCTATCTCAAGATGATCCAGGCCTAGCTGTTGAGTGACACTCTTCCCTCTATCCTCAGGTACCTCAGTCTTCTGAGTTTTGGTGTCGAACATTTTGGAGAAGAGAGACATCACCTTGCCACACTCTGACCCAGAGCACAGTAAAATACCTGCTTCACAGCACCAGGTTTTAAAATGGCTTGTGCTGCTAATAATGCAAACAGGATTTCATGCCAGATTTAAAAACATGGGTTACCATATCAAGAAACATAGGACCTGTCTGTCAGGCAGGCAGGATTCATTTGTTGAAAGCAGCAATACCAAAAAAAAAAAAGGAGGGGGGTGTCATTGTTTTGCTTTTTTGTTGTTGTTGTTGTTATTGTTTGTTTTAAGAATTTATTGGATGAATATGAGGTTGAAAGGCCATAAAGGAGTATTTCTTCCTGGTCTTGTCTAGAGGCCTTTGGATTCCTTGGTAGAAGAGACTGATAAAACTCAAGACTCATTCACTTCTTAAAGGTCCTCTGGCCACAATTATACCACTCAGATAAAGATCTTAATTTCAATGCAACCAGCCCATCAACTCCAGGAAGAAGAGTGTGCCCCACCCTTATCTACCTGAATACAGACTTGGTAATTGCCATCTTGACTAACACCCATGTAAAACAGGAAGGGATAAGCACCCCCAAGGAAAACAGGATACCCTGTTTAAGAAAGGAGAAACAGGTACAGGGCAATTAAAGCCCATGTGAGATGGGACAGGTCTCTTCTCCAGTTCCCTGCGGACATTGGTGATCTCATGCTCTCAAACTAACTTTATTCTATAGTTAATATTATCAGAAGATGATCGAGGTAGGGTAGGGTTTTAGTGACTACTTTGGGCTTGGCAAAGGAAAACATTAAAAAGGGACAGTACCTCATATCCGAGACCATATGGTGGGACCTCAATGGGAAAAATTAAGCTTCCCTTTAAAATCCAGAACAGAATTTTTAAAAGGATAGCTGAAGCCAGATGTGGTGGTATACACCTTTAATTCCAGAACTTGGGTGGCAGAGGTAAGTGGATCTCTGAATTCGAGGTCAGCCTGGTCAACATGGCAGGGGTGGGTTGGAGGGTGGGGGTCTAGGGGGTAGGGGTGGGGAAGTTGGGCAGGTGGGGGTGTGTGGGGTGTTCCAGGACAGCCAGGGGTACATGGAGAAGCCTGTCTCAAAAAAACAAATTATAGCTTATAGTAAGAGTAAGAAACAGAACTATCATGAGAACAGGATGCAGGGGACACCTGGCTTGCATAGCCTTTGAGGGGGAAGTGGGGCATTCCATTCCATGTGATTTAGTCTGGGACAGTGTAGGAGCCAACATCTATGGAGGAGCCAGGTATTGGGCAAGACCCTAAATTAAGGGTTGTGCAGTCATTATCAGAGTATGGCTTATTGACTCTGTCTCAGTGAGAGCTGCAGAGTAGGGTATGCAAGTCTGGTTTCTCCAGGCTGTGAGATCTGACCAGCAGCTTAAAGGGGCAGGCCCATGATCTGTCAGTCTCAGGTTCTCAGAATGCATAGGGATTCTCCCCCTTGATCTGCTGTGACAGCAACAGGGCATGGATGTTTCTCAGGCTTACTGAATATTTTGGTAACATCAATATTCACCTTTTCTTAATATTTCCTGACTTAACCTATCTGGTTTGGGTTCAAGAACATACTACACAATAGATAATGTATCAAGACAAGGAGTTGAGTTTTTATAGTTCTTGGAGCTGAGGAGGCCAACATTAATGTGTCAGCATCAATCAAGGACCATTTGTGGAAAATGGAATGTTAAGAAAGGGCAGGGGTAGGGTATAAGAGTTCACACTCCTACCCTCAAGTCCATTTATAACTGGTTTCTGTTCATTCCTGAGGGCAGAGCCCTCTTGAGCCGAAACTCTTCCCTTAGTCCCACATGCCTCCAAGACTATTGCAATGAGGATTAAGGTTCCATCACATGAATTTTGGAGCACACAGTCAAGCCACAGCAACATGCCCACCCCCAAGCTACTGGGACACGAGGAGCTGTTAATGACAAACAGCTTCCTCTTCTCCAGAGACCTGCTCTCAGCTAAAGAGAGGTTTCCTTCCTCCCCACTGTTGGTGACTAAGAGCCATAACTTACAGTCAAAAGATTGGTGTTAGGTCCCAAACTAGATGCTGCTCATGCCTGGCCCACCTGCAGCTGTGCTAACTGATTATACATGAGATCCACAGGCTAACAGACTCCAAACAAACTAGCAGGGACTGTCAAGGACACACATCCTATGACAAATACACATGAACTAAATGAACCCCTGCCCATCTCAAGTTGAGAGACTCCCCACCCAGCTGTGCAGCCTAGACAACAGCTACAGCCTGATTATGAGCGTATACTATGAACCATGGGCCAACCTTAGCATGGAACCTCCTCTAAAATCTATAAAAACAGGACACTCCTCCTCACTCTGCCGAGGGGGCCTGAACTCTCCTCAGAGCCACTGCTGTGCTGCTGTCTGTCAGTCAGTCTGTCTGTCTGTGGTGTTAATAACTCTTCTAATAATTCTATCTTGGTATCCCCCTTTACGTCCTTTAAGGCCCGAAACCTTCCAGTTGGTCTCCTTTGCCCAAGGGGTGACAGCTCTCTGTTGTACCCATGAGAGCCCTCTGCCTTTGAGGAAGGCCACAGCCAATCTTAGGCCACTCCCTTTTCTCTGAGACTTTGCACCTCACAGGTTTCTAAGGAGAACATGTCTTTAGTTGATCACTCTCTTTTTCCTTTTCTTTCCTGCCTGCTTCTGTCTCTCTCTTTCTCCTTTCTTCCATAGCCCCCTTCTTTTCTTTGACAAGATCTTGCTTTATAGCCCAGGCTGACCTTGAACTCCCTGTCCTGTTAGCCTTCTGTGTGCTGAGAATACAGCATGTGCTTATTATTATATTATCATTATATTATTAAACTACCTATTTATTTAGTTTTATGTGTAGGTGTGTGCCTGGGTATGTGCATGCACAAACCTGAGATCAGAAGAGATATCGGGTTCCTCTGGAACTGGTTACAGATGGTTGGGAGCCTGGCACATGGGTGCTGGGAACCTAATCTAGGTTCTCTGCAAGAGCAGTAAGTGTTCTTAAGCACGGAGGCATCTTTCCAGACCTCAGAACACTTTCATAAGAGAGTCTGACCTCAGACTCTGTTTCTAGGTGACCAGACTAGGTCTGGGACTCTCAAATTTTGATGTGTAATGTAAGTGACTTGGAGAGCTTTCTAAAATCATGACTCTGGGCTCCAATCTCAGAATTCCTAAAGTAGCAGATTGGGGATGCTCCTGGCCAAATTCTAACAAATTATCTGCTGAGACTGGTGTAGCCAGGTCTGGGCACCACACGCAGAGAATCATTGTTCTGACAATTGCTAATATGTGTGATTTCAAGTGCTGGGAGGTTTCCTCCAAATCAAGCTGTGGTATCCCTGCCTCCCCCAGGACCTATAATTTGTACTTGACTTTTTCATTAGGAGGCTGTACGTTCAAATGTTATCTAGAATGCAAAAGCAAGGGGTCTTTCTCCTGACCAACCACCTCCATTGTAGCGTGGCTTATTTCTCCAGTTCTCTAGTGTACCTCTGAAAAAGAAGACAGTGGGTTCAGACGTCTGCTTTCTGTTGCTTTAAATGATAACCATGGATTGGGGGACTTGTGACAACCTGAAGTTTATTCTGCTCATGGCTGTGGAGGCTGGAAAGTTCAAGGACACGTTGCTGGCATCTGCTGAGTGTTGCAGGGTATTTGAGCAACTTGGGTAAAGGGGTATCACTGTTTTAGCTTGCCTGCCAAAGGGTCCTGATTGGTATAATAAAAGAGCTGAATGGCCAGTAGCTAGGCACAGTTTCCAGGGAGCGAGAGGAACTCTGGAGGAATATGGGGCATGTGAGGAGACAGTGAGCCATGAAAGGAGTACGACATAAGAGTGGAGGAGAGGTAAAAGGCCATGTGGACAAAACATGAATTAGTAGAAGTAATTTAATTTAGATTATAAGAGCTAGTTGGGAACAAGCCTAAGCTAAGGCCCAGCTTTCATAATTAATAAGAAGTCTCCATGTCATTGTCATGTTTGGGGAGCTGGCGACCCAAAGAAAGTCTGACAAGAAAGCCCATCTACAGCTAAGGGCTTCTTACTGAATCCTAACACATCAAAGGGGATTCCATGGCAAGACTGAGTATACTAGCTTGTACTAGTCAGTACTTGCTAGTGCTACCTTTCTTCCTACAAAGCCGCTAACATCATCATTGGGGCCCCATCATTTAATCCAGTTCACCTCCAAATTGTTAACATGAATTTGGGGATTACGTTGCCAACATAAGGATCTTTTGGAAATTAACAAAAAGGTAAAGTCTTGCTCAGGTAAATACAATGAACAAGCAAAACAAAGGAACAGTCTCTCTCAAGCACTTGCACCTCATCTTGATTTCAGAATCCAGAGTCTATAACCTAAACTAAAACCTTCACAGGCAGTACTGTACTCATAAACCCAGTTGGAAAGCGTGTGAAAAAATCATCAGAGTTGAACTTGAAAACTGTGGCCTGTACATAGGCAGGTTGATCTAAAAGAGGTGCCGAATCTTCAGCTTTTCTCAGCTTGAGGCCAGCATGCCTGGGGCCAGCTCCATATGGCACATATAGTTTGAGAAAAATGGATCAACCATATGATTCCATTAGGAAACTAGAGCCCCCATATTGCATTTCAAGATCTGCAGAATTACTGAGAAGACACGCATTATGAAGGAAAACAGGATTTGACTCTCCTGTTTGTATAAAGGATGCTTAGTCAAATCCACACCAGAGCAATTCCAATGTCATGATCCATGAACACATTTTGTTTTTTTAATGTTTTCCCTTCTGTGTATTTCATGGTCTTTCTTTTTCTTTCTTTCTTTTTTTTTTTATTACACACACACACACACACACACACACACACACACACACACACACACAAGACTCAGGCATATGAAATGCTTAAATGACTCCACATTGCCCCTCCTGATGGCTTGGTTTTGATGGATGATGTGGGATTGCGCAGCTCATTGCAAAGTAATGCTTTTAACTTAAATCAAATCAGTTTTAAGTGAATATGTTTTACACATTTAGGCTCCAGAGTCAGGGAAAAGCTTTCCAATGCTGCCCCCCACCCCCCAAAAGATAGCAGTTTTGAGACACTCCCACTGATGGAGGTAGTGTGGGGAGATGCTTCTCTTGCTTTGTCTTTAAATGTCCACAAGTTTAGGATCCTCGGGGCTACTGTCTTCCTAATGAAGCAGCTAATGATGTGTGAATTATCTATCCTGACAACCCCTTTAATAAAAACAACAGGCCCCTGTCCTCACTATAGCGCCTGGGCTGCTAAATAATGACAGGCTAGCTGCTTATCGGAACACAGTATCTCTAAGTAAAGAACCGTCCTTGTCTTTACACAGCAGCTCTGAAAATTCCTGGTGAACACAGAAAAGAATAGAGCCATAAAGATCTCGGGGGAGGCAAGGGACACTTCGCTGCCATCCTGCTGGGGCTTGGTGTGCAGGGCCACCCAGGTTTTAGGACTGCTTTAGAAACCTACAAGCGGTATTGGGACACCGCTTCCCTGGGAAGTACTCTTGATAGCGAGGGCTGGGCTGGGGGTGGGGTGGAGTGGGGGGTAGGTGGGGATGGTGGGGGTTACTGCTTAAAATTTATGCGGCCGAATCTCTTCACTCTCCCCCACCCTGGAGCATGGGATGCTGGCTTCTCGGAGGATTTCAAAAACCCGATTGTTTGTTCTGAAAAAGGACTGATGTTTGAGAAGGGAGAATGCTGGGCCCACATTAGCCCGCAAAGCTGGCTGGAAGGGCAGCTGTGGAGGGAGTCACTGAGGGAGGTACTTTGCTGCGACTGACCTGCACAGTTGGAGTCCATGAAAGCCAGGCTTGTGAGGAGCTGGAAAACAAGCCCAGACCTAAACAAAGCCTTTCCCCCCTTTCATTTGGTGGCCACTTTTAAGGAAAAGTGCATTCTCTTTCAATCCCTCAATAGGCCCCGGATTGGGACGCACAGGCCGAAGTCCAATCTCTTTATCGTTATCCCTGGGTTGAGAAAATCCAAGCCGGCCTTGTTTGGGCAGGGCCAGTGTTCCTTTAAACAGATCAAGGAACTGTTTGTCTAACCCTCACCATCCGAGGTGACAGATAGCACAGCAAAGCAAAGAGAATGACGTGCATTCACAAGCACACACAGACCTTTCCATTTGTCCCTGGGAGGGACCAGTCGGGGCAGGACCGCTCTTTCAAATGGCTTTGACGTGCAAATTATGTGCTGGTTTCTGAAAAGCTTCCCCCAGTAGGCCTTGCTGGGAAAGGCTGCCTTCTCTGGCTACTGCCTGCTTTGGGAAAGTACCAGGGTTTGAAAAAAGAAAAGGGCCGGGTTAGCTCAGGTGAAGATGGTCGAGTCCACCACCAACACCCCGCCCCCGAGAGTGGAGAGGTGAATATCCTGCCAATGATCAATTATAGGGTGAACAGCTATCTCGATTTTCCAGAGTGGGGCCACACACCCACCCACCCACCCACCCCACCCCCTACCCACACCCACTTCCCCATCTCCCACCCCATACCTGCCCAAGATGGGGGGTAATTCACTGTACCAAGTAAACCTGAGTCACTGTCCACTGTGGCAAGCATGAAATGCATAGCTAACCTGAGACTCCAGGGTCGTCCGGTTCTCAATGTTGCATTGATCTCCCAATCTTTTCTCTAAGTGCTGTCATCCCACTAGGTTAGGTTTCCTCTCTGTTTTCAGTCTCTAGGCTCTGTGCACTCAAAGATGGCGAATAATTAAAGCCAGCATCAGCAGGAGTCAGAGGATGGGGTATCTATCATAATTATTAGAGACCTACTTGATGCCAGGTGATACATTGCATATTTCACATTTATTAATGCCCTGACCCCCACCAGTAGTCTTAGGAAATAAGTCATATTTTGCATGCCTTGCAAAAGGTGAAATAAAGAATTGAGAGGTTTAGATGATTCTTTCTTTTTCTAGTTTTTTAAGACAGGATTTCTCTGTGTAACACTGGCTGTCCTGGAACTCACTCTGTAGACAAGGATGGTCTGAAACTCATAAAGATCCACCTGCTTCCACCTCCCAAGAGACAGTGTCTCTTGTACCCATGCTTACCTAAAACTTTCTATGGTAGCTGAGGAGGGTCTTGATCTCATGGTCCCCCTACCTCCAATACACCCAGCTATTATTGTTCTTAAACAGTTGAGCTATATCTTATTCATAAGATGGTATTCCAGCGCTGATATCAAACCATTCAAACAGTAAAGAGATTGTATTGGCTTTGTGTTACTGTAATAAAATCCTCTAGCCAACTAACCTATAACAAAGAGGTTTATGTTGGCCCAGGTTTCAGACTATGATCACTTGGCATGGGCAAGGCAATGCACGCTGGGAGAAATACATAGAGGAGCTATTAGCCTCGTGGCTATGTTGAGAGGAGAGAGAGAAGGAAAGGAAGAGGGAAAAAGAGAGACAGAGACAGAAAAGAGAACACAACATCCTACAATCTCCTTCCAAGACTTGCCCTCAATTACCTAAAGCTTCCCACTGCCCCCCCTCCAATACCTTCAAACTGAAGCCTTCCACAACTGTGTTTTTGGAAGACACTCTGGATTCAAACACAGCCCACCTAAGGAAACTCCCATTTTGTTTCTACTTCAAATAATACTTCTGTAATTATTTCTGTGTACTTGCAGGATTTTTAGCTGTGGAAGGAGTGTATATTATGATACACACTCTGATATAAAATTGTTCTAATGTTGATGTAAATCAACCAAGTGTTTGAGTCCTCACTGCATTATTGTGTTGGGAAACAACCTAGTTTTAGAAAATGTTCTAATACTGGCCAGTCTGCTAGTGAAAGATTAGGATTTCATGTTTTTGAATTTTCTTCTATTCTTCTATCTTGGTATACATTTATTTGGCATTCTCTTAGCACACGAATGCCTAGGCCCAAGTCCAATAGGCTAAGTCAGTGTTTATCAAAGTACTCGAGTGTACAGAACACACAATGAAAATCAGCGATCTTGTGCTATACTGTGGAAGAACTTTATACCTAATTCTGCAGGAGACCAGAACCCAGGGGAAAATGCTGGTTCAAGTCTATAGTGATAAAAGAAAAATTGGAGTGTGTTTCAACTGGTCATATCTCTTACTCTAGTTGGTCTTAGCTCTGGAGCTAGGGGTCTTGGAAAATTTAAAGGTCACCAGGACTTCCCCAAGCCACTGGTTGTAGCCACTGGTTGTAGGGTGCTTTGTCTTGCCAATGCAGAGAGGGAAATTCAAGGAACATGGAGGGTAATTTTAGGGAGGTTAAGGAGCTTAAGGAGAGAGAGGAGGGCCGTGGAAGGCAGTGTTCCAGTGCGGCAGGAAGGGTCCCTATGAATGCAATAGCTTCAAGATGCTACACTGGGGCCTTTAAAAAAGACCTATGGCAGAGACTGGTGTAAGACATGGGGGGAGGGGGCTGGATGAACTGGTCAGACTCGTTGGTCTAAGTGTCCAGGTCATCCATCTCAGTTCAGTCACATCCTCACATACAGCTGTCAGGCAAAGTAAAAGATAACAAGGAACCAGACACCAGCTCCCAGACACCAGCAAAGAGTCTGTGAACTGCCACCTTGGGATCCAGTCTCTATCTTCAGTTTTAACAATTAGGTGACAAGCACACCGAACAGCAGTTCCCAACCTGTGGGTGGAGACCCCCTTGGACTGCTGAACAACCAACTCTTTCACAGAGGTCACATATCAGATATTTACATTACAATTCAAACAGTAGCAAGCTTGCAGATGTGAAGTGGCAATGGGATAATTTTATGATTGGGGTCACCACAACATGAGGACCCAGCTATAGGAAAGTTGAGAACTACTGCCAGAGAGGGACTGCCTCTTGGATGCTACACAGAAGAAATGACACTCCGTGGAGATGAAGGCTGGGTTCTCAGATCGGCTGCTTGTCAGGTTTATCCCAGACGCCAGAACTGTCTCTTTGCTTGTATGAGAGTGATGCTTCCTGAATCACACTGGTGGCAGGGTTAGGTAGGTAAGAAATTGTTCTGTGTGGGTTTCATTGGTAAGAAAAATAAGAAAAGAACCTTCTTGCAATTCAACACCCAGCTTTTCAAGTTCATTCAGCTTTGACTTTTTCAAGTACAAAGAACAGGGCCTTCAGAGCTCCTTCATTTCACCTTTCTAAATGGTGTAACTATTGTCATTGTTGCACACAGTATGACTGGTGGACTTGTTCCCAGTCAAGAACAGTCATCTCCGGAAGAAAGGAGGAAAACGAGCTTGGACAGTGACTGAAAGGACTATAGCCTGCACTGTCACTTTGGAGGAAGGGTGTGGGTAAAGCCACAGGTGGTTTGCACATGGAAGAAGCTGGAATACCTTTAGCTCCAGTAGTGACTTGATAGTCTCTGTCAAACACAAAGAACAAGGCAACTACTCAGACCCTAAACCAAGAGAACTCAAACTGCCCAACTTTGTTTTGTTTTCATTTCACTTAGAGCATGTTTGCTAAGTTGCCTGCCAGTTGCCCCTGGGAAAACTGCCTACTGGTTGTTGTACCTTAGGAAAACACTCTGAAGATGTTATCTTCAAGAACTTTGCTTTTATGACTTTGGAAGGTGGTGGATTTAATTCTTGTTTGAAAAAAAAAAAATTGTTGGATTATTCTGATTCCCTTAAGAGAGCTTGAATGACTTTAGACAATTTCAGTTTCTCTGTTACATGAGTCTGTTTGCAGATGAGCAGTTTTCCCACTGGGCATGCTAAAAGTTTCCCTGGAGAACACAGAGCTCATGAAGCAGAGTTCCTTTCTGTCCCATCATGGAAAGTGAGTTCCTTCCATGTTTCCTGTGGGAAGGCCTGTGTCTCACTGACCACCAACCATTTATGTGCCCACATGAAGGGTGGAGTCTAGCTACTCTGTACTTTCCCCTAATTACAATAAAGCTACTTCTTATAATGTCCCCCAAACAGAGTACAAACAGCAGGGAATGCCTATGCATTTTTTTTTTAATACCAGCCAAAGTCAAACCTGTCAAATCAGAAGTCAGCATGCCATGTTTGGCCTGTTAACCACACACACACATACACATACACACACATACACACACACACACACCGCCCCGCCCCACCTATGTTCACTTTCTTCCCATAAGCTGTAGCAAGGCCTTTAGAAGCCCCAGAAAATGGTAAGATAAGGTAGCTGGTTTTTTTTTTTTTTGTTTGTTTGTTTGTTTTTTTATCCCTTCTGCATGTCTTTTGATGACGGTATCCTCTCCCACTGAAGATCCCAGATCTTCAGTGCAGGTGATGAATTTATACCCATCTCCCACGTTACTTGAACTATATCTTGAACTCCAAGCAATAAAACACAAGCATTATACCTTTAAATTACAAAAGTTTCCTTAGTAGGTGTTCAGCTTGTTAATTGTGGGGCTTTCTGCCACGTACAGGGCCTGACCCTAATTAGCTTCTGACCCCAGACACACTCAAAGTGATGTGGCTCTAGCCCCACTTGCTGATTCTGGACAAAGTAAGGCTAACACCTGTGTTCCCTTCCCCTGTGTGCACTTTTGAACACCCTAAGCACCAGGATAGGTCTGCATTCAGTGCTGCTGGAGAGGAGGAGAAAGGCTGTGTCCTCTGAGTGGCATGTTCTTTTATCCAAGAGTCTTCACAGGAGAAAGCCAGACCAAAACACAGAGAAAAAAAGGTACAAATCCGGGGCAGCCGGGGTTGGGGGGGGGGTCCTTCAGTATGTCCGAGGGTTGTGCTTTATTGAAGCTACAGAAATTGTGAGTCTGGCTTGAAGCAATCAATAAATCAAATGCAACATCTAAGGTAATTTCAGAGCATTCCCCGAGAAACAGGGCTCATTCAGCAGCTCCTCTATCACTTAAAACAGAGTGCTTTGTCTTTGGGTTGCTGAGTAGCTATGAAAGCAATTCCAGGGCAGGCAGTCAGATAAAGCAAACTTAATTCCTATCCTGTAATGACGAGGTAGGCACCACACAGAACTGCTTTTAGATTGGCTTTGAGTAAACACAGATGAAGAGCTTTGTATCAGAGAGAAAGAAACACACACACACACACACACACACACACAGAGAGAGAGAGATAGAGAGAGAGAGAGAGAGAGAGAGAGAGAGAGAGAGAGAGAGAGAGAGAGAGAACCACCTTACTTGGGAATATACAAGAATCAAAGGGAATTGCGTTCTGGCCTGGACACTAGCAAATCACTTCTGTTTCTGTAATGACTTCTTTACATTATTGAATACAATGGGAGTTTTAAGGGCAACTGCAATAACAGTTACTCATGAAAAATTAACAAAGAATTTATGGAAATGTAGGAAAAGTCCCAAAGCAATTAGTGTAGATTTCTCTGGAGTCTGAGGAAAGCCTGGATAATTGCATGCAGAACCTGTGGAAAGTGGCTATTTTCATTATCACCGGCTACAGAGAGTCCATTTCCATCACAATGGCTTATAATGACGTTAAAGCTAACACATAGAGACGTTGGAAAAGGTTACAACATGGTTTACCAAATGGTTTGATTTATGTAACGTGAGAGTGACACACTTCAGATGACTGTTACAGGGGACTGGAGGGGTTGACCTTGAATATTCAAAGGCTCCATGTGATAAGCAAATACAGCACAGCATCTGAAAGCTAATTATACATGCCCACCAGAGTGCATAGGGGGGGTTTAATTTGTCTCACCATTCATTGGAAGAAACCTGCACTGGGTTGCAAGCTGGTGAATGAACACCACCCTGACTCATCTCTTTTGTAGGGTGACTATTGTGTATGTTCAAAGGTGTGTCTGGGAGTGGCATTGTCTTAGAAAAACTATCTCCCTGGAACCCTGAGGAACCAGAGGTGACATTCTGAGAATCTGCATAGTACTTCCTATACCTTAAGAGAAATTAGACATTGTTTAAATGTTCTAGTCAAATGAATCAAAATAGAAAGCATGGCTACTTTATAGAGCTCATTCATGCATACCAGCATAGCACAGCCCTCTCCCAAGGCCAGGAGAGCTGGCTTCTTCTATGGCTGTCCAGAAAGGGACAGAGGGAAAAGGAACATAATATGTTAAGCTCTTATCAAGCCTCAGTCTGTCCTGTAATACATACACACACACACACACACACACACACACACACACACACACACACGCAGGCACGATGGGGGGGTGAATCTGGGTATCCTTTTCTATCTATAAAAAGCTACAGTGAAGGCTGTGCCTTGGATCTGAATGATTTTTTTGAACCATTAAATAGATCCATGCACTGAAGCCCACAGAATATTAATAACTTTCGTTAGCTGCAGTCTTGAAAGGATCATACAGTCTCAGTCTTATTTGGTAAACATTCTCTGCTTCAGAAGAGAAAAGGAAGAAAGAGATTATTTAAGTGTTTTCCACAAAAGCCTCAGCAGAGGTCCTTCTCCAAATGGACACAACTGCCTGGGGACAAACGTCAGCACAGTTCAAGCTTTGTTCAAAGAACTGAAAGGCTCCAGCAGCCCACACAGGGGTACACTTAGGGAAAGCATTAAGAGAATCAATCTAAAATAACACCCCCACCTTCACATCCCAACCTGGCAAATACACTTCCAGTAGATGTGACAATCATATTTTGACAGTTCCGATAGCTGATAACGGATGGGTGGGTGGAGATTCTATTTGCCATGGGCCCTGTGTTTACACAATTACAGCTTTGCTGTTTGCCTGGGCCACATTAAGGATGTAAAAAGCAGAGAGAGCAAACAGAAGCCAGTATTTGTGGTATTATCAATGCAAAGTGATACAGGCCCCCAGCAGTACTGTCCCTGTTCATTTTTAATTTTCTTTTTCTACATCGCCCTGTAACCAAAGGGCAGAAGATTCCTGTAGCTCTGAGCTTACCATCTTTGGCACGCCTCATTGTCACCTCAGACACATTTTTAAAAGCACATTGTTCACCTGGTTAGAGAAAGCAAAGAAGAAAGGATGAATAGAAGGCTTTGTCATTAAGGGAGGCTGGCATTTCACTGGAGCGTAGCTTTGACATTCAACACCCTTGTACCTGAAGCTCCTGGCCAGCTCTACTCAAGCACATCAAATAAAGCTGTTTAAAACTACTTGTAATATGTTTTGATATACAGATTTTTTTTTTCAATTTTGCTGAGCAACAGACAGACATATTTGGGAGTTGCATAAACAAATACGTTCAACTGTGCTGTGGATTAACCTAAAGTGACACATTTATTTAAAAATCTGCCTACGACTTGTCCTCATTGATTAGATGCCCTTAAGAAAGTAAGGCTGATGAAATGAATGCCATTAAGATGCAGGGTGCCTCCCCCACTGCTGCATTTGATGGCTGACACATTCCCCAGAGTGGGAGATCGGATGGCTGATAAGCTAACGCTGAATTATAAGCACTTGGTGGAATGTCACTGGCAAATAAAAGTCTACTGTTTTGCTTGCAAAGCAACTGTCTGCCTTAACAGCACAAAAATGGACACGATGCAGAGTGATTTCATCTTGTGTGCTCAGAATATAAACGAACATGTACTCTGTGTGTACATTTTCATGGCAGAAAGCAGCCCCAAGCCAGGGTGGCTTGTTCCTGGCTGCAGTACCATTGATCACAAAAGTAGAAGGGCCTTGCCAAGGACTTTGTCGATGTTGTCAGGGCTCCAGTGAGCATCGGGTGATTTTTGCTGTCGCTAGCTGTTTGTTACCTGAGCTTTCACTGGCTTGGAAGGGGCAAGCAGGGTTGGGTTGGTGGTGGCGCCAGGATGCGGAGAGCAGAAAAAAGGACAACTTGGTCCTTTTTGGAATTGGAGGCATAAACTGAATTTGAGGTGTGATGCGAAGGGTTCGGAGAGTAGAAGTCATGTCTTTCCAGCCGTATGGCCTCGAGAAATCGCTTCAATTTGCTGAGTCTCCAGTTTCTTCTGCTGAAAAATAGGGCTAATGTTTGTTTCTTATTGAATTGTGAAGATGCTGTAGACTTAAGTACACAAGGTGCTTTGTCAACTGTCCAATACTGTACAAAGGGTTAGGGGTCAATGAGGCAGCTTCACAACCTTACTGGGCAGTGTTGATTCCCAGGATGTAGACACTGGCCCCTCTCCACAGGCAGTAGATCCCTACATTGGAGTTCGTGTCCTGTCTGGTGTTAGAGTCAGCACCTCCCCCACACACATTGAAACTAGTTCCAGACCCAAACAACACTATGCAGAGCATCATTTAGATTATAGTATGGCTGAGAGAGCTGAGGTTTAAGTGATCAGCCGTCAATTATGCTGTTTAAAATGAAAATATTGAAGGACAATGAGATGTCCCAAAGGACAATGAAATACTAGTCAAGTTAGGCTTTACCTCTTCTTCTTTATGTGTGTACATGTGCAGGTGTGTGTGTGTACGCGTGTGCGTGCGTGCCTGTGTGCGTATGCACACCTGCAAGGCCAGAGGTCAACCTCAAACTAGTGTTCCTTATGATCTGTCTGCCTTGAGTTTTGAGATAGGGTCTCACTGGGACTGGGGGCTTGGCCATTAGGCTAGGCTGGCTGGCCAGGAAACCTCGGGGGGGATATACATCTTCTTCATTTCACCAGGACTGGGTTCACAAACTTACACTGCTATACATACCTGACTTTTCACTTGCCTGGTGGGGATTGAACTCATATCCTTATGCCTGAGAAGCAGGCATCTCCTCAGACCCTGGAATTATTTTGATTTAAAGGACATTTGAGCTTCTTTTTTGTGTGTTATTTCTCTTCATGAACAACTGTGCACCGAAGCAAAGTCTCCCTTACATTTATCCTTATGAACCTTCCTTCATTTAAGCCTTTCTCCTGGACCATGCTCACTGGCCACATCATATGTGACTTCTGTGATTGTTCAGGGTCCCAGAACAGATCTCATGGCTGTCTGTCAGTAAAGACATTCTGCTGCCCATGGGCTAACTCCATGATCCAGAGAACTAGGGTACTTGGTGCCAAGTGTGATGGCCTGAGTTTCACCTCTGGAACCTATGTGGTGAAAGGAGAGAACCAACTCTAAAGTTGCCCTCTCAAGTCTATGGATGCACTATAATAAATAATAAGCCCCTCCCATAATTCCCATAATTAAAACAATATGTAGTAGGGTTTTTTGTTTTTGTTTTTGTTTTTTTTTTTTTGTTTTGTTTTGTTTTGTTTTGTTTTGATATTGAGGCTTTATCGTGAAAGCTGGGGTCAAAGTTTTACAAAAAACTGACAGCAACACATTCACTGTTCCCACCAATCCCTACCTCACACTCCAGTCTCCATCCCTGGTCTGGCTCCTGGCCAGTTTTTTCTCTGATCATCTTGATGTCAGTGGAACATTGTCTGTAGGGAAGGCTATTGGTGATGAGGGGGAGAGACAAGAAGCATAGAAAGGGGACAAAGGTCAGTGTTGTTCATCTACTTATTTATCTATCCATGCTGTCCAGTTCATTCAGTAGAGTTCCTGTTGTTTGGTAAGCTAAAAACAAACAAACAAACAAAATGTAGGAGCAATCTTCACACTACAAAGGTAAAAATTCCATTGGGAGGGTTGCTAGCTCCTTTTCTTGTTGTGGTAAAATATTTGAGCAAAGCAACTTAGGAGGCAGGAGGTGTTTACTTTGGTCCATGGTGTATTGGTAGAGTTCATTGGAGTAGGGGCATGAATCACAACAGCCAGAGTGGCAAGCACCTTGTCACATTGCATCTCAGTCAGGAAGAGAAGAGAAGGGAATGTTGGTTCCTGGCTTGCTTAGTTATTTCATCATCCCAGCCCATAGAATGGTATCACCCACTCCAGATGGGTATTCTGTCAACTAAACTTCTTAGAGGCTCTTGGAGGTGTTTCTCAACCCCACCAAGTAATAGAGAGCTGCTGTCTTCAGTGTATATATTAATCCCGAAGAAGTAGGTTATGTGCCAGTGAATGAACACCCTAGTAATAGGACGATGATGTTGCCAGTGAGAGTGAGGGCAAGCAGGCAAAAAGCAAAAGCTTCCTTCTTCCATGTCCTTTGATGGGGGCTGCCAACAGAAAGTGTGAGCCAGACTTATGATGTCTTCCCACCTCAATGATCCAAGAAATATCTCTCACAGATATGCCCATCTGCATGACTTTTAGTTGATTACAGATATGGCCACATTGACAACTAAGATTGGCCATAATAATCTCTTTAATTATTGCACCATTTTTCTCCACACCGGCCTTGCCATGCTTCAGACTTTTTCATGCTTGTTTCTACCACAAACTCATAGCATTTTTTGCATTTATTTATTCACTTATTTATTTGTGTGTGTTGTGGGGTAGTGCCTTGACACATGTGTGGAAGTCAGAAAACAACTTATGGAAGTCAGTTCTCTCCTTCTACCATGCTGGTCCCAGATACTGAGCTCAAGTCATCAGGTTTGGTGCTAAGTGCCCTTATTTACCGACCCATGTCAGCGGTCCAAACTGTACATGGCTTCCTGTTTGTTCCCTCTGCTGTCCTTTCTTACAGTAGATCTGGGTAAGAGCAGTGAGTAGTAACCATGACACAGCCCCAGTGCTGTCCTATCTTGAAATTTCCTCACCCAAAGGATTGGTGTGTACTTTTGAATTTAGTCTCACTCAAAGAGTGAGAACGCATGTTGAATGCAAACAGATTCTCAGAATGTAACAAGAATCATCTCCAGTTCCATCGCTGATAGAGTTCTTGTTCCCCTCTGAAACCTCCTGCCTGCATTTCTCTTAGCATTCTAGTTTTCCACATGTGCATTATGAAATCCACATCTGTTCTGCCATCTAGTTCCAAATGCCTGGAAAGTACCCTGTCAGATTACCACAGCAGCAGCCCATCTCTCACACAAGTCTTCTGTGTTAGCCACTTTTCTTGCTGCTGCAAACAAATACCACATAAAAAGTGATGTGAAGAAGGGAAGGGCTCTTCTTCACAAGGGTGTGGTCTATCATAGCAGAATGCCATGGTGCCAGGACTGAGAGTCATCTGGGCCCATTGCTTCTGCCACCATGTTTTCATCTTTTTATTTGGTCTATAATCCAATTTCATGGGTTAGTACCACCTACCTTCAGAGTGGGTCTTCTTCCCCCTTCAATATCTCTGAAGAGGTTCTTCTGGCCATGCTCATAGTATTGTCTTTAAGCTGACTCTAATTCTCTTTGAGTTGACAATGAGGATAGTCATTACTCTCCAAGGTTAGTTACTCGTGGCATCAAAATCAAGAGAAGGAGGCTTTGGATGGTTTATTAGCACAGAAGCCAGAGAGCAAGTTATAAATTAACCTGCACAGTTGCTATGTTATTTTTGTTTTTGAAACAGGGTTTCTCTGTGTAGCTTTGGAGCCTGTCCTGGTACATGCTCTGTAGACCAGGCTGGCTTCAAACTCTCAGAGATCCACCTGCCTCTGCCTCCCAAGTGCTGGAATTAAAGGTATGCACCACCACCCCAGCAATGTGCTATTATTTATAACCCATGCTTCATTGGAACAGTCCTTTAAATGCTGGATCATTCTGCTGAGTCTCATGCCCTACTCCCCTCCCCTACCCAGTCTCCTGCATCATAAATACTGTGAGCTAAGGCCCGCAGGCAGGCCAGTGCACAGGGAGCCCCAGATATCTGCTTTTACTTCATGGTTCTTCTAAGAGGCAAAGTCCTGGGATGTCACTGGAGTGTTAAGAACACACAGTGACTTATAAACAAAGAGAAAATAACCTATTTTTACATTGTTGTATAAAAATATAGAGTTTTTTTTTAAACCTTACTCAAGGAAATGAAAAGAAGAAAGTGAATTGGTTGACTGACCATGGGGTACTCTGGGAACAGCATAGTGTTGGCCATTTGGGATAAAGACATGGACAAGTTAGAGATGACCTCTGCCCTCATGCAGCTCATATCCCTGTTAGTTGTTCACAGACAGTGAACAACCTAATTATAGGTCATAACTTATGCTAGGATTGACAAAGACAGTAACACGGTGTTATAGAATAAGAGTTGGTAGGGGAGAGATGGTCTTCCATACTGTGCCACACAGAGAAGGGGTGATTTGTCAGATAGAATTCCAGGTTACTAGTTTATCTTTTCAGCCCACGGGCAGGACTCCAATTGTTCCTTATTATAATAGTGGTGATAAAGCAAGTTACACAATGTGCCTATGGAATTGTCCCTAGAAATGAAGAGCTACCATTACAAAGTGCCACTGACTGTCTTCCTTATTTTCTCGAAGTTCTGGAGGCTGGTGGGTGGGTGGGTGGGTGGGGAGTATGACATCCTGTTAGTAGCAGGGCTGGTTTCTGGTGAGGGCTCCCTTCTTAGTTCCTTGATGTCCATCTGTGTGTTCCTGTGTCTTTACAGTTTTTCTTAGTGTGTATATGTTTGTGTTCAGATTTTCATTTCTTATCAAGGCATCAGCCTTACTGGATCAGAGCCTATCCTACCGACTTCACCTTATTGTAAATATCTTCTTTATGATCTTATCCTCTGATAGTTTCATTTTGAAGCAGTGGGTTAGGACCTTAGCATAGGAGATTTTTGGAGAACTCTCTCCAGGCTGTGTGAAGAGAAACAAAACATGTCACTGTAAATTCTTGTATGGAAGCCACGTGGGAAATATTATCTGACCTTCTGGGTACCCTCTTATGTGCTGCACCTCCCCCTAAAGAGAAACATCATCAGATGACACATGGAAGGGCCTTTATTTTTCAGAGACTGGTCATCACTGGGTGGGTTCTAGCCTATGTGAGCCTACAGAGACAGTTGGACTGGAGTGGGAAACCTGTTAAACAAAGTGTCATAACTACTACCTCAGAATTGAGGGCTAGACCTAACTACACATTCTGGAAAGGTGCTGCCGGGCTAAGTGAATTTATATTTTATACAGATCATCAACCTACATCGCTAGAAAAGGAGTATCTAGTTTTAAAAAATTGTATTGCCACATTCATAATTTCACACCACTAGGGAAATAAATGTATTGAAGGCTCTGTGCTCAGCAGTCTGCTAAGCGGACGCTAGAAGCTCCATAATTGATTTATTCTTTCTTCCACTGAACAAATATTTATTGGTTCTTTACTGTGGGTTTCATTTACCATGTCCATTTTTGAAAAGCTGGCTAACGATAATTCAAGCGCTATTGGAGTTTATCCAATTTGTTCTGTGTGCTTTTCCGTATAGAATCTGCCTAGGAGCCACTGCACTGTGGTATAGTGATGACAGCATTGTGGAGATCCAGGCAGACACAAGTCTGAAAGTCTGGCTTGCTGAATGAAGGTGCTTCATCTAAGAATGAGATAAGGGCTGGAGAGATGGCTCAGCCATTAAAGGCTAGGCTCACAACCAAAAATAAGAATGAGATGAGAAACATGTACTTACAGCCCACCTGAGCAAAGGTAAGGATGAGATGCAAAAGAATGGTGAAGAGCTGAGTCAAGAGCTTCAAGGAGGAGGCTCTGAAAAGGGTACCCCCCCCCCCCGCAATCTTGCAGCACCTTTAAGCCTTGAGTGCTTATCTAAGTGGATCTGAACAACCTTGCATCCATAGATCAAAGGAAAGAGATCTTTATGCTATACATATCACACACAGTTGCAAGCTCATTTTGTCACATTCCATAGCTGTCATTGTTAGTATTCATGCATCTGCATTGGTCTGACCTTGAGGTTCTGACAGGATATGCCCTCAGCTGCACATTCACTATGTTGTCTTTTAAAAGGACCCTGCCCACCTCCCTCTCTCTGCTTGTCTCTGTCTCTCCTCCTCTATCCCTGTCTCTCTCTTTTCTCTTCTGCTGCTCCCCTCTCCCCTTCCTACTTTCCCATTCACTTTTCCCCAATAAAAAACCCTCCACCCAACCTCAGACGCCTGGCAACTTTCTCTCACTTTTCTAAATTGCAACAGTCATAATGTCTCAGTTGTCCACTTAGTTATCCATCCATGCTTAGTCTCAGTTTCTAGAGCATCGGAAATGGAGCCTATGTGTATTTAGTGAATATTTGTTGAACGAATGACCCAATCAATTTGGAGTTCTTTGGAAAGCTTTTCCTCAAATAAGTTCTTTGAGAAGCTGTGTTAAATGACCCTTATCTTTTCTTTTTTCCAAAAGTAGTAAAATTTATTATTTGGCAAATCCAGAAATACATTTAATTCACTCTGATTATTCTCTTATCTCTCTCCTACCCCACCAATCACAACACCTCCTTATGAAGTCCATTTCCACATTCATGTGGATTTGTTTTGCCATCCACTAGGTTTATTAGCAGGGGCATTTCACATGACCGTAGGTGTGAAATTCACTAGATGCTGATGGGCTCACTAACAGCCACACATTAAGGACAATGACTTCTTCTGTCCCCACCAGCATCCATCCTTTGCCAACAACTCCACAGAGAAGGATGGTTCTCAGGAGCCCTTTCCCTATGGATGACTGACTGTTGAAAGTCTTGGTGCAGGCCCAGTGTAAGCACCTGGTGCTGCTGCAAGTGCGTGATCGAAGGGCATTATGGCTGGCTTTAATAGCAACTTGTCACAAATTAGAATCACCTGAGTAGGGAACCTCACATGAAGAAGTGTGCTGTTAGTGTTAAATGATGAGGGATGACCTATTCAGACTCTAGGTGACCCGAATCACTGTGGCTGCTGTTGAAGCTGATTCAATCACCCACAGCAGAAGCAGGCTTCAGTTGTAAACTAAAGACCAGTGTTATCTAAGAATGTTCCAGATTTGAGGAACTGTTGAGGTACCCAGCCTTGGAGACTGAGTAACTATCAGGTTGTCAGGCTCTTAGTTACTGTGGGACCACTCCTACTACTGAGACATTGAACTTCAAGCACCACTGAGAAAATACTGGTTTGTGGCATCTCAGGTGTTGTTGCTGTTTTCACATAAGCTGACTTGATAAATTCATATATATATATATACATGTATATATATATCACATATATGTATATATGTGTGTGTATACATTAGTATATATGTCCATTCCATTGCTTCTGTGCTTCTAGAGCAGCCTGACTAATATATAGCGGTGTGTCTGGCCTTTGTCCCTATTATGAGGCTCTTTTGTCCCCTCTTCCACTGGGCTTCCTGAGCCTTAGAAGAGTGGGTATAAATGTCCTATTTAGGGCACTTGATAGTCACTTATTCTTAGCACCTTGATCATCCATTAGTTTCTGCACTGGCTGCTGTTCACTTCAAAGAGGCTTCTCCAAATAAGGCTGACATAAGTATTTAGAAGGCAATTTAATAACCTCTCAAACTTACAAAAACAGTAGTAACTTTGTCCTGGTACTTAAACCCTCCTTAGCCCTTTTAGCCCCCCCCCCCTTTTTTTAAAAAAAAAAAAAAAACAGGTTTATAGTATTAGACATGAATCCCCTCTTGTGGAATGGGCCTTTAATGCAGAGAGAGGTTGGATACCCCTATAATAGCCATGCCACTATTGCATCAGTGAATGCATCTTGCTTGGTAGGTTGGTATTATAGCTGGCTGTAGTTAGCCGTGTTCACAGCTAGCTAGCATGAAGGGAGATGGCTACCTTTTTCATAAGGTTGAACTGTCTTTCAATACATGGTGGTAGTATGAAACAAGTTTCTAATATGTTTGGATACATGTGTGACAAAATATGACTCACGAAAGGGCCAAAGGAAGGTAAAATTTGATTTTCCCCCTTTAAATAGAAAGTCGTTAAGTGTATGAGATAGGAGGGAACCATAACAAATATAAAAATTCTTTTCATCCATAAGATGAACATAGCACCTGAAAGAAATTAGCATCTTGGTAACAATCTTAGTTTGCTTTTTGTTGCTGTGATAGACCCTGCTAAAAGCAACTTAAGAAGAAGAGGGTTTATTTAACCTCACAGCTTCTAGTTTATCACTGAGGGCAGTCAGGGCAGGAAGCTAGAGGTATGAACTGAAACAGAGACTGGAAGGAATGCTTCTACTTTCTTGCTCCCCATGGTTTGTTCAGCTTGCGGTTTCTATTTAGCTCAGAACCACCTTCCCAATGGTAATCGATAATCAAGAAAATGACCCACAGTCTTTCCTACCTTTCAATCTGACAGAGGCATTTTCCTCAACTGAAGCTCCTTCTTCTTAGAAGACCCTAGCCTGTCCCAATTTGACAAAAGCTAGACAGTATGGTGAGATCTATCAAATGTGCAACACAGTCTTTTCCAGTCACTCTCACATGTGGCAGTGGTGTCGTAGGTGTGGGAAACTGTCTTTTTGGGGGCTGCCTTTGGAGTCAGCTGACTCTCCCTCCGAGAGGGGAAGTGTGGCTAAAGAAAAGGCTAGCTAAAGACATTAAAGGAAAAAACAGGGACACAGGATACAATCAGGAGGGCAATTCAGTCAATACTGAATTCCGAGAATTTATTTTTCATCACTCTAAAATACCTTAACTGAAAAGGGGGACATGGTATCATGTATAAGGAGCTAACCGAATTTCTTCCTCAATTCTCCACGGATTCCGTAACCACACCTTACTTGCAATTTCTCATTATTTGGTCTTGAGGGTCAAGAGTAACCATATCTCAGACCAAGTCTGTTGTTATTTAGATAAGACACAAGGCCAAGATAAACATCCTACTGAGCCACACCTTTGACCTTTAGGTCTTATGATTTACTAAGGACAGTTTTGAACTCTATAGCCTTTACTCAAGATGGAGTAGAGCCATCTTTATGGACCCCAACACATGGGATAGGTAACTGAAATATAAACACTCTGACCCATAGAGCTGGGAACAGGAGCAGTGTGTGTGTGTGTGTGTGTGTGTGTGTGTGTGTGTATTTTCAAGGGCCAGAGTCTCTGCTTGTGCCTCTCTGTCTGAAGGCTCCTCTTGTAATCTAAGACTCATATGAAATCAGTTTCATGGGAGATTATTTTAGCACAGCAGAAATTGCTTTCTTGAAGAATCATGACTGAAACTGTGGAATAGCAAGTGATTCCTTCTGTCTTGACTATCTTGAGACAAAGTAATAGAATGTAAGTCATGTACAATTAGAGCCCACAATATGAAACTCACTTAAAGTATCTCCAAGTTGTTATGTTGAACAATAGAGGGCTAAACTGCAATTTATCTCTGTAGTAGATTACCTGCCAGCATTACATTTTAAAATATTATTAAATATTCTTTCAGAAGAATTGTAAAAACTTACGGGAAATACTTATGGTGTAGTAAATTGAAAAGAAAATAAAAAATGCATAAATATTAAATGTTCAGCTATGAGCTGAATGTGATGCCATGCATATGCATTTGGGAAATTGAGGCAGAAAGAATATAGATAATTCAAGACCTCCCTGGCCTGTACAACAAGATTCTGTCTCAAGAAGGGCCAAAAGAAAATAAATGAAATACATGTTTTTTTTTCCAGTGCTGATATTTTCAAATGTATGTACGAAGCTGAAGGTGAACGATGGCTGGTGTTTTTTCTTCCATATTGCTTCTCTGTATTGTCCATGCTAAAAATAAAATGTGATGTATGATTACACCTATAGCAAATGCCCAGGACAGGCAAACTTAAAGAGAGATAAGTCCATTAGTGTTTGTCAGAGGCTAGTAAGGGAAATAGAAGGGAAGGTCATGCTTAATGGGCATATAGTTCTTTAAAAATATATATATATTTTTTTTGATCACCACAAAGACTAAACTGGTGCTAGATTTTGCCATGTTTGCTTTGAATCTCTCCTTAAAATGTAGCAGGAAGCCAAACTTACAGGGAAACCTTTGACCCACTTCTGTCTCTTTCCTTTTAAGAAGCAATCCCTGGGGCTGGGAAGATGACTTGGTTGGTAAATCCCTGCTGCACAAACCCGAGGACCTGAGCTCAGGTCCCCACCACCCACTTTTAAAACATCAGGTATGGCTGTGCTCATCTGTAACTCTGGTGACAGAGTTAGGGGCAAAGACAGGTGGATCAATAGAGACAGATAGGTCTTAGAGCTCACTGCCCAGTCAAGCTGCCCAGTCAATGAGTATCAGGTTCAGTGAGAAAACCTTTGAGAAAAAAGATAATGGGGGGAGGTTGCCAGATGTCAACTTCTGGTCTTCATGTATAGTGGTAGTTTGAATGTAACTGTCCCTATAAGCTTATAGGGAGTGGCAGTATTAGGAGGTGTGGCTTTGCTGGAGTAGGTATGGCCTTGTTGGAGGAAGTATGTGACTCTGGGGGTAGGTTCTGAGGTCTCCTATGCTCAAGCTACTCCCAGTGTCACAGTTGACTTCCTGTTGCCTTCTGATCAAGATGTAGCCAGTACCAAATCTGCTTGTACTCCATCATGCTCTCCTCCATGATGATAATGGACTAAATATCTGAAGCTGTAAGTGAGCCACCTCAATTAAGTGTTTTCCTTTATAAGAGTTGCCGTGATTGTGGTGTCTCTTCACAGCAACAGAAATCCTAACTATGATGTATCCTAACTATAATATATGCACACATATATTATACTACACACACACATACAGATACACACAACGTGCACCGGTGAGTGTGCACACACAGAGACACATGCTCAGAAGTAATCTTTGATTTTTAATTGATATACCTTTATTTAATTAATTTCTTATTTGTGTGTGTGTCTGTACCAGCATGTGTGCATGCAGGTGTAGAGGTCAGAAAACAACTTCCATGTATGGGTCCCAGGGGTCAATCTTCCACTGTCAGGCTGTCAGGCTGTCAGGCTTGCTGGTGAGGGTTGCTCTCAGAGCCACTTTCCCAGCCCAATTGGAATGGTTTGCTAGTGACAGACACTGGGTTGCCTTATGACAATGTTCTGACAAATGAAGTCAAGACTGGAGTCATCTGTACAATGCCATGGAACGTGGCTCTTTCTCTGTCCCTTTTTCCTTCATGTTGGCTGGAGTGGGCTGTGATGGGACATGGCCTGGTCTACCATGTAGATTGTGTTAAGAATGATGAAGTAATAAAATAGAAGAATTCTGATTTTTTTGTTTTGCTTTTCTGTTCTCACCTATTTCTGGAAACCCAACACCGGGGCACTGAGCTCCACCTCCCACATCCTGGGATTACAGATTTGCACCACACCTGAGTGCAACCACAGGTTTTAGGGCCCCATATTGAAATCATCATGCTCCTGAATGTACAGGTTTATGTTTCTGTGGAATGCGAGAATGTTTCTTGCATGCTTGGTGGCTTCTCAATGTTGTAACTGCCACCTGGGTTCAGCTGAATCTCCAGGAACTTGGTGATACTGAGTGGCCATTCCTTGAACTTGCTTCTCTCTGATATTGGGGACAATGGCTACTGACTCAAGACTCAAGAGTTAGCTCTTAGGATCCAGGCTAGCTAGTGTGCATTTTCCAGACTGGGTTCTCCATATTGCAGCATCAGTCACAAGATTTAGCCACCAGAGCCCTGCACCAAAGCTGGAATTTACCCCTGGGAGTAGTTTTAGGGATGCCATGGATGGGATCCTGGGATTTGGATTTATACATACCAGATAAGGGCTGTACCATTGAGGCACACTCCACTCTTATACCCTCAGATTCAACATTGCTATTGTTCTCTCAATTTGGCTTCAGCTTGGCTTCTTTCCTATTATTTCTCTCCCTTACCAGAATTCCCCTTTCCTACATTCCTCACCCGGTATTAAAAAGTTGCTGTGGCTGCTCACCCTGATTGGTAAGCATCTAGTCCTGTGTATTGCCAAAAGTCGACATCTCAGACTTTCTTCACTCCCAGCCATAAGTATATTTCTCAAGACCTTTATTCTCACATGGACTTTTTGAGCGCCTTCTATGCACCAGGGTCTGTGACACATGCTATTCCAGAATGATGCTCATGAGAGCTTGGGATCTGCTGGGAGAATTGAAGGAGATATCATAGAAATTATCTTAAAAGTCAAACAGGTATATGTGTTAAAATGGAGCTAAGACCATACAGTATATAAAAGCTAGGATCCAGGGAGGGAGGAAAGGAGGGAAGAAGGGACAGAGGGACAGAGGGACAGAGGGGCAGAGGGAGGAAGACAGGGAGCAGGGCAGGCTACTCACCCCCATAGCTGGACTCTGGAGATCAGGCTCCTGAATGGAATATAAGCTTCAATTTCTTAATAGTCCAAGGGTGTGGAGCTGGGTAGAAGTGACTGAAGTTAAGGGACTGATATGAAGGGCACAGCTTACTGCAGAAATCTGAGGGAACATTCTGGACAGCTCACACTGCTTTTCTGTCACATACCTCTACTCGTACTAGGAAATTATTTATAAAGCATGCAGATGAAAAAAGGTAGGAGACACCTGGGTATTTCTAATATTTCCTAGGAAGCAATGGTAAAGCGAGGTTCTGAAGTCACTACCCTTTGTGTGGGACATTTCCTATTATAGGTGTACGTGTGTGCCTTTTTCTCTTGTCTCCTCTCTTTATAGATTTGTTTGACATTAATCAAATCAAATCAAAAGAAAACAAAATTCTTAGGATTGGAATCAGTTCTTTCTATATATATGTTTGCATTCTATACTGTGGGACAGATTAAAAGGGGAGAAAAACATCAAGCCTATTTGTCTTCTTCATGTACACAGAAAAGCCCGTTTTAGATAAGATTCTTCATGCACTGTGCCAAAACTTACAATACCAATGTGGGATAATGTCAGCTGAAAGGAAGAAAGAAAGGAAGAGTATTTTTATTTTTATTTTTTTCTGATAACAGATATAGTTGTCAGATGCCAGCTGGCTGAAGGCAAACTGGATAGAGAGAACCCACCCAGAAGCAGGCAGCAGCTTGGTTATTTTTAGTGAGTTAGCTGAGCTCAACCCAAACCGTGAAGTGTGCTGTAAATGCTCCAATGACGAGCAAAGGAATTCCATATGTACTAGTAAGCAATATGCAGTTTGCATTAAACCATGAAAAAAAGACACCGGGGGACAGAAAAGCACATTCATTTCAATGGGTGATCAAATGTGGCAGTTCCTGGGAACAGGAAGATGAAACTACTGTTTTTTGTTTGTTTGTTTGTTTTGTTTTGTTTTGCTTTTTGTTTTGGTAGCTTTGTTGTTGATGCTGTTGCTCTGCTCCCATCCCCCACCTCCACCCCCACCCCCTACCCACTACCCCAGCAACACACTTTTTAAAGACAGGATCTTTGTGTAAGACCTGCTCTGCATCCCAGACATGCCTTAAACTTCGGCTCCTCTTCTCTCAGCTCCCAAGACCTGGGTCATGCACCACTGTGCCAGGTTTCATATGCTTATTTTCTCTAAGTATTGGATTCAGTTACAGTGGTTATTCAAGATATGTAACTTAAATATCAGTTGGTGCCTGCTGTGAATGCTGGGGCAGAGACAAAGCCATCTGGTCTACCATGGAAGGCACTGCTGGCTCAGCTTATTCACGGTGACTTAGTGTGTGCATCTCCAAAGCAGTTTGAAGTATGTTACAATTTTTTAACCTTTCTAGATTAAAAAAAATCTAACTGCAGAGTAAGATGTGACTTTCTGTGCTGTCTTAATAGCAATTATAATCCAAAAAAGAATGTTATACTTGCTCTTGAAGCTACTAAGGTGAGGAAGAAATAATTGGAATGGAGAACAGGTTACTGAGAAGGCCAGGCAGGCCAAATATCATGACAGGCCCCTAATAACTCAGTTAAGAAGAAGGCCTCAGTTCTTGCAGGTATGAGGTTTGAGCTAATGCCACCCCCCCCCATAACCAAATAAGAACAAAGCCTGGGACATGCCTAGACTTGTCCAAGAATGGAAAAATTATAGCCTTAGCCTACCCCTGCTATCCCTGACCAATTAGAAATGTATTAATATGATTGCTACTTGCTTAAGCCAATTTTAAGTAGAATAGTCACACTGCTTTAAAAAATTCCTGGAGCTGCGCTTAAAAGGAGCTTATACACCCCTCTCGAGTTTGTCACCATTTTGTAAGGCTGTGTAACCCCACATGCATGTGGTATAAAAAATTCTTTTACTGATTGCTTTGTGATCGGTGGTCTTTTGGGGGACTTCTCATGGACACTAACAGTTCCCAGAGGCTGAGAGGGGTGTGGAGGTTGTGAGAGAAGTGGGTGTGTCAACACAAGGGCAGTGTGCAGGACTCCTGTGCTGACAGGTTGGGTACATGTCACTTGTGACACTTCGCTCTAGTTTTGAACATATTATCATTTCATAGGAAGATGCACAGATTTTTCCTCTATTATTTCTACTAACTTCCTGTGAGTCTACAATTGCATTAAAAGAGATAGTTTAACCAAAAATATATTAGGTTTCAGCCAGGAAGTAATGATGTGTGCCTTAATTGCAGCACTTGGGAGGCAGAGGCAGGTAGGTCTCTATGAGTTCAAGGCCAGCCTGGTCTACAGAGCTAGTTCAAGAATAGCCAGGGCAATACAGAGAAATCCTTTCCCTCAAAACATATGTATATGTATACACACTACATATATGCATATATATATATGGTTTCCTTGGACAATGTACATAATAAAAAGCAAGACCTATAACAACATCTAGTAGAGACAGGATCTGAAAACTATGGGCTGCAGCCAAGTGTGTTCCACTGTATGTTTCTGTAATAAAAGTGTTTATTATAAAGCAGCTTGCTCATTAACTTACTTTCTGTGGCTGCTTTTGATTTACCATGTGAAAAGTCATCAGGCAGTTGCATTGGAGACTATATGAGCCACCAAAGCCTAAAGGAAAATGATTCTATGTCTTGCTGATATTGAATGTAAGCTGCAAAAAGTAAGTACACTGTCAACTTCTTTCTGTTCGTTTTATTTTGTGAGACGGGGTCTCACTCTGTCCAGACTGACTCTGAGCTCGGACTAATAATCCACCTTTCTGTCTTAGACTTTAGAATTCTGGAATTAGAGGTGTGAGCCATGGTGTGTGTGTGTGTGTGTGTGTGTGTGTGTGTGTGTGTGTGTGTTGTGATGCCTGTGTGTGGGATGTGTGGAGGATGTGCATGTGACATCCACCTTATTGTTTTGGAGACAGTGTCTCTCCTTGGTCTGAACTTTGGTAAGTAGGCTGCTTTGGCTGTAACCGTCCTGTCTCAGCCTCCCCATCACTGAGTACAGGCACATGCCAGGCACTAAGCTTGGCAGTTTTTGTTTTGTTTTTGACATGCAATTTTGGAACCTACCTCACAGGTCCTGGTGCATCAAGGGCAGTCCCTGCACTTGCTCAGCCATCTGCCCACCCTTCTCACCTTCTTCATCCCTGTCCTTTGCGTATGGCTCTGGCACATTGCAGGAGTGAGATAATGGTTTGTTGAATAAGTGAAGCAATAGACTGAAAAAATATGAGTTTTCTTCTCTTATTTGTTTGTTTTGTTTTGTTTTTTGGGTCATTGAGACAGATTTTCTCTGTGTAACAGTCCTAGTTGTCCTGAAACTTGCCCTGTAGACATGGTTGGCCTTGAACTCACAGGGATCCACCTGCCTCAGCCTTCCAAGTGCTGGGATTAAAGGAGTGCACCACCACAGCTGGCATGAGATATGAGTTTTGGAAACAGAGAATGGACATAAGACTCCACAGACACAGTCTAGGGGGGTGATTATGCCTGTTACAGGCCTCACTAATTGTCATGCAGTGCTCAGAAGAACAGTGAGATGGGGGAAAGCTATGAAGGCATATACTAATTGTGTAGTGTCTAAGGCAGTGTATCTCAACCTGTGGGTCTTGACCACTTTGAGTGTCTGTTGAAAGACCCTTTTACAGGAGTTGCACATCAGATATCCTGCATACTAGATGTTTACAGTATGATTCATAATAGTAGCAAAATTATAGTTATGAAGTAATGGTCTGAGGTCACCACAACATGAGGAACTATATTAAAGGACTCCAGTATTAGTGAGGCTGAGAACCACTGATCTAAGTTAATTCCCACTCACCAATTGGTAGCTTATTTCTTTAGATGTGTGACACGTAGCAATATTCAGTCTTTGAAGCATACCTCTAGTTAATCTTTGAGGTAGAGTTAATGGGCACTAAAATTGGTGAATTGAACGTAATATTAAAACTGTATGGGTAAGGCATTCCACTGTGTCATGAAACTGATGTCTGACTTTGTTCAAAAGAAGTTTTATTAAAAAGAAGAGACTAGGTATCCAAACTTTTTCATCAGCTGCAGTTTTCTTTTTAACTTTTTATTGCTTTTATTCATTTATTTATCGTGGGTGTGGTTGTACTCATACCATGCTACATGTGTAAAGGTCAAAAGACAACTTGCTGGAATCAGTTTCCTCCATCCGCTAAGCAGATGGGACTAAAACTCATGTCTCTAGATTTCATGGTAAGTGCCTTTACTGGCTGAGCCATCTTGCTGTGTTCAAGTCAGCTGCAGGTTTTATTTATTCTTGTATTTTTCAATTTCAGTGAGAGTTATTGTGAAAAATCTAGATTTTTGTTGTTTCATTTTAGCAAACATCCTGTAAGGGGAAAATGTCTTCAGATAATATAAGGAATACATTTAAAAATTGTTAGCTAAATTTTGGCTTTCTCCAAAGCAGAGGTAATTGTACCCTACTTTCCTTTCAGTAATAATTTCCAGGGAATATGATTGGTATTGGGAAGATGAGAAGAGGAAATAATGAAAGCTGAATTTGGAGCCAGACAAAACTGGATTTGAATCTCTGGGTCTGCCGTAACTTAATTACCCACGCTGTGGCTCATTTGTAATGGAGAAAACAGCTCTGGTCTCTTAAGGTTGCTCTGAGCATTAAATAAAGAGAGTACTGGGGACATGGCTGTTCTCATGGACACTGATCAAATGTTAATACCCTTCTCCTGAGCCAGAAGACAAAGGAAATGCTAGGGTGGGGTTGGCTTCTAGGTACCTGCAGAAAACACACCTTCTGGAAAAATGTTTGGCCCTTGACATCTCTTTACCATCAGGTCTGTGTTGTGCCTGAACTCTGGTCATCGAGTCTATGTGGCTGGCCTCGGTGGTATTCCTGAAAGACCATTTTGCTCATGAAATGTAGAAAAGCTACCCGAATAAAACAAGCTAAGCACACATCCTCCTTTAGGGATAAATGGGAGTAAAGGAGAGGCCATTTGTAGGGATAGTAAACAGAAGCCCACTCTTGCTAAAGTCCCTTGGGTTTTGGTAGTTCTCTCCCCTAACCTTGCCCCAACAAGCACTCACAAGAAAATATCACCCAATTTGTTGTGTTAAGGAATTAAAAAAAAATGTTTATTACACTGCCTTTCTAGTAGATACAACCCCTTCTTCTTAACAAGTTAAACACCAAACAATAAGTAACAAATAAGAAACAATACTCTCCAAGAGGCAGCTTTTTATCCTCTGCAGCTGAGAGTTTGACCTTGAACAGCTCCTGCTGCAAGGCTGATGTTGCTATTAGCTTTACAGACTGCCTGTCAGTGCTGGGGCTGTCTTACAAATTCAGGATGAAGCGAAATTATGATGAAGCATGCTTACCGTGGATGGCAATTTATTATTATACTAAAACATATTTAAAGAGAAAATGTGACAAGAAGAAAGGCAGACAGAAGGTACTTGGACTATCTGGGGATTATTACCCAACATAAGCTAGGCCAGGGAGAAAGGAGAGAAAACTAAAACAGAGAAAAGAAAGAGCAAGTTTTTGACTAGAAGGTGTCAATGCTTTATAAACAGCTAAGCTAAGAATGGCAGGTCACTCTGGAATAGCGCTAACAAATACCAGCCAGTGTGGGTCATAGAGCAGCTTTGCATGTTTGGGGAAATCTTTTAAGTAATTGCAGTCAATATTTTTTCATTTCTTTCTGTACCTCTATTTCTTTTTCTTTTCTTTTGTATTTTTTAAGACTAAAACCCACATTATTGGTGGGGGAACCTCTTCCTTAAATGGCAATTTGTTTCATCTGAATATTGCATTCACGTTACAAAATATTGACTACTATAAGAAGAAGCAGAACTGAGGAATGGTGTCCTTCCAGCCAGTACGTTAACCAGGCACTGTTTACAGCAGCATAAGAATATACAGAACCTACCATCAGTTTTCTCTACAAAAATAAAAATAAAAAAAAAAACAAGCAAATAATAGCACTTACATAAAATTTAAGGCCGAAATGTCTCTTGTTTATGAAGCACATAGTATTAGCATATTAAAATCATTACTAACCAGTATTGGAGTGTGTGTTGGGAAGACTGTCAATTCACTAATGGTCGTAGTCTTGGAAACTCCACATCTGCCACAGGATTAATTACTCACATAAAACACTATCATTTCCCTCACATCTCCTATGAGAAGCAATAGCTGTTTGAGTGATTAATGGTTCCAAATGACATACAAAGGAATAAACAGGGGTGTTACCCAGTGGATTGAAAGTTCTGATCCTGGTTCACATTGAACAAGATGAAGGACCTCAGTGGTGTAGCTTTTTTTTTTTTTTTTTTTTTTTTTCCTGGGGTCCCTTGGGCAATTTAAAAGAAACATCTAGCCTAAACTCTGGGAAACATACTGTTTGATGACCAGAGCCCGCCTTCAGCCTTAGGTGTTGACCTAAGCAGAGATGAGGAATCGATGCAGTCTGGGTAGGGTGATGGAGACCAAAGGGAGTTATGGGGCTGTGAGTAGATGCTGCTTCCTAGGTAGGTGGTTTACCACCTGTGGCCCTTGTTGATTGAAGTTCAGCTCAAAGGCGCCTTCCAGGCTGTATTCTGAGTTTTCTCTCTTTGGATTCTGAGTTCTTTGCTCCAGGACTACTGGAAGCAGATTCAGTTTTAAGAAGAAGCTGGAGACAGGAGTGAGAACACTGGAAAAAGATTTTACTGTTTACAACTAAAACTTGGGGACTATAGTCCAAAGGTGAGAAAACAGTATGGAATGGAGGCCCATGACAGGCTATTATATGACAATTGCCACCAGTCTGAGCAGAAGGTAGTGTATTGATTCATCTCCGAGCAGCCCTCTACATACCTGTTATCACAGGCAAGTACTTTGTCAGTCTGTAAGCCACCTATCTTACAATAAATTGTCCAGCCTCTTCTTGACTCTCTTATATTTGAGATAAGAAATAGTCCTTCCAAACAAACCCATGTTTGGGTTTAGAAACTTACCTCATTTCATTGTCTCTACCTCCTCTTATTTTCAAGAAGTCTTTTTTGGGGTGGGGTGGGTGGGCAGATTCCCATCATTAAGACTTGGGAGGTTAAAACTCTCATCAGCTGATAAAGCCATGATAATTTCCCAAGTCTTTCAGCCTCATTATAATTAGAGGCGCAATTATAGTGAAGTTAGTGGTAATTTAAACTGATCAGCTGGATATCAGGCGATGGGGTTGTTTGGAACACGCAAATCTAATGAATATCTACTTGGTGAGAAGACTTGTCTTTCCGTAAACAAAGATAAAACCCTGCCACCTGGCTGGCCAAATTTATGAGCCGTGAACCTGTGGAAATTCTCTCTACACAGGTGATAAAGCTAAACACTGTGGGCTTCTCAAACACTGAAGGTGTGTCTTGCTCAGCTCCTTCCCTTTCCTGCCAAACTTTTGCAGCATCAATAAAGCACTCAAATGCTACTCTTTGCACAAACAATCTTGGGAGAGCCTGAAGTTATCCCCACATGGCATCTCTCTTTTTATCTCAGTTAACTGCTCACTTTCATTAGCTATACCAGCATAGTTCATTGGCACTCTAATTTTCCAAGAGCTTGTATTAGCCCAACCAGAGTCATTCTGGCCCTCAGGCATTCCAAAGACAATATGTGTGGCTGGGAAATTATGAATTGAATCTCAATTAGTTTGAACTCTTAGTGCTGTGTTCCTAAGAGCTGTGTAGAATCTTGGATTTGGGGGAGGGGACAGGGAATGATTCAATAAGTAAAGCACTTGCTGCAGCAGCATGCTGACCTTGGGTCCCATCCCCAGAACTCACGTGAAAAAAAAAAAAAAAAAAAAGCCAGGTGTAGTTGTGTGCATCTGTAATCTCAGCACCAGGGAGACAGAGATGAGAGGATTGCTGGAGCTCACTGGGCACCAGCCTCGATGATCAGTAAGCTCCTACCTAATTCAGTGAGAGATCTTGTCTTCAACCTCTGGTCTACACACACACACACACACACACACACACACACACACACACACACCATTCATATACAGGCACAGCCACAAACATGCACACAGTTGAACACATACACACTCATCAGAGACTTTGAATTTGGTAGTCAAATTCTAGGTGTTTTGTAAAGCTCAAGAGGTCTATAATGTTGAGTACGGGCTGAGTTGGAGCTTCAGGGGAACTCACTAGGAACAGAAAGAACTGTTCCATTGATCCTATTGTCCATCTAACATGATGTTACTGCTCTTTGGAGGTGGCATTGCTACTATGTGAGACATTGCCATTTGTCTTATGTACTCCTTGATATGAGAAATCTGATCCTAAATGATTTAATATTGTCCCTCTAGGTTTAGGGCTGAGGAAGAAACAGATTTAGTTACTTAATGTAATTTTTGAAGAATAGAATAAAAAACATAAAAGACATAGTAGGAAATATAGTTTCCTTTCCTTTCTTACCTCTATAATATAAGGTATAGCATTTATTATAATAAGTAAAAGTCCCCTGGAGTTTAGGTTTTCTATCACCCCACTACTGCTTCCAAATCTCTGTATGTATTTTCAGCAGAAGTGCTAAACCTTTAAGAGAAGCAGGCATGACGATTGAGTGTCTGGCTGGAAATCATTTACTATCGATGGTCACTCGGCTCAAGATTGTATCTCTGAAATGACTTAGGAAAAAAAATCAATAATACACAATGTGCAGACGTCTTAGAGGATCATCTGGTTTACCGCACACCGCACAAAAGTATTCCCTGTTCCAGATTATTCTTTTGTAATAAAAGAAGAAAGAACAAAAAAAAAAAAAAAAAAAAAAAAAAAAAAGGCTTCACGAGTCATAGCTCATTCCCCCCCCCCTTATGCTCTTATTGTTATTTTGTTATTTCTAGTCCCCCCTTTCTTTTCGGGAAGTCAGATGTCAGGGAGGGAGAGTGAAAATGGACAAAAACAAATACAATTAAGATCAAGGCTAAGGTGAACTGGCTTTTGTTTGAAATTCAGTGTTCATGGTTCAACTGAGGAAAACTCCACTTGATGAATATTTAGTAATATCTCAATTTTAGAATTTTTGGAGATTTAATAGTTTTTGTCTCTACAACATGGTATTCTTGAATGGAGAATTGATTTCATACATACATATTTTACAAACACACACACACCCCACAGAATTATAAAGAGGACATCGGTGGGACACTATTAACCCCATTTTTAGCGAGACACTAAATTCTCCACCTTTGACTCTGGAACAAATTCTGGAGCAGGGCCTGGCTTAGTAAGGTAGACCAGGTTTACCAGAAACCGGAGCAACATGGATGGTTGAATTCCACCTGCAGCACACACTTCCAAGAGCGGAGAGAAGAAGCTTGTGAACTTGATTTCCTCCAGTCCTCAGAAAGGACAAGGCCACAGATGGCTAGGAGCTCTCCTTGGTGCTGAGCTAGGACCTACACCAACAATTCTAAGGGGGTGAGTTCACCTGTGGGCTGAGAATAGTAATTAGGATTGTGGGTTGTATACTGTGGGGGTCCTGAACATGGGTTTGTGAGAGAAAGGGACAGCATTACATAATGTGAATGTGAATGTCCTCATCGTACCTTACCATTAGTGTTTTAGGTGCACTGTTAGAATCCAGATGATTCTCTGTCTTCTCCATGTTTTCTTTCTTTTTTATGAGAAAAGAACCCTCTAGGTATGTTCATTTTTCATCTTGTTTTGATGGGTTTGAGCTGCATCTCTGGTTGTTCACTTAGTAAACCTCTCATTCTAGTTCTCATTAAAGCGTCTTGACATACATCCTAACAGGACCCACAGAGAGATAACACACCCTATTGTCTTGTTCAGCAGGGCATTTGCTTCAGTGTAATCAGTCAGTTCAGTGGTGCCAGACTCAGCTCACAGAAAGCCTGGCCGGATGTTAATGTTCTTAAATATTCCTTTTGCTATTTCTTACTGTGCTTAATGTGCAGGGTTCTATTTCTAGCCAGTAGTAGAAATCCATTATGCCAGGAGAAAAGTGGCATTCTAATGGCCTCCTCTGTCATAGACCAGAGCAACTGCAGCCTTGCAGCCCCTCCTGCTAGAATGAATGCTTTATTTAACGTGACTATACCAGCCTTACCATTCATTAATGGGGAGCTGTCAGTATGCTTTGAAGTAATTAAGAGCAAGTTTTATCACAATTAAGGCGAAATATTTAGTTATACACAAAGAACCCAAGAGGAAAACAGAGGCTACTATTGCAATGACTTCTTCAGTGTTAAGAAGAGGTGATATTTTAGTTACTTATTTATTATGTGAAAATATATGACAAAGTCTACTTAAGAAAAGAAAGGGTTCTTTGTTTTGATTTTTGGTTTTGTTTTTTGTTTTTGCTTGTTTTTTTTGGGGGGGGCGGGGGTGAGTTTACAGTTCCAAAGTTCTTTTATTACTGGCAAGAACTTCATCAGAATACAAGTGTATATCCATGAAGTTATGACAGAAATGTCTGTATAGCATCTAGAATGATACCCTGTCACTCTCTATTAAGTCTCAGAATAAACATAAGGCGCACAGTGATGTCAGAAGCACTGAACCTGTCCTGTTACTGCTGAGCTCTCCAATAGGCTGATTTGTGGCCTTGGAGGAATGTGGTTTCTGAGCTCAATTCAGTACCTCAAAATTAGCTGACTCAGGACTGCCACTTGAGCGTCTCCAAATCCAGACAGTCAAAGTTAGTTGTTGGCCATATGAGAAAACCATTCAGAGACCTACCCACAGGGATGTATAGCCACACATATAGAGTCCCAAAATGGGACAGCAGAGGTTGGCTACCAAGAAGACAAGATGGCTTACTAGTTGGTCTTGATAACTCCTTGAACATTTGCTAGTTTCTGAAACTTGGTTGAACTGAATTGAAATCATCACCTGTATTTCTGTCTTCCTTGTTATTTCTTTTCTAAAAGTGTGTTTTACTAAACTCAGGCTCATGGGCTAATGATGGAGGTGGTAGGGCTTGAGGAGATTTGAACCCAGTTGGATCCCCATAAAGTTGTAAGACCTTACTTAATCTTTCATATTGCCAGATATCCTAGCTGGTTTCTCTGTTGCTTGATAGAGCACTGACCAAAACCAACTCTGCAGAGGAAACAGTTATTTGGCTAATAGGTTATAGTCCATTATCAAGAGAAGCAGGGCAGGAGCTCAGGGCAGGAACCCTGAGGCAAGAACTGAAACAGAACCATGGAGGAGGGGCTGCTTACAGACTTGCTTCCATGCTTCCATTCAGCTAGCTTTTTTACACAGGCCAGGCCTTCCTGCCTCAGGATGGTATCAGTGTAATGGGTCCACCTATATCAATTAGCAATCAAGAAAATTTCCACAGACATAACCACAGGCCAATATAATGGAATCTCGTATGAGGTTTCTTCTTCCCCAGTGTATCAAGTTAATTGATGCTTCCTATGAGGAATTTATGTCTGAGTCATTTGAAGTTTCAAGAGCATTGGAATTTATTGAAAATATTGTTAGATTATCAGGATTGGTTGAATTTGGGGCCACAATGATGTCATTGTCCCAGCAATGTGCTCTTCCATACTCCTCCATGGGACACATTGCCTTTGTGGGAACATAAGAAGAAAATGTCATTACTTCTTGGAACAAGCAGGTATTTTGCTCACAGATGGTAACTGGACTGTCTCCAGAGCTGACCCTTTTCTAGAGGTCACAGGCCTGAGGCCAATGGGCATGAGTAATGCTTAGGTATCCATGGTTGTGTTTTGGGAAGGTGTTGTAAGGGTTTTAGGAGGTGGGGTCTAGCAAGAAAAGATTTAGAACATCAGCAAGGTGCTATCTAGGCTCCTTAGCTGAAGATGTGTACACATTCCTGCCAGGATGGGTTGCCCTTATCAAAAGCCCTGACTAGTAGGGTCACTGGATTTTGCTCTCAAGCTTCCAGATATGTGAATGAACACATCATCTTTAAAATCAGTCAGCAGACTGTCCTGTCTCAGAGACTTCCTTAGCTTTGCCTTTTGCTTCAGCAACTGCTCCCTTGGGTCAACAAATGCAGTGAGCCTAGCTTCTTGAAAGAAACAATGGAAAGCTAGAAGAGTAAGGAGGATGGGACTTTGACGTCCCAACAAAGAAAAGATTAAAACAAACAAACAAACAAACAAAAACTCTAGTTAAAAAACAAAACAAAACAAACAAACAAACAAACAAACAAAAAAACATGAGCAGCAAATCCCATGACCTTTTGGAAGTTTCCTGATAACTGTTCAAGTCTCTATAGAGTAAAAGATTTACAAACCTCATAGAGTTGTTCATTTATTTTTAGTAATATGACAAATTAAACCACTGCTTCTCAACCTGTGGGTTGTAATCCCTTTGTGGGGGGGATAGCATATCCTGCATATCTGATACTTACATTATAAATTGTATCAAAATTACAGTTATGAAGTAGTAACAAAAAAATTTTATGGTTGGGGGGGTCACCACACCATGAGGAACTTTATTAAAGGTTCACAGCATCAGGAAGGTTAAGAACCACTAATTTAAGTCATTTGGAAGGTTTCTGATGTCTGCTAAACTAGAAATGGGGGAAGATAAAGGAAGACTTATGTTTTTGGCTGCTAGCCTAGTAATATCTTTAATATGGGCTTGCATTAAAGAATCCAAGTCTAACCGTTTACTCAAATCACAAAATCAAAGCTTTAGACATGCACTCAATCGACAGGATGTATGTTCTAGAGTACTTGCCTGTGTAAAGATGTGTTACCTTTGTTTGTACTGTGGAATATTATTTTAATGTATGCTACATTTGTTTATGCTTCATTTGTTTAATTATGAAAAGATGTGCTGCTGTTTCACCTTGCCGGTGTAAGGCACCTGATTGGCCTAATAAAAAGGCGAATTGCCAGTAACTCGGCAGAACAAGGATAAGCGGGGCTGGCAGGTTGAGAGAATAACTAGGAGGAGAAATCTAAGCTCAAAAGAGAAAAGGGAAGAGAAGAAGCAGAAGAGAAAGAGGGAGACTCATCTAGGACCAGAAGCCAGGCAATTGCCAGCCAGCCAATCATAAAGACAGCAAGAAAGCAAGATATACAGAAAGGTAAAAAGCCCCAAGGCAAAACAGATGAAGAGAAACAGATTAAAACAAGAGCCAAGATAAGGCAGAGCATTCATAACTAATAATAAGTCTCTGCGTCATGATTTGGGAGCTGGTTGGTAGCCTAAAAGAAAAAGACTGGTATAGATGTGACCTCTGAATCGAAACAAGAGCATGCTGGATTAAAACACTCACCTCACTTTCTCTTGAATAAACTCAACTACAGGTGAAGTCCCTAACAAAGACAAACAATTGTAATCAAATGGAGCCAGCTAGGGAGGACCTCAAGGCCAAGGGACATGCTTACCAAAGAAGATTAAAAAACATGGTGAAACTGCAATTCTAGGGATGTGCAATTGTGACTGCAGGAACAAATGCATCACTCCTCTGTAAACAGTTGCCAGCAAGCCCACATGCTTTGTGTTCTGCAGTCTGTGCCAATCAAATGTTTTGTACAAAGAATAGCAATAAGCATTGTGTTGGAACACAATACACAATCAGTTGCTAGCCTCTCCCTGCAGTACTTCAGTTTACACAATTACCATTTACTGGACACTGCTTTGCCCAGGAAGGTAGAATTATTTCAGAAGGCTTTTCATGCTGATGATGAACAGGATAAAGAAACAAAGTCTTTACATTGCACACTGACCAGGCACAGAGAGAGACAGGAAGAGCTACTAAAACAAATGCTTCTGAATCTATAGAAAGTCCGATGTGGATAAATAAACTACCATGGTTAAATTATGTACCAAACATCCTCACCTATGAAGATATTTTAACTCTCTCCTGATCTCTGTGCAAATGTTTTCCTTTAACATATAGATGTCAAGAACTGGGGAGATGACTGAGCAGTTAAGAGCACATACTATCCTCTTAGAGAACCCAAGTTCAATGTTCAGTGCCCACACAGGGCTCATGACTACCTAAAACTCCAGTCCTAGGGTATTTGACATCCTTTTTTATTTCTTCCTCTGAGGGCACCTACATTAATATATGTAATATACACTTGTATGCATAATACTTTTAAAGAGCTTAAATATTCTTTCAAAAAAGGAATGGATGTCCATAATCATCTCTCACCGTGAGCTTCTATAGTTGTAGATGTAAAGACTATCATGTTTGTTGTTGTAACCAGTTAAGAGCAGGGTCACAACTCATTTGAGTCTTCTATTAGTGCCTCCCTCATGAGGGATCAATAAATGTTTTCTGAACTTAACATATTTTCATCAGTCCTACTAGAATCCCTGCTTTGTCTGCCTAAATTTGTAATGCATTTAATTTATTTAGCCAATATTTATTGAATAGCTACTACATGCTGTGCTAAGAGCTATGTGACAGGCACATTTCATTTGGAGATTAAAATCATGGCAAGGGTGGTACTTCCCCCTGAGTCAGGCCAGCTGCCTCCAGCTAGAAATGTACTAGAGAGACCATCTGGTCATTATGTAAGAAGTCTTGAGACTAGCAGGGTAACTCCTGTCTAAAGCACACTGCTTCCAGCCGTCTCCACATGTTCATCACAGAATATCCTGCATTCACAGTTTCAGAAGTCTCTTAGACATGAATTGGCTTTATTGTAGATATAGCTTTCCAGAGCATGTAACATTAATGCTGTGGATTGGCTAGATACAGAAGTTTAAAAGAAAGACCGTGGACAGAGCTTGGGTGTTCTCATAAATGCTAGACCCATGTCAGTCCATGATTGACCTGTGATGGGAGAAAAGAGAACGAAGCCATGGAATAGCCCCAAGTTTCCCTTTGTCGTCTGGTCCCAGCCCCACATCTATTACAAGTAAATGTTCCAACTGGTAGGCAGTGAGTATTTATAGCAACCCCAAATGTGAGAGCCCAAAGCTTCCTAGAGGAAGTACCTTGACAGAAAGAAAGGGAAGGGTATTCCAGTGGTAGGGACTAGGAAGAATGTGGCTTATATAAAGACCTGAGTGTTCAATATAGTAGAATCAGTGTCTATTTGTAGAGGGAGTAGTCTGAGGTATGCAGGAATGAATAGCAAAGACAAGAAAGCAAGGTTGGGAAGCCAACCATTGACCAGAGTTATAGTTGACACAAAAAAAGAAGTTATCTGAAATATAGAAGACATATCCTAATGGTGCCTGATGAGATGACATCAATGGGTGTCAGTCTGGGAGCAGGTAACAGAAGCATATGTTTAAAAAAAAAAAAAATCAGGTTTTAGAGTTGGGATGACTATGGTCTAAGATATGTATAAGGCAAAGGGAGATGAAGAGTCAAGGAATATTTTAGAGGTGATTGGATATAAATTTGTGATTGGTTGAATTGAGATGATAACAGTTATGGAGTCAAGGGGACAAGTATGACTTGAATTTACAGGATTAGGTGGCAGGGATGTTGGTGGCATTAACTGAGCTGTGAGGAAGAGGAGGAGGGAACACTGAGAAGCCATCAGTTAAAACCCAAGGCTGCATAGGCTTCTAAAAGGATGTTTTCCCCAGACTCAAAGGGTGTGGCCAAAGGAGCCTAAGGACACCCCCCTTGAAATTCCCTTTCTACCTCTTATGGTGGGTTTTCTTGAATGAACTGCAGAGATTTCTCAGTGGTTAGCATGTCTGCTGCCCTTGCAAAGGACTGGAATTTGGTTCTCAGCATCCATGCCAAGCAGTCTACAAACGACAAATGTCTGTAACCCCAGCTCTTGGCTCTGCTGCCTTCCTTTGGCCTCACAGGCACCTCTGTATTTACACACACACACACACACACACACACACACTTTAAAAGATGTCTTCATACAATCTTCATTTCTCATTTAACATAGTATTTTTTAGTTATTATTTGGGAATTTTACATAATGCACCCTGATCATACTCACTTCCCAGTCCTCCCAGAATCCCCACTGGGATTCTCCCCTTCCACAAAGAAAAAGAAGAAAAAACAAAAATACAAACAAACCCCCAAAATAAAACAAACAAGCAATAACAAAGAACCAAGTGCAATTTTTCTTGCCCATTACTTACTGGAACATGGTCAGATTCCCAGTAGTCAGCCCCTTAGAGAAAACTGAGTCCTTCTCCACCCTCATCACTGTCAGAAATCATCAGATGTGGAGAGCTAAACGTTAGCATTCTTATCACATTTTTCAAGAGTTCTCTTCAATAGCCTTCTGTCAAGGCTGCTACTTTTTTGGGAGTGCAGTGGGGTGAGGTGGGGGGGTCAGGTTTGTCACAGAAGCCTTCTATGTCTCTGTTTCATACTGTGAGTGTACAGTCATCAATACCACTGCAAAACTAGCTCCCTAGCCTTTTACAGTCAGTGGAAGCATAGATCATGGACTTCCACATGGCTTCTGTCAAAAGCACAGACTGTGGACATCCACGTGGCATCCTGCATCAGCAAGTGCCATGAACCTCAGCATTGTCTCTGGTGACAGTACAGACCTCGGACATCTGCTGCATGACCCATGGGTACCATCATAACCTTGGTGGCAGCACAGGCCACAAGCATCAACATTACCTCTAGAGGCAACACTAGCCATGGACACCAACGTGGCACCAGGTGGTAGCAAAGCCCAGAGGCCTCAACATGGTTTGAGGTGGTAGCACAGACCACAGACATCCATGTGGCCTCTGGCTGCAGGATGGACCACCGACATCCACATGGCCTCTAGCAGCAGCACAGACCACGGACATCAACACGGTCCATGGCTGCAGTAAGACCATAAACACCATTATGGTTCTTGCCAGTAGCATAGGTCACCAACATCAATGTGACACCCTCTCACCATGGCAGCACAGCCCTCAGACATCAATATGGCTTCAGGCAGCAGCACAGACCAAGGTCATCTGTCTGGCCTTCAGTGGTAACATGGACCACAGACATCATCACAATTGCTGGAGGCGACAGGACCATGGACCCCACATGTCTCTTTGCCGTGATCAGCAGGACCAAGGACATCAGTAAGGATGCAGGAGGCAGGATATACCACAGACATGCATCTTTATTTCTTTAGAAATCTGTGTATGCTTTTTTCTTGGTTCAACCATAGCAAAGTATAATCTCTTAGGGCAGAGCAATAAATGCCTAAACACTGTGAAATGCCAGATGGCCACACTTCTGAGGGTTTTCCAAAGATCTGGAAGCCATTATAATTATTGTCCTCAACACCAACATTTTCTCAGGTGTTACATAGTGTTCGATTTGGCTCTTTTGAATATAATTTTAATTTACTGGCTAATATTTTTTTCCCCTTAAAGTTTCCCTGTTCACGTTTTAGAGAGATCAAGACCAAGATCCAGATCAAGGCATATGAGGAGGAAGGGGGTGGGGGAGGCAGAGGAAGAGGGAGAGAAGAAGGTAGGAAATTAATATTCACAGTTGTTGAGAAAGGTGTTGAGTTGCTGTGAGGAGTGCTAGGTAGAATGGGGGTCGGTTGTCATGCAGAGGGCCCCTTCAGGAAAGGGCAGAAGTGTGGAATAGTGGAGGCTTTTGTAGGTTTTAGTGATAACACTGACTGCCTTTGAAGTCATGATAGCACAAAGAAGTCAGATTTAGCTAGCAAAGACAGCCTGCACTGTGTCTTGTGCCCACAGCCCGGCACAGATTCCAAGAGAGGTAAAGAGGACAGAACGGTAATTAGGACCACATACTTCCTAGCTTGCATGTTAGAATCGAGTTCCTAACTTGCAGGATAGAATCAAGTTGGATTATTCTAAAACTTGTAAAAACATAGTTACTACTACTCCAGAGAAAACCCTTTGCTTTGTAGGAACTTGGGAAGCACCATTACTGGGATAAAAGACAAATAGAAATCTATGCTATGAACATCTGACCCCTGCCCTGCCCTGACACATACTGCATTCATTCATTCATTCATTCATTCATTTATTTATTTTTACTTCCTGCTAACATCATCAATATCCTTTGAGTACCTAAGGGAGTCCTTGGAAATGAGTTGCTGTTCCTCCCCTTGACTGGACTCCTACATAATTTGTTTCTTAATTTTATGAGCTGGGAGGTCCACTTTTATTTCTTGTCTCTTAATGTTTCAATTGGATACTCAACAGGATCACACTCAACCGGAAATCAAAATTGCTGGCCAAGTTGTTCCTTTAGAACTCCTAATAAAAGAGGGAGGTTCATCAGCCCAATGGCATACAGTTTTCTGTCACCCTGAAGAAAAGTATGTAGATGGATAAAGATGGAAAAGTTACCATCAATTTTGTAGGGAAGGTAGCCATAGGGCAGCAGTGGTGAGTGACAATGAAGTCTAACTCTGGACAAGGTTCAAATCTCTTCCGTTTGCTTGCTTCCTCTTGGAATTCTGGAAAATCTCAGAGAAGCTCCATGGAAGTGGCCATTGGCTAGAGCTCTTGCTGGAAAGATCTCTGACTTACCAGTTTCAAGTTCTAGTGCTAATTGTCAAGGTTGCTTTAAAGGAACCATTCTTGGAATGTTTCCCTAATAAGCAGTCTTTGCGTGTCTGATGAGCAATGACCTGTGTATGTGCCAACGTTCTTTCTTCTTTACAGTCTGAAGCAGTCATAGCCCCAGGATCGAGTAACTTATTAAGATGCTTGTTGAGGGAGACACAAATACAAGAGGTCCTATGAGGCAGAAGGAAAGGGAAAGCCATTATCCCAAACCATAATATAAAGAAAGTTTAGTTCCAGTTCACAATCATATGCCAAAGAGGAAGTTATCGATATGCTTAAGGATTGTGATGGCTGGTTGTGTCAATGTCCACAAAATAAGAAGTCTCAATTGAGGAGTTGTCTTTACTGTCTTAATAGATGGAGTAAGACCCATCCCAAACGTGGGTGGCAGCTTCCAGTATACCCCAGATTAAAAAAAAAAAAAAGGCATGACAGAAGGAAGGTTATTTGCCCTTTGCTTACCCACTCACCACCAAGTAAATACACCCTGCTGTGGATGCTGTGGAATATTTTGCTGCACAGAACCAACCTTTCCAGCTGTTGTCAGTGATTGAGGACCAGTGGCTTTCCAGGAACCCTCTAGTTCTTTATGGCCAGGCTTTGTGTATTGAGGCATCTAACCTTCTTGCCTAAGTAACTGCTAGATTCTTTACCTCTCTAATATGAGACAGACACTGTGGGACTATTCCTCATGTTGAGGTACCCTGCTATGGAATATTATTTTCAGATGTGTTACATTCTTTTATGCTGTGGAATATTTGTTTAATGATACAAAGATGTGTTGCATTCTTTTATGTTGCATTTGTTTAATTCTGTGAAGCTGTGTTACTTTGCCTGCCTAAAACACCTGATTGGTTTAATAAAGAGCTGAATGGCAAATAGCTAGATGGGAGAGGGATAGGTGGGCTGCCAGGCAGAGAGAATAAATAGAGAAAAGAAAGAGGAATAAGAAAAGGAGGAGAGGAGGACATCAGGGATGGACCACCCAGCACCACAGCTAGCCATGGCGGAAGAAGTAAAGAAAGAGGTAAGAATAAAGGTGAAAGCCAGAGCTAAAAGGTAGATGGGATAATTTAAGTTAGTGAAGCTGGCTAGAAACAAGCCAGGTACTCATACATAAGAATAAGTTTGCATGTATCTATTTGGGAGCTGGGTGGCAGGCCCCCCAGAGAGCAAAGAGTAAAAGCAAAAAGCAAACAAAAACCGAAAAACTACAGTACCCAGCCGAAAGGACCAAGAAACTACTGTTCTCTCTCTTTCTCTCTCTCCCTCTCTCCTCCCATCCATCCCTCCTCCCCTCTCTCTTTCTCTCTCTCTCTCTCTCAGTCTTTTGGGACAAAGTTTCTCTGTAGCTTTGGAGGGTACCCTGGAGTTTGCTCAATAGACCAGGCTGGCCTTGAATTCAGAGATCTGCCTGTCTCTGCCTCTCGAGTGCTGAGATTAAAAGTGTATGCTGCCACCTCCTGGTGGGTCAGTTGTTACTATTTTGAAGCCAACTGATTTAATAAATGTTATATGTTAAAATATAGATGTTCCTGGAGATACTGCAATGATGGTTTATGAATCAAATACATATCATTCTTACATGGATATACATTATGACAAGATATTAGTGTGACCAATAAAGACATTTCCTACCCCAACTTCTCTTTCTTACTCCTTGCTCTGTTAGGTCTGTGGACGTGTCTTCTTGCATCAGGTATACTTCTGTCTGTCCATCTGGCAAATGGCCACTGCTCTATAAACTCTCCTTGGACTTCCATCTTTACATAGGGACATTACTCTGCAAATACCTGCTCTACAGAAGTTGGTTGCCACTGTTTTGACTCTCAAGGTGTGGTGTATTAGTGTGTCACACATTGTGTTGAGGAAAGTACTGAACTGTGAACTTCACTTATGAGGACACTAGCTATTACTATTATATTTAATTTTGTAACTGTCCTGAGTACACCACAGAGTGTGGAAATTGAGAGGGCTTAAATAACATTTGTTGGATAACATCAACTATTGATTGTGTGAGTATTATGTAGGAAGCCATGGAGCGATGGAATGCAAATGACAAGATCCAGGCCACTTTGAGCCTATAATCTAGTTCGAATGTCAAGATGCAAGCATCTGCAAATGTGAATGAACAATACAGAGGCAACAAGTGGGAAAAGCAGACAGACGACTCCAGGACCACAGATGCTAATGTGATGGAGATTGGCATCTCCTCTAGGCTGGCACAATAAGCGAATCCTTGAAGCAATTCCCTGGGAGAAAAGTCATCTGTCTCTTCTTTTGAATTACAAAATTAGTTTATATATCTTTCACGACACTCATCACACTCTGCATTGTCATACAGATACTTGTGTCATGTGTCATCTTTTCTTGCTTGAGTAAATTTTATTCATTAAAAAAGATTTGCTACAGTGCAGGGCTTAGCATTATGTTGAGGATAGAGCAGGTACTCAAAGAAACTCCCTTACATGAATATATTCTTGCCCTGGACAGTGAATGCTACATGAAATCAAGGCAGGGCAGGCAGTTCATGGTCTGCTGTCTCAGTTATTTGATGTCTAAAATATGTGCGAGAACTTAGCAGCGTTCTGAGATGAAGGACAGATCTTTCTAAGTAGATTCAGGCCATGCACTTTCCAACAAGGATGGTTCTGACTACATTGGTCAGAGGTTGAGGAAAGACAGGGTGTGAGTGGAAAGGACTCATGAAAAAGGAAAAAGGATGCTGGGGAAGACAGAGCACTGCCTGTGAGAAGCAACTCACCTTTCATGTTCAGTGGAGATTGTACCGCTCTGTCTAACTTCTCAAGCAAGTGTTTTCTTCCTGCTGGTACCCTGGCACGCTGTGTCTTGCTTCAGTCCTCACAGTTGAGATGCAGTAGATGGAGTGGGTGGAGAAAGAGCCAAAGAGAGAGGAAGCAGAGTCCAGGAAGGCTATGGAAAGGAGAGAAGGGATACCTACAAAACCTGGGAAAAGTCTGGTTTAAAAAAATTTAGGGTTTCCACAGAAGCTGCTGACCTGTACAAGGGGGAGCTCATGCACCCCAGTATGATAGCTGAGAATCCAGCATAGGACTGACCCAGATTCCCTGAATGTGGTGTTAGTTGGGAGGACTGGGCAGTCTATGGGGCCTCTGGTAATGGATCAGTATTTATTCCTAGTTTACACATGGATTTTGGGAGCCCATTCCACATAGAGGGATACTCTCTCAGCCTAGACACATGGGGGAGGGTCTAGGCCCTGCTCCAAATGATGTGACAGACTTTGAAGATTCCCCATGGAAGACCTCACCCTTCCTGAGGAGCAGGAAGGGGATGGGATAGGGGGTTGGTGGGGGGAACAGGGGAGGATAGGAGAGAGAGGGAACTGGGATTGACATGTAAACCAAGATTATTTCAAATTTAAATCAAAAGTTTTTTTTAAAAAAAATCTAGAAAACAAAACAAAAATTTAGGGTTTCCGGAGGTTCCAAAGCTAATCTTGACAGCACTGATAGTTCCCGCTCCTGAGCTTAGTTGAACATTGATAGAGTTGCTGAGCTAGAAAGTTTCCCCCAAATTATGACTATTTTCCTTGTTTGTGAAGATCATTGCCAGCATCAGATTCTTAGTTTTCTGAGTGAAACAATTACTCCATCAGCAATAAGACTCATGTATGAAAACCTTGCTATGGTGCATTGTTTGAAAATCTATTGGCATTCCCTCCCCTCCTCAAGGGAACAAAAGGTTCTCAGTGTCACACATTCTTTATCTTAACACACACACAGTGTGAAGTGGTAAAGTTCAACACCATGCCTGTGTTAGACTCCAGCAGGCAAATTCACTGGCTATAAAACAGTAGTGGGGATGTCTCCGTAGGTAAAATGGTAATTGTAGCCATCACAGAGGGCAGGAGGTGGTTTTGCAGGGGGTTCAGACTAGCAGCCACAAGCCTCTTGCCATCACTGGGAGGCACATTCACTTTAAGCCTATTTCTCCTCCTTTGAAGCCGGAAGTTATTGGCTGTTGTCTGAGGCCTGTTATGACCAGGCAGGGATCAAAGGCCCAAGGAGTGGTGGGAAATCCTTTGTTCCTGGCTCTCTCATAACAGTTCCTCCCCTCTTTCTTTGACCAAGAGAAGCAAGCCAAATAGGATTATACTAATAGAACAGAAGTGTTTTGTATGAAAAGTTCAGAAGAGCAATCCAAACCAATGCCAAGGGCTTTCATTTACTGAACATTATTTTATTACCGAACCAATACGGAAACTATGTTGATACAACGGTGGGCCACTTTCTGAAGCTGTAAAGAAACCACCACTTCTCAAAATGGCCTGGTTTATGAGGAAAATGTAACAGTCCTTTAATCACAGTAAATAAGCCAAACAAAGGTTTTTTTTCCTTAAAATACAGCCTTCAAAGAGCCGCCTTCTTCAATTGACCACAACACACAGTGGTTTCAGTTGTTGCAAAACTAGGAGCCACGTGTCTCAAATGAAAGTACTGATATCCCAAGGTCACACCCTCAGGATACAATAGAGAGAAATACAGGTGTAAACCCATCTGGAGAGGATGGGTTTCCTGGTTAAACTGCACTATGTTCCTGACCAGGAGGTACTTCACCACCAAGAAAATTGAGTACCTGTTGTAGCCCATGTTGGGGGCTTCTGTCAGGTCCAGCAGACTTGCCAGGTCTGTACCTGACAGGGGGAGTGTGAATTGAGGGAAGGCATAGGACAGGAAACAAGTGATAGAGCTAGGAGAGCATCCAGTGAATACTGAACCACCCATTTTTATTGTGTATAGTCTTATTCACCCATCAAAATTGGGAGAGAAGGCAAAAGAATTTCTTCCCAAAGAACAAAGAACGAGGAAGTGTAAAAACCTCAATATCCAGAACATCAAGTAACTACCTCCCCAGTTAAGTATTTTGCTGTTTAGGTAGGACACACAGTGACCACCCCCTAGGCCAGACAACCTGTTGTTTTACCTTGAGAGAGCAATAGTGGGTTTGAACTCCCTGACCCTAAGTCCAGTTGAAGCGGAGCCATTTCTATGGGCCCCGATGAATACGTGACGATCCCCTTGTGTCTGATTGGTTATGAAGACCATCTTAGGATAGATAGCTGAAATGACTCTGGGAATGTGCACAGCTCATTTTTGGAAGGGGGAAAAAAAAAAAAAAACCAAAAACCAAACCAAACCAAACCAAAACAAAACAAAAAACAAAATAAAAAAATAAAAACGGGCAAACCGTATCCTTGGAAATGAGGCCAAGTCGACTGTGTGGAAACAACGTACAATAAGGCACCCGGAGGCCAGCGGGGCAGGCTTTGAAGCTGGGCAGCCGAACAGCCCATCCCACTGTGATCTTTGATCATTGCAGGGAAACTGCGGGCTTGGGTAGATTTCCTTCAGCCCACCGCTTGAGCTTTGGTAACAGAACTGGGAAGAATTTGAAAGCTCACTGTGCTTCTAGAAAACAAGGTTCCAAAGAAGGCAGAGGAGTAATTGCATCAATTTACTCTTTCAATTAAAATTTTCTTGGATGGCTGATGGCTGGTTTCAATCTTTTTAGCAATTTAAGGAGAAAGTGAAGAATGGTGAATTGTTAGACTAGGGAATCAGTACGGAGGCGGTGTTCTGGGATAAGCAAGCAGATGAGTAAAATTCCATCTCTGGGTGGGGGTCGTATTAGCAAGAGACTGAATTCTTTCTCTTTGGACAAAAGACATTCAGTGATGGTCCCTGTTTGCATTTTGGATGGGTAATGTGGTGAGATAAGCTAAATGAATCAACAACATTTAATATTAGACATTTCACAAAAACAAACTTTTATGGTTGTTTTGAAGCTGTGGACAATACACTCTGGATTTCACTGTGGCTCAAGCTTTGTGTCAGCTGCTCCTTCCCATGGGGTGTGTCTGTCCTGCAACCCAATGCTTGTTGTCATCACTGATTCTCTTTTTCTCTTAGGAATAAAAATGATTTTTTGCTCAAGAGTCCCTAATATTTACCAGTGCCAATGCCAGTGGATTGTCTTCACCATATCATACCTATTAGCCATTCAGTTTGTTCAACCGTGTTATGAAGAGGTAAAGAGGGATGAACTCTTTTGCCCAAGCCTATATACTCACAGCCTATGCTATTGATGACTGCAAGGTCAAGGAAACTTCTATAGATCATCCTAAGAACCCTGTGCTTTCCCAAGCACCTTCTGCAGCTCTTATTCGATTATAATTCTTTATTTCAAGTGCCCATCCCTGCAGTTCACTGATATTTTGCATCATAATGACTCAAAATGCTGCAGCTTTACCAGGTGCACAAAACTTAGGTTAGTGAGACCTCATCTTTTGTCTAGAAAGAACCATCTCCCAGGATAAATTGGTTCGAACACATTCTATCAGTGTTTTTCTAACCCCGATGGTGTTTTAGTAGTAGTGACACCCGGTGAAAGTGAGTGAGCCAACTGCTGTAGCCTTGAAGCAGAAAAGTGCAAATAGAAATGAGAAGAGTTTAGGGATTTCAGGGTGAGGTGGTGCTTCTGGGCAGCAGCCTGCTGTGATGGCTGCAATGCTGAGGCTTAAAGATTAACTGCGTTTATAGGGTGCAGAATAGACCTTGAGAAAGGGAAGTCAAACATGCATATCAAGTAGTGTGGGAGGTAGGTGTGCGTGTGTGTGTGTCCGTGTCCGTCCTGTTTTCTCTTCCTCAGAAGCAAATGGGAGGGATGGGTGGGTTTAACTCATTCTGAGGCTACAGAATAGACTCAAGCGTTAGTGGAAGTGTGTGCCACAGACCTGGGGGAAAATGAAGTCGAATTGCAAGATGAAAGTGTCTGGTGTAGCTTCTGCTCATTGTCAGTCTTGTGCTGCAACACCAGGAACCAGGACAGTGCTACCAGACAAATACCTGGAGTGCAGGGTTTTGCATGCATATCCATGTTATCAAACCAAAAGCTGAGTGTCAGTTTGGGATTCCTCTAATTTGCTCATGTGTGCCTCAGGGACCCCTCGAATAATATAGAGTAGTGTCATTGCTCTTAGTTGCCAGAACCTGATGGGAAGACCTTTTATGCCTAAGATACCACACACATGGATATTTCTGAGGCTCTATTCCTAGCTAAGAGTTATGTGCAATGGATGGTTGCTGAGGAAAAGAGGCAGTTTTTTTTTTTTTTTTTTTTTTTTTTTTTTAAAGAGGTGTGACCACTTGTAGATTGCTCATGCTAGTGGGTAGTCCTCCACTTATGGTCATGACGACATCACTAGCTGGATTCAGTGAATTGTATTTTATTGTTTAGTTTTTGAAGCAGAGTCTCATTATGTAGCCTTGACTGTCTTGGAAATCACTATGTAGATCAGATTGGCCTGGAACTCACAGAGATTCCCCTGCTGGGATTAAAAGTGTGTCACCTTACCTGGCTCATGAACTCATTGGATTATAAAAGAAGAAGAAGAAGAAAAAAGATATAATGCTGAGAAGGGGAGACATGGAGTCTAAGAGGAAAAGTTAGAAGTGAGAAACAGAGATGTACATGATTAAAATACAATTATGTGTATGAACTTCTCAAAGGATAAATAACAATTTAAAAATCAACAGTTGAACTTTTATTTAATATGCAAATGTCAGAGAATACTGTGATGCCAAACTTTACTTGTGACTTTAAGAATACTGACTTGGCAGTTGGTGATAGGCAAGATGGAAGGCAGGACTAAATAGCATTCCCTGTGAGGGAGCCAGTCCCAGCAAAACTGAAGACCCACAGGGAGTAGCCTTGTGGCAATCAAAGAGCCACCCAGAGGTAGGTGTTTGATGGCCAGTCACAATGGATTCACTGATGATGGAGCCAATGGAGGAGGCAGGAAGCAAATGATAATGACACTACATCCTGAAGAACTATGGAGGCAAGACTTACAAGGACTCGGGGCTTAGGTTTTTATTTATCCTGCAGTGTATATTCACACAGTGTATATGCACACGCATTTCCAGTGTATATTCCCCAAACATGTTCCCAAATCCTGGTACTGTGACTGCAGCCTCATTTAGGCATGTTCTCTGTGGTGATGGTTTAAATAGGAATGGCCCCCATAGACTGACATGTTTGAAAGCTTGGCTCTTAGGGAATGTCACTATTAGGAGACATGGCCTTGTTGGAGGAAGTGTGTCACTGTGGAGGTGGGCCTTGAGGTCTCAGATACTCAAGCCTGGTCTACTGGGGCCCAGTCTCTTTCCTGCTTCCTGCAGATCAAGATGTAGAACTCTAAGGCTAGCTACCTCTCCAGCACCAGGGCTGCCTGCAAGCCACCATGTTCTGTACCATGTCAATAATGAACTAAACCTCTGAACTGTAAGCCACACCAATTAAATGTTTTCCTTTATAAGAGTTACCTTTTTTTTTTTTTTTTTTTTTTTTTTTTTTTAATATACAGTCTCTGACTGGCCTGAAACCTGAAACTCACTAAGTAGCCAGTAAGCTCTAGGTATCCCTTTTCTCTACCTCCTCAGCACTGGGTTCAAACGCTTGCTAAAACACCCAACATTTTATGTGGGCTTTGGGGACTGAACAAAGGTTTTCCTGCTTGCAAAGCAAACACTTAACCAACGGAGCTATAGCCCCAACTCTCCTTACACGTTCAAACCACTGAATCCTCCTCTGCCTTAAGCCAGTGTGAGATGACACACTTAGAACTTGGAAGGGTGTGAGTACCCTGCCAGGAACATATGACCTTGTGCCAGGTACTGGTGGCTGGGGGGTTGCTATCAGCAACATCACAGTGTGCTTTGAAGAAAGGAACATGGGAGCAGGTGTTTAGGGCCAGACTGGAGGAGGCCAGCATCTTTGTCAGACAGAAGGGGCTCTGTCACAGTAGTGGTGCATCAAATAACATCATTTTTGTTGTCCTCTGTTTGGCACAAAGTTGCCAAATGATCCTTTCGAGCCTACAGATATTAACTGTCCTGTCTTGGGGGGAAAGTCCATTATGTGCCCCTACATTTTCATTATTGTCACATTTCTTTTTTTCTATGGCAGAAACAATGGTCTGGAACCGTATGTGCTGTCTTTAAATCCACTGCGTTCCACTAAGGACCCTTCTTCACATTGCTCCCTCTAGAAGTGGCTGAGTGGTGGCGAGGCTTCTGCTGCTCCTACACTCCTTTCCCAGCACATACATGACAATCAGCTCTTTAGGCTCTCAGTGTACTTCCCTATGTGGCCCACTGAGAGCAATTTACACGGAAAGCACAATGTCAATGCCATATTGTTCTCATACTAGTAAAATGGTGACTGTAAAATGAAGGTATTATTGACTTCTTAATCTTCTGACACTAAAGCTTTTCTATTGCCAACATAAGAATTCTCTTGACTAATTCTAGAATGGCTATACAATTGTTGCTTTGTTACTATGAGTAGGTGTCTATTTGTATAAATATGGTGCTATAAGGAACACAGAGCCCATGATCAGTACCAGCCAAATTGAGCTGTGAGTTTTACAACTTCAAGTGCCTTTGCTGAAGGGAGAAGTGGCCATTGCCACAACCCAGAGAGAGCAGCATTGTAGAATTTTATTGCAAATCTGGAAATAAACTCAGCTCCCAGCTAACCACTCAGTCTCTTAGTTTTATTCCTAAAAATTCTAAGCCCCGGGCTGGGGATGTGGCTTGATTGATAAAGTGCCTATCCAGCATGCATGAAGCCCTGAAACCAATCTCCATGGATTCACAACAGGCACTGTCCAGAGTATGCTGATGGTATTACTGTCCCAATCTTGGAGGGCATCATGGAGTAGAGGGGAAACAGGCATATCGGTAATCATCTTCAAGGACACGAGTTCATAACTAACTATATTGTAGGATGAGAAAGGCTTTTGTGGGGAAGATGATGTTTGTAGTGGGTCTTAGAGGTTAAGTAGAAGTCTGCCACAGGATCAAAACAGAAGCCTTTTCTGAGAGAGAGGTATGGGCATGCCCACAGATGTCAGAGGAGAAGCACTACTGTACAGCCTGGCTGCCCACAGCAAACGTGGGAGGTAAATAAGTGGGTGTGGATCAGAGGCTTTGCATAAAGCAAAGTGCTTGTGTTCTTTACTGAAGGTTATAAGACAATTCTGTCCCATGCTTTCTTCCTTCTTGCCTTTGTGGTGAGCACTGCTCATTAATGTTTTCTGCTTCTATTTATACAAGAGAACAGGGCTGTTTAAAATATTGACAAAGTCTCAGTTTCTGCCCTGCCCCCCCCCCCCCTTAGCTCACCTCTCTTGCAGGAGTTGTTTGTTATGATAGATGTGCTGACTCTTTTTTTTCCCCATGGCACATTTGACATAAGCTGCCTGCCAGTAAATATCCTGCACGCTGCTGCAGATTGCCGCCAACCTGACTTCTTAATCCTTAGCTTGTTCCAATACTTGTATGGCTCAGTTAACACACCGGATCCTATAAAACACAGAGGGGGGAAAAGTCCTCCCAGGTTTCCACATTTTCTTTCAAAGGACGTTGCTTTTTAGACTCAAGAGTAACACAGAGTGAAGTCAACGTGCAGATGATGAACTTTGACAGGCGCCTGCTGCGGACAGTTGGAAGTGCTTTGGTTATTGGATGGATTCACCATCACTGTTTTTGATGAGTTTGAGCTGCCATTTTGTAGCTCACTTTCTTATGTATCAAAGTGGAACAGAAAGCTTTAGAAAACATCTTTATTGTTCATTGGTCACCTTTAGATGGTACTGGTTTTGAAAGCCAGTTTTCAACAGAGTAGAAAATTGAGCTGGGTAAGATCATAAAATTCCACTAGCAAATGGTGTGTGTGTGTGTGTGTGTGTGTGTGTGTGTGTGTGTGTGTGTGTGAGAGAGAGAGAGAGAGAGAGAGAGAGTGTGTGTGTGTGTGTGTGTGTGTAACAGAGCAATTTAAGAAATTTAAAATCCCATCTGCTGTAAAGGAATAAAACAATTTCATATAAGGGGTTTTCCTCTTTGTAAAAAGACATTTAGTGAAACTAAAATTACTGACCTGTGTGGTACCAAGTAGTAAATAAGCTGTGGAGAAGATTTCTAACTGCCCACCAAAATCACCTT